>NC_050580.1:163640639-165001889 GCF_011100635.1 Trichosurus vulpecula | reverse complement strand
GAAGTGAGGGATAGGGAATAGTCAAAAACAATGTTGTTTAAGAGACTAAGTGAATAGTGGGGACATTGACAAAAAATAGTAAAACCAGAAAAAGAAATGTGTTTAGGGAACTTGTTGAGTTTGAAGAACCCATGGGACATTCTTCAGATAGATGAAGCAATACTATGTTCTAGGGTAAGCAACATTATTTAGAAGTAAAATAAAGGAGTACAAAGGGGTTAAGTGCCCATCTCATAAGCCTCCATACACCTACACTCTTCTGTTCTATCAACCATTGGGATACTGTGTTGTCATAATCCTATGAATTTCTTAACAGTAAAAGCCCTTTCTTTTGGTTTTATTTCAGTGGTTTCTGCCCAAGGCTTACAGGCTAAGGACAAAACAGGATCAAGTGATCCATATGTTACAGTTCAAGTTGGAAAGAACAAGAGAAGAACCAAAACAATTTTTGGAAACTTAAATCCAGTCTGGGATGAAAAGTTTTATTTGTGAGTATGCAGTATGTAGCAAAGTGATTTTGGAGAGAACAAATAAGGCTAGTATACAAGACAAAAAAATTCATTTTTCCTTCAGAAAGTTCTCAGTAAAATTACTAATGAGAACTTATTTTGTTATTCTCCTGATATAAAATTGTTAGTCATGATAAGCAAAGAATTTTTTAAGTGCTTATAAAACTGTCATATAATAATGGAAACATTTTATAGGGAAATTTAGAATGTTATATGGTCCAAAATTTGGACAACCTCACAAGGTATGTAAATCAACGGGACCAAAGTAAAATAATTAAATGAATTGATGTATACAGCCAGCCTTAAAAAAAAACAAAACCTTTTTAATATGTACTATTTCCTCCTTTTGCTACAATCACACATTTTATATATGACATTGAGTTCACAAGATTTTGACAAATATTGTTTAATTCTTCATCGTGAAATCTCATTTGATGTTTTTTATATTTCTGAACTGTCCATATTTATAAATCTAGCCTTCTGTATAGCCTATCAGAGCTCCTAGGGCATTGAAACATGTTTTTCTTGAGCCCTTAGCTAAGATTCCTTACCTTTTCATGGCATGTTGCAGTGTTATGCTACAGTATCTAGCAGTCATCTGAGAGTCAGAAAGTGGTACTGGTGTCATCGGGTCTTTGATTCTCACTGACTATTCTGTTTTCTAGTTTTTACTCATATTCCTGACTGAGAAAAGATGTCAAGTTTTTATACTGTGTGGAATTGGGGGTGGGGGGAGAGCACAGAAAATCTGGAAGTTAAAAGATGGAACTGATGATAGGGCGAGGAGAGAGAGAGGGAGAAGGAGAGAATGGCGCTTGTCCCCGGTGGCAGCACTTTGGGCAAGGCTTAATCCTTTTCCTCCCTCTCTGTTTTCACTCCCATTGTTAATACTCCATAACACTTTACTTCCCCTCCTTCCTGCCATGGAGTTACCAGAACCACTCTTTGATCCAGAGATGGGAGCTACGTCATTATATTCATAAGAGTTAATCATCCCCTCAGTGAGATCAAAACTTCTACAACTCTAGGAAGTTAAAAAAATCCCCCACACATTTTAGGAGTGAATGTTTAACAATCTGATAAAAAGGTGTAGTTCTTAGAGACTTCTTTGACAGTGGTTTGTGGTGTAGTCTTGAATTTAAAAAGTGATTATCATCAGTTTTTTACTACCCCAGTCCTTGGATTGCCTTAACCCATGACAAGTAATTTTTTTCTACTTAATAGAAATGGTTATTAGTTTTTTTCCCCTGATTCTCACTGTTTTTCACACTTCAAGAAGCATATGACCCAGCTGCTAGGGTCCTCTGAATAACTTCACTTGCTTTATTAAGCTTAATTGGGCTACCTTTTTTTTTTGGCAGTAGTTTGTCAGTTCTTGGTGTTGGTTTCTCACTTCATTTTGTGTTTTGATGTGACTTGTTCCTATATCATCATGGGCTTGAATGTTCCTTGAAACACTTGGCTTCCCTCCCCCAACATCTTCTGCAGTATCTCTAACAGCAACTGAAATGACTTTTTAAAAGCTACAGCCTTTGCACTCTTCCTTGGACTAATATCCATTATTAAAAAAAAAATCCGCAGAATTAAAAACACAGTTTAAAAAAAAGAACAGTAGAATGTGTTTTTGGCAAACAATGCAACACACTCCACTGACAGAGAAGTACCTAAAGGTGAGAAAAATCAGATAAATCTGGTTTATCTGCTCAAGGTCAGAGGTGATGGTTCATCTTAGAATCATCAGAGAAACTCCCTCTTTCCCTTTATCTCCTTTTCCCTTTTTTCCTCTCCTTCACCCTCTCCTTCACTGTCTCCCTCTTTCTTTCCTTCTCCCTCTCCTTCGTCCATTCCCACACTGGAAATATGCCACAGTGCAGCCTTTGCATAAAAGTAAATGGATGCAGAAGAATTTGTCTAAAGAGTCTTGAGAATGAAAGGTACCTCAGGAAGTTAACTAGTCCATTACTTCAGGCTGAACCACACCTGCACCAGCATAGATTGAGGAGGTGTCTAGAATGTTTTTAATCATTTCTCAGAAGAGATCGTTTAGTTCTCTGTAACCTATTGAATTTGTAGCAGCTTTTTGTTAGGGAATTCTTTCTTAAATATAACTCATCTTGTAATGCTCCTGTAGCCAGCAGCTGGAATAATTTTTTTCAAGTGTCCTTTACCCTGTTCTTTTGCTCAAAAGAACATAAAATAACTGTCAGTAACATATTAGGGAAAGTCAAAAAAGGAAAATGTTCATCATAGATTTCAGACTCTCCAAAAACTGTTTCTCTCTTTTCTAGATTCATTAGACATAGCTCATGTCATTCACACAAGCCTAGATGACCTGTTTACTATTTCCTGCATACGTCTAGCTTTCTCCTTCCTTTGCCTATGTCCTCCCACACCCACTATTGACCCTCAGAGATTACTCTTGTCTCTTTCATGAAGCTACCCATGACTACCATTACAGTCATTACAACTATCCTTTAGCTTTCTTGGATGCTACACATATTTTTCTTTCATGATTCTCAGTTATGTATCTGGTCTTGTCTTTTTGCTATACTTTTCTGAAAACATTTCTTTTTGTATATTTGTTTCTCTTGTTACTCCATTAGGTTGGAGTGGTTGAAGGGTAGGTATTGTCTCCTAGTGTCTTTTTTTTTTTTGCCCTCAGTCAATATTGTTGACTCTTTGACAGTATTGACAATTCTTAGTGACTCACAGAACTTTGCCTGTATTCCATATGATGATAAAGTACTAAATACCCAGGAATATGGCACTTCATCTTCTAACACCTGGAAGCTTCACTTTGGAAGTATGGACCTATGTGGAAGTAGTATAGTCTGAACTGGATTCCCCTTGGATGTGTAGATGCATAATGAACATTTATCCTATTGAGGTCAGGCTTAACCTCTGATATTGTATGGTGTAGAAGAACTATGAAAATCTAATATGGGTGGAAAAGCCCATACTGATCTTCCTTAGGGTTTATCCAACCCCCACAATTAAGTCTGAACCCAGTTTCACCATGTGGGATTAGGCTAAACCAGAGCTATAATTTGGAAGAACAACAAGGGTCTTTTTGCCTAGTGCCAGATATCTGAGAGGATCCTTTCTCTACTCTGTTCTCCTGCCAAGCTCCCTCTCATTCCTTATGCTTCCCTTAGGCTACAGAATTGATATTTACAGCTCTGAACCAGGCTAGGTATGGGAAAGGCCCAGGTGAGGCAATACTAGAATTTACTAGATTAATTCCTCTCTGGTGATTTGGAAAGAATGCTACAAATCACTCCTTTTAGTTAAATAGGAAAATAAAAATAAATAAGATTGCTAAAGCATCTGAAATTAGAAAATGGAAGAGTTTCTACTTATCGTGGCTTTACTCCTTAATCCCATCCCTATCCTCCAGATGAATTTCACTTTAATAAATAGTGAAAATATGAATAATTTATATTTGTGTATATCTTGGTTGAGATGGGTGCCACTGTATTTAGGTTTATTTTTTAAAAAAGCATTCCAAATTATGTTGACACTAACAATGTACCCATTTCCTGCACATTTCAGTGGCATTTTTTATATAGTTCAGTGAAGCAGCAGGAATTCCAATTTAAATCAGTGGTGTCCTGTCAGCCAGGTAGAATCCCATAGGTAAAGCAGATATATGCAAGAAAAAAAGTCTCTGGTTTAAAATGTTGTTTCTGCTGATTTTTCTTATGGAAATTATCCAGAGAATTATTAAAATCATACACTTATTTTTTAAGTTTATTTTCATATTTTTTTACTGTGACCAATGACTCCTAGTTGTAAGAAAAGTTTAAGAGAGAATTACTTCATTGATTCCTCTAGCAACACGATCTGGTTGGGGAGAGTGCATGAAGAGAGTGATGAACTGCAAGCCAGGAAAACCTGAGTTCAAGATCACACTCCTAACTCTCATAACCCTGGCCAACCCATCTAACCACCCTGTGCATTTAACTTGAGGAGTTAGCACAGGGAGTTCTCATGTCGGGATTTTACTTCTAAGTCACATATCCCTTGCATAGCATATTTGCATCTTTCTCTGGCTAGTATATTTCCAGTGGATGCCATTATCATCTCTTAACTCAGTTAACTTTTGTCGTATCTTTTTGTGAATTCTAGGACTTTGTCATGATCACAAAAATTTAAGTTAGTTTCAGAACTGATCTTATTGAATGCAGATGTTCATTTTGCTTATAAAATGACATGAGATATTACAGATTTATCTCTCTCATTCTAAGGGTTTTCTTCTTTAACCAGAGGAAATTAATTCACATTGTTATTTTAAAATATATATTTTTTTCAAATGCACACGTGTTACTGGCAACCTATTCCAGTCCTAAAACAACCACTAATCTAGAAATCTTGCCCTGGGCTATTAGGTATATGCTTGGGATTCTAGGTTGCCCCAGGCAAGACAAACCTGAGCTCTCCTCACATCTCATCCACTGTCATCCTGTTGAGGTCAGATTTGGGAGAGCAGTTCTGGTGTGAAAGAATTCACTTAGACCTTCTCTGTAGCCAATGGGAGCTTTATTATGTGAAAGCTACATGTGCCTCCTTAGCAAAAAAGCCAAGTGAGACCATGATATTTGGGGGAGTTATGCTTACATAGAGGTTTCAGTATGATGCTGTAGTTTTAGAGATTTTATGGGGGTTAAAGATTAAAGACAGGACAAGAAAGCATTCTGTAACATAGGATGAAGGAGACAAAGGGAATTCTTTATGGTTTAAGGATTTGAGGACAGAGAAGGAGGACACAGGCTAAAAATTAAAGGACAGGGGGAACACAGGATAAGGGAGACAAAAGCAAATCTTTTGATACAGGTTCAAGATAAGGGGAATAGGACTTTAGAATGCCTTCAAGTTACAAAATAAGCTATGGGGCTTCACAAAGTACTGGAAAAGCAAACCTTAATATTCTTTTTAACCGTCAGGGCACCATTTGTATCCACATCAATCCATAACAAACTTTGGATCAAACATAGCAATAATATTTTTATCATGTCAAAAATATCACATGATACAGAGGGACTATGTAACTGTGAAGTACTATTGAAGTGCTAAGTTATAATTGGGCCAGGGTAGAAGTAAATAAGAATGTTTGAAGCAATGTCAAACATGGCCTTTGAAAAGGCTTTAGCCATCTCTTGTCTCTGTAGAAACTTTGGGTAAAGTCAACCTTTGGCTTTGAAAAAACTATTTGTATGCATATCACAGTAGATCATAAAGCTAATCAGATAGAGGGGTCATTTAAATAGTCTTTGAAATTTACATTTAAAGTTTGAGTTGAAATCTCACCTTGGGCAGATGACATACCAATACCTTTTCATAGATGAGGTAAAATATTCAATGGCATGTAATGTCATCTGTATCTTAGCGATAGTAAAGAAAAGTGGCATGATTTCTTCTAAAATTAGCTCTTGATCTGTGTTCTATTTCTAATCATTAAACCATGTAGGCCAGCCCTGATGCTACAGTGCATAATTCATTTCCAATCAAAGTTAGTTACAATGTTAGAATATAAACAATCTATTAAGTATTCAGAAGATTTGCCATCATTCTGGAGACTCCCTTGTAAGTGTTTCAAATGCTTATGACATGTTTCTTAATTTGCTGCTAAAGACGCAAGGAATTATGCATTTGTCTATTAGAGAGAAAAGATCAGCATCTCTGTTGTTCTTTGAAATGGATAATGGTAATTTTGTAGTCTTGGTAGGAAGGTAAATTTTAATCAGCTCAGTTATCACGGCCAGAAGATGAGAGAGTTGGCCAGTGGCATTTGATGAATGATCCTTATGTAAAATGGTGAACCATGTTGGCTATCTAGGGCTCCAAGGACTGTCTATAGTTTCAATACAGAATCCATACTGCTATTGTAGAGTCCTTTCTCTGTTTTCCTCCCTCATTTGTTGGTAAATAAAGACTCCTGTGGCATCTTGGGATGGGCCCTGGAATAGAAGGCCTTGATTTTCATTTTCCTTCAATACTATTTATTATTTGTGTTTTCTTAGGCACATCCCTTAACCTCTCTGGGTTTCAGTTTCCTTATCTGTAAAACAACATTTGCCTTGCTTATCTCATAGTACTTGGAAAAGGGTATGGGGAGAGAAAACAAGGAGAAATTATTTATATTTTTTTTTGTTCAATAAGACCAGAAATAGTATTGTGTGAATTTGAGGGGCTGTGTTTTATAGTAAGTTAGAGAAGGATTGTAAATATGAATAATGTTTCTGTGCCTTTTCTAATAAAATCCTGTGAAGGAATAATAAAACAACATGCAAAGGTGCTTTGTACAATATCAAATGTTATCCAAATGTAAAGCATTTTTTTTTATCTTTGATACCAGCACAGAATTGAAAAGTACATCATTTCATGAATAATTATAACTTTTTTTCATATTTAGCTAGTGCTGAAATTAAACTGTTTCTTTAGAGGCAAGGGAATTCATTATTTCCCTAGGTGTTCTAGGGAGACTCATCTTGGTGTTCAAGTAAAACAGTTTGGGTGTTAGAAGACTTGGATCGTATATTTATATTGTCATATAGCATATACAAGAAAAGTAAATTCAAGGTGATTTAGAAAAAGAAAGAGAGCACATTAACAGCTAGAGAAGGGCTAGATGGGTAAGAATCAGGGAAGGTTTCAGAGAGGAGCTGAAATCTGAGATTCTGAGAGCTCTGAGGGGAGACTACATTGCAGGCATTGAGGCAGCTTTTGCAAATTCACTAAAACACCAGTGATATGTGCTTGTTAGTCCTACTTGAAGTATGTGCCAGTCATCTCTTATATCAACTTTGGCATTCTGTGAGTACAGTGTAGGTGCTTAGGCCGGTAGCCTCATACACAAAGGTGAAACATTCTCCATCCACATAAGTACACTGTCAAGGGTCAAACCCTTGTGGTTTTATCTCAGCCCAACCTATGACATAAAAAATGGAGCAGATTATGAATTAAGCACACATTAAACTCTGTTGCAGAGTGCGTATTGAATGCTATGCTTTTGCTTACCTCACAATGCATTCAAGACTAAGATTAAAATGACAATGTAGGGAGCACAGAGCCTGCAGTCACGGGAGCAGCTAGCCTGGAGGCCTCCAACCCACAGTCTAAAGGTTTGAACCTTGCCTTCTTGTACTCCCGGTAGCCAGGATGTGCAGATAAAACAGCTCATATCCCTCCCTTGAATAAACCCAGAGAATAATACCTTGGAGAAACAGAGGAGCCAGAAGGGAGGCTTCTGTAGTGAGAGAAGTGGGGGAAAGGGCCCTTCCTGTGGTGGCGGAAGGAGACTAGTGCAGGAAGAGAGGTGTCCCAGCATCACTCACCTTAGCAGAACAACAAGAATAACTGAGCCCCAGGGGGTGGAGCTAACTAACACCAATGCCAGGACCCCAGACTTGGCTTTGCACAGCCAGGGGAAGTGACAGACACCAACATAGACATGAGTTGAGACCACCCCTGCTGTAGAGCAGTCCTAGGGAAGAGGAGACTTCCAGCAGGCAGACCACCCCTCCCCCACACCTCACCAAACCAGAGGCCATAGCACATAAAGCTACATCTCAACACAAGAAACTTGGGACAGAGCCCCCAAGCCTCAGAAACAGAGATCCACTTCAGAAACCAGGAAGGGGGAAAAAAAAACCACCATGAAAAAGAATTGTAAGAAGCTTTCAAAGACAATTGACTCATATTATGGAGACAGGGAAGACCAAATTACCAATTCAGAAGAGGACAGCATGGACACTACACCCACATCTGAAACCTCAAAAGGGAAAGTGAATTGGTTTCCAGACCAAAAAGCATTCCTGGAAGATCTCAAGGAGGACTTTAAAAACCAAATTAGGGAGGTAAAAGAAAAAATGGAAAAAAAAAATTCATCGAGGAAAACAAATCTTTAAAGGGTAAAATCGGGGAGTTGGTTAAGGAAAATCAGAATATAAATGGAGAAAATGTCTCATTGAAAAGTAAAATCAACCAAATGGAAAAGGAGATAGAGAAGACAAAGGAAGAAAATAAAACATTAAAAATTAGAATTGGGCAAGTAGAAGCTAGTGACTCTATGAAACATCAAGAATCAGTCAAACAAAATCTAAAAAAATGAAAAAAATAGAATAAAACGTGAAATATCTGATTGGAAAAACAACCAACCTGGAAAACAGATCCAGGAGAGACAATCTAAGAATTATTGGTCTACCTGAAAGCTATGATGAAAAAAAGAGCCTGGACAGTATCTTCCATGAAATCCTTAAAGAAAATTGCCTGGAGGTCATAGAACCAGAGGGTAAAACTGTCATCAAAAGAATCCATCGATCGCCCTTGGAAAAAGATCCCAAATTCAAAACTCCAAGAAATATTATAGCCAAATTCCAGGTCAAGGAGAAAATATTGCAAGCAGCTAGAAAGAAACAATTCAAATATCATGGAAATACAGTCAGGATCACTCAGGATCTTTCAGCTTCTACATTAAATGACAGGAGAAATTGGAATATAATATTCTAAAAGGCAAAGGAGCTTGGACTACAACCAAGGATCAACTACCCAGCAAAATTGAGCATAATTTTACAGGTAAGGAGATGGACATTCGATGAAATAAGGGAATTCCAGACCTTCCTGATGAAAAGGCCAGAGTTCAATGGAAAATTTGATCTCCAAATACAAAACTCAAGAGAAACATAAAAAGGTAAATGGGGAAGGAAAAAAACCCTAGTTAACCAATGAAGCTAATTAATTACATCCTTATATAGGATTATTTTGTTCTCTATATGTTTGATACATATGTCAATCTTGAGAATAGTATACTTATTATGACAATTGAAAGGGATATTCATAGACTGTGGATGTCAGTATAAAATAACCGATACAATGATAAAAAATATAATTATGGAGATATAAAGGGATGGTTCTGGGAGAAGAGGTAAGGAGGTAGTAGAAAAGGGTAAATTACATCACATGAAGAGGTACAAAAACATGTAGTAGAGGGAAAGAAGGGAGGGTGAAGTATAGAAATCTAACTTGTCCTACAGGCAGTTGGAGGGAAAAGGGGGAAAAAAAGAGGGGGGTGGTCAGAAGGGAGAGAAGAAGTAGCAAGGGAAAAACAGGAAGATAAGGGAGGGGAATCAAGAGGGAGGGTAAACTGAGGAAGGCTGTGGTCAAAAGCAAAACTTTGTTGAGGAGTGGAAGGGGAAAGGGAGAAATAAAAGCATAAACAGAGGAAATAGGATGGAGAAAAAGGCACAGATAGCAATCATAACTATGAATATGAATGGGATAAATTCTCCCATAAAACGGAAACAGAGAGGAGAATGGATTAAAAACCATAATCCTATGATATGCTGTTTACAAGAAACACATTTGAAACAGGGGGATACACACAGGGTAAAGGTAAAAGACTGGAGTAGAATATATCGTGCTTCAGCTAAAGTTAAAAAAAAAATCAGCAGGGGTAGCAATCCTAATCTCAGGCAAAGCAAAAGCAAAGATAGATCTAATTAAAAGAGATAAGGAAGGACACTATATCCTGCTAAGAGGCACCCTAAACAATGAAGCAATATCATTGTTTAACATATATGCCCCAAGTGGTATGGCATGTAGATTCTTAGAGGAGAGATTAAGGGAGTCACAGGAAGAAATAGACAGCAAAACTATAATAATGGGAGACCTCAACCTCACCCTCTCTGAACTTAATAAAGCTAACCTCAAAATAAACAAGAAAGAAGTTAAGGAGGTGAACAGAATTTTAGAAAAGGCAGATATAATAGACCTTGAGAGAAAATCAAATGGGGATAAAAAGGAATATACTTTTTTCTCAGCAGTATATGGCACATACTCAAAAATTGACCATATACTAGGGCAAAAAACCTCACAATCCAGTGCAGAAAGGCAGAAGTAGTCAAAGCATCCTTTTCAGATCATGATGCAATAAAAATTATTTGTAATAAAGAACCACAGAAAAATAAGCTAAAAATTAATTGGAAACTAAATAATCTAATTCTAAAGAATGAGTGGGCCAAAGAACAAATCAGAGAAACAATTAATAACTTCATTCAAGAGAATGACAATAATGAGACAACATGCCACAACTTATGGAATGCAGCAAAACCAGTTCTTAAGGGAAGTTTTATATCTCTAAATGCTTACATGAATAAAATAGAGAAAAAGGAGACCAATGAATTGGGCATGCAACTGAAAAAACTAGAAAAAGAAGAAATTGAAAATCCCCAATTAAGTACCAAATTAGAAATACTGAAAATCAAAGGACAGATTAATAAAATTGAAATCAAGAAAACTATTGAATTAATAAATAAAACCAAGAGCTGGATTTATGAAAAAAACAATATAATTGATAAACCTTTGGTCAATTTGATTAAAAAAAGAAAGAAGAAAATCAAATTACCAGTATCAAAAATGAAAAGGGTGAATTCACCTCCAATGAAGAGGAAATTAAAACAGCAATTAGGAATTATTTTGCCCAATTGTATGCCCATAAATTTGACAACCTTAGGGATATGGATGAATATCTACAAAAATATAAATTGCCCAGGTTAACAGAAGAGGAAGTAAAATTCCTAAATAACCCCATCTCAGAAAAAGAAATTGAGCAAGCCATCAATGAACTCCCTAGGACAAAATCTCCAGGCCTAGATGGTTTTACATGTGAATTTTATCAAACATTTAAAGAACAATTAATTACAATACTTTATAGACTATTTGGGAAAATAGGTGAAGGAGGAGACCTACCAAATTCTTTTTATGACACAAATATGGTACTAATATCCATATCAGGAAGAGTCAAAACAGAGAAAGAAAACTATAGACCAATTTCCCTAATGAATATTGGTGCAAAAATTTTAAATAAAACATTAGCAAAAAGGTTGCAGCAACTTATCACAAGAATAATAGACTATAACCGGGTAGGATTTATTCTAGGAATGCAAGGCTGGTTCAATATTATGAAAACTATCAGCATAATTGGTCATATCAACAACAAAACTAGCAGAAACCATATGATCATCTCAATAGATGCAAAAAAAGTCTTTGACAAAATATAACACCCATTCCTATTAAAAACACTAGAAAGCATAGGAATAAATGGAGCCTTCCTCAAAATTATAAATAGCATCTACCTAAAACCATCAACAAGCATTATCTGTAATGGGGATAAGCTAAATGCATTCCCAGTAAGATCAGGGGTGAAACAAGGATGTCCATTATCACCCCTACTATTCAATTTGGTACTAGAAATGTTAGCTGTAGCAATAAGAGAAGTAAAAGAAATTGAAGGAATTAGAATAGGCAAAGAAGAAACTAAATTATCACTTTTTGCAGATGATATGATGATTTACTTAGAGAATCCTAGAGAATCAAGTAAAAAACTACTTGAAATAATAAACAACTTTAGCAAAGCTGCAAGATATAAAATAAAGCCACATAAATCCTCAGCATTCCTATATTTTACTAACAAAGCCCAACAGCAAGAGATAGAAAGAGAAATTCCATTCAAAGTTACTGTAGACACTATAAAAGATTTGGGAGTCTATCTGCCAAGACAAATCCAGGGCTGATATGAACATAAATATGAAACACTTTTCATGCGAATAAAGTCAGATCTAAATAAATGGAAAAACATCAATTGCTCGTGGTTAGGCCAAGCTAATATAATAAAAATGACAATTTTACCTAAATTAATTTATTTATTCAGTGCCATATCAATTGAACTACCAAAAAATTATTTTACAGAGCTGGATAAAATAATAACAAAATTCATCTGGAAGAGCAAGAGGTCTAGAATATCTAGGGTATTAATGAAAAGAAATGCTAGGGAAAGTGGCCTCGCTATACCAGATATTAAACTGTACTATAAAGCAACAGTCATCAAAACTACCTGGTACTGGCTAAGAAACAGAGCTTTGGATCAGTGGAATAGGATAGGTTACACAAGATGCAGTAGCTCAGCAACAATAGCAATCTACTCTTTGATAACCCAAAGAATCCAGCTTCTGGGCTAAGAATTCACAATTTCACAAAAACTCCTGGGAAAATTGGAAAATAGTAAGGCAGAAACTGGGCATAGACCAATATCTTATACCATATACCAAAATAAAGTCAAAATGGGTTCATGATTTAGGAATAAAGGCTGATACTATAAAGCAATTTGGGAAAGCAAGGATAGTTTACCTATCAGATTTATGGAAAAGCAGAGAATTCATGACCCAACAAGAGATAGAGAGCATTACAAAATACAAAATAGATAACTTTTGATTATGTTAAATTGAAATGTTTTGTATAAAAAAAGCCAATGCAGCAAAGATCAGGAGGGAAGCAGAAAATGGGGAGAAATCTTTATAACTAGTGTCTCTGATAAAGGCCTCATCTCTAAAATATACAGGGAACTGAGTCGCATTCATAGGAATACAAGTCATTCCCCAATTGAGAAATGGTCAAAGGATATGAACAGACAGTTTTCAGAGGAAGAATTAAAGATATCTATTGGCATATGAAAAAATGCTTGAAATCACTACTGATTAGAGAAATGCAAATCAAAACAACTCTTAGGTACCACATCTCTCCTGTCGATGGCTAAAATGACAAAATAGGAAAATGATAAATGCTGGAGAGGATGTGGGAAAATTGGAACACTGTTACATTGCTGGTGGAGTTGTGAGCTGATCCAGCCATTCTGGAGAGCAATTTGGAACTATGCCCAAAGGGCTATAAAAATGTTCATACCCTTTGACCCAGCAATGCCATGTCTAGGGTTGTATCCCAAAGAGATCACACAACTGGGAAAAGGACCCATATGTACAAAAATATTTATAGTGGCTCTTTTTGTGGTGGCTAAGAACTGGAAATCAAAGGGATGCCCATCAATTGGGGAATGGCTGAACAAGTTGTGGTATATGAATGTAATGGAATACTATTGTGTGATTAAAAAATGGGGATGATACAGACTTCATAATAACATGGAAAAACCTACACAATATAATGCTGAGTGAGCAAAGCAGAACCAGGAGAACATTATTCACAACCACAGATATATGGATTCTGTGATGACTAACCCTGATAGACTTTGGTCTTCTCAGCAATACTAGGTGCAAAGACAACAACAAAAGACTCATGATGGAGAGAGCTATCTACATCCAGAGAAAGAACTAAGAAGTATGAATGCAGATTGAGGCACATTGTTTGCTCTCCTTTTTTTCCCTTTGTTTTTTTTCTCTTTTGTTTGTTTTTGGTTTTGTTTCTTCTTTCTCCTGATTCATTCAATTGGTCATAATTCTTCTATACAACTTGACTATTGTGTAAATAAGTTCAATGCAAAGTTATATGTAGAAGATATATCGGATTCCATGCTGTCTTGGGGAGGAGGGCGGTGGGGAAGAATATCTGGAACTGAAAATTATATGGAACTGAGCGTTGTAAACTAAAAATAAAAAATCTTAATTATAAAAAAATGACAACGTAGAGGAAATCAAAGATTTAAAATCAGTTAAATCCTAGATTGAGAAGAAGTGTAATGTAGTGCAGAGAGAAGTAGAATAAAGCTAGGAAAAGGTGTTTTAAAGGCCTGCTCCTCTCACATACACATGTGACTCTTGAAAAGTCACTTCAGCTCTCAGGGTTCTAGATAATTCTCTAAGAATGTAAGTTGTAGAGAAGATCCTGGTCTGCATTAGTAGAGGGATTTTCCTCACCTTAGAAGCTCCCTATACTCATACTATCATATGTCTAATCTCCATCCCTAATCCTTAGATTGGGAGCATAGAACTTTTGTGGTACAGTGAATGGAGCTCTGGATACAAAGTCAGTAAGATCTGGGTTCAAATCCCGCACTAGCAACTTAATTGCTTAATAAATGCTTGTTCCCTTATCCCTTCTCCTTTGTCATAAAATATATCAATATCATGTTGAAAGTGACATTTTTTTTTGTAATCTGAGCCAACACATAATGATCCCATTAGTATCATCAAGTAATTTGTCATATAGTATTGTACCACATATGTCAGCAGTGATACCAGACTGTAAAAGATATTAATCACACTTGACTAGGTTGGAAAGCTTGAAAATGATTATTCAAGGAATATGCCATGCAAAGTATATAATCATAAGGATTGCTCTTGAATGTAGTAAATAAGGTTAATGAGTTACGCATGCACCCAAAATATACCTTATGGAAGATCAGACCATTTCACTGGTCATTTCTTCCATGTTTAATATAATCAGGTACTGAAAGTTGGTCATCTGGGAAGCAATAGGGCATATTGGTAAGAATGTTGTGGTAGAAGTCGGGAGATCTGGGTTCTAGGCTCACATCTCACCAAGTAGACCAGCACCAAATGACAGTTAGAATCACGGAACAGATCACATTTGAAACCCTCACAAAAAGAATTGTGGAGATCCTTCATTAGTCCTTTGGGTCACTTCTGTACACATAGGCATTGTCAGACACGTGGTCACCATTCAGGAAAATTATCTGAAGAGTCATTCATTTGCCCATTTAAGAGACATTCATAAGTATCTGCTATGAGAAGAAGATAGTGATTGCATAGGGTGTGATCATTTAGATTTAGAAAAGCTGGCCTTAGGCAGCTTGTGGTACAGAAAGATGAAAAGACAAACAGCAAACTGTAATAATAACGTTATTAGACATGGGGGACCACTTGAACAAAGGTAAGGAAGTGGAAGATAGAATACTGCATATGGAGAAGAACTGTAGGCTGGTTTGATTGCAACAGAGACCATATTAAAGGGAATAATATGAAGTAAGACTTGAAAAGTAGGAGGGAGTCATTATGAAACATTGTAAATTTCCAGCTGAAGAGAGAATAACAGGGCATATTGATTGGATAAGAGGGCCAGCCTTGATGACAGAAAGACTTGTGTTCAATCCATGTCTCTGACACATGGTATCACCCTGAAAATAAGAATGTTACTGAACCTTTCAGATCCCAAACAACTGTCTAAGGCCATAATAGACTAGTTACCAATCTGCATCAGTATAGTTCCTTACATTAATGAAGTACCTTCCCGCACTACACACACACTCACAAACACACACACACACACCCCCATACACACACACATACTCCTAGAAGCAATTGGAAGCTGTTGAAGGTTTTTTAAAGGGAAGGTGATACTGTCAGATCTGAATCTTAGGAATATCACTCTGGCATCTGTATGAAGGATGTTTGTTGTATTGAATAAGTTTTCCATTTATACCTCATTAATATATTCATTACGTCAAGATAATTTAGACACCATCTAGGTTACTGCCTAAATTAAGACTATACAAAATTATATTAATTAGAGTATAATTATAGTTCTGAAAATTCTCCCAAGTTTACTCCAATAAACCATTTTTTCCAAACTAGTGATTCTAAAAGAAAATGATCTTCTGCAAATCCACTGAAACAACTGGAGAATTTCAGATAATTGGCCTTGTAAGCAGAAATTATTTTTTATAGGGCTTACAGTTTTTTGAATGGCTATGTGAGCCATTAGTCTACGATGAGCTCAGAACTTAATTGTATCCTTATTGTTTCTTGTGTTTTGTGTTATCGTCCCATTTAAATTGGAATCTCTTAGAGCACAAGTTCTTAACCTAGGATCCACGGATAAATTTTCAGGGATCATTGAAATTGGATAGGAAAAAAATCTTCATTTTCTCTAATTTCTAACTTCGATTACAAAAGTTGGAAAGAAATCATACGTACACACACACACACACACACACACACACACACACACACACAACAACAACAATGACAACAACTATCATCAAGAATTCCCATCTTAACAGATGGGAGCCGTGACTTCTACTTTGGTTCAGGCACCTAAGTATAGCATAGGGCCCATTGTAGGCCCTTGAATAACACTCTTCATTGGTTAAAAATAGACTTTTGGTTTTTGTTTAAGTTTTCAGCTGTGTACAATTCTTCATGACCCCATTTGGAGTTTTCTTAGCAAAGATCCTAAAGTGGTTTGCTATTTTCTTCTCCAGCTTATTTTACAGATGAGCAAACAGAATTAAATGACTTGCCTAGGGTCACACAGTCAGTAACGGTCTGAAGCCAGATTTGAACTTAGGAAGATGAGTTTTCCCCGACTCCAGGACCAATACTCTATCCATTGTACCACCTATCTGCCCCTAAAAATGTACTGCCAACAGTTAATTTTATATCCTACCAGCCCATAATGTGTTTTGCACTTCTAAACAATTTTTTGTTTTCTTTGTTTTTTTTATTTAATATTTTCTTTTTCTCCAATTACAAGTAAAAACAATTTAACATTTAAAAAAATATATTGAGCTCCAAATTATCTCCCTCCCTGTCTCCCCTCCTGCTCCTTGAGAAGACAAGCAATTTGATATGAGTGATACATGTGCAGTCACGTAAAACATATTTCCGTATTAGTCAAGCGCACTTAACAATTAAATTGTTCTTGTTCTTCTCTTGAAAAGCCTCACTTGCTCACTTGCTATAGCTGTCTTTATAATGCTCTCTTCTAAGAAGTCTCAAAGGTTAGTTTTATACACCCTTTCTTTATCACTGGTGCAATATTTTAAGAAGCACAATTGTTTTTTATGAGTGGAAACTTTTTCCCTCTGGAGATCCTGATGTTGCCTTATGTGATATTTGTTATTCTGTTCTGATACTATAGTATACCAATAAACTTTGATGCTGTCATTGATTAGAATTGAACCCCATGGACAAATAAAAACCTAGAGGCATGGAGAGAAGCTTTTCTAAATATACTTGGAGAACTAAGATAAATAACAAAAAGTAAGATTTTCTACTTTATTCCAGCTGGATCCACATGCCTTAAGTATTGCTAAACATATGGCTAATATATGTGCTATACACTAGTGGTATCAAACTCAAATAGAAATGATCCCTGTGGGTGTCATATTGACTAGAAAACCACACATTAACATCATCTATGTTGTATTTTGTTTTGCTAAACCTTTCCTAAGTATATTTTAATCTGGTTTGGCTGTACCCAGGAGTTTTGCTGGACTCAGGTTTGACACTCGTGTATACCAAAACCAGAAAAGGTAATTAGATGTAAGACACTATGGAAAGTTGCCCCTATTGTCAATCATTCGAAAGACTTTTGGTGGAAATCTCATAAGAAAGCAGAGAGAAACTTTTTTTTTCATTTAACCTCTAAAGGGTCTAGTTATCCTGTAGGGAATTTTTCTTCCTTTCTTGGCTTGTATCAGCCTTGAAAACCTGGGACAATGCATGTGAAGTATTCTCCCAGTATAGTGAGAATAAGTCCCTGCATATTAAGCACAGTTTATAATATTAGAGAAAGTATTAGTTATCAAAGTCATTTATTTATTTATTTATTTTAAAGTCCATGACTCCCAGATTAGGGACCCCTGCCTGTTTTGAATTTTCCAGTCTTTTGATAACATCTCCCCAGTGTGAGATAAAGGCAAGGAGTTCCACAAGAGTTAGTCTTCCTTGGCTTCCACAGTTCTTTCTCCCTAGGCCTTTTGTCTTCTCTGCCTTAAAATAATAGTTCTAGAACTGAAAGGGGCTTTAGGTGCCATCTAGTTGAAACTCTTTCTTTTAAAGAAGAAACAGGCCCAGTAAAATTAGATGGCTTACCTAAGGTCACACAGATAAAAAGTAACAAAACTCAGGCTCTCTGACTCCAGACCCAAATATCTTTCCCCTGAAAGTCACTGCCTCTATCTCAGTTATTAGCCCATCTGTCACCTGGCATTACATTTCTTGTGAGGGAAACAGTTTATTTTCTCCAGCTACTTATGAGGAAAAGAGCAAAAATTTCCAGCACTCAGTAAAAGCAGTTCTGGAAATAGTCCATGCAGTAGCAATGCATATTCTTGCTCTACCTCAAAGGGGCTTTAAAATGGTTGAAGTGATATTTTCAAATGTTAGAATCAAGCCAATCAATTCAGAAAATATAAGTCTAAAAGTAAAATAAAAAAGTAAGGAAAGTAAAAGTAACCAATTTTGTCCACAAAAATGTTTAATATGTGGAATATGTATATGTGGGACCAAAAAAGAAGAAAAAAAGTGGCACTGGTAGATATATTCATAATTGACTGCTTAAATCTTTGTTTACTGGTTCCTTTATCTTACTGTATTTGTTGTCAATTGACTGACATGTCCTTTCTAGAAATGCTACTATGGAGTGGGTTAATGGTGTGCTGGAAAGGGGCAAGGATAGAATTGACAGTGGTTGGAAGATGATCAAAGTGTAGTGTGATGGGTCTGCAAGTGTCTAGGGATGTGGTGAATTAGAAACATAGATCCTAAGTCAGGAGGAGCTGAAGTGCCATGTCCCAGTCTGAGGAAGAGAAAGGTGAAGCTCAGCAATATGGAAGAGAGGAGGTGTTTCATTCAAAAATGTGTTATGATGCTTAAAGTAAAAATGATTGAAATGATTTCTGGCAAGATACGTCTTACTGCCTGTGTAACTTTGGACAAGTTAGACTACTGCTTTGGGCCTCAGGTTCCCCATCTGCAAAATGAGTGGGTTGATCTACATGGCCTCTGCTATTCTTTCCAGTTCTAAATCTGTGAGCCTATAAAAGTTACCTAAATACAGTCTCCAAAGGGTACACTTTGAATCCTATACCTGTAATTATAGTTTAATAATGAAATATTATATGTGAGAGAAGTTTAAAAAAAGCAGAGTTTGACTAATTCTTGATGAGAAATTACTACCTTTTCTCAGAAGATAGGGGTGAGTAGAGAACTCTTAATCTGAAGGGACCAGTTAATGGAAGGGAAAAGTTGGAATTTTGAGAGGAAATGATCCTATCATCTTAGAATTCATTATAGTTAAAAAGGGGAGTACTAATCATAATCAGCCATATATCTTACACTTTTTTTAAAAAGCAGGTTTCAATAAACTGAGATGAAAGATACTTATCCTTATTTGGCCTAACTCTCAGGAAGGGGAGATGGTCAAGAGGGAAAGAAATAAAGTTCTGATGACATAATTTCAGAGGAACTAATTGAGGAAAAGAAAAGGAAAGGCATATAAAAATAAACATTATCTCACAGGGAGTTTTCTAATCCATTTTAAAATGACACGTGTGAAAGATGGAAGCAGGGATGCTTAGCCAAAGAAGAATACCAAAGATTGGCATGGATGAATAAGAATATTATCATGCATATCATAAAGAAAAAGTTGTAGAATAAGCTAAAGCTAATAAAAATTACAAATGTGGATGCCATAAATTACTGGCTTATATGCATTATAGTGACTGATCCCCATAAAAAATCTAATTAAATTTTTCAGATTGTGGGCTTATAAGGAAAAATGGTGAAGACTAGAAGCCAACAGGGTTTATTAAAAACAAATCATGCAAAAATGACTTCATTTCCTTTTCTTTCAGAGTTATTAGAATGACAATCAGGGAAATTCAGTGGATTTCATAAAAAAAATTGATAGTCTTTGGATAAAAGCATTAGCTTTTGGAGGCAGTTTGTTAACAGTGGTAAGGGTATTTGATTTAGAGTCAAAGAACTAGGGTTCAAATCCCCACTCTGCTACTTAATTTCTCTGAAACATATTTCTGGGCTTCACTTACTTTCTCCAGTTACTCATGGGGAAAACAAAAAATTCCAGCACTCAATAAAAGCAGTACTGGAAACAGTCTATGCAATAGCAATGCATAATCTTTATTATTGTTGTGTCTGACTCTTTGTGACCTCATTTGGGGTTTTCTTGGCAAAGATAATAGAGTGATTTCCTTCTCCAGCTGATTTTACAGGTAAGGAAACTGAGGCGAACAGGGTCAAGTGACCTGCACAGCACCACAGAGGTCTGAGGCTGCATTTGAACTCAGGACTTCCTTACTCCAGACCCAGTGCACTATCCACTGTGCCACCTAGCTGCCCCTAAGCATACTCTTGCCCTGCCTCAGAAGGATTTTAAAATGTCTAAATTGATGTTTTCAAATAATAAAGCCAAACCAATCAATTCAGAAAACACAAGACACTAAAATTCACAAATTAACTCATTTTATCCACAAATGCTTGATTTGGAGAATATGTATCTACAGGACCAAAAAAATACAAAATCAAGGGGTTGGATTAGACTAATAGATTGGCAGATTTCTGGTCTTAGGACCCCTTTACACTCTAAAATTCTTGGGGAGGCTCCCAAGAGCTTTTCCTTATGTAGTTTATGTCTATTGATACTTATTGTATTATAATATAAATGTCTTAGCATTATTATCAAAATAATTTTGATCTTTATATTTATCTGGAATGGATATGACTATGCTCATGGCAGATTGTGAAGAACAAGCCAAGAATTTGCTAGAATTAATGGAAAACCTGTCTGGGTCTTTGTACCACACTTTGAGAATTGCTAGAATGAATGATCTATAAGGCCTTCTCCACTTTTAAACTGGTGGTAGAGAAATTTTGGCTGGATGATAATATGGTAAGATAGATTCATACCTGGTTAAATGACTAGCTTCAAAAAGTGCTGAAGAGGAGATTGATGTCAATGGGGAGGGGTTAGGGTAGTCTGTTTGTGAGATGACATAATATCATAAGTGATGCCTTAATAGGCTCAGTCTCTACACACACACAGACACAGACACACACACACACACACACACACACACTGCTCCATACCATTGCTATTTCTGTTCTCTCTGCCCCTCAGTTTTGGTTAATATTATTATGTGAAATTCAATAAACTTCGAGAACGCTGTGAAAATGGCCCAAGTTCTTTTCCTACCCCTGTTCTGTTCAATATTTAAAAAAGAAGATTTAGAAAAAAAAGCAATAAATTTAATATTTGTCAAATTGGGCCAAAGCTGAAAGGAATGGTGAATTTAGTGAATGTCAGATTTGGGATAGAAAAACATTTCCAAGAAGCTATAAATACAGGTCTAATCTAATAAAATAGATTTTAATTGGGTAAAAGGCAAAATCCTGCACCTGGATTGAAAGGTCATTGGCGTGAATACAGAAACAGGGAGACTTGACTAGCAAGCAGGTCCTATGAAATAGCCTTTGGGCTTTTAACGAACTGCAAGCAGGATATAGCTGCCAAAAAAAGGTAATGCAGTTTTAAACATATAATAATAGAGGAAGAATGCAAGATATCTATACTTAAGAGAAGAAAAACAGAAGAATGCAGCAGGACTTTTAAGATAAGGAAGATGATCATCTCATCCTACTGTGACAAGTCATACCAGAACTGGGCCATTGTGATCTATGATAGATGTCATATTTTAAGGGTGATATTGACAAAATAGAATACAACCAGTGGAGGACAAGATGGTAAGGGATCTCTGCTCAGTGTTACATGAGGAACATTTGAAAGCACTAGAGATGATGACCCTGCAGAAGAAAAAAATTAAAAGGGACTCAATTGCTGTCTTCAAAACTTTGAACATCAGATGTGTGAAAGAGAAACAGGACTTGTTCTTTTCTTAATTTGTTTGTAGCAATCAGTTTTAAGTGACTTGCCTAAGGTCACTCAGCTAAGTATCTGAGGCTGGGTTCGAATTCAGGTCCTCCTGACTTCAGGGCTGGTGCTCTATCCACTGCACCAACTCGCTGTCCCTAGCCTTGTTCTGAATGGTTCCAAAGAGAAGAATTAGAAAATGTAGGAAGTTAGAATTTGGTTCAGAATAATAAACTATTTGAACTGCCTTAAGAAGAAAAATGGACTGGATTGCCACATTAGGTAGTAAGTTCTCCATCACTGGAAGTATTCATGCAGAATTGTGTGAAATTGACTACTGGTCAGGGAACTGGTCACGTAGGCTGACCAAATTATACCAGGAGATTCAGTCATGAGGATGATCCAGGGAATCAGATGATTAGTGGAAAAATCAGTCTCCAGCCTAGGAGCTAGGGAAGGTGCTCACAGAACATAGAGAGGCTGACAGTCAAGACGGGCAATAAGCATACATTAAGTGGGGCACTGTGCTAAGCACTGGAGAAAAAACTACAAAAAAAAAAAAAAGACAATCTCTTCCCTCAGGAAGTTTATATTCTAAGGGAGTGGGGAGGGGAGGAGGTGAGGAATAACACATAAAAGTGAAAACAGTGGAAGAGAATACCCATTTGAAGGCATGGTGTTGCAACCTAGAAAGTCACAAGCACAGCTGGGAGGGGGATGAAGATTAGTTGGCTTGCGCCTCTCCCCAAATGGAGGAACTTGCTCACAGGGAAGGGTGAGAAGGTCACAGGAGAAGATTGATGTCCCAGGGTGAGGAGTTCCCAGGTGCTGCGTAAAGATGCAAATGCTTTTGAGGCATAAAGTCAGAAGCACATCCAGAAGTACATGGAGTGGCCTTGTAATCTGTCCTGTAGTAGACCAAAAGCCAAAGAATATCATGTCTCCCTGAAGGTACAGAAAACCTAAAGAGTCTTGATGGGTTCAGAGGGCTGAGCTAGAGTGAGGGAGACAGGTAGTGCTAGATGTTGTGTGAAAAATATTATACTATTTTATATCATTTTTAATTTCAACCAGACCCAGAGCCTGAATTAATGAGTAGCTGGATGAAGATCCAGGATCTGGGCTTCTTTGTTCTCTCTAAAAGTTTGCTCAGGAAATACCCTTACCACTGTCAACAAGGCCAGATTAGACTGACCTAAGGACATTCTTACCCGTTAGCCATTAAGGGATGAGACCCTAACCCCAAGAGAGACTACCTCGCTTAATATTAACTGACCTTTGTCAACATTCTTTACAAATCCTATTCCATTAAGGAAAATCCTCTTCTTGTATCATGGTTAAACATACATGGGGGTCATAAACGTGAGGTAATACAGGCTTGCTAGGTCTGCTAAAATAACGTATATAAGTTTTCTCATTACTTTGTTCAGACAGCCAGAGCTTATGCTCTGACTCCTTGTACGTACAAGTAAGCTAGCCTAGCTATGCTTTAAGGGAAAATAATAAACAACATGGATTTTTCTGTTACCTAGCTCTGTGTTTCCTTCAACCAAATTTTCAGGTTTAACAGTTGGATAAAAACTCCGAGGCAAAGA
Organism: Trichosurus vulpecula; assembly: GCF_011100635.1. NCBI lineage: Eukaryota > Metazoa > Chordata > Mammalia > Diprotodontia > Phalangeridae > Trichosurus > Trichosurus vulpecula. Next base: position 164,978,368 of record NC_050580.1, on the reverse strand, counting down.
TAGGTCAGGGAGGCCAGCTTATGATACAGGCAGAGGTTAACCACTTAGATGGACAAGTCAGAGATGGACTCTAACATCATTGATTGGGAAATGAGTCAGGAATCTTTTGTTCAGTTTAGGGGAAGCTTGTTCATTCAGAAGTTCCTGAGGAGTTTCATAAACAGCAGTGGCCTGATTATCCAGGAAAATGGTATGTTTCAGAATCAACGGTAACTGCTTTGAGCTAAGGGCCGTGCCCCTATCCCTTGTGCAATAGCAATGCTTCTAACTTTGGCCGGGGAGGCATGGGATATGTCCATCTTCCCAACATGTAACAACCATTGTCCCCTTTTGCCAAATAAGACATTAGAGAGTTTGTGGGGACAGTCCCTCTTTCCGACTGGAAAAATCTCTAGAATCCTGAGCCAGGGTAGCACCTCCTCTTTGTTTTCTGTCTACTTTACTCTTTAGATAGAAAGTTGCCTTATAAATCTGTAGACTGAGTCTGTCTGGAATAGTGGTTAGTTCAATATTACTCTAAATTAGATACTGGCATTTTCTCATTTGATTTTCCATTTTAATGATCAGCCGAAATTGTGTTATAAGAAGGCAAAGTGACTTTAAGCCAAAAAATCATCAAGTTATGGCAAAATAAATAAGCATTATTTTTACTTTTTTAATGGAAGCTTTTGTGGCGATGGATGACAAAGAACTTTGAATGTATTTTTATGAACTTCTCCCTCTAACTAGGAAGACTTTGACTTCTGCTTGTATTGGGGTAGAATTGGTAGCTTTTGGTCATTTCTTCACAGCAGAGGCATCAACAAGGAGAAACTTGTGTCAAAGGTAAAAATGTTTCTGTTTCAAATCAACTTTCCCTAATTGCTACAGGTATTCTTTTTGTTCAGTTGTTTTCCAGTTCTGTCTGATTCTTTGTGACCCCATTTGGAGTTTTCTTGCCAAAGATACTGGAGTGGTTTGCCATTTCTTTTTCCAGAATTACTACCCATAGAAATCCTCAAATTAAATATTTTTAAATCACAATATGAATACAATCCACCTGATAGAGAGATTATCATCCATTTGAGTTGATGAAGGAGCACAGTTCAGGGGTTTTAGCTTTTTATTGTTTCGTGGGCCCTTTTGACAGATTGATCAAACCTATGGGCCCCTTCTGTGGAAAAAAAAATTCTTTTAAATGCATAAAATACAATAAATAGTATTACAAAGGAAATCAATAATATGATTATCAGAATTTTTTTGAAAAATTTGCAGATTCCAGGTTAAGATAATAATAGCTAGCATTTACATAGTACTTTAATAGTGTTTTCAAAGTACTTTATAAATATCAACTCAAGACAATCCTGGGAGGAGGGTGATATTATCTTCCTTTTACATATGATAGAAACAAGGAAAAAAAGAGGTTAAGTGACTTGCCCAAGGTCATACAGCTAGTAAATGTCTAAGGCCAGATTTAAACTCATCTTCCTGATTTGAGCTCCAACACTATCCACTGAGCCACCTAGCTGGTATAATGAAGAACCACTGGTAATTTAAGAGCTGCTGATATAGTCAGACTCCTTTACTAAATGTTAAATTGGATTTTTCTGGTGCCTGAGTCACTTCAGAACTTATATTAACTTTTCTAGGTCATGTCTAACTGAATTAGTGTTCTGGACCAGGTCTAGCAGACCTCTAATTCCCTAGTAGGTTGGATTTGATACTGGAGCAGAGTACAGCACTTGTAGTTCATTTAGTAGTTATCAAAAAGAGATTTGTTTAGTCATAGCAGGAGAAATATATACAAGGATTGGCATTGAAGACCACTTGAATGGAATTAACTGAAGGAAGCTTACTTGCTTTGATTATCCATTGTGATCCATCAGCCAAGAATCACAGCCCCTGACCTAGAGCTCTTCAGGCCTACTTTGTACTCAGGTGATACGGAAGTGAGGTCAATGGTCTGAGTCTTTAAAATCCTGAGCCAACCAAGTGTTGAGGAATGTCTCAGTACCTTTTAAGGAAAGATTAACATAACTTGCATGGGAGATGGGGTTAGGATATTGCTCCTGCCTTAGCTGGTAAGTTGATAAGGACAGCATAACATAGTGGCAAATTGACAGCTCTTGGAGTCAGGAGATATGCATTCAAATCCTGTCCCATTTTCTAGCTCTGTGCTCTTAGGCAAGTTACTTAAATTCTGAGAATCTCAGTTCTCTTATCTTTAAAATGTGGGTAATATTTGTAGTACCGCCCTCAAGAGAGATGATAGATAGAGAATTGACCTCATAGTTATGAAGACCTGGGTCCAAGTTCAGTTTGTAGTATCTGATGCCAAAGTTTGGCTCTAGGCCCAAGCCGATACCAAAGATATGGGCCTTGAACTGTGTTGCACAGCATGCTAGTAGCTTTGGGCTGATAGACAACCCCTATGGAGACATGCTGCACAGAAAGCTAAAGGGAAGCATAAAAACAGTGGAGATTTGCCCCAACACACACACACACACACACACACACACACACACACAGAGAATATTTTCAGTTATCACTTTGAAGATCCGGTTCTTTGTCCCTTCTATTTTTCCATTAGTCTTTTGCAGAGTATTTTAAGGAATTTTAATTTCTGTCATTGCCTCTGAAGAAGTCATAACTCATAGTAATAAAGGTTTTAAATTCTGCTTGAAATACTGTTAAGCTTCAATTTTCAAATAGGAGCAGTAGCTAAAGCTTGAAATTCTGCAGACTTTTTTTTTAATCAAAAAGTCAGTGGGTTAGGCAATATATTTTCACGTGCACGTACTGGTGTTATTTCCTCTCTATGGGCCAATTCTACATTTGGTGATGGCAGGGAGAGACAGAGAAAAGAAGAGGAGAGACAGAGACAGAGAATGAATTAAAGGGAGAGAGAGAAAAAAAAAAGTGTTCCTTTTTAGGAACTGTTTTGTAGCCCTCATTTCCCACCTCCATTCTATTTATAGTATACTCCACAGGATAGCTTCATATTCTGGAGACAGGCTTTTTCTATGTCACCCATTAATGCATATTGTAGCAAAATGTCTGTTGATTTTTCTCCCCTGTAATTGCTGTCTTACAAAGACTTGGAAATGGAATCCTTATTGGGCCACAACCATAGTCCTTTGCTTCTTGTGATGCTGTGTGAAGGGGTCCCTACCAGACTGTAATTTGAATGAAGGCAGGGACCATTTCTTATTTAAACTGTGTGACCTACTCAGTCCCTACCACAGTACTCTGCTCAAGGTAGATTTAATAACTGTGGAATTGTACGGTATTGCTCTCTGGCCCAGGCTGACTTCCTGTACCTTATTTTCTTGCATCATTCCCAGACTTGAGAACTCCCCCAGGACTTAGTTTTCAGTGCCCCTTCCCCCACACTCTTCCTCTCATTTTTTAACTCTCTTGACTCAGCCCTCCTGCAGAAGGGAATATCAATATCCAACCTTTCCTATGTCATCCTGCCTTGAGAATAAGCCCTCAACACTCCTTCCAGTTTTTAAGAGTTTTGACTCATTGTCAAACTGTTTATCTAATCCTATCTTTTTGGTTTTTTTTTCCTTTGGAATTGTTCTTTTTGTCCTCCTGCCTCATTCACTTGTATTCGACTTAGACTTCTTTCAATTGTTCTGTTGCACCAACTCTTCTAAGCATTCTGCAGGGTGCTCCTAAAGTCTGGACACATAGGCAAAAATGCATATTTTCAAGAAATGAATGAAATTTTCAACCACATTTTATTTAATTGGAATATTAACAGACCTTAGCCCCTTTGACTTCTTTTTCTGAGGTATGCTAAAGGAGAAAGTGTACTCCATGAAAATCACAGATGCAACACGCTTGATTGAACGCATAAAGAGTGAATGTGCTAAAATTGACGGCAATGTGGAGTTACTGCATCGAGTTCATGTGAATCTTGCAAAGTGCATCAACCTTTGCATAACAAATGATGAAAATCATATTGAAGATGTTATTTGTTAATATTCCAATTAAATGAAATGTTGTTGAAAATTTCATTCATTTCATTTCTAGAAAATACGCATTTTGCCTATGTGTCCAGACTTTAGGGACACCCTGTAGTTGCCTTTTTCTCTCTCCTAATCTTTCTTTGACATTAACATATACAGGTATAACAATTTAATAGAATATAGAAAGGATGCTATTCTGTCTGCAAAATTGCTAAGAAACATAGAGAGATGAAGTTATTTCATCACAAATATTTCTTTTTTTTGAAGGCAGAAAAATGCAAAACTCTAATGGATCTATCTTATGAAAACCCAGGCTCTTACATTTTCTTTTTAACATTAGGAAATTATGAGTTTAATAATTGTTCATTGACAACCCACTTGGGATAAACAGTATGCTAGTATATCTCAAGTGGATGAAGTGGCCAGCACCTCTGCCCCCTTCTTCCCACCTCTTTTGCCCCTAGAGATTTAATTTTCCATGCTCTATTGCAATTAGTTTGGGTATTTCTTTTCCTTTGGCCTAAGGGCAATAAAATGGCCCCTCAGGTTCATGTGATTCCCTCTTCTGCTGTATTATAGAGTTTATATTAAACAACACATTTGGAGTTTATTCACAATGGCTCAGTACCCCAAGACAGGAACATTCCTAACATATAGGCAGAGGTTGGACTTCCTGCTTTAATTTAAATGTATATTTATCTTTAGCTAACTCCTAGCCTCTTTATGGTAAAGGCAAAATTCAGATTAGCAGAAACATCTGAATAAAAAAGTGAGGACAATATCCTGCAGTGCCTGCTAATAGAGAGATACTAGGAATGATTCTTTTTTAAAAAGTATTTATTTATGTTTAGTTTTCACCATTCACCTTTATCAGATTTTTAGTTCCAAAATTTCCCCTCCTTCTTCTCCTCCCCCATCCCCAAGACGGCATGCAATCTTATATAGGCTATATGTGTACAATCATATTAAACATATTTCCATATTAGTCATGTTGTGAAAAAAGAATCAGAACAAAAGAGAAAAACCATGAGAAAGAAAAAACAAAAAAAGAATAAATAGTGTGCTTCAATCTATATTCAGACTTCACAGTTATTTCTCTGGATGTGGATATTATTTTCCATCATTAGTCTTTTGGAGTTGTCTTGGTTCATTGTATTGCTGAGAAGAGCTCAGTCTATCAAAATTGCTCATCACACAATGATGCTATTACTGTATACAATGTTTTCTTGATTCTGCTCATTTCACTCAGCATCAGTTCATGTAAGTGTTCCCAGGTTTTTCTGAAATCTACCCATTCATCATTTCTTATGGAACAATAATATTCCATTACATTAATATACCACAGCTTGTTCAGCTGCTCCCCAACTGATGGGCATGCCCTCTATTTCCAATTCTTGGCCACCACAAAAAGAGCTGCTATAAATATTTTTGTACAAGTGGGTCCTTTCCCCTTTTTATGATCACTTTGGGACACAGACCTCATAGTGGTATTGCTGGATCAAAGGGTATGCACAGTTTTATAGCTCTTTGGGAATAGCTCCAAATTGCTTTCCTGAATAGTAGGATCAGTTCACAACTCCACCAACAATGCATTAATGTTCCAATTTTCCCACATCTCCAACATTTATCATTTTCCTGTTTTTTCATGTTAGCCAATCTGATAGGTGTAATGTTGTACCTAAGAGTTGTTTTGATTTGCATTTCTCTAATCAATAGTGATTTAGAGCATTTTTTATATGACTATAGCTTAATTTCTTCATTAATTGGGGAATGACTTGTATCATTATAAATTTGACTCAGTTCTCTATATATTTTAGAAATGAGGCCTCTGTCAGAGACACTGGTTGTAAAAATTCTTTCCCAGTTTTCTGCTTCCCTCCTTATCCTGGTTGCATTGGGTTTGTTTGTGCAAAATCTTTTCAATTTAATGTAATAAAAATGATCCATTTTGCATTTCATAATGTTCTCTATCTCTTGTTTGGTCAGAAATTCTTCTGCTTTCCATTAATCTAACAGGTAAACTGTTCTTTGCTCTCCCAGTTTGCTTATAATATCAGCCTTTATGACTAAACCATGTACCCATTTTGACTTTATCTTGATATACAGTGTAAGATGTTGGTCTATACCTAGGTTTTTGCCACAGTTTTTGTCAAATAGTGCGTTCTTATCCCAGAAGCTGGAGTCTTTGGGTTTATCAAACAGTGGATTAGTATAGTCATTTACTAATGTGTTTTGTGTACCTAAACTATTCCACTGATCCACTGCTCTGTTTCTTAGCCAATAATACAGTTTTAGATCTGATAGAGCTAGGCCCCCTTTCTTTGCCTTTCTTTTCATTAATTCCCTTGATATTCTGGACCTTTTCTTCTTTCAGGTGAATTTTGTTTTTATTTTTTCTAGCTCTATAAAATGATTTTTTGGTAATTTGATTGGTATGGTGCTGAATAAGTGAATTAATTTATGTAATTTATATTATAGGTTATAGGTTATTTAGGTAAGTTATATTAGCTCAGCCTATCTGTGGGCAACTGATATTTTTCTAGTTGTTTAGATCTGACTTTATTTGTGTGAAAAATGTTTTGTAATTGTGTTCATATAGTTCCTGAGTTTGTCTTGGCTGGTAGACTCCAAAATATTTTATATTGTCTACAGTTACTTTAAATGAAATTTCCATTTCTATCTCTTGTTGCTGGGTTTTGTTAGTAATATATAGAAATACCAACGATTTATGTGGGTTTATTTTATATCCTGCAATGTTGCTAAAGTTGTTTATTATTTCAAGTAACTTTTTAGTTGATTCTCTAGAATTCTCTAAGTATACCACCACATCATCTGCAAAGAGTGGTAACTTTGTTTCTTCATTGCCTAGTCTAATTCCTTCACTTTTTCTTAGGAAAGATTCTTGGGGAAAGAGAATAGACTTTTTGTTGAAATTTCCCTCAGTCCTTGAAGAAGTAGACATAATGGGGGCCACAGTCCAAATTGACCAGGCCTAGATGCCTCTGATGGCCCTCCTTGATTGCTGCTCCAGCTATTCTCTTTTTGTCTGTTATCAAATGCCATCAGTTATTTTGACTCAGCTACTGAAGTCCTCACTCCTTCCTTTCTAGCTGTCTTTTCTGTATCTCTTTCTCTCTCTGTTTTTATTACTATCTCTCTCTTTTTTCCTTCTCTTTTCCACACTCCTCTCTATAAAGATTTAAAATGCTTGCTATTAAAAGAAAAAATCCACCCTTCAGTTCTGGTTCTTAATCGAGGGGAAAATAGAAGCTTAGGTTCTCAATCCAGTCCAAGCCTTGCCAGCATGACTATTACACCATTAGTTTTATATTTGTTTGTATATATTATATATACAAACATATATATACATATACACACATGTGTGCATGTATATATATGTATATATGTATACCTATAGTTATATATAAAGATATATTTGCATACATTCACATGTATATGTAAATAAATTTATATATGTATATATACGAATATATAGTTATATATGTGTATATTTATGTGTACATGTATATCCAAATCTATATATTATAGTCCATGCCATTAAGGAGCTCATTTTTTAGTAGTGAAAACTGGATACATATTCAAATAATTCACTGTAAACTCTGATGTGAATTGAATAAATTAAGAATCATAAAAGGCTCAAGGGAAGGAGGGAATGTGATGAAGTAGAAAGCACACTGGTTGGCAATCAGGAGACCTGGGTATAGCTTCTATGCCTATCATGACCTAACTGTTTGACTTCAATAAAATATTTCAGCTGCCTGGCCCATAGTTTTTACATGTTTTAAAATGAGGAGTTTTGACTAGATGATCTCTGATATTCATTCTTTTATAATACTCTGAAATACATCTAGAAGGATTAGTAAGGGAAGGCTTTATGAATAAGGTTGTATGTGATCTAGGCCTTGAAAGATGGTTGCGTTGTTTTATTGGGTGGAAACTTGGTGGAAATTAGGCATTAGAGGGTGAAGCAGCACTATGAAGAGAGGTTCCACAGTGGTCAGTCAGGTCTAAAGCCTGCTTAAGAAATGGGAGGGGTTCAGTTTGGCTTGATTTCTTATGGCAAATATCAGGAAAGGAGAACACAGAAAGTAGGTTAAAGATGGGCAGGGAAAAGGGGGAAAAGTGATAAGTGATATATAAAAAAGTAATCAATACAAATTTATTTTAAAAAGAGAAGATAGGCTGGGCTCCACTAATGGAGACCCCTGAATGTCAAGCTAAGGAATTTGGACTGTGGTCATTAAAGGGATGTGTGTGTGTGTCTGTGTGTGTGTGTGTGTCTGTGTGTCTGTGTGTGGTGAGTGGGGAATGAAAAAAATCTATGATGTTAGAGAATTACAATATTATAAATCTAGAGCTAGAAAATATCTCAGAAGCTATCTTGTCCAACTCTTTCATTTTCCATATGAGGAAACTGAGGCTTGGGGAATTGAAATGACCACTTGCCCCAAGTTCACCCAGGTAGTCAGCATCAGAGACAGAATTTGAACTGACCACTGAGCCTGTGTTTTTTCCATTAAGACATACTATCTCTTTATAGTCCAATGGGATATGGTTTGGGGAGCTGGCAGAAAAGAAAGAATATAGAGGCAAGGGAATAGATTGGATGACCCTTCAGGATGTGTTCCAGCCCCATGCATCTGTACCAGAATGCTACAAGGTGCAAAAAAGCTTTTAGATATCTTTCAGACAGTATTTTTAATGCTAGTGGTCTTTGTCAGAAAATGATCCTAATCGTTGAATTCAATACCTATTTCTATTCATTTATTCATTGTGTATTCTCTGTCTCTGACACAGGGTTATTTCTAAATAATACAGCCCAACACCACAAAGAAAACCTAATCAAAAGTAAATTATTGGGGACTGTTTGTGATCCTCAGCTATCCTATATGTACAGGATGTCATTACTGAATGCAGCTGAGTTTGTCTCCAGGACTCTAACCTAACATCTGCCTGTGTCCTGTAATCAAATTTAAAGCTAATAGGTTTAGCATTTTTGACTCAATAATGAGTTGGACGCCAATATTCTAATGGAAATGGGCTACTTGCTTCATAATTAATCAATAACAGGAAATGTGAAAGTTGAATCTCTCATAGTATTTCCATTTGGTAGGTCAGAGTTGGAGGGATTAAGCTGTAATATGAGAATTGAATTGCTGTATAAAAGGCTGATGCTGTTTTGAATCCAGATGGCTCCTTCCACTGGGGTTATGATGATAATTTCCTCTTCTATGGATAACTTCGTTCCCCCAGGCTAAGATCAAAGGACATTTATTATGTCCAGGAATCATTGCTCAAGTGTGTGTGTGTGTGTGTGTGTGTGTGTGTGTGTGTGTGTGTTTCATAAAGCTAACGAAAGGAATGCCTTCTTCTGATTTCTGGAGGGGCAGCATGGCATAGTGGATAGATTTCCAACTGATTCGAGAAGATCTAGGTTCAAGTGTTCTGCTGACATGTACTGACTGCTTGACCCTGGGCAGATCTCCAAGACCACACAATATGGAACAGGTCCAGTGTGTCTTAGTAGAGAGAGTTACTTTTTTTGGGAGTTCCATGCCTAGATGAAAGAAAAGAACACAAGGAAATCTAAAAAAAAATTGGGATGTTAAGGTCAGGTAAAAAGAGTCACTGTTTGCTTAGTCTGGTTTTAGTTATAACAGAGAAAAAGAGTGGGTAGATTACCTTACCATAAGGTAGGAGAATGAATGATCAGGATACCCTTGGCATTATGAGATCTTTAAGTGTTCAGTTTGTCTCTGGGATACCTGAATTAGCCTATTTTGGAAGGGATCTTGTGGCAGTAATAGTAAGACATGGTGTCAAGGAGCTTGTCTTCTAAAAATAACAAAAATTATTTATATCATAGATAAGTTAGATATTCAGGGGCACTTTATTAAAGTTGACTCATCTTCATTTACACAGCCAGTTTCCTTGCTGTGAGGCCAATGAAAAGAACAAGCAAAGTAATTCTAAAACTCACTCAGTCTAAGACTTGTTTTTTAAGGCTTGCACTTCATTTCCATGGGGTTGCTGTTAACTTTTGAATTTTTTGTTATGTGTTTAGGGATTTGGGAAATGGTTGAGGTGAGAGGGCTGGGGCATAGGGAAAGGGTTAAAAATATAGGTATCAAGATAGAAGAGAGGTCTGTAGGCATTGAGGACAAATAAAAGAGGTTTAAAGATTCAGGTGTGGGAATTCTGGGTCTGAGGTATAGGATTAGCATATTCAGTCAGTCAATAAACCTGTATTAAGTGCCTACTATGTGCTAGTCACTATGTAAGCACTGGGGATGCAGAAAAAAGCAAATGGTGATCCCTATTCACAGGGAGCTTGAAGTGTAATAGAAGAGACAATAAGCCAACAACTAAGTATTTTTTAAAAGTTATATACAGGATAAATTTGGAATAATGAAAAGAGTGAAGGAAGTAGAATAAAAGGGGATCAGAAAAGGCATCCTATAGAAAGTGAGATTTTAACTGCAACTTGAAGGAAGCCAGAGAAGTTAGGAGGCAGAGATGAGGAGAGAGATCATACAGAATTGTGAGCATTGGAGCAATGTTTAGCACTGGGTGTAGTCATTGGGGAAGGGGTAGATTATGAGGAAAAGTGAAGGAGGAGATAGATATGGTAGAAGAATAAAATTCAGGGTAAAAATGGAAGTGTGGGTATAGAGGAATAAGTATTGAGACTTAGGGAAAGGAAATAAGGATTGAATCCAAGGTATGAGATTTGGAGTAGAAAGGAGAAATGGAACATGAGAATAGGGAGAAAAGTGGTTTTGACAGGCTGAGGATTGAAGGTTAGGTGAACCAAGGAGTGTGGTCATTGAAGGATAAGGAGGGGTTTGGGATATTTGGGTTGGGATATAGGAAGAAATCAGAGAAAGGGAAAAGTCTATGAACAGAGATTAAAGTACTTAGGAAGGGGATCAGGCCATGAGAACTGGGCATAAAGCAGTTGGGTATGAAGTTTGTGTTGTGAGAGTAGAGGGAAGTTTGTGAAGATTGCTCTATAGGAGAGTAGAAATTTACGTCTAGAGAAAAGGGATAGGCTTTAGCTTAAGGGGTAATGGAGGGAAGGGAGTGGGAAATTGGTATTAGATTTGGGGTTTGCCATTGGTACTGGGGGTTTTGAACGTTGATGTGAGGCCAGAATATGGAGCGTGAAAGGGGGAGGAAGGAGAGAGATTCTGTCAAGTTGAAACAAGGTAATGTAAAAGAATTCAATGAAGGAAAAGCACTTGTGGAGATTGGTAAGAAGAGATGGTATATAGAGGAGGAAAAAAAAAAAGTAGTACGGTGTGTTAGAAAGGAAAAAGGACTTGGAGTTAGATGACCTAGCATTTGTGTAGCATGTTAGGGTTTGCAAAATATTGTGAGTCAGTATGTTATCTCATTTGATCCTTACAAGGACTCTGTGAGGTAGGTGATATGAGTTAGAAGGAACCTTAGAATTCACCTAGGCCAACTTCCTCTTTGTCCAGAAGAAAGAATGGAAGCCCAGAGAGGTCTGGACTTGGAGTCATGAGGCTTTTGTCTGAATCACGCTCCAGGCACTTACTAGTTGTGTAAGACTCAGTTTTCCCATATGTAAAAAGGTGTAATAGTTGCGTTAATTACTTCATGGTATTTTTGTGAGGAAAGCTCTTTATAGACCTTAAGAAAACTACAAATGTGAGAAGTTGTGGGGGATGGAAGCATTATAAATCTATGGATGAGAGTTCTTGAAGAATTGGAGGACAATATTACCTTGACCTGCCTTGATTCTGTACCCCAATATAAATTGGGGTTCTTATGGTAGTGTCTGTACCTTTTTATACACTTCTTCAAACAATCAGATCTTGGCTCTTCTTTTCTACAATTAAAAGAACCAAGTTATTCCAGATCTTGGAGAAACCAATATATACTTAGAATACTTAGATCAAATCCTTGAGCCTTTAGTGAAAAGTAGAATTATTGCTAGGGTGGATTGATAGAGTTTTTTCCTTGGTTTAGAGGACATCAGCAGCATTTGTACTTCTCTAGAAGGTAGAAACAAATAAATTTAGTACTTAGCAAGAATAATTAGTTGAAATAAGAAATTAGCCTCTGTTTTAGTTGCCATGGGGACTTGGGTATTAAGTTCATAGGTCTCTTCCCAAAGTCTCTCTTCTCTTTGCCTCAGGTATGATTTCTGATCCTCACCTAAGATACTGAGAATTTCTAATAACTGTTTTAGGAAAGAGACAGAATATGTGTTTTAGGGTGGACATATCAGGGTAGTAAGAAAGAGCACTTTATTCAAGAAAGTAACTACAAAATAAGAAAGAGCTGTGTCATTACAATTTTAAACCTGATATAAGATTTTGCTTGTTTTAACCCCATGTTGATAGAATTTGGTGCTCTTTAAAAATTTACCCAAGAAAAGCAACATGTAAGGTTTTATATGTTTTTTTTTTAATTAGGTAGAATGGTTTTATTTAAACACAAAGACATAAAACTCAATTTGAATTCAAACTTTTCTTATTTAAACCTGAGTTGCAATAGATGAACCAACCTGAATGACATCTACTGTGCAGATACTGGTGTTTAGTGAAATGATAAGGCATACAAATGATCCTTTTAATAGCATCCATAAAGACAAACTGACCCTCAATAAGAAATTTATAAGGTATACCAAGGAAATACATTAGCAACCCTTACCAGAGTTCTTAAATAAGGAAATAATCATAAGATTATATGTGATTAAAATGCCATTAATAATATAGCTGGCATTTATGAAGTGGTTTATTGTTTGTAAAGTTCCTCATACATGGTATCTCATTTAATCCTTACAATAACCCTATGACAAGTGCTATGATTATTCTCATTTTATAAATGAAGAAACCGAGGTTGAGGAAAATTAAGTGACTTGCCCAGGGTCACATAGGCTAGTAAATGTCTGTGGTAGGATTTGAACCCAGGTTTTCCTGACTCCAAGTACAGCATTCTGTGACACTTGGCTGCTAAAAAATCTATTGTTTTATTATTTCTTATCTATTATCTGTCTATGTATTTATTTATTACTTTGGTTGTCTATGGTCTATTCCATGTACATGTCTTTGGATGACCCCAGGTAGGCAGGCATGGATAAGTTGCCATCTGCATTGTTGGAGGGAGCACTTGCATCTATGAAATCATAGATCCATTTACATATCATAATATTCACCAGGGTACAGTCTCCAGGAACCTCCTTGAATCTGGAGTACAGTTTCTGGGAGCCCCCTTGAACTCTCCTTGAATCTTCCCACTAGATCTGGCCTTGCTCAAGGCTGTCAGCCTTTCCTTATCACTAGACTCAAATCTCTACCTGGCCTGGCCCAGCTGCTTCCCACCCTTAATCCTATCAAAATCCCATTCTCTTGTTTCCTGGAGTCTTGACCTCTAGTCACCCCAGTCCCATGAAGATCCTCCTTAGACTCCTCCTCAGGACCCTCCCTAAACCCCTCCTCTAGTCATCCCAGACTACTCAACCACCCCTCAATCCCTCCTGCAACCTTTCTGTCTATAAGTCTCATCTTGCCTCCACGAAGGCGCTCAGATTCAATCTAGCTCAGTAGGTTGAATCTGACCCGCTTGTGAAAACAAGCGTCACAAAAGGGTGAGATTCCTTAAGACAACCCAATATGGCAAATCTTTGATAAACTTTGTCTTTTTTCCTTGGCTGAGAAGGCTTGAGTTGAATTCATTCTGCAGGACTCAGCGTGTCGGTATTTTGGGGTCTCGAGCACCCCTAAAAACGTATGGTTCCCTACCTCACCATTTTTCTTTAACCTCATCAGCACTGAGAGCTTAAATGACTTGTCATGGTCTTACAACCAGTGTGTATATATCAGAGGTAAGAATTGAGCTGGGGCTTCTTGTCTCCAAGACCAACCCATCAACCTACATTGCCATGCTACCTTCTCATTACAAAATGAGTGAGTCCTTCATGAATACTTCAACATGAGAGGCAGTAGGGCATAGAGAACTGGCCACAAAGTCAGAAGGAACTGGGCTTAAGTTCCCATTCTGACACATACACTGGCTCTGTGATCCCTAGGCAACTAACTTAACCTCTCCATCCCTCCAGACAACTCCCTGAGACTCTGAGTGGTGGAACAGGTATGTAACTACATTGGCGGAGTCCATTTCCTCACTGTGCAGGTTCTTTATTTCAATAATGTGATAGATCCAGTCCCAGCCCCCTCCTTCATTAAAAATATAATGAACAAACCTGCTGTGTCTTTAAATGTTATTTGTCTTACATCTCAAGATGGACTCATTATTTCTGGAGGTAGAAGAGATCCATAATAAATAGTAAAATGAAAGTCAAACATACCCTAACACATAAAATGATGGGGATAGCCCGTTATGGGCCCAAGGGGGGACATTTCTATGGCTCTTTAAAGTCTCCAAGTATTTTACATATATTCATTATCTCATTTGAACATCATGACAAGCCAGTGAAGTAGGTGTGGTTTAATCTCCATTTTATGGTTGGGGAAGCTGACAGAGAGAAGTTTAGTGACATAATTAAGGTTACCCAGGTAGCATCTGAGGCAGGATGTGAACACAAATCTTCTGGACTTGAAATTCACTATGATCTCCACTATACCATGTTGCCTCTCTGAAGTTAGAGAAAGGATTTGAGTTAGTGGAATAGCTAGTTGGAGCCAAAAAGAAAATTCTGTAACCACTATTGATGGTCAATATCTTCCAGCAATTTCCTGTTTCCCTGCCCCCATAATCTGATCTTGCTTAGGGGAATGGGACAAATCTTAGAAGTCATGCTGAGACTTTCTAGGTAGTGTCTCATCTTTTCCATTAAGCGAGGGTTAGAAGTATGTGTATGTGTCAGTATCGATGGTTGAATTACTTCAGAGACAATATAATTGCTTTTGGAAGAATAAAAGGAAGGAATAAATCTAGTGCTACTTGCTTCAAAAATGATCTTATAGTTTTACATGACAAAAGATTGTATTATTACAGAAAAAGGCTATTTGTTAGAGACAAAATTATATCAGATTGTTAGGTATTATAGTGAATGCTCCAGAGGAGAAATGTAACAAAGAATATATTTTTTTTTCAGTTTTAGAGGAACAAAGATGACATGACCTAATTCTTAGTAGTTTCTTTTAGCTCACTTTAATAAAATGAATATACACATTAACAATAGACATATTCTGGCTGTAGCTATACAAATTACCATCTCACACTCACCTGTCTACATACTCAGTCTCTTTAATCAGACATCTTATTCTTTATTTAACTGTTATTTTTAATGACTTAATTATTTAGTGAGCAAATTATTAGAGGTTTTATTGGGGGTGGAGATGTCTAGACATGTGAGTTAATGGTATAGAGAACTCCCAGTGGGTCAGATCCCTCTACCAATGAATATCAGCAACTCATCTATAACTTATGGTCATTGATATTTGTCTGGGACTGAGAGAGATTAAGAGCCTTGCCTGTGGTCATATATTGACTGTCAGAGGCTACATTGGAACCCAGGTCTTCCTCATTCCAAGTGTACTTTCCTATACACTATTCCAGGCATCTTAGTCACTAGCTGGTTTCCATTTCCAGGGCATGGCACAGTGCCCAGCACACAGTATGTAAGCACCTAATAAATGCTCGATGACTGACTGACTACTAACCTATAACTTAATCCAAAATGAGCAAGCCGATTGTATGTGTAAAGCTTCTGCCTCTGGAGGTTATATTAATATAAATCAACCCATTTAAGATGAAGTATGTGGCAGTAAGGTGCCTCAGTAGATAGAATGCCAGGCCTGGAGTTAGACTCATCTCTGTGAGTCCAAATCTGGCCTCAGGCATTTACTAGCTGTGTGACCCTGGGCAAGTCACTTAACCCTGTCTGCCTCAGTTTCCTCACCTATAAAATGAGATAGAGAAGAAAATGGAAAACCACTCCAGTATCTTTGCTAAGAAAATCCGAAATGAGGTCATGAAAAGTCGGACATGACTGCAAAAATGACTGAACAGCAACAACAAACAAAGCAAATGCGTAACTGAGACTGTAGTATTAAGGGCCCAGGCACATATAGGGGGTACTTTTTTTAAATCTTTCTAACTCATAGCTCCCAACCAGAAGTGCTGAGAAAATTATTACTCTATGGCACCACACATTGATGACAAGTCTTCTTGTAAGTATTCTCTCTCTCTCTCTCTCTCTCTCTCTCTCTCTCTCTCTCTCTCTCCACACACACACACATAAAGTATACGTTATGCTCAAAGAAGAAGCATTTTATTTTATAACAGGCCAAAGAAAACAAAATACAGTTCACAGTAGAGCTCTTGGAAAATGAAGACATCTCTCACCCATCTTACTCCCCAGAGAGCTGTCCAGTGTCTCCGCATAGTCATGAACTGGGTAAGACTCTCAGCAGGTTTTACCTTTTAATAGTATAGGTTTCTCCTCTAACACAATGCAGTTCTTGGCAGATACCATTGCCATCCTTCCTCGGGAGATCCTAATCCCATATGAGGAAAACTTCAGTTTCCCTTTCTTGAGAGATTCAGTTTCTTCTGAATCATGCTTCTAATACACTGCCTGATAAGTGACCACTGCTTGGCAGTTTTGTCCCTGTTTTTGATGGGTTTTTGTTAGGCCATATATCATGTTTCCTGCAGGCATCTGACCTCCCAGAAATTTCCCTGGCGATCACAAACGTAACACCCCGTCCAAGTAGGTCAGAGTCATCCAGACAAGGTTCAGATATAGTAACACCAAAGCTTGCAGATCACTCTCTTTACTATACCTTGGTGATTCCTTAATAAGCATTTCCTACTTTTTTTTTTCCTTTTCTCATCCATTCAGAGTAAGCTTATATTGTGTGTGTCCACATTAAAATTAATTTTGTTCTAAACTTGTTAATGCTACCAGGGCCATAGAAAAATGGGGGGAGAAAAAATGGTTTAGATCTAACAGTCTGATGATAAGTTCTGTCTCTAAGAAATACCTTTCTTCTGTAAGAAGACATGTTCCATCCTTATAACATTTTATACAAGTGGAACAGATATCAAGACCAGTCTTAGTCAGTGTCATAACACAGGAGAATCAGTAGGTATAAGTTGCCAGTCAGGAGAAAATGTCTCAAGAGGGAAGAATGAAGCTTAAGGCAAACAAAGGAAAGTCTTATTGCTTTGGCTATGGAAACACCAAGATGATATTTGTCTGCGGGTATTATATGAGCGCTTCAGGTCACTACTAGTGTCTGCTTTTCCCACTCAACCAGAGTCAGTGTTCAGTCCTAACCACCCAGTGTCTTGCAAGAGCATATGTCAATACCACATGTCTTTGAAATAGAGATGGGAAAAAATTACCTTTAATTTCAAATATATAGACAACGGCAATACCTTGTCTTCCCATTTCAAACTGCTTTTTTAGATCTACTTTTGAATCTTTAGTCACCCTAAAAATGAATACCTAGGGAAACAATTATTGATATTTCATTCCTTTAACTAAGTGCCCATTTGGTTGTGTTTGGGAAAATAAATACCAAAAAGTGAGAAGTGGCAATGATCACAACATGTCATATTCTACAATACTTTTTCTTTGTAGTAGTCCTCTATGATTCAGTCTGGGAATTCTTGGAATATGATATAACATAAATACCCACATATGTACATATACAATTACATACATGTGCATGCACTTACATGTTTAAGTATAAATATGCATGCTTGTATCCTATGTGTATACATACATTTTACATATGCATATGTGTATTTTTCCATGTATACATATGTGTATGTACATATATGTCTGTACTGTATGTATATGGAGGAAGAGAAAGAGAGAGAGAGAGAGAGAGAGAGAGAGAGAGAAAGGGAGAGAGGGAGAGAGAAACAGACTGAATTTTTTCCCCCTTCATGATTCCCAGAATCTATGCAGCATTAGCTACTGCTGGTCTCAAACCTTAAGTTAACGAGTCACTGATTTTCAGAGTTGATAATGGATACTTGACTAGCACTTTTCCCATTAGATACATGTAAAAGACTGTTAAGATGGAGCCCAGAGAAGACTCAGAAGAACTGTGACCAGAGAATACATTTCTTTATGATTTCTTTCTTCTCTTTTAATTGACATTTTTCTTTGACACTAAGTGAATTTCTTACTGTTCTGGGTTTGGTAGCGGGGAGAGATAATTGGAGATGGAACTACTGTGGTGTCAGAACCTTCCTCCAATAACTTTTTCCAGTAGAATGTTGAGGATAGAAGCCATATTGCAAGGAGTTGAGGAACAAGTGGGTGGTGAGGACTTATAAAATGTACCTCAAGACTACAGAAGCAGTTTCCAGTTTCTGAACATTTCCCCCATTCTATCAGCCTTATTATGGCTTCACATTATGGGTTGTTAAATCTCCAGTACCTCATGTTTCCATCAATGTCAGGCTGCAGTAACTTTGATAAAACCTCAGAATATTTCTATAGGTGGAATCATCCATCTCAAGCAGGGTTAAGCTGTGCTTATTTGTGCTGTAATGGAAGAGAAAATAGGGTCATTTTATATAACAGAAAACCCATCTTAGAGAATCACTTTGGTAGTTTAGTTTGTATATTTGTACTT
Source organism: Trichosurus vulpecula (assembly GCF_011100635.1). Lineage (NCBI taxonomy): Eukaryota > Metazoa > Chordata > Mammalia > Diprotodontia > Phalangeridae > Trichosurus > Trichosurus vulpecula. Next base: position 164,959,797 of record NC_050580.1, on the reverse strand, counting down.
GAATAGGATCAACTATAGAGCAGATCTCGTTGATTATAAAAACAAACAAGCCATATGATGTGTGTGTATGTGTATTTGTATATGTATACATGTGTATATATATATATATATATGGATATGTGTATATTATATATGTGTGTATATGTATATATATATGTATATACACATATACTATACACACATACATAATTTATATATATACACATACACACACACACACACATACACACACACATATATATGTAAAATCTTATTAAGGCTTAAGTTGCACTGAGACATTTAGGATACCATATGTGGGGGTTACACATAATCATGTATAGAAATACGCACACATATGTACATATATAATTTAAAATCCAGGCATTAACATTAGGAAAGATATGAACACTGAAAGATAAAGTGTTTTTTCTTAGTTCCCCAAATAGTTCCTTAGAAATAAGGAAAGAAGGGCCTATCATTAAGAGAAATTGCAGGGGTGGGGGGGGGGTTCAGAGCCAAGATGATGGCTAGAAAGCAGGGACTTGATTAAGTTATCCCCCAAATCCCTCCAAACACCTGTAAAAAATGGCTCTGAACAAATTCTAGAGCTGCAGAACCCACAAAATAGCAGAGGGAAGCAGATCTCCAGCCCAGGATGGCTGATATGGTTGCTGGGAAGGGTCTATCGCATGGTGCTGGGAGTGGAACGCAGACCAGCATGGGCCGTGCCAGGACCAACCAGACCAGCAATTGGGTGGAGCAGGCCAGAGGGCCATGAATCATTGAGCTGAGGCAGTTATGAGACTTCTCAACCCACAAACACCAAGACCACAGAGCAGATTATTGGGAAAACTGCTGGATAGGGGTGAGAGCTGTCTGACCCCAACCCTGGGGGTGGCAGAGGTAGTAAAGCAGTGGCAGTGGCAGCAGCAGGAAGCTCCTTCGACTGCTTCCAGAGCTCCAGCATCAGCTGCTTCCAGAGTCCCTGTCCCACACAGTGGGAGAAATCAAGCAGTGGATCAGAGTGGGAATGCAAAGAGTGCTTTGCTGGTGCAGAGGCAGGGTCTCTTGTTTTGCCCTGCTTGGATCTAGGTCACGGTTCTGGTTGGTGGTTCTTGGGGGAGGAGGAACACTGCTGTGGCAGAACTTGCAGTGATGGTGGAGTAGAAGTAGCTCTGAAAACAGCAGCACAGCTCCTAAAGCTTGGGACAAAGTACTCTCTACTCTACAAGCAGTCATACCCTGACAAAAAAGCTCAAGGGTCAAGTAGTTGGTTGGAAACATGAACACGCAGTGAAAATGGACTCAGACTATAGAATCTCTTTTTTGGTGACAAAGAAGACCAAAACATACAGCCAGAAGTCAACAAAGTCAAAGAGCCTACATCAAAAGCCTCCAAGAAAAATATGAATTGATCTCAGGCCATGGAAGAGCTCAAAAAGGATTTGGAAAAGCAAGTAAGAGAAGTAGAGGAAAAATTGGGAAGAGAAATGAGAGTGATGCATGAAAACCATGAAAAACAAGTCAATGACTTGCTAAAGGAGACCCAAAAAATACTGAAGAAAATAGCACCTTAACAAATAGACTAACCCAAATTGCAAAAGAGCTCCAAAAGGCCAATGAGGAGAAGAATGTCTTGAAAGGCAGAATTAGCCAAATGGAAAAGGAGGTCCAAAAGACCACTGAAGAAAATACTACCTTAAAAATTAGATTGGAGCAAGTGGAAGCTGGTGTCTTTGTGAGAAATCAAGATATTATAAAACAGAACCAAAGGAATGAAAAAACAGAAGACAATGTGAAATATCTCATTGGAAAAACCACTAACCTGGATAATATATCCAGGAGAGATAATTTAAAAATTATTGGACTACCTGAAAGCCATGATCAGAAAAGGAGCCTAGACATCATCTTTCAAGAAATTATCAAGGAGAACTGCCCTGATATTCTAGAACCAGAGGGTAAAATAGAAATCGAAAGAATCCACTGATCGCCTCTTGAAAAAGATCCCAAAAAGAAAACTCCTAGAAATATTGTAGCCAAATACCAGAGATACCAGGTCAAGGAGAAAATACTGCAAGCAGTGAGAAAGAAACAATTTGAGTATTGTGGAAATACAATCTGGATAATACAAGATCTAGCAGCTTCTACATTAAGGGATTGAAGGGCTTGGAATACAATATTCTGGAGATCAAAGGAGCTAGGATTAAAACCAAGAATCACCTACCCAGCAAAACTGAGTATAATGCTCCAAGGCAAAATATGGATTTTCAATAGAATAGAGGACTTTCAAGCTTTCTCAATGAAAAGACCAGAGCTGAATAGAAAATGTGATATTCAAATATAAAAATCAAGAGAAGCATGAAAAGGTAAACAAGAAAGAGCAATCATAAGGGACTTACTAAAGTTGAACTATTTTGTTTAGATTCCTACAAGGAAAGATGATGTTTATAATTCATGAGACCTTTCTCAGTATTAGGGTAGTTGAAGGGAATACACACACACACACACACACACACACACACACACACAGAGGGCACAGGTGAGTTAAATATGAAGTGACAATATCTAAAAAAATAAAATTGAGGAGTGAGAGAGGAATATATTGAGAGAGGGAGAAAGGGAGAGATAGAATGGCATAAATTATCTCACATAAAAGTGGCAAGAAAAAGCCATTCTGTTGGAAGGGAACAGGGGTCAGGGGAGGGGGAATGAGTGGATCTTGTTCTCATTGGATTTGACTTGAGGAGGGAATAACATACACACTCAGTTGGGTATCTTACCCCACAGGAAAGTAGGGGCAAGGGGATAAAAAAGGGGGGATGACAGAAGGGAGGGTAGATAGGGGAAAGAGGTAATCAAAAGCAAACACTTTTGAAAAGGGACAGGGTCTAGGGAGAAAATTGAATAACGGGGGATGGGATAGGATGGAGGGAAATATAGTTAGTCTTTCACAACATGATTATTGTGGAAGTGTTTTGCATAATGACACATGTGTGGCCTATGTTGAATTGCTTGCCTTCTTAGGGTGAGTGGGTGGGAAGGGAAGAGGGGAGAGATTTGGAACTCAAAGTTTTAAAAGCAGATGCTCAAAAGAAAGTTGTTTTTGCATGCAACTGGGAAAAAAAATATATAGGGAATGGGGCATGAAAGCTGTCCTGCCCTACAAGAAAGTAAGCTGAAAGGGGATGGGGGGGAGTGGGGTGACAGAAGGGAGGGGAATGGGACAATCAGAATATATGTCATCTTGGTGTGGGGGGAGGGTAGAAATGGGGAGAAAATTTTAACTCAATTTTGTGGAAATCAATTTTGAAAACTAAAATATTAAATAATAAAAATATAACATAACAAAAAAGACAAATTGAGCAAGATAGAACTCAGGAGAATTGGAGACCTGGGTTTTCTTCCATAAAATGACAAAGATTATTAGTTTTCCATCATCAACAGTGATTTTCCTTTGAACCTTTTAGTTGTTGATCAGTCATTTCAGTTGTGTCTGACTTTTCATGACCCCATTTTTTTTCTTGGCAAAGATACTGGGGTGGTTTGCTGTTTCCATTTCCAGCTCATTTTGAAAATGAGGAAACTGAGGCAAACAGAGTTAAGCCACTTGCCCAGGATCACAGAGCTAGTGAGTGTCTGAGTCAGTTTTGAACCTGGGAAGATGAGTCATCCCAGCTTCAGGCCTGGCACTCTATCCACTGCACCACCTAACTGCCATTGGATTTAAATACAGACTAGCTTTTTTTACTGGGGAGGGGGTGGGGATGTTATTACAAACTAAGCTTATGTCCAAGAATTCCTTTTCTTTTCTTTTCTCCTTTCTTTTCTTTTCCCCCCTTTGGGTCTCTTGTTCAGGCTAAAAAAGCAAAGATTGCTCATGTTTCTTTGTCCCACCTGCACTAGTTCATTCCTTCTCAGATAACCTTGTGGTCTCTTGCTCTTGTGGGCTAACATATTGATGCTGTACTTAGGGGACACACTCAACTGGCTTAGCCTACTGCAACTTAGAGCTCCCTAGCTCAAGAGATTCACTATCCTCGGTCTTCTGTTAGCAGGAAAAAGCCCATCATGGCCAGTGAGAACAAATTGTTTGAAAATCCTAAATTTATGAAGAAACTTAAAAAAACAGCATTTGTCCAGCAGATTTATTTTGCCATTGTCACAGAAGAATGAAATATTTGCTTTAATCAATGAAGGCAACTTCCATGGTGATAGACCAGGGTTTTTTTTTTTCAATTGTTTATGTTAACTGATTATTCTACTTTTTTCCTTTAATTTTTATTCCTTGAACTCTTACATACCACACTGTTAACTCTACAGTAAATATTCTTGCTTCATTACTGAAGGACTGTAAGGCTGCTGCCTTTGGAATCTGATAAAACTTCCTTTCTGTTAATTGTGCTCTGTGAACGAGAACAAAAGGTTTCTTTTCTTCTGGACAGAAATAGAGACGTATCCATTGATAAGAGATGGTAGGATTGGTAAAAGTCTGATGCCCAAAATTAATCCATGAGTTATTTAAATGATTTATAAGAGGAGTTGAGCAGTGGACTTGGAGGCAGAGGTCCTGGAGTATTGTCCTAAATGTGACACTAACTAGCTATGGGACCTTGGGCAGCTCCACCTCCCTGGACTTCAATTTCCTCATCTTTAAAATGAGAGGATTGCCCTAGAAGATCTCTAGGACCCCTTGCATTTCTAAAAATTGTACAGATATTGTTATTTTCAATATCCTGAGAGGAGGTATTTGTATTTTTAACCATTTGAGAACGATAAAGTTAAATGCTCAGTCTTGAATGCATGGTGAATATATATTGACTTGTCTCAGAAAGAATACCTTGAAAAATTCACCTTAGAAAAACATTTTTTTTAACTTTCAATTCTCTTTTCTTCTGTGTCTTCCCGATGTTTTATAGCAGTGGTAGAATTATATATCTGGGGCTAGCTTTTCTCAGGGTGGATATTGGACTTATCATTACTTTAGTGATTTCACAGGTGTAGGTATTCTCTCTGAAGATCTCCACTGTAACCCCTCTGTACTTTGCTAGACATTCTCTGGAAATTAATAGCATCTTAGATTTTTAGAGCTGGGAAGAATGATAGAGGCAGGGATCTGCTGGAGCCAGACCAAACTGGCTTGTGGACTGATTGCTAAACTTTCAATATGAGCATATTTACCTGGAAAATTAAAGAAGAATTACAAATCAGGGATTCATTTATTGTTTTATTGATTGAAAATGATGGGAAAATGCCACTAATGCATATTAAACTTTAAAGTGTACCATCTTTATTTTTTTTTCTAGAGAGCTGGGGGTTAAATGTTTACCAGCACCACACTGGTTCTTGTTTTTAAGTCGATTCAGCTATGTCCAACACTCTGTGACCCCATTTGGGGCTTTCTTGGTAGAAATACTGGAGTGGTTTGCCATTGCCTTCTCCAACTCACTTTACAGCTGAGGACCTGAAGCAAACAGGGTTAAGTAAGTGACTTAGTCAGGGTCACATAGCTAATGACCAAGGTTGGATTTGAACTTAGGTCCTCTTGACTCCAGAGTCGGTGTTCCATCCAGTGCACCACTTAGCTGCTATCTGATCCAATCACTTAATTTCATACATGAGGAAATTGAGATTTAGAGGTAAAATGACTTGGGATTGAATGGAATGATCAAGGGAATTTCCTCTTCTGCTGAACTTGGCCATTTTCACTGAGTTATGGATGCTCTCTTCCAACTCTATCATGAGGAAGGACATAGTATGTGTATATACACACATAAACACACACACACAATCTCTCTATGTGTGTGTATAACATATGTATACACACACATAGAGAGATACACAGACACATCTGTTTATGTATATGTGTGTATATAATATATATCATATACACATGCGTACATCTCCACAGAGCATCACTCCTGTGTTACATCAGTAGTAAAGAAAACTTGGATTTGACTTTGGGCCCATTGATTGCAAATTTATTACTTTTTCTTCTATACCATGTTGTTACAGCCATTGACAAAATTCATTGCCTGATGGCCAACCTTCTGGTAATGAACATCTTCAAACTTAGTCTGGTACTAAGCTGACAGATATTATACCTCCTTTCTATACTCTCTTTTCCTTCCTTTCTGTCTCTTACTTCCCCCTCTTGCAACTAGATAAATAGATAGATGGATATTCTTGTATATTCCTAGTTTTTTGTTTTTTGTTTTTTACAAGGTGGCTCCCTCATTTGAATATGAGCTCGAGGTCAGGGACTGTTTTTGTCTTCCATTTTATCCCTAACACATGGCACAGTTCCTAGAACGTAGCAAATGCTTAATAAATGCTTTTCGACTGCCTGAGACATACAGTCTGGGGCCAGGCCTCACTTCATGCTTTTTCAACCTTTTAGGATCTGCTAGAGCAGTTTTCAAAAATACAGGGTCACTTCTAGGCCCTGGTGAGGCAGGAATTAGATTAGGCCTTGGATGGCTGATAGCTTAACACATCCTTTATGAATTAAAAAAAAGGCATGAGCTAAAATATAGCAATAATGGTGATCATAATATAGCACTTTGAGGTTTGCAATGCATTTTGTGTATTATCTCACTATATATGTGTGTGCATATATTATATATATATATATATAACATATAGATGTATAATTTATATGTTATTTCATTTGATCCTCACAATGACTCTATGAGGTGGACGCTACTGTTATGCCCATTTTACAGATAAGGATACTGAGTCACAGAGAGGTTTCATTGACTTGTCTAGGGTTACACAGCCAGTAAGTATCCGAGGCAGGATCCAAGTACATATCTTCCTAACTCCAAGTAGAGCAATTTATTCACTGTGCCACCTAGCTGCCTAAGGGAAAGTTTCTTAACTCTATTTGATTATATATGGTTCAACAATGTAAGGTGGCATGACATGGAGGTAAAGTTAGAAGATGCAGCTCCAAGTCAAAGGCTCTGTTTGGTTCTATGAAAATAATGCTACTAATATAGGGTGTCCCAAAAGTCTTAATGAAGCTTTGAATTATTAGAGCCTAACATAATATTCATGATCATGATTTGCTGTGTATATTCATATTCCCATGAATAGGATCAGCCTAGTTCAAAACCTCATAGATTATGCTAATCATGACTTCTTCAGAAATCAAATAGATATAAAATAAATTTTATCCCCAGACTTTTTTTTGAGACTATGAAGCATGGTTATTAACTTACATATTTATTTTTAGTGAATGCCATAATTCTACTGATCGAATCAAAGTCAGAGTGTGGGATGAAGATGATGACATTAAATCAAGAGTCAAGCAACATTTCAAAAAGGAATCAGATGATTTTTTGGGACAAACAATTGTTGAAGTGAGGACCCTGAGTGGAGAAATGGATGTCTGGTACAATCTAGGTAACTATCTTTATAAATTTCATAAATAAATTACATAAGGGCCCCTCATTTGAATCATGTAACAAAATTTCCATAGGTGTACGACTGTGTGATGTCTCCTAATGTCTCTTGGGTTTTGAGTTGTAGACTAAGCTTGGGAACAAAGCAATGTAATTTAACTGGAAAGTAAAGATGGTTACTTCCCTTGAATGTATGTTCAGAGGAAAGAGAAATGGGGCTATAACTCAAGGAAAGACTTACATGTAATATGTAATAAAAACCATTGGTGGTGTTCTAGGATCTGTGATTTCATCAATGTAAGGAACCTCCTATGCAGACATTTTTTTTTCATTTATGTACATCTGTAGTTTAAAGTATTTTACCTCTCTAAAGCCCTGAGAGGTTAAATGATTTGCCTTTCATCACACCGCTAGTATTAATAAACAAACATACATAAGTACTTTCTGTGTGCCAACCACTAAGCTAACCAAAAAGGATACAGAGAAAGGCAAAATAATACCTGTCCTCAAAGTGCTGACATTCTAGTAGGGGAGGCATGTATATGAATTAGGTACCATACAAAATTTAGTAGCTGTGGAAGTGCAGGAAAGGCTTCCTACAGAACATGATACTATGTGTCAGAAACTGGTCTTCCAGACTCCAAAGCTGATGGTCTGTTCACTGTGCCAAACTGTATCTCGGAGTAAGTTTAAAATAATTATATCACTTAAAAAATACCTCCAAGAAGTAAAATGCATTGGCAAAGATATGTATCAAATTCCAGGAAAACACATATCCAACAAATGTGCTTTTGCAGTTTGGGACTTACTTGATTGTGGTTTACTAAATGGAACTTGGCAACAAGTTTTTAAAAATGTATTTTGGATCCTTATTTTTACTTATATATCAGGATATAAATTTTTGTATGTTTGACAATAACCATACTTTAGGTATCATAAAGAGGTCAAATATATTTCAAGTTCTAGTCTCCACTAGTGATAAAGACATTTGAGAGGCAAGGACTTCTGGAAGCTCGAGTTCTATGTGTGAATTCAGAGTAACTTGGACATGAATCTTGCCACTGAGCCTTAAAAGCTTTGTGGCCATGGGCAAATCAGTTAACATCCATGAGTCTCAGTTTCCTTATTTGTAAAATGAGGATAAAAATAACTGTAGAATCTACTTATTAGGGTTATTGTGAGACTTCAATGAGATAATTTATGTAAAGTACTTTGCAAAACGTTAAGTGGTCCAAATGGTTAGGGTGATGAGACATGGAGTCAGAAAGACTTGAATTCAAGATTGAACTCACTAGCTGTGACCATAGGTAAGTCACTTAGCCTATGTCTGTTTCCTCATTTTTGAAAAGGAGATAATGATAATACCTACTTCCCAGAGTTATCAGAAAGATAAAACAAGATTATCTCTAAAAAGAGCTTCAAAACCTTAAATCCCTATATAAATGCTTCTTATGATGATGTCAGCTAATGTTTTTGTTTGTAGTATTTTTAGTTTCTCTGTAGTTTATGATCTTAGAGAGATACTTGGGACCCTGACAGATCAAGTGTCTTGCCTAGAGTCACAAAGCCAGTATGTTTCAGAGGCAGAATTTATCTAGGTCTCTAACTTTTAGACCCTGTCTCTACAATGTCAGACTGTCTGTACCTATTTGTATTGGTAGAGGATATTTCTTAGAAGGAATTCCTTAGAAGGTCCACCTCACTCCCCCGCCCCTGAAGAAAAATTAGGTCACCTGTTAAAGCAAAAATTAAGGAAACAAAAATCTAAATTGCATATCCATTTGACCACTGTCTGGTTTACTGCTCCACATAACAGTTAAAGGACATCTCATTCACCAGAGCTCCTTTCAAAGAACTGATCCTAGAGACTTTTATTTAGCCAATGCATTTGTGTATTTTAATTATACTGCTCTCTGTTAGTCCTCAGTGAATCATTATCCAATTAGAAATAACAATGTCCTAAAGTACAGTTATTAGTCTATAAATACAGTTGTGGCAAATGAAAGAATGATTTTTCTTCTTGAAAAGTTTCATGCTGGCAATAATTTCACACTTGACAAATTTAAAGGAAAGCCATTGGAATGAATGAGAGTCTTCTATATTAGAAAGAAGGTGATTTTATAAGTTTCAAGCACATGACATAGTTCAAACTAGGTTTGAATTAAGTTACCTAGCAAAAATCTTCAGGGTACCTAGTTTAAAGAATAGTTTTTAAAAAGAATAGTTTTAAAAAATACTTTAAAATATTTCTTTGTATGTAAATATGCCTTTCAAAATACCTATAGTTACTTGACAAGTTTTCCTCCCTTTCTCAGGTAATAGAATGCCCTTTGTTTCCTAACTTTTTATAAAATACTATTAATTTACACTGTACTTTGAAGATTAGTTTGCTAAACAAGAGTAAATTTCAGCTCAAGCAATGTCCAATTGTTTGGAATTACTGAAATCTGAGTCACTGAGATTAAACTGTACTTAGAATATTTTTCTGTGTGACAAAACTGCTTGGCAGTCTTCAAATGCATTCCAGAATGGCAATGATTTAGGATGGAAGCTTCCTCAATTTGATATTTTGATTAATTAGTCATATACAGAATAAACTACAGGTATGTAGACTTTTCTGAAGAACCTGAATGTTCTTAATAACAATAGATTCTCATACCTAGACTTTGGTTCTATAATTGGAGATTACAAAGTGTTACAGCAGAGGAAGCTTTTATTTCCTCACTGACAAACCTTCTTACCCTTCTTTCTTAATGTTTTAAGAGTCATTTCTTTTTAAAAAGAAGGAATTTTTTACTAGATGGCACAGTGAATAGAGGTCTGACTCTCAGAAAATTGAGTTCAAACCAGACCCTGACACTTAATAGCTGTGTGGCTCACTAAACCTCTGCCTCGGTTTCCTCCAGGTACTTACTTAACAGGTTTTGTTGTAAGGATAATATAAAGCAGTGTTTATAAAGTGCTTTGAAAATCTTAATGTGTTATGAATGCTACTTATCAATAATATTACTGTCATTATTATGATTAATACAATAGATAAAATTCCTTGGAATACTGAATCCACACAAATAATTTATCCTTAATCTGTATTCTTCTTTTCTTCTAATTCAGCACCCATGCCACTATACTTAATAGAAGTCCTAAAAACCATACAAACAAACACAATAAAAAAAAACAATGCTTCCAAAACCAGAATTTATTTCTAGAAAAGGTGGGAGGTGGGATAGGTAGAAAGGGAATCGGAATAATGACGTTTGAAATCAAAGAATTGTGAAAACAACCCTGAGGCTCTAAGAAGAGAATCCAATGACTAATATAGCTCAAGTTGTTTGATTTTTTTTTTTTTTTGCTTCAAAATTCCCAGAAGAGACTTCAGACCTAGGCTGGAGAAAAAAAATAAAATAAAATAAAAGGTTTTCTTTTCAGCAATCGATATCTTTCATGCTATTGACACACCTAAAGGGAAGTGTCCATGAAATGTAGTTCCCTTTTTAAAATTCTAAGTAATAAAAATAGGTGGTGAGAATTATGCAGAATCTCAAGATGGATGATTGGGGACTCCCTCCACTTATGAATTCCAGAACCTTCTTGGCTGCTTATAGTCTTAGTGGATAGTTTAGCGCGCTGAGAGGCTAAGTAAATTGCTCAGGGTCATTAAGTATTTAACAAGGCAAGATTTAACTCCTAAGCCAGTTCTCTCTTTACCATACCACAATACTTGTCATTATTATATCTAGGGCCCAATTGGTGCCAATAATGACTCCCCCGAACTGATCATGTTACTCGAATTTGCATTGCATGTTTCCATTGCTAGAATCAGTTATCACATTTTACATAATGATCTTCTAATACTGTGAATTATAATGTGCACAATCACTTCAGGGAATTCATAATTTGCTCCTATTGGGATGTATAACAGGAAATATGTTTAGGTTTAGGCACAGATGGAGAAAGTCAGTGAAGAAAACATTCTACCAGTGACTCTATCATTTCCCCTTTTTTTTGGTCCTATTTTCTAATTTGTAGTAAAGCTATCATGAGCTTGCTTCTATCCTTCCTTTCACCTGTGCTACTAGAATTCACATTCAGAGGGATGAAGGAGTCCTGAGTATGTGTGTATGGGAGGAGAGGGAAGAGGAGGGAGAGAGAGAAAGAGAGAGAGAGAGAGAGAGGGACGGAGAGAGAGGGAGGGAGGGAGAAAGAGAGAAGACAAAGGAGGAAGAGGAAAAAGAAGAGAAACCTAAAAGCGGCCATTTCATTTAATTCAGTTTAAAAAGCCGAAGGTAATTGTTGGAGATGTTATGATATAGTAGAAGGAATGCCAAATGTAGAATCTGAGAAGCCAAGTTTCAGTCTCTTTTCTGCCAGCCTACTAGTTATATGACATCTAGCAAATTAGTTTAACCTCTCTGAACCTCTGTTTCCTCATGTGTAAAGTGCAGGGTTTAATCTGGGTGACTGCTAATTCCCTTTCACTTTTAAATCTATGAATGTAATTGATCATTTATTTGATTGAATTGAACATCACAGAATTCTACAGTTTTAATCTGGTTGCTTTCTTTGTAAGCCCGGGCTGTATATTGGAATAAAATTCTATTCCCTGATAAAGATGCTGTGAAAGTTCAATTATTGGTGGATAATTATTAAGTATGTGTTTTATCCCTTATCTTTGCTTCTTTTGATCTCTCCTCTCCCTCCCATTTGAACTTCAATTCTAAAAGCTTCTGTTTAAGTGCCTATCTTCCAAGCTCCTCCAAACGTGGCTGAGGAGAGGGGGGAGGGGAGAGAGAGAGAGAGGGAGAGAGAGAGAGAGAGAGAGAGAATGACAGAGAGAATGAGAGAGAGAGACAGACGGAGAGAGAGAAATTCCCAGTCATTTATTTTATTTGTTGAAGCTTTAGAGCAAAATGAAGTTTCTGTTTTGTCCATAAACATTAATAGTCTTACCTTCATTGGCTCCATTAGGATGGATGACTACTTCCCTTACTACCCAAATTTTCACCTTTGTCAAGAGCTCTAAACATGATAAATACACCTATATCTGTAGAAATGCCTGGTATTGATATAAACTTTGGTTAACTTGTATTAATGACAGCATTATTTCAGTGGTTAAAGCATCTGTGATTTCATTGGTGATGAACATACAGCAACTCCTCCACACCTTAGTAGATGATATTCATCAATTGTGTGGATAAAAAAAATGCATTACCTGTTGTCCCACCTTATCCTGCATGATAAGTCTCTGTGAGAGGATGCAGAGCTTGACCTGAACTGAAAAGTAGTATTTTGTAGTTGGGGGACTATGGGTGTAGAAGTATGCAGGTGCTATCAGACTCAGTTGATATGTTGGTTAGTTTTGTTTGAACCTGTTTTTTCCTTTCTCTTTTTTATTCTTTGTTACAAGGTATGGCTCTCTGGGTAGAGAAAGGGGAAGTATTTATTTGAAAATGAAGGCAATGTTAAAAACAAAATATATCAATTTTCAGAAGCATTTAGAAATTGAAGGAGATCTTGGCAATCATGCCGCTACAATGCACAGAAACAGAGGGATTTCACCTTAGAATCTGACTTACGTGAATCATGATTACTCAATGGACACGTCTGATGGAGTTAGAAATGTTCACTTTTAATATCTGTTGCTTGCTTTGAGCTTATGAACTCTTGTGACATAGAATTATGGTACTGTAGAAAATGACTAACCAATTTCTTTTCCTTTCATCAGAGAAACGGACAGATAAATCAGCTGTATCTGGTGCCATTAGGCTGAAAATCAATGTTGAAATAAAAGGAGAGGAGAAGGTTGCACCATATCATATACAGTATACATGTTTGCATGAGGTAAGTAAATCAAATAATGACTATAATAAAGTTTAGATAAATCTAACTTAATTGGATATCATATGTGAACCTTCAGGCAATTGTGTTTATTAAATATCTACATTGTATAGAATCCTGTGGTGGGTAATGCTATTGTGGAACTATAAAGAATTAGCTTTGTCCTAGTTTTTTGTTTTGTTTTGTTTTGTTTTTTGGAGGGGGAAAGGCAGGACAATTGGGGTTAAGTGACTTGCCCAAGGTCACACAGCTAGTGTGTCAAGTGTCTGAGGCTGAATTCGAACTCCAGGGCTGGTGCTCTACTCACTGCTCCACCTAGCTGCCCCTTAGTCCTAGTTTTAATGGTCAACCCAGACCTAAGTACCCCTCACTTCTCCAAATTACTTTTTATTTACTTGCATATGAATTATTTCTCCCAATATAATATAAGCCCTTTGATGGCAAGAGCATTGCTCTTTTGCATTTCTGCTGTTTGTGCCACATAGTAGGTGCTTAATAAATCCTAGGTTCATGAATAAATGAATGATTAGGCATAGAATTTTGCTTAAAGAGCTTGCAGTATAATAAGGGAAATTTAACACAAGAGACAACTATTAATGAACCAATTTTTTCTAATCTCTTAGGGAAGGGAAGGGATTGCAGAGATCCTGAAATTTGTTGGGTATATAGAACAGCTCATGTGGAAATTCCCTCCACCAATGCAGATCAGCAACTCTTCTGTCATTTATGACCTTGAAAAGTCACCCAGAACACTAGGAAGACCTAGAACACCAGGTATTTGCTCATAGTGACACATAGGATAGGCCAGTAACAGAGGGAGAACCAAGTCTTCTTAACCACATGGTTGTCTCTCTATTCACCGTGCCATTTCTCATGAAACAAACTATGAAACTGAAAAATATTAAAATATAATGACATATTTGGAAGACTTCATGGAAGTGGTGAATCTTGAGTAGTATTTTGAAAGAAGAAAGTAACAGTGGTATAACTAATGTAGGTGGGAGGGGAGCCAGTTGATGAAAGGCCTTGAAATTCAAAATTTATAGTTTGGATGCAGTCCAGAAGTGACTTATAGAGCTAGAATAATAAAATGTTCATAAATTTATTAATGACTCATCTCACAATTTCACAGCACAATGGTGCCTCTCACCTGGAACCTAGTTGTTGGAAAAGATCATTTTAATGTGCTTTTTTTTTCTCTTCTGAAAATCTGAAGTGACTATAAATATTGAGTTTAAGTCAGTCACTATACATTTATTAGGCACCTTCTGTATGCCAGGCACTGTGCTCTTATGTTCATCCAAACTCTTTTCTTCTAATAGGGGTGTGACTGCTACATATGAGAGAGGTTCACCAGTTTTAGTAATGTCTCAAAGGAGGCCCATTTGTAAATACAGGGGCTCATTTTGTAGGTAGAGCCAAAACTAGAGATGGAATAAACCATTTTTGAACATATTGGAGCACACAGTCAGCAGTGAATGTAGTGAGAGGCAGGGATGAACAGAAGTATCTATATCGATGTTTGCACCTCTAGACTGGTGCACAGCTACTGGCTTCCTAGACATTTAAATAAAGGTTAAAAGAATTATGCCTTTATTTCTGACAATAACTTTGGGAGATGTAGAGGATCATAGATTTAGGACTTAGAGGTCATCTAGTCCAGTTACCTCATTTTTATAAATGAAGACCTTGAGTCCAGGGAGATTAAAGGACTTTGGGGCAGCTAGGTGGTGCAGTGAGTAGAGTACCAGCCCTGGAGCCAGGAGGACCTGAGTTCAAATCCGGCCTCAGACACTTGACACTAGCTGTGTGACCTTGGGTAAGTCACTTAACCCCAATTGCCCTGCCTCCCCCAGCCAAAAGAAAAAAGAATTAAAGGACTTTCTCAAGGTCACCCAGGTAGCAAATGTCAGAGGCAGGATTCTAACCCACGTCCTTCCTCTGACTCCAAATGGAACAGCTTTTTCACTCATCTAAAACTAATCTCTTTCTATTCCACAGAATTTAAGTGTTTTAACTCATAAAATTATTTAAGAATGGAGCCTGGATTTCAGGTCCTACTATTTGTGACAATTATACCAGCAATAATAATAGCAATAACTCATATTCTTATAGTACTTTAAGGTTCACAAAGTGGTATTTAATTTAATTTAATATAGATTATCTCAACCTTATTAGGGATGTGTTGTCATCTTCATATTACAGATTTCATCTTCATTTACAGATGATGATATGGTTATTCAGAGAGAGATTAAGTGATTTGCCTAAGGTTACACTGATTGTATGTGTCTGAGGCATATGAATCCAGATCTTCTTGACTCCAAATCCATTTGTCCTCCTGGTCCAGGGGTTCTTAACCTTTTTTGTATGTGTCATAGACCCCTTTGGGAGTCTGGTAAAACCTGTGGACCCTTTCTCAGAATAATGTTTTTAAATGCATAAAACAAAATATATATGATTACATAGGAACTCAATTATATTAAAATATCATTTTAAAAATTTATTTTGAAAAAAGTTCATAGTCTCCCCATACCACCCCCCCCCCCACCTCCAAGGTAAGAACCTCTATCTCATGGCACCTTTCTATTCCAAAAATTTGAATTATTTTTTTAAACTTCCAGAAGATACTTTGACTTGCATATAAATGGAATTCTGGCACCAAAATATAGGAAGGGGAGAGGCAGACTAAATGGAACCACTTATATAGATTTCATTTTCTATTCCTTCATGCTGGTCCCAGAACCAGAAGACAGCATGATCTTAGTGTTCTCCAACTTATAGCCTGTGTCTTCACTACAACCCCTGAATATTCTGGAACATAGTGGAGTCCTTGACTGAGTGATTAGTAAGAGTCCAGAATGCTTAATTTTACCCTTGCCTGAACTTTTTGCCACCACTGTACAGTATGTATTTACATAACTATCTTCTATATCAATATAGTCATAAAGGCCAAATTGTTCCCCCAGGCTCAGTAATTGACTGGGAGCCCAAGGAAGCCAGGCCAGTGAATCAGCTTGTGCTTAGCAATGCAGAAGTGTATACTTTGTCAGTATTTCTCAGCAATAGGGAAATTCACCTGTGGTAGCTTTCTTCTCCTCCTGAAGATGTTTTTCTTCCAGGGAAGATAGCTAATGAAAATGTTTTTCGAATAAGCCATTTGAGTAAGTAGGTCCATGTAGATGGTTAGAATTGAACGCAGGAATGGTTCTGAGGGAAAGGAAGGGGTGGATTAAGAACATGTTACACTCTTGCTATTTCTCCAGAGGACTTAGAAACCAGGCACTTGGTAAAAACCTTTAGAAGCAAAGATAATATGAGTGGATTTCGCTGTGAGTTATATTTAAACAGTTCTGGCCTCCATCGAGGAATCCCTGAACAATTCAAAACCCTCTTATCTTTAGAACCTGTTCCATTACTTGACTGAAGTTAAATTTAATGGTGGAGTGAAAATCCCAGAAGTCAAAGGAGATGAAGCCTGGAAGGTTTTCTTTGATGATGCGTCCCAAGAAATAGTAGATGAATTTGCAATACGTTATGGAATTGAGTCTATTTATCAAGCAATGACGTGAGTACAGCACATGTTTTGGGTCTTTTTTTTTTAAGCTCTGTGAGAATCTAAAGGAAAAGAGAGAAATCTCACGTCTCTGAAATTCTGATCTGAATTGATAATGTCATACCAACCACAGTTTGGAAAAATAGAGATACAGAGTGTGATAGTCTCATCCAGCTAGCTCACATCCTTCATTTCCCTCTGTGGCCGCCGTTGCTACAGAATGGAGACATTTGTGCCTTTTTGAAAGTTATATTGAGTATCTTTAAATTAGCCTTGGTACTTTAGACTCAGTTTCTTAGTTATTGTTACTTCAGCTTTTTTAAAAAAAGAATGTTTTAAAATTGCAGAAATATTTGCAAAACCTAGTTTTAATCTGAAAATATATTTTAATTTCAAAATGTAATGTACATTAAGTGTTTACTTTCCAAAGGCATAAATTAAGGATTTATTTTTATATTCATAGGCCATATTTTTTTTAACATGAGAGGTGATACAATCCTGCCTCTGAAGATCTATATTCATTGATGCTCTTTGAATGCAGGTGGTGGGGTAGGGGAGTGGTTCCGTAGTACGGCACAATTAGTCCAGCTTCAATCATTGACATCAAACCTTGAAGATTGCCAAATCATATAGTTCCTGGGTTTGTCTTGGCAGATATACTACCAAGTATTTTATATTGTCTACAGTTATTTTAAATAGAATTTATCTTTCTATGCTTATTTCTTTTAATTAGGTTTATTTTTGCTTTTGCTCTGCCTGATATTATAATCTCTACCCCTGTTTTAGTTTGTTTCTTTGTTTTTGCTTCAGATGATGCATGGTATATTCTTCTCTAGCCCTTATCTTTACTGCGTATGTGTCTATGTGTTTCAAATGTGTTTCTTGTAAACGGCATATTGTAGGATTCTGGTTTTTAATCCATTCTGCCATCTGCTTCCATTTCATGGGAGGTATACATACATGGACAATTGTTGTTCTCAATAAATTTAGGCTTTTGAGTGGACTGCAAGCCTATATGAGTTAAGGCAAAGTGACTTCCAGAAATGTTGATATAATTTTGGGATGTGGGAAAAGGTAAAACTAGTAGGAATACAGAGGTAACAGTTCCATTGTACTCAACCATCATTCATGTTGAGTATTGTGTTTGGTTTTAAGCACCAGGTTTTAAGAAGAACATTGATAAACTCTGTCCAGAAAAGGGCAGTCAGGATGTTTTAGGGCATTGATTCCATGACATATGAGAAGGGATTGGACATGTTTAGCCTAGAGAAGAGAAGACTCAGGAGCGACATAAAGCCATCTTCAAGTGTTCAAAGGGCTTTCACAGAGAGGAAGGATTAGATGTTCCATTTTCCTACAACGGACTAAACCAAGAACCATGGCAGGAAGTCAACAAGGAGGTTAAAAATTAAGGAAGTTGATAGTTTAGGTTAAACATCAAGAAAATTCCCTAGTGCAATGAGCTGTCTAAAATGGAAAAGTCTCTCTTGAGAGGTAGTGGGTTTCACTTCTTTGGACAACTTCAAGCTGAAGCTGGACAATTCATTAGGTTTTTATAATGAGGATTCCTTTTGTTTATGGATTGGATTCGATGTCGATGAGATCCCTCTGTTTCTCAAATTTTGTGATTCTGGGATGTCACACAATATATTCAGCCATTTGGCAATCAAAGGACACTCATGTTTTCCCAGATTTTTGCTATTCTAAAGAAGTCTCTAGCTATTGTTTGTTCATCCCCATAGATTTCTGCCTATAGGTTTCCCTTCCTGCTCTGTAGCATAGCTCTAAAATGAGCTCTCACTCTCCTCAGCATTTTACCTTCCACTTGTTATTTAGAATAGCCTAGTATATGGGTAGGTGTTTTCTCTTATTGTTAGAAGCTGGGTACACTTTTTCAGTTCATGAGATACGCTTATAATAATGTACTGTGCCCTCAAATTCTTTCACTATGCCAATTATCGTAGCTCTGCATATCGCTAATGGTAGAACTTGGATGCAATTAAAGTAAAAGGATAACTAATGGTTTAGAATAACTTCCTGCTGACATAGCTAAATAAAACAACCATAGAACAAAACTGCTTCAGAAAAGGATCCCAGGGACAACTGTTGGCTAAACAGTTTTTAAAAATCACCTTGGCTATGTTGTTTTCATTGGTATTCTTACTAGTCACGAAGAAGCTTAAAACTTCCCCCAATTCACATAGAATAAGACGAGTAGTCAAGTTGAAAGGAGGAGATATAACTCTTAGCTCCATCCAGTATTTTTACCACATTCTTTCCTGTCTTTCTATTTCTGCCTAGCTGCAGTAGGGAACATTTACTGATACCCATAGGGTAACCCATAGGGCTGGGTGCTTTCAGGCTGACAGAATTTTGATTATACATAATCTCTACCCTCATGGAGATAACAATCTAGGGGAGAGTCAAGTTCAGCTGCAAAAAAGTAAAAGTAATATCTTCCAATCACCAAATCTGCATCAACAATCTGTAAAGTAGTTAATGCCAACATGTTGACTTCTCTGTTCCTAAACTGTTTCTTTATTTTCCTATTCTCATGACCCTGGGGAGAAATATGCTAATATGAGCAGAGGGCTATTTATTACAGTTTGTCACTTTACCAAGTACCCTCAACATGATTATGGATAAGTTTGCCCAATACACCAGGAGGTTAAAAACAGAAGGTATTACTTCTAAAATTTTGAATCATATCTAAACAATGATGAACAATGAATGTAATATGAAGGTCATACTCTCATGCTTCATTTCAGTGTGGAGGTAACCATGGGTCCTTAAAGGCTGAATCAACAGAATGTAGTATCTAGCAGGTTCTACCATGCTGGAAAGGTTTTAAATATTGTCCTAGCAATGGACAGACTATTTCTTCTTGCTAAGAACTATCCCAGCCAAGTAAGTACAGAAAAGTTTCTCACTAGTAGGCTAGAGTAGGTGATGCATTCTTTGACCGAGGTAACCCATTAAACAAAGAAAAATATAGAAAGGTCCCTATTCTGTCCAGACCACTTCTAATTCTTCAGTGATGGCGGAATAGGGCGCTACAATTCACATAGTTTATACATTGTTTATAGATCTATAGACAATATATCTGGCACTGTGTAATGGCACGCAAAGTGGGATTTTTGCTGGATTGAATGTGCATTGAGTTCTAGCCAAGCAGATGTGAATGAATTCAGCCAATCAGAGACCTGAGTTCTAGCCAATCAGATGTAGGCTAGAACTGTATATAAGGAATATGAAAGAAGTATGAGTATGAATATGAGAGAAGCAGACATCGAGAGGGTGTTGAAGAGAAGACATCGAGAGAGAGCTGCCAGCATTGGAAAGAGAAGAGACAAAGAAGAATGAGCTGTGAGCATTGAGCTGAGAGGAAACCTAAAAGAGCTGGGAGGAGAACTCTAGAGCAGAGAAGAAATCTCCAAGAGTGAGAAGACCTTTGATGACAGAAACTTGCTAAAGGAACCTCCAAACTATGGAGGCAAGTGGAGCTGTAGGGCAGAGACTTGCCCATGGGAAGGAGGCTTAGCTTAAGCCCCTTTTGAGAGCTGTTAAGGTGAACTGAGTTGTTAACATAGAGCATCTGGACTTTGGAAGTAAATTGAGATGGTGGTGTTGGTGGTATATGTTGTTGCGCTGTTAAGCTTTATTTTCCCAGAAACAGAGGCTGTGGGCAAGGATACCTGGAGCCTGCTGTTGGGCAAGAGCTTGAAGTGAAGCAGTTCCTGTGAGCTGAGACCTGGAGCAGGAGTGGAGTGCTGCCTATGTGCAAATCCAGGTGAGAGTCAGAAGCAGTCAGCCTATAGAAGAAGAGCCATGGGACTTGGAAGTCAACCTTGAGTCAAGATGAAAGAGGACTTTACTTGGAGGCTTGTTGTAGTTCTTCTCAGCACTAAGGCAGTCAAGTGCCTTTGATTGAGTCTTGCCTTTGATTGAATCAAGAGTCTTTGATGACCTGCTTAAAGAAAGCCCAAGTCACATGAATTTGAGTCACATGGTTGTGATGCCCTCTGACCCTGAAGAAGTATATATATACTCTGACGATAGCATTTTGCTTTGGGGGCTCACTCACTGGAAGAGTGCATGTGATTTGACCAGACAAGACTCTGGGTAGCCATTAAGGAGCCCTCTGGCTTTGAAAAACCCAGATGTTGGTGCTTCTCTCTCTGGTGACTATGTATGTAATGCCTTGGATAGACAGCTAGAAGCCTGTCTGCTGATTTGTGTTATTTTGCTCTGTTTATATAATTTCTGCTTGTAATTTCAGTTTGTGTTTTCTCTGAAGTTCAGGGTGCTGACTTTTTCCTCTGAACTAAGTGAATGATACATGTATGTTTAATTAAAGTGAGATCGTAAACCTCTTAAAGTTGCTTTCCTTAGAAAAGCAGATCAAAGAACCTGTGCTAACTGCCCTCCTGTGTGCTGGTATTATTGGTTACACAGCCACAGTAGCAGCAAGTTGCATTGTTGTTCCTCACTAGCAAAGTGATTTCCTTGTCCAGTCACTGATAGGTAGAAATGACACTTGAGGAAGTAAAGCATCTTTCTTTACATTCTTGCTATATATGAAAACAGAAGATAAAAATAAGTTTTAAGTAAATAGTTCACAGTTTCTCCTTGGAGAGACAAATGGACTAGTTGACATCTTGCTTTTCCTGTGCTTCCAGAGGCAAAAAGAAATCTTATTTTATGGAACATGTGACCATGTTTCAGTGTAGTGCTCTGGTTAAACATAAGCAAAAAGATTGCCATTAAGGTAATTCAGTTTATGCTCCAAAATCTGTTTTAGAGGTGGAAAATTCTGCAAATAACTTGATAAGACTCTCCACATTAAATCCACATATTTTAATTCTCACTGATACCAGTGAAAGGGTGAATACAGATATGCCACAGAGTATGGCTCAGTTCTCGGCTGCTTGTCCTAATTTTGATCTGACAATCAATACCAAGAAAGCAGAGGTTCTCCACCAGCCAGCACCACATCATCCAAATGTGGAACCATTGGTTACAGCAAAAGGAGAGATTTTGAATGCTATGGTTCACTTATCTTGGCAATATACTTTCCGGGGATGTCTACATAGAACATAAGCTTGGTGCATGCATTGCCAGAGCTAGCCAATGTTTGAGAGGCTCTAACGGAAAGTGTGGGAAAGGAGGCTGCCTACCAAACTGAAGGTCTACAGAGCTGCTGTTGTATGCCTGTGAAACCTGGACAGTATATCAGTGTCATGAAACTGAATTGCTTCCATCTAAATTGTCTTAGGAGGATTCTGAAGATCTCCTGGAAAGATAGGTATGGAACACTGAAGTACTTTCTCAAGGTGAACTGCTAGGCATTCAAGTTCTACTGCAGAAAGCACAACTCCACTAAGTTGGCCATGTTGTCTGAATGCCAAATGTGTGTTTGTCCAAAAGACTGTCCTACAGAGGACTCACATAAGACAAGCACTCACATGGAGGTCAGAAGAAGTAATACAAGAACACCCTCAAAGTCTCAGAAGAACTTTGGAATAGATTGTGAGATATGGGGGACACTGGCATAGAATTGCCCAACATGCTGTGCCTATATCAAAGAAGACACTGTGCTGTATGAGTAAAGTAGAATTATGGTAGCTGAAAAAAAACAAAAAATGAGATGTGCAAATTTAGAGCCATCTCCATTCCAAATGTTCATATGGATCATTTGTGTCTGACCTGTGGTAGAGCCTTTCAAACTCATGTTTGTCTGATCAGCCACAGTCTGTTCCTTGACCCCAACATAGTGATGTCATTTTGGTCCTCTTTGAGAATATAGGACAACCACCAACCAACAGTTACACAATTGACTATAATTGTAAAGAATACAGTATTCCACTGTGCTTGTTGCTTATTTTTTAATAGATATGCGTGTTTGTCAAAAGTGCCTGCCCCCATTGTGAAAGACATATAATACAGATTCCAAAATGTCCCAGAATGTCTAGGGATTCTCTAGAGATGGTGAATACGACCCGTTGCTTCTGTTTGCACATCGCATTATAATGATTGCGTCAGTCCATGGAACATTTTAGAGAGTCCTCCATAGAATATGACCTAACAAACCACACAGGAAAAACAAAATTGATGAAGGAAACATATGGTCTATATTGTGATATTCAATTCCATCAATATATATATGTCTTAGACATAAACTGCAGAAGGAAAATTAACTTAACTGAAAAAGGAATAGGAGAAGATAGCATGCTAGATTGCATTCAGAAAATTGTGTTATGCTCTCAGTGAAGCCAAGTTTCTCCCTGAAACTTTTAAATTGTATTTTAAAATATCAATATTCTAAGTGGAATACCCCCGTACAACAAAAGATGTAATCACAAACAGACAGACTTACTCCCTTATCTGTGGGAGGCATAATCCTTCTCCCCCCTCCCACCAATTATTAGCTCAGTTTCTTTAGAGTCTTGTCCCAGTTCCAAGTCCAAAATACCTCTCAGACTTGAGTCTCAGGAATCCTGGCATCTCTAGGCTTCTGGAGCAGGCTGGCTGGCCATAACATCCTTGATGGAATTCTGTCTCCAAGGTTGCCATGTGGCTCACACTCCCAATTCTGGGGTTCTATTGAGGATCATTGCTGCCAGCACTTGAAACTGAAGAAAGACAACACAGAATAGAAATATACACCCTCATTCTCATTTCTCAGAGCCCAGAAGCTAGAATGATGTCTCACTACTTTTAAAGACAATGCTTCCAATCCAAGAAGGCAGCCAGTCAGAGGAAGCTAACCCCGCTCCCTGTAGTAAGCAATCTGGACATACTCCAAAGGCCTCTCAAGGCACATACTCTAGGATCTGGGTATGCTCCAAAGACCCCTTACACAAGTATTACCTAGGGCATTAAGGAGTTAGTGACTAAACCAGGGTTTATATATATGTCAAAGGCAGGATCTGAAACTGAATCTTCCTGACTCAAAGTGTCCTCTATGGCAAGCTGCTACTCCTAAGTAAGAAAGTGTAAGGGACAGACACATATAGAGATTACATATAGTAAGAAGAATATGTCAGCATACATTTTTAAATTGAATTGGTGCAAGCTGGCACAATAAAACCCAATCAAAGGTTAATTGGAAAATTCATTGTTAAGAAATGGCCATTTGTTATGCTTTTGTATATGAAACTCTAGTGAAAGACCAGTGGTTGAAGTGGGAGGAAGTCCGGCATTCAAATTCCACTTCTGACACTGGTTAGATGATTCTGGTGCCCCAGTGGTATAGTGGTTAGAGTCAGTGCTTTGGAGTCAGAAAGATATGAATTCAAATCCAGCCTCAGACTCTTACTAGCTGTGTAACCCTTGGCACACCCTGTGTAACTTGTCTTGCTTCAGTTTTTTCAACTGTGAAATGGGGATAATAATAGCACCTACTTCCCAGGGTTTTGGAGCAGATAAAAAGAAATATTTGTAAAGTTATTTGCAAACCTTAAGGTGCTGTAATGTCCCCCCAAAAAGGTGTCCATGAAGTTTTAATTTAAAACTATGCTGAGACTTCGTTGGACACTCTAGGTACATGCTAGAAGGAGACAGAAGACTATAAGCTTTAGAATAAATGCTGATCTGTATTTTTGGAGAAAATTTCCTTACTGGGAAGTTCCCTACACTAATGAAATCAGAGGTCCATACCTTTCCTCTCCCTCACCAAAAAAATCTGGCCAGATAACTAGACCTCAGAAAATCAAATGATTTAAATAAGATTTTTTTTCCATTTTCTGTAGGTCTGAAACTGATTCCATTTGCCAATAGAAAACCAGAATAAAATGGGAAAAGTTAGTTATCCTGATTTTTCACATCCCATTGACATAGTACAACTAGGAAACCTGGACACCTCACACTGGCTAAGATTTGTTTATTAGACAGCATGAATTTTTTTTTGTTTTTTTGTTTTTGTTTTTTTTGTTGTTCCAATTCTTCAGCTTAGTCAATTGTGATTGTAATTACACAAAGACTTTAAGTTTAGTGTGTATTTGTAAATCTTTAGTGAAAACATTTTTAAAATTTAGTCTTTTGCTCATGGATAGTTATAGAGTATTCATATGGTCTTTGTTCTAGTCAAATGACTTAGGTATTATTTCCTGTGAATGGCATTCCATATCTTGCCTCTTCCTTTGCCCAGGCTATCTCCCATGTTTAGATTGTACTCCATTCTCACTTCTGTCTCTTTGAATCCCTAATCTCCTGCAAAATACAGCTCAGGTCTCCCTACCTATATGAGGCCTTTCCTGATCCTTCTACCAGAATCTAAACTCCTTAAGGGTAGGAACTGTTTTATTTTATTTTTTTTTATTTTCTCTCCAGCACCTATCACAGTGACTTGGGCATAGTAGATGCTTAATAAATGTTTATTGTATTTCATTTAAATATTTTAGAGCATTCTTATCAAACTCAAAAAGAAACGAGTGGAGAAAGCCCGCCTAAACCATAACTAAGGATCTCTGTGAATTTTATATTGACTTGGAAAATCACGTATTGACATTTTCTATGTTTTATTGTATTTTTATTTTGTTTCATATTTCCTAATTACATTTTAATGTAGTTCCAATGGCATTGCAAACTCTGTATGCCCCACAGGCCGTGTGCTTGACATTCCTGTTTTAGACGTTTTTCTGTTAGATGTTGAAATGTCCTTTGTTAAGATGCCTTTGACTATATATTAACAGCAAAGCAGTTTTGAAGATGCAACATAAGCATTATTCCCAGTGTATCATTGGATTAAGAGTGAATCAGTATGCATGAATGAATCATAGGACCAGAGACTTGGAATGAGAAGCACCTTAGGAGTTGTCAAATCCAAACACCCTCACATAATAAATGAGAAAACTGAGAACTCAGAAGGTTAAGTGACTTGCCTAAGGTCACATAAATATTAAATAAAAGACTGGGGATTTAAATCCACATTTGCTGGCTATAAATCTAGCACTGTTGCCACTTTGCTGTGCATTTTTATATTATCAAAAATGGTCGAATAGTTAATTGAATAAATTTTTTCAGGTCGTCTTAAAGCTTTCTTTCTGGCAAAGGTAGACCCAGAGGGTGAACCAGCCCAGGTCAGAAATACAACACGTCAAAGCTACAATGCCAGTCAACAATGGGATTGGGCCCATGAGTGACTGCTACATTTTCAGGCTGGATAAGATAGGGATACCTAGTCTCAAAAAAAAAAAAAAGACCCAGAGAAAATACATCCTGCTTAGGTTACTTATTTTATAAAGTTAATCCATCTTTAAGGAAGATGCCAAGCCTGTGACTATGGGCCTATACATCAATTCAAGGATCACTTTCATGAGAACATGGACAGAAATAGATTATTTGGACTTTGTCAAAAGGCTGTTCATTTAGCTGTGCTAGGTACCACTTCGACACAAGGCTGGCCCCCATAGATCTTTAAAATATGATTTGGTGAACACAGTATCTTATCTTTGGTTGTCCTGCCAACTCTTTCATTACCATCATGCAGTAGCCATGATCTTCTACCTCTTTATTAAAGTGTAGTTGTGTCCCACTCCAATTCTTTATGTAATTCTTTATCACATTTTCATGTTTTTAAAGAATTGGAGCCAGAAAAGAAGAGTAGGATAGTATTTAAGAAGAAAAATTCTGAAGGTAAATTATTAAATTTCCTTTCTGTGTGTTCATCATAATGAAAAGGAGAACAATCTATTTTGCTAGTAAACAACCTGAACAGCAATACCAGACTTCCCAGTTCCCTAGGGTCCCTCAAGCTTACTGTAAATGGACTGCCCTTTTCCCACAAAACATTACCTTTGGGGCCCCAATTTATTAGCTCTATTCATTGCATAAAAAATATATTCTTGATTCTGGAACATTCACAATAATAGAGAAAATGTGTGTGATTTCCATGTTTGGACAAGTGATTGATAAAATACTGGAAAGATTAGTTCCCACATGGCAACTACAATCATAAATCTGAAATAAAAGCCATTTTCTAACTTAGGGAAGAATAATAAGTCTATCCTCTTTGCCAAGAGGAGTGCCATTTATTGTCAATTTTTTTTTGTTGTGAGGTCAAGCATGGTGCCTACTTCCATTACAGAGTTTTGGGGACCCCTTGACACTTTCTGTGATATCAAAAGGAAAACCCAAAGATGTGAAATAGAATGTATCTCTGTAAGAAAAAAAGTTTATCATATGAACATATACACCAAGGGAGTTTTCTATTGCCTTTATCAGAGACAGAGGATTGGACAAAATTGTTTAAATCATCTAGAGGCAATTCCAGGAAGTTCTTTATTTAATGTTAAAATATCCTTAATAAAGATAAAGAGAAACTCAAGTTGCTTTGTTAGAGGAGCTACAACTGGGGCAGGCTGACCAGAGCTTTGGCTCAGGAGAGTGAACTGATAGGGCACTGAGAGCACTTTAGCAGCAGAGAACCAGCATGGTTTAGCACTAAGTTGGCAAAAGTAAGTGGTTAAAACAGGAATGTACCAGCTGATGAACTCCTCCCTGGCCCTAACCCACCTTCAACAGAGGGAATTTTTCTTATCTCTTGCCCTAGATATGTTTCATGGAACTTTCACAGTTTAAAAATTCTTAGTTATGTCTCTGTTAGGTTAAGACCTTACCTCTAGAACAAAATAAATGTATACATAGTGAAAAAGCAAAAGTATGCAATCTCTTTGCTTAACCTTGGTTTGTTTAACAACTATACTCCATTCTTGAGGGTTGGTAAACTGAATCAGACTAATGTTTTTTTATTTTTTGGGGGGGGTTGGGGTTGGGTGGTTTTTTTTTTTTTGAAAATGTAAGGAAAGTTCATCTGACAGAGGTAACCTTCTTAGCTGATTGTACAAAAGACACTTATTATGACACGTTGCACAAAGGATTAATGGGAAAAATATAAGTCTCCTCCTTCCTTGCCTCTGTGGCTCATATTGCCTGTTCGTCTTGCTGTGTTCCACGGTGCCTCCTTTTGATTCACACCCGGGAGCTAAACTTCCCACCTGTTTGTAAACCAGCCTCCTCTGGTTCTATATGGAGCCACAAACCTTGCTGAACAAGGAAAAGGAGTCTGGGAATTCTACACCTCTCAAATGTCTAGGATGAATGCAATGTTATGCATAGAGTATTCTATACTCTTCATAAAAAATAGCGATGCATAAATATTCAAAGTGTTTCTATTGCTAATCATTGCAGATAATTTTTCCTTTCATCTACACAAGTTTTCCTCTAGAGTTTCTTCTAAGACAGGCTTGAGACTCATTGATCTCTCTTCAGTGCTTCTATCTTATTATGCTCATTTTCCCAAATATTTACTTCTCATTACCTTCCGAAGCAAAAGAAAGCCAATCTCTTGACTCATTATGCAATTGGTGACAAGCTCATGTGGGAAATCTTGTGAGCTTGATTATAATTGGAGAGGCAGAATAATGTAAAGAAAAGAAAACTGTTGAGCGAGGCCCCATTTCCAGGTCTGGTATGGAGTAGCTATTTGACCTTGGGCAAATCACTTCATCTTTCTGGGTTTTACTTATTTTACATGTCAGGCAGTCGATGATGTCCGAAATTCTTGTTTATTGGTGTTTTCCATCTTGCTAGCTATTAATCATTAGGAAAATCAGAAGTCAGTCATGCTTTCTGATTTGCAAAGAGTGTTGGCAGAGTTTTTTGGACTGCTTTCCAAGATTCACAGAAAATCTTAGAGTTGGAAGGGATGGCTGAGGTTCTACGTTACAAACTATGCCTGAACTAGGATACCCCTGTGCAACATCCCTAAGTGATAATCCAGCTTTTGCTTTAACATCCCAAATAAGGAGGAACAAACTTCCTCCAAAGACATGCCCTTTTACCTTTGGATACCTTTCATTATTAGAGATTTTTTTACTTACATCAAACTCGAATTTGCCTTTCTGCCACTTCCCCACATTGCTCCTAGTTCCATCCTCTTGGTCCAGGCAAAAGAAAAATTATTCCTTTTCCACATGACAACCCTTCTTATACTTGTATATAGCTTTCTTATACCACTTAAATCATTTCTTCCTCAGGCCAAGCATCATAAAGTTCCTTCAATTACCATTTGCATGGCATGCTTTTAAGGCTCTTTGCATTCTCAGTCACACTGTCCAATTTATCATTGTGTTTCCTGAAATGTGTTACCCAATACTGATCACAATGCTCTATATGTAACTCCAGCCAAGTTAGAGTACAGTGGAACTGTCAACCTCCTTAGTCCTTCAAAGGATGCCAATTGCAGCATCTAGTTCTCTCATTAGACCTTTCCTCTGCCATATTATGCCACTCACTCAAATTGAACATTTGTTGTTGTACCTTTTAGCATTAAATCTTTTTGTTGTTCAGTTGTTTTGGTTGTGCCCAATCCTTCATGCCCCTATTTGATATTTTCTTGGCAAAGATACTTGCATGGCTTCCTACTTCCTTCTCTAGCTCATTGTTACAGATAGGGAAATTAAGGCAAATGGGATTAAGTGACCTGCCCAGGGTCACACAGCTAGTAAGTGTCTAACCCTCAGATTTCTTTTAGACAAAGGACTGTCTGGTCATGTCAACTGTACCTTATACTCATGATGCTGGGACCAATCTTCCACCTTGTTGAGATCTCTTTACAATCTGACTTATTCAACATGTTAACCCTCCCTCCTCACTTTGTGACGCCTGCAGATTTGATAAGCATTCCATCTATGCTTTGTCCTTGTCATTGATAAAAATGTTAAATGACACAGGGTCAAGCACGGATCTCTGGGGAACTCCATTAAAAGACATGGCTCTAAAGCGATGTAGAAATAGTAAAAAACTGCTTTTTGGTCCTGCCCACTCAGCTAATTCCAAAGTCATGCTAGAACACAACTTTACAGTTTTTCCCCAAGAAGAGCATTTGGGATTTTACCTAACACTTGGCAAATTATACCTGTGGTGTTTCCTTGATCTACCAATCTAGGAAACCTTTCCAAAAAGGAACTGGACTAACTCACATGAACTGCTCCTAATGAAGCCATGCTGACTCTGTTATAAGTTTCCTTTTCTAGATAACATGATTGGCAGAGACACCCCATAGGATGTTAGGATGACTGAAGTCTCCATCATTACTATATGAAGTATCCTTGCCAGGCTCTTGGTCTGTTTGATAAATTCTGCATATCTTTCTTTTTGTCCACATAGCCTAGAGTATGCTCTCTTAACAATAGCACTCTTTTCGTCTGCCTCAGTTGATTTTCACCTAAATCCTTTCCCTGTCTCAATTAGTTAGATTGTCTCACTTGAATATATATTATGGATGTACAGTGAAGGCTCCTCTTTTCACTATCCTTCTCCTTTTAAATAGGGTATGGCTATTCCAGAACCATATTCCACATCTTAAGTCTCATTCTATTTAGCTTTAATAGCATAGATGAGGTCAAATTTCTCTCCTTGCAGTAAGGTGTCTCTGCTGGCTCACTGACAACATATCATACATTGTGTGTAAACATAGGATTCTTTTTGTTTCATTGCTGGCTCCTTTCATGGATTTGTTGCCTTAGAATTTCTGGTCTTCTCTGCTGTTATTCTTTTTCTTACATTGCCACTAATCTCTATTATGTTTAGCTTGATGGATTTATAAAAGCAGTTTTCTCACTCCCTCTTCCTTTTTTAGTTTAAATGCCTTTTGATTGCATTTTCAAGACTCTTAGGAAATGTATTTACCTTTCTTTGTTAGGGGCACTCTATCCTTGGTCAAGAATTCATGTTTCTTGCATTTTATCTGTGGCTAAGAAATCCAAATTCTTTTCTCAGATACAATCATCTTTACAAATTATTTTTCAGCCCTCTCTTTCTCTTATAAAACCCTTGCCTTGGGTCAATAGAAATGATGAAAGTACTGTGCCCTTAAAGTTTTTTATTTTTGTTTTTGCTTGCCCCCCAGAACTAAATAATTCTCAGCAATATTTTCTGTGAGTTCCTTGAGAGCAGGGACAATTTCTGACCTTTCTTTGTATCCCTTGCCTAGCACAGTTCCTGGCACATTTTAGGTGCCTTACAAAATTGCTTGTTGACTGACTGACAGATCTCTTCTGGCAGTTTTGTTTGATTGCACATGAATTACCAGAAGTAGTTAATGGTCTTAGGAAATTTGTTGGCATATCCTGGACAGATACCAATGAAGACAGCGTATACTTAGAGAATCAAACTGGCAAATCTCTAATTCAAGAATGTCAACAGGGAATTCCCAACCACTGCTATTCATCTCCTCCTCTGAACCTTACTGAATGAATCTGTCACTGGCACTCCTTGTGGTCTCACACTGGCATTCATTAGCTGATCTTAAGCTGTTCTTTTATTCTAAGAGTCCCTTTCTCATCTCTTCTGGAAGAGTTTACTCCACATTATTAGAATGACTATCATCAGCTTTAATATTCATGATTCTAGAGAATATTTAATTTTTAAAATAGCAATTGTAACTTTTTCTCAGTGGCAAATATGCCACTGAACGCTTTCATTAATAGAAATTTAAAAATCATCTTTGTTGTAACTTTGTGAAACTAGAATTTTACTTGTTAATTTGTTTTGACACTAGGCTAATTTTATTATAAAACTTGAAGCCAAAGTGTTTTAATACACTCAATGCATTCCCTTTTAGTCATGTCTTGTAAAGGGGAAGGCAGGCATTTTAAGATTTCCTGAGATTCTAAAGAATAGATTTTGTGGAACAAATTACTTCACTACTTACTTTTCAATCATCAGGATATAATATGCTTGTTCTTGGCCTCACAGAAGATTTCTCATACAGGGTACACAGTATAGTTCTTCTCACCCTAACATTCTCCCAAGCTAAATCATCTTTGGTAGACTAAGAAATAACAAATTTTCTTTAGGCTTGGCCTCTCAACTTGGAGCTCGTACACTTTTTCCATTATGAAACTCATTAATTTAAAAGTCTTATATGGGAAAATGTAGGAAGGTTGTTGTTGTTTTGATGGCCTATCCCCTTTCCTGTTGCTACCTCATTCTAGGCTCCAATATAATTGAATGATATCATTAAAACACCAAACTGGAGAAAGTCCATAGCCTTACTTTCTTAGATAATTAGAACTAAAAATGACCTGAAAGATTGCCTAGTCTAATATTTCTACAAATGAGGAAAACAAAGCCATAAAATGTCACCCAGTATATTGGATTGGTCTACTAACTCTTGTTTCATTCTTTCTATCTCAGGCTACTTTGTTTATCTTTGAATGGTTCTAGGTCACGTAAAACAAAAATCAGGATGGCTACAGAAAAATCCAGGAAATGAGAGGGCTTCTGTTTAGTAGCCATCCTGGAACAGCACAAAAATCCTCAGGTACTTTCTTCAGAGTTTTTCCAGAAATGTACATACTAGCAACCCCAAAGAATCACAGAATCCCTGAGTCACAGAATTTGAGAATTGTATAGTGGTTATCTAGTCCAACTCATACACAAAAGGAATCCCCACCATAACATACTGATCAGGTATCATCCATCTGCTTGAAGGCCTTCACCACGGCCCAGGGCATTCCAATACATTTTTGGACAGTTCTAATTCTTTGGAAGTTTTTTCCTGACAATAAGCTTAAATTTTCTTCCGCTCAATCCTCCTACTCTTACCAGTGAGAACCTGGCTGTTAGTGAGTCATCTTGGCAAGCTCTGTCTCTCTCTTCAGTCATCTGAGATTCTCTTACCTCCACAGGGCCACCTACAGTTACCACATCAGTTCCTTAGTTTACATTTTGGGATGTCAGGGAAATTGAACTCACCATTTTGTCTGACAAGTGCCAGCCTGGGGCCATTAATCTGCACCTGGGCATCTGTTTTGACTCTTAAACGTCCCATGCATACTTTCCAGGCTTCTAGAAATGAAAGTCCTATTGAGAAAGCAATGGTAATTTTTATTTAGCTATTATCTTTAACATTCACCTTCAGCCATTACATTTTATCCAAAAGTCTTAGTGTCACTTTAAGCTATTGAAGCTTAAAACTGCACTAAGACTTTGAGGATAATGTACATTTGATTCATCACAAAATGTTATTTCTTATGAATTACCGGAGCCATAAATCAAAATTCTGGAACCTAGAGAAATCAGTCTAGGGAGAAGACCTCATGAAAGATGACAGCACTTAGTACTAATGGAGGGGATAGACCTTCAGGCACTGCCTTCAGGAACAGAGAAAGAGACTGTAAGACAACATGGGGCCAGTGCTAGAGAGTCACAAATCCAGGGAAAAATTTAACTGGGGTGCTGCCATTGAGGGGTCAAAGGAAAGGTGAGAAAATGGACTGTCTCATAATTTTACATTTTGATGAATTATTCTTTGATCGATATGCATAAAGTTCAGTTATTTTTACTTACTGAAGGAAATGTTGTCAGAGCCCTTTAAATTTTGGAGACTTGAGGCAAAGTTTCATTCTCCCACAATAGAGGAAATGACTAACTCTAGTAATGGCTGCTAACATTGTTTGTTTCATGCCCTATTTCGTATATTTCTTTAGTTCTTAAGGTAACATATCATTTAGAAGCAATAGTAAGTCATTAGTTGAATTTGAAATGAAATATTTCATTCAATTTTCCCAAAAGAATATGTGTCAAAAATCTCCACATAACATCTAATTCCCTGGAAATTCAAATGCTAATCACAAAAACTTGATTATATATAGGTTACCATTAACACTCAAAATCATAAAATAAAACATTAGCTACTGTATATGCCTACTAAATGTTCACAGAATAATTGGATGGCATGATAAACTATCACACTAAAAACAGCTAAGTATTATGGGTATGTTAGCAGTAAATAAACTCCTGCTTATGATCCCTTGGATTTGATATTGAAATGTGAAAAAAGCCATGGTAGAAAAAAAGCTAAGCATATAGGACTTAATAAGTATATTTCATGATAAGATATTGGCTATGACTTTGAAATTACCACTTTTAAAAAAGAAA
The DNA here is from genome assembly GCF_011100635.1 of Trichosurus vulpecula. Taxonomy (NCBI): domain Eukaryota; kingdom Metazoa; phylum Chordata; class Mammalia; order Diprotodontia; family Phalangeridae; genus Trichosurus; species Trichosurus vulpecula. The sequence goes on along the minus strand of NC_050580.1, from coordinate 164,926,080 downwards.
AGAAAAAAATTGAAATGCATTTGGGATTTTTTTTTGCTATTTTTTCTATGCTTTCATGTGTAACCTCTATAAATCATATGTATTTTACTTGTGATAAGGGAAAATTCCATGCTACATATTAAAATGAATGGCCAATAATTTATTTTTTTATTCTGTGTTCAATTCATAAGGTTTCCTAAATCAACTTATAAATCCCCATACTACCAGATGTAAGTCGAAGGAGAGATATAGGATGTTAAGCTTCGTTACTGAATTTTTAAAAATTGCTGGAGGATGCCATAACCATTATCTCCTAGTATCTTTTCATCACAAAATTAAAGACTAGAGCATCTTTTGCCAAAAAATCAATCAATGGATTAAGCCCCAATCTATTTCTTTTTGAACTCCTTTCATTCCTATAGGGTAGGACTGTAGGGCCATATATCTAGAGTTGAAAGGAGCATCAGAGGGAATCTGGTACAACCTCCTACCCTTATTTTGTAGATAAGGATACATACCTAGGAAGTTTAAGTGACGCATATAATAACAACAAACATCATCGTCATCATCATCATCATCGTCATCATCATCATCTTTATCTAGCACTTTAAGGATTACCAAGTTCTTTACCTGTGTTATCTCATTTGTTCCTCATGACAACCCTGAGAGGAAGGTGCTGTTATTATCCCCATTTTTAGCAAGGAGAAAACTGAGCCTGAAAGAGATTAAGTGTCTTGCCTATGATCAGATGCTATTATCTGAGGCAGGATTTCAACTTTATTCCTCCTGGCTCCAAGTCCATTGTACTACCCACTTGCCTCATAAGGCATAGAGGATCTGAACTCAGGTCCTCTAACTCTAAAGTCAGTTTCCTTTGCATTACACCTCAATGTATAGAAGTAAAAAAAAATAAAGTCATTATTTATTTTCTAAGTAAGCAATTTTATGCAATTTTTTTTGTAGCACCCCCTTGTTACTTCTATATTCTTAAAATCTAGTCTGATTCAGTCTACTCAAAATTAACATGATGACTATACTCCATCGATTTCTCTGAATTTGTTTTTCATGACTAAGACATTTACTCTGTTGCATGACATGATAGTGGCGAAAATTGACAATATACACGTATATGCATATATAGATATGTGTGTATGCACACATGCCTAGGTGTATGCATGTGTGTGTGTATGTATATTATGCATATATACATACACACACATATCCTCAATAGATTTATTTGTTGATGTTGTTCAGTCACTTTTTCAGTTGTGTTCAAGTCTTCATGACCCCATTTGAAGTTTTCTTGGCAAAGATGGTGGAGTGGTTTACCATTTTCCTCCTCTAGCTCTTTTTATAGGAGGAAAGTGAGGCAAACAGGGTTAAGTGACTTGCCCAGGGTCACACAGCTAGTAAGTGTCTGAGTTGAATTTGAGCTCAGGCCTTCCTGTTTCCAACCCAGTTCTCTATTCATTGTGCCACCTAGCTGCCCTTCTAATAGATACATAGTATGGGGTAAATAACAAGGAATACAACTCTACCCATTTCCTAGACTACAATCATGTTATTCCACAATTCCCAGGAGAAGAGGAAATTAGAGTCTTTCTGTCTCCCTTTTTCACTGAGTTACAAACAAGTGACAAGAGCTCATCTCAGAATCCTCCATAGAAGGAGGCAAAAGCTTATGGTTTGCAGTGCATTACTGTATAAATATCCCAAAAGTTCCCAGCATGACCAGGGAAAACTCCTTAAGTAGCAGCGGGAGCAAAAAACAGTGGAAGTTTAATGTCAACCTGGAAGAGGGAAAGTTTCCCATCAAATTTGCAGGGTATGATTTGGTCTGATACAAACCCTGGCCCCCATATTCATTCTTTCTTCTTTCCTCTTCCCATTCTCCTGGGCTCAAATCTTGTCAATACCCTCTTGCAAGACCATGTCCAAGCCTATGCCTCCCTCCTAAGGCCCATCATCTAGGTTTTAGATATATACTACTAATTATCCATTAGGGCCAGGGTCATTTGCTCTATAAAGGCACCTGGGTGTCTTAGTAGATAAAGCATTTGACTGTTGCCTTGGACACTTACTGAACTTTGTTACGCTGGGCAAAGTCATTTAACTGCTCTCAGCATCAGTTGCCTTGTCTGTAAAATGGGGATAATAACACCTACCTCCCAACATTGCTGTGAGGATCAAATCAGAGAATAAAGGCAAAGTGCTTAAACCTGAAAGGGTTACATAAACGTTAGCAATCATTTTTATACCTATACCACTATGAATGGAGTGAATTTAGTGGGATAGTTCTCATTTTCTAAGTTTACCATTCCTGAGGTTCAGCAATTGTTCCCTATGTCATTTAGATGAAGCAAGAACCTTCAGAAGCTATAGGGACACTTTTGAGGGCTTTAAGTAAATGCACAATTTTTATTGTGTATTCAAGAATTCACAATATATGGAAATATAATGTGGAAGGGTCACTAGTGAAATCTAAGCAAATAATAGAATCAAAGTATATCCTGGGAATCCCTATCTTCCCTTTTGTATTTATCTTTTCACTATTATCAGTATGTTTTCAATGTTGGAGTCTTTTGTTGTAGTTCAGATAGAATGGAATTCTTTGCAAGGAGTACTAGAATTAACTCTTTGAGCATTTGATGCCTGAAAATGATGCTATTTAAGGTTATGAAAAAAATGGATTTTGAGCATACAGCTGAAATAACACAGAGCTGTCTTCCCTATTTAATCAGCAATCTCATGTTTATCTAATTAAATCCTGGTTGTGACAAAATGCTTAGCAAACAGAACTGCTTGTGTAGGAATCTTCCACTCTGGGGAAAGCTTTCACACCTGGGCTAGAGTGAGATTCTTCTGTCAACTTGACCAATTGAGATGCAACACTGATTACCACAGATGATGAGAGGAACTATTCTCATACTTAATGTTGGGGTAAAGAAAATGCTTGAAAAAATACATTATGTGCATAGCATAGATTATGGAAAAATTAAGATATATATTTATATATAGTTATTCATCTTTATTCAGTGGCTCACATATTTACTAATTCATTTGTTCATTTTTTCATCTATCTGTTATCTATCTATTGACAAAGCACGGGCTTACTGACTAGTTCAGGGAATAACAGTTTTTGCTTATCCCAGTCTTACGCACTTCATCCTTAGTGTTACTCTGATAGCCAAATATATTGGTTTCATTAGCACCAAAATTTAACAAACTGACCTAAGTAAGTCAGAAATAAGTTTATAAAGAAAAAAAAAGTCATGTCTCCAGGTAAAAAATCTGAAACAAACAATCCCTAGTTTATGGAGTATTTTTTGATGAAACTTATGGATAACTGTAGCCCACATACATCAGCACAAACCCTGACAGATGTGACTACGTATCTAATATACAAATAAATAGGTATCTAACATACAAATAAACTATGTATCTAATATTCAAATAGAAAATGGAAACTTCAAGGTATTGACTATGGTCATTCAACATAGATAATGAAACCTATCACTGATATTATCAAGTTTTAATTATCAGGCTAAATCAGTATAATATAAAGGTCAGTTACCAACATACTTTTAAAAAGGGAATAGAATTTAAAATATGATAGATGATGCCTTACCAAAATAAAAAGCCAGAAAGACATTGATACGGTAACTCCCATCTCATATGATCACCTTTTGATATCTAAAATTAAAAATACAACTTTGTATGAGAGGTCTATAAATGTTTCAAGAAAATCCTTCATGAAAACATGAAAATGGTATAGGAAAGTTTTTATAAAAATATTTCAGAAGTGGACTAAATCTTTTCAGTTTACCCAATTAACTGACATGTATAAAGAATATAATATTAAGGAGAGGGCTCCCCCCTCCCCCCCACCCAACCCAAGCAGTATAGTTACAGAGCCCTGAATGTAATCACAGGGTATTAAGCAGGTGTTAAGTAATCTTCCTATTACTCTTCCACAAATGTGAGACTACATACTTAATCACCTGTGAGAGTATTATAGGACCTTCCTTGGCCATTTGATAAAGGCAATTGGGAGCACACAAGAAAATGTGTTTTGATTAGTTCAATTCGGTAATATTTATTAAGTGCCTACGATGTGCCAGGTACTGTGTTTCCAAAAAGAAAAAGAAAGATAGCCCTGCCCTCAACGAGCTTACTGTATTACGGAGGAAGGCTATATACAAAAGGAAGCTGGGAAATGGGTGTGAGGGGATGTGAAGATTGGTTGAGAGAATCAGTCAAGTCTTTGAACTAGTACATAAACACCATTAAGCTACTCAACAATTGGGCATTCCAGGCTTAGGAGAACTTTATGGAGACATACCCCTTTGGCCTTTGCCAGAGGATAACAAAGTTGGGATTGGAGGAGAATGTTTTCTCTTCTTCCACATGAGCCATGTAGCAGCAAGATCCAAGGAAGACAAAAACAAATGAGGAAAGATGATCACCAGAGGGAAAAGGCAGCTTTAGAGAACATGACCCCTCTAGGCAGAGGCAAGTACTAGCTATGGACTCGAGAATGAAGCTGACCCTGGGGGCCATATAAGTAGCCTGTCCAGTAAAAAGTTGCCTTCAAAGGGTGCTGTGTGAGGACTTTGCAAAGAAAGAAATTAATTCCAGTACCAAGAGATGTGCTTCTTTCCCAAGTGCCTCTACCATTGTTTACTCCAAAGTCAAGTCAATCTTCCTGTGTATTTGTTGGAGAGTGTGCCCCCAGGTTATTGAGAGGAATGCTTTGTGAATTGTTCTTACTATACCATCTTGGTAAAGGCCTTTGCCAAAAGCTAATTGAGTCTGTTGGCTGATTGTTAATGAAAGCAAACTGCTTGGGGCTTTAGAGCTATAGTAGTAGGAGCAACAACCCATAGAATTATGGAAGAACTTGAGAATAGCAGCCACCCCCTGGAAATACAACCTGTTAATGAAAGTACAAATTAAGGGGAGTGGCCCCAGCAGAGATATTATACAAATAATGATATTTGCTTGTTTAGTGATTTAAAAAGTCATTTGATATAGCAGAATAAAATGTAATCTAAACACATTTTTCCCCCTTCGGTGTGAGGAAAGGGTTGGGCCCATGATTTCATCCACATAGGGAACTTCCATTGTGGAAGATTCCTCTAATAATGTAGCTTGAAAATTGGTCATTCATCTTTAAAGTGCCCTTATTAAGTACACACATAAAAGTTATACTTTTCAGGTCAACAAACACATTAGTTTTATATATAAAATCAATGCTTCAGTCGCTCTAATAATATGTCTACATGTTTCTTACTAAACAAGGATCTCAGACCTTCAATTTAGGAATAGGAACACATGGCTTGTCTTATTTTGTTATATTTGGAGAAATTGACATCACTGGAAAAGTGTATGGATAATGAAGTATAGCTACTAGGAAGATAAAATGGGGACACGATAGTGATAAAAACAGCAACAATCATAATTGCATTTATATAGTACTTTATTGTTTGCAAAGCACTCTACAAATATTATCTCATATCCTTACAACAACCCTGGGAAGTATGTGCTGTTATTATCGCCTTCCCTCAGTTTGGTCCACTGTAAAATGGGGATCATTACAGGGTAATGATTCCCAGGTTTGTTACAAAGATCAAATAGTTGATATTTGTTATATTTGTGCCAGAAACATATTAGATACTTCATAAATGCTTATTCCCTTTCTTCCCCCTCTTAGAGATGAGGAAACTGAGGCAGGCAGAAGTTAAGTGACTTGCCCAGGGTCACATAGCTTTTAAATGTCTGCAGAATTTTAACTCTTGTATTCGTGACTACAGATCTACTGTTCTATCCATTGCACTACCTTCTTGCCTTTAAGGCACTATAATGGAAAGCACTTAATTGTCCCTTTTGCTAAAAAGTTGCAATCCCAAATTAGTAACCATGTCCCCTTAACCATACTTTCATCCAACTCCTAACTTTGTACTTCCCTTTTCTACCATTATACTGTTGAGCACTGTTGTGGTTTGTCCTTTATTCTCGAAGAGGGCCATAACACCAGGGAGATAATGGCATGACTTGCAACTGACCTTGAGTGAGGAAGGGCTGTGCAAATCACCAGCCTCACTTTCTCCTCCAGAGCCATCTGGGTCCAGTGACCAGATATCAATCAGGATGATTGGAGATGGCTCAGGATGCAATGGGAGACCTTGGCCCTTTTAAACTAAGGCATTTTCAAGTTCTCACTTTGAGTGAGTCAATGCCCATTCAGTGAATAAGCCTCTTTAAGAAGTGAGTGAAGGGATGGCCCCTTTAAACAAACAAAAAAATCCAACTTCGAAGAGAAGACCCTTAAGGTTGTTGGCCAAAAGAGAAACCCTTACTATTTACATTTACTCTGAGCCAAGATGACCCAAAAAAATAACCAGTTAAGTGGTGCTTGGGCAGGAACCTATTGTGCAATCCATGAGATTCATAGTGAATTGGGTTTAAGGCTTGGTCTTTCAGAAAGAAATCTAGGCAGTAAACCTTGAGTTAACTAGGTAGCCTTAGACCACCAAAATTTACCTTCCTTTGGGCAGAACCTCAGGTAAGGGGAGAGGAGAGTTGAGTCAAGGAAGAGAAGACAGGACAGGATGAACTGAGTTGCCAGGTAGGTCCCCATTCAGGCAGCTTGGGCTAGTTATGGGTTGTGGCTTGTCCTTTGTTCTCAAAGAGGACCATGACATCAGGAACGTGATGGTATGACTTGCAGTTAACTTTGATTTGAATGAGGGTGGGTGGTGCAAAGTCACCAGCCTTACTTTCTCCTCCAGAGCCATCTAGGTCCAGAAGGCAGATAATGAATCAGGACAACTGGAGATGGCCCAGTACTGATCACTATACCATGTGGGGAAAGGGAGGTACACCAGAATGGGAACAGAAATAAAAGGACCCTCAATTTTATGCTTTCTGTTATCTAGTAACAAAAGCAGATTGGTAGAAAAGTGGGCAGAGGGTGCTAAGAATCTCACAGTTCCTAAACTCAACAAATATTAATATAACTCTGTCCAATGATATATAACAACCTTGGCTTCCTTGTTGCTCCTCACACATAACACTCCATTTGCCAACTCTGGACATTTTCATTGGTTCTCCTTTATGCCTGAAATGTTTTACCTCCTCATCTCTGACTTCTGACTTTCCTGGCTTCCTTGAAGTGCCCTTTTAAAATCCCACTTTCTACAAGAAGCCTTTTCCCAATCCTCTTTCATCTTAGTTCCCTTCCTCTGAGATTATCCTCAATTTATCTCCTATATATTTTGTTTGTACATAGTTGCTTGCATATTATTTCTCTCATTAGACTGTGAGCTCCCTGACAGCAAGGATTGTGTTTTGATTTGGATTTTATTTGTTTCTTTGTGTTTGTCCTTCATTCTCTAAGAGGACAAAAGATGTCAGCAGAATGATATCTGGACTTGCAAGTGAATTCAATTTAAGTGAGGCAAAATTGTGCTAAGTCATCAGCCTCACTCTCTCCTCCAGAGTCATCTGAGTCTAGTGGCAAAACATAAGTCAAAATGACTGAAGATGGCCCTAGATGCAGCGGGAGACCTTGGCCTTTTTAAGCTAAGATCTTTCCCAGGGCCTCTGTTCACCCATTGTTTGCCTTTCTTTGTGTCCCCAGTGTTTAGCACACTGATGTCGCTTAATAAATGCTAGTTCACTGACCAACAATTTGGTGGTGGTGAACCAGATTTATTTTAATATTTTACCATAAATGCAAAAAACAAAATTGCAGCTAAATAGAAAAATGGCTTGAAGTTCACCTAGGTGAATAAAGTTCTTGGCATAGTTGTTTCTAATGGTAACAGAAAGGGTCATTTCATTGGATGGTTTTGACTTGCACAACTCATGACCTGCAGAACAGACCACCATATAGGTAGTCACATCTTATATGCCAATGTCACTTGCCAAGGACAAGAAAGTCACCACCTCTTTGAAGACCTTGATGAGAGCCTCCAAATTAAGTCAATCTACACCTTGATAATTGATGACTTCAATGTTAAGGTGGGCACAAGGGAATTCCTGGGAAAAAGTGTTGGAAAACATGTCTTGGGCACAAGAAATGAAGGAGTCTAAAGGCTTGTAGACTACTCTGGAACTTCACATCTCTAATAGAATGTTTGTTTTCTTCAAAAGAGTGTCAGAGGGCAGTATATACAGAGAATGCTGATGAACATTTTTTAAAATTAATTTGCATGTATTTAATAGTTATTTCAGAATCATCTCTCTGTGTATAGCTGACCAGTTAGACTAGTTAGATCAAAGGTCAAAAATCAATAGCCAGTTAGAAGGAAAAAAAAAAGACACAGCATCAATTTATCAGCCATTGCCTTTGAGAACTCAGACTCACCTCCATGCCTACCGAGTGAAAGAGCACAAATAGGGCTTTTGTGGGAAGTGGTCAGGATCTAGATCAGGATCATATATGCCAAAGAGCTCAAGGAAAGAAGGCTAGGCTGAATATAATAGTCACATTTGTATATAAGATGCTGTCTTCCAATTGAATGTTGTTGGTTTTTTTTGTTTGTTTTCACTTCAGTAGTGAAAGTCAGTGTGGTATAGTGGACAAAGAAATGGCTTCAAATCCAAGAAAACCTAGGTTCAAGTCTTGGCTTTTATACATACAAGTTATATGATCCAATGCAAGATCCTTAATCTCTTCATGCTTTTGGCAATTCTCCAAGATTATAAACTATCAAAAGGGTGTAGACCTGTATTGGGAAATAGAGTTTGGTCTCTTGGGAATTCCTATACCAATGAAATCATAGGTTTAGTCATGATCCCTGAAGCTTAATTATGCTGAATGTTTAAAATAGCAGAGTAAGTATATGGGAAGAGACCACTGAGAGAATGGTATTCTGGGAGCTGAAGTTAAAGAAAGGGCCTCAATCTCTTTGACAATCCCTTAAGGTCAATAGAGATTGGTCCTTTGGCTTTTGAATACTTAATTCTATTCCCTCTCCCAAATTGAAAGGAACAATGTATTTAGAGAAGCAGAGCAAGGCCCTAATTAGTTATCTTGCACTCGAGAGGAGAACTTGAAAAGGTCGAATTTGGTAAAGAAATTTTTCTTCTTTGTCTTAGAAATGGTAGTTCTATATCTTTTCTCTTTCTTTCTTTTGTGTGTGTGTGTGTGTGTGTGTGTGTGTGTGTATGTATTTGTGTATACTATATGTTTGAAAAACTATTTTCTAGCTTTGTGTCTAATGTGGCACTTTTGTTAAATAAACAAAACACGCGTTAAGAGTTTTTCATCCCTTTGTATTGCAGGCACTTTTCGTGTCTGTCTTCCAAGTACATGTGCCCTGGTGTCCCAGCAGTGATGAGTACCCTCCTGGCAAACATAAATGCTTTTTATGCCCACCCAACGGTCTCAACTAATGTGCAAGTGTCTGCCTCAGATCGGTTTGCTGCTACCAATTTTGGTGTAAGTATGATTTTAGTACATTACAATGACTTTGGCTTTTCTGAGTTGATTTTCCCATGATTGTATATATTATTAGGTCCATGGGGCTGTTACAGGTGGGCCTGACACCAGTACCTGTTAGTGGTAAGTTGTGAGTCATTGAACAATTAACAAAAGGAGGTTTACTCTGTCCTAAAACACCAAGGATATGCAACAGGCACTTAGCTTCTTCCGTGGTTCCCCCTCACCTCCATGTAGAAACGCATCTGATCATTAAAGGATGGTTCAATGACTCGTGTGGCCTTAAGATATCCATCAAATTACAGGAGTCCTATCTCCATGTGAGCAGGAATTTTTATCTCCTTAGGGCAGCAGACAGCTTCTTCAAGCTAGGCAAGGTCCAGTCAGGTCCAGGAACAACTGTGTTGCCTTGTAGGGAAAACTAATCTCTCTTTGCAGGTTTTTAGGGGAAAGCTCGATTCTGGTCCTATTCTGAGGGCCTTGGGATTTAGGTTGTTTCTAGAATATCTTTATAGAATCCTCATGCCTGTTCCTATCTAGTATGTAGTGCTAAAGCTTTAACACTTATTTGAATATTTTTAGTGAGATACACTTACAGAGACACTGATGAGTCAGAGAAGAATCTAAGTTCCATCGAATTGAAGCCTGTAGAATGACCTTTGATTCAGTAATAGAAAAGGTATTTTCTTTGTATTCTCATTTTTTAAAAGTGAAATATGTAATTGCTTACTAATCCCTACTACCACATCCACCACAACTGTGGCCCTTATGGCAGCTCTTGATATATTTAGATATCCTAGACTCCCCTCCCCCAAATCCACATATAAACATTTTCAGGTATTACAGATGTTAAAAGTCATATTAGCACCTGGTTAAGGCCTTCCTTGTTTGCACCTAGTTGAGACTTTCCTTATTAGCACCTAATCAGAGGCTTTCTTCCTCAGCAGAATAATTTAAAGAGCATTAAAGAGAATTTTGGGGCAGGTAGGTGGCACAATGGATAGAGGGTTGAGGCTGGAGTCAGGAAGACTCATTTTCCTGAGTTCAAATCTGATCTTAGACACTTACTAGCTGTGTAACTCTGGGGAAGTCACTTAACCCTGTTGGCCTCAGTTTACTCATCCTTAAAATGAGCTAGAGAAGGAAATGGCAAACCATTCCAGTATCTTTGCCAAGAAAACCCCAAATGGGGTCACAAAGAGTTGCACATAACTAAAAAGACAACTGAACTACAACAGCAACAAGAGAATTTTACAGATGAAAAGGGGATTTGAGCCATCATCATCATCATCGTCATCATTATTATTACTGTTGTCTGGACCTTTGACTTCATCAGTGTGGGAAAATCCCCATACGATGGTCCACACAATTGCCACTTGTTGGCCTGAGAGATTAAGGGACTTGCTGGTATGAGTCAGAGGCATGATTTGAACTCAGGCCATCTTAACTCCAAGGCTGGTATTCTATAAAATCACACTGCTTCTCTTCTGGACCACACTAGAAGGTATACCAGTCACCGTATGGCCGTGAACAAAGCCTTCATGTGTCGATGTGATTTCACTATCTCACCCAGGTTGAAAGAATAGTTCTGGGAGGGCATGAGATGGAGGTTAAGGGGAAGGATGCAGGAAGAAAAACTTAGAGTAACATTTTCCTTCTGTTCCTATATGTATAAAAGGTTAGTGACAATGCCTGCAATTAAATAGCAGTCAATCAGCGTTGAATTCATGACATTTATTGAGACCTTGCTAGGTATATTGAGCTTTGACTTATAACATCCTGCTTCACTCTAGAAATATAGGAGTAATTCAAGGCTCTGTTAAGGCCTGGAAAGTGAAGTGAAGATATAATTAGAGTTACCTGTATCATTCATACCTAAACAGGCTTATTTGGTGGTTGAAGTAAAAGTGTGCTTGCGGCTTAAATTATCTAGAAAATTGATTGAATTCCCTTTTTCTTGCTGCGCCTATACCAACACCTAATCCAACAGGGAACTCTTTTCTTTCCTTGAACATCCAATATCCAATTCAAACAACCTTTGTGTGTTGAATTCTTAGTGTACTTGATTATGCAAATTGTGTTCCTGTGTATTTGTTGTCCTTGTTTTAACTGAATGATGTGATAATTCCTTCTCGAGTGAAAATAAGCTATAGCTTTGAAACTTTTCCTCATTATCATCCATTTTAATAAGGAGGAGAGTAAATACCCAATAGATAAAAATAGGGATAAAAGGCTAGTTTAAATGGTTGTTAGAAGTGAGCTTTTTAGAGAGACACTACTATGTAATTTCAATAGATAGTAAATTGTTTAAATGTATGTTGCATGGCCACATTAAAAGACTTTACAGTTGAATGTTGTAGTAAGGACTATGGGGTTGCAGAGAAGTGTGTCTACTCTATACTTGGTTAAAAATCCTATTTTTAGTCTCTAGATATGAAACATAATGAAGAAGTGAAGTCTGAATCTGAACCCAGTGGGGCAAAGGAAGTAGGGATATGATGTAGCCCCAGTCCTTTTTCTCTTCTTATGTTCTTGTATATATGTTTTGGTGCAATCAATCAGGGAGTGTATGTGGTTTGAGGATGTCTGGAAAGGGGAAGGGGCACAAAGTAGAAAGGGGCAAAGTTTAATGGTGTTTCACAATAGGACAAAAATCCTGTAAATCAAATGAAAAAAATGAAGAGGTGGGATTCAGGTCTGTTTGTTTTACTAATGAGCTATTTGACCTAGGTCTGTCAGTTAATTCCTCTGTGCCTCAGTTGCCCTGTCTGCTGAATGGGAGGGGATACATTTCCTATCTAGCCTATGGTTTTACGATCCAGATCAAATAAAATATTAGGAATGAAAACTTTTTAAATGTAAAATTGTTAAAACATAAGCAAAGCATCCTTGTTCTTCTTTGAGCTCAGGTTAGCACTGTTCTGGACTTTGGATCATACCATACAAACAGCCATGGGCCAGTAGTTTAGTTATATGTATTGATTCTTACATGGCCAGGGACCAGAGAATTGACTGTAGCCGTATCAACAGAGTATAGTTATTTATGGTCATCCACTGGAACCCAGCTGAGCTTTGTTATACAAACCTCACATTTGGAATGGTATCATCAAGGGATTTTACCTGTCATGCAAAGCAGCCTGTGTTTTATGCTCATTCTGCTTCTAATATCATGCCTAGCTATGCTATAAGGAATAGTTTAACCTTGTGGAACACTGGGCCTTTCTCCCTTCAGGGAGAAAGGTCATTAATGTTATCATCAACCATGAAACCTACTTTATAAGGCAGTCATATGAAGAGTCCCTTCATTCATGTTAACCTGAAAGAGAATGTGCCATGCATTTAAATAGATCCCAGTGCTTCAGCTGCAATGTGATTACAAAAAATTCTCTTTCAGAGGAAATAGCAAACAGCTCAGGAAACAGAAAAGCAACCTCACTGCTTTAAACGCCATTCATTTAAAAAGCTCCAATCCTATCTCATTATTCCTATTAGTTGATGATTCTGCTCTCCCTTTATTGAAGAAAATGCATTTTATTTTTGAAATGATATTTAATCTTATTGATACCTTTTGTTTTTTTACATCATATTCATTTCTAAACATTAAAACTCTTTAAACTTTAAACACTCCTACTCAGAGAGCTCTCTCTTCTGACAAAGTTTTGCAAAGAGGAAGCAGTTTACCAAAACTAACATGCATATTGGGCACATCTGACTATATATCTGACTATAATTGATGTCCATGGGCCTTCACCACTACAATGAAAAGAGGGAGGAACATAGAAAATATATTTTAAAATGAGATGAAACTATTTCTGCAAGTAATCTAAGGCAAGAGAGAATTTCTTAGGAGTTTGAAGCACCTAGACAGTGCAGTAGATAGAGCACTGGACTTGGATTCCTGAAGGCATGAATTCAAATTCAGCCTCAGATATTTACTTGCTAAGTGACTGTGACTCTAGGAAAGTCACTTAACCTCTGTTTGCCTCAGTTTCTTCATCTATAAAATGGGGGTAATGATAGCACTATGTTCTTTGTCCTGGGGAAATCATAAGTAAGTAAGCCTGTCTTAGGCCTTTGTGTTATAAGACTTTTGAAGTTGTCTGGGTAATTTGGGAGCAGGCCACCTCATTACAATAGTCCCTAGTCATCGGCTTGACCAGACAAGATGAGTATCCCCACACATGGACTCATACTGGTACAAATCTGAAAGGGGCTTTTGATGCCTTTTGCTGGGAAATAGCTAGACTCCATGTGATTTCCTGAGCCCTGGAGACTCCTTCCACATGAATCTTAAGGAGATGGCTGAGGCAGAGTGGTTATGTGACTGGTTTACAGTTCCATAGCTACTAAAAATGGGAGACAAATTTGACACTGGTCTTCCTGACTCAAAGCCCAGCACTCCATTACTTACAGTGTGATGTTGCCTTTTGCTAACTGTAAAATAACTATGAAGTAATTTCAAGAAGGTAGAAGCATGCAGGACTGTGGGAAATCAGGAAAGGCCTTGGGAGTAACTGGTACCTTATCTGTTCTCTGATAAACATGAGGAATTTCTAAAAGACAAGAGTTAAGGAGGGAATGCTTTTTTGGAAGTGGAAAGTCCAACAGTCTGTGCAAAGGAATGAAAGCAGAAGATAGAACCTCACATAGGGAAACAATTAGCCAGTCAGTATGACTGGAATGAGGGTGATAAGAAATAAAATCATAAAGGTAGATAGGAGCAGGATTTTGAAGGACATTAAATGTCAGATTGAAAATTTCATGTTTTATCTTGGAAGCAGTAGGGAACCCTGATGATTTTTTTACTTTGGGAGTGACATAGTTTTGTATTTTAGGAATATCAACTTGGCATCCATGTATAGGATGGATTTGAGAGTCAAGAAACCAACAGAGAGACCAATTAGGATACTATGGCAATACTGCAGGTGAAAGACATTGAGGGCCTCAGCTAGGGTACAGGCTGAGTGAGTAGAGAAAAGGAAGAAGGGGACAAGTTGGAGAGATGTTGTGAGGCTAAAATTGCTAAGACTTAGCAAATTATTGTATATTTGGTGTGATAGGAAGACTCATCTATAAAATGAAAAAATAAATGTGTTCTGTGTCTCCCCAAGACAATGACAGAAATAAAATGAGATACCTTCATTCGAAAAATACAATGCTCGTTAGCAGGTCAACAGTTGATTTCAGATCTTGGAGTTTCTCTGAATTGCTAGCAGGGAAAGTTGTCTGAGTTAATTAGAGAAAAGGGGAAATGTACAGGGCCAAGAGAGGTTAAGTGACTTGCTTCACATCCCAGCTAGATAAATTGGCAAGTTCCAAAAGCAACCTAGTGCCTTTTTAAAAGTGGGAGGAGAGGTGAGGGCAGAGGAGACTTCTGGCAGGTTTTTCATTTGTTTATTTTGACACAATCTTGGCATTCTGTCAATAATTTGCAACCACTGGTGACAGTAAAGCAGTGGTGAATTCTCAAAGTGTTGTCCTTCTGTCCAAGAAACATTAGATTCCATGATACTGGAACAATTTTCCACTTTTCCATTCTAGGAGAATAACCTCTTGCTCAATACTGGATAGACTAGATAATTTGAGTAACCCTCTTCGAATTCTACTAGACTAACTTCACTGGACACAAATTCAGTCAACCATGATGAACAGCCTACTGTAAAGCATAATGTTGTTCATTATACTCCATCCAGGAAACACCTTATTTACTCAGTGAATCTTCAGTGAGTTGGTGTTATCAGTGGTCACTGTTTCTAAGTGTATTTTGATTTATGGAATATAAACTCTTTCAGAGCAGGGTCTGCATCAAGTTTACTGACACAGGCTGCCCAATATGGTGTGCCCACGTAAAAGAAGGTACTGTGCTCTATGTGCAAAGCAGAATTGCAGTAACTCAAAAGAAATGTGAGATGGGCAAATTTAGGGACATCTCCACTCCAAATGTTCATATGGTCTATTCATGCCTAACCCGTTGTAGAGACTTCCAAGTTCTTCTTGGTCTGATTAGCCACATTGGACACACTGTATCTTGACCCCAATGTAGTGATGTCATTTTGGTCCTCTTCCAGAATGAAGGACAACAACCAACCAACATGTCTAATGCTAGCACAGTGCCTCATGTATACATTGTGCCATCTTTCTTGATAGAATTCAAGTTTCTTTATTGCAAGAACTTCTGTCTTTTCATCCCCAATTCCTGGCACAAGTCATAACGGGCTTAATAAACATTTGTTGAATGACTAATCATTGGAAGTAAGCTTGTTAAACCAAATAATACTTTTATCGGACTCAGCTGATCAATAGGGCTTGAATCAGTCTCTAATAATGAACAAGGTGCTCAGGGAGATAGTGTATGAACTGAAGAGATTTAATTTATGAAATAACTCTTGGTAGTCTTAAAGTGTCTAGTTTATGCTTAGGGAATAGCTTTCTCTTCAATGAGAAAGCTCATATTGGTAATTAAGTGTGGTTAGCTGAAGGGGGAGGGAATTAGAAAGCTCTGTCTTTTTTTCCTTATGGGCATGCTGAGGTCAGAGTTTAAGTAACATTCAAATATGCTTCTGTATATTTGAAAGAAAGAAAAAAAATGTGAGTTCATAAGAGTATTAGGACAAACCTCTGTACTTTAATTGGAAATGAAACTATCATTTGTTCAGGTGGTTCAAAACCTTTGTTTTTTCAATATTTTCATGTTTTCTCCTTCCCATGGAGATTATGCTTGTTTACCTCACAATGAGCTGGTTAGTGAGATAAAGAACAGAAGAGGAGGAGAAAAGAGACTATTGGTGCTCACTAATGCATTCTAATCTGAAGGCTACTGGCTGGGCGCCAGGAGCATTTGTACTGCATTAGGAGAATGGTGAAGTATGGCAGCAGGCATAAATAAAGCTCAACAAAACACATTTTGCAATTTCTGATACACTTCCTATTATCTCCTAGCAATGCTTGTATGACTATAAATTGAAAACAACGTGCCTTGCAAACAGATCCCAAGAGGGAGGCAGTCAATCCATGCTTTATGTTAGGCATTTTAGATGGCACGTCTGTCCTTGGTGTGATTAAAAAAATATTATTCATTCAGATTCCAATGAGCATCTGTTCTTTTCCTTTTTCGCTTTACACAGAGAGAAAAGTTCATCAAACTACTGGATCAGTTGCACAACTCTTTGAGGATTGATTTATCAAAGTACAGGGTACGTACACAATTATGTTCCTAAGAGGAGAATCTAGAATTGGGTCCAAATGGCTATTTGTCATTTTACAGGGTAATCATTTATAGAGTAGAATCTTAAAGCTTCCATAGCAATTTAAGGAGATTGGTATTTTCTAAAGTTAGAAGGTCTCTTTCTTTTTCTTAACCAAGGTTTTTGTTTGTTTGTTTTATATACATCCCTCAGATCTCCATTTATTAAGGGATTCTGATTATTTGGATTCAACTAAGGTTTTTGGTAGATTTTAGCAACCATATATTTGAGAGTCCACATGGAGTGGTGAAAAGAGATCTGACCTTGGACCCAGGGAGACCTGTATTTCAGTCCTACTTTTGTTATATACGGTCATATGACCCTGAGGAAATCACTTGGCTATCCTTACTAGCCAAGGCAACTCTAAGCTATAAGGTGCAAATAAAGATGCTGGTCTGCATTGATAGAGGGAGTCTCCTCCTCTGAGTACTCCACAAGCCAATGAAATCACAGGTCTAGTGACTGTGCCCTTCTGGTAAACTGAGTTGTTCCACAGTTTGACTTCCAGTGCTGCCCACTTCCAAAACAACTCTACCAGGTACCCAGAGCCAACCAGACAGAGCCCATAGAGAGGCTGCCTCCATGGCTGTGCCATCTCTGTCTGAACAGCATCCCTGTGATGTTCTCTCCTTAGCTAGAGATGATTGCTGCTGTGTGCTACTTCATGCCTACTACTGTACTTAGATAGACCTATTGAACATGTCCTCAGTGCTGGACTCTATATTTACAAGGTAACGATTAGCTGATCTTCTAAATTAGTCAGTGATGATAAGAGAAGACTGGAAGAGAACCAGGAACCTTCTTCAAAAATCTAGTGATAGAAGTAATTTTAATAATAATCATAACAATAACAAGAAGCATATGTAGAGGCTGCTAGTGGCCCAGTGGATAGAGTGCTGGGCTTGGAGTCAATAAGTCCTGCATTCATTTCCAGCCTCAGATGCTTACTAGTTGTGTGACTCTGGGCAAGTTACTTAACACCTATTTGTCTCAGTTTCTTCAGCTGTAAAATGGGGCACTGCCTTTATGGGTTGTTGTGAGGATCAAATGAGATATTTGTAAAAAGCATTTAGCACACTGATTGGCACCTAGTAGGGGGTATATAAAATATTTATTACCTGTTCGTTTCCCCTTTTCTTCCATTTAGTGCTTTAAGCACTTTACAGATATCTCTTCTTGTCCTCATAGCAACCATGGGAGATAAGTCCTATTTTTATCTCCATTTTTGCTAATAAAGAAGCTAGAGCAAACAGAGTTCAAGTGACTTGCCCAGGATCACAAAGCTGATAAGTGTTTGAGGCTGAATTTGAGTTTCAGGTCTTTCTGACTCCAGGCCCAGTGCTCTCGCCACCGTGAAACCTACAGTGCTGTTCTAGACATGATGCCTCAAAAAAATTTATTCTAATTGAACCTGGTGGGAAAGCTGCCCCTCCTTTCCCTTCCCCCTTACTCTCAGAGGTAGACCCCCTAAATGCAAAATGTTTTGCACATTGGGAAAAGTCTTTGTATTTCATTCCAAAAGATTTACTCAGCATATTTGGCATTTCTCAGACTACATTTGAAAAAAAAATTATAAGGATTGAGAAAATTACAAGTGAAGTTTACAAATAAGCTCCTCAGAATTATCATACATATAACCTTTTGTTTCTGATTTATGTTGTTTCATGCTTTGATTGTTTCTTTGTGATATTTGATAGGATATATAGTGAGATATAAAGCCTCTGAGTGTAGGGTAGGTGGGGGGGATAGAATTTTTTTCCATCATTATTGGCCACAGAGATTCATGATTACTGAGAATTTGGGAGGATTAGAATTTACGTTCGTAAAAGGAGTACCCACACTTTTTAAATCATACAAGCAAAGATTTAGACCTAGAAGAGATTTTAAAGGTCATACAATCCAACTCTTTTATTTTACAGAGAAGAAAAATGTGGCCCAGGGAAATTGTGACTTATCTAAGGTCACACAGATAGTAAGTGGCAAAATCAAGACTTGAACTCAAGTCTTTTGATATCAAAGCCATCTCTCTTTATCAAGACGACCACACTACTGAATGGATCCTTTGAAGTTTTATTTTTTTCTAAATTGATGGAGCACATAAAGATTGAAATGTTTAATGAGTAAACTTTTTAATCTTAATAGCTCAATGTCTTTTTAAAAAAAGATAGCAAGTTTATACTTTCCTTTAAAAAAGAGTTTCTCTTTCCTTAGGGTTTGATGGTGATAACTTTACCCTCTACATTTCCCCTTTTCTCTAATTAACTAGGACAACTTTCCTGCTAGCAATTCAGAGAGACTTCAAGATCTGAAATCAACTGTTGACCTGCTAACAAGCATCACCTTTTTTCGAATGAAGGTATCTCGTTTTATTTCTGTCATTGTCTTGGTGAGACACGGAACACATTTATTTTTTCAGGAAAAGTAATGTTTTACTGTGTCTTCCTGATCCCACACAATTCAGCCTCAGTGATTAAGGTGCCAGCCTCTGCCTTAACTTGATGAATCTTCCAATAAAGTTTGATTTGAGGAAGCAAAATGTCCTTGCCACTTAGGGCCTTCTGATATATTCAGTCTGACTTAGTTTTAAATTAAGTCCATCTTGAGCAAGGCTCGTTAAAAAAAAATCTAAGCATATATGAATCTTCTGAGAAAGAATTTAAAGTTGAATTGCAGTTCTTTCCTTGCATTGGTTGAAATCAAAGGGCATCTCTGACTTGTCCACAGAAAGAGAGAGAGAGAGAGAGAGCAGCTCCTCCAATTTCAACCCATGTTCTTCAATATTTAGACCATGTTTCCTGGTTTACCACTTGTCACTCCAACTACTGCAAACTCTGGCCTTGATTGTAGACAAATGAAACAGTACAATCTTCTTAACCAGAAGGCTTGTTTCTCATCAGCCAGTGCTTTTGTTCCTGATGTATTCTGACTTTTATGTTTTTGTCTCCTTATCTTAGCCCACCTTACTAGTAATTACTTGGCACGGTGATGATTTTGGTGATGGCACAGCTCATGCAATGCCTCAAAAAGAATCTTTTTAAATGGCTTTCAAGGAAACAGATTTTAAAATGTTGCCTCTTGATCAATATCATACTAGTTCTACTGCTTACTCTGAAAGATACTGTAGAGTCTTTTTTTCCCCTTCTGGTTATTTAAGGTCTCATATTCACTAGAAAAATTATAAATTATCATGGAGGGGAAAAATTACAAGGCTTTTTAAAAATTGGATTAAAAGTTCTCCTTCTAGGCTAAAAGTCAGAACTACAATGTGTAATTAAATTAAACAGTTTCAGAGTCTAGTAGACAGAAAGCATTTAGGAAACAAATATCCCTATTATTCACTTTAATAGGGATGATTTGAGGAAGACATTAGATATATTTATTATAATGTTGCTATTGTGGTTAAAAACAAATAACGATTACCCTATAATAAGGTTCCAAAGAAAACTCCATGTTTAAAAAAATTTCTGAGATTTTTTTTTAATTCGAGCTTCTAAAACTAAAGTGTGATTGGTAAATGATAGTTAAGCAACATGATTATATGTAAATAGTTAAAATAAATATATGTATACACATATACACTAAAATAAATACATGTAGATACACATACACATACTCCTCTCCATTGCCCTTTGGGTAATCTTAAATTTCATTTCCTTAGAGGATGCCAAAGACATAGTTTCTGGGTAGTTTAATCATTTTATTAATAAGGCCAGAATGTTATTAATAAAAGGAGAGCCGGGCTGCCTCTGTTAGGCCAAAGACAATCATGGTAACAGACTCAGAACTTATATTTTTTGGGGGGAGAGAAGTAGCAATCAACTTTTGTTAACACAATAGGATATAAGCCATATTAAAATGAGGGGCTGAGAGTGACATCATGTCACCTTGGACAGAGAAACTGTCACTATACTGGGACCACCACCAGCCTTGGCCTATCTAGAAAAAGGATCTGTCTCCACCTAAGCTTGATTGAATGGAATTCACCTGAGACTAGAGATTTCTTGTAGGTTTGGGCTGTGTCAGAGGAGAAGTTAATTCAATCTCATCAGTAATGTCCTTTAAGAAATTGAAATTTTTACTTTTTAAAATTAAAACTTTAGAAGAAGAGGAGAACTCTTTAATAATCATTTTTTCTCACAGACAGACAACACCATCCAAAGGGTAATGGATTTGCATATGGCAGCCAGGATGAAGTGCTGGGGAAATAGTCATTGAAAAGAGTATTATCAGAGAGATATGAAACCAGAACAAAAGATAAGGTGTTCACATATTGAAAGCAAGAAATGACCTATGGAGAGCCAGAGCTTGGAAGCAGGGAAATGTTGAGAGATATAGAGGAAGGTTACTGGTATTTTGGGTGAATCTGTTATACAGGATTTTCAGGAAGAGAAGGACAAGAGGATACACAGGCATAGATGGTTGATGATCTGCACCCCTGAAAAGGGTATCCACATCAGTGAGATCATAGGTCCATCCAAGTATCTAAAATTTTAAATTTATTTAAAATAAATTTAAATTTTATTTATTGTAAACATATAATATACATCATAAATAAATATTGTATATTGCATATTTGCTACAATATTTTACATGTATGTACCAATGAAAAGGCATCATGATGAGATAGCTAATGAGCTGGCCTCAGAATCATAAAGACATGGGTTTAAGTCCCAGCTCTGGAAGATAGTAGCTATGTTAATATGGGCAAGTCACTTAATGTCTGTGTCCTAGACATCTAAGATTATATCAATGAAAATATAGGTCTACTCTTCTGTTGAGAATTAATAGTATATTTCAAATGATGGCTTGTTACGATTTATAATTCCTCATATTGCTGTATTTTCCATTGATGAAAATCTTCTCTTTCTCAGGTTTTAGAACTCCAAAGTCCACCAAGAGCCAGCACTGTTGTAAAGGACTGTGTTAGGGCTTGTTTAGACTCCACATACAAGTATATTTTTGACAACTGCCATGAACTCTACACCCAGCTAATAGATCCGGTAAGAGCATACCTATGTTATTTGTGATTTGTCTGCTTCCTTGGATTTAAAATGGAAGTAAAACAGAATGTGTGTTTTGTTAATTTTACATCAATCTCAGATCTTAGAGTTACATCATTTTATTTCCATAAAGGAGAGAATATTAGGGGAAAATGAAACCTTTTTCCCTCTTAGGAAAAGTTAATTAAACTACTTCTTAGATTAAAGCAAGAGAAGTTAAATTAAGCAGTAGTGTTAATCAGATGTTGTTTTGTCATATGCCATACAGTTGATGGTGAATGTTAGATTAGATAAAAACATATATTAAAGGTTTACTATGTAAGGTCTGAGAATAAAAATGCAAGCAATAAGAACATAGTCTTTATTCTCAAGCGTCAGGAGGTAAGGAGACAGGGAAAGTAAGAAGTAATCTAAAGCGTTGGGGGCTGAGCCAAGTGGGAAGTGAGCATAACTAGCATGAGTAAGTCCCCAAATGGAGGTTCTGAAGAGGAACTAACAAATCAGAAGAGGAGGCAAAAGAGCGAAAGCATTGCCAGAGTGAAAAGTCGTCGGGGTAGAGGTAAAAAGTTTTAATTCTTGTGAAGATTCAGTTTTAAGTATTAAGCTCCTAAAATTTAGAACCAAAATGTATTTTAATTAATATACATTCTGTGTAACTACTACAATGTAACTTCAGTTAGATAATTCACATTCATTTGGTCATCCCCTACAAGTCTATAAGGTACCCAGGATAACTATATTCCATTATTCTCTTCTTGCAGAGGCTCAGGCACAAACGTCCAATTGTAGAAAATCAGGTAGAAATTAGATTTACATCAATAAATTGTTTGCTAATTGGTTTGTCGAATAACAAATAGTTCTAGTTATAATCAAGGGGTATTTTTTTCTGTTTGTTTTAATTTGAATTGATTGGGACTCTTCTAAATTTAGTAGAGTTGCTTAAAGCCACGATAAAATACCTACTTTTTTGGCATTTTGGAAAAGTCATGTCTATATCTGAATCAGGGTAGATATGCCTGCGTTTCCATACTACAATGTATTATTTCCAAATATTTTGCTCCAGTAAGATAATGGTGGTGTTAAAAATAATATTCCTTGGCAAGGGATAATCTAAGAGTATGTTCTTTCCTCTGTGATTTGATCTTAAGAATCTGAAATCCTGGAGAGTAGAGATTTTTTTTTTTGCTTTGTATTTGTATTCCCAGCACCTCCCTGTGTATTGTATGTCTTGTAGACAATTGATGGGGACTCCTGATAATTTGAGTCTCATCCTTCTCCAGCCCACCTGTTGAAATTACAGAAGGGGTGGGTGATTGAGATAGCAAGGTATTAGGGTTTTCCTCTTTGTTTCAGACAGTGGCTGAATTCACAGCTTGTCAAAGGTGTGAAACTTTCACTTGCCCATAGCCTGAGTGGCTTCAGATTGTAGAGTGTAAAGACAAAGGAAGAAGTAGTTCTCTTTGAATTTGCTATGGGCTCTAACAGCTTGTCTTCCTGCCTTTCTGAATTAACTAGAAGACAATGGGGTCTTCTGAGATTTGGGGAATAATTTTCTTGATGCTTAGAGAGTGTGTACAGAACAGATTCTGCACATAGCTACACAAACCTAAATGCTAATTGGCTCTGAGCCATTGACTGTCATAGATATGGCTTTTAAAAAAAAACTTGCTTTTTTCTTTATTTTTTTTAGTAGGAAACTTGTATCAAGACAATAGATAAGTGGAAACAAAGCAAAAATAAAAACAACTACCTGAATCTTGTCCAGTATGTCTTCTTGGTGCTTTCCCTGATTGCTGGGAAAGGTGGCTAAATAAGAAAGATTTGTTTTGTTGTTGTTGTTGTTTGCAGTTTTTTAATTTATTGGCAGAGTACTTAAAGATTGTGCCTATTTAGGATTGTATCAATACCTTTGGTGGAAAATAAGTCAAATCAAATTAGTTTGTTTGAAACTTTGGAGAAAAGAAAATTATGTGATTGAGTCTTCAAAAGAAATTTTTTTGGTTGTCCTTTGGTGTCATAAGCTATGACCTTCAGAAGGGAACATTAATACAGATTTTTTAAAAATCCTGTTTACCCCCTTTAAGGTGCTTGTTTGTTAACTCTAAATATACTGGCAAGTTTTAAGCTCTATGCTCACTCTTGGACCAAGGAGTTCTATGGTCTGCGGATGGAGATACCTTATCTTCCTGCATACTTTTTTACACACAGTTATATCCTTTTAAAGTTGAAACTCACAATTGAGCCTGATTTTACATCTAGTTGGAATTTTTTAACATATAAAGAAAAACCCACCCACAAATTAAATTGAAATAATTTTGGATTTTTATGTAATTGGTTGTTTTGAGAATTTGCTCCTTAAATACACAGAATGCTTTTAGGAGGTGGCATGACTGACAGGTGAATACAGTAGGAAATTAGTTCCCTAGCAACAGGGGTAAAACTATGAATTCAGAGGAAGCACATTTTCCCTTGTATTTTCTAAGTTTGCAATTTTTATACAGTATAATGGCTGAAAGTTAGGTAAGACAAATGTTCTTTGTTATGGTTTACAAAAGATTGAGGGAAGAAGATATTCTAGTTAGGAAATATTACCTGCAAGGGAATAAGTGTGCATGTACTGTACACGTGGGGCAGCTAGGTGGCACAGTGTATGCATTGCCGGGCCTTGAGTCAGGAAGATTCATCTTCCTGGGTTCAAATCTGGCCTTAGAGATTTACTAGCTGTGTGACCCTGACCCTGTTTGCCTCAGTTTCCTTATCTGCAAAATGAGCTGGAGAAGGAAATGGCAAACCACTCCAATATCTTTGCCAAGAAAACCCCAAATGGGGTCATGAAGAGTCAGACACAACTGGAAAAAAGGCTGAACAACAACAAACTGTATGTGTGTACCCAAACACATATACAGTACATGTACTTATGCCCCAAGGATCCTGGAGAATAAAAGGATAGAGAGAAAGGGACATTCTAAAGAGGTTCCTCTGTATGTTGACTCAACATGAATATATTCATGCCACAAAGAAATGAACAGTGTGGTTACCTGGAAATAAGGCTCATTTAGAGGCAGTGGAGCTGGGTTCATTGAATTATAGAATTTCAGATTTAGTAAATATCTCAGAAATAATTTGTTCCAACTCTTGGCCTGAAAAAACATATCCCCTTCATGATGGTGGTTGTGGTTTGTGCTTCATTCTTGAAGAGGACTATGACATCAGCGAGATGATCACATGACTTATATTAAATTGAATTTGAGTGAGGGAGGGCTATGCAAAATTACCAGCCTCACTTTCTCCTCCAGAGCCATCTGGGTCCAGTGGCCAGGTATAAATCAGGACAACTGGAGATAGCCCTGGATGCAGTAGGAGACTTTTGCCTTTTTAAGGTCTCAGTTTGACTGAGGCAACACCCATTCAGTGATTAAGGCTAGGTAAGAAATGAGGCAGAGAATGGCTTCTTTTACCTAGTTAAAAAAAAATCAGTCTTGGAGGGGAAGACCCTCACGGTTTCTGGCCAAAACAGAAACAATTGCTATTTATATTCACTCTAAACCTTTCCCAATCCTCTTAATTATGTTGTCTTCCCTGTGTTATGTCCACTTTATCCTGTCTTTGTCTTATTTGAACATAGTGATCTATATGTTGTCTCCCCATTAGACTTGTGAGTTCCTTGAGAGTAGAGTATATTTTTTTTGCCTCAGCACTTAACAAAGTTTCAGTTGTATCCAACTCTCCGTGACCCCATTTGGGGTTTTCTTGGAGTGGTTTGCATTATCCTTTTCTAGTTCATTTTACAGACAAGGAAACTGAGGCAAGCAGGGTTAAGTGACTTGCCCTGGGTCACACAGCTAGTTAGCATTTGAGGCCAAATTTTAACTTAGGTCTCTCTGACTTCAGGCCCAGCACTCTATCAACTGTGCCTCCTAGCTGCCTGTCAATCTTAAACTCGGCTTCAAAAGATCAACTTTATAAGGATGAGACAGGAGGGACATAGCCAGACAGTAGTTTATCTCTAAGATGATAGGAATCCTCCTGCTTGCAATCTCAAAATGAGAATGTAGTATGTCATGACAGACAAGAAAGGTGATTTGATGTTAGGTTCCATAAAAAAAATTGTGTTGTATTCAGAAATCAGGAAGTAATAGTACCATTCAGCCCTTATTAAACATCATCTGTAGCCCTATGTTCAGTCTGGGATGCCACATTTTAAGAACGACATTGATAAATGAGAGAGGGTCTTGATGAGGACAGCCAGGATTTCAAGGACCTTGTTTCAACAATCCGACTAGCAGCTGCTGTGGGGGGTATAAAATCAACAACAACCAGCTCACAGAATGCTGCAAAAGCCCAGGTCCTTTTGATCTTCTTTACTAAGGAAAGCAACATTAAGGGGTTAACAAGCTTACTTTAATTCAGCATACAAATACCATTCACTTAGTTCAGGGGAAAAAGCCAGCACTCTGAACTTCAGAGCAAATACAAATTACAAACATCGACAGACAGGCCAAATACAACTCATGGCTACCAACATCTTAGTTCAGCCCGGGAGCTCATGACAAGGGCTGGCCCAGAGTCATGGGAGCCACCACGGCTATGGGTCAGAGCTCCGAAAAAAGAGAAAGCCAACCCCTGATTTTATATCTTTTTCAGGGTCAAGGGTAAGTCACACATGCAACTCACCCACATGACCTAAAATCGTCACAAAGATGCGACTTAAATCCATGTGGTCTAAAAGCCTCTGGTGTCACAAACACGTCACTCAAACCCATGTAAACTAGGCTTTCCCTTGAGGCAAAGAGGTCACCAAGGACTCCTAATTTAATCAAGGAAATAAAGACCAAACTCTTCAAGGGCACTTGCTTGAACTAAGTGCTAAGAGCCCATTTTGATTGCCAACACACTTGTATACATGACATATAAGGAATTTTTGAAGGACCTGGTTGATGGAGGACCTTCTCCCCAAGGACCTTGGGGAGAAAGACAGGAGAACATCAAGTTGTCTTCAGATATTTGAAAGGCTTTCATGTGGAAGAAGGATTAGATTTGATTTGGTTGGCCCCAAGAGGTAGAATGAGGACCAAAGAGTAGAAGTCGAAAAGAGGCAAATTTAAACTTATCTAAGAAAATAAAATGCTAAAAATTAGGACTAGGGAATGGGAGGTCATGGGTTCCCCTTTACTTCAGGTCTTGAATATCATGGAGTCATTTAACTTCTAAATCAGGGCCACTAGGTGGCACAGTGTATCCAGTGCCAGGCCTGAAGTCAGAAAGACTCATCTTCTTGAGTTCAAGTATGGCTTCAGATACTTACTAGCTGTGTGACTCTGGTCAAGTCACTTAACATTGTTTGCCTCAGTTTCCTTCTCTGTAAAATGAGCTGGAGAAGGAACTACAAACCCCCTCCTAAATCTTTGCCAAGAAGACCCCAAATGGGGTTACGAAGAGTCAGACAAGACTGAAATGACTGAACAATAACAAAACAACAAAAAGACCTCTAAATCTGTTTCTCATTTATAAACTGAGGAGATTTGACTAGATGGTCTCCAAAATTTCCTTCTATCTCTAAACTGAATTAGTTCTGTAAGCCTATTCTTCAAAACATAAAGGTCATCTTATTACAGAATAGTTCTACATATATCTATAGACTTACTAAATATCCCGAAAACCACTAAGCAACCGCTGTAATCAATAAATATTATTCTGGAAAGATAGGCTGGAGTCACATTGGCAAAGGCTTTAAATAGCTTGTTAGAAATGCTTTCACGTGATTTTGTACATTTAGCTACATTCTGCTATTTTGATATTATAAAACCTGGTTCATGTGAGTTTTTGGTAGCATTCAAAGCTTTGATTCAGTCAGTATAATGTCATCAGAAAACAGGAGCCTCTGAATAGGGATCTATGTCTAGATCTAGATACACCTCTATACAAATGCATATTTAATATTAATATAATATTGAGTAGCCTGTTGTAGTACATAGAGAGTCATCTTCAGAGTCTAAAAGTTCTGGGTTCAAGTGCTGTCTCTGACACTTGCCACTGGCTGCAACACATTATTTGATCTCTCTCTGCTGCAAAGATCTTCCTCAGACTGTAAGCTGCAGAGCACTAACAGGGGATTGCTTTATATGAATGAGATCACAGTTTAGTTAAGAAAAATCCCCACCAATCTATAAATACACATATTTTCCGGTAAACTCTTACTCTTGTACGTGCTTCATCACAGCACAGCAATAACTCTACATTTGAGAAGGTGAGAAGGTCCTGCCAGTGGCCTATGAAGTCTAAAGCAGAGATTTAAGTATGAATCAAGTGGTATATTGCATCTCTGAGATGGACTATGTTTTCCTGAGATCTTATATGTATGTATGTATGTATGTACATACATACATACATATATATATAGATATATAGATATGGAGAGAGAGGATTTAATTACCAAAGGGTTTGCCATCAGGGGATTCAATTTTTATAGCTACTACTTATGAAAAATGTCTACTAATGTATAGAAAGAGTTACCATTTGCATTTGTGGATCTTTGTGAACTTCCCATCCAGTTGGAATAAGAAATCCTTAATGTGTATACATATATACACCTACATACATGTATGTACATCTCTACATACACAGCCAATATGCACATATAAGTATATAATATATGCATAGCCTGTCTATAAACACACAATACATATTTACACATGTATATGCATAAAAGTTCATACATATATAGAGTATATATTCAGAAAGTAAAGATATTTGTTGTTCAATTGTGTCTGACTCTTTGTGACCCTATTCGGGGTTTTCTTAGCAAAGATATTGGATTGTTTGCCATTTCTTTCTCCAGACTAAAGAATATAGGATAGAGTATAGAATATAGGAACTAAGAAAAGTATTTTGAAAATTTGGCACCCTTAGAAAAGTGATCGAAGAGTTCTGTTTCAAAAAAGTTTATACTCGTGTTTTAATGAAATCAAATCTTCAGGGATGAAGTACATTGTGATTAACATCAATTTAGAATCAACTATGATGTCCTGATTCAATCTGCTTTATGATTTTAGAATCTAAAATTTGTAAAATGGGTTTAGAACAGTGTTTATTCCTGAATTGTTGTGTCAACCTCTGGCACTAGTTAATGGAGGAAGAGGAGAAAAACTGAGGTTATTCAGCTCTTACCTGAGCAAATGAAAGGGTTACCCTTACTGTTGTCTTAGGCCAAGGGCCTTTATAGGGATCTGTAATTGTAAGAGTGAGAGTCCTAGGAATCAGAAGATCTGGCTAAGGGTAGTCCCAGGCCTACTATTTATTAGTTAAGTAACTCAGCAGACCAAATGAGATAACATGTGCAAAAGTGATTTTTGGCAAACATTGAACTCTGTCATTTTAAGCTTATTTTAGACAAAACAAATAGTGGTGAAATTATTCTGACTTTTGAAAATCCATTTAGGTTATTTCATTCTGGTCCATGTATGTCCCATTTCTCCCAGGGAAGAGACTTCTTTTCCTTTGTTCTAGCTTCATGCTCTTCCAAGTCCTCAGTGATTTCTTTTGTTCACAAAACATGACAGGCTAAAAAGAATGGATTCAGTTTATTTTTGCCTTTTGGCATTTTAACTATCTTTAATTAAGATGTTTGTAATACTTCATTTTCCCCCCAAGGCTTAGGCATCCCTGAACAAATCTTGCATTGATTACATTTCTATGATGGTTGAAGGGGCTTGGGGCATTGATGAATTCTTAAAGGAAGGAGGATGTTTCAAGTAAAGTTTTTTAGGTAATAAACCAAGCAAACGTGAACAGAGGAATAAAAGAAGGTTGTTTGCTGTAGCTCTCATTCTATACCTTAGTGAAATCTCAATTAAGCCACTCTCATAGTCTGTCAATCTAGACGATCCGCAATATTCACAAATTCAAAAGTAATCAACATGTATAGGAGGCAGCATGGTACCATGGAAAGAATATTGAGTCTGGATTCAGAGCACCTGGGTTCAAATCCTGGTTTTGATGCTTATTGCCTATGTGACTGTGGGCATTTCAACATTTTGGGCTTCAGTTTCCTCATATAAAAAATGAGAGGGTTGAACAAGGTATCCTTTGGGGTCCTTTCTGTCTCTGGGGGGCTATGGATACTTTGGGAAAGTGGCTAAAGTGAATGTGAACATTCTCTCAAGTTCTTGATTTAGACTGTATTGATTCAGAAAATAGTCATAGCTAAATTATAACAGTAATGACACCAATGATCTCAGGTTGAATTTGAATCTCAGGGCTAGTGTTTCTGTAGAAGCAATAAGAACTTATTGCTTTTTCACTAATATTAAATACTAGATTGTCATTGCCAGGAAATAGTAAATTAAGACTGAAAACCAAATAGTAGAATTACATATAAAAATGACTTTTGACAGGCGTTCCCAAAGCTCTAGCAATTGGACAATCCCCTAGATATTTTCTAACCATCTATTAGGTGAAAAGAATGATACATGATGCTGAGAGCTACAAAGATAAGTAGTCCTTGCCTTCAAAGATTTTATGATCTAATGGGATAATAATATCGATATTTACTTAAAAAAACTTTCCCCATATATCATGTTTAATTTTTCACATTAAGATTTTGATATAAAGTAAAAATGACATTTAAATTTTATTTCTGTGCAATATTAGCATGATAATAAAAGTCATTGCATTTACATGAAAACAATTTTATGACACATATCTCTGTGTGCTTCTTTGATGCTTTGCAGTTATTTTAATGACATCACGTATCCCAGCAATAAAGTAACAACCAAAAAAAAAAAACCTTTGCAGCACGATGGTCAGAGAAACAACCTGACCCTTGTACATTTATAATATTTTTTCACTGTTTGTTTTAAAGCATCCTGTTCATTAAATGCAGTACTCAGTGCTAAATCATACTAAATTAAAACATAAGCGAAAGAATTTTGTCATGAGCCAAAATCTCACAGCAAAAGGACAATTATCATTTATAAACAGTTTTCATAGGATTGAAAGCTTTCCATTAACATGACCTTTAATCCCTCAGTTCTCTTCCGGGCCATCATTCCTGTGCTAGTTCAAAATCGTGCTGAGTGAGTAGAGTAGAAATTCATGTTACATAGTCTCAACAAGACGTCCACGCTGGTAGCTGGGGCACTCAGTGGACAGTGTGGGGGACTTAGAATAAGGAAGACTGACTCTAAATCTTGCCTCAGACACTGACTAGCTATATTACCCTGGTCAAGGCTAACCAGTCTCTGCCACCTTCAGTTTCTTTATTTGTAAAATGAGGATAACAAAAGCACCTAGCTCCCAGTGCTGTTCTGAGGATAAAATGAGACAATATTTAAAGCACTTTGCAAACCTTAAAGCAATAAATGAACATTAGCAATTATGAGCGTGAAAATCTTTTTTTATACTTCTCTAATTGATTCACCATCCCACTCATCTTGGCTGTTGTCCCAAATCTACTTTAATGAATCAGAAGATCTGTGATTTCAGGAGTGAGGGTATGTCATCCACTCACAAAGATCATAATCCTTTCATCTCTTCAAAGGTCTTAATGAATTTGTTGGGTTAGTCCCTTGCTCTCTGGGCCTCAGTTTCCTCATCTGTAAGCTGAAGGTAGATTAGATGACCTCCTCTGTCCCTCCCAGCCATAAATCCATGGTGCTAGGACATATCCAATTAATTACTGGAGGCAAAAAAAAAAATAGTTCCTGACATTCAACCTTCTAATGATGTACCTTTTCAAATTGAATTATACTGATTCTCATAATTCATTGATTTTTTTTTTCAGTTATCAGGTGTTTGTCTTTCTCCCTCTGAATTCCTCCACCCCACTGGGAGGGGATAGGGAGGAAAAAAAACACCCAACAACCCTTGTAACAGATATGCTGAGTTGAGCAAAACAAATGCCCATGTTGTCTGTGTCTGTCTTCTACTTATATATCATCTCTCTGTCAGGAGGTGGTAGCATTCTTCATCAGTCCTTTGGAATCAAGTTGTTCAGAATTCTTAAGTCTTTCAAAGTTGTTTGCTTTTACAGACTTGTTGTTACACTATACATCATTCTTCTAGTTTTGTTCACTTCACTCTGTGTAAGTTCACACAAGTCTTCCAAGGTTTTTCTGAGTTTTCTTTGTTTCTTACAGCACAATAGTACATTGTTATTTTCATATACCATAACTGACTTAGCCATTTCCCCTTTGATTGGCACCCATCTTATTCCCTCCCCATTTTATTTTGCTGCTACAAAAAGTGCTCCTACAAATATTTTTGTATATATAACACTTTCCCCCTTCTTTGATCTCTTTGATCTAAGATATAGACTTGGCAGTGGTATTGATGAGCTAAAGAGTGTGCACAGTTTAGGAATTCTTTATTCACAATTCCAAATTGCTTTCCAGAATGACTGTGCCAATTCACAGTTCTACCAATGGTGCATCAATATGTCTATTTAACTGCTGTCCCACCAACATTTATCATTAGCCCCTTTTTGTCACCTTTGCCCAGATGATGAATGTGAGGGAACTTCAGAGTTGCATTAATTTATGTTTATTAATGATTGGGAACTTTTTTATATGGCTAGAGAGAGTTTGAACTTCTTCCCTTGAGAACTGTCTGTCCACATCCTTTGATCATTTTTCAATTAGGGAATGGCTCTTAATCTTATAAATTATTTCCTTATACATTTTAGGAATGAGACCTTTATTAGAGAACTTGAAGCAAAAGTTCCACCCCCCCCCCACTAGTTAACTGTTTCCCATTTAATATTATTTACATTGAATTTGTATGAGAACTTTTAATATTTTCTGTAAACAGCCATACTGACTCTCATACAATAGTCTTACCCAGGCAATCATCAAAGCCTTTTCAATTTATTTGGCTGTCAGTGTTTGCACTCTCTTGCCATAGTCTTGGATAACCCAAGGTTGCTGTCATAACATAATATGGCATCGGAGAGATAACTAATACAGAATAAATTGCTGAGTGTGAAAGAGATTGAAGATCTGATTAGGATGGTGTCATGGTAATTAGGGTGGGACCTTTTTCTGTTCTTCTCTTTTGGAATGCTAAGGCCATCAAGTGCCTTTAATGAGTCTTGCCTTTGTTTGATTGGGGCAGGTAAGGTGGAATGCTTTTGTCTTTTATCTTGGAGTGCTTCTCAGCACTGATCAAGTACTTTTGATGGTAAGTCTTGCCTTTCAGATGTAAGGGCAAGCAAAGTAGGACCCTTTTGTTGTCTTTGTTTTGGACCGTTTCTCAGCACTAAGGGAATGGGGAGTCATTGATTGGAAACTATGTATATGATGTGGTGCTAGTGATTGAAGAACTTTCCCACATCCTAAATGCTAAGCAGATCCTGAGCGCTTAGGGCCTTGAACAGGGTATATGTTAGCTTTTCACCTTTGGGGGCACACTCATTGGAAGAGTGTTAGTGATTTGGCCAGACAAGACTCTAGGTAGCCTTTGGAGTCCCCGTCCCCCCACCCCCCAGCTGCCTAGCTTTGAAAACCCAGATGTTGGTGCCTCTCTCTCTAGTAACTATGTAATTCCTGGTTAGACAGCTAGAGGCCTGTCTGTTGATTTCTCTGTGTGTTCGCTCTGTTTATATAATTTATGCTTGCAATTTCTTTTTGTATTCTCTCTGAAGTTCAGGGTGCTGGCTTTTCCCCCTGAACTAAGTGAATGATATATGTATGTTTAATTAAAGTAAGATTGTTAACCCCTTAAAGCTGCTTTCCTTAGAAAAGCAGATCAAAGAACCTGTGCTAGCAGCCCAGCTGTGTGATCTGATTGTTGGTCTTTCACCCCCACAACAGCTGCTAGCAACATTGTTGTTACAGATGGAGACTGGACATGCGATCTCACTGGCATAGAGCACTCAATCATGAGGAGACTCCTATTAGTCTTGCAAGCTGTCATGTTGTCTGCAACTTCAAGTCTTAGAGTAATAAGCATTGAACACTTGAGCATCTGAAACCCTGAGTAGTTAAGTGACTTGTTCAGACTCTTATAGCCAATGTGTGTGTCACAGGTAGGTTTTAAAACCGAGCATTCCTGGATTAGATGCCCATTCTCTATCCACTCTGCCTGCTCCTGAATGTGCCAGAGAGGAAGACAACATATCTAGGTATGGAAAAGAGGGGGAATCATTTTGTCATGGGAAAAGTGCTATTTGTTTTATGTCTTGTGGAATAGGTAGGATTTCCATGGGTGAAGATGGAAAAGGAAGGGTATTCTCTAGCATAGGGAGCAGAATGACTAGAGATGGGGATGGGAAAAGTATTCATCAAAAGGTGAGTTATCCAATTTGTCTGTAGTATATACTATATGAAGGGAAGGATTGAAAGATAAGATTAGAAAGGTAGGTTGCAATCAGAGTATTTATAACATTTAATGTCAAACTAAGGAGTTTAGACTATGCAGAACTATTGAATATTTCCAAGTAATGGTGTGACATGCACAGATTTGTAGATTAGGAAGATTAATTTGAAAGTGGTGTGCATAGGATGGTGTGCATAGGACAGATTAGAAGGATTGGTGAGTTTGAATTTTAGGTTGAAAACTAACTATTAATAATATAAGAAAGTGTTGTAAAACAAAGATGGGAACCCCTTCCACTAGAAAAGAAGTGTTAAAATTGAAAGGGAAAAAAAGAGAATGCAGTAAAGGGATGAGCTGGTATTTTAAATGTGCATTTAAACTCCTAGTATCTTGTTTTTATGTGTATTAATTAAATATTTATATTTTTAATTTGCACCCTCAGTTCATTTATTGTACAAGGAGCATTTTTATAAATGAAAACACTTAGCAAATACAGCATAACAATGAATTCGTGCCATATGCTGTTGACACTAGGAGGAATGCTTAGCAAAGAACGTTGTTATGCTCTTCTATGATAGTGGCTTTTTTTCCCCTCTACAAGACAGGAAATAACTGATACAAGCAAAATCTGTCTCAGGGACTACAAATCCTTCTCTATCACATAGTGGTGCAGCACCGCTGTTCTTTTCCCTAGATGTTAAGAGATGCAGCCTTGCAAAATTTGAATAATAGAACTCAGATACTCCATAGTACATCTTGTGGAATTGAGACAGTTTGGGAGAGAGGAAAGTGTACTCTTGAGCCCCTGCATCCATGAAAAGCCCTCATGTAGGCAAGGAGTACTCCAACTAGGGAAGAGAGGATATCAAATTCTGATAAGTCAGGACAAACCAAAGTGGAATTGGGGAAATGTAAAATTGTCAGGTCTGTGAGCACATTCTTCCTTTAAACCTTTTGGAGGACTCTCCTGTGAAGTCAACAATTCACCACCATTTATTAAGCACCTACTGTATGCCAGTCCGTGTTCTAAAAGCTGGGGCTACAAAGAAAGGCAAAAGCCTCTCAAGAAACTCACAGTCTCATGGGGAAGGCAACATGCAAACAACTGTATGCAAACAAGGTAAGTAGTTGTTGAATCATTTTTAGTTATATCAGACTCTTCTTGACCCCTTTTGGGGGGGGGGCGGTTCTTGGCAAAGATACTGGAGTGGTTTGCCATTTATTTCTCCAGTTCATTTTATAGATGATGAAACAGAGGCAAACAGGCTTAAATGATTTTCCCAGGGTCATGCAGCGAGTGTCTGAGGCCAGATTTGAACTCAGGTGTTCCTGATTTCAGGCCTGACTCTCTATCCCATACACCACCTAGCTGCCCACAAAGGGTATAGAGAGGATTAATTGGAGATAATCAAGAGAGGGAAGGAACTAGCATTAAGGGGGGGGGGGGTGAAGAAAGCCTTCTTCCAGGAGGTGACATTTTAGTTGGGAATTGAAGGAGTCCAGGGAATCTCAGAGGCAGAGATGAGGATGGCAAGGATTCCAGGTATGTGGCACAGCCAGTGCAAATGCCCAGAGTCTGAAGAGGGAGTGTCACAGGTAAGGAACAACCAGGAATCCAGCTGTCACTGGTTCACAGTGTATGTGAGGAAGATAAGGTGGAAGAAGACTGGAAAGGTTGGAAGAGGTTAGGTTATGCAGGGCTTCAAAAGCCAGAGGATTTTATATTTGATCCTGCAAGTGATAAGGAGCCACTAGAGTTTATGGAACAGGCGAGTGAAATGGTCAGATATGTTCTTTGGGAAGATCAGTTTGAGAGATGAGTGGAGGATGGACTGGAAGGAAGAGAGACTCAAAACAGGAAGACTAATCAATAGCCTCTTGCAATAATACAGGAATGAGGGATGAGGGCCTGTACCAAGATGGTGGCAGTACCAGACAAGATAAGGGAGCATATGCAGGAGATGTTGTGAAGGTAGAAACAGCAGGACTTGTTAACTGTTGGATATGGAGAGGGGTGAGAGGGAGTGATGAATTGAGGATACTACTCATGTTTCATGCCTATGTGATGGTACACTCAACACTCATAGAGAAGCTAGGAAGAGGGGAAGGTTTTGAGGGAAAGATGAGTTGTTTTTTGCATGTTGAGTTTAATATGCCCATGAGCCATCCAGTTTGAAATGTCCAATAGGAAACTGGAGATCTAAGACTGGAGGTCAGCAAGGAGGTTAGGGCTGGACAAATAAGTCTGGGAATCATCTGCATAGAGAAGATAGCTAAATATAGGATCTGGTTGTCATGAGCCCAGAAGTCATTTCTTCTTCCTCCTCCTCCCCCTTGCTTCTCCTTTCTTGGGAAATGTCAGCCTTGTTAAGCCAGAGCCTTAACTATGCCTGCTCTCGAACTGCTGATGTTTAGTTAGGGTTATGAAGACTTGGGTATAAGAGAAACTTAAAAATAGCCTGCAACTATTTTTTAGCCTTAGGCCAGAGAATCTGGAATTAGAGAACTACCTAAGAAAAAGAACCACCAGTATCTGCTGGGAGCTGACAAGAACTACAGGAAGTATACCTGTAGGTAGTATGATGAAGGCTAGAGAATCTAAACATGGAGTAGCAAGATTGTAATGGAAAGCAGCAGTATGTGACACCTGCAGGAGTAATTGATGTGTGATCTTTATAATGCCAGCTCTGAACAGACAACTGGAGGAGCTACTGAGGGAAGTACTACTTGGAAAGGCAAGTCAAAGGGACTTTTGCTGGAATCTAGTTCAGAGCAGTATTGAAAGTGTCTGAGACTGGAGAAGCCCCTATGTGCAAAGTTTCCTTTACTGGACCATCCTTGTAACACCCTGTG
This sequence comes from Trichosurus vulpecula, assembly GCF_011100635.1. Lineage (NCBI taxonomy): Eukaryota > Metazoa > Chordata > Mammalia > Diprotodontia > Phalangeridae > Trichosurus > Trichosurus vulpecula. The sequence goes on along the minus strand of NC_050580.1, from coordinate 164,889,244 downwards.
TGGGGTAGGTGTGCCCCAGGGCTGTGTCCTAGGTTTTGTTCTTTTCTGTTTTTGTTCCCTCTCCCCTCCCCTCCTTTCCCCCCACTTCCATCCCCTCCTCCTTCCAGTCTTAAATTACCAACTACTTATAAGGTATTTTTAACTAGATACTTCATAGACATCTCCAACTCAATATGTCCAAAATGAAGCTCAAAAAACCCCCCACCAACCCAAACCTCAAAATAGAGCTTTTCTCTTTCTGTCAAAAGTATCATCAATCTTCCACTCAAGTTTGAAATATTAGAGTTGCTTTTGGCTCTTCCTTCTCTTTACTCATATTGATTTAGTAGTCAAGTCTTGTCTATTCTACCTCCAAAATATATCTGACAGCTGTCTTCTTCTCTCCACTTATGTTGCTATCCCTCTAGTTCAGGATTTCAACTCTTCTTTAGTAGACTATGGTACTCACCACCAGATTGGCTTCCCAGTCTCCTTTCTTTTCCATCTCCAATGCATCATGCCTGGATTATTGCAGTAGCCTACTGGTTGGTCTTCCTGCCTCAAGTTTCTCCCCACTCCGTGACATCCTTTACTCAGCTGTCAAATTACTGTTCCTGAATCATGAGTCTGACCATGTCATGTTCCTATTCAATAATTTAAAAGCCTCTCACAACCTACCTGCCTGCCTCCCACCTTTCCAATATCCCTATACCTTATTCTTCCCCACATACTCCATGACCCAGTGGCAATGGCCTCCTTGTTATTCCTCACACAAGACACTCAATTATCTGACTCCCGTGTGTTTTCCTGATGATTTCCTGGGACTGAAATACTCTCTGTCCTCATTACTACTTCCCCAGATTCCTTCAAGTCCCAGCTAAAATCTTACCTTCTACAGCAAGCCTTTCTCAAAGCCCCATTAATTCTTGTACTTTCCTTCTGCTAATTACCTCCCATTTATCTTGTGCATGTTTTGTCTGTTGATTTTTGTTTTCATTTTTTTCTCCCCCAGTAGACTGTGAGGTCCTTGGGGAGCTTATAGACTGTCTTTTGCTTCTCTTTGCATCTGTAGTGTTTAACACAGAGTCCGACACATAATAAGTGCTTAATCAATATTTATTTACTGATATCTTCCACACAGCTGTCAAATTGATATTTCTAAAGCATAGATTTAATCCTGTCCCTCTCCCTTTCAAGGTCTCAGAAAGCTTTGATAATATGTCTATAATCAAATCAGAGTCAGTAGCAGAACCTGGACCTCTGAATCCAAATCTATCAAATTTTGTATTGGGCATAGGTATTTTATGTAGTGTGATCTTCATCAAACTGTTTAAACTCATAATTGATCATTTAATTTCGTAATCAACAAATCCAGGCAGGAAGCATGGTACCTGGAGTATGATGGAATTTTGAAAGTTTTGTTTGGACATGATCCTTTCTGGAAAGGAGACATTTTCTTTTCATTCAAAAATAGCAATTTTTTTTCTAGACCTACTACAGTTTAGGACTATGAAATTTGAAATGTTCAAATAGAGTTAATGAATTGACAAAACTGATAGAATTCTAGATTTATATAGAGTTTTGTTACTATTCAAACGTCACTTCTATAGCTCACTCCCTAACAATAGATTGTCTGCAATGGTAACATAGAATATAATCGAGTTTCTGTTGCTATCCTCTGAAACTAGCCAAAAGGAAAATAGAATCCCTATGTCTTTGCCGCCTTCTGTTCTTCTGTAATACTTCATCTCTCTCTCTCTTTTGATTTCTTTAGTTCTTTCACCATTGCCTATTTTGTGTTTGAAAAAACGCAGTGACTATATAATGCTTTAGGTGTCTTCTTTCTTAGTCCAGTATAAGTTCTGAGTGTAGCTTTCTTAGAAAATGGGAAAAAACCAGGAAGTATTTAAGTGGAAATAATCCAAGCTACATAGAATGATCTCACACTTGAATCTTATTCTCATGCTTCAGTGTGGCATGGAAGTGACTCAGAGTTTTTGAAGGTTGTACCTGCAAGATATGAGCTCTGACATGTCCTCCCTATATGGAAAGATCTCAAGTATAGGCTTGGATGTCTGCTTTCTAAGAGGCTTGTCTCCAGACTGGCCACAGGATGATTCACCTTTGGGCCAGGGCAACTCTTAAAGAATATGCACTAAGTTGTAGAGGTATTGTGGTCAGCAATGATTGAAAAAAATTGCCCATACAGATGAAGTCATAAGCTGATGGTCTCTGAGCTATCAGAGAATCAGATTTGGAGCTGGAAGGATATTAATCATCATCCAGTCCAAGCCCTTCATTTTACAAATGACAAATCTGGGGCCCAGAAAAATTAAAAGATTTATCCAGGATCTTGTAGAAGATGCTAGGATCCCAATCCAGGTCTTCATATGCCAAACCAGTCTTTCTATAATAATAGCCCACTTCAGTTCTGACTCAGAAAAGGAAAATAAAAATCACTGTTGACTATACCCCAGAGACATCAGTCTAATATGCTACGGAGGGCCAATCAATCAATTTATTAAGTACTTATTGCATGTCAGGCACTGTGCAATCTCAGGTACTACAAAGAAAAAGGAAAAAAAAAACTGTGCATACCCTTTGATCCAGCAATACCACTGCTAAGTCAATCAAAGATATAAAAAAAAGGAGGAGGAAAGGAACTATTTGTACAAAAAATATTTATAGCAGCTTTTTTATGGTTGCTAAGAATTCAGAATTGAGGGGATGCCCATCAATTGGGGAATGGCTGAATAAGTTGTGGTATATGATTGTGATGGAATATTATTGTGCTATAAGAAATGACCAATAGGATAATTTCAGAAAAACCCAGGAAGACTTACATGCACTCATGCAAAGTGAACAGAACCAGGAGAACATCGTACACAGTAACAGCACTATTGTACAATGAAGAACTGTGAATGACTTAGCTATTCTCAGCAATATGATGATCAAAGGACTCATGATGAAATGTTTTCTGCCCCCAGAAAAAAATTGGTATTCTCTGAATGTAGATTGAAGAATATGATTCTCTCTCTCTCTCTGTTTCTCTCTCTCTCTCTCTCTCTCTCTCTCTCTCTCTCTCTCTCTCTCTCTCTCTCTCACTCTCCCTCTCCCTCTCCCTCTTCCTCTTCCTCTCCCTCTTTTCCTCCCTCTTTCCACCCATCATCTCTGTCTCTCTTTTTGGGTTTTTTTAGTCTTCTTGTACAAAATGACTAATATGAAAATGTTTTACATGATTGCACATGTATAACCTATACCAAATTGCTTACTGTCTCAGGGAAGGGGGAGATCAGTGAGGAATGGATAGAATTTGAACCTCGAAACTTTTTTTAAAATGCTAAAAATTGTTTTAACTTGTAATTGAGGAAAAAAATAGAATATTATTTAAAAAAAGCAAAAACCAACCCAATCTCTGCTCTCAAGGAGCTCAATCCTAATGAAGGATACATAGATATACATACAGAGCAAGTGGTGAGGACAGCTTTGCCAGCTTGGGATAGTAGGAAAGGTCTCTTGCCTAAGGTATCATTTGAACTGAGTCATGAAGAAAGTCATGGATTCTAAAAGGCCAAAATGAAGAAAGGAGTATATTCCAGGCATGGATAAAAGATCCTGTCAAGCCACACAAATGAAGAGTTATGTGTGAGGATCAATACAAAGACCAGTTTGGCTGAATTATAGAGTATGTGATGGGCAATAATGTGTAAAAAGACAAGGAAGTTAGGAAGGATCAAGATTGTGAAGAGTTTTAAATGGAAAAAATAAATGTTATCCTAAGCATAATATGATTGCAGGAATGGAAAGGAATATTTATTAATGCCTACCTACCAGGTGCCAGGCACTGTGCTCCTAAGTGTTTTACAGGTATCATCTTATTCAATGTTCACAACAACTCAGATATGTCCTTTAAGAAATTTATTTTGGGGCAGCTAGGTGGTGCAGTGAGTAGAGCACCGGTCCTGGAGTCAGGAGGACCTGAGTTCAAATCCAGCCTCAGACACTTGACACACTTACTAGCTGTGTGACCTTAGGCAAGTCATTTAACCCCAATTGCCCTGCCTTCCCCCCTCCAAAAAAAATTTATTTTGGTAATTATGTGGATAACAGATTAGAGAGGAGAAAGAAACCAGGAGACCAGTGAGGTGCCAATTACCATAATCTACGCAAGGGTTAATGTGGGCCAACCTAGGTGAATGGAAGGATCATGGTGCCTTTGACGATAATAGAGAAGTTTGGAGGATGGGTGGACTTAGGGAGAAATGAGCATGAGATCTGTTTAGGACAAGCTGATTTTGAGATGCCCATCAGACATCCAGATGAAAATGTCCAAAAGTTGTTGATGCGGGATTGTCAGAATTGGGGCAGGATGTGTAGGTATGGGACTAATTTACACAGAGATGATCACTGAACCCATGGGAGCTAATGGGATCACCAGGTGAGAGAGGATAGAAAGAAAAGAGGGAAAAGGTCCAGGACAACATCTAGGAAGATATCCACAGTTGGTGGATGTGAGCTAGAAGGAGATTCAAAGAGAATATTGCATAGCAGACAGACAGAAAGAGAAGACCATGTCCTCATACCCCAGAGAGGAAAGAATATCCAGGGTGAAGGGAAAGTTAGTAATGGCAAATGTTACAAGAGAGTAAAGAAGAATTAAAATGACAATAATAAAATGTTAAGCATTATCAGGAAGAGTGTTGGAAACAAAACAAAATCTAAAACTCTTGTCCTTGAACAAAGCCATAGTATAGCCACACTGGCTTTTAAAAAAGAGTGTGTGACTGTAACAGCTGCAACACTTAGAAAATTATCTATCTGGACAGTTCTCCGATTAGTTCATTTAAAATGGCCAAGGGTCTGGGGTTCTTGACATCAGATTAAAAAGGTTTTGGCCCTTACTTTTAAGGATCCCCATACAAATCAGTGTGAGTATTCCCACCTACTACCATATATCACAGCCATCTGTGATTTCTCATTCTCTTTCATTTCTTTCCACATATCCCTCTCAAAGAGGATATGCCAAATATAATGGAGGCTTTCCTTGGGTCTTTTAATATTTTGAAAAATAGCATGATATTCATACTCCATACAAAGCTAGTCAACTTCCTTCTTTGGACCTGTGTGGTTTTTTTTTTATTAGAGTACTCTTCACACATGTGTACATGCCATCCTTGGTACTACTCTGCAGCCTACTTAAATCCACCAGATGTCTTCTCATTACCTTTTAGGTCACCTCTAATTTTGCTTTGGACTCTTCCCCACCATCACTGGTGCCTTCCCTCTGAGATTACCATCCATTTACTATACAACTTATCAATTATAAAATTCAGATAAATTATATGTACATAGTTATTAGGTGCCCCATTAGAATACAAAATATCTGAGGGCAAGGACTGTCTTTTTGCCTTTCTTTGTATCCCTAGCATTTAGCACTGTGCCTGGCACATGGTAAGTTTAATAGATAGTTATTTACTAACTGACTGATTTGTCTGAAATCATAGCTCCATGATTCAGAATTGTAAAGCATTAGTGGGTGAATAAGTCTAAGGATAGGGACTGGACTTGTAATTTTACTGCTACAGGGAACTTCCAATGAGAAAAAAAAATCTTTCTACCAAATCAGTAACTGCTCAGATACTTAAGGTGTTGGAGTTGCCTGAAGCAAGAAGTTAATTGATGACTTGTTCATGGTCCCGTATACTAAATGTGTCAGGAAGGACTTGAACACAAGTATTCCTGGTTGTCTATCCATTATGCCATGGTGCCTCTTGGAGCTAGGAGAATATTAATTTTTAAAAGATGGGCTTTCATTCCAGAGGGGAGCTTGGGACCAGTGAAAATGCTATGCAGTTTCTTAAATGTCATCCAGCCTGATCTCCTCCTATTCACTTCTGGGACCACTTCATCAGCTATTCTCAGTGCCTGTTTAAGCAGTGGACTAACTTGATAGGTAGCCCATATAACTGGATAATCTATCTAGAAAGCATGCATTCAATAAAAGATCTTGATATTATATGAAAGACATTGTTCTAGGTACTCAGAGGGATGTGAAAAAAAGGTAAAAATTGTTCCCTGTGAACTCAGGGAGTTCATAATCTGTATAGGAACACATGAAAAGTTAAATAAACTGTTCACGGCAATGGTTGAAAATAAATTATAAAGCAATACTCAACACATTGCTAAGAACAATAAACAATTAGAATTCTAAAAGAGTTCACAGGAGGGAAAGATCACTTGAGCAGAAGGTCTTTTTAGAGGAAGGAAGATTTGGGTTAATGGAAGGAAGAGTCAGATTTGGGTTAATGGAAGGAGGAGTCAGATTTAGGTTAATGGAAGAAAGAGTCAGATTTGGGTTAATGGAAGGAAAAGTCAAAGTGAGATAGATGTAGAAAAGAGGAGTTAGACACAACAAAGTAACAGGATTTGAAAAATAAAATAAAAACACCAAAAGTTGGTGTGAAAATAGCAATCAGTAATGTTTAATTCTCCATACCAAAAAAGCAAGAAAATAAATGTCAAAGATATTCTTGTAATGGTGGCATGTTAATGAATCCATGAAGAAAATTATGAACACATCAAAATCCAATTATTTCCTTAATAGCACATATTTTATTTTTAAGAGAAAAAGACGAAGGAGAGTATTTAAATGATAGCAAGAATAACTTTGCTTTCCACTTATCAAAGATGTAATAGCCACATTGATTTAACTTATTTTTATTATCCTTTCTAGCTTTAAAAACTGTCTAAACTTCTCTATTCCTCCATAGAACAAGTACTAAAATGAAATGAAAACATTTAAGTATACATGGTGGTTCTTATTCTTAACCTGAACTTTTCAGGCAGTAGCTTCTATCTTTCTCCCACTTAGGGACTGTCTGGGTAATTTTCATTGGTCATTCTGCTTATCTTTTCCAATCTAACCTTAATTGTTCAGGGCAAGAAGTTAAGTAAATAATTGGTACCTGTTGGCTGCTCATTCTTAACACTTAAAGCTCTCTTCATTTTTCTCCCAGTTGGCCATCTCTCCAACCAATCAATTCTTCTATCTTCCAAATGGTCTCTTATCTCATTTCCATTAACATCCACTTAGCTTTTGGAAGTTGCAACAACTTTTTGAGGGTAAAGCATGCAATTAATGTTGTCTTCTCATGTGCCTTTTCCCCAGTTGTTCCTAATTCTGTTATTCAGGGCTGCTCTTTTCAGCTGAAGGTTAATGCAATTTAGGGTGGGTGGGTTGGGTGTGTGTGTGTGTGTCTGTGTGTGTGTGTGTCTGTGTGTCTGTCTGTGTGTGTGTGATTCAAATACAATGTTGCTTTTAAATGATCAAATACATTTGAATATTCTTTACAGCATGAATTAGTAGGCATGAATTTGATCCACTCATCTCAGATGATTACAGCTGGGAACTACCCCTTTTACTTGAGAAGGGTAAATTGAAGACAAATAAAAGGAAACACAGCTTTGTGCTAGGCATTTTCTCAGGAGTCAGTTGAAAATGTAATTAAAAAAAGATTTGAGTGACTTCGTGGATGAGAGATTGATTCATAATTTAAGGAAAAGTGGGATGTTTGTTTGAGGTTACACAACTAATCTTTGAGGTATATATCAAGAAAGATAATTTTATCTTTCCCCATTATAGGTTTCTTAGTATCACTGTCATATAATAAATCTGTCCTAGAATGATGATTCTCCTTCTTTCTCTTGTTCTTAAAAGTTAATGCTGTATAGGGCAGCTAGGTGGTGCAGTGAATAGAGCACCTGCCCTGGAGTCAGGAGGACCTGAATTCAAATCCGGCCTCAGACACTTGACACTTACTAGCTGTGTGACCTTGAGCAAGTCACTTAACCCTAATTGCCTTGCCTTCCCCCCCCTCCAAAATACAAACAAATAAACAAACAAGAGTTAATGCTGTATCAATACATCAAGGATCTATCATTTCCTCTGTGAGAGAACTTTCCCTACCAAGGCAGGTTCCAACCCATATATAACATCTTAAATGGTGTCAGAGTTGCCTGAGCCTCAGAGAAATTAGGTGGCTTGGCCATAGTAATACAAGAAGTAAGATGAGGGATAAGACTTGAACCTGGTTCTTGATACCAAGTCTGGCTCTCTGTCTCCTACACCATATCACCTACTATTTGAAGCCATGATTTGGGTGAATTTTTCTAACGTAAAGATTTTATAACAACGACATCAGTCCTAGGATTTCTTGCGTCCATAAATGAATAATGAAACCGACTTTGACTTTATGCTCATACATTTATTTATCCTGCAGAAGTTCAGAATAATGGAGATACAGCAGTGTTAGAAGGTATAACAAGTGAAGAGAGTGGGCATTTTTTAGTCAGGTCAGTCTGAATTTTTCACTGATTTAGAACAAATGAATCTCAATATGGCCTTTTAACTAAAATAAAATTAATGTTGTCTTCTTGTGTGCCTTTGTGAAGTCTCCAGAGTCCACTGATACTGAAGCTGTAGATTACTCACCTCTATGAAATAATCATAACAAGTACCTTTTATTGATATTATCTTGTAACAAGCAATTCTTTGAAAATAGTCTTCCCTCACCTTCACCCGCACTCCCACACCTCATTTTCTCTTTGCGACATCTACAGAATTGAAATTGATTTTTTATCATGGTTTGTAGCAAAAGGAGAAATGTAATCTTTTTTATGGAATGCATAATTTGAGAACAAATGTCCATATACCCATCAAATCAAATGTCTGGTGTAAATGGTGCTACATAGTTTTCTTCTATGATTTAAAAAATTTCATGACATTTTGAGTAAGGTAGAATTTTAATTTTTAAACATACACCATTTCAATTTAAGATATAATGGACAATTTCCATTATATCTCCAAATAAATTTAAGGAATTCTTTCCTTTCTTTTTTCTCCTTCTGAGCCAAAATTCTGATTTCTTTGGGGGCAGGAGGTAGGGAACCTGTGGCCTCAAGGTCCTCAAGTGCAGCCCTTTGACTGATTCCAAACTTCACACAACAAATCCTCTTAATAAAAAGATTTATTCTGAAAACTTGGACTCAGTCAGAAAGCTGCACCCGAGGACCCAGAAGGCCACACATGGCCGTGAGGCCCGGGTTCCCCATCCCTGTAGGATATTATTGGTGCAGAGATTCCCTTCACAGATGCAGATCAATTACCCTTTTATTGTGTTAAGGTTGGGGCACTGCGACATTAAGTGGCTCAGCTATTGTCACAAAACTAGTATCTGTCAGAGGTAACATTTGAACCCAGATCTTCTTGACTTTGACTTTACTTTGAAGATGGTCCTGTATCCACTATGTTGCTATTTCCAATGCAACATACTACATAAGTGTCATAAGCTTCACAATAGGCATTATAAAGATTTACCGCCAAGCATTCCTTTAAAAGAAAACTGATCAGAATTCATTCATTTAGAACAGATGTCCCTACAGTCCATGGAGCCTTTGTCATGACACAGTATAATTAGGTATCTGGATGATTTCATAGGCACTGATCACACCTTGGATGAATCATAAACTGGAAAGTGCCATACACTGAGTTGGTCTTGGGCAATGATGTTTACTCTTGTAGATAATATCACCATATATAGTTTACACACACTCAGTGCTGCCCTTGACACCTGGCTGTAAGTACAAATCAAGCAGTCAGAAATCAAGGCAGCTAGGTGGTGCAGTCAATAAAGTGCCAGGCCTGGAGTCAGAAGACCTGAGTTCAAATCCTGCCTCAGGCACTTACTAGCTGTGTGACCCTGGGCAAGTCACTAAACCGTATTTGCCTCAGTTTCCTCATCTGTAAAATTAGCAGGAGAAGGAAATGACAAACCACTCCAGTATCAGTAATGCCCTGCCTCAGACCTCTGCCATATCTATACATAAAACAAAACAAATTGCACCAAGATCCCACAGAGGCCCTCTTCAACTCCTGAATTGGGGAGGAGTTGCCCTGGAAAGTTGGGCAAGTCCCTGAACTTCTACTTCAGTTTTCTTAACTGCAAAATGGGAGTAATAATAGAACCAAATTTGTAGTATTACTATGAGGATCAAACAAGATAATATTTGTAAAAACTGCTTAGCACAGTGCCTGGAACAATACAAAAGGCTTTCCTCCCTCCTTCTGTTCTTCTCTTCCTTCCTCCTTCCCTCTCTTCTTCCCTCCCTCTCTTCCTCCCTCCCTCCCCCTCTTTCTTCCTTGCTTTTTTATTTCCTCTTTCCCTTCTTTCCTTCTGAAGAACCACCTGGGAAAGTATTTTTTTCAATTAAAAAATTAAGAATTGGAAAGGTAGCTTATGGAGTATTTTTATGCCAGGTTAAGACTTTTAAACTTCATTCTAGAAGTGAAAGGGAGTCGCTGAAGGCTTTTGAGCACATGAGTAAAATGATCTGCAATGTGTATTAGAATGACTGATCTAGCTTTGATGCATAGGATAAATTTGAGGTGCAGGAGGATGCAGGTAAGCTCTGTTAGGCAGCTATACAAGAGTCTAGGCAAGGATAATGAGGGCCTAAACCAGGGTCATGGCAAGGAAGTAGGAGGGAGAGAATAGATGCAAAAATTGTAGAAGTAGAATTGATTGGATCCTCAGCATACCACCAAAGAGTATTGTGTAACCTCTATTTCCTGAAGGACTAAAGGACGTATCATTTCAAATAAGAATTCAAATGAGAATCAAGCACTTAGTTTCTGGCACATAGTGGGTGCTTAATAAATGCTTAATCCTTCCCCTCCTTGTGAGTTTAGCAGGTATTTATGAAAAGAAACAAACCCTTTGAAATAGGTACAGATAGTCCAGTAAGCTTAAAACAAACACAGGATTTGAGTTTTTGACATGCCTTGCACCCAAATATACGCACATACATATAAACACTTTGGAGACAGGGGAAAATGGAAAGAGGGGGTCAAATGTGAGCTCCTTAGGAGAAGGGATTGTGTTGTTCATTGTAGTTCTATCCCTAGAATCTAAGAAAGTACCTGGCATATAGAAGGTGCTTAATTAATATATATTTCTTGATGAATGGTAGATAATACAAAGTTTTGAATTAAAAATAGAGGAGTTGAAGGGGGTTGCAGGATGTGTCATCTTCCTCAGTAAAGTAGAAGAGCCGAGCGTGATGAAAGAAGAGATGGATTTAGAGATCTAAAGAGACGTTTGGAGCGGACATAATGGGTAATGTCACAGAGAGTTCATAATGAAACAAAAGGCAATAAATGCTTATTAAACTTTTTTATATGCCAAACACCGTGCTAAACAATGGAAATATAAGTTCAAGCAAAAAGATATAGTCCCTGCCCTCAAGGTGCTGACATTCTAATGAAGGAAGGAAACCCAAAAAAAGGAGCTGGAAAGCAGGAAGGGGGTGGGGGAAAGGGAATGACAGTGAAGCAGAAGCAGCCTGGGTGCCCTGGGAAGAAATCACTGAAGAGAAAAGGGGACTGGAAATGTGAAAAGATGCTCCAGACTGAGGGAATTTCCAGGAGGAGAGGACAGCTCAGATGTAATAAAGGAGTCCTACGAGTCAAAATCAGAGCTGGGATCAGAATTAGAGATGAGTAAAATTGAGCATCATTTGGATTTAGCTGAGTGTAAGGAGTGTGGGTTGATAGTGACCTCAATCCACTACCATTGTTTGTTTGTTTTTTATATCTTTGTAATGCTCGGCTGCCTGGGAGCAGTGAAAGCAGATGGCGGAGGTTACTTTGTGTGAGAGATTATCAGGACGAGAATAGTTCACTGTGAATCTGGCATCCTTGCCAATATGGACTGGAGATTTCTTCCTCCAGAGCAACATTATTGATGATCCATTGTGTCTTTCACAACAAAGGGACTGCTACATTTCACATCAAAGAGAGCTTGCTTAAATTTATCCACTTCATATCCACAAATAGATAAGAGCTGAGTTGCTAACTATCTGCTAAGAGCATCATCACCTTCTGTTTGATGCCTGGGAGATGAAGGCTATGATAATGGTTCACCTGTGTCAGGGAAAAGTAAAGATGGTGAGGCCTGAATTATGCTCACATTAATTTTTTTCTGTGTTCTTGTGCTTTCCAGTCAACAAATCTCTTAGGAGGTTCTCATGCACGACAGGGGGGGGGGCAAAGCAATAACATTTGGGGGTTGCTTGTCACCATCCAAGGCGTTATAAGGGTTGACTCTATGAAGTCAGTTTGGAAGATAATGTGAATAAAGTGCTTTACACAACTGAAAATGCAATATAAATGTGAGCTATCAATATTATTATAAAAGTTAATCGTTCAGCACCTTGCTAAGTGCTGGAAATACAAATGTAGCAATGAAAGGGAACCATTTCTCAAGGGGCTTATGTCCTTATGGCACAGGTAAATACATATAAGTGTGTGTGTGTGTGTGTGTGTGTGTATGTGTACATACACAATAAATCTGTTTGGGGGAGATAGATGAATTCAAGTGTAACTCCTAGCACATGGATTACTTAAACATGCTTAATAAATACTTGTTGACTGAGTGACTGAAGGGCTCTGGAGAGTCCTTACATAGAAGATCTGAGTGGTTTTTAAGGAACCTAGAGATTCTAAGAGGTGGAAATGAAGAAGGTGTACTTTATAAGCATGGGCAACAGCTGAGGCAAAGACGCAGAGATGGGAAATAGGATGTTGTGTGAGTAATAGCAGTATGGTCAGTTGGGCTGAATTATTGAGTGCATGAAGGGGAATAAAAACCCAAGACTAGAAAGGTAACTTGGAACCAGATTGTGAAGGACTTCACAAACCAAACACAAGGGGGATGGTAGAGTTTTGTTTAGGTGTTAACTCCAGAATCACTGGAGTTTATCAAGCAGAGGAGTGATATGTCAGACCTGTGTGTAGGAAAAAGAAAAATTCTTTTGCAGTAGCATAGAGGATGAATTATAGAGTAGAGTGACTTAAAATGGATATAGATCAATCAGGAGTCTGTAGTAATAATCCAGGTAAAATGTGATAAGTGTCTGAACTATTTTTGTGGTCATATGAACAGAGAGGAGGCAGATGTGAAAGGTGCAGAGTTAGAAACTAATAGTATGGTAACATGATTGGATATGTGGGGTAGGGGAGAGTAAAGAATTGAGATAAGCTATAAGGTTGCAAACCTGGGAGATTAAAAGAATGGTGGTGACCTCATTCATACTATAGATGCTCAGAAGGGGGATAGGATTTTGGGAAAGATAAACAGCATTGTTTTGGATACATTGAATGTGAGATACCAACAGAGAGGACATTCAGTTTGAAATCTCCAAAGGTTATTTGGTTGTTGTCTTTCATTCTCCGAGAGGACCAAAATGACATCACTATGTTAGAGTCAACTTACGGCATGTCTGACTGTGGCTGATGAGACCAATAGGAGTTCAGCATACTATACCACTGGTTGGTTCCACATATGGATGGTGTGGTACTGGCTGATGAACTCCTGTGTTTTCTTGGTATTGTTAGGCCAAAATTAGCACAAGCAGCTAATAAACAATCTCAGCATTGCATCTCAGCTTCAGATGCTCCATTGAGTATACAATAATCTGCAAACAAAAAATCATGCATCAAGACTCCCTCCACTTTAGTCTTGGCTTGAAGCCTTTTCAAGTTGAAGAATTTACCATCAGTGTGGTAGCTGACTTTGATGCCATGTTCTTACTCATTAAAGGCATTTGACAACACGGCTGAAAATATCATGCTAAAAAGCATGGAAGCAAGCACACAGCCTTGTTTCACTACATTGGTGACTGTGAAAGTACAAGAGCATTGCCCATTATCTAGAACCTGGGCAAGCACACTGTCATGAAATTGGCATACAATACTGATAAATTTCTCTGGGCAACCAAATTTTGACATAATATTCCATAAGCCCTCATGACTGACAGTATCAAAGGCCTTGGTCAGATCTACAAATGTTGTGTACAGACCTTGCTTCTGCTCCTGGCATTTCTCCTGAATTTGTTTGGCAGCAAACACCATATTGATCAGTCCTCAGCCCTTTTTGAAGTCACACTGACTCTCAGGTAGATGACCATCTTTCAGGTGAAGAATCAGTCTATTAAGGTGGACTCTGACAAGAATCTTGCCAACAAATGACTAAGAGAGAGACACCCCCCGCCATGATTGTCACAGGACAATCTATTTCCTTTACCTTTATAGAGATGGATAGTGCAGGTATCCTTGAACTCCTAGGGGATAACCTCCTCTTTCATTATAACCTAGAAAATTTCAGTCAGTTTTTGTATGAGCAGTGGACTCCCTAACTTGTAAATCTCAGCTGGAATAGAATCAGTATCAGGTGCTTTTCCAAATGAAAGGATCCTAATGGCATTCACAACCTCTTCTTCAGTTGGAGCTTCAGCTAGAGAGGGATTGACTTCAATCTGAGACTTCAGCATTGGTTGATGATGGTCTGTTTAGGACACTGTGGAAGTGTTCAGCCCATCTCACTAGTATCATGTCTTTATCACTAATCAGTGTGACTTCATCAGCACTGAGTAGTTGACATGCACCATGGGTCTTTGGCCCATAAATAGCCTTCAAGACATCATAAACCCTTTGGGTTGTTACTATCAGCATAAAACTGAATTTTATTTGCCCTCTTACTGAGCCAAGAATCCTGTGTCTGTCTAAGCTTCTCTTGTACTTTACTTTTGATGGAATTAAATGCTGCCTTCTTAGAGATGGGTTAACTATCTTGCTGGTAAATCCTATGGAGTTCTCATTTTTCATTTAGCAGCTTCTGAATTTCCCCATCATTTTCATCAAACCAGTCTTGATATTTGCAAGTGTTCTTACCCAGATGATCAAATGCAGTACTATACATCAAATCTCTGAAAGCTGCCCACTCCTTTTCTGCTCCACTGTTGCCAACTGTGTGTTGGCTTCTTTCCCTCCAAGTTAGCAACAAACTGTTCCCATTCAAAAATATAGGATTTCATTTTGAAATCTCCAGTATGCTATTGGTGATGTAGAACTGGACATTAGGAGAGAGACTGGGTTTGGATATATGAGGGATAAGAGCTAAGGAGGTGGCACAGTGGGTAGAGAATTGGGCCTGGAGTCAGGAAGAGTGGAGTTCAAATCCATACTCAAATACTTGCTAACTATGTGACCCTGGGTGAGTCATTTAATCTCAGTTTCCTCATCTGTAAAGCAAAGATAACAATAGCATGTAATTTAGGCTTCCTGTGACATAAGCAGGTCACATGCCCTGTTAGTGGATGGGAAAGATCCTCAAATCTAATCGCTACTACCGACTGGTAAAAGAAGAACTAAGAGAAGTGAAGGATAATAGATTACTAACATTCACAGAGTGCTTTACAGATACAAGTTTTAGTGCAGTTTAAATTTAATGAAAGCTTAAAGCATCAAGCTACTAAAATATAAAATTACAATAATAATTTTGGGATACCTTGTATTATCTTATTTGATCCTTGTGATGACCCTGTGAGGAGATACTGTCGGTATTATCTACACACGCACACATACACACACACACACACACACACGCACGCACGCACTCACTTTTTAAGATGAATAAACTCATCGAGGTTATGACATACCAGAGGTAGGATTTGAACCAAGGACTTTCCTGACTCCAAAGTTTTCTTTTAAAATTTTATTCTTGTTTATTTTGTTTGTTTTAACATTTATGTACCTTTTATTATGCACCAAGCACAGTGCTAAGCACTTTACAATTGTTATCCCATTTGATCCTCACAAAGAAGCCTGAGAGGTAGATGCAATTATTATCCCCATTTTACACATAAGGAAACTGAGGGGACCAGTTTGGTACTCTTACCATTTTACCATGCAGTGTCTGGACACAGCTTATCACCTTCCAGACAGACACTCCAGAATGCATGTGCTGATGCTAGCTTTCTGCTTATTCAGGCATTTCGCAAGTACACTTGGATATTAGATAATGTGTTATCTAATTTAAAATGATATAATAAAAATTGAGTATTATCTGTGTATTCCTGAGAATATATAAATGGGAAGGGATAGTGTGTCTGATGGGGTGGAAGTAGAATGGGATGGTAAAATTCTAGGGCTTCTCCATCTGGATAGGAATGTGTTTTGCAGCAAGCTGCTAGTATGATAAAAATTTTCCTATCTCCTCATTTTTAGAATCAGGAAATGGTAGAATTTTAATACTCAATCCCCGCCACTGTCTTTTCTGCATAGCAATCTTATTTATTAATTTAAAAAACATTCTATTATTTTTAAATTATATTATACGTTACTGATTTTTTTAAACTTTGGAATTATTCATGATAATGGAATTATGTATTTGATACTTTGACTTGCCTTTTGTTTTGTTTTTGTTCCACATGGTTCAGATATTTTCTCAATAGACCAATTTACTATAATCCTTTACCTACCTGATCTTTCATTACAGAATTACAAATGATCTCCTCAAAGTTAATTTGTCTTCCTAGTTTCTAATAAATAGGGAACACAGTGAAGTAGCTTCATTAACTCTTTATACCCCATGGCAGAGCACCTCCAAGTTTTGGATGAATACTGGCAGGATATTAATCTCACCTTCTGCTGGATCCTTCCAATGTACAAAACATCCATAGGTTCACTACACATTGGCTGAGGTTGATTTTGTTTTGTTTGCAATTCTTCCTAATAAAATTGGTAGGGGGTCATTTATTCTCTTTGTTAAAAGTAGATTGCTTTGTTATATTTGCTCTGACCCCCATCTGAGGATGAGATCTATTGCTTTTTATCCCTCCTCCAGAATTCTCCAGAACCTTTGCAGTACAGATGTCAAACTTTTGGCCTATGGTCGATATGTGACCAGAAAAACTCCCAAGTGTAGCCTAAATCAGATTAAAATGTAATCAGAAAATATTTGAAAAATAAATACAAATATAGCACAATATAGATAATGTTAATTTCTGATTTCCTAAGTCAATCTGCAGCTCACAGGGGTCCATTTCTATTGGAGTTTGAAACCACTGCCTTAGAGGGTTGTGTGTGGTGGGGAACTAGGGCATTTCCTAGAGTCCCTGCCTATAGGATCACCCAATTTTAAAGGCACAGTGACTAGAACCCCAGTTCCATTTAGCCACAATATCAGATTTATTTTTTTTACAAAGGATTATTTATTTTAGAGATAAAGTAGGAATAAATATAAAAAACAGGTCTGTTAGTTTTTAAGATACTCTTATTCCCAAAGCTTTTGGGTTCAGGGTCCTAATTGGTCTCCATCAGAATTGAAGAGTGACAGTAGTCATTGTGATAATTTGACTTACCTGGCACATCCTAACTCCCATCAGGATGACTTGCTGTTTCAGCTAGGTTGGCTTGCTTGTCCAGATTCGTTATATGTTGCAGCCTGGTCATACCCACCATGCATCTCTCCATTGCCCTTGGAATGATATCCATTTTCAATCTCTAGAGACTATAATGTTTCATGACTAACAGTTACACAATCATGAAAAAGATAATTTATTATTTGTTAGAAGTTTGGTATCAATAAAAGAGTATGTTAGTTTCCCAGTGGTAATCCAACTCATTCTTAACCTCCTGTTTAATGCTAGACCCAACTCATTATCTGCTTGATATATATCCTGATAGACAAGCATTGTAAATTTCCCATTCTACTCTACATCATAATTTGGACAATAAGCATTTTTCATCCACTTGGTTTTTCATATATACATACATATATATGACATCGGATATATATATATATGTAGATAGGCGATATCATCGAGATATATATATATACATATATTCTGAAAAACCAAGTGAATGAAAAATTCTTATATGTGTGTGTATACATACATATATATATGTGTGTGTGTGTGTGTGTGTGTTTATGTATGTTGCAAATCTTAGGCAGGATGCAACCAACCATGATTCCATCTATGAACATGAGCATCTGGAGGGCTTGACCACCAATAATGAGTTTCACTTTACCTTAAACCAGGCATTGGATCTCTATGTAACATTTAAATCTTTGGCTTCTTCTGTATTTTATTCCTATTCCATGTTGTCCAACATATTTCTCAAAATCCTTACATATTCCCATCATTGCTTTAAGTTTCTAAGTATCAAAGTATATCTCAACTTCATTTTGATTCTCTTATCAAACTCTTCATAGAATTTCTCTGTTTACTTCTGTATCTTCCACAACAGATATCAGTGCATTTTAATGGTGTTCTTTAAAAAAAATACTGTAAACACTACAATATAAAATAACTTACATGAAATGATGTGTTGTTTTTGGACACATTATACAACAAACTACTTTACTTACCTCTCCAAGGAGAACCTATGGGCCTCTTCCTAGCTATAGGCTACCTTATAGCTTCCATGTAGCTACAAATTCTCCTATCCTGGTTTTGTTTGTACTCAGAATGTCAGGATTGGTGCAGTTCTTCTAGCAGTGTGTTCACTTAGTCTCTGGACAAAAGATCTCCTGTTTAGTGTTTTGTTATTGTTCAGTCATTTTAGTCATGTCCTACTCTTCATGACCTCATTTTGGTGATTTTCTTGGCAAAGTTACCTGAGCAGTTTGCCATTTTCTTTTCTAGCTCATTTGACAGATGAGAGACTGAGGCAAATAAGTGACTTACCCTGGATCACACAGCTAGTAAGATGAGTCTTCCTGATTCAAGCCCAGTGCTGTATCTACTGTGCCATCTAGCTGACTCATGTTTAGAATAGCAACTAATGTTTGTAAATGGTCTAAAAGTGGTATGATTGTTACATTTTTTGTTTACTATTTTGCCCCATCAATGGAAAAGCAGTAAGGGTGTTCTGTGGGACTAAATGTGATTTTGTAATTTTCCTTATTTTGTGGACCGTCGTGGCCAAAGAATTCATCCTCTAATGACTAGTCTACTGGTAATGATCCTCTATATACTTAGCTAAGTTGGTTTTTATACTGCAAACTGTCTGTTGCCCAGGACATGTTCAAAGCCTGGCATGGTAGACCTTACCTTAGCATTCACTCCACTGGAAATGCAGTCACTTCTTGACTGAGATGATTCAGAATAGGACTTCACAGAGTCCCCTGCCCAGAATAATGTCAGGGACATTTAGGGTTTGGTGTCCAAACTGTCCCCTCAGGCTGATGACAGAAAACCCACATAGAGGCATTCCATACATTGCCTTAAAGTTGTGTCCCTTTAAATAGAAGCAGCTAGTCAAGAGGTAACACATTAAACCAGTCAGTCATTTCCATTTTGTTTAGAATAAACTCATCATATTTTTCCTAAGAGCTAGGTTTGGTAGTAGAGAAACTAGAGAGGAAATAAAGATACTGAACATCTTTTTTTTAAATTACTATTTTATTTTCTCCCAATTACACATAAAGAAATTTTAAATACTGAGCACCTTAAGAGAGATGAATGAGGTTTAGCAGAGAGAAGAGAAAGGCATAGAAAGGTGTAAGATCTGAGGCACCAAAAGTGAACCTCACATACTTCTAGTTTCACATTTTTCCATGGCTAATATGTTCACAAATGAGTCAAAAAGTTAAATTTTAAAATCAATAACATGTTCAGTAGAGTGAAAAAAATCAATTACATCTAATCAACATTCAATGCACTCTTTATTGTAGTACAAAGATAAATAATTTGCATAGTCTCTTCCCTTGAGGAGTTATAATTAGGGAAATAAAACATGGATATAAGTAACTATATTACAAGTTTGAATGTGGTAAATACTTAGGAGAGGTCAGAATCATGAAAGATTGGGAGGGAGAGATCAAGCCTAACTGAAGAAGGGAGTGTCAAAAAAGAATGGAGAACTTGGCAATTAAACCAATTTTCAGAAAAAGCAGTATTTTAACAGGCACAGAGATAGAGGAAGGCTTTTTCTAGGCATGATGTTAAGATTGAGAACTCTGGGGATGTCAGACAGCTCTGTGGGGAGAAATAATGTTTTGCACAGCTTTCTGCAATCCCCTGGATTAGAAAAGTTCTCCTGATGTTAATAAAAGAGAGTAGTTTGAAATGGTATTGAGATATGGCCCCTGGGTATGTTTATAGAGTGTGGAACAGTTATTGAGTAAGTGAAGTAGAACAACATAGAGAATGGAATGTGTATCAGTTGAATGCAGAAGTGAAATACTGGGCAATGAATGTAGGGAAGGAGGGGTATATGGAACCATTAAAAATAATGAAGGGAACCCTAGAAGGAAGTGCAGTTCTTCTCTAAACAGTTTCATGTTTAGAGTTATTGTGAGGTAGGATGTCTAACCCAATCTTCATGTTGGGTTCATAGGAAGTGGTTTATACGACAGGCAGAGACAGGCAACCCCTGCCTAGGTATCTGACTCAAAAGGTCCTTGGATATGGATCCCCACTGAATTACATCAGTATTTTGAAAGCTGCCATGATGAAGCACTGGCTGATAAAATATATGCTTGTCCTAATTGTGAACACCAATAATTTTCACATAGGGAAAAGGGAGTTTTCAAGAAGAAGCCAATACATGTCTGGATTTTAGTATAATAATGGCTGAAAGTGAAATACTTTTGAAAGTCCACCTGGGTCTCTTCACTTAGAAGGTAGCCTGGGCAAATGTGCAAAGGTGGGAGAGGACAGAATGAGATCTTCAAAGAATTAGTCCCTTTGTCTGTAACACGGAGTGGAAAATAAAGCCAAGAATACTGGTCGAAGCAGATGGTAGAGGATCTTTGCCAAGCTTTTGAAGTTGTATACTGTCGTACAGGCAGTGGGGAATTCCTAAATATTGTTAATCAGAGAGATGTCAGGATCACATCTATTGGGAATATCGCTTCAGCAGCAATGCAAAGTATAAATGAAAAGGAGAGATGGCATTCTTCAATCATTTCAGCTGTGTCTGACTCTTTGTTACCCCATTTTGGGTTTTCTTGGCAAAGATACTGGAGTGGTTTGCCATTTCCTTCTCCAGCTCATCTTACAGATGAGGAAACTGAGGCAAACAGAGTTAAATGATTTGCCAGGGGTCACGTAGCTAGTAAATGTCTGAGGCCAAATTTGAACTCAGGAAGATAGATGAATCTTCCTGACCCCATGCCTAGCACTCTATCTGGCACACCTACCCAGCTGCCATTGTTTTCCAACTATAAAAGATGGAGGTAATGAAGGCCTGAATTAGAGGTACCTATGGACAAAGAGGAAAAAGACATTTTGGAGTTAGAGTTTATGGGCCTTGGAACTAATTAGCTTAGGGAAGAGGGGCAGGAAGATTGGGGAATTGGAGATGTCTCTAGGGTTTTGAGACAGGATGAATTTAAATGATAGTGATACTGTCAATAAAAATTGGGAAGTTATTATTAAGGACAGATCTGGGTGGGACAAAGAATAGCATGCTTTATCTTCTGCTAAAACTGATGGTATAAATGAGCTATATGATGATCACAGGACAATAGATTTCAAATTGGAAGGAGCCTTAGAAGCCATATATCCCAACCCCCTGGCATCTTACAGATGAAGAACTGAGGCCCAGACAGTGGGGCCAAATGACTTGCCCCAGTTCACACAGATAGTATAGAGAGCAGGATTTCCCAATCAGGTTTTCTGACTCTAAATCCACTGTACTAAACAACATTTTACAGATGGCATATTGAACTCTATTAGAAAAATAGTAGGTTTTTAGGTAAATTTTCAAATAGGAACTATTTTCTTGTCAACCCATAATTTTAAAAAATGACCTCTCCTAGCTTGTAAACTAGCTAGGTAAGAACAATATATCTATTCAAGCAAAATTTTGATTTGGCCATACAAAATATTAAGTGTACCTCATGCTGAAATAGGTGGGGTGTTAAAACAAATCACAAAATCAAGCTTAAATTTCTTTCTTTCAGTAACCAGTCAAATACACATGAAAAATGAATACAATTTGAGCAAACATGTGCCTTCTTTTGGCCAACACAGATCCATCATAAACACAAATTCAGAGGCACAGTGCATTAGTATTGTTGCTAGCTCCAGGTGACCATGCCCAGAACCATATTCATATTTTGATTTTTCTCTCTACAATATTTTGGTGGTATCATCTTCACCTTGAGTGAAGTTGTTTCCGACTGATGAGTGTCTGATCGTCATTCTATCAGACCAAGGCTAGGTTGAGAAGGACAGTAAGATTTTAGCTTACATAGCTGTAAATACATTTTATGAAAAAAATCTAAAAAACATTTATACCAGGTAAAACAATTTAAACTTTGAATAAGCTAATAATGGACAGAAATTGGCCCAATATTTTCACATAAATAGTAAGGTCAGGAGTGGTCATTGAACTATTTAACACAGAGCACAAAAATGGCAACAGGTCTGTCCTCAAGCTTCCAGCAGCCTGAAATATTAATGCTGAATGGATTTAAGATCCAACGTGCCTCTCACCATTGCAGAGGTCCCACCTATGCTTTAGTTTGTTGGTTTTAAAATGATACAGCGGTAATTCTTGACCAGCCATTTGCGTGTAATCCCTTTTGCCAGCCATTCTCTGGATTGTAGAAGAGATTTTGTTCTATAATATGACAAAATGAATGAAAAGACAAGTGAAAAGCTTAGCGTACTTATGCTTGGCCCACCCAGATTTTTCTTGTGGCTTTCCAGCTGTGGATTTTAATCCTACCATATATTTTGCCTGAGATTCATTTTTACCATCCTAAACCAGCTCCTTGAATTGGAACACATGGCTGTCCTGAAAATCATTGATCAGGCTGTATTTCCCATCCCCCCTTAATCCTACATACAACACAACACATGGACACACACACACACGCACACGCTCTGCTTTATGCAGATATGTAAAGCACTCAGGTCAACTAATTGTTAATACACATGTCCATATACAATGCCAGTCTAGATGTTGTTGTTGTAAATGTCACCTATTGATTTATTTGAAGATTTAGATTAAATGAATGTCCCTGAAATGTGGTCGAAATTGAAGAAAGTATTATTTATTGGAAGGAAAAAATGTTTCTGACATGTTGATGGGAAGAGAAGGCTGTGATGTTTTTATAATATATTATCTTGGAAATAAACATTACCCCACTGCAGCAGTATGCTCAGCTATCATAGCTATTAATTTAAAATACTTGAGAGAAGATTTTTTTTCATTTTCATGCAAAAAAAAAATGTCTAGCCCTTACCAGTCTATAATGTTTCTTCAGTCAACTCTCAATTTTCCATTCAAACAAAAATTTGAATAAAGGTACATTACATTTTTTTTGCTGGTGTGGATCACAACAAAATGTGGCAAATCTTCAAAAAAATGGGAGTACCAGATCATCTTACTTGTCTCCTGAGGTATCTGAATGAGGAATCAGGAAGGAACAGTTAGAACCAAATGTGGGACAACTGATTAGCTTAAGATTGGAAAAGGAGTATGACAAAGCTGTATATTGTCACCTTATTTATTTAACTTATGTGCAGAGTACACCATACAAACTGCCAGGCTGCATGAATTAAAACCTGGAATTAAGGATGACCAGAGAAATGTCAACAATCTCAGATATGCAGATGATACCATTTTGATGGCAGAAAGTGAAGAAGAATTAAGAAGCCTCTTAATAAGGGTAAAAGAGGAAAGTGTAAAAACTGCCTTGAAGCTTAACATCAAAAAAACTAAGATCTTGGCAATTGGTCCTATCACTTCCTGGCAAACACAGGGAAAAGAAATGGAACGGTGTCAGATTTTGTATTCTTGGGCTCAAAGATCACTGCAGGCAGTGACTGTAGCAATGAAATTAAAAGATGCTCCTTAGAAGGAAAGCTATGGCAAATCTGGACAGCATACTAAAAGGCAGAGACTTCCCCTTGCTGACAAAGGTCTGTATAGTCAAAGCTCAGGCTTTTTCAGTAGCAATGTATGGCTGTAGAGTTGGACTATGAGCAAAGCTGAGCGCTATAGAAATAACACTTTCAAATTTTGGTGCTGGAGAAGACTTGAGAGTCCCTTGGATAGCAAGGAGATCAAATCAGTCAATACTTAAATAAATTCAGGCTACTCAGTGGAACGTCAAAGACTGAAGCTGAAGCTTAAATACTTAAGCCACTTGGATTTAAGTGAGAGAGGCCTGTAGAAAGTCACCGACTCACTTTCTCCTCTGAAACCATTTGGGCCCAGTGACCAGGTATAGGTCAGAACAACTGGAGATGGCCCACAATGCAGTGGGAGACCTCAGCCTTTTTAAGCTAAGGTCTTTTTAAGCTAAGTTCTCACTTTGACTGGGGCAATGCCCATTCAATGATTGGAGCTATTTAAGAAGTGAGCCAAGGGATGGCCCCTTTAAAAAAAAATCAGACTGCGAGGGGAAGACACTCAGAGTTTCTGGCCAAAAGAGAAACAATTAGTATTTACTTTCACTCTGAGTCATCAGGACCCAAATAATAACCATTAAGTGGTGCTTGGGTAGGGACCTATTGTTGGCCAATCCATGAGAACGAGAGTGAATCGGGTTTAAGCATGGTCTTTAAGAAAGAAATCTAGCTAGTAAACCCTAAGATATCTAGGTAGGTTTCAGCATTCAAAGTTTATCTTCCTTTGGGCAGATCACCCTCAGGTAAGGTCATGATATCCTATGTGGAAAGAGGAGAGGAGAGGAGAGGAGTTGCCCAAACAGTTGGGTCCCCAGTGGTCAGTTCGGACTGCTCACAGGTTGTGGTTTGTCCTTTTCTTGAAGAGGACCATGACATCAGGAAGATGATGTCATGACTTGCAAATGAATTGGATTTAAGGGAGGGAGGGCAGTCCAAAGTCACCAGCCTTACTTTCTCCTCCAGAGCCATTAGGCTGCAGTGGTCAGATATCAGTCAGGACAACTGGAAATAGCCCACAATGCAGTGGGAGACCTCAGCCTTTTTAAGTTAAGGTCTTTTAAGCTAAGTTCTCACTTTTCCTGAAGCAATGCCCATTCATTATAGCTGTTTAAGAAGTGAGCCAAGGGATGTCCCCTTTAATCCCACAAAAAAGAAAGTCCTGATGTGTTGTGGTCCATGGGGTCATGAAGAGTCAGACACAACTGAACAACATATTAGATCTATATGTAATACATTTAGTTGCCTTATGGCAGTGATGTCCAACTCCACTACATTAAAACACAAATGAGACCCAATCAGAGGTCTCCTTAGACCAGAATTTTGGCCCTGTTTCAAAGAAACTTCCCAATTCAATTAGATATAATTTTTAAAAGAATAAGTGAATCTCTGATTACTTATAAATAGCTATTTACAAATAATTTATTAATTACATTGGGTCTGAAACAATAATACATTATTCTTAGCAGCTAAGTGGCACCGTGCATTAAAGTACCAGGCTTGGAGTCAGGAAGACCTGAGTTCAAATATTACCTCAGACACTAACCTCAGGTTGCTTAGCTCTAAAAATGAAGATGGCACAGCTCTATCCCAATTAGTGTGAATAACTGATCTACCAAAGCGCTTCTTATTGTTGTTTAGTTGTTGAATTGTGTCTGACTCTGTGACTCTGTGGACCGCAGCATGTCAATTCTGTCCAAGGTGTTTTCTTGGCAAAGATACTGGAGTGGTTTGCCATTTCCTTCTCCAGCGGTTCTCCAGTGGATTAAGGCAAAGAGAGGTTAAGTGACTTCCCAGGGTCACACAGCTGGTAAGTGTCTGAGGCTGGATTTGAACTGAGCTTCCCAACTCAGGCCCAGCACCCTATCCACTGAGCCATCTGGACACCATTGAAATAGCAACATTATTCAGATTCACACTGCACATTTCCACTAGGCTAGGGTAAGTTACCATATTTTCCATAACTGAAACCTTTAATAGTGTGAATTTGAATACATATAACCACCTCAGGAAATTCCTGCTTTATACTAAGTGAGACCTGGCTGTAACAGCAATTACCCCACAGAGTTCTTGTGAGGATCATAAGAAATAACAAATGTAAATCACCTTGCAGCGCCACATAAACGATGACTGTTATTATTATTAATCATCATTGTCACACTGTGTGCAAGGCACTGTTATATATAAGTTCTAGGGAGGCAAAGAAAAAATAATAATCTCGGCCAATGAGGAGCTGATTTTTTTCTGGGGGGGTGGTGGGATATAGTAAGTAGGCATAGAAGTAAAAACAAAGTAAATGTGAAGTTAAATACAAAATAGTGTCTGGGGGGAAAGGACTCTGAGGGAATCAAGAAGGATTTCATGAAGGAGGTGACCACTTGAGCTGAGTCTTGAAGGAAGCTATGGATTATACAGATGGAGGTGAGAGGAAAGAATGAATTCCAAGTAGAGAAGAGTCACTTGTGCAAGAAACGGAGGCTGGAGAAGGAATGCCCATATGGGGACTTGCTGGTAGTCCCCATTGGCTAGAACAGGGGTGGGGAACCTGTGGCCTCTAGGTGACTTGTGGCCTTCTAGGTCCTTGGGTGCGACCTTTTGACTGAGTCCAAGTTTGATAAAACAAATCCTTTTATTAAGGGGATTTTTTCTGTGAAGTTTGGATT
This sequence comes from Trichosurus vulpecula, assembly GCF_011100635.1. Lineage (NCBI taxonomy): Eukaryota > Metazoa > Chordata > Mammalia > Diprotodontia > Phalangeridae > Trichosurus > Trichosurus vulpecula. The sequence goes on along the minus strand of NC_050580.1, from coordinate 164,862,833 downwards.
CAGTCAAAGGACTACACTTGAGGACCTAGGGGGCCACATGTGGCCTCAAGGCTGCAGGTTCCCCACCCCTGGGCTAGAACAGGTAATATATGAAGAGGAGTACTATGAAATAAGACTGGTAAGCTAGGTGGAGACCATATTGTGAAGGGCTTAAAATGTCAGAGGATTTCATATCTTATCTTGTAGGCAACAGGGAGTCACTGAAAGGGGATGAGATATTTGGATCTGTATTTTAGGAAGAAGATGGATTGCTGAGGGGAGATGTTAGAAGCAAGGAGGTCAAGTGTGGGTCTATTGCAGTAGACTAAGTGAACAGTGATGTAGGCCTAAGCTAGGGTAGTGGTTATGTGAGAAAAACAAAGATATGAGAAAGATGTTGTGGAGGTAGAATTGACAGGACTTGGCAACTAAATGGACATGGATAGGTGTGGGGTTAGGGAGTAAGGGGTGGTGAGAGATAAGAAATAATTAGATGATTCCAAGGTTGTAAAACTAGGTGATGAGAAATGTAGGGCTATTCCCATTCCTTTATCCCTCCAATCCCTCATTCCTCATGCAGAGATAGGAAGGAAGGGAGGAAGCAGGAGTTTGGGGGAAAACATAACGAGATCTGCTTTGGACAAGATGAGGGTCCAATGGAACAGCAAGATGACTGTACTTAGCAGGCAGCAGTTGACACGCTGTCAACTGCTGCCTGCTAAATACAGTCACCTTGATGTTCCATTGGAATGTATGTATAAGTATGTGTGTAAATATATAGATGTGTTTGTGTGTGTGTATATGTGTGTGTGTGTGTGTATTTGAGTCATCATCTTCATAGAAATGTTCATTGAACCCTTGTGAGCTAATGAAGGGGCAACCAGGTGGCACAGTGGATGGAGTGCTGGGCCTGGAGTCAGGAAGACTGAGTTCAAATCTAGCCACAGATACTTACTATCTGTGTGACCCCAGGTAAGTCATTTAACCCTGTTTGCCTCAGTTTCCTCATCTATAAAATGAGCTGGAGCAGGAAATGGCAAACCTACTCCAGTATCTTTGCGAAGAAAATCCCGAATGGGATCATGACAAGTTGGATACGACCGAACAACAATAAAAGAGCCCATGAAGATTGCCAAGGGCACAGAGAGAGAAGATAATCCAGTCCACTACAGTACCTTCGGGTACACCTATATTTGGTGAACAGAAGACAGAAAATGGTGACGTGGAGCAAAGACTGAAAACAAAAAGACAAGGGGAAGAGCACAAATATTTATTAAGCATCTACCATGTGCCAGGCACTATGCCAAATGCATTTGATTTTTATAACCCTGAGGTGTATGTGCTATTATTATCATCTCTATTTTACCACTGAGGAAACTGAGGCAGACAAAAATTAAGTGATTTGTCCAGACTTAATCGACTAATGAGTATCTGAAGCCGTCTGAACTCAGGCTGTCCTGACTTCAAGCCCAGCTTTCTATCCACAGTGCTGTCTAATTGCCTCTCAGACTGGTACTGAGAACAATGACAGAACATTGCTAGACAAACCACAAAGAAGAGGCTTGTTAAAAGCATCCATCCCTGCAGCAAGGCCAGGTGGAATGAGGACTAAGACAAAGGCATTAGTTTGAGCAGTTAAGAGAAGACTCTGTAGTGAGGCCATGTATTTTGAGAACTGCCCTGCCCCCGCTCCTACTATGGGATGGGAGTGGTGTCTTTATGTGGCTCAAAAGGAGGCAGAAGAAACAGTTCTAGCCTCTTCTCCCCACCCCCCATCCTCTCCAGAAAAATCTTTATTCCCTTACAGCAGGGCTGTCAAAAATGCAGCCCACAGTGTGATTTATACGGTATCCCAACAAGCATAGAAATTTACATAAATGCTTTAATAAATGATGCCGAGCTACTACAGAGCTCTCACTAAAATGGCAAATCAGAACTTATTGTCTATTGTTTCAATAACAACCTAAGGTTGGACAGCCCTGCCTTACAGGAAGGGAAACAAGAGGGCACGGGCCAGAGGCCACCCCTCTGCTCACCTCAGAGAGGAGGTACTGAGCTAGAATTGTATTTATCTGCTCCCGTAGATATTATTAATCTAGGTGATGTAGATTTCAGTTTCAAACTAACTTCTAATCACTGTTTCAATAGTGAGGGGAAGGGGAGAAGGGTCCCTAAGCTCTATATCATAAACTTAATCCCTTTCCCTCCAAATACCAGTTCTACAATGAACACACATAACAGTTATCAAAGAAAACTCAGTTATTTAAATCAGTGACCAAACAGAAATAAGAGACGGTAATTAGAAGGAAATTAGACAATGCAGAGTATGAGAGTTCTCACAGTGGAAACAAGCTAACTTAGCTCAAGAAAGAGGGAGGGTCCTAGAGCTCATTGAAGGGGAAGTACCCCCTGAAGTCTCTAGTGTAGGAAGCTGGGGATAGGGGCATGATAAAGTCTGGCAGATCCTCTCATGTCAGCTTGTTCCTACAGACTTTTCCTTCAACAGCCTGAAGTGGAGGTGGCATCTTCCATCCTGTCTCTCAAAGCTGAACATCGGAACTGTCCAAAGTTCGAAGTCCCTTAATGACCTGAAGAAAGCCAGGAGAACGTTTTTGACTCTTGAGCTGTAAGGAGACTGAAGAGATTGGAGCTCCCTCACTGTTGCCACCTCTGTGCCACCCCCAATGCAGGCAGAGAACATTGATCTCCACCAATGAGGAAAGAGTCTCCTACCAATGGGCTTTGGGACTGAGTTATACCGGGTTACTTTGGAGAGAGAAGTTTCAGTCTATTAATGGGGTCAGAAGCCAGATTGCAAAACCGTGAGATTTTGAGTAGAAGCTAAGGAAATGTAGGCAAATATAGTATACAACCCTTTTTATTTTTGTCATATAAAGTAAAAGAAATTTGAGACTATAGCTTGATGGGATCACAGGATCGTGGAATTGTCATAGATTTAGAGTGCAAAGACACTTTAGAGGTCATGTATTCCAACTTCCTCATTTTTCAGATGAGGAAAATGAGGCAAAGAAAGGTAACATGACTTACCCAAGGTCACATGGGTAGTAAGTAGCAGAAGCAAGATTTGACCTCACACCTTCTGACTTCAAATATAGAACTCTTTCTACTGGAACACACTGCCTTCATTTGACAGAATCAGATGAAGGTTTTTCAATACCAGGAGAGAATGATGTGAGTTTATAAAAAGATAAACAATAATTAAAGAGACACTAAAGATGAAAGAGGGGCAGCTAGGTGGCATTGTAGATAGAGTTCTGAGCCTGAATTCAGGAAGACTCATCTTCCTGAATTCAGATCTGGCTTCGGACACTTACTGCTGTGTGACCCTGCGCATGTCACTTCTCCCTGTGTGCCTCAGTTTCCTCATCTGTAAAGTGAGCTGAAGATGGAAATGACGAACCATTCTAGCATCTTTGCTAAGAAAACCCCAAATGGGGTCACAAAGAGTTGGACACAACTGAAACGCCTGAGCAACAACAGAAAAAGATGAAGAAAAGTGAACAAATGATAAAAGGGGCCAGCCATGAAAGGAGACAAGAAAGTATGGGTTCAGAAGCAAAAGTAGAGGTGCTGGTTGTAGCAGGGAGAAGAGCCACATCATCTTCCAAGACTGTAGTAAAAGAGGAGAAAGTGGTTGAGAGTGGGATGTAAAGGGGCTTTCCATTGTTGAGGAGGGGAGGAGAAGGAGCTCCTAACTGATCACCTCACACTTCAAATACTTTTTGGAATTGGGGAGGACAAAAATCACAAATAAAGACACAGAAAGTTTCATATACATCCTAGGCTAGTGAGGAAAGTCCTTTATCAATTGTAGAATGATCCAGGAAAGAGAGTTGCCTTATCTTCATTTTGGGAAATCTTGCCTCTCTGACAACCCCAATCACAAGCAGAAAATCCAGAAAAGACAAATTCATATTGAGGTGATTGGTTATTTTTTTTAAAGATCCTTCTGTTTAAATACATGATTACAGACCCACGGTATGTGTAAGGACTAAGTTTGATAGGCTTGGCTCCTCTCATCCATGCAAGGTTCAAAGACAGCTCCCAAAGACTCATGATGGAAAAAGCTATGCACATCCAGAGAAAGAATTATGGAGTCTGAATGCAGATTGAGGCAGACTATTTACTGTTTTCTTTTTTCCTTGTTTGTTGGTGTTGTTTCTTCTTCCTCAAGATTCATTCCTTTGGTTATAATTCTTCTTTACAACTGGACTAATATGTAAATAAGTTCAATGTGAAGGTACATGTAGAACCTACATTGGATTACATGCCTTCTTGTGGGGGGGGAAGGAGAGGGAGGGCGAGAAAATTTGGAGCCCCAAAACTTGTGGAATTGAGTGTTGTAAACTAAAAAGAAAAAATAAATTTATAATTAAAAAAAAGAAAGCTCTCAGAACAGAAGAGAACCAGCAACTCTGCAAACCTCCTGGGGTGGGTGGCGGAGTGGGGATTAGAAGCAAATTTAACTATCTTGGAAAGCTGCAAAAAACAATTTCACAATCTGTTTTCTTCTTGTTGGAACCATTTCTGCATCTGGATTCAGCCCAGTCTAGAGAAACCTTCATCAGGTACATCATGCCAGGCTTGGAGTCAAGAAGACTCATCTTCCTTAGTTCAGATCTGGCCTCCAACACTTAACTAGCTGTGTGACCTTGGACAAATCATTTAATCCTGTTTGCCTCAGTTTCCTCATCTGTAAAATGAGCTGGAGAAGGAAATGGCAAAACACTTGTTTCAACAATCCGGCTCGCAGCTTCTGTGGGGGTGTAAGATCCCCCCACAGCCAGCACCCAGAAAGCTGCCAACAGCAAAGGTTCTTTTGATCTGCCTTAATAAGGAAAACAAGGTTAAAGGGGTTGACAAGCTTACTTTAATTCAGCACACAAATATCATTCACTTAGTTCAGGGGAAAAATCCAGCACCCTAAACTTCAGAACAAAATACAAACAAATTACAAACATCAACAGACAGACCCAATACAATTCATAGTTACCAACATCTAGGTTCCTGCCCGCGAGCTCAGAACAAGGGCTGGCCCAGAGTCACGAGCACCACCACTGCTGCGTCAAAGAGCTCCAAAGAACAGACAGACAACCCCTGGTTTTTATATCTTTTTCAGTGTCAGGGGTGAGTCACACATGCAACTCACCCACGTGACCTAGAATTGTCACAAAGAGGCAGACTTAAACCCACGTGGTCTAAGAGCCTCTGCTCTCCCAGACATGTAAACTAGGCCCTCCCTGGAGTAAGCCCCACCTTGGGCCCCATCTTAGTTGCCAATCCACACCCACTAAGGTTTTACACCTAATAGGGGTTTGGGCCTGGGGCTTAGCACCTAGTAAGGCTCAATGAATTACTGAAAGGGAACAAAGCCAAACTATTCAAGGGCACTTGTTGAACTAAGTGCTAAGGAGCCCATTTTTGGTTACCAACACAACACTCCAGTATCTTTGCCAAGAAAACCCTAAATGGGGTCACAAAGAGTCAGATGCTACTGAATCACAGTTGTACAAGCAAATATATGCCGGGGAATGTGCTACGTACTGGGGATACAAAGAAAGACAAAAAATCGGCCGCGATCCCAAGGAGCTCAGTCTAATGTCATAGACAACATGCAAGCAACTGTATACACTCAGCAGAGCTGAATTCAATATTAGAATTAAGGGGAATTGGGAAATGCTTTCTATAAAAGGTGAAATTATGCCCGGGACTTGAAGGAAGCAAGGAAGCCAGGAGGTGAGATGAGCAGAGAGAGAACCATCCAGGCATGGGGGATAGCAAGTGAAAATGCCTAAAGTTAAGAAACAGAGGGCCTTGTTCAAGGAACAGCAAGAAGGTTGGTGTAACTAGATCACAGGGTCTGCATGTGTTAAGTTGTTTTTCAGTTGTGTCTGACTCCTCATGACCCCATTTGAGAGTTGTTATTCGTTTTTTGGCAGAGATTCTAGAGTGGTTTGCCATCTCCTTCTCCAGCTCATTTTACAGTTGAGGAACTGAGGTAAACAGGATTAAGTGACTTGCTCAGGGTCACCCAGCTAATAAGTGTCTGAGGTCATATTTGAACTCAGGAAGATGAGTATTCTTGACTCTAGGCCCAGAACTCTATCCATTGAGCCACCTTGTTGCCTGAGTACATGGAAATATAAGGTTTCAAAAAGCTATAAAGAAGAGGGGACAAGTTATGAAGGACTTCAAATGCCTAACAAAGGCTTTTATTTTTAATCCTGAAAGTGAAAGGGAACCATTGGAATTCACTGAGTGTATTTTGTGAGGATGGACAAGAATGGGGAGGAACTTGTAGACCAACCAGCAGACCATTGCAATAGTCCAGATGTGAGGTAGTGAGGGCCTGAATGAGAGTTTTGGCTCTGTCACCTTAGAGAAGGGGGGGGTATTCAAAAGATGTCATGAAGGTAAAATTGACAAGACTTGGCAAGAAATTGGAAAAGGAGGTGGGGTGAGAGTGAGGAGCTGAGAATGACTCCTAGGTTGCAAGCCTAAGGGACTGGGAGGGTTGTGGTACCCTCAGCAGTAGAAGGGAAGTTAGGAAGAAGGGAGGTTTTGGGTGGAAAAATAATGAATTCACATATTTCCAAGAGGGAAGAGGAGAACTGAGAATAATAAATAGGGAAAGGAGGAATTAGGATGGAAGACAATCACCTGGAAACCAGAGGTTGATCCTCAGCTTAGAATGCTAATGTTGCTTAGAAGGCAACAGAACCCAAGATAGCGCCTGCAGTTAACTTGCTTCCCAAGATCATGAGTTACAGTGGAACCTCATACTTTTTGGGTCTCTACCATTTATTTATTTGGATATTTCTCAGATATTATTGAATTTCTTTCTCTGAAGATCTTTTAGAATAAGATGAATTACTACCTGCCTGGCATAAATGAGCTGAGTAGGGAGAAGACTTTTAAACATTAATTCCAGTTCTCACAATCTCCAGATTTATTAAATCAAAGAATATCGTCTATATGCCATGTAGTTAATACCGTGTATAACTACTATATGAGTCTTTTTTCCTAATCTGATACTAAGTGTACTTCCCTAGCAGGACTATCAAATCGGTAATTGTCTATTTAGACCATTATTCCCTGTGTAACCCTAAACTTCTAAATAATGACTCAGGAGTTAATAAGAAGTAACACAATTTTGAAGCATGCTCCATAAATTTTATGCCTGTAGAATGGATTGATAACCCCTGGGGAAAACTGATTGCAGGCTGTTGGCTGGGAGACTAACTGGGCTGTATCACAATACTACTAACAGCTCTTGATTATTTACAGACTGGCTATTGACTTAATGGGGCAACTAGGTGGCTCAATGGATAGAGCACCAGGCCTGGAGTCAGGAAGACTCATCTTCTTGAGTTTAAATCTGGCCTCAGATACTTACTGTGTGACCCTGGCTAAGTCACTTAACCCTGTTTGCCTCTGTTTCCTTCTCTGTAAAATGAGCTGGAGAAGGAAATGGCAAACCACTCCAGTCAGTATCTTTGCCAAGAAGACTCATGAAGGGTCAGACATAACTGAAAAAAGACAAAACAACAACCACTGAGTTTGTGGATTATCTCTTCCCCTTGCTTCCCCCTTGTCCTCTTGTTTACTGCTCTCTAGCTATTTGCTTTACGACCTCTGCCAAAGGGTAGACAAGCAAAGAGAGAAGTGAACTGCAGATGGGTCAGTCTCTTTACTTACAAGGAACTATTTCAGGTGGTTTTGTAGTGGAGAAAGCGGAGAGTAAAAAGGTTTTTAGATCATTTGCATTTTTCATGCTATCTCTTTTTCCCATTATCGTGGATAAGCAAGAACTTTGTTGGAAATTTCAGCATTGTAAGTGAGATATAAATTATATGTTCTACAGGTTAGTAAATAATGTCCAGATGATAGATCATGGATTATACAAGTTTATAATCTGGTTTAATTTATTATAATAGTACCTTACATTTACATAGAAGTTAACTATTTACGAAGTGATTTTTCACACAATAGTTCCGAGAAGTAAATAATAGGCTTATGATCCCTATTTTAACGAAGACATCATTTAATCAACACAATACCTAATAGTAATGGCTAATATTTTATAGTGTCTTAATGTTTGCAAAGCACTTTACAGCTAATATCTTATTTTTTGTCCTCAAAACAACCTTGAGAAGTACTGCTATTATTATCCTCATTTTACAGATGAGAAAACTGAGGCAGACAGAGGTTAAGTGACTTAACCCAAGGTCATGCATCTGGTAAAGTTGAATTTGAACTCAGGTCATCCTGACTATCTACTGTGAAACATAGCTGACTGACTAGGCTATTTAATTAGCAGTGATTGTGTTCCAGGGTCATTGAGGTTACAAAGACAAAAAAAAAAAAGGAATAGTCTCTGCTTGCTCTTAAGAAGCTTATATTCTTTTAGAGGAGACGATATGCATGTGTGTATACACACACACACATATACACACAAGAAATGCAAGGTAATTTGGGGAGGGAGAGGGGCTGTTACTAGCCATAGGGGAAAATGAGGACAGGCTTCATGTAGAAGGTAGCACCTGGGAGTTTTGAAGGAAACAAGGAATTGCAACCACCAGAAGCCAGGAAGGAGTGGATTCTAGGCAGGAGGGTGCTTTGTGAATGTGAGGAATTGCCTAATGGAACCGTTAGTCACCTGCGATCCAACTGGGAGGCAAGATTCCTTACCCTAAGCCTGTGTTCTTTCTGCTTTCCTTCTATACCTGCCCTTTACTCACTATTTGCTAAATATCCCTGGTACTGTTTTATATAACAAAGGCCCTTTTATTTTTGTAGTAATAAGTAGTTTATTTCTTTGTTATCATTGATCATTGAAAATACCATGGTGTAGCAGACAGAGGTAGCCTGGAATATAATAAATAATAATAATAAATAACATTTGTATAGCACTTTAAGGTTGGCAAAGTATTTAAAACATTATCTCACTACATCAAACTGCCTCCTGTTTTCAGAAGAGGGGAGGGGAGAGAGGGAGGGAGAAAAATTTGGAACTCAAAACCTTGTAAAAATTAATGCTAAAAATCTTCCTGATATGTAATTGTGGGGGGAAATAAAATACTATTTAAAGCAAAAATGTTACCTCCTTTTATCATCACAACAACTTTGGGAGGTAGGTGATATTATCACCTTCTTTTTACAGATGAGAAAACTGAGACAGAGAGCAGTCATGATTTGTCCAAGGTCACACAGCTAAGAAAGTGTGTGAGGTCACATTTGCATTCAGGTCTTTCTGACTCCAGGCCCAGTTCTCTATCCATTTGAACTTGGTTCAAATCTTACTCCTTGGGGGGCGGAGCCAAGATGGCGGCTGGTAAGCACGGACTAGAGTGAGCTCTGTACCCGAGTCCCTCCAAAAACCTATAAAAATGGCTCTGAACCAATTCTAGAACGGCAGAACACACAGAACAGCAGAGGGAAGCAGGGCTCCAGCCCAGGACAGCCCGGATGGTCTCTGGGTGAGCTCTATTCCACACGGAGCTGGGAGCTGGGAACGGAGTGGAGCAGAGCCCAGCCTGAGCGGCGTGGACGATCCAGACCAGAGGCCGGGCGGAGGGGGCCCTAGCGCCCTGAATACGTGAGCAGTTACCAGACCCCTCGACCCACAAACACCAAAGACTGGGGAGAAGGTTAGTGGGAAAAGCTGCAGGAGTGGAAGGAGTTCCTGGTTCGGCTTCCAGCCCCGGGGGCAGCGGAGGTGGGGCAGCTACAGCTGTTGTTACTTCCGGCTCCAGGCCCACCTGGTGGGGGGAAATAAGTGGCGGATCACAGCAGGGGTGCACAGCCTGCCAAAGATCTGAGCCCAGTCTGGACTGGGGGTCCTTGGGGAAGGAGGAGTGCGGCTCTGACAGAGCTGGCACCTCCCCCCCAAAAGTAGAACATAGAACTCTGTAATCTACAAGCAGTCATACCCCACTGAAAAACTCAAGGGTCAAGTTAGTTGGTTGGGAATATGGCCAGGACGCGAAAACGCGCCCAGATTCAGTCTCAGACTTTGGATTCTTTCTTTGGTGACAAAGAAGACCAAAACATACAGCCTAAAGAAGACAGCAAAGTCATAGAGCCTACAACCAAAGCCTCCAAGAAAAACATGAACTGGCCCCAGACCATAGAAGAACTCAAAAAGGATTTGGAAAAGCAAGTTAGAGAAGTAGAGGAAAAATTGGGAAGAGAAATAAGAAGGATGCGAGAAAACCATGAAAAACAAGTCAATGACTTGCTAAAGGAGACCCAAAAAAATACTGAAAAATACACTGAAGAAAACAACACCTTACAAAATAGACTAACTCAAATGGCAAAAGAGCTCCAAAAAGCCAATGAGGAGAAGAATTCCTTGAAAGGCAGAATTAGCCAAATGGAAAAGGAGGTCCAAAAGACCACTGAAGAAAATACTACTTTAAAAATTAGATTGGAGCAAGTGGAAGCTAGTGACTTTATGAGAAATCAGGATATTATAAAACAGAACCAGAGGAATGAAAAAATGGAAGACAATGTGAAATATCTCCTTGGAAAAACCACTGACCTGGAAAATAGATCCAGGAGAGATAATTTAAAAATTATTGGACTACCTGAAAGCCATGATCAAAAAAAGAGCCTAGATACCATCTTTCAGGAAATTATCAAGGAGAACTGCCCTGATATTCTAGAGCCACAGGGCAAAATAGAAATTGAAAGAATCCATCGATTGCCTCCGCAAATAGATCCCAAAAAGAAATCTCCTAGGAATATTGTTGCCAAATTCCAGAGCTCCCAGATCAAGGAGAAAATACTGCAAGCAGCCAGAAAGAAACAATTTGAATATTGTGGAATCCCAATCAGAATAACCCAAGATCTGGCAGCTTCTACATTAAGAGATCGAAGGGCTTGGAATGCGATATTCCGGAGGTCAATGGAGCTAGGATTAAAACCTAGAATCACCTACCCAGCAAAACTAAGTATCATGTTCCAAGGCAAAATATGGACTTTCAATAAAATGGAGGACTTTCAAGCTTTCTCAGTGAAAAGACCAGAACTGGATAGAAAATTTGACTTTCAAACACAAGAATCAAGAGAAACATGAAAAGGTAATCAAGAAACGGAAATTGCAAGGGACTTACTAAAGTTGAACTGTTTTATTTACATTCCTACATGGAAAGATGATGAGTATGATTCATGAGACCTCAGTATTAGGGTAGTTGAAGGGAATATGCATATATATATATATGCATATATATATGTTTATGTATATATATAAGTGAATGTGTATGTATGCATGTATCTATGTGTATATGTATGTATGTGTATGTATGTGTATATATATATATATGTAAAAGAGAGAGAGCAGACACAGGGTGAGTCGAGGATGAAGGGAAGATAGCTAAAAGAAATAAAATGAAATTAAGGGATGAGAGAGTAACTTACTGAGAGAGGGAGATAGGGAGAGATAGAATGGGGTGGATTATCTCCCATAAAGGTGGCAAGAGGAAGCAGTTCTAGGAGAGGAGGGGAGTGGGCAGGTGAGGGGGGAATGAGTGAACCTTGCTCTCATCAGATTTGGCCTGAGGGGGAATACCATACATACTCAGTTGGGTATCTTACCCCACAGGAAAGAAGAGGGAGGAAGATAAAAAAAAAAATAAAAGGCAGGGGGATGATGGAGTGGAGGGCAGATGGGGGTGGAGGTAATCAAAACAAACACTTTGGAAAGGGGACAGGGTCAAGGAAGAAAATTCAATAAAGCGGGATGGGTTGGGAAGGAGCAAAATGTAGTTAGCCTTTCACAACATGAATATTGTGGAAGGGTTATACATAATAATACATGTGTGGCCTAGGTTGAATTGCTCAACTTCTTAGGGAGGGTGGGTGGGAAGGGAAGAGGGAAGGGAATTTGGAACTCAAAGTTTTAAAATCAGATGTTCAAAAACAAAAAAACTTTTTGTATGCAACTAAAAAATAAGATACACAGGCAATGGGGCGTAGAAATTTATCTTGCCCTACAAGAAAGGAAGGGAAAAGGGGATGAGAGGGGAGGGGGGTGAGAGAGGGGAGGGCTGACTGGGGAACAGGGCAACCAGAATATACGCCATCTTGGAGTGGGGGGGGAGGGCAGAAATGGGGAGAAAATTTGTAATCCAAACTGTTGTGAAAATCAATGCTGAAAACCAAATATGTTAAATAAATAAATTGCATTAAAAAAAAAAATCTTACTCCTTTCTCATTCTGACTATGATACTACTTCTCTAGCAAAGTCACTTAAAATCTCAATATTCTTTGCAACTTTCTGAGTATGAGTTATACAGAAGGTGCCAACTTGCAATAATTGTAGGATTTTTCTCACCCAGGAGTTCCTTATGTCACCAAAATCACAGCTTTAGCCCCTATCCCTTATCCATTTAGGCTCTGTAGAATTTATATACCATTTGTATGGTACTTTTAGAACCTTTAATGTTTTATGAACTACATACTCACCTAACTAAGCAAAGAGGAAGACATAGTGAGGGATGGTGGCTTGTTCAAGGTTATACAGCAATCACAGTGAAAGAGCTATTACCAAATTATCCTGAAACCTCCACTAACCCCAGTAAACTGAAATCTGAAGCTTCTGCCTATCAAAGTATTTGAAAGGACTGCATTAAAAGAGAAATCAGGCCCCTGACATTGACCATTTTTGCAAGTATGAGTTAAACCTTCAAATCCCCTTGCCCCCCCAACTCATCTTAAGCAATTAATTGACTTTAAAATCAGTAAATAATTTATGATGAAAAACACAAGAACTGGCATAAAGCCAGATTCTACCTACCTGAATCAGGCCAAAGGGAACGATGCTGATGATGGTAATGGTGATGATGATGGTGATGATGATTCCTGGCATCATTTAATATTCCAGTACGTTTGTTCTCTCCCCTACCTTGAGTGTAAGAGGTGTAGGTCTGGTCTATTGGGGGAAATTGCTATTCTGTGACTTCTCCCCTGATTTCTTGTGATGTTTAGATTTGCGAGGATAGCACTGGGGAAATAATTTATTCCTAGATATAAGTAGATAGAGCAGAGTACCAAAAAGATACCTAGGTTTTATTCTCTTGGCTTGAACATCCAGGCTGCACATTGGTGTGATTAACTGAAATGAAAGAAAATGATATGCTTTTCTACCTAATTGTTGGTGAGACATTTTGGCATATTTTGTTGGCAAACAAAATGGGCTCTTAGCACTCAGTTCAACCAAGTGCCCTTGAAGAGTTTGGCCTTTGTTTTCTTGATTAGATTGGGAGTTCTTGGTGACCTCCATGCCTCAGGGGAGGGCCTAGTTTACACATGGGTTTGAATGACAGGTTTGAGACATCAGGCTTTTAGACCACGTGGGTTTAAGTCGCCTCTTTGTGACGATTTTAGGTCACATGGGTGAGTCCCTGAAAAAGATATAAAACCAGGGGTTGGCTTTCTCTTTTTTGGAGCTCTTACCCACAGTCACAGTGGTGCACGTGACTCTGGGCCAGCCCTTGTTATGAGCTCCCGGACTGAACTCATGTTGGTAACTATGAATCGTATTTGGTCTGTCTGTCAATGTTTGTAATTTGTTTGTATTTTGCTTTGAAGTTCAGGGTGCTGGCTTTTTCCCCTGAACTAAGTAAGGGTATTTGTATGCCAAATTAAAGTAAGCTTGTTAACCCCTTAATGTTGCTTTCCTTAGTAAAGCAGATCAAAAGAACCTATGCTGGCAGCATTCTTGTTGTTGGGCTTGTGTGGGTCTTTCACGCCCACAGCAGCTGCTAGCTGGATTGTTGAAACACATATCCTGTAGAATGCTGGCCTCGGTACCTGTAAGAATTACATTCAAATCTTGCTTCTGATACTTTCTAGCTGTGTGATGTGTAAGGTACTTAACCATCCATTACTCCCAGTTTCCTGATCTATAAAAAGCCAATAATAGTACCTACATTATAAATTTGTTGTGAGACCAAAGTGAGAGAATGTACGTAAAGCGCTTTTTAAGCTTGAAACAGTTATAAATGTGTCAGTTATTGACTGCATTTCAATTTACAATATAGCTTTTAAATCACCTAAGCAAACTATATAAGCATCTGCCGGTCACTGACAATTACATTTTAAAATGATGCATAATTTAGAACATTTAAAAGAATCCAGACACTTTCATACAATTAGGTATCTTTATCGCTAATTTTTCACTGTCATCACTACTTAAGTCAAATTCCAGGCTTTCATACACCTTTCTTGTTTCTAAGTACTACAAAAAGTTCTAGCATAAACAATTTGTTGTTTATGGGACCTTTCTTGGAGTATATACCTAGAAATGGAAGCTCTGGGTCAACAGATATGGATATTTTAGTCACTTTTTTCACTTGATTCCAAAATGTATTCTAGAATGGTTGAAGAAAGTTACAGTTCCACCAATGGTCCATTAGGGTGCCTGTCTCTCTATAAAACCCTCCCAATGTTGAACTATTGCAGTATCCTCATAATTAGTCTCCCTGTCCCAATTCTCTCCAATCTATCATTCACAGAGATGACATGTAAAGCCTCATTCCGACCATGCCACTTCCTTGCTCATGAAACTCCAGTTGGCTTACTCTTGTGACTAGGATGAAATAAAAACTCGCTTTTTTGGCTTCACAATCGGAATTCAACTTATCTTTCCAGATTGACTCCCCAAACCATCCCCAATGTTCATTATATTCTAGCTAAACTGGACTACTTGTGCTTCTAGGGATGTGACATTCCATCTTTCATCTCTTTCCCTTTGTTCTGGCTATTACATATTCTCTCTCCTTACCACCCTCTCTTGAAATCCCTGGCTTCCTTCAAGGCTCAGTTAAAGTTTTATTTCCTATGTGAAGCTGTTCCTAGTCTCCTTAGTTGTCAATGCTCCCCTCAGTACCAAATTAACTTGCATTTAATATATATGTGTGTATATAGTTACATTTGTATATTATACATATATACATATTATACATATATACATATTATACATATATACATATATATATATACATATACGTAAACACACATATCTACACGTAACTATAACTCTGAAAATCATTTAACCCATCAGTGCTCTAGGCAATTCTTTGAGACGATAAATGGTGGAGAAGGTGACAGTCTACTTTGGCACCAGGAGTAACTCCTCATAAGTTTCTTATACAGGTTATGTTAAAAAAAGGTTGTTTATTGACACATACTGTTTCTCCTCCGCATTTCCTTTCCCCACTTCCCTTGTTTATCAGCCACAGCCTCTTGAAGATGGGGATCAGCTTGGAGACTATGGAGGTACAACAGGTCACTCCATGTTTGCCATCCTTAGTCTGTTTTTAACTGTGCTTTTGAAGTTTTTACCACTGATGCCTTTTTGTGATGTCAGAGATAAGTTTGGTCTTTAGGAAAGTCCTTCATCAGTCCTTTAGACAGGGAGGATTCATTCTATTGTATATTGGATCCCTCCAATATCTACTCCCACTTGTCCTGTACTAATAGGCTTCCAGTTAGCCCTATTCACCACTGGGCCATTCTGCCTCTCTTGAGTGTTTCAGAGTCAGGAGTAAATGCCTGGATGAAAGGGGGTGGGGTTCAGAAAGAGAGAAAAGGTATAAATAGCCTCCTCTGCTAATAGGGAAAAACAATGTCGAGCACCTCAGCCTTTCTGATCCTTCACTTGAACCATCTGAAATGCTCTGTGCTACGCTTATGTGCTGACCACCTTTGGATCTTTGATGTGTGTGGTGAGTGAATTCTTGGGACTTTGGTTTTTGTTTAGGGGTAGAAGGGAAGGGAGTGAGGTGTTGGCCTGCTCTGCATTTGTATTTTGGTCCCTCAATATAAATGGAATTTTCTACATTACTTTTTTTGTGGCAGCTACCAAAATGAATATTTTAAATAGATAAATTACACAAAAAGAAACAAAAATTCTATGTCTAAATAAAAAGAAAATACTGGAAGATTTTGCCTAAGTTTATTTTGTTTACCCTCAGTAGAATGTTAATTCCTTATAAGTTGGGAGTAGTTTTGAATTTGATTCCAGTGCCTTGCATATAGTAAGGGCTTAATCAATGTTCATTGAATAAATGAATGAATTTAAAGAAATCACAATAAACTTTGCAAATAAAAATGCATTATGATTTCTACATATTTCTCATGATTATTGAGTTCCTATAATGGAAGCAAGTGAAGTACTGGTAATGGCTTAGAAAGGGGGGCAAGAGGAGATGGGGTGGAGGTAGAGAAAGGCAAGTATTTGTACATAAAGGAAAAAACAAAAATTTCAATTTAAAGAACTGAATATCTTAAACAGATTTATTGTATGTGCCCTGGGATAGACAAGGTAAAGAAAGAGTAGAACAGGAGGAGCCAAGGAACTGGAAATGGTCCAGAGTTTCAGAAAAGCTAGGAAGGGATCATTAGAGATGGAAGGCTAGAAAAAAAATGGTTAGAAAAATCAGAGTAGTGGTATTCCTAAGAATGACTTGGCTAGAAGAACTTTGATTTTTAAAACAAGGTGATATGCATAAGTTGCTCACTAACTTTGATTCTTTTGCAATAATTGCTAATTGTGAAAGATGTCCTACCTCTTTTGCATACTAAAGTCCTCTGAAATAGTGATATGGCTTCATCTCTTCTTATCCCTCTTCAACAAACTTAGATGCAGGCATTGAATGATAAAATCTTAGATTTGGAAGGGTCCTTAGAGAGCATTTTTGCAAACCCCTACCTTCTATAGGAATCTGTCCTACTCAATCTACGACTGAAGTCAAGAAGACTTTGCTTGAATATATTTAGTAACCAGGAGTCCATTACCCGTTGAGGTAACTCCTTCTGCTGATGGACAGCTCCAATCTTTATTTCCTCTATTGAAATGAAAGCAGACTCCTTCAAATTTGTTTGTTCTGGTTTTGCTTTCTAAAGCAACAGTTTATTCCCCTTTCTATATAATAACCCTTCACACAGTTGAAAATAATTACAAAGTCTCCTCTTGTTCTTTTATTCTCTAAGTTAAATAGTCACAGTTTATTTAATCATTCTTCATGTCATGGTTATCAGAATGCTCTTGATCCTTGTAATAAAAAAATAAAACTAAACTAAAAACAAACACACAAAAACTACTACCTGGTCATGCCTCTCTTAAATATATTAACTTTTCCTCTTAGAATGCAAGCTCTTTGGGTTTTGTTGTTGTTGTTTTTTTGTTTGGTTTGGTTTGCATATCCCAGAACCTAGGAGAATGCCTAGCACACAGAAAGCATTTAATAAATGCTTTTTATTTAATTACTTGATTGCTTCATTCATTCATTCATGCCTGTAGGTACATTTCAGTCTCTCAGTGCCTCTTTTGAAATCTAACAACCTGAATTTAACTCAGTACTTCATAGAAAACCTATTTTCTTTTTCATTCTTTTATGTGTTCACACATAAAAAAGCAGAGTCGAATCACTGAAGATTGGTATAGGATGGTACTGTGTGGAAAGGCTCTGGATTTGGGGTCAGAGGACTTGTGTTCAAATCAAAACTTACTACCTATGTGATCTTGAGCAAGTCATTTAACTATCATGGGCCTCAGTTTCCTCATCTGTAAAATAAGGGAGTTGGACTAAAGGGTCTCTAAATTTTCTTCCAACTCTTAATCTATGAACCTGTAAACAGATGTGTGTGTGTATCCCTATGATACAAAGTAAGTTTGTACATATTAGTCTGTAAAGCTGATAAGTTTACACTTGTAGGTAAACAATTATCATACCTTTCAAATCCATAGAACCATTTAGAGTCACTCTGAATAAACTGGTGCCAACACATTTTGAAAAACACATATTAGAAAACAAATAAATATATTAGCAATGAAAATGTTACATTTGCTTCTGACTCATGATCATCAGAACCCAATAAAGCAATGAACGCTTCATTAGACACTACTTTTAGAACATTGGTTTCATGATCTTGAATAGTAGAGAAAGGCATGAGGTATATCTTACTTGGGCAAGAGTGTATTTCTTTTGCTTCAATTGTCCTAAAAGTTGTAGTCTTAGTAATTTTGAATGACTGTAAATGACTTTCTGAGTTTGAATGAGACCTATATGCAAATAAGCATATTTCCACTTTTGTATACTTCTAAGTTCATATAAACGGGGGGGGGGGGAATCCTGTAAGCAAATTGGTCATTTAACAAGGCTTTTATGATCCCTGTTATTACCCCAAATTGTTCCATGTACCAAGATTTTCTCCTTAAAGTTTCTATAATTCTTATTATAGTAAAAGGAAATTTCTTGGTTTTCTATCCAAATAACCTTTTTGAAAAGTTTTCAGGCATTATTGTGATTTAAGAACAATGTTCTCACAATTCTCTTCAGTTGGGAAAAAGCAGTGTATTTATTCACTTAGGTATTCTGGTAACATGCTGGTGTCTATAAATTAGCATAAAATCCATTACTAGACCTCTGTCTATTTAGTGTGACTGTGGTGAAGAAGGCTCCTATCTTACAATCCTATAAGGTTTGTGTTGTTTTTTTAAAACTATAACAAGCCAGAATACTCACTTTTATACTTGAAACTAGGAAAAAACATGCTCTTTGCAAGCAGTTAGGTGTAAGGCTGAAATATAGGCCCTTCTTGATCATGAGAAGAGATGAAGATAGCCAGTCAATATCTGGTGATGGCACCCAAAAGGGGAAAAATTAATTGTCTTGTTTAATGAGCAGATGGCATTTACATGAAATAATGGCAGTTTGCTGTTTTGTTATGAGAACAGCTTCTGCAGAGAAACAGGCTTGTTTTTCTTGTTAAATAAGGGTCTCTATGAAAACTTCCTTAGATAATCAATAGGAGCAGTAAAATATATATCCTCACATTGCTCTTAAAATCCAGAACCTCTGGGTTCTAGTCCCAGCTCTGCTCCTTGATCATGAGAATTGGGATTTTTCCCTTAATTTTCCCTCTTTTGGCTTCAATATCTTTATACTAACCATAGTAATGGCCAGTATATAGTGCTTAAAGGTTTTCAAAGTACTTTACATATATCCTATCATTCGATCCTCTCAACAAACTCAGGAGATAGGTATTATTTTTATCTCCATTTTATTGAGAAGGAAGGTGATACTGAGAAAAGTTAAGCAACTGGCCAGGAGTCACACAACTAGGAAGAAATTGAGACAGGATTTGAACCCAGGTCTTCCTAAATACAGGTCCAACACTATCCACTGTAACACCAAGCTACCTGTAATCACCATCTTTAGGGTTTTGCTTTTGTTGAGTCATTTTTCAGTTTTGTCTAATTAGTGTAGTGGTTTGCCATGTCCTTCTCCATCTTGTTTAACAGATAAGGATCAGAGGCAAACAGGGTTAAGCAATTTGCCCAGCTGCCAAGTGTCTGAGACCAGGAGATTTGAACTCACAAAGCTGAGTCTTCTTGCAGACCCAACAGTCTATCTACTGCATCACCAAGCTGCCCTATAAAATGGGTAGGTTGGAATAAGTGTTCTCTAAGGTGATTTCCAGCTGCAACAATCCATGAGTTTATGTGACATCATTCTTCAAAGAATCTAAGAGGTGGAAGGAACTTCAGAAGTCATGTAGTATAACCCATACCTATATTTGCTCTATCTTATGTACATCCTTACCAGAACATAACATAATATTGTACATATGATCTGACCAGGGCAGAGTAATGCACAACTATGACCTTCTTTGTTCTTGGCCCTATGCTTCGATTAATATAGTATAAAGTTTGCATTAGAATTTTGTTTTATTTTTTCCTGTTTTGGGCTACATTGTTATTCTGCTGAGCTGTATAGAGTCTTTAGTTCCCTAAAATTTCCAGAGATTCTTCAGAGAATCTCCTACCTAGCCATGCCTCACTTTGTCCTTGAAGAGTTGGTTTTTTCACCAAAGTATAAAAGGTTACATTTATCTCCAAAAGCCCAAACCAAAACAAAACTTAGCTTTTTTCATTTCTTCTGTTGTTCTTCCCTACCTTTTTGGATTCTGATTTTGCCCTCCAGTGTGTTCTCTGTCCTTCTAAACTTAGTGCTATTTTTAAATTCAACATGTATGCAATCTATGATTTGATCCAAATTATTGATAAAAAGTGGTAAAATATTTAGAATCATGGACAGATAAATCTTTTTGAGCATTCTCCAGCAGGCCTCCATGATGACCTTGACACATTAGTGACTACTCTGAGTCTGGTCTTTCAACTTAATTTCTTAATGTGCCAAGCTCACATCTCTATATTTCTCATACGAATATGATTATTATATTAGATTGTAAGCTTCTTGAGAGAAGGGACTGTCTTTTGCCTCCCTTTGTATCTCCAGAGCTTAGCACAGCTTCTGACACTTAGGCACTCAGTAAATATTGATTAATATCATTTGCACTAGCCATCTACTTCTCCCCTAGCCCCATCGATGAAATGCCCTCCATCCTTACCTCAACCTCATAGAACTCTTCTTTTCCTTCAAGATTCAGCTTAGGTACCACCTTCTTCATGAAGCCTTTCTTGGTATTTCCCTCCCCCTGTAACTCTCTTTTATTTAAATATCTTACATTTATTTAGATTTATTCTCTTTATATTTGTTATGTATATGTTTATATGTATATATGTCATATCCTCCATCAGAATGTAAGCGCCTTGACAATAGGGATCGTTTCATTCTTTGTAGCCCTAGGGCTTCAGTGCCTGGCACATGGACACTAAATAAATGTTTAGTGATATATTGCCCTCAAGGACCTTACAATTTTCTGAAAGTTTGGGGGGAGGGGGAATCAACATTTCTTCATATCAATGCAGAACACATACAAAATGACTTGGGATGGGAGAGGAAGTACATTAGCAATTGGAGGAATCAGAAAGGCATCTTGAAGGAGCTGGGATTTGAGTTGAACCTTGAAAATGGCTAGGAGTTCTAAGAAACAGAGATAAGAGAGGAACCACGTTCCAAGCTTAAACAATGATAAGCTGTGACAAGGCATAAAGGATTGATCTGTACCAAGATTGTGCATGGATGCATAAGACTTGAAAAAATTACAGTGAGAATATGTGAGGAGAGAAAAGGGACTAGGACAGAACCCTTGGCTAAATCCATAGAGGGTAAGACAAGGATGGTAATCCTGCAAAGGTAATTGAGGATTGCTCAAATAGGAAGAAAACCATGACAACACAATGCTATGAAAACCCTGGGAGGAGAGATTATTCAGGAGATAGTGGTCAACAGTACCAAATGCTGCCAAGAAGGTAAGGATAAGGACTGGGAAAGGAAAAGGCTCTTGTAGGTAGCAATAGAAAGGTCACTGGTGACCTTGGAGAGAGCATTTTCATGAGTGGTGGAGAAGGAAACCAGTTTTCAAGAGACTGTGAAGCAAGCATGAGGTAAGAAACCACAGTCAATGAGAATCAACAGCTTTTTCTAGGAGACTTCCTGGAACAGGGAGGAAAGATACAGAATGATAACATGAGGGGATGATAAAGCCCGATGAAAGTTTTATTTTGTTCTTTTGTTTTAGGATGGAAGCGATCTGGCTATGTTTGTAGACAGCAGGGAAGAAGTCAATGAACAGGAGAGGTTGAAAATTAAGGAGAGGAGAGATAATTCGGGGAATAATCTGCTGAAGGAGATTAAAAGTGACATGATTGAGTGACGTGATTAAAAGTTACAAGCTTGCAGGAACAAGAAAAGCCACCTCTGAGAATAAAGAGTGGGGGAGAGGGAAACAGAAGTTGATGTTAAGGTGATTTGAAGTTGTCGATTTAGGGAAAAGAGGGAAGTCTGAATGGGTGACTTCATTTTTCTTTCTCCTCTGCTGAGAAAAATAGGTGAAAGTGATAGACCTGGCCTGAGAAGAAGAGATTCACAGTAGTGTTCAGGGGAGTGAAACAGAGATCTAAAAGTCTATTTTCATAACTATTACCAGAAGTGTAATTCAAACTCAGCACTTCATGACTCCAAAACCTCTGTAGAGACTCTATTACAATGCTACTCTTTTCTATCCAAGAATTTTGTCGAGGAGGCCTTTGTTTCCCAACAAAATTTTCTATTCCTTTTTGTTGAAACTTAGCTAAAGTATAGAATCAGCTTTTCATTTTATTGAAGCACTGCCTTGTCATTAAGACAGTGTTGGAGAACGGTGGAAAGCTAAAGTCAGTGTTGCTTCCTTCTTTATTGATTTTGGTTGTTTCTGCTCCAATCCAATGTTTGGAATATGATGGTGAGACAAAGCTGATGGCAGCTGCAGTCATCTTAACAGGTGCTCTCTCTGTGGGCATTAATAACTGCTCCAGGGATTTCTCTATAGGGCTAACACTTGGGGCAATGAGGTGTTAATGAAACCACAGAAAACCAAGGAAACCCTTGGACCTGGAATAGCTACATAGAAACTATTCATAACTAGCCCAGTTTTCATCAAATAGTCTTCAATCTACCAATAATAGCCTAGAATCTTAAAGGTCCTCTGAGGTCAATGAGAAGGTGTAAAAGGTGAACAGATGCACAGTAATGACTTTAATCTGTATCGTTTTCCCTTACATTCCTAAGGTCAGTAAGATGACCTTGGCACAACTGGAGGGAGACGTTAATTCTTCTAATTTGTGCCTGTAAACAGCACAGTTGGCTTTGGTTTTAATTATGTCAAAGAAACACTTAGGCTATAATCTAAGATGTGATCTCTCCATATTTACTATTAGTTTAAGATGTGGTGACAGGAAATAAGGTACAAGTGTATTGTTGGCCTGAGGGAGATGGGAATGAGGCGAAGGGTGATCAGGCAGTAATACAAGCAGCCAGGGCTGAGGGGTGGGAAGGAGAGAAAATAGATTCCTGTTAATTAAAAAAAGTAGGTGTGAAATGATGCATACACTTTTAGATGAGGTAACTGTACTATTAATTTTAATTAACTGTTTTACTTTGTTGCAAGAGACCTCCCATGAAGTAGGAGTAATTTTTAAATGTACGTAATATAAAACGAAGCACATCAGTAAAACTGAAAGTAACAAAAAATTACAGTTCTCCAACAACAACAACAAAAAGGCAAGTGAAGGGCCACAGCTCATTAGTGTTAGGAAGGAAAATTAGATATAAAATTCTGCAATAAGTCACTTTGGAAAAGAGGAAGAACATTCAGAAAATCATGTATATTTCTCACAGAATATGCTTGAGTATAGGAAAGAGAAAACATCTGCTCCCAGATAACGAAATCCCAAGTTTCAGATCCCAACAAGAGCTACTTTTATGAGGCAGAGAGAGGAGAATAGAGTATTTCTTGACACCACCAGACCACTCCACTTTTGACCTTGTTTCCCAGATAAAAAGGGAAGAAAGAGTGAATGAATGAGTACTCAATGATGTTAAGCCCAAATTATGTGCCTGGCATTATAATAGGCACTAGAGAAACAAATGTGAAAGTCACTGACGTTAAGAAGCTTATGTTCTAATGGTGGGGAGAGATAACACATAGAGGAAAAAAATATGGCCAAGGAAAGGAGTTTGGGCCTGGGCAGTGATAAAGATGGTGAGTGGAACCACAGGGCGATTGGTTGTCATCAACATTCCGGAAGCAATAGTTGTTTGTTTGTTTGATTGATTGTTTGTAATGATTAATACTTCAGGAGTTATAGGGAGAAAGCATGAGGGGAGAGGGGCAATGTGGTGGCAGGGAGGGAATTATGGCAAGATGTTCAAGGTAGATAGGTGAATGTAATTGGGTGGGATCTGAAATATGGTCTGGACCTAGCTAGATATAGTGGGTTAGATGAATTTACACTCACAAATCAGTATAGTTCAACCCCAGCGTCAAGTTCCAATGCTGAGTGAATTAACTTCCCTGGGGATTGGAGCATATCCTGGGGGTCTTGTCAGAAGGAAGTATTACAGGTGGGGAAAAGAGGGACAGCTGCATGACAGAAGGCAAGATGTCCCAGACATATTGTTGTATAAGGTGTAAAATCAGTGAGCATCTATTAAGTACCTATAATGTGCTAGGCAATGCTAAGTGCTTAGATAAGATGACTTTTTTGTTACCTTTTTGCATCTCTAGGCATCAGAGTGCCTACTACTATTACTATCTACAAATTTTGGGGGGGGAGGGGCATTAGGGTCCTCTTATCTCAGAAATGCTAGATATTTATTTTACCATTAAGGTTCTGGTGAGAGCAAGGGAATATATAAAAGTACCATGGAACTATGAAACACTACATAAAGTGGACAGTTATTATTGTTGATAGCAACATGTAAGTAATTATGAATTAATTTGGTTTATCCAAAGTAGAGAACCATTATACCTATTTTATCAGAGAGGCCTTGACATTATTAATTATGTGGCTTTATGTATAATTTGTCCATTTTTCTGCAAACATTTAAAAAATCATCTGCTTGACAGGCATCAACAAACACAAACATTTTCTTATAGAAAGAACATAAACAGAGGATTGTATAAGAAACTGAGTCTGTTACATTGAAAGAAATGGTGTCATACTCATATAGAAATTTCAGATTCCATCCAATATAACAATGTGGAAAGATCCCTGCTAGCCATATGTTAGCAGAAACGACATATCAACATTGTAAATGTTCTGTTGTATTTTTATTTATTTTGTTAAATATTTCCCATTTTAATCTGGTTCAGGATGCACTTGGTAATGTTGCTAAAGGCCACATGTTTAACACCTCTTCTGTAAAGCATGGTTTCACTTGAATCTGCAATAAATTTAACACAGTAGTACTAGCACTGAATTCCTTGTCTGAGTCCTCTTCTGAATGTCTGTGTATTTTTCTGTGTATTTTCTGTATTCTGTGTATTTTTAAAGTCTTTCATTGATGTCCTTTTCTTTTTTTCTTTTTTTGTGGTCTTTTATCTATTGGGTTCTTGTATTTACAATAAAATGTCAATCTTATTTTTTGTGTGTGCTATGTGTGCCAAGCCCCACTCTGTTCTGACCATCCAGAATCCTTAGTTAATGGAACCAAAGGATTATAGATTTAGACTTGGAAACAACTTTAGAGGACAGTTAATTTTACACATGAGGAAAAAAAAGCACTCAAAAAGGTTTAGGGTCTTGTCCAGGTTCACACATGAAGTAATTAGCAAAGCGAGGTTGTGAATTCAGGTCCTCTGACACTTTCAACTCAAAATGTTTTCAGTGATTTATTGCCTTATTCACCAGATCTTTTAGGAACTGCCCTACATGCTTTGCCAAGTTATTTTCTGTCAACCCGTCTTGCAACTATCATCCTCCTGGTTTCCATCAAGAGGTCTTTGATGGGGGTGTCTAAAGTATGACCACTCTTGTGTGATTGAGGTTGATTGGAGATAGAGATCATGGAAGTTGAGGTGGATGAACTGGGAGGACAAAGTATTCAAAGGGAATGGGAGTAAGGATGAAGAAGATGACTATAAGAGCTTATTGAGGAAGAGGAAGAATGACTTAGAAATTGATAAAAGATGGCAACTACAGGTCTGACTGGTGCTGGAGGGAACTTTAAAGAGAAACAGTCGTCGCTTAGTAACAGTGGCAGTGGAAATATATGAAAGTGGCAATAGGGAGCAAGGAGAATGGCAACTTCTCTTCCTAACGCTGTGTTCTAGATGTCAGGAGATAAGACAGCCTGATGGAGATGGTGTCAAGGAATGTTAATTTCTTCATGAGAAACCTAGGTTGCAATGAGCACCAAATAGAAAATATACAGAATGTGAAAAAAGATCTTAATTGAAAAAGGGTTTGTTAAAAATGGAGTATAATTCCAGAGGGCATAGTGGCAAAGGAGGGCAGGGGATACTGGAGAAGGCCGAGGCTGTGTTTACTATGGTGGGGGTGGATGATTTTGTCTTTGCCATAGTTCCCGTAGCGATTTGGGGCATCTCATATAGCATGGTGGAAAAATGAGCCCTGAGAGATAGGACAATCAAATATCCTATGAGCCAGCTGAGAAAATGTGCTGATTCAGCACTCTACCAGGGAGAGCAGATCTATCTCATCCCAAATATCTGTTCCAGGTCTATGTGTGGGCAATCCCTCCACTAATGTGATCCCAACACTTAGCCCTTTAGTAGATAGTTTCATAAGTTAATATGGCTGAAAAAAAATCAACCATTGGCCAACCTTCTTCTAATCAATTTCTCCAGAATTGTTGGCGCTTGTCTTTAAAAAGCAGCACACAGTCTGCCATTGGTTTCATACCCAGGTCTTTGTAGGACCTGGCAAAGCCGTTGTTCCAGTTGCATAGCCGTAAAGAACCCAACATCACTTCCATGCTTTCCATGCTTTGATGAAGCATCAGAGTAGAACTTTAAGAGAAGTCCTGAGTGACACTTTTGAAAAATTCAACATACCATTTTAAGGAAATGAAATAAACATAATTCTTACATAGTCTATAGTCATCTCTTCCTCACACATACAGACACTTTCCCCCCGCAAGGTTAAAGCCTCTATAGACTCTCTTTATACATAAAGAAAACACTTTGAGAAATTGTCCCTCTCCGGAGCCCAGTCAGTTTCCCATAAGCTTAATTGAATTCCACCACCATCACCAATCTTTTGGATGATGTTGTTATTATATGTACAGGAAAGTTACTGATTAGGAACCTGATTCATCAGAATCACTGCTCTAGGATATGTAAACAAGTCTAATGGGTAAATGAACCTTTCAGTTAATCCTGATAAAAAACATTCACAATCCAAAGTGCAACAGTGGCACCAAAAATAAATCCCTTGTGCCATGGAGCATATAAGACTAATGCAATCAGAAACATCTCTCAGACTTTTGAACTGACATTTATTTATATACCTTTGACTTTCTCTCCTTTTTAAAGCCTCCTGCTTGCAGGATGATAAGTTGGTTGTGATATTAGTCATACTATCAATTGTAATTTCCTTTCATTTAACCACGATATTTAGAACCAGTAACTGTTTTTTTTAGTAAAACTGCATACTCAGGGTGGTGATTAATGAGAGTACTCTATTATTGTCTCCTGGAACCATCAGAACTAATTTTATTTATACCTTGTTAAAATTCCCAGGGTTCTTTTGTTTCCTAAACTCTCGGGAAAGAGAAGTTGTAATTGAAGGTAATAGAAAATGCAATTAATTAATTGTGACAAAATTTAATGGAGACCTGTTTAAACTATTAGTGATTCAATTTCAGTGAAGACAACTCAAAAAAAAATAAATGAAATTACATAAATACCAATCTCATGGATAGGCTTTGACTAGTAAAGATCCACTGCTGTGTTTTGAGGCCAATAGTTTAAATGTATGGCCATAGTTCTGGGACCACCTGAGGCCACTAGCCTGTCATTAATTCTACAAAGTCAGCCAGAATCCTCTGATTAGATGGTTTAAATCCTTATATATTTTTCAGCAGAAAGTCTTCCTTGTCTGTTTGGCCGAATTTTAAAAGGTTAACAAATGCCCAAATGGTCCTGCAGGGAGAATACTTACTGAATGAAAAACCCATTGATCTTCTTCTCTGTGTTTGAGAGGAGTGTATAGTATCAAATTGGAGTTGTGAGTAAGGGTACATAGTTTGAGGGGCTGCTCTATGCTGAGTATGAACATTCAGAATCGGTTCCATCCCAGCACACCTTCAGACCTATAACAGAGAGTTCTGGAACACAACCAGTGTGCCAGTTTGAGAGGCTTTGATAGAATGAAAGATTCAGAGTCTTATTTATACAGTTCTGATTATGGAGACTAGAGGAAAGGGGTTCAGGGAGAAGGCATCTGAAATGATGGGTTCTTGGTCATTCAGCTAAAACTGTGCTTATGCATTTTATTTTAGGAGTTATGCAGATTTAACCAGAGTTCATTACTTGAGCATCCATAGGCTCTTAGACCCCAGTGCTTTAATTTAAGGTCTTGGGAAATAGGAACTGGAGACAGTGAAATTCAGTGTTCTTCTGTGGTTCCCCAAGTAAAGTTCTCATCAAAGACATTGACCGAAGGTGTTGTGAAAGAAACAATTTCTCCTATTAAAGGTCGCACAATCATAAATCGCACCAATCAGTGTAGAACTGTAACTAGCAATTTTGGCATTTATCATAAGTAACAAGAAATGAACCCTCAATTCAACTATAATTTGTGATGTGAAAGTAATAAAAGAAGTACTTAAGACATTCAGTAGAGGTGAGGATTAGTTACTATACTGATTTCTAGACTGCTAAAGAAGTAGGATTGCTAAGTTTTTGTACATTCTAATTTTTATACCCTGGGGCAAGGACCCCTTCCTTTTCCCTTCCCGTTAATCCACCCTCCTGGGTCACTTTCAGATCAGCAAGATTTTGGGGGGGGGTGGGGAGGCAGTCAGACGTAAGTAACTTGCCCAGTGTCACACAGCTAGTGTCAAGTGTAAGTGTCTCAGGCCAGATTTGAACTCAGGTTCTCCTGATTCCAGGGCCAGTACTCTATCTACTGCACCACTCAACTGCCCCACAAGATTTTTTTCCAAATGGCCTATGTCACTATCAATTTACAAATGATTACTCAACTAAGAAAGGGCATTTTATTTAGCTTCATTTACTTAAATAACCACAAATATTTTTTTCACATTTTTCTCTATTGTACACTGAAATGTAATTAAAATTATTCAATTTGACTTTTTTTGTATGTTGTGTGATCTTCTAAACAGAGTAAGAAACAGGATATTCCTCGAGAAGATCAGGGTCCGACCACCAAGAATTTGGATTTTTGGCCCCAGCTCATCACTCTGATGGTCACTATTATTGATGAGGATAAAACTGCGTACACACCTGTCCTAAATCAGTAAGTATTCTACTTTGGTAATGGATGGACTTTCCATTCAAGTGCATCAGCAAAACAAAATTAACTATTAAATTAAATTAAAAAGTTAAAATTAATAAAATTAAATATTACCACAAGAGGATAAGTTACAGTTCAAACAATCTAAAATTGTCTACAACTTAAATTTTAAAGAGCCTTTCTATATGTTTTTAATACTTGAATTAGCATGAAAATAAGATTAACTAATTTAAGATATTTAACTCTTTGAATACAGTCAGTGCCTGGCATAGTTAATGTGTTCATTGAATATCAAGGCAAAGTTTTTCTGACCATCTTTTTTTTCTTTAGAACCAGATCTTTTCTCCTTCTTTCTTGCATCTCCTTGCCCTTTCTTATCTATGCAAAGTAGAAAGAATATTAAAGATAAAATAAAGAGGAAACTTGACAATAATTAAGGATGCTTGTGTCTGAAAATCTCACCTTAAAAGAGTTAAAAGTATTCATTTTAAGTAACTGTTTAGATTAAATGTCCCTTCACTGAAGAACCATACCTGCATGCACAAAATGTCAGTTTGTCGTGTAAACATAGAGAAAATGCTCCTGAATTATTATTGTAAGATTTTACTGTACTATGCACTCATTGAGAACAAAATTTATGTATTATCCATCTTTGTATCTGTTTTTGCACATGGTGGATGATGATTAGGATGGAGATATGACATTTCTATAGCACCTTAAGTCAAAACAACCCTGTGAAATAGACAGTACAAGTGTTATTATCCTCATTTTATGAATATGGAAACTGAGGTTTAGAGATGCAAAGGCATTTGCCTAGAGGCAGTCAGAATAAGAATCTAATTCAGGTCTTCTCACTGTAAGGCTAAATGTCCTTTCTGTTGTAGCCTTCCCTTTAATGCAAATCTGCTTAATTAATGACTTCTTAGCTTCATTATCATTGTCCAAATTGACACAACCCATTTGTAATTCTACATGAATTTAAATGGGCTTCTCCTTCATTTATATTATTCTTTGATTTTCAGGTCCTTTCCCTAATTCTTTCCTTTATCATTTTATAGAGAAGACTATAGTGATTACCACCATCAGACAGGATACACTAAGTGCTTACAGGAACATGCTATTAGCCTATGTGCTAAATGAACAAGTAGGACAAATGTGGTTCTTGCCTCCTAGGGCCTTACAATCTGGCTTTGAAAAGTATGTGCAATGATAGGATATTGGCACATTAGTAGATGTGAACATGATAGATTTAAGTAGGTGTATTTATGATGAGGTTGCTATTTTGATAGCTACTGAATGAGCTTCTTAGATATGTTGAAGAAAATAAATTTGATAAAACATCTATATTCAGTAAACTGTAAGTTCTTTGAGGGTAGGCGCTGTTATTTTTTGTCTTTGTATTTTTGCTTAGAGAAGTACTGTGGTATAGAGGGTAAGGAGTTGGCATAAGATTGCTTTCAATACTTATCTCTAACATTTTTGGATTTCTTTTTTACTTTGGGCAAGTTACTTAGCCTCTCATTGCCTGGTGTTCCCAGGCAAATTTTTGAGGCTGTAAATTGCAAAGCAAGGATAGTTCTCCATTGGTAGAGAGACTTTTTACACTGGGAATTCCCTATATTAATGAAATCACAAGCCAAGTCCAAAAGAGAAAAGGAAGAGGAAGATGTATAAAGAAAAGGGGGTGATAAAGAAGGTCCCCAAAACTTAGCACAATGTCTTTGCTTGTAAATACACCTGTTAAATTAAGAGTTATTTTTAATCAAGGTAATGATCATTCATTCCTATTAGAATTTTGCTATCAGGAATATAACTTCCAAGATAACTGGTAATACCTTTATACTTACTGAATTTCAGAAACCAACATAGGACTGTTGCTATTCGGTTGTTTTGGTTATTTCTGACTCTTCCTGACGCCATATGGGGCTTGCTTGGCAAAGATACTGGAGTGATTTTGCAGTTTTCTTCTCCAGTTCATTTTACAGATGAGGAAACTGAGTCAAGCAGGGTTAAGTGATTTGCCTGGGGTCATGCAGTTAAGTGTCTAAGGCCAGATTTGGACTGAGGAAGATGAGTCACCTAGCTCCCTACACACAGAACCAGTAAAATGTCTATTATAAAATGTTAGGATATTAATTTTTTCACAACTCTTTTTTATTCACCGTATTACCCACAGATAGCCAGTTTCTCAGTTAACAGTACAATCTTATGATCCATATTGTATATTATGCATGTTAAATTCAATCCTTAAATCAGCAGCCCACTATATAGTGGTGCTCAAGATTTTGCTTATTAGGGGCAATAACATATAAGTGTGGGTACTGAAACTGGGGTGGGAAAATTGTCATATTTACATTTCAGTTTGTTTTAAAGTAATCTCTGCTACTAAATGAGACATGAAGTGAAAGAAAAAGATTGTGAAAGAAATGTTGTGTCTTATGATACCTAATATCTAATGAAATGAACCCAAAAAATAATTGAGCAATTCTTCCTTTGGTCTGACTCTGGAGTTTTTGATGTTTAGTGAAAGTCTGGACTGTGGTTTATTCTGCTACTGACTCAGTACCCTAAAGCTGCCATATTGAAAAGGCTGTACCAATGTTTTTGGATCCTTCTTCCTTCTTTTTTTTTAATATTCTCCCATCCTCCTAAATGGCATAAAGAAGTCTGCCTGAAGACAAGTGCTACCTGGCTTTGTTGGCCTCTCTAGCACCAACCCTCATCTGGTTTGATTTGATTGTGTGTTTCATAAGGTTTCATAGGAATTTGTGCCATGATTTCTCTTTTGTTGTTAATCTCCATAGCCTCTTAGATGAGGAAATAGCTATTTTCTGGACTAATGTAATTGCTAATAGTAGAAGTAGAAAAAAAAAAGGATACAACCCCATAAACTACTTCCATAGGTACTAGGGTTTGAGGCAGTAAGGACAGAAGTACACTGGTTGTTAGTTGTAGCCCAATTGTATAACTACTGTTAATTCCATGGCCACATGTATGCATTATCCCTCCCAAGACAGCAGGCAGTTTAGAGCCTTCCAAACCATTTGGTATGCACATACTTTGAAATAGTGCTATTAGTAATAAAAAAAAACAGATAACGAGTTAAATACAGCTCTGCCACTACAAGAGGGGTTATAGTTAATTAAAGAAATATTTCCACCCTGCTTTATGAAGGGACATATATTATTGCCCAGTGGGTGGTGGAGGATAGCCATCTAGCAAAGGAGAAATGGTACTTTAGAGTCCAAAGAAGCTTGTTTTGACCCTTCAGTCAATAAACATTTATTGATAATGTAAGGAAGCTATCACTTTCCTCCCTGCCAAGTGGCTCAGTAAATGCTGGGTCCTGGAAACAGGAAGGCCTGAGTTCAGATGTGGTCTCTGAAACTTTACTAGTTGTATGACTCTGGTCAAGACACTTTTCTTGGCCTGTTTTCTCAACTGTAAAATGGGGCTAATGATAATGATAATAATAATAATAATGACAGCTTCCACCTTGCAGAATTGGAGTGAGGATCAAATGAAATAATATTTATAAAGCATTTAGCACAATGTCTGGCTCATACTAGGTGCTCTCTAAATGTTTATTCTCTCCTCTGCTTCCATTTTGCTGGGTGATCTACTGTAAAAGACTTGATGTGACTGACTTCCCTCTTGCTAATTCCAATAGTCTTTTTTTTTCCTGCTTCCGTCTTCCTTGACCTTTTTGTAGTATTCAGTACCATGGACATATGTTTCCTTGAAAAAAAAATATTGCCAATGATTATGAAATTTTAGGCAAGAAATAAGATCATGGGAATAGAGGCTGGGTTTTTGAACTTGTTTTCCTTTGAGGCAAAGCATTCAGAAGGGAAAATTTTATTCAGAAGTGAAGCAAAGAAGATGATGTCTGAGAATGGGATATGGACTGCTGGACCGTGGCTTAAAATCTAGGGATGGCAAATTTGATTCCCACCAAAACGTCTCTCCCAGACATACCCTTCCCTTCCTTTCATTCACATGTATGCCCCTACCTGCCTGTTCACTACCTCCTTATCTATCCTCCAGCCCACTAGAGTAGTATCCTAATTGGTCTTCTTACTTCCAGTTTTTTGGCTCTTCTGTCAATCCTCAACAATCCCCAAAACACAAATCTAATTGTCATCTCTTAGCTCAAGAAGCTTCTGTGACTCCCTATTGCTTCTAGGATTAAAAAACAAACAAACTTCTATTTGGCATTTAGAGCCCTTTACAATATGTACCCACCTGCATTTCCAGACATTTGAAGTTGCTTCACCTCACACACTATATTCCAGCCAAACCAGACTTCTTTGTGCTCCTCCACGTATGACGTTCCATTTATCTGCATACCTTTGCATAGGTTCTCCTCCACAGCTTAGCTTACATGTGATGTCCTACACAAAGTCATTTCCCCAAGTACCTCTCCCTCCTGAAATAACATGATATTTACTTAACTGTGTACGTGTTGTGACTCCCTACTTCCATCCCTGGGGGGGAAAAATGGTTCAGGAGGGAAGGGATTTTTTTATATCCCTACTCTTCAGAACAGTAACTTATATACAGTAGGTGCTTAACATGTGCTTGTTGAATTAAATTGGAAGAACAAGTTTAATCTTTCTTCTATATAATAGCCCATCATGTCTTCCACTTAGTGCACTCTCACTTGAGTTAAACATCCCTAGTTCCTTTATATGGTCCATGTGTGACATGCATGATGAAATAGAAAAAAGACTGGATTTAGAATTACAAGACCAGTTCTTCCAGTTACTAGTCACCTTGGGAAAGTCACTTTGTTTCTCATTTTCTTCATGTGTAAAATGATGGATTGTGCTCTAATGTCTTTTTTAGGGAGAAATCTATGGTTCATTGACCTTTAATAACTTTCTCCAACCATGAACTTCATGTACCTGTTTTTCCATAGCCTCATCCTTTTCCTCTTTGATCACCTTTGCCAATCTGATGGTGTGAGGTGAAACCTGAGAATAGTTTTAATATGCATTATTTGTAATTAAGTTGTTTCATGAAAAAAAAATCAGAGGAAGAGAGACAGACAGACAGACAGACAAAGATAGAGAGAGACAGAGAGAGAGATTAGGAAGGAGGAAAAGGTGGGCAGAGCATTAGAAATTCTATAGTAACTTTTTTCTGAGTCTGAGAGGCCTTGTCCATACCGACTGGGCACATCACTTAACCAAACAATTTTGTAATACTATAAATTACAAAACAATTTCTGATCTTCATTGGTAGACGAATCTTCTCTACTGGGAATCTCCAATCTAATGAAATCAAAGTTCTGACCAAACAAAAAAAAAAAGCCTTTTGCCTCTCTCACTGTTGCTTGGTATAAGCAGCCCTTTACATTTGATATCCAACTGAAGCAACAAATCATTGGGCTCCAGACATTGGCCTGCTGTTGCTTAATGTCTGAATGAAATATTTTTTTTTAAATGTGTGATTTCCTTAGTGTATACATGCTTTCTCCACCAACACCATCCCTCTATCCCTTTTGAGAATTGCTTTAATGTTTAAAACAAAACCATTCTATTTCTAGACAACTTCCTGGTGATATGATAATGAGTCTCCAAAACCTCCTGAATTCAAACTGTTATGAATCCAGTACTAGAACAGTTGTGATTGTTCGGTCTAGTTTAGGTGGAAGTTATGTTGTCTATGAATAAGACTTCCCCCAAACACATTCATTCAGTCCAATATGACCTACAGTTATTGAGGATCTGCTGAGTCAGGAAGACTCATCTTCATGAATTCGTATCTCCCCTCAGACATTGCAAGTCATTTAACCCTACTTGCCTCAGTTTCCTCATCTGTGAAATGGGCTGTAGAAGGAAATGGCAAACCACTGCAGTATCTTTGCCAAGAAAATCCCAAAAAGGCTCACAAAGAGTTGGACATGACTATAAAATAATTGAACAACAACAATAAAAACAGATTTGCTAAGCACCGAGGATGCGAAGACCAAAATGTAAGCATTCTCTGCCCTTAAAGAACCTATATTCTACTGAGATTCCATTAATGACCATATCAGTAAGGCAATAATAACAATGTAGATGATGATTTTTAAAATGCCTATGTGGTTCTGTATCACACAGTTTATGAGACCCTCCACATAGAAGGTAGAAGAAGTAAGCCATTTATTCGGACACCACAGAACCATATCGCACAAGCCATTTATCCAGTCTACCGCAGCAGTGAGACATTCCATATATGACATCACAACCTGGAGCCTCACCATCCCAAAACCTCTCCCACCCCCTTCTGGGGACTTCCCAAAAACAAACTCACAGTACAGCTAAGTCAGCCTGTTCGGTCCCTATCATGATGGTGGCCATTAGCAGCTATTAGCAGCTATAACTGCTCTCTTGCTCCCTCTCGCGCACGCTCTCTCTCTCCATTTCCTGTGACATAACTTCCTTTTCCTCTCAGCAAGCTCCTCTCACCGCGTGTAACCTAGGCTTCCTGTGATGTAAGAGGTCCCGTGGCCTATTAACGGGTGGGAAAGATCTTCAAATCTAAATTGCTACTACAGTCACTTAAATTAAAAACTAAGTGCCACATTAAATATAATACTGTAATGATTTATACTTGCAGGGATTTGTTTGTAACCTAGTTAAAGGTGTTATTTTCTTCAGTATTTTTGGAGGTCCCCTTTACGAAGCTGTTGACTCCTTTTTCATGATCTTCTTGCATCACTCTCATTTATCTTTCCCCTATTTCTCTTACTTGATTTTTAAAATCCTTTTTCAGCCCTTCCATGGCCTGAGACCAATTCATATTTGTCTTAGAGGCTTTTGATGTAGGATCTTTGACTTTATGGTCTTCTTCTGGCTATATGTTTTGATCTTCTTTGTCACCAAAGTAAGATTCTAGAGTCTGAGTTTTTCCCCACTGTTTGCTCATTTTCCCAGCAAATTACTTGACTTTTTAACTCTTTGTTAAGATAGGGCTCTGCTTCCAGTGTGGAGGGCATACTGTACTAGGCTTCAGGGGTTTTGTGCAGCTGTTTTCAGAGGTACTTCTAGGGACCGTAAGTTTTGAGTTCTT
Source organism: Trichosurus vulpecula (assembly GCF_011100635.1). Classification (NCBI taxonomy): domain Eukaryota; kingdom Metazoa; phylum Chordata; class Mammalia; order Diprotodontia; family Phalangeridae; genus Trichosurus; species Trichosurus vulpecula. Next base: position 164,827,036 of record NC_050580.1, on the reverse strand, counting down.
CCAAGGGGGTATGATCTAAGGAGAGGTGTTTACTCCTCTCCTGGCCTGTGCTCTGGTCTGTGAGTGACCATAACCACTCTTTTCTGCTCTGGAACTGTGAGGAGGGTTACCCCTCCACTGCTGCCACAAGCTCTGCTATGCCAGTGTTCCTCCTCACCCCAGGACTGCGACACAGATTGAAGCATGGGCAAAGCAAGAGAATCCTGCCTCAGTGCCAGCAAAGAGATCCCTGTAATTTCCTTCTGATCAGTTGTTTGAACCCCTTCCCATCTGTGGGCTGAGAGCTCCGGAAGCAGCTGGCCTGGGGCCCGGGCTGGTCTGCACTCCTCTCTCAACCAGGTCTGAACCCTTTCCCACTGACCTTCTAAGTTGTCCTTGGCATTTATGTGTTGAGAAGTCTGGAAACTGCCACTGTTGCCAGTGATTCAATCCCCTAAGGCCTACTCTGGGTTTGCTGGGGCCCCATCTGTGACAGCACGGCCCATGCTGGGATCCTTTCCCTGCCTGGTACAACAGACCTTTCCCATCAACCATCCAGATTGTCTTGGGCTGGAAATTTGTTTTGCTCTGTCTTTTTGTGGGTTCTGCTGCTCCAGAATTTGTTTAGAGTCATTTTTACAGGTATTTGGAGGGATTTGGGGGAGTATTCAGACAAATCTCTGTCAGACATTCTTGTGGCAAGCAGTTTAAGAGCATGACTACAACTAACTTAGACCAGAAATTCAGTTATATTTTAGAATTCCCCATCCTTTTCTCTGCCTGTAACTGAGTTGTTGTTGCTTTTAAAAACTGTATTTTTTGTTTGTTTCATTAAATATTTCCCAATTACTTAAAAAAAAATTTAACATTCATTTTTTAAAAATTTGTGAGTCCTAGATTCTCTCTCTTCCTTCCCCACCCTTTGAGAAGGCAAGCAGTATGATATTGATTATGCATGTGAAGTCATGTAAGACATATTCCCACATTAGCCATGTTGCAAAAGAAAAAAAAAACACAAACAAAACAAGAAGAATTTAAAAAGTGAAAAAGTTATGCTTTAATCTGCGTTCAGAATTCATCAGTTCTCTCTGAAAGTAGCTAGCATTTTTCATCATGTTGTCGTTTGGAATTGTCTTGAATTTTTGTAGCCAAGTATCAGAGTAGCTAAGTCTTTCACAGTTGATCATTGTTACAATATTGCTGTTGCTATGTACAATGTTCTTCTAGTTCTACTCACTTCACTTGGCTTCAGTTTTTCTAAAACCATTCTGCTTGTCATTTCTTATAGCACACTAGTATTCCATCACAATCATATATCATAACTTGTTCAGCCACTCCCCAATTGATGGCATCCCCTCAATTTCCAATTCTTTGTCACCACAAAAAGAACTGCTATAAATATTTTTTGTGTAAATAGTTCTTTTTCACTTTTCTTTAATCACCTTGGGATGCAGGCCTAGTAGTGGTATTGGGGCTCAAAGTTTTATAACCCTTTGGGCATAATTTTAAATTGCTCTCCAGAATGATTTGATCAGTTCACAACTCCACCAACATGCGTAAGTGTCCCAATTTTTCCACTTCTACTCCAGCATTTGTCATTTTCCATTTCTGTCATGTCAGCCAGTATGCTGTGTATGAGGTCATATTACAGAGTTGTTTTAATTTGCATTTCTCTAACCAATAATGATTAGAGCATTTTTTTCAATAAGACTATTGATAACTTTGATTTCTTCTTCTGAAAACTGCCTTTTCATCTCCTTTGACTTTATCAGTTGGGGAATGGCTCTTATTTTTACAAATTTGGCTCAGTTCCCTATATATTTGAAAATGAGCCCTTTGTCAGAGAAACTTACTGTAAAAACTTTTCCCCAGTTGCCTGCTTTCCTTTTAATTTTGGCTACACTGGTTTTGCTTGTGTAAAATCTTTTTTAATTTCATGTCATCAGAATTTTTCATTTTACTTCCCATGATACTCTCTGTCTCTTATTTGGTCATAACTCTTCCCTTGCCGATACATCTAACAGGTGACTTCTTCTAGGCTTCTCTAATTTACTTATAATATCACCCTTTGTGTTGGAACCTTTGTTCCATTTTCACCTCATCTTGGTATACAGTGTGAGGTATCCTTCTAGTTTCTGCCAAACTGCTTTCCACTTTTCCCTGCAATTTTTGTCAAATGGTGAGTGCTTGACCCCAAAGCTTGGATCTTTGGGTTTATCAAACACTAGATTACTATGGTCACTCACTACTATGTGTTGTGTAGCCAATCTATTCCACTGATTCATCACTCATTTCTTAGCCAATACTAGATTGTTTTTAATGATTATCACTTTGTAATATAGTTTGAAACCTGGAACTGCTAGGCCACCTTCCTTCACATTTTTTCCCTTGATTCCTTTGATATTTTTGACCTTTTGTTCTTCCAGATGAATTTCATCATTATTTTTTCTAGCTCTATAAAATAATAATTTTTTGGTAATTTGATTGGTATGGCACTGAATAAGTAAATTAACTCAGGTAGAATTGTTATTTTTATTATATTGGCTCAGTCTACCAATGAACAATTAATGTTTCTCTAATTCTTTAGGTCTGCCTTTATTTGTGTGGAGTGTTTTGTAATTATGTTCATATATTCCTGGGGTTTGTTTTGGCAGGTAGTCTTCTAAGTAATCTACAGTTATTTTAAATGGAATTTTTCTTTCCATCTCTTCCTGCTGGGTTTTATTGGTATTATATAGAAATGCTGATGATTTCTGTGAGTTTATCTTATATCCTGCAAATTGTTTTTAATATGTGTGTAAGAGCTCCTTATGAAAGAGAGTGCTGGGCCTCATATCTAGGAGAGCTGTATTCAAGGCCTTCCTCTGAAACTCATTAATTTTCTTAGTTTCCCTCATCTGTAAAATGGGAAAAATGTGGATGTTGATAAATGTAATACCTACTACACAGCCTTGTGGGATTCAAATGAGATGACACGTACTTTACGGCATCATGTGACTCTCAGCTATCATCACCATTGGTGTATCTTATCTATTTATTAAAACTAACATGACAACTACTTACCTACACAGTACCCCAGTGACAGGAATATGAATATATATACACACACACACACACACATATACACACAAAAAGAAACATATGTATATTGTGTATATATGTACATATATACATACATATACATGTATATAGACAGATATGTGTGTGTATATATGTGTGTGGATAGAGAGATAGATAGATAGATAGACATAAAGAGAGAGAGAGAGGGACAGACAGAAAGACTGACAGACTTGATGATTTCTAAGGTCTGTAGAGGCCTCTTGGTGGTACAGTGTATAAAGTGCTAGGCCAGAGTCAGGAAGACTTGAGTTCAAATCCAGCCTCATACACTTGCTGTATGACCCTGGGCAAGTCGCTTAACCTCTATTTGCTTCAGTTTTCTCATCTGTAAAATGGAGATAACAGCCCCTACCTTACAGAGTTATTGTGAGGATCAAATGAGATGATATTTCTTTTAAAAAAAGTGGTTAGCATGGTGCCTGGCATATAGTAGGTGCTATATAAATGCTTACACCTTTCTCCTTCCCCTATTCAAATTCTAAATCTTAAGTTACAAGGGTGTGTGTGTGTGTGTGTGTGTGTGTGTGTGTGTGTGGTTCAATCAGTATGGTTATGTCTATGAGACACAAAGTACAACTTGCCATTTCTATATACATACACACACACACACACACACTTCCCAGGAAGGTTTAAAACAACTATTTGAATTTATGTAGAGCTTGCATATGATGAAAATATTAAAATAAAGTGCTGGAAGGAAGCATGGTGCCAGGATTCAAATTTCAGCTATGCCATCTTACTACATTTGTGACTAAGGCAAGTCACTTAACCTGTTTAGGGGCCATCTATAAATGGAGGGGACAAAGAGGAACTAGATGACTTCTATGGTCCTTTCCAACTCCAGTTATTTTATATTTGATATTTTAATGCTAATCTAGATCAGTCTAGTTGTATTATCACAATTATTCCTTTTTTAACATTGAAAGTCTTAGTTCTATCATACTCTATCCAAAATGTGCATTTTATAGACCTAGTATATTGGTCTGTAAGGATGTGAAAAATGTCACCATTAGGATTAAATAACTCCTCAGTGACAACTTTTCATTGTATTAAATATTGGAATGAGGCCTTGCCTTTCAGAACTTTGGCTCAAATCTGCATGACCTATGTGAGTTTTGGAAATCATTAACTGAAATCATTAAACCTTTCAATTTATGTCATTGTTTTCCACATTTACCTTTACCTTGATTGCCACTAACCCAGCAAGCTACCCCCACTTCCTTAGACCATACTTGTGTTAATGAAATAGAATATCACCTGTGAGGAAAATGCACAAAATTCCCTTAAAGACTCTTGAAAACTGAAAGGTATAAATGGGAAAATTTGAACACATTTTAACGTATTTTAGAACCTCTGCCCTGCTTCCTATTTCTTGTGACATGTTAGATAGAATGCTAAGTTTTGAGTCAGGAGACCTGGGTTCAAATCTGCCACTGACATTTACTATTTTTGTGACATTGGGCAAGTTATTTACATGTGACATAGGCAACAACCTAGGCTTACTTCTCAGCCGTAGACTTGGTATTGAAGCAAATTCCTTTGCTAATATCACAGATCCTTTTGATGAATATGACATGCACAATGAATATTCAGTTATTCCAGACCCTTCTTCATCTTACTACTTCCATTTTACTTAGCTGAAAGTTGACTGTAGGTCAATGTCAGCTGGAAAATTTGGACACAGAGGCAGAAAAAAAGGAAATGATTTAGGCTTTAATTCTAACTTATTTCATTATACATAGTCAAGATCTAAAATTGAGAAGCAAATTTTTAAAGATAAGTATTCAACATATGCTGTTTAATTAGTTGAGTTCACAGATAGGCAGATAGGTACCACAGTGGCTAAAGAACTGGACCTGAAGAGAGAAAGCTATGACCTCAGGCACATATGGTGTGAATCTGGGCAAGTCACTTAACCTTTGTCTGCCTCAGTTTTCTCAACTGTGAAATGGTGCAATAATAGCACCTACTTCCCAATCCAATAAACAGTTATTAAGCACCTACTATGTGCCAAGCCCTGTGCTAAGGATACAGTTAATAAAAAGAAAGGCAGTCCCTGCCCTCTAGGAGCTTACCATCTAAAGAGGGAAACAACACATAAAAAGGCAGGAAAGCATGGATGGGGTTGGGGGGAGGGTCCAAGAAAGTACCTGACACTGCGGCATCTTGTTCTGTGGAATTGAAACCAGAACAGGAGATGAAAAGTGGAGTAAAGCTGAGATCCGAGGAGGCTGAGACAGCTGGTGTCCATCAAGACTTGAGTTAGCAGCATGGTGGTTGAGAATAGAAATGAGGAGTTTCTCCTGGGAGTGGCATCTAAGCTAAAACCAAGCAGAGCAGCAAGTGTGAAGTAGAGTACCTACCATTGTTGTTGTGAGGATAAAATGAGATGTTTGCAAACCTTAAAGTGCATGTACATAGTAGTTATTATTAATGTTCATACTGTTAGAAAAAAAAACTTTTTTACTCTTACATTAAACCTTTTTATTTTTTCTTTTATCATTACTTCAAAACCTAGTCTTAGTCCTTCTGTAATTTGCTAGGAAGTTTTGCTGTTAACAATTACTTTTTGGCTATTTTGCTTCCTTTGAGAAAATTGTAGCTAATTACAGTAATGTATGTCAAGCTTTAAGAGCAGAATGAATTAACAGACGCTGAAATTCTTATAGTGTGAAAGGGCTACAAATCTCTCTTGAATTCGAGCAATGAAAGTGCAGTTCTAATTGTGTTACTGACACACAATAATGTACAACCGCTGCTTGTGGAATTATAATAATGAACACTATTTTCTTCAAAGGCAAACTTTGCATATCAAAATAATACTTTACATCTAATGAAGTTTCATTTTCTCTGTTGTGACTCATGAATCAGTATTAGCACATTCAGCAGAGTAAGATTGTTTTCTTTATTCCACCAAGAGATCTGGATGAAAATAAATCGAATTCTAAGGTTATTTGTTACTCATGGGATTTAATGTATAACACATTCATGTGTTTTCTTAATTGCTATATATTAATAAATACAGATATGCTCATAATGCTGCAATAAATCAGTTATTTCATTAAGCCTTCTTTATAAGTGATGGATGGGAGAGGAACCAATACTAGATGAGTGAGAATTACTTCTTTATATGACAAAATTAAGTTGTATACAATTAAGGCTTACTAATTCATACTAGTTTGGGAGATGACCGAAGTTAGTGGCTAAGGATAGGGACCGGACCTCTGATTTCCTTGCCATCAGGAGCTTCTGCTTTATTTACCAAAGCAGGTTTGGCACCTTCTGTGTCACTTATAGTCTCTGAGCATTGTCTAGACCACTAAGAGGTCAAGTGATTTGCTTAAGATTCTATAGGTGACATATGTCAAAGGAAGAACTAAATTAGTAAAAACTATGAATCATCAAATATGTTTAAAGAAATAACTGTATTTTTGTTATTGAATATTTTGTTTTGACTTCCTAACATACACTGTAACACTTACTTGGGTAAAAAAAATTATCAAGTAAATTTTTCTTGGTTATCTACTCTAGTAAATATCTAAACATAGAATTCAGCTCAATTTATTCATTCATCCATTCTTTACCTAATATATGTAGATTGTTATTCTAGCCAGTATGGAGATCACAGCTCTCCAGCAGGAAGGGGAGCCTTCCTGCAATCAGAGACTATCTAGTCCAGCCTTCTCATCCTACAAGATGAAGAACTGAGGTCCAGGGAGATTAAATAACTTGCCCAAGATGACACCACTGTAGTGGCATGATCATCATGTCAGCATCAGAGGTGGAATATGAAATCTGAGTCCAGAGTCAGTGTTCTTTCCATTATACTATGTAAGGTATGTACCTCAGCACCTGCAGAAGTCAGTAAGACATGGTAAGGTGGCTTCAAGAAGCTTATTTGTAATCTAGCAGGAGAAGAAAAACAAGTATAACAGGGGCCCTCCTGTAAATCCTGAAATCACACTATACCTACTCATGAGCCCATCTCTGAAATGGCTCACTAAATCTTTAAAAAGTGGAAGAGACATAGAGAGTCTGGCTAAGAACACAGGGTGTTGTAGTCTTTCCCAGCCTTGGAAGAGATTGAGCTGCTAAGATGGAGTGGAGAGTTTTGGCCCCAGAGAGAAATTTTAATATCTTTAAAATTTGGGGCAGCTAGGTGGCACAGTGAGTAGAGCACTGGCCCTGGAGTCAGAAGGACCTGAGTTTAAATCCAGCCTAAGACACTTGACACACTTACTAGTTGTGTGACCTTGGGCAAGTCACTTAACTCCAATTGCCCTGCCTTCCCCCTCCAAAAACAAACAAACAAAATTTTAAAATTTAAGATCAAAGGAAATATATGTGTATGTGTATGTGTATATATATACACCTATATATACATACATATGCATGCATACACATACACATTAACAATGTATACATACATGTATATACATATGTGTATACACACATATTTATGACAGCTGGTGGTGTAGTATGTAGGCCACTAGGTCTGGATTCAAGAAAACCTGAGTTCAAATCTGGCCTCAGACACTTACTATCTGTGTGAGCCTGGGCAAGTCATTTAACCCTGTTTGCCTCAGTTCCTCATCTGTAAAATGAACTGGAGAAGGAAATAGCAAACCACTCCAGTATCTTTACCAAGAAAATCCCAAATGGGGTCACAAAGAGTCAGACATGACTTAAATGACTCAACAACACCAATATATTTACTTTCTTTAATTTGTATCAATATGCACATACAAATGAAAGCAAATACAAATAAATATGAAGTTGTTTAATATAAGATAGGGAAGGTGGGCAGTAGCAGTTGAGGGGATCATGAAGAATTTGACATACAAGGTGGTGCTTGAGAGGTAGCCTACACCAAGATTATGCAAGATCCTACCTTCCTATTCAGGAGTTTGGATTTTGCTCTGCATTCTCTGAAGAATCATGGGAGAAGTGGAATGACAGCCAGTCAGTAAATCAATAAATGTTTATTAAGCACCTACTATGTGCCAGGTATTGTGCTAAGTGCGGGATCAGGGACGTACATTAGGCAGATTGCTCTGACAGCTGTGAGGATTGGAAAAGTTGTTGGAAAGCTCTCGCGGTTGCCCAGGCAACAAATAATATGGAACTGAACGAAGGTGGCAGCAGTGGAAATATTTTAGGGAGGATAGATTCCTCAAGTATTGTAGAGATGGCTTAAAAATGTAAGAAAAAGAGAGGGACAGAATGTGGTAAGTCCTGGAAGACATGGGAGACAATAGGACAGGCTAGGGCACAGGGGACATTCCCCTTGTCCACCAGAAAAACCACTTCTCCTAAGACTGGAGGTAATGAGGAAGGAATGGGTTAATATATAAAGGCTTCAAGGGAGGAAATTTGGGGGAGCCTAAATCAGGTGGTATCGGTCTTTTTAAAAACAGTAGAAGGTGTGCTGTGGGTGGTTAAGTCAGTAAGAGGGTGACTGAATCTGCGGCTCAGACACTTGGTGTGGGGGAAGCTGGGCAGGTATCCTCCTTGGCCAGGAAAGGTAAATCTACCTAAAGACTTGAGACCTCATGGAAAGAAGTGCTTCTTTGTGAAGCCTTTGGAATGGAAGATCATGCTTAGATCAAGGCTGAACAGCTAAAGCCATATCACCATAAAGAGGAAACGATCAAGGTTAACAAGGGCAGAAGATTTCAGCAGGCTTTGGATGCTGTGGAGGAGTTTCTCAAAAAAGCCAAAAGCAAAGACCAGTCATCCCATAATTCTGCTGAAGATAATTGGTGTAATTCCAATGAAGAAAGAAGTAAGCAGAATTCAGGTGATGAGAAACACAGCTGGCTTATCTGAAGGGAAGGTGAGAAAGAATATGAAAGAAGGAAAGAAGAGAGTATTTTCAGCCTCTGCAGAAAGAGGCTCCAGTCCACCTCTAAAAAGGGCCCAGGAACAGAGTCCCAGAAAGTGTGGTTATCCCACAAGGGATGAAAAGGACCTCATAATCCCATAATCCAGTGTAGTGAAAGGAGTGGTAGCAAGAACAATGACCGGGTTTAAATGCTAGCCAGATGTAAGGGAGCCTGTAAAAGACAGGGACCCACATTTCCTTCACTTTCTGCTCAGCCAAACAGAGAAGCCAGCTGTCTGTTATCAAGAAATAATGAAGTTAAAAGTATGTGAAGAGGCAGCTGGATCCACATCTATCCAAACAGCAGACAGCACAGCAGTGAATGGCAGCAACACATCCGCAGACAAAAAGATAGAGGATTTTGGGGCTTTGGCCTTGTGGGAAGTGGCAGTGTCTCCAACTTACTAAAAATGGGTCATATAGTCACTGTACGGAACCAGGTAGCAAAAAAAGAAGGGGCCCAGCTGGGAAGAACCTCTCACCCCACCAGTGAAGTCATCTCTACCCGTGATATCACCTTCTCCTGTGTGTTGGAACCTGAAGCAGCTAAGGAGCTGATACTGCGCTCTAGGAATGTGCTTCAAAGGATCCACCCTGGAAAATGCTGTGTAGTCATGTCAATGGTGCATACAAACACAATCACTGAATTGGTCCAGGTGATTGTGTCCAGCAGTAGCAGATTTCTAGAAGTCTCCATCTCAGGAAATCAGTAGCTATGTAATGATGGGATGCTGGTGATCTTAGCAGGGGCTTATATGAAGACTGTAGCAGCTGCTTCCAGGGAATGTGGAAGACCTTCTTCTTTCTAGGTGAGGTTGGGAATGCAGCCAAGATGTTGATTGTGAATATGGTCCAGGGGAGCTTCATGGCTACCACTACTGAAGGGCTGGTGCTGGCCCAAGTGACAGGACAGTCTCAACAGACATTGCTTGACATCCTCAACTGGGGACAACTGGTAACATCTTCCTAGATCAGAAGTGCCAAAATAGCCTACAAGGGAACTTTAAACCTGATTTCTATCTGAAATATATCCAGAAGGATCTCAGATTAACCATTGCACCAGGTGATTCTGTCAACCACCCAAATCCTATGGCAGCTGCAGCAAATGAGGTATGTAAACCAGTAAAGGCACTGGACCAGTCTGACCATGACACATCCTCTGTGTACCAAACCTACATGCACTAAGTCTTGAGGCACTGTCTTCCTGCTACTCCCCATTCCTCACATAGAGTCAGGATCCTGGGACTTAACTCTGGACCATTCCATCTATTTCTATGTTTCCTTTTATTCACAGACTTCGAAAAGATTTGCCATGAGGGCAGATGTACCATCAGGCCTCCCATGGGGTCTCAAGGAAAAGCAGGGAGGGATAGGAAAGGTGATTCTGAATTGTGGAAAACTGATGAGTACTCCTGCTGTGTATTTGCTGCCTGAATCAGAATGATGGCTGTGTGTTCTAACAGGTCTCGCTCCTCACTCCCCTTGACTCCCAGAAACGATGCTGCCAGAATCTGGTTGGCTTCTTTCTCCTTTCTGAGTCTGTTAGAATCTGAGTTCCTCCTAGCAAAAGGAGCCAGAGTTCTTATTGCCCTCTTCCCCTCTTTCACTGGGGTTGTAAGAAGCAGCTTCTATAGTATCCTAGTTGTAAAGTCTAAGTTCCTCAAACTCTTAGGATTGGTTCTTCTTCCTTTTGATCCTGGGCTGAATTCTGTGGGAATACAGGCTGCTTTGAGAGGCCACCTAGGTCTTCCATGTCAGCACATCCCCCAGGGAGAGGACAGTGAGGTGGCACAGACCCCAGAAAGGGGCCTAGAGTACCTCAGGGCACAAGCAACGAGTTGGAGAGCATTTGGGTGTTTAAGTCACCAACATTCTGAAAAGAGAACTCCTGCTAACCTAATTCCTCCTTACATGGTTTTATGAACTGGAAAGATTGCAGGTTTGAGTGAAGAACAAGCCCAGCCCACCATCACCATCCCATCACAGTATCCACCATCTGCTAAGGCTCAGGCTGAAATTGGAATCTCTGGTCTTTATGAGAATACTGAAAGGGGGGGGTTATCTAATATAGATGGGATTTTGCCATCACTAACCTGATTTACTGTTTGGATTTACATTCCAGCCCTACAGGGTGAGGGTGGGGGAGGAGACTCTCTCACCAGGGAGAGAGCAATGAGGGGTGTGTGGAAGAATGACTCCTTTTTGTTTCCCTTATGTCACATGTTCTTCTGGCTTCTTGCAAAGTCCTCTCGATATCCCCTTTAGGTTCTTCCATCTGTGTCCATACAGAGAGCCCTGTTGTGTATGCCACCATCTTTTCCTTTTTCCTGATTTTGAGGAGACAGTGGGTGTCTTTTTACCTCCTTTGACGCAGACCGCCCCCCCCCCCCCCCGCCTTGGGTAACCAACACTGACCAATCATGGGATCAGTTCTTAGCAAAGGAATGAGTAATTGCACTCCAGCCAGCATCACGTTCTTTGTGCCCTAGTTGGGTTCTGACAGACTAGAAAGGTAAACGCAAGTTCATCTTCTCAATCCCTGTATTGTCTTTGGAAAGGTACACGCATGGGGCAGAAATGGTACATAGGAACAAGGAGAGGCTGTCATCCCTGAAATTCTAAATCTACCTTTCCCTTTATGTGGGTTGGTTTTCTGAAGTCACATAATGCTTAAGGTCCATATTCATGGGGGGTGGGGTGGGATGGGAATTCAGTGACAGCTCTATGGGTGGAGTTTGGTTTTCTTTTTTTCTTTTTTCTTCTATTATCTGGAGGATTGTCCTTCTTTGCCTTTTAATCTCTTAGGTTTAAAAAATGAAACTTGTGGCAGGAGAGAGGGGACACAGGGAAGATGCAGTATCAAATTCTGATCCAGATGTTTGTTTTACTGGCAATACTGTCTTTATCTCTGTCTCTGAAAATGCCACTTCTGTTCCTGGCCAGGATACTGGGAGGGGTAATGGGCGGGGAAGAGGTCTGGGAGAAGGTCTGTATCTGGGAGATGCTGTAATGAAACTGGTCAGTCAGTGGTTTCTTAATATTGTTGACAATTCTGCAAAGTTCATTTTTATGACTTTCTGTTTTAGCTATTTTGCTTTTGTTTTTTACTCCTTTTTAAAGAGAAAATGTGATGTCTGTGAAAAGCCTGTAAGAAAAGCAGTTTTCCTTTTCCCCTTTTCAATGACAAACCCTCTGGGTAATTAAGGTTGTGAATTTTTTTATTTTTGTTTTGTTTTTAATTAATGTTTGCCATTCAGAATAAGATGGTGTAATAATGTTTAAATGGCAAAATAAAATGATTTTGTGCAATTGACGAAGCTATTGCAAGAAAATAAAACCTTTCTTGGCAAAAAAAGAAAACAATCGGAGATGAGCTATATGCTTAAAGGGGAAAGGCAGAGATGGAGTTAGGGAGAATGGGGACAAAGAAGAAAGTTTAGAACAGGCCAGGATCAGCTGCTGCTGGCTAGAACCAGTTGTTAAATTTTCAGGACAAGCATTTATGCCTCAGAAGTTAGCAAAAGCTAACAATCAAGGCTTGATTTATTGTTTTGTTTACTGCTAAACTTAAACAAGTGATGGAGAAAATATTAGTAATTAAGATTAAATCTAAAACGTATGTCACATGTACATTTTTTCTTAGAGAACCAGTTGTTAAAATTTTACCAGCATATTCTAGTAGGCTTCATATTGAATGTGACAGGGCAATCAATAAGGGTGGAATTTGTAATGGATGAAATCAGTAGTTTCTTAATGTTGTCCAGTAGAGGTTAGTAATGTAGGTTTCAAGAAGCACAGAAATGAATAGTTGGGGTCACTCAAGTTTAGAGGTTATTAGAGTAGAAGTGGAAGAAGGTAAAGGGGAAGACAAAATTTGGATGGTGGTAAGTACACCACTGAAATGACTGAATGTGAAGTCCAAAAGTAAGAGGTTCCAGAACACTGATGGGAGAATTGGGTAATAGTTGGGAAGGGCAATAAATCAGTCACCAAGCATTTATTAAGTGCTATGTAGCAAGCATGGTTTATAGAAAGAAACACAAAAACATGGTCTTTCAGGGACCTCACATTTTGATGGGGGAGACAAGGTACAGCAATGGGTATACAGAATAGATAGGAAGTGATCTGTAGCGATCCAAGACAATTCCAAAGGACTCATGATGGAAAATGCAATCCACATTCGGAGAAGGAATTGATGGCATCCGAATGCAGATTAAAGCATACTATTTTCACTTTTATGTGTGTGTGTGTGTGGGGGGGGTGTTTCCCTTTTAGTCTGTTTCTTCTTTCCTGACATGACTAATATGGAATTATATTTTACATGATTGCACATGTATAACCTATATCAAATTGTTTACCGTCTTAGAGAGGGGGGCAGGGAGGAAGGGAGAAAATTTGGAACTCAATTTTTTTTTCAATGAATGTTAGGGAGGCAAAACCAAGATCATGAAGAAAAGGCAAGAATTCACCAGAGCTCTCACCCATCCCACTCCAAACACCCTTACACAATGCCATAAAACAATTCCTGGAGTGGCAGAATATACAAAAGGATGATGTGAGATAATTTTCCAGGCAAAGAATACTTAGAAGGTCAGCAGGAAAGGTCTGTTGCACCTGGGTGAGAGTGAAACACAGTCCAATGCAGGCTGTGCCAGCACAGACCCAGCCCCAGCAAACCAGGAGGAGGCCTTGGAAGCCACTGAATCAGCAGTGGCAGCAGCTGCTTCTGGAACTCTTAGCCCTTGGAGGGGGGTGGAGGAGGTCAAACAATTGATCAGAAGGAGATTACCGGGTCTTTTTGCTCTCACTGGGGGTAGGACTACATCGCTTTTCATACTCATATCTGGGTTGCAGTACTGGGTGGCAGTCCCAGGGAGAAGAGAGGCACTAGCCCACCAGAGCTTGTGGCCACAGTGGAATGGGGACCGTCATCATAGTTCTGGGCAGAAAGGGGTGCTTTTGGTCACTCACAGACCAGAGCACAGGCCAGGACGGTAATAAACACACATCTCCTTAGATCGTACCATCTTGAGAGAACTGAAAACTTATAGGTCCCTAGAAGTATCTCTGAAAACAACTGCACAAAAAGTCAAAAGTCAATAAATATGCTGGTAAAATGAGCAAACAACAGAAAAAGCTGACTGCACAAAGTTACTATGGTGACAAGGAAGACCAAAGCATACCCTCAAAAGAAGACAACAAAACTTAAAGCTCCTACATCCAAAGCCTCCAAGAAAAATATAAATTGGTCTCAGGCCATGGAAGAGCTCAAAAAGGATTTTTAAAATCAAGTAAGAGAAGTAGAGGAAAAATTGGCAAGAAGAAATGAGAGTGATGCCAGAAAATCATGAAAAAAGACTCAACAGCTTGCTAAAGGAGACCCCAAAAGTACTAAAGAAAATAACATTTTAAAAAATAGACTAGACCAAATGACAAAAGAGGTTCAAAAAGCCAATCAAGAGAAGAATGCCTTGAAAAGCAGAATGGGCCAAATGGAAAAGGCATAAAAATTTAGTAAAGAAAAAATTCCTTAAAAAGTAGAATTGGCCAAATGGAAAAGGAGGTACAAAAGAAAACTGAAGAAAATAATTCCTTAAAAATTAGAATTAAGCAAATGAAAGCTAATGACTTTATGAGCAGTCAAGAAACAATAAAACAAAACCAAAAGAATGAAAAAATAGGAAACAATGTGAAATATCACATTGGAAAAACAACTGACCTGGAAAATAGATCCAGGAGAGATAATCTAAAAATTATTGGATTACCTGAAAGCCATGATCAAAAAAAAGAGCCTAGACATCATCTTTCCAGAAATTATCAAGGAAAACTGCCCTGCTATTCTAGAATCAGAAGGCTAAATAGAAATTGAAAGAATCCAGCAATCATCTCCTGAAAGATTTCCCAAAATGAAAACTCCAGGATTATTATAGCCAAATTCCAGAGCTCCCAGATCAAGGAGAAAATATTACAAGCAGCCAGAAAGAAACAATTCAAGTATTATGGAGCCATGTTCAGGATAACGCAAGATTTAGCAGCTTCTACATTAATGGATTGGAGGGCTTAGACTATGACATTATGGAGGGCAAAGGAACTAAGATTACAGTTAAGAGTCACCTACTCAGTAAAACTGAGTATAATCCTTCAGGGAGAAAAGCAGACATTCAATTAAATAGGGGACTTTCAAGCATTCTTGATGAAAAGACCAAAGCTGAATAGAAAATTTGACTTCCAAATACAAGTCTTAAGAGAAGCATAAAAAGGTGAACAGGAGAGGGAAATCACAAGGCCTTAATAAGGCTACACAGTTTACATTGGGAAAATTATACTTGTAACTCATAAAAAGTCTCTCATTATTACGGCAGTTAGAAGCATATATAGACAGAGGGCACAGGTTGAATATGAAGAGATAATATCTAAATAAAATAAAATTAAGAGATGAGAGAGGGATGTATAGGGAGAAAGGAAAAGGGAGAGGTAAATTATCTCACAAAGAAGAGGCAAAAAAATTTTTTACAGTGGAGGGGAAGAGGTAGGGGGAGGTGAGAGGGAATAAGTGAACCTTACTCTCCTTGGATTTGGCTTAAGGAGGGAATAACATACACACTCAATTGGGTATAGAAATCTATCTTACCCTATAGGAAAGTAGGAGGGGAAGGGAATAAGAGAATAGAGGGAGCTGGTAAAAGGGAGGGTAGATTGAGGGAGGGAGAGGGTAATCAGAAGCAAAATGCTTTTGAGGAGGGCCAGAATCAAAGGAGGGAGAGTAGAATAAATGGGTGGGGAATAGGATGGAGGGAAATGCAGTTAGCAATAGTAACTGTGGGGAAAATTTAAAGTGAGTTTCTTTGATAAAGGCCTCATTTCTCAAACATATAAAGAACTGAGTCAAATTTGTAGAAACAAAATGCATTCCTCAATTGATAAATAATCAAAAGATATGAGCAGTTTTCAAATGAAGTAATCAAAGCCATCTATAATCATATGAAGAAAAAATGCTCTAAATCACTACTGATTGGAGAGATGCAAACTAAAACAGTTCTGAGGTACTACCTCATACCTATTAGATTAGCTAATGGGACATAAAAGGAAGAAGGTAAGTGCTGGAGATGTGGGGGAAAATAAGATATTAGTGCATTGCTAGTGGAGTTGTGAGCTGATTCAACCATTCTGTGGAGCAATTTGGAACTATGCCCAAAGGTTTATTAAACCATGCATTTTGACCTAGTAATACCACTACTAGCTCTGTATACAAAAAGAGATTAAAGAAAAACAAAAAATGAAAAGGACCTATATGTACAAAAATATTTATAGCAGCTCTTTTCTGGTGGCAAAGAATTGGAAATTGAAGGGTTGCCCATCACTTGAGGAGTAGCTAAACAAATTGTGCTACATGATTGTGATGGGATGCTATTAATGAAGAAGAAATGATAAGCAAGATACTCTTAGAAAAACCTGGAAAGACTTACAGTGAAATGTACTGTGTACAAAGTAACAGCAATATTGTAAGATGTTCAGCTGTGAATGACTTCGGTATTCTCAGCAATACAGTGATCCAAGACAACTCTGAAGGACTTATGATGAAAAATGTTATCCATCTTCAGAGAAAGAACTTCTAGTGTCTGAATACAGACTGAAGAATACTTTTTTAGTTTCTTTATTTTTCTTGAGATTTTTTTGGTCTGTTTTCTTTCAAAATGACTAATATGCAAATACATTTTGCATGGCTACCCATGTATAACCTATAACCTATATGCTTCCCTTCTCAATGAGGGGGTGGGGTGGGGAGAGAGGAAGGTAAAGAACTTGGAACTCAAAATTGCAAAAATGAATGGTAAAAATTATTTTACTGTAATTGGGGGAAAATAAAATAAGTTTAAAAAATAAAATGATTGTTAAAAGTTGTCTTTGCATATAATTGGAAAAAATAAAATACTATTTTTTTAAAAAGATGCAAAGTAATCCATAAGAGAAGACACTAGCATTCAGAGGTGTGAAAGAGGGAAAAGGAACTAAGAAAGGCCTCCTGTACAAGGTGAGATTTGAGCTGATTCTTAAAAGAAGTCAGGATTCAGAGATAAGGAGGAAGAGCATTCCAGGCATGAGAGACAGCCACTGAAGGGCATCAGGTTAGAGTTGGGAGATGGAGTGTTGTGTTCAAGGAACAAAAGGAAGAAAAATTTTGCTGGATTGTAGATGTATGGGGAGGAATAAATCATAAGACCACCAGAAAAGTATGAAGGAGCCAACTTGTAAAGGGTTTTAAATGCCAGACAGAGGATTTTAGGTCCTTCCGATGAAGATGAAGCTTTCATGCAAGAGGAGCAAAGGAAGGGAAAGACAGTAGAGAGGCATTTAAAAGTTCATTGTGCCATGGGGAGTTAGGAGTAATCCTACTGATGGAAGGCTGAAATGGAATGGAAATTGAGGGAGAGTTTAAAGAAGATGTAGGGCCTATGAGTACACAATTTCAGAAAGGTTATCTGTGTGGATGTTAAAATTACTGAGCATCATTAAAGAATGGAGGAAAGTGTCATGGAAATTGGTAGATGAGTGTGCCAAAGATAGGATGAGGGTTATATTGTCCAGTGACTTGAACTTGAAAGAAGTAGTTATTAATCGACAACAGCAGAACAATGGTAAGGAAATGGGAGAGAAGAATAAGCAATATGTCAGCCATCCTACCTTACCCTGAGACTAGGAGGGTAGATGTGGGAGAAGAAGATTCATCTTTGGCATAGGAATAGCCAGATTTCAGTTACTCCTAGGAGAAAAAAGGAGAAATTGAAGAAAATGCTAATAATATGTGGGAAATTATTTATTATAAAACAGGGATTCCAAAGTAAATAAAAGTGTTAGGAGGAGGGTAAACCAAAATGGAGTATGCCTAGGGAAAGTTGGGGCTGAATTTAATAGGAATAAGAGCATACAAATAATTTACAGGAGAAGAAAATTTTCCCCAGTACTAGTTGGGAAAATCAGAAATCCAAAAAGGAGGATCCCTGGGAGTCAATTCGGGTTGAACTTTGAGAATACAGAGATGAATTTATAATGGGTAATCTTTTTTCCCAAACTAACCAGTCTCAGAATACCCATTAAAAAGTGGGGATACCCTGTCATCACTCTAGATGATATCAGACTCGCAGCTTATGGTAGGCAGAAGATGTGGAGACAGGAGCTGTTTCCACACATGGGTATCCTTAGGCATTCAACTCAGCCAGTGTTAAGGTCATAGATTTGCAGGACTTGTAAGGTGCTTGAAATCAGTTTGTTCTTCTTAAACACATTAAATATGGCTTCTGCAATCTAGTTTGTACAATTAACTTACACTACAAATCCCAAACTCATTTATCATAGAGAGCACAAAAGTAAACTGGTTTGGGTTTTGTCTGAAATGCATTCTAAAGTAGTAGAATTGACAGTAATCATATTTTGATAGTTTTTCTAGGCCTTTTAAATTTGTAATTACAATTAGAAAGTAATTGCCTGGGGTGGAAGGAGGAAATGCATAGGAAATATTTCAACTTGGGAAAGGTAACCACCAATTCTGATAAATGATTTGATATATCATTGGATCTCAAGTATTCATCCAGGAAATGTGCAGATAAATTGTGATGCTTTGTCAGGATAAGGAAAGCCCAGAAGTGCTACTCTGTGAGGGGAAAAAAATGCAGCTTTGCCTTCTGAATCAAGATTTGGTCATATAGTTGCTAAAGTACAAGCTTGAAGACGAGAGCATTTTATGTCTAAATGAGGTTTGATACTAGCAAGCTTCCAAAAGAAAGTTTGATACAATTAGACAAGACTGGAGAAAGACAGGAATACAATTACAAACCTAGTAGCCAGCCAATAATTTATCCAAATTTGGCAAATCTCCCTTTAAATAGAAACAATGGGCAACACTCCTAGACCTCATGGTGCCTGTTTCAAATGTTTTAGACTGCGACAGCTTTGCCCTGGGGATCTGCGGCTCTGCCATCTTTAATTTCAGTGCAATGAATCAGTATAGGAGACAAAGTCTCAGGAAGGTATTTATTTAGGGGAATATTCACCCCTGTAGATATGTAGCCCTCCATTCCAGATCCTTAAAAATATTGTACTTTTATAATTAACTGATTTTTAAAATTTGTTCACTTAAAGGAATATATAAAAGAGAATTATTTCCTGATGGTTCTTTAAGGAAGACAAGTAGGAGTAAAATTTTCCTTGAATCATGGTATCCACAAACCAGATCGAAAGAAAACAAACCAGAAAAGAGATAGCTAAGTGACTCAGTGGATAGAGCACAAGGGCTTAGACTCAGAAAGACCCGAGTTCAAATGTGGCCTCAGATACTTACCAGCTGTGTGTGACCTTGGACAAATCACTTACCTTCTAGCTGCCTCAGTTTCCTCAACTCTAAGAAGAGGATAATAATAGAACATATCTCACAGGGTTACTGTGAGGATCAAATGAGATGATATTTCTACAGTGTTAAATATAGTGCCTGGCAGATACTTTGTGCTTAATAAATGCTTATTTACTTCCTTCCTAGGACCGTCAACAAAAAAACAAATGAATTTCATTGATGCTGCTTTTATGTTTCCTTAACTTTGAATAAAAAATGTCCATAAACATCAATTAATGTTTTATCAACCAATGGCTAAAAGATATCTTTTATCAGAATAAGCAGGAAAATTTGCAAATCAACCTCTTCTTTCACATGTACCTAGCAAAGAATGTAAACTGTGAATAAAATTGTGTTTTTGCTTCTTTCTCTAAATCAGCACATTAAATGTGTATCATAAAATAGCTTGCATAGATAGATGATACAAATATTACCATCCCCATTTCACAGCTAATGAAACTGAGTTTCGGCAAGGTTAAATGACTATTCCATAGTCATATAGATAGTGTGTCATATCGTAATATGAGGCCATGTCTTCTGATTCCCAAAGCGAGCACATTTTCTGCAACTCTAAGTTGGTTTTCCAAGGTATTGAGTGCCTTACTCTCTCTTCAGTACTGTATAGAGGGGATTAAAAAAAAAGACTAAGATACTGTCCTGGTCATTTTGTGGAGCTCAGATTTTCATACACAGCCTCCCTGACTACCTTTTCCAGTACTCACTATACCTTTACTCATTCTCTTTGGCTGTTTGGTGGTGGAGGGAAAATCCTCCACTGCTTCAAAAACTGGTAAAGTGCTAAACTTGGAGTTAGAAAAATAAGTAAAATTCCTTCTTCAGACCTTTATAGCTCAATGACCCCAAACAAGTCACTCAAATTTCTTCAGCCTCAGTTTTCTTACCTGTAAAATAGGAATGATAATATCTGTCTTGTAGGGTTGTTGTGGAGGATACATGAGATGACATGTAAAGTGTTTTGCCAACTTAAAGAGCTATATAAATACTGACTATTATTATTAGTGTTACCAGTAAAAAAAAAATGATTAAAGATACTTCCAAATAAACTGTCCAAGCAGAGTATTTCCCAAACATTTGATGTGATGTGAATGCATGTGAGAAAATTTTGTTACTAGCAGTATTTTTCTCTGTATTATTATACCTAACAATTTTACAGTATAAGAATAAAGCCAAACTTCCTCAGTTTTGTTCCATGTCTAGTAACTTAATAGTAATGATTCTTATAATGGCAAGCATTTATATAGTGCTTTAAGGTTGGCAAAGTACTTTACATATATTGCCTTGTTTGACCCTCACGATAACCCTGTGACCTAGCATCATGGGGCAGACCATCTAGAGGTAAAGAGAAGGTGCCGAAATATCGATGAAAAATAGGGTCCATGTCAGCATGATAGTTCATAGGTTTTATTTGGGGGAACTTACTTACAAGGCCTGTCATAAGTCTAAACAGATGTTATATAAAAACAGAACAAAGAAGGCTTTAGTGCTAAAAGATGGCCCATGGTTACATGTGAGTTTCCCTGTGGAATGGAGCTGCTTTGCTCTTTATAGTAATTGTAATACCTGAGGTCACATTCTAAGACTCTTACTCCCACCATAGACCTAGGTACTATTATGGTCTCCATTTTCCAGATGAGGAAACAAACTGAGAGAAGTCAAATGACTGGCCCTGGATTAGAGAGCCAGTATCTGAGACAGGATTCGAAGACAGCTCGAACTTTATCCTGGAACTATTATATTCCAAACATGTATGAGTTCTATCAGTATATTTAAAGCTCAGAAGGCATTTTTTCCCCAAATGACTTTAGGAAATGTAACCTAGAGTTTGCTTTCTTCATATAATAGAGAGAAAAAAGATGGCAGGAAAAGAAAGAAGCAATGTTGCAGAAAGTTTGTACAACTATCAGAAATTGAAGTTTTGAGTCTTTTTGTTATAGTATAAAGGTCAGCATCTTGATAGATAAAAGTAAGTATAGCAAGAACTGGAACTCATTCTTTGTTACATTATATTGAGCCAAAAATCTAATCTGAAACAGAGCTCAGAATAACACATTGGTTAAAAAAAACTGTTTTATGTGTAAGAGTACATCTTTTACAAATGGTTATTATTAGGATTCAGAATTCATCTAGCATAAAAAAGAATATTACATATAATACAAAACCAATAACCCAAACTGTAAATCTTTTAAGGTAAAACCAATAGACCGATGCAATAACAGATTAGCTGTGGAGACATTCTTAATGCTTGGGAACATTTTTGATTCACTGCCTTATAAAAATGCATAGAGAGGAAATGTGGTCTAGCAGATAGAATATTGGATGGGAAGGTCAAGAGGCATGGGATCCATTCCTATTTCCGTCATTGACTAACTTCATAATGTGGGAAGAATATTAAGGATAAGGAAACCTAAATCTATTTCTAATTTTTTTTTAAAAAAAGATAGCAAGCTACTTACATATCAACCTTCTTTTTGTCAAAGTGTTTTTGAATATTAATTTTTGAAATAAATTTTATTGCTATGTTTTACATTGCTTAAATCTTCCTCTGCATTCATCTCCCTTTCCCCCTCACAGAGAATCATTCTTTATAACAAGGAATTGTATATTCAATTATGACTTTATTTATATATTTGGATTTCTGACTTAAATGCCTTGAACTTCAATATTTCTTTATTTTATACACAGGCTTACACACACATATATACATACATACATACAAGTAGATGTAAGGTGATTTGTAGGTGTTGGTAACTGGTGGAATCATGTAAGACTTCATGTAAAGGCGGATGGTTGAGCTGAGTCTTGAAGGAAATCAGAGCTTTAAGAGAGAGAACTGAAAGGGAGATGAGTTTCATACAAAGGTGCAGAGATGGAAAATGGAGTGTTGCATGGAGAAGGTTTGCAATAAAAGCTCAGCTTCAGAAAGAGGGTGAAATGTGAAGACTGAAAGTTAGGAATTCATTTACTGTTCCTAATTCAGGAGGAAAAAAAAAGATCTTCCAAAGTGATATCTCCAATTTAGGTTGTGAAGAAGAATGAATAGATGAGTATATTCTCATAGTATTCCCTTTCTATGGCAATTACCACATGCTAAAGTAAAAATTTTGCACATTCAGTAAAACTCGATTTCATCAGCTTTTCTTTTCCTTTTCTACCCGGGTGTTATTCATTCAGTTACATTAATGGGGCTAGGACAAGGGAAGGGAAGAAACAGTAATAGGGAGCATATACAGTCTGGAGAGCTCAAGTGAATAATAAAATTGTCAGGATACATTGCCTTCAATGTTTTATTATTTTATTTACTGTATTTTATTATTAATGCCTTAAGGTGACAGAAACCAGAGGCTAATAAGTATCGTAGATCTAGATCTGGATTGAATCTCAAGGACCATCTTGTCCAAACCCCTCATTTAACAGATGAGGAAACTGAGACCTAAGGAAGTTAAGTGACTTGTCTGAGGTCATACAGGATGCTGAGGTCCTCTGATGCTACAACCATTGGCCTTAGCACTAGTGTATGATATGTGTATTCTGTGTCATAGCACTGAAAGGATCATTGGTGTTATCATGAAAAATCATAGTTACACTGTTGGTATTTTACCTTAAATGATATTTCTCATCTGGTGACCTAGAAAAAATGTCTTTGGTTACAGGTTCCCTCAAGAACTAAACATGGGAAAAGTCAGTGCTGAGATCATGTGGACCCTCTTTGCACAGGATATTAAATATGCGCTGGAAGGTAATGAAAGTCAATCTATTTATTGGAATCTCCCTTGGCACAAAATAGCAAGAGTTGAAACATGCAGAAACATATTTTGTTGGTTTTCCAGTTGTATTCCAGCCTCAAATGAAGTTAAGAAGGAATTTATATTAGAGGTTGTAAGTTAAAGGAGAATGTGACCTTGGAGGATTTAGGAGTATTGAGGAAGCCCTTGTGTTTTTAATCAGACCATTCCTGTTGCAGGATTTAGACAAGTGTCTCTTCAAGAGAATTGTGTCCTAGTCCTGACAACCTGAGTCATTTTTTAATATATATTTTTTTCAACTCATACTATATTATTTGGTTGGTGGCTGGCAGGGCTGAAAATAAGGATGATTTGGGCAGAGACCTAAAAAGGGCAGGGTGATGGGTTTTTGCCTTGGCTGGACAATTTAGACAGTGCTAATGGCACAGTATGGAAGATAGTTCTCCCCTGTCTACCCCACTCCCACACTGACAACAGTGATAGCCTAATCTCAGGGGCATTTTCTCCAACATTAGGCAGTTTAGAAATTTAACGATACTGTTTTTGTTTCTTGTCCTTAGCTGCTCTACCTCAGTTAAGCCCCTCCTCTACACCACCACCACCACCCCTGGCATTTACTCAAGAGGCAGAAATTGCTAGCTATGATTCTGACTGTAGAGCCAGATTTCTATCACATCAGATCTAGAGAAGGTGTTTAAAACAAGGCAGATCAGATATCTGCCCATGAAAAGCTATAAAGCTTTAGCTGGGAAATTGCCTCAGTAGGACACAATGATTCAGCATGCAGCAAATCTAGTATGTTTACTTGAAATAGATTTCATCTATAATTTTCTTCACTCTACCCCCACCCCATGCTAGACCATCTCTTATAACATTTTTTTAATGGAAGAACATGAGGGGAATCAGAAGAGTAAATTTATGCATTGAAAAAATTTATACACACACACACATGTGTGTGTGTGTGTATATATATATATACACACACACACCACTTCACACAGTGCCTCCCCCAATCCCCACCAAGCTACTTCTCTGATTAGAACAAAAATAGATGGCACATAAAATTTCATTCAGTCCTCTTTCTTCTCCCATCTCTAAATTTAGGAGTCCTAAAAGGTTTTATCCTTGACCCTCTTCTCTCTTCTCCTCCTCCCTGCTCCTCCATTCCTCTCCTTTCTTCCATTCCTCTTTTCTCCTTTTCATCTTTCTATTCACTCTCCCTTAGTAATCTCATCCAAATTAATGCCTTCAATTATTATCTCGATTTAGATAACTTCGAAATATATGTGCAAAATCCTAACCTCTCTGAGCTCCAAGTCACCCATTTCTGCCTGTTAGACTATTTCAAACTTAATATGCTGTGTTCTTTACCCTCCCCCAAAGGTGTCCTTCCTTCAGACTTTCCTATTTTTTGTTGGTAAGATCATCTTTCTACTAATAATTAAAGTTTGACAACTTGAGGGTTGCCAACTAGTTGTGAAGTCTTATCAATTAAAGAAAGGATCTTATAAATCTAAAATATACATCTTAGTTATTGGCTTTTTTTTAAATTGTTAGTATACCTTCGTAATGTCTATCTCAATTGACTTCCTGCTTTTTGTTAGCACCCTAGTTTAGGTCCTCAGTACTTCTTACTTAGACTGATGTAATAATTTCTTATTTGGGCCTCCTCTGTTCAGTTTCTCCCTTTTTTATCTATATTATTATTTATTTAATATTTTTAGTTTTCAGCATTGATTTCCACAAGATTTTGAATTAAAATTTTCTCCCCATTTCTACCCTCCCCCCCACTCCAAGATGGCATATATTCTGATTGCCCCGTTCCCCAGTCAGCCCTCCCTTCTATCACCACACTCCCTCCCATCCCCTTTCCCCCTACTTTCTTTTAGGGCAAGATAGATTTCTATGCCACATTGCCTGTGTATCTTATTTCCCAGCTGCATGCAAAAACATCTTTTTTTGAACATCTGCTTTTAAAACTTTGAATTCCCAATTCTCTCCCCTCTTCCCTCCCCACCCACCCTCCCTAAGAAGGCAAGCAATCCAACATAGGGCACACATGTATCATTATGTAAAACCCTTGCACAATACTCATGTTGTGAAAGACTAACTATGTTTCCCTCCATCCAATGCTGTCCCCCTTTATTCAATTTTTTCCCTTGACCCTGTCCCTTTTCAAAACTGTATTCTTTTGATTACCTCCTCCCCCTATCTGCCCTCCCTTCTACCATACCCCCTTTTTATCTCTTCCTCCTTTCCTGTGGGGTAAGATACCCAATTGAGTGTGTGTTATTCCCTCCTCAGGTCAAATCTGATGACAGCAAGATTCACTCATTCCCCCTCACCTGCCCCCTCTTCCCTTCCTACAGAACTGCTTTTTCTTGCCACTTTTATGTGTGATAATTCACCCCATTCCATCTCTCCCTTTTTCCCTCTCTCAATACATTCCTCTCTCATCCCTTAATTTGATTTTATTTTTTAGATATCATCCCTTCATATTTAACTCACCCCGTGCCCTCTGTCTATATGTGTGTGTATGTATGTGTGTGTGTGTGTGTGTGTGTTCCCTTCAGCTACCCTAATACTAAGGTCTCATGAATTACACACATCATCTTTCCATGTAGGAATGTAAACATAGTAAGTCCCTTTGTTCGGTTAAGCTAAGTTAGGTTCGGATTCGGATTCGTGCTGGCAATAAGGCACATTCCCAACAGAACATGGTTTTTATTGAAAGACAGGGGAAATATTCTAACAAACACAGTTAACACTACAAAGACAAAGACACAGACAACATAGATTCATCACCTCTCCGGGGAACTCCAGCACTTGATCCTCTCAAAGTTGAGGGAGGTCCCGGTTTACACAACCCAGCTCAATCAAGGCCAGAGAGGGAAACTGATCCGAGGAAGCTTCCTCCCCATGAGTGAGATCCCACTTACTTGTCCCATAAGGGGACTTTTATAGCATCTCAAACAAGGAAGGCTTACTGCTAATTGTCCCAGATGTTCCCGGGCATCGAGGGTAGCCAGTCCCCTCATGAGGGGAAGATCTTGTCAATCATTTTGTTTTTGAGAACTGGCTAGGTCCTCAAGAAGCAGTTTCAGAATTTCCTGTCCTTTGTTCAAGACCTATCCGTCTCCTAGTGGAGGTGTATTCAACTCTTTGTTTGGGCCTATCAGCCAGAGAGAAATGTCTGAGAGGTTCATTCTTGTTGAAGGTTTATCAGTTAGAGAGGAATGCCTGATTCTTTACTCCAAGCTGGAAAGTCTAAAGATCTTTCAGGAGCTGGGGGATGGGGGAAGGAAGAAAAGCTGGGCTTACACTATAATATGGAAGATCTTCTATAATGATTTATCATTCACCCTTATGATTTCTCTTTCTCATTTACCTTTTCATGCTTCTCTTGATTCTTGTGTTTGAAAGTCAAATTTTCTATTCAGCTCTGGTCTTTTCACTGAGAAAGCTTGAAAGTCCTCTATTTTATTGAAAATCTGTATTTTGCCTTGGAGCATTATACTCAGTTTTGCTGGGTAGGTGATTCTTGGTTTTAATCCTAGCTCCTTTGACCTCCGGAATATCATATTCCTAGCCCTTCAATCCCTTAATATAGAAGCTGCTAGATCTCGTGTTATCCTGATTATGTTTCCCCAGTACTCGAATTGTTTCTTTCTGGCTGCTTGCAGTATTTTCTCCTTGCTCTGGGAGCTCTGGAATTTGATGATAATATTCCTAGGAGTTTTCTTTTTGGGATCTATTTGAGGAGGTGATCGATGGATTCTTTCAATTTCTATTTTGCCCTGTGGCTCTAGAATGTCAGGGCACTTCTCCTTGATAATTTCTTGAAAGATGATATCTAGGCTCTTTTTTTGTTTGTGGCTTTCAGGTAGTCCAATAATTTTTAAATTATCTCTCCTGGATCTATTCTCTAGGTCAGTAGTTTTTCCAATGAGATATTTGACATTGTCCATTTTTTCATTCCTTTGGTTCTGTTTTATAATATCTTGATTTCTCATCAAGTCACTAGCTTCCACTTGTTCCAATCTCATTTTTAAGGTAGTATTTTCTTCAGTGGTCTTTTGGACCTCCTTTTCCATTTGGCTAATTCTTCCTTTCAAGATATTCTTCCCCTCATTGGCTTTTTGGAGCTCTTTTGCCATCTGAGTTAGTCTATTTTTTAAGGTGTTATTTTCTTCAGTATTTTTTGAGTCTCCTTTAGCAAGTCATTGACTTGTTTTTCATGGTTTTCTTGCATCACTCTCATTTCTCTTCCCAGTTTTTCCTCTATTTCTCTTACTTGCATTTCCAACTCCTTTTGAGCTCTTCCATAGCCTGAGACCAATTCATATTTTTCTTGGAGGCTTTTGATGTAGATTCTTTGACTTTGTTGACTTCTTTTGGCTGTATGTTTTGGTCTTCTTTGTCACCAAAAAAAAAATTCCAAAGTCTGAGTCTGAACCTGAGTGCGTTTTTGCTGCCTGTTCATGTTCTCAGCCAACTACTTAACCCTTGAGGTTTTTGTCAGGGGATGACAGCTTGTAGAGTAGAGAGTACTTTGTCCCAAGCTTGAGGGGCAGACAAGGATTTTTGGTACTAGATAATACATGACTGGCTCCTTCAAAACAAAATCACATGACAACAGTAAGACTCTGCTTTGGCAAATAGAGAATAGTTCATTCAAACTAAATATGTTTTGCAAAGAAACTTTTGCTACTCCTTTGTGCTTGACTGTAATAACAGTGGTAGTGGTACTGGTATTAGTGGTGGTTGTCAGAGGCAATGCTGAAATAAAATTGAATATGGTGTTATTCACTTGCGAGTAAATCCATAATTCCAAGGACCTTCAAAAAGACTAGTCAAGTTCAGGACCTCTTACTCTTGTTTCTTCACACATAACTTCATTCCTAAACAACTTGATCCTACCCTGCCTATCATCCATCACTTCTACTGTGCCCTTTGGAATCCAGGCTCTATTGGAAATGAACTCCCTTTCATCCCTAGCCTTTACTAGTACATTAGTTACCTCCTTCACATTAAAAAAAAAAACTTTTGGCTATCCCCTGAGTTCGTTGGGTCCCTGTCCTTTATGTCCAATGCTAGTCAATCATACTCTCATATTCCTGCATATATAGGGTTAGTAGGTAGGGTTGAGGTCTCCCTTGCCCTATACTATCTCTTCCAGACCTTTAACATCCTGCCTTCCTTCAACAATCCCTCTTCCTCTGAAGTTTAAATTATCCAAATGCCATCTTCTCTAGATCTTTACTATCTACCTCAAGGACACTCTTCCATCTTCCTCAAAAATGTCAAAACCTAGTGCATAGTTTTCCTCTTCAACCCATGATATCATTCTTATTTATCTCAATACTCATGTGAACAACCTTCCCAACACCTTGGCTTCAAAATTCTATGGCCTTCTCGATTTTCATGCTCTCCATTTCCATTCTAGCACCAGGAAAACACAACTTAGACTTCATTGTCAATTAAAACTAGACCATTTAAAGGTCTTGAGTTGTCAAATTTTTCTCTGTCCATGACATCTTCTACTTCTAGATTTCCCACTCCTTGATTTCTAAACTTGTGCATAAACTTTATTGAGATCTCTGGCTTCTCAATCCCTATCTTCTTTCCCAATTGCTCATTTCTCTTGTGATTTCACTTCCTTACCTAGTACACTTAACCCTGTGGACCCCTCTGGCAACATTATTCCTTTCCTTACTCTTGAACCATTTATACCCTTGCCTGTCTGAATTCAGATCTTCTTGATTCTAAGTCCAGTGTCCTATCCACCATACCACGTGGATACCCTTGGAACCTTGAGTGTTTTAGTTCCAATAATAAATTTAGAGCTAGAAGAGATCTGGTAGAACCAGATCTCAACTGATAGAACCTCTCATTTTATAGTTCCCTGGGGAATGTGTCCCCTGGGCATGGATAGTTGAACTCTGCTGTGTACAATACCATGACCATGAATGGAGGCAACAATTCCTAATCTGTTTTGTATTTTGGTTTTGTTTTTTTTAATACTCCCTGATTCCCACTTCTTATTCTGCAATTTGTTTTTTCCTGTGATTTAATTGTTGAGGGCACAAGTTGCAACCTGTTGCCTATTTATGGGCCTTCACTATAAGATCTTTTGACTTTTTATTTGGTCATACCTTTGCTTATGGAATGGACCCTTGACTATTAGGAATATGGCAAAGCAAATGAAACTACTACAGATATATGTGCGTATGTCTTTGACTGGAGTTTCTCCCTAGGAATAGCTCCGTGCCCATGGGATTAGAAGAGAAATAAATTACCTAGAATAAACAGGGATAAGAAGAGAAAGGAAAGGGGGGGAGGGGAGAGAAGAAAAGAGAAAACTGTTCAAGGTATATTCATCTCATTTTTGCATTTTTTTATTTTGACCATTGTAAATGTCTATAGTATGAATTGCTGAGAGGTGGCCTTTTTATTCTGCTATCTCTAGTCCAGGCTGGTTTTTATAAGCATTTCTCTTGTCTCCACAAACACAAGTTAAATAGTTGTATAAATAAAAGAGGAGCAACATACTGTAGTGAGTAGAAATAAGGCCTCATAGCTACAAAGACTTGAGTTCAAGTCCCACATACCAGATTTTTGACTCTGGCCAAGTAACCTGACATTTCAGTGCCCTAAGACTTTTTAAGAGGATAAGTTGCAGACAAGATGGCAACACAAACCAACATTGGTAGAAGGACCTTCCTCACCTGGGAGTTCAATATATCAACAAAATACAAGGCCAAATAAAAATCATCATAGAGTTGTTGGGAATCTTACTTTGAGGGCCAGAACTTTGTCTGGGGAAGGGAAAGAGGATACTCTTATGATGGTTTTGTTCAACCAGGCCTGGGTCTAAGATGCACTTTGCTTAATTTTCTGGAGCCTACGTCCTGAAAAAGTTGTAATAAAAGTAGTCAATTCATGCAAAATAACTTCCTACTTTTTAAGGGGTATAATAATCCTGTGGTCAAACCAGTTAGGATTGTCCCATCCAATGAAGGGAAAGCAATTGGATATTTAGAAAAATCCTGCTTCCATATTTGTGAGTCTGCTTCTGTGACCTTTCACACTGTTCCCTTATATTCACCTGGGACATATTGAATATTAAGATGCAACACAGGGAACCATTATAAAGACTTTAGTATGTTGTATGTAAGATTTCTAATAGGCTGCCCTTTATCAATTCTCCACCCACTCCTCCCATTGGTGAGTGGTTAATTCAATAGCATGCCCAAAACATCAGTAATCATTTCTAGCACTAATTTGGTCTCATAATATTAATCTACCTCTCAGGCAATCGGTCCATAATATGAAACCAGGACCAAGATAAAGTTCTAAGCTAATAACAAGAAGCAATTGTAGCAGCAATGGGTTCTATTACACACAAAAAGTTTACTGTTTACAATTATTACAAAGGATTCAAACTCTACAAGAATAGTTTATAGCTGGCTAGCTATATTACTCCCTAAATCAATGTTATCCAGGGACCAGTTTGTTGCTGGTTTGTACCTATTAAACTATTGATGAAATATATCCAAATCTTTCAGCTTTACATTTTGTTCGTACAGAATATATCACATTCACCATAATGTAATGCAAATGAAAGACAGCAACAGAAACAAATTAATAACAGCAATAAAAACAATGCTTCATGGGATACATCAATGTTGGGAATTTAGAATTTAAAATAAATTCAAACTATTCCATCCCCGAAAAATTATGGAATTAGCCATCCAAGGAACGGAAAGAAAAACAGGAGTAATAGTTAATGTTGACACAGTACTTTACAGTTTATAAAGGGCTTCACGCACATTGTTTCCCTGAATTCTCATAAAAACTGTCTAAGTTAGCACTACATGCATTACTATATTGCTCTAATTTTATAAATGAGGAAACTGAGATCAAAGAGGTCAAATGATCGGCCCATGTTCAGACCACCAGCAAACATCAGAAGCAAAAATATAAATCCAAGTTTCATAGTTGTTCAGTCCTATCTGACTCTTTGAGACTATTGGGGTTTTCTTGGCAAAGATACGGGAGTGGTTTGCCATTTCATTTTCCAGATCATTTTACAGATGAGGAAACTGAGACAAACAGGATTAAATAACTTGCCTAGGGTCACACAGTTTGTAAGTGTCTGAGACAAGATTTGAACTCAGGAGGATGAATCCACTCTATCCACTCTATCCACTACCCCACCTAGCTGTTTCATACAAAGCTTAAAAACACCCTGGAAAAGTGGACAAAGAAGGGCTAGGTTTTTAGTCAAAGGAGTGGATTTAGAATATGATCTCTGCGTCAAATCTTTCCCCACTCCAATCCATCCTCCACTGAGCTTCCAAAGTGAATTTCCCCAAATGCAAGTTACCTCTGTACTCAACAAACTCAAGTGAGTGAATCTCTTTTACTTCTAGGACCAAATACAAAACCCTTTTCTTTTAGCATTTGAAGCCCTTCTCAACCTAACCCATTCCTACCTTTCCAGTCTTCTTATATTTTACTCCCTTCTAAACACTCCATGATCTAGCTACACTAGTCTACTGGTCTCTCTCATTAGAAATGGAATGTCCCATGTGACACTCCATCTCCTGACTATGAATTCGCACCGGCTGCTCCCATATTTGGAATGCTATGCCTCTTTATTTCCAATTCTTGGCTTCCCTAGCTTCATTTATGACTCAGTTTAAATGTAACCTTCTATAAGAACCTTTTCTCACTTCTCTCCCCCACTGGGGGGAGAGATAAGATAAGTAGGTAAGTAGGTAGGTAGGTAGGTAGATGGATGATAGATAGATAGACAGACAGACATACACATACACGTATACTTAAACACATATCTATATACACACATATGTATAAATATATGCTTATGCATTTATATAGATATCTACATATTTATGTGCCTGTGCATGTATTCATGTACGTGCATGTATGTTTCTACAAATACATATGTCTATTCATACATACACAATGCATCCACATGACTATTTGCAAGTTATCAAGATGTTCATTGCTTGTTGGAAGGAAACTTGTTTTTGCCTATCTTTATATCTCTAGCATTTCACTCAGTGCCCAGTAGACAGTTAGAGCTTAATAAATATTTACTGACTACCTGAAAACTGTTTTCTACCTCCCACTTCGAAAACTTAGGTATTCATTATAATTCAGATCTACGTTCTGTTTATATCATCTGTATTTCTTCTTTTAAATATTTTTAAAGACTAGATCTCCCTATCTCCCTCGGACTAAATGTACTCTTGTCCCTCCTGATACCAATACTGATCTGCATGGAACCTTTAACCTGCTCTCTTCTTTCCAACCTGGCGTGGTTCACTTCTCCCCTTGCTGTATCCACTGTACCACCTAGATGCGCCAGGAAACTTAAGGAACCTATTAGGTTCACATTAATTCAACAAAGCTTTATTAAATGTCCAAGGTATTTGAAGCACTGCCCTAGACACTGAGGGTGCAATGATACAAACAAAACAAGGCTGGTCCACAAGAAGCTTGCATTCTCCTAGAATCTTACAAGGGCTTAGAGAAGGGCTGGTGAGAATCAAGATACGTTATGAAGGTCATAGGAGTTCAGTACTGGCACAGCATAGAACTAACCAAAGTGAGAGTAGTCTCAGTTTGTTACACTCACATGGTCTGTGAGCACATGTGTGCTTATATCTGGCTATGTGTAGCTTCTTCAGTTTTTCTATTCTATTTCTATTCCTGTTGCCAGGATTTACATTGTTATTTGTAGCAATGACTAAAGTCACATGACACCACATAGTTCAACAGTCTTTTGGGATCATCAGTAGTTCTCTAATCTCAAGAAAAGAATAAATAATGATCAAAATTTTAAATTCACCTCCATAATTTTTAATGTCTGTCCTTCAATTTTTTTTTCCTGAAAATTTCTCTTTCCCTCATAAACATAGTATGTCTAAAGGAGGAGGCAATCCTGGCCATCATAATTGACTAGAATAACTAGGTAGTTTAAAGAAATGAGGGCTAGCTGAATAAATTATGTTACATGAATTTAATGGAATTTAGTGTCCTATAAGAAATGATGAAAGAGACTGTTTCAGAGAAACCTGGGAAGATTTATATGAATTGATGCAGAATGAAGGGACCAGAACCAGGAAAATGATTTATGTAATAACAATAAACAACTTCATTAAGACAAACAACTTTGAAAAATTTTAGAACTCTAACCATCCACAGTTCCAGAGAACTGATGAAGCATCTCCTGACAAAAAGGTAATGGGCTCAAGATGTAGAATGAGCCATATACTTTTGGATATAGCCAATGCTATTTGTTTTGACTGACTCTGCATATTTGTTGCATAATGTTTTTTTTCCCTTCCTTTTTTCTCAAGGTGGATAGAGAAGCTGATAGGAAGAGAAAAAATTATTATTAAAGTAAAATTTATTTTTAAAAAATTCTTAAGAAATAAATGTCTACCAACATCTCCTAGAGTGGTATACATATTGGAGAAGTCATTTCTTTGGCAAGCTTTATGACCTTCTACATAGCAATGGTTTTGTTCTTTAGTTTCCCTGAATGCCCTGAAGTATGTTGTTAAAATTAATCGACTATACCATAGTAGTGCTTCAGATTGCTGACCTATAAAGCCTTCGGTTGTGATTATATAATTTGTACTCCATAGCCAGTCTTGTGATTAAAGGATCTAAGTCAACACATTGAATAATAATAAAGTCAGACTAACAGCAGAAAACAGTGACTGAAGGTACACAGGCCTGGGGCACATTTGAATATAATTTATTACTCTGATTGTATATATATGTGTATATATATATATATATATATGTATATTGAATATATACATATTCGCCAGTCATTACAGGAAAAAATAATATGGCTGACAATGAATGAGATAATCATTAGCTTTTCATTTTACCTGTATGTGCTAACTTGTTCTCAGAAAATGTAAGACTCTAATTGGTTCTCCATTTGACATTTATCTACCATCTTCCTAGCATGATACACAGTAATCAATTTGGCCACTGGGGAGATTAACTTATTTGGATGGAATCAGAGAAAATGTTCTTATAACTTAGGAATAATACCCACCTTGGGTGGTTAAAGGAGTATAAGAGAAAGAAGGAAGACTCAGGGAAATTGTCACATCTATTAGTGAATTGCTGGAATTCTATTCTGGAGAATTCTTGCCAGAAAGCAGCAGGCCTATTTTCAGGGAACTGCCAAGGGCTGCAATTTTATGGGCACAGTGTTTTGAGAAAACTCATAAAACTTTTCATGCATCTGCCTACTTGAATATTTGGAACTTTTAAGTCTTGGTAACCGCTTCCTCTTCATAAATGTCCTGTAGCTCACTAGTGTAGAGCCACGGGATCTAGGATCAGGAAGATCTGGGTTTCAGTTCCACCTTAGATACTTAACTCTATGACTGTAGTAAAGTAATTGAACCTCAGCCTCATGTATAAAATGTTAAAAAACATAATAACCTGCATTCTTTAGAAATTGAAATAACGGTGTCTAGATTTCTGAAGGCACTTTCATTTTTTTTGCAGCTTGTAGCCAAATCCCTGTTAGTGGAAATCAATTTCCTCAGATTTTCACATTGTGCTTTGAATCCTTATTTGTTTCTCTAAGTAGAATCTAATGTGAAGAACTTAATACTGCTTTTAAAATTTTCATTGCTATATAAGCCTAATGTTACTGAAGATAGAAAAAAAGTGCTATTAAGTGACTTACTTTGCCATTTGGATTATAGAAAATATGCTGATCTTGCTGTGCTGCCATGCTTTGTTCTTTGGCAAAATTTTACTTGACATTTTTAGTATTTGTTTATTAAAATTTATTACTAACTTTTTTTATATCAGGGAAGTGTACAAGATGATCTTTTAAAAAAAAGAATTGTATGTATATCTTTTATTTTTGTATTTCCCAAATTCCGTCCTAAATATCTCCTACTTTTTCCTTCCAGAGAGCCATCCCTTATACTATATAATTCGTATTTTTAAAAAGAAGGGAAAATCATAATCATATAATTACATAATCAACTAATACATCAAAAAGAAAATCTGACCATTATATCCAGTGTTCCACTCCCCGCCCCACCTGCATCTCTTCAAAGGAATGTGGAAAGTGTTTTCTCATAGCTCTTATTTGGGACCAACCTTGTTCTTTGTGATTTCACGACATTTATTTTAATTTCTTTTGTGGCTGTTATTCTTTCCATTTACATTGTGGCAGTCAATATATATTAATTTCTTGAATCTGTTTACTCTCATCAATTCATGTAAACTTCATATGCTTCTCCATATTCATGCTATTTGTCATTTCATATAGCACAGTAACATTCTATTACATTCATTTTATACAACTTGATTAACTATTATGGTTATTTTCTTTCCATGTCTTTTTCTATAAAAGTGCTGTAAATATCCTAGTCTATATGAAGACTTTTTTTGTCATTAACCTTCTTCATGTATATATGCCTAGAAGTGGAAGCCCTGGGTCTGAGGGTGTAGGCATTTTGGAGACTTTCTTCCTTTAATTCTAATTTGGGGGGGGGGTTGAAGGGGGAAGGCAGGGCAATTGGGGTTAAGTGACTTGCCCAAGGTCACACAGCTAGTGGGTCAAATGTCTGAGGTCAGATTTGAACTCAGGTCCTCCTGACTCCAGGGCCGGTGCTCTACTCACTGCACCACCTCTGATTTTTAATATAATGGATTGCCTGGATAGTGACTTGTTAGCTGCTTAGAAATGTTTGAAGAAAAGTATGGATTTGCACCAAAATATGCCATGTGTATATCTTTTAATGTGTGTTCCCCATAACTATTGTAATAGTCAAACATGTATAATTTTTCTTCGATTACATGGAGGAAATTGCTGCAAGACTCATGTAATTAATGTATTCTAATATATAGTTCCTTTTTTCTTTTTAAATAAGCCCTTACTGATATCTTATGTTTCTTACATCATCATAGCTATGTGGAGCTTCTTTTTCATCCTCCTCCCAGAGAGCCAGACCCTAAAACAAATAGCATTTTTAGAGAGGGAAAGAAATCAGCACAAGTGATCAATGTATTGAAAAATTGGAAATTTTATGCAATGTTTAACACTTGTGGACCTCCCACATTTAGGAAGTGGGTGTCTTGGGGGTACCTTCTCATCTCTTCATTTGAGTCCTGCTGTATCTTTATAATTTTGTTATATTTACTTTTGATTTTCTGCGTGTAATTTTTTCTATTTACATTGTCGTAGTTACTTTTTCTTGACTCTGCTTACTTTGCCCTTCATCAGTCTTCTTTGTGATCATAACACATAGTTTCTTACAACACAGTAATATTCCATTACATTCATATACCACAATTTCTTTAGCACCTACTTTGTTTCCAATTCTCATCTAACACAGAAAGTGCTGCTATAAATATTTTGGAGCATATGGAAATTTTTTCTTATCAGTGGTTTTTGTGGGGTATAAACCCAGTAATGGAGTCTCTGGTTCAAAGAATATGGATTTTTAGTCACTTTATTTGAATAATTCCAAATTGCTTTCCAAAATGGTTATATTATTTCACAACTCCACCAACACGGTACTAGTGTGTTAGTCATTCCATAACCCCTCCAATTATGATTATTGCTATTTTTGGTTGTTTTTACCCATTTTCAGGGTATAAGATGAAAGCTCAGGGTTTTGTTGTGATTTGCATTTCTCTTAAGGTACATTTTCTGTTAGCAAAATAGTTAAATTAGTCCAGCAAGGTCACTGCTCGTGTATGGACAGCAATTCAGGAGATATTCACTACAGGGAGGAGAAGAGGGAAGTTTTGGCTAACTGAATTAGCTGGTGAAGATTTTTTGTTTGTTTCAATTCCCTTGGAGTATCTTTCTAATGTGCATCAGCTTATTTGATTTAATAAACACAGTACTATGAGAATACAGTAACTCAAATGATTTCTCCCCTACCCCTGCACCCACCATGCACCGATCTGTTATCTTAAGTTATCAACATAATCTGTTCCTTGACAGTCCTTCAAAATAGTATCTCATCATCTTTTCTTTAAATTAAATTAATTTAAATTTAAAATGCTCAGTTTTTTCAACTAATCCTTATATGGACTGTTCTCAATCCTTTCTTCATTTTAGTTGATCTCCTCTGGAAGGCAGATAATTTTCCTAAAATGTGGCAGCCCAACTGGCAGCTATATTGCTGTTAGCACCTATATATACAATTGCATAAGAACACAGGAATTTTCAGCATAAGCAGTCAAGGTTGATGCAATGTACTGGCATTTTTTTTCCTTTGGAATAAATTTCATAGTACCAGAGCAAGGTCGATAAGGTTAGAATGGACATAAGAGCTTTGTGTCCGTCACAGAGCTGAAATCTCCTTGAAAAATGTCTTTGCTTTTCTGTAAGGAAGATTGAATTTAATGATTTTTAAAGTATATTTTAAACTACCTGTCAAGATGAATTGGCAAAATGAATGCCAGAATTTATGAAGAAACATCAAAAATTTTAAAGTTTTAAAACTATCTAATTATGCTTTCTATGTCTTGGAATTTACTTATCTTTAGTGATCTGGCATTTTGTTCTGTATTTATAAGTCTTGGGACAAAATGATTCGTTAATATAGGAAAAATCTGTCCAGGTCCCATCTAGGTTCAAACACATTTGACATCAACAGAAATCATCTCTTTTCTGACCTGCTACTTTTGAAAGGTAAGTTAATAGGCTAATGTTATAAGGAGGGATTTTGACAAAGCCTTTTCCAGGAAAGTTGTGCTTATTCTGAAAATGATGGCCTTTGCCACACATTCACACTTGAGTGGGTCTTAATGGGAAATTCACCCAACACTGGATTACTGCACAAAGAGTCATTTCTGTAAGTGTCCTATTGAAAGAAGCCTTTTTCCCTGTGAAAATGTATTCCAAATATATTCCAACGTCTGCATGCTCCTGAAAATAACCATGTCTTGTTCATCCGTGATTTACCATGATTATGACAAATGATGGAGGCAGACTTGAAATTCCATGCTAGCACTAGTTTTTCTCTTAAACATATCTCATGAAAATATCTGCAGAAATGACAGAATCTTTGTTTATTTCCTTCATAGTTGATTTATGTAGACCATATATCATGGACCACATGTTTGCATATCTTTAAGTGCTCTACAAATGTGAGCAATGGTCTCTGCAACAGATATTCATTATTTGTAGCGTAGGACTAAAAAGCAATGCAGAGAATAAGATGCATAGTATGCGAGGTTGTTGCCCCTGCTAAGATCTGAGGTGCTTTAATGAGTTTCATAATAAGTAGGAAATAGTACATACCCACAAACAGTTTAGAATCTAATAGGCAAGCAAAGATAAATGCAAATAAATAAAAACAGAATCATAAAAACTAACTGTTGGTAGAACAGTACATAATTGGGAAAGTAAGGAAAATAACGTAAAGTTTGTTAGTGGTTGTGGTCTTAAAAGCATGAAATAATATGTATTAATTTATTAATATATTAATTAATTAATTAAGTAAAATATAATAAGTAAGCCTTGAACATGAACCAGTTGACTAAGATCAGTTGGTTGCGGTTCTCTGATTTATGTAGAATGACACAAGACAGTATTACACCTGCAAAGAGCACTAAGTTGGTAGTCAGCAATTTAGAGTCCTAGTTTTTGTTCCACCACTAATGAGCTGTATGATTGATGCTGGGAAAGATCTTTTACCTCTTTGTATTCAATTCAACACATCCAAAATTGAACTTTTCTGTTTCCCCTTAAACCATCTTTCTTCCTAACTTCTGTGCAAACACCGTCTTTGGAGTCCATCATCCATCCAGGTCTGTCAATTCGGAGTAATTCTCTACTCTTCATTCCTCACCCTCCTTTCTGACCTGTACACAGTGTTACCAGGACCTATTGATTCTACATCCACAGCATCTCTAGAATCTTTTCCCTTTTCTCTACTTATCCTAGCTCTGCCCTTCTCACCCTTTGCCTCAATTGTTACCAAAGCCAAGTTGCCTGCCTTCTAGGCTCTTTAATTTATCTTCCACAAAGCTGCCAAATTAATATTTCTAAAACACGGGATTGACTATCTCATTCCTCTGTTTAAGAAACTCAAGTCTCCCTACTGTCTCTAAGACAAAATACAGGTTTGTTTTTGGTTTTTAAAGTTTTTGACAATTTGGCTTCAATTTTGGACTGAATTCATATTACACTGTCTCATATGCTGTTTCAGCTAACCTGGCCTATTTGCTGGTCTCTTTACATAACAATCTTTTTCTTGGTACTGTACCTTTGCAACTTATATCCCCTGTACCTACAGTTCTCTTTCTTCTCATCTCTGCCTCTTGGAATCCCTGACTCCCTCTAAGGCTTGAAGAGAAAAAAAGTCAACAAAGCAAATCAACACATCTAAGATTTATAAAGCATGTGTACTATACCACACCCATGACTTTCCATTTCTGCCAAGCAGTGCAGTGAGAATATATTCTCAGAGCTCTTCTTTGGAGCCAGGCTTGTTTTTTGTAATTTTGCAACATTCAGTTTTAATTATTTTGTGTTCTTTCCATTTGCATTGTGTTATCAATATGCATATTGTTTTCTTGGCTTTGCTTATTTTGAAACTCTGCAGCAAATCACTTCCTTTGTTCCATGCTTTTGGATTCATTATATTTCTAAAAGTGTGGTATTATTCGATTAGGTTCATGTACCACAATTTGTTTAGCCATTCCTGAGCTTATGGATAGATACTTTGTTTCTAAGTATTTGCCATCGAAAAGGTGCTGCTGTATGATGTATGTATATATGTACACACATGCCATAATATATAATATATATGTATATATGTGTGTATATATATATATATATACATATATAGTGAATTGTTGGTTGGTGGATATATATCTATATCTATATATGGATGTAGATAATACACACACACACACACACACACACACACACACCGCATACACACACACACTTCCTTCTTATCAATGACCTCTTTGGGGTATATGTCTAGTAATGGGAACTTGGAGTTAAGGACATGGAGCTTTTAGTCACTGTGTTTGCAGAACCCCCAATTGTTTTCCAAAATGATTTTATTGATTCATAGTTAAACCAATGATACACTAGTTTGCCTATCTATCCACAACCATTCCAACATTGAGTATTCTCATCTCTTTTCATCTTTGC
Source organism: Trichosurus vulpecula (assembly GCF_011100635.1). Lineage (NCBI taxonomy): Eukaryota > Metazoa > Chordata > Mammalia > Diprotodontia > Phalangeridae > Trichosurus > Trichosurus vulpecula. Next base: position 164,786,699 of record NC_050580.1, on the reverse strand, counting down.
CAGTTGGTGGGATGTGAGGTAAAACCTCAAGGTTGTTTTTATTTGCTTTTCTCTTACTGTGAGTGATTTGGAGCATTTCTTCTTAAGGCTGTTAATAATTTGCATTTCTTCTTTTGAGAACTCTGTTCCTTTCCTTTGGTCATTTATCTATTGGGGCATTAGAGAATGGCTTTTGTAGATAGATATCTAACCTCTATATATAAATGTTATATGTATAAATCTAAGTTAATATATGTATATATCCATAAACAGTATAATATACAAACATATAGCTATATATATTCATACATGCAAATACATAACATCTGTCATATTGTTTGGATACTAGATCTTTTACTGAGAAATTTGATAGAACATTTTTTTTCCATTCAAGTGTTTGAATTCATGTCTTCCTACTCCACGCCCAGCTCTCTATTCATTGTGCTTCCTAGCTCTCTTTATGACTTTTCTTTTTGATTGCTGTTTTATAATATATTTTGAGGTGTGAAAACCTTTTGTTTTTCCAAATTAATTTTGTCATTATTTTATTAAGTTCTGTAATATATCCCTTTGATGGAGCTGATCATCTGAAAGTGCATTTAGTATTCCATTTCTGTAGCCCCAACAATTTCTTTATTTTTAAAGTTTTTTTTAATTAACAGATAACATTTTTCTCCCTCTTATTCATATTGAAAAAAAAGAAAGAAAATCTCCTTGTAATAAATCTGCATAGTAAAGCAAAATAAATTGCCCTGTAGTCTGCATACAAAAAAAAGTTATGTCTCATTCTGCCCACTAAAGCTATCATTTCTATCTGCAGGTAGATAGCCTGTTTCAACATCAGGCCTCTGGATCGTCATTTTGTTGATTAGAGTTTTTACCTCTTTCCAACTTCCCTTTTCAGTCTTGTTGCTATTATATAAATTGTTCTCTTGGTTCTTTCCATTTCATTCTGAATCAGTTTATAAAAGCTTTCAAAATTGTTCTTTTTATGATATTTTTATTTTATGATATATTTATGATAGTTTATGGTATTACTATTATGATATATGATAATATGATATGTATTTTATGATATACTGTCCACAGTTATTTTAGTTCTGCTTATTTCACTATTCATCAGTTCATGTATGTCTTTATCTCTTTGAAATTACTTATTTTAATACATACATATTTATTAAATGCAGATTCTCCTATATTTTAGAAATCACTCATTTCCTCAACATGATAGTATCCCATCACATCCATATATTATAATTTTTTCGGCCATTCCTCAGTTGAGAGGCATCCCTTTATTTTCCAGGGTAAAGTTTTAGGTTTTGGGTTGTTTTTTTTTTTTTTGCCACAACAAAACAAAAAAGAAAATAGCTCCTTTAAATGTTTTTGTGGGGGCAGCTAGGTGGCGTAGTGAGTACAGCACCGGCCCTGGAGTCAGGAGGACCTGAGTTCAAATTTGGCCTCAGACACCTGACACATGTACTAGCTGTATGACCTTGGGCAAGTCACTTAACCCCAATTGCCCTGCCAAAAAAAAAAAGCCTGTTTTTGTGCATATAGGATCTTTTACTTTTTCCTTGCTGTCCTATTGGCATAGAATTAGCTAGCAGAGATATAGCTGGGTTAAAGAGCATGTACTGTTTAATCACTTTTTAAGTATAATTCCAAATTTGCTTTCCAGAATAGTTATACACATTCATAGATCCACTAACAGGGTATTAATGTGTCTGCTTTCCCACAGCCCTTTGAACATTTGTCATTTTCCTTGTTTTTGTCATCATTGCCAATCTGAGTGAAATAATGGATTTAATTTTCATTTCTTTAATTAGTAGTGATTTAGAGTATTTTTAAAAGTATCTGTATAGAAAGCCTGGGTTTCTTCCATTGAGAACTATAACCTTAGGGAAAGACTCTTATTCTTATAAGAATTTATCAGTTTGAGGATGGCTCTTAGTCTTATAAATTTGAATCAGATCTTGATATATCTTGGGAATGAGACCTTTATCGGAGAAACACTAAAAGATTTTCTCCAGTTAATTGTTTCCTTTTTAATATTACCTTTATTGGATTTGTTTTTGTAGAAATTTTTTAATTTTATGTAATTGAAATTATCCATTGTATCTGTGCTATTGATTTACATTTGACTTGATGTGACAATTGTTTCACTAGGTATGGACTTTTCTCCTATCCATAGATCTGTTAGGCAACATTTACCATGTTTTTCTAATTTGTTTATGATGTGACCTTTACTACCTAGGTCACAAATCCATGTAGAGTTTATCTTGGTCTAAATTTTGGTGTTGGTCTAATCTAATTTCTTCCTACTGCTGTCTATTTTTCTCATCAATTTTTTTTAAATAGTCCTTACCCAGTAGCGAAGATATTTGTATTTGTTGACTACTAAATACACTTTCTCCTGTGTGTTGTGTACCTAGTCTGTTCCACTGATCTCTCTGCTTTTAACCAGTACCAAATTGTTTTGATAATTTCTCCTTTATACCATAGTTTGAGATCTGACACTGCTGTGCTGCTTTCACTTACTTTTTTCATGATTTCCCTTAATATTCTTGACTTTTTTGTCTCGGAATTTATTTTTGTATTTTATAATTTTTTTCTAGTTGTTATCCTTTGATAATTTTATTGGTACATCATTGATAAGTTAATTTAAGTAACATCATTTTATTGCATACTGACATGATGTAAGCAATTAATATTTTTCAGTTATTTTGGTCTATTTCTGAGAACAGTGGTTTGTATCTATATTTATATAGTTCTTATATGTGTCTTGGTAGGTTGACTCAAAAGTATTTCATATATTCTGTAGTTATTTTAAGTGGAATTTCCTTCTATTTTTTCCTACTGGGTTTTATTTATATTACATAGAAAAGCTGATGATTTATGTGGGTTTAATTTATATCCTGCAAGTTTGCCAAAGTTATTGTTTGAATTAATTTTACTTGATTCTTTAGAGTTATATACACTATTATATTACCTGCAAAAAAAGTGATGATTCTTTTTCTTCTTTGGCTATGTTTATTACCTCAATGTTTTTTTCTTGTCTTATCACTGTAGCCAGCATTTCTAGTACTATGTAAAACAGTAGTAGTGGATATAGACATCCTTGTATCACCTCTGTTTTTAGGGGAAAGGATTTTAGTTTGTCTTTGTTACAAGTAATGATAGCTCTTGGTTTTAGGTACATACTATTTGTCATTTTAAGGAAAGGTCTATTTATTCCTATGTTTTCTAGTCTTTTTAATAGAAATAAGTGTTGTATTTTGTCAAAAGCTTTTTCTTAATCTACTGATATTACAGTATGATTCTTGTTGATTTTGCTATTAATATAACTAAGTTTTTATTTTCCCTGATAGTAGATTAATTGTGCATTCCTAGCATAAATCCAATCTGATCTTAGTGTATAATCTTTGTGATACCTTTTTTAGCCTCTTTGCTAAAGGGCAGAGTTTATTAGTAAATATTTTGATTTTTTCTTCTATAATAATTAGGGACATTGGTCTAGTTTTCTTTCTCTGCAATTTGTTTGAGTCTATATTTTTCATTTTGTTCATCTTTCTGTTAGATTTACCTAAACCTAAGAGAGGGACATTAAAGTCTTCTGCACTATTACTATCTTTTTCTTTTTTAATTTGGTTCATTTTCCTTTATGAATTTAGGTCCTAGGGTATTGGGAGTATATGTTTAATATCTAGATTGGCTTGTTGTCTGTGGTCCCTTTCAATATGACATTGTTTCCTTTTTAAAAATCTCTTTTTATGTTGTAAATTTTCATTTTTGCTTTGTCTAGTAGCTTTATTTCAGGTCCTTTTTTTTAGTCACTCAGTTCATAGTAAATTTTATTCCAGTCCATCATTTTATTTTCTGTGTGACTGCTTTTTAGTTATGTTTCTTTGTAAGCAACAGATTGTGGGGTTTTGTTTTCTTATCCAGTGTGTTACTCTTTTTCATTTTGTTGGTTTGACTAATTCATTCATACTTAAGGCTGTGGGAATTAAGTTTATATTTTCCCCCATTTTTCTGTAATGTTTTTAATTAGAATTTTTCCCTTCTTCTGTAAAGATAGTACTTTGCCTCTTGAGTTATTTTTGCTTAATCTTCTCTTAAGTTCCCCATTGCTATTTATTACCCTTTTTCCTAGTTTTAGAGTATAGTTTACTTTATTGATTCCTTTTCTTTCTTCCTTTTATCTAGTTATCTAAACAGTTCTTTCTATCTTTTTTCCTCTCAATTAAAATAGCCAAGTAAAATGCCTTTGTTTTCCTTCTCTTTGATTTAATTTGTTTGCTAGGTTTAATTTTTTCTCTCTCTTTTCCTATAAAAGATTTTTTTCTCTCATTCTCTTCATTATTTATCATCCCCTTCTGTATATTTGAGATTTTTATTCTCTGATTTATACTCCTTATGTTTATTCTTTGTCTAGTCTTTTCCTCATAGAATTAAAGCTTTTAAGGTGTCTATTTTGAGTTCCCTTTTCTAAACAATTTCTGCATTATTATTTTACAGATCTTGCCCTCTCAAGATTTCTCCTTTCTTTCTTCCAGTTTCATTCCCTTGCTTCATTCCCTCACTCCTTCTTCTATACTCCATCTCTAACCTTTTTTTTTTTGCAAGGCAATTGGGGTTAAGTGATTTGCCTAGGGGTTTTACAGAGCTAGTAAGCATTAAGTGTCTGAGGCCGGATTTGAACCCAGGTCCTCCTGACTCCATGGCCAATGCTCTATCCACTGCACTACCCTGTCCTTCCTAAGAGTCTACAGTTCTCTTCTGTCTTTTTCTTCCCTTGTCCCTTTTTCTGAATTCTGTCATTCTGCAGTTTAGACAGACAGACAGACAGACAGACAGACACACACACACACACACACACACACACACACACAGATGCTCTGATTCACTTGTACACAGGCTGTTGTGAGGTTTAATCTTTGTTGTTTCTGACCTATTCTTCTCCTATGGAGGGGTGGAGTTGGGGAGAATAACCATTATTAAGCACCTACTATATCCCAGGCACTGTGCTTTATAAATATTAGCTTATTTGAACCTCACAAAAAGCCTGAGAGGCTGATCCTATTGTTATGTCTGTTCCCCTGAGCCAAACTGAGGGGCCCCTCTGTTATTTCAGGGTCAGAGAAAAGATGAAGACATGGAGGGCAGAAGGAAAGGAAAGTTCAGGTAGCCAGCACTGGCCCCTCTTCTGTGCTTGGGGAGGCAACTCTATGTGGTTGTGGGATCAAATTGCCTCACTGATTTCTCCCCCTCAACTGTCACCCCCACACAATTTACTCATCTATAAAATGTAGGTGTAAGACTAGATGACTTATTTTTAAATTGTTTTAATTAACTAGCAGTTATTTTCTCTCCCTCCCACCTTCATCAACTTCTAAAATTCTGTGGCAGTAAGACTAAAGTAATTTTTCTCTCCTTATAATACAAAAGGTCTTATTTGAGCACATCCTGGACAATTCAGGACCTTAGGGGTCAGTCAGCTTGTGGAAGGTAAAGGAAACAGATTACTATTGTACAGGACTTTGCATCCCATGGAGAAGAAAAAGGAAAATGTTGGTTGTAAGCTCAGTTTGTTTTTACTAGAATCCTGGGGTTGGAAGTACCAAGTAAAATGTATATGTGAAGTAATGAAGGTGGCCTGCTTCTTCTTTTCACTTTCTCTGTCTAAATAAAATTTGAAATTTTTTTTTCCTTCACCTCATCTAAACTTTGTAGGATGAAAGTTTCTGTGTTAATCCAGATGACCTCAGTAGAAGGTATAAATAATTTTTCTCCAACTGTAAGAAATGCCTTTCCACAGTTTCCTGGCTTTTCTTCCCTCCCCCCCCCCCGACCATAATTAAGTTAAAACTCCTCAATCCATACTTGTAGAGTACAGAGAGAGTATAAATTGTGCATTTAATTCATCTAGAAACATGCTGATGAAAATATTTGGCTTCTAAGAAGCAGAAAAGAAAAGAGGCTTCCGGGAATATTTGTACCGCTATTATTTATCTTAACTTTTGGCAATCCAGCTAACTCACCTCATTATCTAGCTCGGTGAAGGATAATTAAAATGTGGAGACTTTAGTAGCATAACATTCTCAGGGTAAAAATGACTACCTCAGAGAAGGTATACAGTTAGCAGCGTGTCACCCAGTTATTTTTAATGCCCCAAACTCACACTCTCAGGCAAAATGGCTGACGCTGTTATGAAGCTGTCATTGGTTTACCTGAAGAGAAGTATAAACATAACAGTTCCCCTTACGTGGCTGAGGTGGCCTCCTGTGCTACATCTCATTATAAGCCTTATGTCTGCAAAGGTAACTTCACTGCCCACGTGACTCTTCTATTAAAGGTCCTTGTCGGACCTTTGGAGCAGGCTACGTACTGTGCAAACCCAAATTGCTTCTTCCGTCTATATTTCTTTGTCCATATCTTGCCCTTGTTCAGTATTAGCTGAGGACTATTTCTAATTCAAAGACATTTCAATCCTTAAAAATAGATGTGTGATCCTGGCTAATATGGAAATATATTTTGCAGGATTGAACATGTGTAACCTATATCATATTGCTAACCATCTCAGGGAGTGGGGAGGGGAGGGAGAGAGAGAATTTGGAATTCAAAATTTTTTTTAAAAAATGTTATAAATTTCTTTTTACATGTAATTGGTAAAAAAAAAGGTAAAATATTATTCAAAAAAAAGATGTGTGATGTAAAAGGAAGGCCCCTGTACACTTTTCTTCCCCTTACAGCTCAGTGGTGCTGTGGATGGAGTATTGGTCTTGGACTTAGGAAGATCTGCATTTGAATCTAACCTCAGATATTTTTTAGCTGTGTGACTCTGAGCAAGTCAATCAGCCTCTAAGTCTCTGTTTCTTTAACTTTAAAATAAAGATAATAATACCAGCTACCTTGCAGGGTTCCTGTGAGGATCGAATGAAATAGTACACATAATATTTTTTGCTGTTCAGTTGTTTCACTCATGTCTTACCGTTTGTGACTCCATCTGGGGTTTTCTTGGCAAAGATATTGGTGTGGTTTGCCATTTCCATCTCCAGTGGATCCATTTTGTCAGGCAATCAGAGGTCAAGTGACTTGCCCAGGGTCACACAGCCAGGAAGTGTCTGAGGGTAGATTTGAATTCAGGTCTTCCTGACTCCAAGCTGAGTGCTCTATTCACGGAGCTACCACCTGCCTCTTATTCTGGTCAAACACTTTGGAAGCCTTAAAGTGCTGTATAAATGGCAGCCATTTTATGCCAGCTAGTTCCCTTATTTTCTCTTCTTTTTCTTTTAAATAAAACCCCAGTACATTTGTACTTAAATAATAAGTCAGGAATTTATTAAATCATTCAGTTGGCATTCAGCAATGTGATGTGCTCATCATTGTAGCAGCTGATGCTCCACTATACAAAAACATGGTGATACTGAAATGTACATGGGTTTCTGTTTTTCAAAATGATTAGTTTAGCTTCTATTAACAGTACCATTTAAAAGCACTTAAATAAATTATTAAGACTAATATTTCCTAGTTCATAAGCTTTACTACTTTTAAAAAGTGATTACTTGGGATACAACAATCCTACCTTACTCTACCAGGAAGAAAGCATCTTTGTTTCATTTCCTTAGCCTGAATTTAAAAGATTGAAAGTTGTGTCTCCCACTCAGGAGGGCATACTAATTTTAACTGCCCTTTGCTATGAGTAATCCCTCAATTGGTGCAAACTGAAATGCATTCATTCTTTCTCATCCTGGACCATTCTTGTCCAAGTTCTTCCATAAATCTTCTATTGAATATTATGGAATATGTTAGAGGGAACACTTTTGTATTAAAAGGTATTTTTGAAGGTCTCATGCTGTCTACCTGTTATTTTGTGTCCCTAACATGATTGGTTGATCTTTTTTTCTGAATGTAGATTTCCTCCATGATATCCTTTATATCACGTAAACATAAGTCAGACCTGGAAATGCACTTCTCCTTATTGTCTTTCCATTGTCCTCTGGGTTACTTTAATTCCTCTGAGTTTTATAGTTGCCAAACATCACTTGGAGAATGTGTCTTGAAAAGGAGCCTTTGTACCAGGAACCAATAAAAGTACTGGTCATTTTTCACACTGTCACTCCCTGCCCCTTCCTTCTCCTCTCCAGTTCTAAGCCTGGTTCATTATTCATCTTCAGCAACCCTTCTAAATCTATATACTGATGGACTAACTCAATGGACTGACCATCCAAGTGCTGCCAAAATGTGGAAAATAGGCCCTTCTTGGGGGGGCGGGGCGCGGAGCCAAGGTGGCAGCTGGAAAGCAGGGACTTGCGTGAGCTCCCTGCCAAGTCCCTCCAAAAACCGATAAAAATGGCTCTGGACAAATTCTAGAACTGCAGAACCCACAAAATAGCAGAGGGAAGCAGGGCTCCAGCCCAGGACAACCTGGATGGTCGCTGGGTGAGGTCTATCGTGCATGGAGCTGGGAGTGGAGGGGAGCGCAGACCAACCAGACCAGGAGCCAGGTGGAACAGGCCCTAGTGCCCTGAATCAGTGAGCTGTGGCAGTTACCAGACTTCTCAACCCACAAACACCAAAGACAACAGAGAAGGTTAGTGGGAGAAGCTAAGGGGAGTGAAAGGAGTTCACAGTTCGGCCACCACGCGGGGTGGGGCAGAGGAGGTGGGGCAGCTACAGAACTACAGCTGCAGTTGCTTCTGGCCCCAGATCCACCTGGTGGGAGGAATTAAGTGGCAGATCAGAGCAGGAGTGCACAGCCTGCTGAGATCTGAGTCAGGTCCGGGTTGGCAGTTCTTGGGGAAGAAGGAGTGCTGGTGTGGCAGAGCTGGCTGTATAGAAATAGCTCTGAAAACAACAACACATCCCCTCAAGCTTGGAACAAAGTACTTTTTACTCTACAAGCAGTCATACATGGCCAGGCAGCAATAATGGACTCAGATTCAGTCTCATACTTTGGAATCTTTCTTTGGTGACAAAGAAGACCAAAACATACAGCCAGAAGAAGTCAACAAAGTCAAAGAGCCTACATCAAAAGCCTCCAAGAAAAACATGAACTGGTCTCAGGCCATGGAAGAGCTCAAAAAGAATATGGAAAAGCAAGTTAGAGAAGTAGAGGAAAAATTGGGAAGAGAAATGAGAATGATGCAAGAAAACCATGAAAAACAAGTCAATGACTTGCTAAAGGAGACCCCAAAAATACTGAAAAATATACTGAAGAAAACAACACCTTAAAAAATGGACTAACTCAAATGGCAAAAGAGCTCCAAAAAGCCAATGAGGAGAAGAATGCCTTGAAAGGCAGAATTATCCAAATGTAAAAGGAGGTCCAAAAGACCACTGAAGAAAATACTACCTTAAAAATTAAATTGGAGCAAGTGGAAGCTAGTGACTTGATGAGAAACCAAGATATTATCAAACAGAACCAAAGGAATGAAAAAATGAAAGACAATGTGAAATATCTCATTGGAAAAACCACTGACCTGGAAAATAGATCCAGGAGAGATAATTTAAAATTATTGGACTACCTGAAAGGCATGATCAAAAAAAGAGCCTAGATATCATCTTTCAAGAAATTATCAAGGAGAAGTGCCCTGATATTCTAGAGCCAGAGGGTAAAATAGAAATTGAAAGAATCCACAGATCGCCTCCTCAAATAGATCCCAAAAAGAAAACTCCTAGGAATATTGTTGCCAAATTCCAGAGCTCCCAGATTCAAGGAGAAAATACTGCAAGCAGCCAGAAAGAAACAATTTGAGTAGTGTGGAAACACAATCAGAAAAACATAAGATCTAGCAGCTTCTACACTAAGGGATCGAAGGGCTTGGAATACGATATTCCAGAGGTCAAAGGAGCTAGGATTAAAACTTAGAATCACCTACCCAGCAAAACTGAGTATCATGCTCCAAGGCAAAATACGGATTTTCAATGAAATAGAGGACTTTCAAGCTTTCTCAGTGAAAAGACCAGAGCTGAATAGAAAATTTGACTTTCAAACACAAGAATCAAGAGAAGCATGAAAAGGTAAACAAGAAAAAGAAATCACAAGGGACTTACTAAAGTTGAACTGTTTTGTTTACATTCCTACATGGAAAGATGATGAGTATGATTCATGAGACCTCAGTATTAGGGTAGCTGAAGGGAATATGCATATATCTATATCTATATCTATATCTATATCTATATCTATATCTATATCTATATCCACGCACACACACATATATGTGTGTGTGTGTACATATGTGTGTATGTGTATATATGTATGTGAGTCTATATATATATATATGTATATATATAGACAGAGGGCACAAGGTGAGTTGAATATGAAGGGATGATACCTAAAAAAATAAAATCAAATTAAGGGATGAGAGAGGAATATATTGAGAGAAGGAGATAGGCAGAGATAGAATGGGGTAAATTATCTCACATAAAAGTGGCAAGAAAAATCAGTTCTGTAGGAAGGGAAGAGGGGGCAGGTTAGGGGGAATGAGTGAATCTTGCTGTCATCGGATTTGACCTGAGGAGAGAATACCATACACACTCAATTGGGTGTCTTACCCCACAGGAAAGAAGGAGGAAGAAGATAAAAAAGGGGGGACGATAGAAGGGAGGGAAGATAGGGGGAGGAGATAATCAAAACCAAACACTTTCAAAAAGGGGCAGGGTCAAGGGAGAAAATTCAATAAAGGAGGATAGATTAGGAAGGAGCAAAATATAGTTAGTCTTTCACAACATGAGTATGGTGAAAGGGTTTTACATAATGATACTCTTGTGGCCTATGTTGAATTGGTTGCCTTCTTGGGGAGGGTGGATGGGGAGAAAAGAGGGGAGAAAATTTGGAACTCAAAGTTCTAAAAACAGATGTTCAAAAACAAAAAAAAAAGTTTTTGCATGCAACTAGGAAATAAGATACCCAGGCAATGGGGCATAGAAATTTATCTTGCCCTACAAAAAAGGAAGGGAAAAGGGGATGTGAGGGGAGTGGGGTGACAGAAGGGAGGGCTGAATGGGGAACAGGGCAACCAGAATGTATGCCATCTTGGAGTGGGCAGGAGGGTAGAAATGGGGAGAAAATTCATAATTCAAACTCTTGTGAAAAGCTGAAAACTAAATATATTAAATAATTTAAATAAATAAATTTATAAAAACTAAAAAAAATATTTTTATGCTTCATATAATAATGGTTGAACTAAATTCCTAAGGCTCCCTCTACTTCTGCCATTGTATGAATGGGATCTGGAATCTCTAAATTGTCTTCTATCTTTGATATTTTGTAGCTTTGTCTTTGTAACAGCAAGGCAATTAACACAGCATCAACAATAAAAAAAAAAAGAAAGTAGGCCCTTCTTAATTTGGTCCAAGATATGTTTAGTCATTTTTATTTTAGGTGTACTGCAATAGAACACCAATTATCTCTGTAACACAGCTAACACGTGTAACTTTCATTCAAGTTATTTCACCAAAATTTGGGGTGACCCTGATTTCTCCCTTCATTCCCTGCCTTGCCCTTGAACCTATCTGGAACAAACAGAGAGTAAGAAGACCTGTGCCACCACTGGGGATGTCCCTTTGCACCCTTCCCTGGCCAAGGTCACCCAGAATCTATTTGTGAGCTTTTTGACTGCCCACATATCAGAGACAAGAGTCACAAACTTTGTTTCTGACAAGGAGAAGGACCACCAGGCCTTACTGTCTGTCCTGTCATTGCATTCTAAGGCCCTCCGGACCCTGCTTCCATACTCTCCAAACCCCTAGCATCTGACATACTGATGTAACCTGTGGTTGACCACACCATGCCACCTCACCCACCTGCTGCTGCACTCTTTGGACTTCTAGGATCTTTCATCTGCTCTAGACCTGAGTAGTATGTATTGTTTCTCCCAAAGAGCGTGTGAGTACACGAGATCAGGGACTATATCACTTTTCCTCTTTGTGTCACTAGTGCTTAGCACAATACATAGCACACAAAAAAGCTTAAAAAGCTTTCTTCCTTGATTCATTACTTTTTTTCCTCTGTATGTAGTACTAGACTGAAAACTGTTGAATACTCATGTATCTCATTCACTATACCCTGTGATGTTGTGGGGCTTAATGCTATTATCACACTTGTTCAGAGGCATCTGTATCTGGAAAACTTTACACTGTGGAGAGGATTTCTCTTCCGTTAGGACCTTGAACAAAGCATCTTCCATGATGGCTTCTGTAATCTGTCAGTTTCACTATTTTTGATGTGTGTACAAAATCTGAATGCTATTTACATTTCTTTTCAGAAAGCTATCAGTTTTAACTTTAAGCAATTCTAAAGTTTTATTGTTTTCTGGAATTCAATTTTTATTTATTTTTGGGTGTGATGGCCCAAGATAGGACTTGTATGGATGGCATCAACCAGGGTAACATGGAGCTCGTTTAGTTGGATAGACTTTGGTGAAACCAGCAGATAGACTGATAGTTCAATAAAGGTTGCCAGCCAGATAAAGATCATAGACCAGAAGCACCAGCCGCATACCATGTTCCAACTGTAGAGGGAAGGATGGGAATTAAGGTTTCAGCTCAGCAGGACAGGCCAAGGGCCACCCTGGAAAAAAATGGCCATAAAGAAAAGCTGAGCACTAAGTCTTGAATGCAGCAGGAGTAAACTGAATGACAAAGCAGACGACAGACATTGTCAGAATGAGATCCAAGTAACCTCAGGATACCACAGATAAATGGTCAGGTAACAACAGAGGTGAATCCACCTACTGATACGAGATAAGCTTCTCATGCTCCTCTTAGGATCTTCAAGAGTAAATGCCTCAGCTGACCCGAGACCTAACATTTTAGGCAGTTTTTTTTCTGTGAAAACACACCTCCATTTTTACAAAGAAAGCCTAGAAGAAAATAATTCACAAAACTTTAACTATATTTTAGTGCCAATATTTCAGGAATACAACTTTGTCAAAGTTACAGCTTTTTCTTGGTTCCTTTTGACCATCTTTTTTTGCTAATGCCGATGATTTTTATTTATAGTCTATTGTTTTGTTTTTGGACTAGATCTGGGATCCATTGATGGTGTAGGGAACTCCCAATGAGAAAACTCTTTACAATCAGCCAATCAATAAATAAACATTTATTGAGTGCTTGCTATGTCCCAGGCACTAGGTGCTGGGAATGCAAAGACAAATGATAAAGTCACTACCCTCAAGGAGCTCGTGTTCCATCAGGAGAGAAAACATAGACATATTTTGTTGTTCAGTCATATCTAATTCTTTATGACCCTGTGGACCATAGCATGGCAACACTGTCCATGGGCTTTTCTTGGCAAGGATATTGGAGTGGTTTGCTACTTCCTTCTCCAGTAGATTAAGGCAAACAGAGGTTAAGTGAATTGTTCAGAATCATACAGCTAGTAAATATCTTAGGCCATGTTTGAACTCAGGTCTTCCTGACTCCAGGCCCAGTACTCTAGCCACTGAGCCACCTAGCTGCCTCTTGTTATATACAAATAGAAACATGTAATTTGGTGAAGGGATTGTACTTGTAGCCAGGAGGATTGGACAAGATGGCATTTGAGCCTAATTTTATGGAAGTCTTGGGATTTTAAGAGATTTCGGCAGAGAGTACATTCCAGACATGCAGGGCAGCCCAACAAAAAGTAATGGAAGTAGATGATAGACTATTATGAATGATGAACTCTATGGAAAATTTGGTCACATCAGAAAGTGACTAAAAGGAAATCATATATAGTAATACTGAAAAAAATAGGTTTAGGTCAAGTGGACACTGGAGTCAGAAAGACTAGAGTTCAAGTCTCACTTTTAACTAGATTGTGTCACCTTAGTCAATCAATCTACTGACATTTACTAAATGTTTAAGTGCCAGGAATACAAATCAAGCAGAAAAACAGTCCTTTCACTAAAGGAGCTTATATTTGCAGTCACTTAACTTCTTCATGTCCCAGACAATTCTGTAAGACTTATAAATTGTGTAGCACTTGCTAATCTGCATTGGTAGAATAGGTTTCCTCATCACCAGTTCCATATAGCAATGAAATCACATGTCCAGGCTCTACCCCTTCCAGGCCCCCAAAGCTTCATTTTAGTAAAATCTAAAGTAGTGATACAAAAAGAACAGTAGGCTTTTAATTAATCAAAATCTTGATGTGATTTAAGATTAAAGATTAAATATGAGAGAATTGAACAAGTGTTCTGGAAACTATCTAACCTCATTTGATTTTTTTAAGCTATGTCTCATAGGAATCAGAGTTTTACCCTCAAGCAGTCTGTAAATTTGAGTCTAATTAACAATTTCCTAGTAAATTATTAGGGTCCTTGGGCCATATATGGAAAGGATTCTTCCCTCCTTTGGAAAGTCCATTTGATTAAACAATATAACTATACTAGAGTTGCCAAAAAGAAAGTGTGGTGAATAGTACCTTGTGATTCTTTGAATTATCTATAATTTCAGCACTGTGTGTAATCCTTCCTTTGATGCAGATTATAGCCCATCCATTCTGTTCTGTGATTCTCATTCAGGTCTTTGTAGAAATCCTTCAGAGAGGAGCTATGTAATGTCCTTGAAGACTTCCTATTATATCTTGAGTATTTGGGGTGCAAATACTCATTCAGGCTGTCCGTTTGTTTTCTCTCATTCCCATTCTGACTGAACTAATTATTTTATTTAGCTCCTTTTACTATGAGCAAGTCATTTTTTGTAATGTGCCATAGGTTGCTTGTGTCTGACCTGGATCTTTCTTGTCATTGCTCTTTCAATCATTTGTAACTTGATTCTTCTAAAATGTTTTACTAATTTCATAATTGAAGCCATATAGTATTATCAGGAGAATACTGATACTAAAAAAAATAAAAATTTTCAAGAAAAACTAATTTGATATCATCAAAAATACTGCTATTTCCCAAATGTAATCTAGTACTCCAACTCAATGTTGGGACCTCTCTGAGAATTCTGGGAATTATTGTCTGTCTTTAACACATGTCCATAATATATATATATGTTGAAAGAATAGCTATACAGGTTTCCTATCCAATTATATACAGTAACTTGGGTAGTTACTGATTTTTCAACTATTTTTCAACTATTTCTATCCCCACCTCCACTAGACTCCCATCAGAATTAAAAAGAAGCAGAAATTTGGCAAAGAACTGCTGAATTTTAAGGGTCATTGTGTGACCAGATTCATGGTGGTTTATTTAATTCATTTGACTTGAAGGTTTTTGAGTTGATAATCTAGCCTTTTTTTTAATCCTTTTTCCTTTGGGCATTCCATTTACGGAACAATGTGAGCAAAAGTTAAACAAAAGAAGAGGTAGGTAGTAAAATTCCACTTAGGCAAGTATTACTTGTCAGCAGCTTTTGCAAAATGTTCCAGGAATGAGAAAACTGAAAATATTGCTAAAATGAAATGTTTGTATGAGACTCTAATCAAATAGAAAATTGACTTCCTAGAGCAGTCTAGAATGCTAATTGTTACTGGATTTCTCTTTTTGCTACATGTTAAGCAGCTAACTTGAGCTGCTTAACAAGATGATCTGATGCAAAGAGCTGAAGACCCCAAATGGGGTAAGAAAGAGTAAGACACATCTGAATAAAATATACAGAATAAATTGGAGCTAATCTCAGTGGAAAGGTATTAGCAGTAAAGGGAATCAGGACTTTGTACCTTGGCAATTTGAGAGAGTTTCTTAGGGGCTCTAAGAGATTAAGTGATGTCACAGAGCTTGATGTCAGAGAACCAGTATGTGTTAGGGTTGGGACTTGAACCCAGATCTTCCTGGCAACTAGACTGGCTCTCTGTGTACTTTGCCATTTTGCCTACAAACAGTTTTGTGACTCTAAAAAGCCATAGAATGTAATATGCAAAAGCCTTCCTGTTTTCTTCTCAGATCTTCATCAAAGACGCTCTTTTCAACATTTAATTTTATTTTTTCTCAATTACTTGTAAAACATCATTAATATTCATTTTAAAAAAATCAAGCTCCAAATTCTCTTTCTCTATCCCTCCCCTCCCTCTCCTTGAGGAAGCATGCAATCATTATATGGTCAGTTTTGCCTTAACTTTTTTCTTTTCACATCTTGATTTAAGCATATTTAATTTACTAATTGATTTTTCCCGTTGATGCATTAAACTTATCAAAATTCTGTGAAGTAAATAGATGTCAAATAATATTAGTAGAAAAGTACAAGGAAGTTAAATGGAATGTCAAAATAGATTTCCTATCCCTCAGTTTAAAATGTGTTCTCTTCCTTAAATCAGTGTTTATTTAATAAAGCTGTTTGCAAGGGAATTAAATCACATTTTCTTTCCATTTACGTGGTAGAATGACCCCTGAGATTGAGAACTGAAGTAAATACTATCTCTGTAGTTTCAACAAACAGAATCATCCTGATGAATAACAAACTTCCCTGCTGGGCAAAGGAAAGCCTTCATTCATTCATTCCACTGAGAGGATCAGGAATTTGGCAATGGAATGGAATGTAATTGCTAATAGAGCAGTGTGAACAGTTGGTGTGTGGGCCTAGACAGATTTTGCCTAGATAATAATCCAAGTTAACCCATATGTATTCTCCTGGGAAATTTCAAGAATTGCAAATCATGTAGTAAATGCTGTTTAAAAGAAACTTCTGCAAGACATTAGGAACTTCTGAAGCCCTGGATTTCTCTTGCACTCTCCACCATCATTCTTTTCCATTTCACTTTAACTCAAAGTTTTTGGTTTTGATTTTATTTTAATTGGCTTAGGTTCTCACAAAGTAAACAACATTATTAGAGCAAATTATAAAGCTGATTTAATTTTGTTTAGAATTCATTTCCTACCTCAAACTAAAAAAAGTTTCCTAGGTGGAGTGAAGTTATAAGGAACCATCCTTGCTTGCATTTACCAGGCCCTAGACCATAAGTGTTTTCCACATTCTTGGAGAACGTCTTCATTCTGAGTTCCCACAATTTAGCATGCCATCTCTTTTGGTCGGGGTATTTGTAGCGTCTAATATGACTAGTTTGTAATGTTACTAACTTTGCCAGCAAATTGCCACCATTTTTCAAAGGATTCTTCAGAAAAGATTTCAAGGACTATCTTTATACAAATGCACTAGTGCCTACATTTTCAATTCTGTGAGATTTAAATACTGTGAAACCAATCTGCTTAAAATGAGGACAATTATTATATTAGCAATTTAAAGCAAATCAGCTACCAGTGTAATTTTTTAAAAAGAATTAATGTTAGTTTTATATTCTCTTAATTTATTCCTCAGAGAATTAGCTTCCTATTATATTCATTTTTAGTACTATGGACTACTCAATATATGATTCTATATAATCCTTAGAAAAGAATTTAGCACAGAGGTTTGGGATTGAAGTTAACATAAAATTATTTTTTAAATAAGCACTCATAACTTAAAATTGACAAATATTACAGTTTTAAAGGCAAAAGGAAGAAAACTTTAAAAGAACACATAAAAATTGCCTTCCTTTTGGGGAGCTAAGAATGGAGTAGAGGGTCTAGACCTGTGACTTCATAAGTATGGGGAATTCCCAGAATGGAAACTCCCTCCACTGATGTTGATCAAAGTTCATTTGCAACTTAATCTTAAAGAGCTTGATTAGAAGCACTAACAAGTTATTTTTTTTTGGAGGGGGGAAGGCAGGGCAATTGGAGTTAAGTGACTTGTCTGAGGTCACACAGCTAGTAAGTGTGTCAAGTGTCTGAGGCCAAATTTGAACTCAGGTCCTCCTGACTCCAGGGCTGGTGCTCTACTCACTGTGCCATCTAGCTGCCCCAGAAGCATTAATAAGATAAATAATTTGACCATAGTCGTACAGGTATAATGTGTTAGAAGAGTAAGTTGAAGATTATCCTTTCTAACTCCAAGGCACAAAAGTAGTTTGTCTATTACAGCATGCTACTGTTCATTATGCAAATAACGAAGGCTCTGAGTTCCTAAACCAGTTTTTCATTAATGAGAGTGAAATAAAGGCCATCCTAGATATCTTTAACACAAGGCTTAGTGCCTGCAGAAAGTGATAACAGTGTAATGGCAGATAGATTGGGTCATTCAGTATATAGAATCTCCTATAAGTTTTACATGAACTCACCAGGCTTTTATTCACATTCTTTACAGCCTTGGCTTATTGGGCAGTCAGCATGTTTTTACAATTACAAAATTAGTTTCCTCTTAAAAAATTGGCTTTCAGTGGACAACATCACTTAGTTTCCACTATTCTTAGGTTGACAGGTATCCAGATGTCCCAATATAGAAAATATAAGAAGTACATGTTTAGCCATTTGATTATGTCCATGGTATTTTAGTCACAAAACAGGTTCCAGCTGGCAAGCTAGACATAAATATTCAATAGCATCTAAATATTGTTGTTGTATCTATTACATAAGCTGCAAAGAAACTCACACAACAGATGCTCCCAAATTTATGAAAATTGTAATTCTCATAGCATTTGGCATTTTCATCACAAAATCTGTGTCTGGGCTTGCATAGCTATGTAATTGATTGGATTGCTCACATTATAGCCTTCTCCTTGCTTGAATGTGTCTGCAGAAAACTAGATTATTCTAGATATTCAGTATCTCTTTCTGGTATTTGTGTGGCTCCTAGGTGCTCCTTTTTATCCAGAACTGGGTTACTTGGAAGATTTTAGGAAAAGTGAAGCACCTCTCTGGGGCTAAAGGATGGACTCAATAGGTCAGGCTTTGAAGACAGACTCTTGTTTTTTGTTTGTTTGGTTGATCTTACTTTTTTGTTTTGTTTTGCTTTACTTTCCTCCTCCCCTTCCCCAGACTGGTTATTTAATCGGTGCAAGGAGTCCTAGTATCGAAAGATCCTCTATTAATGAGGATTGGCAATTCCTGTGTAACTTCTAGCAAAAAATCTGTTTCCTGTTCTTGTTAATTTTATAGAGATAAGAAAGTAGGCATTATAGATCCGCAGTTGCTAATATCTCTTTAGTCACCTTTCATTTAATTATTCATCACAATAATACTGTATATGATCTTTTCCATTTTGGGCTTTTCCTTTGTTTGATCTATCTGGAAAATTGATAGTTAAGTGCCTTTAAAACTTCATTGACTCCTGTATACATTTCTTCTGTGTGTAGTTAGTAAGGCTCAAGCAATCTTATTAGCATTTTAAATTTACTTTAAAATTTCCTTTTTATAATCATAAGCTTGAGAAGTATCAAAAAGCATGAACATTTCCTTATACAAAGAAGAGGGGAGAAAACATTCCTCATGAAGCCATAGATCTTTACTACGTAGCTTTTTAAAAAATATTTCAAATTGCCCTGTTTCTCTGTGTTCCCTTATGAACTTATTTCTGCTCTCTATTTTTAATGATATTGTGGTGAATTTTTCCTTCTTTATCACTATCTTAGCAGTCTTCTCAAATCCTATTTCCTCAAAAAAATAAAAAAACAAATAATTTCTACCTTATAACAAATAAGTAGAATAATACAAAACATTCATAGGCCACGTGAGAAAAAGAATCTCATTTTGCACTTTTCGTTGTGTTTCTTCCAAGAAATAGGGAAAATGATTCATCTTCAGTCTTCTGGAGTCATGATTTGCCTAACTGCCAGCTAAGTAGCAGAGATGATGAAGAGCTGGGTCTGTTTGCCTTAGTTTCATCAACAGTAAAATGGGTATAGTAGTAGCACCTACCCCCCAGGGTTATTGTGAGGATCAAAGGAGCTAATATCTGTAAAGCACCTGGAACAGTACCTAGCACACAGTAAGCACTTAATAAATGCTTTGTTTCCTTCCTTCTTTATGTCATTCATAATTGTTTTCCTTTAAAATGTTGTAGTCATTGCAAATATTATTTTCATAGTTCTGATCCCTTCAGTGCATCAGTTCACACAAGTCCTGAAATTCTCCAAATCTATCCCTTACATCATTTCTTAACAGGACAAAAAAAATGTTCTGTTACATTATTATATCATAATCTGTTCAGCCATTCCCCAATTGATGGGCAACCACTTTGATGCAAGTTTGCTACAACAGCAACAAAAAAGTTGTGATATATTTTTTGTATGTAAGTTCTTACCCTTAAAAAAAAATCTTTGGAGGATAAGTTTCTCATAGTCCTCAGCATTTGTACCCTTTCTTCCAATATGTAATTGATGACAACTGTTATTTTAAATAGTTGTAGATGTGACTACATGGACAGCTTAGCTCTGAAATTATTCTTCTTGCAGCAATCAATCATTCCCTATATGCTGTCTCCTTTTTATATGTCTACATACATATGTGTGTTACATAAACATCACACATATATGCAAGTGTACATATATGTGTGTAGATACATCTATGTTTCCATTGAGACATATAGAGTGAACTCCCTATATCCATTAATGTCTCATATTCTTCTTCAATAATATGTTCATAGTATATAGGAGAAAGTCTTCCTGAAAATACAAGTGTTTGATCTTTCACTGTTCTAATATTTTTAGCCACCATCCTCATTGCCCACCTCATCAGCAAAGTCACCAAGAATCAAGCTATCCGTTGTCAAAGTTTGGAAGCTCTTTTTAGATATTTTATAGGATTTTACTTTTCCATCCTCAAAAACATATGTTTGTGCATAAACCCATGAATGCATATTTTTGTTCTTTTCACTATATGCCAATCATTGTGCTATGTGCTGGGGATACAAAGAAAGGCAAAATGGGCATTTCTTGCCCTCAAGGAATTTACATTCTAATGGGGAAGACAGCATTTTTATAAATAGGTACATAAAAGATATGTACATTAGATCAATAAGTCGACAAGTTTTTACTAAGCACCTACTATGACCCAGGAACTATGCTATGCACCAGAGAGTCATGCATAATTAATAAAATAATGGCTATTCATAAGAAGATATATGGAAGTAACAGTGGGGAATGTTTTAACAGCTACTATAAGTTGCAGCTGTTTTTATAGTTGTGTGTTTGCTTATACAAATAAGGAAAAGTCCATGCCCCATGAAATGATGATTCTTGTCTTTGAGCACAGTTTGCATAGCACCTTTCAAATGCAAACCTTCCTTCTATTCATACAGTCACCACTCTGGTTCAGGACCTTGCTATCTCTCACCTAGATTACTGCAATGTCTCCTTTTGGTCACCCTGCCTCAAGCCTCTCTCCAGTCTAGTTCATCCTCCCCACAAGAACTAAAGTGATTTTCTTTAACTGAATGTCTGGCCATGACATTCGCCTACTCCATTATCTTAAGGTTCAAATTTAAACTCCTTTGTTTAATTTTTAGAGTCTTTCACAACCTAGTTCTAACCTCACTGGACAATTACTACTCCCTTACACTCTGCAGTCCAACCTAACTGGCCCTGTTTCTGTTCCTAATACACTGTGCCCTGTATCCTATCTCCATGTCATTGCATGCCGCCCATACCTTAAATGTACCTCACTTTCACCTCATTGAATTCTTCTCTTTCTTCAAGATCAAATTCAAACATTACTTTCTATGTTAAACTTTTCCTGATTCCTCCTAATTGCTAGTGACCTCCCTTCTTCTACATTGCATTTATCTACTTTGCATTTATTTTCTTACTATTTTATTCACATTAATTCTTTATATATTTATATATGTACTTATTGGATCATGCATTGGAATATAAGCTCCTTTAGAGAAACAATTATTTCATCTTATTTGTACCTCAAGCACACTCACAGGTATTTAATGCATACTCGTTGCTTGACTGATTGGACTTCTTTTAATGTACCACTGGGAAGAACCTTTAATTTATCCTTCTTTTTTGCTGCAAGTTCTTTATGTCGTCTCATTTCATTTATGGTAAGAATATTATTATAAATATTTTTCAGTTTTTCTGGTGGTGTATTAACCCAATTGTCAGATATCTCTCATTTAGAGTACAAAAAATTAAATTAGTGTTCTTAAGTCTGAAATCTGTGCTTCTTAGCATACTCTGCCTAACCTGATTAACAACAATTTATAATTACAATCCTAGCTGGTATTTGGGAAAATTATGTGTCACAACATAATAGAAAATAACTTAAAGAAAAAAATGCAAGATAGTTCCTATACATACACAGGCATTCTTGGAGCTCCAAGTTATCCATATCTTCCTACCTATAAATGTACACAATTGTTATGAATTTGGAGATACTATACAGTTCATAATTTTTATCATTGTTCTAATATATTACTTTTTATTAAAAAGTAACCTTTGAAATGTCAGAGGGGATATAACTAGAAATTATTATTTTTTCCTTTTATAATCATAAAAACATAAACAGGTATTTAAAATCAAGAAAATCAATAAAACTGATTTCTTAATATGAATTGTAAAGAAGAAATGAAAGTAATAACTAAAGCTATGAAAAAATTATTTATTGTGGATTTTAAAATTACATTAAAATACATCTTGTCTTTCTCTTGACCAGATATTTAAATTTAAAATAAGAAAAAAAATGTACTAATGGAAACATAAAATCGACTACCCTGAGGCTGTGGCTACATTGGTAAATTTTAGTGAATTATTCATAAAAGGTCAGAGAGTATAGTTCTTTATGGGCATACTGAATTATTTGGGAAGGCTGTAAAATATATCATAGATCTAGAACTGAAAGTAACTTTAGAGTTTATTTAAGCCAACATTCTCTATTCACAGATGAGCAAACTGAGGGCCAAAGAGCTTAAATGATTTGCGCAAGGTCATGTAAGCAGTTAATGGCAGATATAAGATTTGAACTCAAATCTTATGAGTCCATGTTAGCCACTCTCCATTATAGCACATTACTAGATCTGAGCATGTTTTTCACTTGACTGTTGAAGTTAAGTTTACATCATTGAGTGAGTTGATAGACAAGTGAGGTCCTTTTTTAGACTTTTAAATAAATTTTTAATTTTTTTGAAGACTTTGCTTCAAAAAAAGGCTCCCACTAGTAACAAATACATAAAGTTGAGCAAAATAAATTAATATCTTGTTTATATGTGAAAACATATCATTCTGTACCTAGATTCTACCATCTTTCTGCCAAGAGATAGGAAGTATGCTTCATCATCATCTGTCTTTGAAGTCATGATCAGTTACTGCATTGATCAGAAATATATTGATCAGAAATATTACATTTATATACTACAGTTTGGTTAGCTATTCTCCAATAATTGGACACCCACTTTCCTTCCAATTATTTACTAAAACAAAAAGTATTACACTAAATATTTTTTGTATTTCTATGTTCTTTTCCTCTGTCTTTGCCCTCATTGGGTTCTATGCCCAGTATCAAAATGATCAAAAGGTATGCATAATTTAGTGATTTCGGTTTAAAGGAATAGTTCCAAACCATTTTTTCGGAAATGTTGGGTTATTTCATAATTTCACCAAGAGTGTGTTAGTGTGCATGTTCCCTTATGCCCCTTCTAACATTTGCCAATTTTATCTTTTGCCATCTTTACCAATTGGTTGGTTGTCAAGTGGAATCTTAAGAGTTCAAATTTGTGTGATTAGGAGCAGTTTTCATATGGTTGCTGGTAACTTTTCTTTCCTCCTTTGGCAATTGCCTATTCTTGCCCTAAAACCATTTGTCTGTTGGGGGTTGTTCTTGTTCTAAAATATTTGCACCATTTTCCTACATATCTTGGATGCTGTAATGGCAAGCAAAGTGGAAATTTTGTTATGCTGTTTTTCTTTTGGAGTTCTAGTTCTTCTCAGCACTAAGGCAACCAGGTGCCTTTGATTGAGTCTTGCCTTTGTTTGAATCAAGAGTCTTTGATGACCTGCTTAAGCCACAAGAAAGCCTAAGTCACATATGTATGAGTCACATGGTTGTGACACCCTCTGTAGGCTGACCCTGAAGAAGTGTGTACATACTCTTAGGTTAGCATTTTGCTTTGGTGGCTCATTCATTGAAAGAGCATTCCTGTGATTTAGCCATATGAGACTCTGGGTAGCCATTAAGGAGCACCCCCCATCCCCAGCTTCGAAAACCCAGATGTTGGTACTTCTCTCTCTCTGGTAACTATGTATGTATTGCTATGGACAGATAGAAGCCCTGTCTGCTGATTTGTGTTATTTGGTCTGTTTATATAATTTCTGCTTGTAATTTCTGTTTGTGTTTTCTCTGAAGTTCAGGGTGTTGCCTTTTTCCCCTGAACTAAGTGAATAATATATGTATGTTTAATTAAAGTGAGATTGTAAACTCCTTAAAGTTGCTTTCCTTAGAAAAGCAGATCAAAGAGCCTGCGTGGAGGTGGCTAGGTGACGCAGTGAGTAGAGCACCAGCCCTGGAGTCAGGAGGACCTGAGTTCAAATCTGGCCTCAGACACTTGACACAATTACTAGCTGTGTGACCTTAGGCAAGTCACTTAACCCCAATTTCCTTCCCTTCCCCCCTCTGAAAAAAAAGAACCTGTGTTAGCAGCCCTCCTGTGTGCTAGTGTTATTGGTCTTACACCTCCACAGCAGCTGCTAGTAGCATTGTTGTTACAGATGCCAAACCTTTTCAGAGACATTGCTGCTAAACCAAATTACCAGTATCAAAAAACAAAAAAAAAAACAAAAACAAAACAAAAAAAAATTACCAGTATCAAAAATGAAAAGGGTGAATTCACCATCAATGAAGAGGAAATTAGAAGAATAATTAGGAACTATTTTGCCCAACTCCATGTCAATGAATTTGACAACCTTAGTGAAATGAGTATTCACAAAAATATAAATTGCCCAGATTAAAAGAAGAGGACATAAAATACTTAAATATCCCCATCTCAGAAAGAGAAATTGATTGAACAAGCCATCAATGAATTCCCTAGGAAAAAATCTCCAGGGCCAGATGGATTTACAAGCAAATTCTAGCAAACATTTAAAGACAATTAATTTCAATACTATGTAGACTGGGAAAATAGGCAAAGAAGGAGTCCTAACAAATTCTTTTTATGATATAAACATGGTAATGATACCTAAACTGGGAAGAGTCAAAACAGAGAAAGAAAATTATAGAACAATTTCCCTAATGACTATAGATGCAAACTTTTTAAATAAAATATTAGCAAAAAGATTACAGCAACTTATCGTGAGAATAATTCACTATGACTAGGTATGATTTATACCAGAAATTCAGGGCTGGTTTACTAGTAGGAAAACTATCAGCGTAATTGACCATATCAACAACAAAACCAACAGAAACCATAAGGTTATCTTAATAAATGCAGAAAAAGCTTTTGACAAAATGCAACACCCATTCCTATTAAAAACACTAGAATGCATAGGCATAAATGGAGTCTTCCTTAAAATCATAAGTAGCATCTACCTAAAACCATCAGTAAGCAATATATGTAATGGGGATAAGCTAGAAGCATTTCCAGTAAGATTGAGAGTGCAACAAGGATGTCCATTATCACCACTGTTATTCAATATGGTACTAGAAACATTAGCTTTAGCAATAAGAGAAAAAAACAGAAATTGAAGGAATTAGAATAGGCAAAGAAGAAACAAAGCTGTCTCTCTTTGCAGATGATATGATGATATACTTATAGAATCCTAGAGAATCAAAGTAAAAAACTACTTGAAATAGTAAACAACTTTAGCAAAGTTGCAGGATATAAAATAACCCCACATAAATCAGTGGTATTTCTGTATATTACTAACAAAGCCCAACAGCAAGAGCTAGAAAGAGAAATTCCATTTAAAGTTACTATTGACATTGTGAAATATTTGGGAGTCTACCTGCCAAAACAAACCCAGGAAGTATATGAACACAATTACAAAAAACTTCTCACACAAATAAAATCAGATGTAAATAATTGGAAAAATAGCAGTTGCTCATGGGTAAGCTGAGCTAATATAATAAAAAATGACAATTCTGTCCAAATCAATTTACTTATTCAGTGCCATACCAATCAAATTACCACAGAATTTTATGGAGCTGGAAAAAAATAATAACAGAATTCATCTGGAAAAACAAAAGGTCCAGAATATCAAGCTATCAGTGAAAAGGAATTCTAGGGAAGGTGGCCTACTTGTACCAGATCTAAAACTGTATTATAAAGGAGTAATCATCAAAACTACTTGGTACTGGCTAAGAAATAGAGTGTTGAATCAGTGGAATAGGTTAAGTACACAAGATATAGTAGTCAATGACTATAGTAATCTACTATTTGATAAACCCAAAGACTCCAGCTTCTGGGATAAGAACTAACTATTTGACAGAAAATGCTGGGAAAACTGGAAAATAGTATGGCAGAAACTAGGCATAGACCACCATTTTACACTGTATACCAAAATAAAGTCAAAATGGGTACAGGATTTAGATATATAGGCTTATTCTATAAGCAAATTGGGAGAGAAAGGAATATTTTACCTGTCAGGTTTATGGAGATTGGAAGAATCTATGACCAAAAAAGAGATAGAGAACATTGTGAAATGCAAAATGGATAATTTAATTTACATTAAATTGAAAAGTTTTGCACAAACAAAGCCAATGCAACCAAGATTAGGAGGGAAGCAGAGAACTGAAAAAGAATTTTTGCAACCAGTGTCTCTGATAAAGGCCTCATTTCTAAACTATATAGAGAACTGAGTCAAATTTATAAGAATACAAGTCATTCCCAAATTGATAAATGGTCAAAGGACATGAACAGGCACTTTTCAGATGAAGAAATTAAAGCTATCTATAGTCATATGAACAAAGTGCTTTAAATCACTATTGATTATAGAAATGCAAATCAAAACAAATCTGAGGTACCACATCACACCTACAGGTTGGCTAACTTGACAGAACAGGAAAATTATAAATGCTGGAGAAGATGTGGGAAAATTGGAACACTAATGCCTTGTTGGTGGAGTTGTGAACTGATCCAGCCATTCTGGAAAGCAATTTGGAACTATGCCCAATGGGCTATAAAACTGTGCATACCCTTTGACCCAGCAATACCACTTCTAGGTCTATATCCCAAAGAAATCATAAAAACAGGAAAAGGACCTACATGTACAAAAATATTTTTAACACCTCTTTTTGTGGTGGCAAAGAATTAGAAATTGAGGGGATGCCCATCAGTTGGGGAATGGCTGAACAAGTTGTGGTACATGAATGTAGTGGAATACTATTGTACTTTAAGAAATGATGAGCAGGCCGACTTCAGAAAAACCTGTAAAGACTTATATGAACTAATGGTGAGTGAAGTGAGCAGAACCAGAAGGTAACCACCACATTATGGGCATGACTGACTTTGATAGACTTACCTCTTCTTAGCAATGCAAAGATCTAAGACAACTCCCAAAGCCTCATGATAGAAAATGCTGTCCACATCCAGGAAAAGAACTATGGAGTCTGAATGAAGATTGAAGCATATTATTTGCTCTCTCTTTTTTATTGTTGTTGTTTTTCTTTCTCCTGGTTTCTCCCATGGGTTCTAATTCTTCTTTACAACATGGCTAATGTGAAAATAGAATTAATGGGAATGTATATGTTGAGCCCATTTTACATGCCATCTTTGGGCGGGGGAGGGGAGAGATGGGTAGAAATTTTGGAACTCAAAATCTTATGGAAGTGAATGTTAAAAACTAAAAGTAAATAAATTAATTTAATAAAAAGATATTGCTCCCAACATTTATTCCTACCTAACTGCATTTTTAACTCCTTTTTTGTCTTGTTTTTTAAAAGCTTTTTTATTTTATGTAATAGTAATTTCAATTTTATCTCCTATTATCATCTCTATCCCTTGTTTAATTATTTCCACTAGCTATAATTATGAAATGTGTTTACTTCCCTTTCTTCTAATTTTATGATATCTTTTTTTTATGATATCTTTTATATTTAGTTCACATGTACATTTAGAACTTATTGTGACATATAAGATGTTGCCGTAACACAAGGTATTTTTAATCAAATTTTATTTTTTTAATCATTGAAAAGCCTCTTCCTGTTTCAAAGAGAAGCAAAGCTCTTGTTACAAACATATACAATGAAGAAAATTTCCTGCATTTGCCATGTCCAAAAAAAATCCAATCTATACTCTAATCACCTCTACAAGAAGAGGTGGTTAATATATTTTTCATGAGTCATTTGGGATCATGATTGGCCACTTCATTGATCGAAGTTCTTGGGTTGTTCATAGTTGTTTGTCTTTAAAATATTGTTACTGTATAAATTGTCATTATTCTGCTTGCTTCTCTATGCATTAATTCATACAATTCTTCCCAGGTGGCTTGGAAATCATCTCTTTCACCATTTCTTACAATAATATTCTTTCACATTCTTATACCTTAATTTCTTCAGCCATTCCAAATTTATGGATATAATCTTCATTTCCTAATTCTTTGCTATTACAGAATAGACCTGCTATAAATTTTGTTGTACACATGGTCCCCTTTCCTCTAATATATTTGGGAGTTCATATAGTGTTATTTCTGGGTCACAGATAATGCATAGTTTAATGACTTTGCAGGTATGGTACCAAATTACCTTTCAGAATCACTGGATTAGATCACAGCTCCACCAATAGTCAATATACATGTTTTCCCACAGAATTTTCAAAACTTATTTTTATTTAATTTTTAATTTATGGAATAAAACTAACACCTCTATATCATACTGTAATAAAAAAGATGATTGCACATAAAACTGCAAATCTATTATGTATAATTTTCTATCAATTTTAAATATATGATAAAGTTATTGTGTAAATTTCTTTTTTCTTTTATTCCGTGATTTTTTTGCCAATCTGATAAGTGTGAGATGGAACCTCAGAGTTGTTTTAATTTGCATTTCCCTCATTATTGGTGATTTAAAACTTTTTTCACATAGCTATTGATTGGATTTCTTCCTCTGAAAGCTAACACTTCATATACTTTGACCATTTATCAACTGAGGAATAACCCTTATTCTTATAAATTTGGAGGAGCTCTCTTTGTATCTTAAAAATGAGACCTTTGGGGGGGGCGGAGCCAAGATGGCTGGATGAAGGTAGCGTCTTGCCGGAGCTCTCTCACAAGGTCTGTCAGATTCCTATAAAAAAGTGAATTTGAGCAGATTTGAGAGACTCAGAGACCGCGAGCAGTCTGCATAGGGCAAATTTCCGAGCCAGGAGAGTCTGAGGGGCCGGAGGCATGAACCTGTGGGCTTGGAGAGTGCTCGGTGCGGAGCTGCTCCAGACCAAGGTGGAAGCGGCTGGCGGGGAGATCCACATGGGAGACGGGCTGAGAGAAAGCTGGGCGCCCGAAACCGGCGGTGATCCCCAGGACTCCCAACACAGGACGGCAGTCTGTGGAAGCGACGAGAGGCAGCGCAACGCCACCCATGAAACACCGTCTCCAGAAGTTTGCTGTCCAAACATATTGAACGCCGCTTCCTGAACTTCCGGGAGTTCTTAATGTCCAGGTAAACAGCTCTAATCCCTCCCCTCCCCACCCAGAGAATCCCTCGGGAAAAAAAAAAAAAGAACGCTGGAACTGAGCAGAAAGTAGTGGGGCTTCAGTGATCAAATAGCAGAAGTTCATTAGTCCCATAAGGGCAGAGTCGGCAGGGGTCAACGCCAGGAGCCCAGACGTAACCTTGCTCCCCCAGGGGAAGTGCCAGACATCAGCTCAAACAACAAACAGCTGAGACCATTGCTGAAAAGCAAGTGCTGGAGAGCACCCACAGGGAGTGAGACGCCAGGGAGCCAGACCCCTCCCCCACACCTCAGGAAACTGAAGGTTATAATTCTAGACTCACAACCCCCAGAATAAGAAAGCTGGGACAGAAAGCCCTGAGACCCACAGATAGAAATTCGTTGTAGAGCCAGCAAAAAGCAAACCAACATGAAGAAGAACACAAAAAAACCGAGGACAATAGATTCTTTTTATGGAGACAGGCAGGATCAAAATATCAACACAGAAGAAGACAGCAATGACACGGTAGATACCTCAGATACCTCAAAAGCTAATATGAACTGGTCTCCAGCCCAAAAAGCACTGCTGGAAGAGCTAAAGGAGGATTTTAAAAACCAAATTAGGGAGCTAAAAGAAAATATGGAAAAAATGGAAAAAAAATTCACTGATGAAATCAAGTCCCTAAAGAATAAAATTGGCGAAAAGGATACACAGATTCAGAATCTAGAGAGAGAAAAGGACACCCTCAGAGGAGAAATCAACCAATTGAAAATGGAGACTCAAAAGCAAAATGTAAACACTAACTCATTCAAAATTAGACTTGAGCAAGTGGAAGCTAATGAATCTATGAGGCATCAAGAAGTAATAAAACAAAACGTAAAGAATGAAAAAATAGAAAAAAATGTGAAATATCTGATTGGCAAAACAACAGACCTGGAAAATAGATCCAGGAGAGACAATTTGAGAGTTATTGGTCTACCGGAAATCCATGATGAAAAAAGGAGCCTTGACAGTACCTTCGAAGAAACTATCAAAGACAACTGCCCAGAGGTCCTAGAACCAGAGGGCAAAATAGTGATTGAAAGAATTCACCGATCACCCCCTGAAAGAGATCCCAAACTGAAAACACCAAGAAATATTATAGCCAAATTTCAGAGCTATAAACTCAAGGAGAAAATACTGCAAGCAGCCAAAAAGAAGCAATTCAAATATCGTGGAACTACAGTCAGGATCACGCAGGATCTCACAGCTTCCACATTAAAAGACAGGAGAGATTGGAATATGATATTCCGAAGGGCAAAGGAGCTGGGACTACAACCAAGGATCAACTACTCAGCAAAACTAAGCATAACTTTCCAAGCAAGGTGATGGACATTCAATGAAATAAGGGAATTCCAGACCTTCCTGATGAAAAGGCCAGAACTCAATGGAAAATTTGATCTCCAAATGCAAAACTCAAGAGAGACATAAAAAGGTAACCAGGGGGAAAAACCCCACAAACCTTATTAACCAATAAGGGCAGGTTGTTTACATCTTTATGTGGGATTATATCATCTTATGTATGTTTTTTATGTTTATGTATATATGTATATATACATATATATATATATATATATGTGTATATGTATATGTGTGTATATATACATATACACATATAAATCATTCTTGTGAATGGTACAACTATTATGACAAATGAAAGGGATATACATAGGTTGTGAATGCCTGTATAAATTAACTGATGTAAAGATATAAAATATAAATAAGAGATATAAAGGGAGGGCTATGAGGGAAGTGGTAAGGAGGTAGTAGAAAAGGGTAAATTATACCAAAGGAAGTGGCACAAAAACATATTATAGTAGAGGGAAAGAAGGGAGGGAGAAGAGCAGTATTTGAGCTTTACTGTCATCTGATCTAGTTCAAGAAGGGAATAACATACTCTGATAAGTTTAGAAACCTAACTTCTCCTACGGGAAGTGGGAGGGTAAGGGGGGATAAAGGGAGGGGGGTGGGCAGAAGGGACAGGAGAAGTAGCAAGTGGGTAACGGTAAGACAAGGGAGGGGAATAAAGAGGGAGGGTTAACTGAGGAAAGCGGCGGTCAAAAGCAAAACTTTCTTGAGGAGGAGAAGGGGAAAGGGAGAAATAAAAGCATAAACAGGGGGAATTAGGATGGAGAAAAAGACACAGATAGAAATCATAACCCTGAACGTGCAGGGGATGAACATTCCCACAAAAAAGAAGCAGATAGCAGAATGGATTAAAAACCATAATCCTACAATATGCTGTTTACAAGAAACGCATCTGAAACAGGGGGATACACATAGGGTTAAGGTAAAAGGCTGGAGTAAAATATATTGTGCCTCAGCTAAAGTAAAAAAAGCAGGTGTAGCAATCCTAATCTCAGACAAAGCAAAAGTAAAGATAGATCTAATTAAAAGAGATAAGGAAGGACATTATATCCTGCTAAAAGGCACCATAAACAATGAAGCAATATCATTGCTTAACATATATGCACCAAGTGGTAAGGCATACAAATTCTTAGAGGAGAGGTTAAGGGAGTAACAGGAAGAAATAGACAGCAAAACTATAATATTGGGAGACCTCAACCTCCCCCTTTCTGAACTTGATAAATCTAACCTCAAAATAAATAAGAAAAAAGTGAAGGAGGTAAACAGAATTTTAGAAAAGGCACATATGATAGACCTCTGGAGAAAACTGAATGGGGATAAAAAGGAATATACTTTCTTCTCAAAAGTACATGGCACATACTCAAAAATTGACCATGTACTAGGGCATAAAAACCTCACAATCCAGTGCAGAAAAGCAGAAGTAGTCAATGCATCCTTTTCAGATCATGATGCAATAAGAATCATTTTTAATAAAGTACCATGGAAAAATAAGCTAAAAACTAATTTGAAACTAAATAATTTAATTCTAAAGAATAAGTGGGCCAAAGAACAAATCAGAGAAACAATTAATAATTTCATTCAAGAGAATGACAATAATGAAACAACATACCAAAACTTATGGAATGCAACAAAAGCAGTTCTTAGGGGAAGTTTTATATCTCTAAATGCCTACATGAATAAAATAGGGAAAGAGGAGATCAATGATCTGGGCATACAGCTGAAAAAGCTAGAAAAAGAGCAAATTGAAAACCCCCAATTAAATACCAAATTAGAAATACTGAAAATCAAAGGAGAGATGAATAAAATTGAAACCAAGAAAACTATTGAATTAATAAATAAAACAAAGAGCTGGTTTTATGAAAAAACCAATAAAATTGATAAATCTTTGGCCAATTTGATTAAAAAAAAGAAAGAAGAAAATCAAATTACTAGTATCAAAAATGAAAAGGGTGAGGTCACCTCTAATGAAGAGGAAATCAAAACAATAATTAGGAATTATTTTTCCCAACTGTATGCCCACAAATTTGACAACCTTAGAGATATGGATGAATATCTACAAAAACATAAACTGCCCAAGCTAACAGAGAAGGAAGTGAAATTTCTTAATGACCCCATATCAGAAAAAGAAATTGAGCAGGCCATCAACGAACTCCCTAGGAAAAAATCTCCAGGGCCAGATGGTTTTACATGTGAATTCTATCAAACATTTAAAGAACAACTAATTCCAATACTTTGTAGACTATTTGGGAAAATAGGTGAAGAAGGAGTCCTACCAAATTCTTTTTATGACACAAATATGGTACTAATACCCAAACCAGGTAGAGTTAAAACAGAGAAAGAAAATCATAGACCAATTTCTCTAATGAATATTGATGCAAAAATTTTAAATAAAATATTAGCAAAAAGATTGCAGCAACTCATTATGAGAATAATACACTATGACCAAGTAGGATTTATTCCAGGAATGCAAGGCTGGTTCAATATTAGGAAAACTATTAGCATAATTGACCATATCAACAACAAAACTAGCAGAAACCATATGATCATCTCAATAGATGCAGAAAAAGCCTTTGACAAAGTACAACACCCATTCCTATTAAAAACACTAGAAAGCATAGGAATAAGTGGAACCTTCCTCAAAATTATAAATAGCATCTACCTAAAACCATCGACAAGCATTATTTGTAATGGGGATAAACTAGATGCATTCCCAATAAGATCAGGGGTGAAACAAGGATGTCCATTATCACCCCTATTATTCAATTTGGTACTAGAAACATTAGCTGTAGCAATAAGAGAAGAAAAAGAAATTGAAGGAATTAGAATAGGGAAAGAAGAAACTAAATTATCACTTTTTGCAGATGATATGATGATTTATCTAGAGAATCCTAGAGAATCAAGTAAAAAACTACTTGAAATAATAAACGACTTTAGCAAAGTTGCAGGATACAAAATAAACCCACATAAATCCTCAGCATTCCTATACATTACTGACAAAGCCCAACAGCAAGAGATAGAAAGAGAAATTCCATTCAAAGTTACTGAAGGCACTATAAAATATCTGGGAGTCTATTTGCCAAGACAAACCCAGGGCCTATATGAACATAACTATGAAACACTTTTCACGCAAATAAAATCAGATCTAAATAAATGGAAAAATATCAGTTGCTCATGGTTAGGCCGAGCTAATATAATAAAAATGACAATTTTACCTAAATTAATCTATCTATTCAGTGCCATACCAATCAAACTACCAAAAAATTATTTTACTGAGCTGGACAAAATAATAACAAAATTCATTTGGAAAAACAAGAGGTCTAGAGTATCTAGGATATTAATGAAAAGACATGCTAGAGATGGTGGCTTAGCCACACCAGATATTAAACTGTACTACAAAGCAGCAGTCATCAAAACTGCCTGGTACTGGTTAAGAAACAGGGGTGTGGATCAGTGGAATAGGATAGGTACACAAGTAGATGAAATCAACAAGTTTAGCAATCTACTCTTTGATAAACCCAAAGAGGCCAGCTTCTGGGCTAAGAATTCACTATTTCACAAAAACTGTTGGGAAAATTGGAAAATGGTAGGGCAAAAACTGGGCATAGACCAATATCTTACACCATATACCAAAATAAAGTCAAAATGGGTTCATGATTTAGGAGTAAAAGTTGATACTCTAAGTAATTTGGGAAAGCAAGGAATAGTTTACTTATCAGATTTGTGGAAAAGTAAAGAATTCATGACCCAACAAGAGATAGAGAGCATTACAAAATGCAAAATGGATAATTTTGATTATGTCAAATTGAAATGTTTTTGTACAAAAAAAGCCAATGCAACAAGAATTAGGAGGGAAGCAGAAAATTGGGAGAAAATCTTTGCAACTAGTATCTCTGATAAAGGCCTCATCTCTAAAATATACAGGGAGCTGAGCCAAATATATAGGAATACAAGCCATTCCCCAATTGAGAAATGGTCAAAGGATATGAACAGGCAGTTTTCAGAGGAAGAAATTAAAGCTATCTACAGGCATATGAAAAAATGCTCTGGATCACTACTGATTAGAGAAATGCAAATCAAAACAACTCTTAGATACCACATCTCTCCTGTCAGATTGGCTAATATAACAAAACAGGAAAATGATAAATGCTGGAAAGGATGTGGGGAAATTGGAACATTGTTGCATTGCTGGTGGAGTTGTGAGCTGATCCAGCCATTTTGGAGAGCAGTTTGGAACTATGCCCAAAGGGCTATAGAAATGTTCATACCCTTTGACCCAGCAATACCACTTCTAGGGTTGTATCCCAAAGAAATCACACAAGCAGGAAAAGGACCCATATGTACAAGGCTATTTATAGCAGCTCTTTTTGTGGTAGCTAAGAATTGGAAATCAAAGGGATGCCCATCAATTGGGGAATGGCTGAACAAGCTGTGGTATATGAAGGTGATGGAATACTATTGTGCCATAAGAAATGGGGATGATGCAGACTTCATAACAACTTGGAAAAACCTACACGACATAATGCTGAGTGAGCAGAGCAGAGCCAGGAGAACGTTGCGCACAGCCAGAGATATATGGATTCCGTGAGGACCAACGCTGACATACTGCGCTTTTCTCAGCAACCTAAGGGGCAAGGACAACTCCAAGGGACTCACGATGGAGAATGCTATCTTCATCCAGAGAAAGAACTGCGAAGTTTGAATATAGATCGAGGCTCACTAAATGCTCGCCTTTTTTGCTTCTTTTTTTGTTTTTTGGGGTTTTTTTTTGGTTCTGTTTCTTCTTTCTCATGATTCATTCCATTGGTCAAAATTCTTCTCCACGACTTGACTAGTGCATAAATTAATTCAATGCGAAGTTATACATGACAGTTATATGAGATTCCATGCCATCTTGGGGAGGGAGGGGGGAGGGAGGGGAGAAAAACTGGAACTCAAAACTATGTAGAACTGTGTGTGGTAAACTAAAAATAAATAAAGAAATTCAAAAAAAAAAGAGACCTTTATTGGAAAAACTTGTAAGGCGTTTCCCCCCACATTTACCAGTTTCTCTTCAAATTTTAGCTTGATTGATTTTGTTTGTACAATCACAGTTATAAACTTTAACTGTGTGTTTCCCTCCTTTCCTTTCCTTTCTACTTTTCCTTCTTTTTGCTTACTTTCCCCTTTTTATAAAGAAAATGGTGGTGAAAAGTGAGATAAGTGTGCTCAATGCTAGTTCTATAGGTTTGGAGCTATTTTCTTCTGCTCCCCTACCCTTCTCTTTCCCTCACCCAGTGACAAGTTCTTAATCTTTTAATTTTTTCCCCCTTTAAACACCTCTACAACTAATGCATCCCTCAATTTACTATACCTCTCACTGCCTCCTCTCTGTTCTCCCTTTTCTTCTCTGTTTCCTTGTTGAGCAAAATGCATTTCTGTACTCATCTCTTTATATGGGTGTACTATCCTCCTTTCACCAGCTCAGATGAGAGTGTAGTCCAGTCCCTCCACCCCTTTCTCATTGTTTGTATAAACTTCTGCTTGAATGCCCCAATTACATGAAATAATTTTTTACTCGCTTTCCTCTTCTTTCCCCTCCTTACACTATTCCTCTTGCCCTCTATTTTCAGTCTAAGATTATCAAAACATAACCAAATCATTCCCAGTCCCTCTGTCTTATTAGACTCCCTTTAATGACTTCTGATGATGATAGGATTTAAAGTGAATACAAATATCTTGTCCCCACATTAGAATGTAAATATTTTATTCTTATTTAGTTCCTTCTGATTGCTTGCCCATGTTTACCTTTTTATGTTTCTCTTGATTTTCATATTTATTTTTTGAAATTTCATGGAAGCTCTCGTTTTTTTCCCATCAGGAATACTTAAAAGTCCTCTATTTCATTAACAATCCATTTTTACTCAGTAATGTTATACTGACTTTTGCTAGATGAGTTATTCTTGGATATAAGTCTTCTGGAATTTATTATCTCAGATTCGTTCATTCTTAATAATGGTGACTAATAACATTCTGTGATCCTGATTATGGTTCCTTGGTACTTGAATTCTTTCTGTATGCTTATAGTATATTTTTCTTTGACATGGAATCCCAGGAGTTTAGATACAATGTTCCTGGAAGATTTCATTTTGGAATTGTTTTCAGGCATTATGTGGTAGATTCTTTCAGTTTTTCACTTCTGACTATTGTTTTATGAGATTTGGCAATTTCTTCTGTGATTTATTGAAATATGATGCCTAGGGTTCTTGTGGGGAGAAGTGGGGAGTCATGGCTCTCAAGTGGTCCAGTAATTTTAAAATTATCTCCCCTTTGATCTGTTTTCCAGATCATTTGTTTTAGCTATGAGAAACCTTACATTTTCATCTTTTTTCAGTCTTTTGATGTTAATATTTTTTGGTGTCTTAAGGAATTATTATTCTCTATTTAATCCATTATAATTTTCAGGAAATTTGTTAATTGGGTAAGATTTCATATGTCTATTGCCAATCTGTTAATTCTCTTTCCAGTTCTTTCTTCCATAACTTTAATTTGTCTTCATATTTTTTTGCTCTTGTACTTTCATTTTGTTAATTAAAAAATAGTTTTCTAATTTTTTAAAAACTCATTTCATGTTTACCAAAAAAATTTCTTGTTTTACTTGTATCCAAGCAGTGTTTCTCTTTGTGGCTTTTCTTGTCAGTGTTTTGAGGTCATTCTCTTCTGTGTTTTTGTCTTGGTTGTTCCCATCACCATACCAGTTCTTTAAGGTGGGATTCTTTTGACTTCTTGCTCATTCTTCCAAGTCTACTTTTTGTCTTCAGGCTTTGTGTTATCGCCAAGTTCTGCAATTTTCTGGAGGGAATGTTTGGCTAAAGCTTGGGTTCTCTTGAGTTTTTTCCTTCTTTCTTCAGATATTGAGCATTGTGTTATTCAAGGATTTCAGGGATAGGTAGGGGAGACTTGCAAGCTTTCATTCCTCCAAAAGTGATCTGATCGAAGATAAAGTAAGGGCCCAAGTGATCTGAGCCAGGCAAGTTACCGACCTGGATTTTGATCTGAGCAAGATGTGTTTGTATTTGATTGGGTAGACAATATAAAGCCATCAGATGTTTTTAGATGGTAGTGGGTGTGCATGATTAAAGATTATGTCACTTTAGATAGCAACCTTAAAGGTTCTTTTAGCAATAGTTTGTATGATAAAAGAGAGGGAGCCTGGAGGTAAGAAGAATAGTTGGGAGATTATTTCAGTAATCTAGGAAGAGGGAATATTCATATACAATAGCAGTTGGAATGAAAAGGAGGTGATGGATTCCAGAGACTGTAGAATGTATAGAATTTGGGTAACAATTAGATTTGGGCAATGATGAAGAGAAAAAGTATAACATGATCATATTTCAAGCTTGGAATAATGTGTCCATCATTCATTCATCAATTCATGTAGTATATCTTTATTAAATGTCTGCTATGGACAATGCCTTCTTAATCCTTGACCCTGGTTAATCCCAATTGTAGCCTTTCTCCACTGGTGCTCCTGGGCCATTGGGAAGGGATCTTAGAGATTATATAACAATCTATCTGAGTGATGAAATGCCTTCTAGGTGACCTACCCATTTGTCAAAACTCTTTCTTCCGATCCAAACCTTAAAGTAATTGATAGAACTATTAAATTTAATTAATTTTTAAAAAAATTTATTTTGAACTTAAGAAATAAAACAAACATTTCTATAACACAGTAGCATAGAAAAGAAAGATTATTGCACACAAAACTGCAAATCTATTATGTACAACTTGCTATTTTCTTTTAAACATATAATAAAGTTATCATGTTACTTTCTTTTTTTCCCTTTTTTTCCTTTCCTCTTCCTCCCCTCCTTGCCCTAGAGTTGGCTACCATTAGACATAAATATGAGTGAGTGAGTGTGTGTGTGTGTGTGTGTGTGTGTGTGTGTGTAAAATCATGCTATACTTGCTGATATTTATCAGTGCTTTCTCTGGATGAAGATGGTGTCTTCCTTCATATGTCTTTTATAGTTAATTTGGGTATTTATCACAGACACCTGTGATTTGAGGAGAGGCTCCAGTAAATGAGTCAGGGAAGGAACAATCAGTGAGAGGAGAACCAGGAAAAAATAATGTCCTAAAGACCTAGAGAGAAGAGATTCTCAAAGAGAAGAGAGTAATTAGTGGTGTCAAAGCCTTCAAAGAGGTCAAGAAGAATGAGGTTTGAGAAATAACCATTGGATTTAGTACCTGTGATGATTGATAACTTTAGAGAGAACAGTTTGGATGCAATAATAAGATTGGAAGTCAAATTGTAAGGAGTTAAAAAGAAAGTGAGAGGAAAGAAAATGGAAGCACCTATTGTAGACAGTCTTTTGGAGGACTTTAGCTACAAAGGGCAGAAGAGATATACGATGATAGCTGGGATGGAAGGATTAAAAAAAAAAGATGAATGTCAGAGTTGCCAAGAATACTGAGCTCTCTGAGGGAGTTAAAATAAGCAAAAGAACAAAACAAACAAAATGCAGAAGCTAAAGGATAAACCTTTGGAGACACACATAGTGATAGGTTTTCCACTAGCCACAGAGCATGGCTTGATAGAAGATCAATCAACATAGACATTATGTCAAGACCTACCTCAGATTCTGGTTTTGTATGACCTCACATTTAACATAAAGGGTTCTAGGTATATTCATTTATATCCTTTCCTATTTCTCTGCCTTTTATTTTCCAAAGGCCATTATTTTAAAGAAAATATAGGGATTTCATTTACTTTTAGGCCTTAAATCAAAATTTTGTCTAAAATTTTTAATAAAACATTTTTTGCAATTTGATTTATAGAAACATGGAAATCTATATTTTGTGTTTAATAAATGGTGCTTTTATTGATGTACATTCATTAGTAACTGAGAATTCTTTTAATTTTTTTATTTTAGAATAAATTTTATTAATCTTTTGTTTTCTACCACCTAGACTTTTCTACTGTATCAGTCTTCTCCTCTTCAAAAACTCATTTCTTATTCAAGGAGGGTGGGGGTAGGAGGAAGAGAAAAAATTAATAAAAAGTGATCAATATATCAAAAAAATCTGACATAAGATACCTGTGTATACCTACATACCATGTATACCTACATACCTCTGCAAAAGAATGATGGAGGGAACTGTCTTGATATATTTCTTCTTTGGAGCCAAGTTAGTTCTTATGATTTCACATAATTCATTTTCAATGGTTGTATAGTTGTTGTTTCCATTTACCTTATTTTGTAGTTGTTATATAAATTGGTTTCCTTATTCTGCTTATTTTTCTTTGTATCAGTTCAAGCAAATTGTTCCATGCTTCTCTATATTCATCATGTTCATCACTTCTTACAGCACAGTAATAAAACCTCTTTAATTTTTAACGCATTGAACTCTAAATTTTCAGAAGGACTCTCCTTTTAACTATTTTAAATTATGGACAAGTTATCATATAGGCCTTTGGAAACTCAGATTATGTGACATTATTACCAATTAATTAGTTAGCCACATATCCCTTGCAGTGAAGTCAAGGTTTTGCACTCTTTTCTATTAGGAACCATCTTCCCAGCCAGTGGGTAAAGGTTGAGAGATACCTACCTTGTGAAAGAATTAAGTTCCTTAATTCTTGTTTTCAGACAAAGAAGTTGAGATCAGATGGCAAAAAGGATTCATGCATGATCTCTCATTGTATGATGGAGAACTGGAGTTAGGCTTTTCCATTTATCCTATCATCTTATTGAAGTTATATGCTGTAAGGAGTTTTGATGATACTAAAAAGTCCAGACTAAGGACTATTAAACAGCAGGGAAACTTTGGTCTCCTAATTGCAAATCCACTGTAGCATGTAATCCACTTTTATAAAAATTATTAGAGAAATAAAACCAGAGGGAACATTTTATTAGTGAGAACAGAGTATCAAATTCAGTTTTGTTTCTAATTTCAGTCGAATTTTGCTGTTTCTCTTCTCTCTCATCTACCCTCTACTTCTCTTGGTTGCAATTCTTCTACCTTCTTTATCTTCGTTAGGTCATTCTTTTCTTATATTCTACAAGTATTTCTTAAATGTTTACCATATGTCAGGCACTGTATAAAAAGAAAAACAAAAAAGACAATCTCTGCCCTCAAGGAGCTCACATTCTAATGTTCTAAACATGGGAGAAGACAACATATAAAAGAAAGATGAAAGAGAAAGGGTGGGAAAAGCATACGCCTGCACATTGTGTCAAAAGCAATTTGTATTAACAGTAGTAGGTCCCAGAGTGGAATGAAGGAGCAAACCTGACTGGCTTGGGAGTTCCATCAGGAACAACCAGTTGAAAGAAGGAGCTATAGGGTTTCCAAGAAAAGAGAGATGATTGAGCACATTGGTAAAAATAGCTTTCAGGGTTAGAAGGCTGCTGGAGCATGGTGAAGAAAGAAGTGCAGACAGTCAGGAGTATATACATCTTCAATCTATGGTTCATTTTAAGGAAGGACCCCCAGAATATTCATGTTTACTCCTTCATTCCTCTTTGGTACCCACAACTGATTTTCCAGTCTTCTTTTGCTGCCTTTGCATGGGTGTCCTTCCCCTTGACTTTCAAATTCCATTCATGTGTTATCTTCCCCCATAAAAACAGTAGAACATAAGTGTCTTCAGTGCAGGAATTGTCTTTCTTTTCTTTCAAGCTCATACAATCAGAGATATTTCCTTTGCTGGTATTCTTGGTCTTAAGATTAACTCTCCATACTCAATAAATATTTTTAGAAACTTGATTTTCTACCTTGCAGAGTTTTTAAGAAAACATTTTGACAAATTTAAAATGCTATAGGATGTGTTAATAGTATTTGGAATTTAATTATATGAATATTAATCAAAAGAACAAGGTGTACAGAGCTATTTGCTCTCTAAATCCTATCCTAATCTGTGCCCTCAGATTTCATACGCTTTGATGGTAATCTCCATTAGAATTAATTTAACATTTATTACCCACTTGTTCTGCCCAAAGTTGTGAGACACATCTAGTCAGCCCAAAGCATAGTTATGAAGTAGATGAAGTTGTTTTTAGTGCTCACTACTTTCTACTTTACAACTCTACTTTCTAACACTTAGTACCCTCTAGCAGGCACCCTATTCTTCCTACCTACCTAGAGTCTCTTGTTTCTCTACCCACCCAAACCTACCCTTTTCCATACCATACTCTTCAACCTTCCCAGATCCTCTTTTGTCCAACAATCCATCTCCCAAGTAGAAATATACTACAAAGAGACTAGTGTCCTTTCAGCTCATACCTCCTGGGCCTTCTTAAGAGGAGAAACTAGGCTTTATAGGTGCTGACAAGCTGGGTCCTATCCTATTGAAGCCCCACCTTGTTTGTGTTTTCCTGCCAGTTCTCAGTGATCTCTCCCCTGAATTTCTATAGTATTTATTATCCATAATTCTGATTTGTCACTTAATCATATGATGCAACCTATTACTGCTTGTCCTTCCTGTGTATATGCCTTGTTCCTCTAATGTGATTACAGTAGAAGGAATCATATCTAATACCATGCACAGTGTACACTCAATTATTTTTTACATCATTGGTGAGAATAATAAGGAATTCATTTCAATTTAATTCCACAAGCATATATCAAATGTCTGCTGTGTACAAGACATCATGCTGAGAGCTGGGAATACAGAGTCAAAAATTAAGCAGTCTCTGCCCTCAAGGAGCTATAATGCTCCTTGAATGAAGGAATAAAGGAAAGAAAAATGATGCAATGAATCTTTCAGATGACAAAAAATGGGTATAGAGAAAAATCAGTACTTCAATCTAAAACCCTATTTGGAGAGATATGTGTGTGTATTTAAATAAAAGGATATTAACTTTCAGCTTTACTGAAGGAAAAAAATTATTAAAAATAATAATAATAATAATTAACAATTGCCAAGTTATGTATGAACCATTTTAGTGCTGAGTATTTAAGACACTGTGGCTTTTCTAATTGGTGGTTTTCCTCATGGTTTTGTTTGGAAATGAAATAATAATTGGCTTTCACAGAGGGCTTTGAACTTTGGATAGTATATACATCACCTCATTGTGCAAACAGTTCCGCTAGCCATAAAGTATACGCTTATTCTAGGGTAAGTCACCAAAGCATGGAGTGTCCTTATTTCAGAGGCAGCTGGATTTGAGTCATGGTTTTTTACATACATAGTCATCTCTCACTCATCTGTCACTAACAGAAGGGAAAAAATGGTTCAAGGTGATGGGTAGTCTGGAAAAAAATTCATCAATATTTGGCTTTCTTTAAGGTGTCTTATATTTACATTGCTAAGTGTTTTGGATCTGAAGGTTCTCCAAGTTGAAAGCAAACTATTAAGACAGTAACTTAAAGTAGTTCAATTCAAGTAATAGGGAGGTAATAGTCCCACTGTACTCTGCTCCTGTAGGAATTCATTTGGATTGTTGTTTTCATTTCTGGCCACTATAGTTTAAGGAGGGAATGGATAAGCTAGAGTCTGTCCTGGATGGGGAATGGCCTTGTCCTGTGAGAATCTGTTTAAGGAAATGGGCTTGTTTAAATTAGAGAAAAATGACTTGAGGATGAGTTACATGGTAAGTGTCTATAAGTGACAAAGCGATGTTATATAAAGAATTAAATGTGTCCACTTCAGCTCCAAAGGGCAATACTTGGAGTAGCGGGTAGAAAATGCAAAAGGGGGTGGGAGCAATTTAGGATTGTTTTCAAGCAAAACTTCCTAATAATTGGAGCTCTTCAAAAGTAGAGTGGGCTGTCTCAAGAGATGGTAGGATCCCACCCCTCTCCTTGGAGATCTTTGAGCAGAAGCTAGATACCCACTTGTAGAATATATGGTAGTAGGGAGTTCCTTTCTATGTAGGTTGAACTAAAGGACCTCTTATGGTCTCTTGCAGCTCTAAATCTGTAATTCTTATGATTCTCTCTCCTAATTTCATGCTGAGGATAGATAGGATCACCAAACAGAATGACAAAGAGCCAGTCAAAAACCACGCTCTTTTTTCAAACTTGCTGATTCCTTTGTACTCCATGGAGAGGTTACTGCAGTTGTTGCAATCACTCCTGACAGGCAACATAAATAAAAATCCCATTGCATCAACAAAATATTTCACTATGAAAGGAAAGAAATACTGTAGCCTTTGCCATTCCTGTGTTTGTTCAAATAACTTTTTATTTTTATTGAGCCCCAACTTTGTGCCTTCTTAGGTCTATTCTTTAGGTTAGTAATGCCTTTCCCCTTCTAGCTTTCCAAGCACCATCCTTCTTTTTCAAAGATCTGTTGAAATAACCCCACTTTGATGAAAATTTCTCTAAATGGGAAATGGACAACGATTTTCCTTCACAACTCCAGGAAACTAACTACAGGGTAAAATCCAAGAAATTTATGGGTTCTATATGTTGTAACTATGTTTTTGTACATCTACATGTGTGTGTGTGTGTGTATGTGTCCTGAACATCAAACTGTCTTTGTGTCTCTATCAGCAAGGCAAGATTTATGACCTCAAAGATGACCATGAACGTGGCTATACAATTCAGAATCGCAAAGTATAAAAGATTCTCCAGGTAGAAAGCAGAGGAAGTATAACATGACACCAGAGGATCAAATCCCAGAACCAGTAATTCCAATTCAATATAACACTAATTGTATTCCAAAACCAGTATGTCCACCTCAACGTAACAACAAGGAAATTATAACACAATATTGCAGCAAGGAACCAAGTCATCCTGTAACCTCATGAATCCCGACTGTCTGCTTGCCTGAATTCACTCCCCACTCAGTTCTCTGGTCTCCACAGCTCCTTGGTTTCCACTCTCCTCTCTGCACTCTCTCTGCAGCTCTGTCAACTTGGAATTCTTACTCCTTCACCCTGGGCTAAATTCTGAAATCCGACCCTACAATGGCTTCCTTCTGAGTATGTATACTCTTTTTAGGGCCTGAGGGCTTCACATCCAATCAGCAGAAGGCTGTGGGCCTGGGGCTTATTAGTAAGTAGAATGTAGGCCTGGGGCTTAGCACATAGTAAGTAAAGGGTGTAAGCCTGCCTACAAAGAAACCTCTAATCAAGCTTCCCTTAAGTGGCCCCATTTGAGGCCTATTGAGTGGGCTGGAAAGATCTTTAGTCACTGATTGGCATCACAGTGTC
The DNA here is from genome assembly GCF_011100635.1 of Trichosurus vulpecula. NCBI lineage: Eukaryota > Metazoa > Chordata > Mammalia > Diprotodontia > Phalangeridae > Trichosurus > Trichosurus vulpecula. The sequence continues at coordinate 164,741,840 of NC_050580.1, read as the reverse complement.
TTATTTAAATATATAGATGCATATGTATGCATTTATCCTATTGAACAAATTCAATTGAACTAACTTTTTAACACCAATTATGTGCAAGGCATTATGCTGGGCACTGAGGTTATGGAGACAAAAATGAAGCAGTCTCTGCCTCTAAGGAGTTCACATTCTTGTGTTCATTTTTAAGTGGTAGTTAGAACCATAGAAATTTTAGACCTGGAAGAAACCTTAAAAATCCTCTAGTCCAACTCCCTCATTTCATAGATGAAGAGAGCAAGGCTCAGAGAATGAAACTGATTTGTACAAAGACATACCGTGAGTAGCAGATATGAAATTTAAAAGCACGTTGTCTGACTCAGATCCATTCTTTTAAATTTAGTGCACTGCTTCTTCATATTATTCTTTCCTCTCAACATTCAGTCTATCCAAATAAGTTGAGTATTGGACCAGTAGAGCAGGATGAAATATTCCTGGGTAAAATCCAAATCCATGATCTTTGACCTTTTGGGCCAGTATCTTATCAGATAGGCCAATGAGATACCAAAATATCAAGAACCATGTTAACTTCATAGGGCATCCACATATTGTGTGGACACTTACTGACCACTGTTGAGTAGAGTAATATTCAGCACAATTCTCCCACATAGCCTTATCTCCCATGTAGAATGATGAGTGTTACAAATATTCAGCACAATTCAAGCATCTCACATCCATCTCAGGGGATGGAGCAAATTATTATGAACCTCCCAAAGGAATACTTAACATGGCACCAAAGCCACCATCCAAGTTTTGTATTTATCAACTATTCGAAAATAAGCACTATATAGATAAAAAGTGTCTTGTAATAAAGTAATTTGATATACAGAAAATAGGAAATTGAGACTGTAGGAATGGAAGGAAACTTGCCTTTGCCTCCACAGTGGAGTCATTGTTGACGTTACTCATCCCCAATATTCAAACAATCTACAATTTTAAATTTTTGTTTCATATACAAAAATCTGTTTAAAAGTGGGTGCACTTAAATTATAGTGAAAGAATATGCATTTCCAAATGAATACTAGGAAAAACACCCACCTACTATAAAATATTCTGATTCTTCTGCAGCATTAGGCTTTCTTCCTTTCATAATTTTAATGAAGCATTTTTATTCTAGTGGTAAAATATTCATACTGCTCATTGGAATTCAAGAGATTAAATTTTGTACAAAATTATTATACTGCAGTATGGGGAACTAATTAAAGGGTTTTTTTTTAAAGTTAATGAGATAGAGGGAACTTAGTTGTCATAATTAAATAAGGAGGAGGATTGATGGCTAAGTAAATTCACAAGAATCATTCACTTTAGATAAGATAGATTCAATTTTGTCAACTTAGTCTATCACTGAGTGAAAAATAATGAGTAGAAATAAAGGCAATTAGTAGTCTGTTTTGGAATCTGACTTTGGAATTTTGTTCATTTTATTGTTAAGTAGCAAAGATTTATTTAAAATATCAATGGAGAAGTGTTAACAAACTTAATTATTTGAAGTTCTTTTAAAATTTACTGTGTAATATGTGTCTTCATTCTTTTTAGAGATCTGGGGAAAGCAAGTATATGGATGTTGGTACGATTACCACCTCGATTATCAGGAATCGCTTTATCTGATAACATCAGAAAATATACAGCTTGAGAATCATGAAAGAAATAAAAAGGCCTCAAAGCTGTCAAAGTAGCTGTCCCAAAATCTATATATGAAAGTTTATGCACTTTATTCATGGAGAGTCCCTTCACTCGCTCTCTATTTATTTTGATAACTCAACAAGTCAAATAAACTCATTTCCACATCTTCATCATATTAAAAGCATTAAATCAGCAAGATGGTGGACTATGCCAATATTCAAAAGGGTCTGTTATTCCATCAGTTAAGATCCCCTCCATAGATGTAGATTACAACCCATCCATGCTTTCCAACACTGTGTGATTCTTACCTATATTCTCTCCTAAATATTGCCATACAGCCAATGTCCTCATGACCCTACTCACTTTCTCCCAATACCCCAAAGGTACTGATGAAATGTATTCCCTGCCCATTTGTCATTGCTTTGCTCTTTCCACATGATTAACCCCACTTTATTTTCTTTCATACAATTCCTTGTTGGAATAGTTTACTCCTGGTTTTCTTCAGGGTTCTTTGTTGGCTATATGTTGTAAGCTAAAAATCACCCACCATGCAGTTTTCCACTGTAGACAGCTAGGTGACACAGTAGATAGAGTGATGGACCTGGAGTCAGAAAGACTTGAGTTCAAATCCAGCTTCAAATATTTACTAGTTGTGTGACCCTAAGCAAGCCACTTAACCTCTATTTACCTCAGTTTCTGAAAATGCAAAATGGAAATAATAACAGCACTTTCTTCATACAGTTATTATCAGGATCAAATGAGTGCCTGGCATATAATAGGCACTCTATAAATACTTAATTCCCTTCCCTTCCCCCATTGCCTTCTGTGTGCTCTTTACCTTCAGGTCTTTGGAAGGGGTTGTGTTGTACACCTAGTCACATCATACAATACCACCAAAAAGATGTTAACCAAGATGCTTTATGGATTATTTCAGTCTCCTCATTGTGAAAATTAATATATGTTAATTATAATAATTTATGTCATTACAATTTCTGTAACTTAACTTCTGGATAAAATTATTATAGTCAGCATCAATGCCCTTTCCATTATGTATTTACTATTTTTATTTTAATAACACTTAAATAACTCAAAGTCAAATATCTTAAATTTCAAGCCAAATCCTTTTCTCAGTATCATTATTTTAATTGTTTGTTGTACATTTTTATCATAACTATGATAATAGTCTGACAGTAAATCTGACTTATTCATCATAGTGGCATATTCTTTGTTTTTAAAATAAAGGTTTAGGAATAAATGGTCTCTAAGGTCTCTTCTGAGTCTCTATCTCTATCTACAATTCAGGCATAACTCTGTTATGGTAATTAGGGTGGGACTTTTTTTTACTCTTTTCCCTTTTATAATGCTAAGGTAATCAACTACCTTTGATGAGTTTTGCCTTTCAAATGTAATGGCAAGCAAAGTGGACTTTCTGTTGTCTTTAATTCTTTAATTCTTCTTTAATTGTTGTTTCTTTAATTCAATCAAGAGTCTTTGACCTACTTAAGAAACAAGAAAGTCTAGTTCACATAGGTTTGAGTCCCATGTTTGTGACACCTGAAGAAGCATCACATGGTTTTAAGTCAGATGGTTGTGATGCCCTCTGACCCTGAGAAGGGTATATAAGATTTGAGGTTGGTGTTTTGTTTTGGGGCTGTCACTCACTAGAAGAGTGTTGTGTGATTTGACCAGATGAGACTCTGAGTAGCCATTGTTAAGAGTGCCCCACTCCCCCCAGCTTTGAAAATCCAGATGTTGGTGCTTCTCTTTTTGGTAACTATGTATATGATGTCTTGATCAGACAAAGACTATCTGTTGATCTGTTTGTAGTTTCTGTTTGTAATTATTCTGAAGTTCGGGGTGCTGACTTTTTTCCCTGAACTAAGTGAATGATATATGTATGTTTAATTAAACTGAGATTGTTAACCCCTTAAAGTTTTTGCTTTCCTTAGAAAAGCAGATCAAAGAACCTGTGCTAGCAGTCTTCCAGTGTGCTTTTGTTGTTGGTCTTTCACCCTCACAATAGCTGCTAGCAACATTGTTGTTACAAACTCCCATGGCATCAGTAAAAAGTCTTCTTTCTATCTTTTAAAATGTAGCTAGTTTCAGTCTTTGTGATGCTTCCATGTCCAGTGCCAACCAATTCTTTCTCTTTTTTTTAAAAAAATTGTTCTTTATGTAAATGTGTAAAGATTCTGTATTATCTAAAAATATTTATCCTTCTCATTTCTTTCTCTTGAACCACTTTTCTACATATATTTCTCCCTTTTACCATCTTTGCAATGAAGTCACCAAGTATCAAAATATATGTTGAGTTAGGTTTGTCAAGTCTGATCAAGCTCTTCAGAAAACTTCTCTTCTATTTCATCCTCAGGATCTGATAGATGTTGGTACATAAATTTCCATTATTTCCATGATGGTATTTTTGGCAAATACTTATTAATACTGTAATACAAGATGACCCAATGTGCCCTGAAATAATATTTCTTATAGTCTTTGGGCCTATGTATGTATAAACCCACCTACTAACTCCTTTCTTCACTCCTCCAAAGAATACTGTGACCCATCATCATGTGCAAAGAAAATCAGCAGGCAGGAAATTTTGAGATTTAACACAAAAGATAGACTGAGGCTACCAGAAATATATAGAAATTCTTCTGTGTCCTTTATTATCTCATTTCAAACACTGATTATAGGAAGAAATCCTATGATCATGCTAGGATGACTATCTCCCCAAACTTGTTGTTTAGGGTATGCTCATATTCTGCCTTTTTTCTAAGTTTCCAGGTGAGATGGCATTTTAATTCCCATTTTAGCACTCAATGTGGGCCAATTTTCATAATGGCTAACTACAGAGGGTTACCTTAGAGGGGGTATCTTTTCTACCTCTCATCATTGCTCTAATTCTGTTTAGCTTATTCTCTGTGCCTTTGTGCTGGTTGTCTTCTCCCCATTCCTGTAAGTCTCTCCCTCCTCATGTCCACCTCCTAGAATCCCTTGTTTTCCTCCAGCCTCAACACAGATAACACTTGATACATGGAAACTTTCCTGAACCCCTGCCTCCCAGCTGTTGGTGTCTCTCTACCTTCCCATGACCATACATTTATTTCATATGTATTTTAAATACAATTGTGTAAGAGGGGTTGGCATGCTTGTGCCCAGAACTCCTAACATGGAGGCACCCTGCAACAAGACCTCTTATAATTTTAAATAAGTATGTCTTCTTCAACAGAAAGTAAATTCCTTGAGGACAGGGACTATTTGATTTTTGTTTCTGTGTCCTCAGCAGCTAGCACAGTGCCTTACACATTGTACCCAATGCTTGTTTATTGGTGGATTTTGTATTTTCCCTCCAAATATCAGAGACATATACGTAACTAATTTTCAATGAATTTCCAAAAACTGATCAAATGATACCTCCTCCCCACAAGTTTAACTGAGGTTAATATTATATGTAAATATAATGGTTTATGGAATTTGGGAAGTCTCTGATAACACTGCAAATATCCTTTGTTGAATTAGCAAAAACTGAAAGTAGATACAATTGGTCTCTTGGGCTACCACTGGAGTCTATGGTGTCTGAAATTGTTATTAATAACAATTTATGGAAATTGGTAGTTTCTGGGAAGTATAAGAGCTAAAGGGAAAGTCTAATTCTTAATGGTTCCCAGGAGCCTATCTGTGGAAGGAGGGCTGGGTAGAATTGTTTTTCTGTGTTAAATCCAAGGTTTATTCAATGCAATCTGACCTACCAAAAGTGCTACTAGAATCTTTGCAGACCTGACTGCAGACATCTCAGGGACAGAAACCTTCTTAGGAGCTGACTCTGATTGGTCTAAAGGAAGAAATGTTTTCTATATGAGCTCCCCTCCTCCTCTGTTTTTATCCTTCAGGAAAAAAAAGACATCAAGGGCCTCTCTCTAAAATGGGGTTCTTAACCACTTAATCTAGAGTTTGTGAACTTGTTTTTTTAAATTTTCAATGTAATTCACTGCCTTTGTAATCCTTTGTATTCATTGTATTTTGTTAATTTAAGAATATTAATCTGAGAAGAAAACTGGGCGTCTAAGAGGATAGAGCACTGTACTTGGAGTCAGAAAGACCTTTGCTTTAAACATGCTTCAAACACTAGCTGTGTGACCCTGGGCAAGTCACTTAACCTCTGTCTGCCTCAGTTTCTTTATCTATAAAGCACCTACTTCCAAAGGTCATTGTGACGATAAGATGAAATAATAGTTGCAAAGCACTTTACAAATCTTAAAGTATTATATAAATACTGTTATCATTTTAATTATAATATTACTGTTATTATGGAGTCCATAAGTTTCACCAGACTGCCTAAAAGGTCAATGATACAAAAAAGCTTACTAACCCCTACCTTAAAATTTTGTGACCTACAGTTGTCCTTTCCACATTGCGACTTGTGGTTTTGATATATTGCGGGTTGGCATAAGAAATTAAATGGGAATTTTGCGGGAATTTTGCGGAAGCAGCAGATGACACATGAAGGCTAGCAGATGCCATAGAAAAAATTTAGAAACTCAGAAATGCATAAAATATTCAAATGATATTGTATAATATCAACATATTTCATCTTTTAATACCATAATAATTTATACTTCTTGGGTATGAAGGGAGGGCCAAAAATTTTTATGTGGATTTTCCAGCCCCCTGGGGCACCTCACCCTTAACCCCCATGATATGGAAGGGATAACTGGACTGTTATTGTTGTTGTTCATGGTCCTTAATTCTGGAGGACGAATGACCAAGAACACACATAAACAAGGAACAGACATTAGAAAAAGGCCAGAGGTCTAGGTAGAATTGGCATGCCTTACTTCAAAATAGGGTCATGTTCATCTCATACCAAGTTGCTTATAAGAGGAGCCAGCATACTCAGGGATATGATTTGAAGAATATCTCCCCCAATAATGCCTGAAGTTCTTCTGTTACTATTTTATTCTTTTATGTTCCTTACTAAGGCAAAGATGTTCTTATGAAGCATAACACTGATAACACTGGGAACTGAGGTATACCAAAATAGCCCTAAGGGGGGAAGTGGGAGGGCAAGAGAGAAGGACTCAATGGAAAAATTGCTTTTAAAAGATCAACAGTCTGTACTACGTATATGTTAGAACCTTCCCAATAATTTTAGGGGTGAAGCATGGATGCCCGTTATCACCACTATTATTCGATATTGTACTAGAAATGCAATAAGAGAATATAGCAATAAGAGAAGAAAACGAAATCGATGGAATTAGAGCAGGCAATGAGGAAACAAAACTTTATTCTTGGCAAATGATATGATGGTATGCTTGGAATTTGGAACTCAAAATTTTAAACAATTAAATGTTAAAATCATTTTTATATCTAATTGGGGAAAAGTGAAATATTATTCATAGAAAAAATATCAACCACCTATGATTCTACCATTTTGCTTTATGGTGGGCCTTGGTGGTAAACTCTATTATCTTAGTACTTCTGCTCTTCAGTATCAGTTGATTTTATAAATTGATTGGCTTGATCTTTGTTCTGATCATTAAAACAAAGATGTTATTTGATAATACTTAGATCTCTTTATTGAACACTGAAATCTAGCTCACTCTACAGACTTCTTATTTTTCTAAAATTTAGCTGGGAAGTGGAAGGCTAGGATTTATTAAACTACTAGCATTTATTAAACACTACGTGAAAGGCATTGGGCTAGGTGCTGGGAATACAAAGAATAGAGAAACATCCTACCTTCAAAAAGCTTCTATTTTAATATGGAGCACAGCAAGCAAACAGTTATATACATGGAAGCTATATACCCTGTAAATGGGAGGTGGTCTCAAAGGGAAGGCGCTAGCAATGAGTAAGACCTAGAAAGGCCTCTTGCAGAAAGGAGGGAGAAATAAGTGTGTGTGTGTATACACATGTATTATATATATACATATATATATATATATATATGTGTGTGTGTGTGTGTGTATTTATGTGTATATATTTATGTATATATTATGTATTTACATATATTATATATAATAAGCTCCTACTGTGTGCCAGGCACTTGCTAAGCACTTTTTTTAAAACAAATATTTTCTCACTTAATCCTCACAGCAGTTCTGTCAGGTAGGGGCTGCTATTATTCCCATATTACAGTTGAGAAAACTGAGACAAACAGAAGTTAAGAGATTTGCCTGGGCTAGGGTCATACAGCTTGTAATTGTCAGAGGCTAAATTTGAACTCAGGTCTTCCTGACTCTAGGCCCAGCCCTCTTTCTTTTGCACTACTAGCTGCCTCTGACATCTGAACTGCAATTCGAAGGAAGCTGGGGAAGCCAACAGCCAGAGGCAAGAAAGAAAACATTCTATTCAGTTCAACAAGTATTTTAAGGGACTACCACTTGTCTGGAATCATCAGGTGCTAGGAATTCAAAGTCAAAAATAAATCACTCTTTGAACTCCAGGAGTTTAGCTTCTACTTGCATATCTAAGTGACAAAAAAGTGGATTGTGGTTTGTTTGTATTTGCTCCCTAAGACCTTTTAGGATTTCTGTTTCCTAAATACACCATCCTCATAGAGAACCCCAGAATTTCTTAGTGACCCTTATGCCACAGCCCAAGAACCTGGTTTGGGCTGCTTTGGTGGCAGAAGCAGGATAGCTTTATGGCTATGGAAAATATAGGTGTTGTATTGAGAGGTTCATGAGACTCACCATCCTACTTCATCCATATCTCCAATATCATTTTTTTCACTTTAGAGTGCACCTTTTTAAGCTGAATTATTTTGGGGACATCTTAAAAAAGTATTTCAGATGGTGGAAATTAGAATTAAAGGTAATAACAATGTTCTAAATTCTATAGTTGTCAAAAATTTTTGGCTTAGCCTAAGTGTGAAGGAGAAATAGTGTGGCTTAAGAGTTAGATAGATTTCTTTTAAACTACCGCAGTGTTTAGGTATTAAATAACCCATTCAATAAATGTAGCCTACTTATTCCCATCTCCAATTTCTATCAGTGATTATGGCTTCTAGGTTGGTTCATGTTTTATTCATGATTATATGTTTAACTCTTGTTTAATGTGCTTTGTACCAGGATACTTTGTACTGGTCTAAAAGGAATAAAAACCTGGAAGCCTAGGAATAAATATAACAGGCTTAAGATGTTACTGCTCTTTTTTACTCTTATCCCCCTTCATGGCCAACTCTTTGAGAGACTGGAGTAGTTGACTTATGATACATCAGTGTTAGATGCGCCTTACCTTCAGATCATTTCAGCATTTTGCAAACACTTTGGTTCTGCCTTTAACAATTTGCCTTGTCCTTACATCAGATATATGGGTTTGTTTCTTTTCAAATGCTGGATAAGGAGGCAGTGATAGAGATTGTGACAAAGAAGCATTATTTGCAACCCAAACTTTATTAAATGTTTGATTTTATCTGTTATAGAACATGAAAAGCAGCGGTTATGCAAGAGTACCGATTACATGAATTTGCATTTCAAAGTAAAATGGTTTTATAATGAATATGTGCGAGAGCTCTCTGCCTTCAAAGATGCCGTTCCTGAATACTCTTTGTAAGTAGCGATTTTTCACTAAGTTTTGTTCTCAGTACACAGAGCTCCAGTTCATTTGAGTTCTCCAGCACTAACATTCCCTTCTCATAGTCTTCTTGTGATTGGATAGATTTCAAATATTCAAATTTTAGCAACTATTTGATGGTCTTTCATAGTTGTTTCTACTTTGTCTTTTCCATTTTTATTTTTTATTAAAAAATGCCACTGGACAATGTGTCCAATTTAAATGTGCTGATCAGACTGGTGGGGAAAACTGGAGTACAGTGCTAACAATATGAATTTAATTCCTGAAGAGCTAGAATTGAGGCTACCCTGGAGTTGTAGAGGGCATTTATAAAATCCTTTATATTATCAAATTGTTTCCTCGTCCTTGCCATGTACCAAGGTACTTAGATAATCAAACTTTTTCACAGTAATTTAAAAAAAATAGACCATCCAGAAAATTCATTAAAACTTTCCCATGGGGAGAAGGGGTAGAGTGGTATTTAATAAATTTATAGTGTTTTCATTTTTATACAACTGCCATTTTGAGTATGTTCATTTTAAAAAAACAAACACAGCCTTAAAGCTTAATTATGTACAAAGGAATTGTTTCTTGAGGGCCACAATGTTAACCAAATGAAGTTTTTTTTAAAGATGGTTTGAGCCCTTTGTCATTCAGTGGCTTGATGAAAATGAAGATGTGTCAATGGAGTTTCTTCATGGTGCACTAGGAAGAGACAAAAAAGATGGAGTAAGTTTAACTTCCTATCTTCAAATTGGTTATTGTCAAAAAAGTTGTTTTTTTTAATAACCTGTGGTTTGATTGATACAGAGAGGTTCCAGGGAGGGAAATCCCTCTACCAATAGTGGAGAATTAAAACTAAGTGATTAGCGATGAGTTTGAACAACTCCTATTATTTTTAAATTAAGTAACACAAGGCAGTGGGGTATAGTGAATGGAGAACTATTGTTAGAGTTAGGAAAACCTTTACTCAGGCTCTGCCTCTAATATATAGCTGTGTGACCCTGGGCAACTCACTTAACCACTCAGTGTCCCAGGCAACTCTCTAAGATGTAGAATAGGTACCATAATTTCCTTGGTCGTTAACCTAAATATGAGTTGAACACTGAAGATTCTGGTTATCCCAGAATCCTAAACCTAGAAATCTTGTAAAAATTGGCTGAGGTCCCAAGATATAGATAAGTGACCTTTCCAATCCATTTGGAGCAAATATCATGAGCATGAGTTGCCTCTGGCTTATATGTAACCATTGAAGAACATGCTAGGGTATTCTAAAACCACCATTTATAGCCCCCTGTTAAGGAAATAATGGAATGACATATAACCAACATCTGTCTAACAAAAAGAGATTTCAAATAGCATAAACCCTCCCTATTTTGTTGGATGCACAGCAAATTCAGGTGGAAGGGATTGGCTGCTTTGAAGCAAGAAGCATTTTATTACTGTGGGATGGAGTTGGATGATATGAGATTCAGCAGTTAATGAATAATGATGAATCCACTGTCTCAAACGTGCTGGTTTATTGGAATGGTTTCTGCTTTCTCCTTTCTCAGTTCCAGCAGACCTCAGACCATGCCCTCTTCTCTTGCTCTGTGGTAGATGTCTTTGCACAGCTTAACCAAAGCTTCGAGATTATCAAGAAATTGGAGTGCCCTAATCCTGAAGCATTATCCCATTTAATGAGAAGATTTGCAAAGGTAGATTAAAAATGGTCAATCTCTTTCTCATTTCTGGGTCTGTGAAATTTCCTTGTTTTCTTGACTACTGCCTAAATAGTTCTGGTGTGTTGCAGCATCTGAGGCAATAGTCAAATTTTAATTTCTTTCACATGACAGTATCAACAGCTTCAGTTGTCCTCAGTTTTGTCCCTCAGCTTCACAGAGGCATATTTCTGTGCTATATACTTGCCATTTTAAAATTATTCATGTTCACATTCCTAAAGAGATTTTAGTGAATAGTTCCATTTTTCAGAGATGCAACTTCCCACATAAAAGAAAGTCTTAATATTTCTGTCTCAATGCAACACATGTTTATTAAGAGTACCATAGTGTGTACTACTGTGCAAAAACTGTTGGACAAGGAGTTGGGAGTCAAGTCTTAGCTCTATTAGAATCATATAATTTGGCTTCCCTAAGCTCATTCAGATGACTAGTGATAGAGTCATGAATTGAACAGAAGTCTCCTAACTCCCAGTCTATTCAATACTCTTTTCACTCCCTCATATATTTTCTCTAAGAAGGAAAGCCATTATGTTTGTCCTTCAGTTTCCTTATACATAAAATTGAGAAGATCAGATATTTAAGGTTTCTATCTAGCTCACATTTTGTTCTTCTTTATCAGAAGCAAACACACACACACACACACACACACACACACACACACTTATTTGTAAGCTCCTGAAAGGGCTTACAAGTCATTGGGGAACAAGACAAATGCACAAAAGAATGACAGGGAGAAATTCAAATATAATTTTATTAAAATTAGGGATACAAAAAAATAAGCACTGAATAGGGAGATATCTGCCAGCTATAAAAGTTTGAAAAGCCTTCACTGTCCAGGTAAAGAAAAGAAAAAAAGTATTCCAGGACAGAGAAACAGAATGAATGAAGATATTAAAAACTGAAATGATCGTGACCTATATGGAACTGACCTCACTTGAGCTGAATGTTTGTGTAGGCAAATAGCATCAATACTTGATATTTACATAGTATTTTAACTAGAAGGAACAGGTATGTTAATTAATGCAAAAATGTGCTTGGTCCTTCAAAGTAGTGGTGTCACACTGAAATAGAATCAGGGAACATTAAACTGTACATAAGGCTGCATATTGACTTAGAAAACTACATATGTATGTATATGTGTATATTCATGTGTGTATGCATACACATACATGTATATACAAAAATTAGTATGTCAGTACATTAAAATCAGAAAGGAAATGTTTTAATCTGTTTCCAGCCCCACTTGGAAGTATGTAAGGGCAAGCAAAGTGGGACTTTTTTGTCTTTTGTTTTGAAGTGCTTCTCAGCACTGAGGCAATCAAGTGCCTTTGATTAAGTCTTGTCTTTGTTTATAAGAAGGCCCACAGCCTTTTGCTAGTTAGGTCATGAGAGGTGTGAAACCCTCCAGAGACGTGAAGCACTCTGACCCTGAAAAAGGGTATATATACTCTGAGGTTAGCATTTTGTTGGGGGGGCTCATTCATTGGAAGATCATTGGTGTAGAGACTCTGGGTAGCCATTAAGGAAGGCCCCTGGCTTTGAAAACCCAGAGGTTGCTACTTCTCTTTCTGGTAACTATGTATGTAATGTCTTGGACAGACAGCTAGAAGCCTATCTGCTGATTTGTGTTATTTTGCTCTGTTTATATAATTTCTGATTGTAATTTCTGTTTGTGTTTTCTCTGAAGTTCAGGGTGCTGACTTTTTCCCCTGAACTAAGTGAATGATATTTATATTTTTAACTAAAGTAAGATTGTTAACCCCTTAAAGTTGTTTTCCTTAGAAGAGCAATCAAAGAACTTGTGCTAGCAGCACTCCTGTGTGCTGGTGTTATTGGCCTTACACAGCCACAGTAGCTGCAGGCAGCATTGTTTTCAGAGTATTGTGGGCTATATGCAGCCAATGATTTGATACCACTACTTAAAAGTAGTGGTTTATAAGGATTTATAAGGATTATAAAGAACCTTCCAACATTATCTTATCTGATCTTTGCAAAGAGCCCAAGAGGTAAATACCTCAGTTCCCAGAGGTATCCAGGAGGTAAATCTGTCACATCTCCATTTGACAGAGGAGGACTGAGGCTCATAGAGAGAAGTTAAGTGAATTATCCAAGATCATTCAGAAGTAAAATTCCTTTCTAGCTCCTTGTGTAGTGATATTTCTATTATATCATACTGGAAAATAGTGTTGAAGAGCTAAAGTGGCTATAAATTATGGAAGACCTTGACAAGTACATTGAGGAACTTGAATCTGAGGTAGCCTCATGCAGAGGAAAGAGCACTGAATGTTTACATTCCCATCCTAATTCTACCACTTTGTTAGCTGGGTGACCTTGGACAAATCACTAGACCTCTCCAATTCTCAGACTTCTCATCTCTAAACAGAGGTTATGATACTTATCAATACTACTTATCTTATAAGCCTGCTCTGAAATTAACTGACATAGATATAAAGGGTTTTATTAGCTATGAAAGTAGTTTATTAATGTAAACGACTGTTACTATCTTAGAGGCATTTGGGAATCATTAGACATAGTAAGGAACTGATGGTAAATGGAAGCTAATTAGGAATGCAGGTTTCATGGGTGTTTTCCTGATTCCAGGAGCATAGTGTAGTTCAATGAGACAGCCAGTGGCTGGAGATCTTATAGAATCTTCAGGGAGTTTTCATCTGAAGCCTGTATTTTAATCTGAGAAGGAACCCTTTGTCCCTCAGTTTGTATTCCTGTAAAATGAGAAACATGCTCTTTTGCTCATATGTGATGGCCCCAAAGCACTTATTTGGATGCAACTTGGGAAGGGCTTTCTAGGCAGCAGATGTTTCCTGATTTGCAACATACAGATATTCATGCCACTCCCTCTGCAAGATAAACACTAGGGAAAAGAATCATTCAAAAAAAAATCTGAAAGTAAGTCTCCTTCTGATTAGCAGCTGGGTTGAGGCTGTGTGCCAAGAAGAGAAAGGGATGGAGTAGTCACATGTGGATCTCTGTGGTGCCAGGGAAAGAATGCTTAAGGGTGAATTAAAGGACCAGCGCTCTTAGCCTGGCTGTGCTGTGCAGTACTCTGATCATCTTGGGCAGGTCATCTGACATCTCAGGGTCCCAGTTTCTTCACCTGTAAAATAAGAGAATTTACTAGATTCTTCTTCAGGTCCTTCCCCCTTCTCAATTTTGAAGTTCCGAAAGTCAGTTGATCCATCAATGATATTTATTAAGGATCAGAAATTGTGCCCAGAACTGGAAATTCAAGGACGGTTAAAGCTTGTTTACAGATAAGTAAATATAGGGTATATAACAAAAGAGTGTGGCATGCTAGTCCCATAGTCTCATATGATGTTTGGTTGGAACAGATTTATATTTCTGATAGATGAACAAATAAAGTTATATTTACTATATTATATAGTATATTTAATAGTATATTATATAATAATTTAATTTACAATATTATATACATATATATATAATATAGTATATAACTACACTAAATTCAACAGATTCAGCTCAGTAAATGTTTTGTAAGTACCTATTGTGTTTATTACTCTGTGATAAGTCATGGATGTGAAATTTAAATAAGATATAGTCAGGGAACCACAGAAGATTTCTGAAAGGAGGAGTGACATGGCCAGATATATGTATGAGGATTATATTTTAAAAGAAATTATAATGGTGTCTAAACCTCACCACAATGTAGGAGGCTGGCAATGGGTTATGTAGAGCTGACTACAGTCATGATTTTTTTTTTATAATGACAGTGCACCTATATTGTTCAGACCTCATGTGCCAAAAAAAAAAGAAATTTTGCTCAGAGTTTCTATTCATTTATCTGAGATCATTTCTGAATATACTGAATACACTGCTTAATAACTTCACTGAGAAAATGGGCATACCTCATCTCAGTCCAAAAAAAAAGGGATCACAGCAAAAGCTGTTTATTCCCTTTCACACATTCTACATTCCAGCAACAGTGACCTTCTTGGTATTCCTCACACCCAACACTCCATCTCTTGACTCTAATTTTGTGCCTTTTTTATGGGTTTTCCCCCATACTTGGAATGTTCTCTCTGTTCCTCCCTTTCTACCTCCACCTTCGAGACTCAATTCAAATTCTTCCTTCTACCAGAGGCCCTTCTTAGTCCTCTCTTTTGGTCATGCCATTACTTTGATTTTTTCATGTGTTTATATTGTATATATTATGCATGTGTACACATAATTTTTTGTATGTTGGGTCTCCCATTACCTTGAGAACAGGGACTGCATATTTGATTTTTCCCTATATCTCTGATTCTTATGGTGCCTGGCACATAATAAGCACTTAATAAATGCTTATTGATTAACTGAAGTTGGAAGGTACTTTAGGTGTCATTTCATCCAACCCCTTCATTTTGTAGATGAGGAAACTAAGATCCAGAAAGATGACACAATTTACCCATGATTACACCATTAGGGAAATGGAGAACCAGTATTTAAACCCAGATCTCTTCATTCAAAATCCCATACTCTTTGTACTTCATTTGCATCCTGTTGCTTGCTTTCTTATTCCTATCCCTTTCAAAACAATTGTCCTAATGTCCTACTCTGAGCCTACATATGTCTTTCCCTGTGCTTTGTGGAATGCATGCTCCATAGGTAACAAATTTGATTTTTTTCTTAAACCTTTTCCTTTCCTGTCTTTGGCTTTCAACTGAAACCTGGCTCCTTGGTGATGATACAAACTCCCTGTCCATCCTTTCTACCACTGGTTGCACTTTCAATTCATCCCCCACCTCGACTGCAAATCACTGGACAAGGTGGGAGTATTGGACTCAGTGCATGCTCCCCATTGTCATTTCTAGGCTTTCCCTCCACCACCCTCCTCAGTAACCTCTCCTCTTTTGAGGTTCACTCAATTCATACCTACAGCCCAATCAAAATTTTTGTACCTGTTATATTCCAGCCTCCAAGATACTCCCCTTCTTTCCTTAGGAAGTTTAGTGCCTGGCTCAGTCTTTCTTCAACTCCTGCCTTCATAATAGGGGATTTCAACATATTATTTAATACTTCTCCCAGGCTCCCAGTTTCTCAACTTACTCATTTCACATGACCTACTCTTCTACCCCACCTCAGCTAAATACACAGATGGTCCTACCGTTGATATTGCCATCACCCATAAACGCACCCCTTCCATTTTCCTGAATTCTGAAATTCCCTTTACCTGGTCACAATCTGTTGTCATTCCACCTCTGCCTTAAAATCTCAAATCTTGTTTTTCATCCTCACTGAGACCTCCAATCCCTTGACCCTTCAGCTCTTTTTCAAGTCCTCTTCCTTCCACTGATTATATTCTCCTTCCTTTACTACCAACCAGTTCAACTCCACACTGCCTCTTCTCTCAAGTCCCTTACCCTTTTATGCTATTATCTGCATTGCATTGCTAAAATCAACTTTCTGTTATCCCCATCCACTGCCTTTGCTTTTATTTAAGAGCTGTTGAACAAAGCTGGAAAAAAACAATCATAAAATTATGCCAGCTGAGTTCATCACAAATTTATATTACATAATGTCAAATAATCCATCACTGTGGGAAGCAACCTCTTATACGTCCCAAATTGATTCAGAAGCAGCTGGAGGTTCAGTAGATAGCACACTGGTCCTGGAGTCAGGAAGACTTGAGTTCAAATCCAGCCTCAGGCACTTCCTAGGTATGCGACCTAACCTTTTATTGCCCAACGAAATGGATCTACTGGAGAAGGAAATAGCAAACTGCTCCAATATATATGCCAAGAAATCTCCAAATGGGGTCAGGAAGTCAGACACGACCAAAACGACTGAACAACAATAACAGTTGACTCACTCTCCCACTCACCACCGTGACTTTTCCAAACATTTTTTTATCCCTCTTCAAACTTTGCATGTCTTCTCCTTTACCCAGCCTCTCAGCAGATTAAAAATTTAGTCCCAGAGAAGACTTTTAGTCTCTGGGACTAAAGGCAATAAAGATACATAGGTAATTAGCAGCAAAGCTGGAATTTAATCATAGGTCTTTACATTGCTCTGAAGATAGATAATAATATATGCTTTCCATCTATTAATAAATAATGTTATAGACTTACTAGCTGTGTGACCTTGAGCAAGTCACTTAAACTCTGCCCCAGTTTCCTCAACTATAAAATAGGAATCAAAATAGCATCTGCCTCACAAGGTTGTTAAGAGGAATAAATGAGATAATATTGGTAAAGATCTTAGTAGACTACCTGGCACATAGAAGTGCTGTTATTATTATTAATTATTGAATAGAAGCCTAAATGTTCAGCTTTTCATGTTGTTGTTCAATCATTTCAATCATGTATGACTCTTCATGACCCCATTTGCAATTTTCTTGGCAAAGGTATTAGAGTCATTTGTCATTTCCTTCTCCAGCTTATTTTACAGATGAAGAAACTGAGGTGAACAGGGTTAAGTGACTTTGCCCAGCCTCACACAGCTAGTAAGTATCTGAGACCGGATTTGAACTCAGATCTTCCTTACTCCAAGCCTAGCACTCTATCCAGTGAGCCACCTAGCTGTACCTGGCTTTTCTTAGATGAGAATTAAAATGAATGGCAGGCAAGGGGGTTGGGATGGGAGTGAGGAATGGAGATGGTACATACATCTTCTGTCCCTTCTGACCACGGGAATTGACCTGATTTAAGAGAGGCAATGTGCCAGTGGATAGATAGATGATGTCAAAATCAGGAAGACCTGGGTTCATATCTTCCCATCTCTGAGATATAGTGGCTGTGTGACTATGGACAAATCCCTTATCCTCTCAGTGCTCAAGGCAGCTCTTGAAGGAGATAGCAAAGAAATCGCCAATCTACATTTGTAGAGGCAGTTTTCTCATCCAGAAGCTCTCTATACCAACAAAATCACAAGTTTAGTCTTGATCCCTATCTTATTCTTTCATAAGAATTAACACTCTTGTTTGGAGCCTGGGAGAAGCCTATTTATTATTTAAGAGACCAAGCACTCAACTCCAAGATGTTTGCTAGCCATTCAGAAGGATTTCTATATCTGGGCATAGAAAAAGACTTCTCAGTAAAGTTACATAGATACCTGTATAGCTGTTATTATTGAGCCAATTCTAGGCAGCCTCATTGTCCTCTTAACAGTCTAGTTTTCTGTTCACCGACCTGTAACTGCTTAGACTGTGACCCAAAAGCCTTATCTCACTGATTGTAATAACGATATGGCAGATAGTGTCAATACCACACTCAGTTTTTCCCCCCTTTTCTCTTAAAGACCAGCCTTAATCCCAGATCACTCAGGCTTTCGTTGACTGGCCAATAATAGGTCTCATGCCAAGCCCTACTTGGTCATTGTTTGGGCCCTGATTGGTTGGTTCATTGGTTGGCGTCCTTCATTCTCGAAGAGGACAAAAACAATATCACTATGTTAGAGTCAAATTTCAGTGTGTCCAACTGTGGCTAACCAGACAAATATGAGCTCAGAACAAACAGCCCGTGTAAACATGGATTCTCTAAATTTGCACATCCTGCATTTCCTTTGAGCAGTTTTAATTCTGCCTTGCTCATAGAGCATAGCGGCTTTTCTGATGTGGGTATGCCATGCTGAGTGATCCTGTGCTAGTGTCTTCCATGTCACACGATCAATTCCAAAGTTCTTAAGACAGATCTTGAGAGTATCCTTGTATTGCTTCTTTTGATCACAATGTGAAAACTTGCCCTGTTTGAGTTCTCCGTAAAATAGTCTTTTGGGCAAGCATACATTTTGCATGAGAACAACATGGCCAGCCCTGATAAATAAATTGTAAATAGCAATTATTTCTGTTTTGTCTAGAAACCCTGAGAGTCTTTCCCTCTCAAATCTTTTTCTTTTTTAAAGAGGCCATTCTTTGCCTCATTTCTTATGAAGCCTTCATTACTCAATAGGCATTGACTCAGTCAAACTGAGACCTGTTAAAGAACGTAGCTTGAAAAGGCCAAGGTCTCCCACTGCATCCTGGGCCATCTCCAGTCATCCTGATCTATATCTGGCCACTGGACCCAGATGGCTCTGGAGGTAAAAGTGAGACTGATGACTTTACACAGCCACCCGTCACTTAAATCCAAGTCACCAACATGTCATGGCATCACCTCCTTGATATCATGGTCCTCTTCTAGAATGAAAGACAAACAGCAACCACACTCAATCCATTCCTTAAAACATGTTATTGACCCAAAGCAGAAGAAATATGATGTTGTTGTTTTAAAAATTGAAAACCGCTCCTTACCCCACACTGTGGCTGCAACTCCACTGTGGCAGCTAAGTTGTAATAGTATACCCTATTCTATATCACTTCTCCAATTTCTATTGACTGTTTGGATAAATGGATTTACTTGCAATTTTTTTATTTATGATGGATTGTTTTTGGTGTAATCTCTATTTGGTAGTAAAGCCTTAAGCTGGTGAATGTAAGCCTTACTATCCCTCTTAAGAGCAACCAGGGAAGTGGCTTTCCTTCTAAACTGACTCATACCCCTAGAGCAGAAATATTTGAAAGGTGCAGTCAGATGTAATTCTACCCCAGTATTCTTCTGGAAGACTGGAACAAAGGGTGTTTAAGACAAGCCCCCAAAGCCTCAAAAAAGAGACAGAAGAAAACACTTTAGCCTTTTGGGCTAAACACAGAAGAAACAAAGACAAAGTTTAAAATTGGTCCCTGCTTTCAAAAAACTTGCATTCTACTAAGAGACAAAGTGAAATGAGTAAGCACTTAAATAAATACATGATAATTTAAGAGGGGAGTGGGAGGAGGGGGAGAGAGAGAGGGAGAAAAAAGGGGAGACATGGAAGGAGGGAGGAAGGAGTGGAGGGAGGGAGGGAGGAAGGAAGGGAGGGAGAGAGAACCTGAGAATAAAGAAAGACTTCTGATAAGAAGTAGTACATGAGCTGGTCTTTGGGTGAGGTAGACATTGTAAAAGATGGTGGTGAGTGATGTGTTTTTAGCCAGAATGAGAATAGAACACAAAACATCTTGGAAGCAGAAGAAGAAACTCTTGAGTTCAGGGGATCAGCAGATCAGCTTGGCTAGAAGATAATGTATGTGAAGGGGAGTGATAAAAAATAATCCCAGAAAGGTGAGGGGTGAGGTAGAGTAGTCAAGATGGCATTTGCCTTGCATTTCCACAGGCTTTGCATCACTGAAGATTTTTGTGTTGATCAAGTTTTAACTGACTCAGTGCTAATGACTGAGATACAACAGGATCTTAAAATCAGGATGGTTTGTCCTCCCTCCTCCCCCCCCCCCATTGGAGAGAGCTATAATGAAATTACTTCTACAACCTTCATTCTCATTATGAAATAGTGATTTGGGAACTAACTGTATAGGTAAATCCCATAATAATTTTCAGCATTATGCTCACAGTGAAGTTTGAACAGCAGCATTTGTGAGATATTTTGGTATGATCAGCCATCTGTCTTCCTGGATTCATTAGACTGCTTCTTGAGAAGATTGTATGTTTTATAAAACCAAGTTTCTACTTAAATTAACATGTTATTGTAAACCTCTGTGTTTCTCCACAAAATGTATTTTCTATCTGCATTTTTATGTCCAGTTCTAGGTTCTCAATATGATTTTTAAAAATCTATAAACCATGGTAATAGTCACATTTATCTTTGTGAATAGAGAGTAAACTCAGCCCCTTGCTTTCAGTTTATGTTGTACCATTTTGTTAATTCCTCGGATTGTCACTATAGTAGATTTTGAGCCCAGAAAGCAAATGCTGATGAAAATAAATGCCCAGCATTACTCTGTCTCTATTTCTGTCTTTCTCTTTCAAAGTCGTTTGCTTATTTGTGAGGAGAAAAGGAGTAAAGAACTAACAGTTAGGATGATGATGATGTAGAAAACATGATTTGAAAATTCAAGAGAGGAAACACAAGTATAAAAGTTGAACAAACTTATTACGAAAATTATGGAACTAAATAAAATTCTTGGCAGAAAAATTTCAGGAACTCTAATGGTAGTATTCAATAAAATTGGTTCTTACATAATTCCAGGAAATATATTTCTAGGATTTAACATAAATGGGAATTTATTAGCCCCAATTATATGGAATCATGAGAAAGAATTGAGAGAGGGTCTGCAAAGATTGATAGTTAAAAAATAGAACCTATTAGGAAAGATTAACAGGAACTGATGCTCTGTCTGAATAAAAGAAGGCTGAAGGATGATTTAATAATCATTCAAGTATTAAGGCCTCTTTGGATAAAGGATGATGGCCAGATGTCCCCTATCTCCTCCATCAACCAACAAAATTAAGCATCCTTAAGATACATGCAGCAAGAGGGATTGAGGTTAGCCATAATGATTTTGTCACAAAGGAGATTGTTTCACTTTGGAATAACAAGTCACTGAGGAAGATTGTAAAACTTCCTTCTCTGGGGTCCCTTGGAAAAAAAAAGTTCCCATCTCTCTGATTTTCTTTTTAATGACAAGCCTGCCTTAGATAGTAGGATAGCTAAAATAATTTCTCAATGTCCTCTCTAACCAGAAGATTTAATGAAAACAACATTGAGATAGCAATTATTTGGACTATATGTATATATAAAGGTATATATTCAATTATGCAGATAAAACATTCTTTGTTCTTTTTCAGACTATCAGTAAAGTTCTACTCCAGTATGCTGCAATTGTCTCCAATGATTTCAGTTCTTATTGTGATAAAGAAAATGTGGTAAGTAAAAATATCAATGCGTTTCAAAAGCATTTCAGCTATTCTTTTAAAATAATAGTTAAAACAAAACTAAAATGTGCACATAGGCGAATTTTTCTACCTTCTCTTCATCTACCTCCCTTCTTCAAAGTATTTTCATTTGTTCTTTGGATTATCACTTGAGAATACGGAAACCAAGAATGTGGGGGGAAAATGTGTTAGTAACAACAGCAACAGCTGACATTTGTGGAGCATTTTAAGGTCTGCCAAATTCTTTACATATATTCTCTCATTTACTCTTCTCAGCAACCCTGTGAGAGAAATATGACTGGCATTATTATCCCCATTTTACAGTATGGAAGTAAAGATTCAAAGAGTTTAAATGATTTGTTCAGGACCACACAGATGGTCTGAGTCCAGAATCAAAATCAGGTCACACATGACTCCAACTTCAGTCCTCTTTCCAGTCACCAAGCAAAATAGTTTGGAATTAAATCATGCTATTCATCTTCATGGATTGGGAAGAAGGCTAAACTTGGGGTCAGCAGCTACCTGGATGCAAATCCAGACTCAAATACTTATTGGCAGGGGCTTCCAGGAGCCAAGATGGCAGAGTAAGCAGTAAGTTGCTGTCATTCTCTCTTATTGAACTCTAAAATCTCAGAAAATATCACCCCAGGAAAAATCCAGGAGCAGCAGAGCCAGCAGAAAGATGGGGTGCAGCAGTCTTTTAGCCCAGGAGGCTTGGGGGATTAACAGGAAAGGTACCTCTAGCTCAGGAAAGGGAGCAGTACAGGACAGGAGGCATCCTGGCAAGCCAGTTGCAAGCGGCACCTCAGCAAACCAGTAGGTGATTCTAAGCCCTAGGGTGCTGGAGCAGGCAAGCTCCAACACCAGGACCCCCCAAGTGCCTTGACGCAGCCAGGGGAATGGGTAGTCTCCAGCTCTACCACCACATGTGCCTACAGGCAGGCATCCTCCAGCAGCCAAACCTCTCAGTGCTTCAGCACAACTCCAGGAGGACAGGAGTCCTCCAGCAGCCAAACCTTCCCATGCTTCAGAGCAGTTCAGTGTATCGCCAACACAATATTCACAGCACCCATGGTGACTATGAATATGCTGGCATAGTTCTGAATCGCAAAATATAACAGACTTTCTATATAGAAGACAGAAGCAGAACATTTATTTAGACACCAGAAAGCAAAATCCCAATACCGGGAAACCAAATCAATCATAGCAACAAAGAAGTTAGTACACATTATCACAGCAGGAAGCAACACCATCCCAAAGCCTTCCCTCCTGCTGGGGCCTTCCCACAAACAAACACTTATAATCCTAGCTGTCTCTGCTTGTCTGTGTCCTCTCTCTCCCACTGCTCTAACTGCTCTAACCAACTCCCTGCTCCACCCTTCCTGTTCCACCCATTCAGCAAGCTCCTCCCACCATATGTGACTTAGTCTTCCATGTGATTTAAGTAGGTCACATGCCTATTAATGGATGGGAAAGATCTTTAAACCAAGAAAAAATACATTAACAATACACTCAGGTGAGCAGCTGTCTTCCAAAGGCCAGACCCGCCTCACCACCACCAACCTGAGAGCTTCAGTGTAGCCCTTGGGAAATATAGAAAAAACCCCACCTGGCCTTAGCACATGCCAGTCACCATCCCTAGGACCCCAGCTTAGCACCAGGTAAGCTGCCAGACCCCTACAACCTCCAGCTGCCAGTAACTGAGGCTCTAGCACAGGAAACCAATGACCAGGTCCCTGGCCCCCAACACAAGAAGCTTGGGACTGTGCCCCTGTGCTCAAGCAGGAGAACACAACTTTAAAAGCCAGGAAATTGGCAAACATAGTGAACAAAAAGTAGAAACGTACAATGACCATAGATTCTTTCTATGGGGACAGGGAAGATCAAAACAGAAATTCAGAAGAGGACAACATTGTCAATATACCCATATCAGAATGTCAGAGGGGAATATGAGCTGGTTTCAAGCCCAAAAAGCCTTCTTGGAAGAGCTTGAGAAGGATTTTAAAAGTCGAAAAAGAAAGATAGAAGGGAAAATTGAGAAAAGAAATGAGAGATGTGCAAGAGAGAGAGAGTCAATAGCTTGGAAAAGGAAGGAAAAAATTGACTGTAGAAAACAATTTCTTAAAACTCAATTGAGCAAGTGAAAAAAAAAGTACACTGAAGAAAACAAGTCCTTAAAGAGTAGAATTGGCCAAATGGAAAAGGAGACACAAAAACTCACTGAAGAGAAGAACTCCTTAAAAAGTCAAATTGGCCAAATGGAAAAGGAGGTACAAAAGCTAATTGAAGAAAACAATTTCTTAAAAATTAGAATTGGGCAAGTGGAAGCTAATGATTCTATGAGACATCGAGAATCAGTGAAACCAAATCAAAAGAATGAAAAAATAGAAGAAAATGTAAAATACTTCATTGGAATACTTATTGGCTCTGTGACCCTGGATAAGTCAATTAATCTTTCTTTTATTTCATCATCTGTAAAAAAGGAAAATAATAATACCTTTAGTGCCTCTACCTCCCAAGGTTGTTAAGAGAAACAAATGGAATCACATATTATATAAGATGTATTATATATTAAGATATATAATCATATATTATGGATTAATAGTAGATAGTCCCATTTATTTTTCACCATACAGTCCCAAAAATCTTAGTGCAGTTTTAAGCTATATATATATAGTCCTTTACAAACCATAAAATATTCCATAAATGTCAGCTGAGGGACAAGATAGAGTAGCGAAGAAGCCAGCCTTTTAGTCACAAGGAACCGGATTCAAATCCTGACTCTGACATATACTGGCTTTGTGATTCTGGTCAAGTCGCTCAATCTCTAAGTGCCCCAGGTTACTTTCTAAGAAGATAAATTGTAGGGAAGATCCCAATCTGCGATGTCTGATGTAGTTTCCTTATCAGGGTTCCCAGTGAAATCATAACTCTAGTATGGAAACAACACCAGCATCACCTATTATTACTGAAAACACATATATTTAAATTTATGAGTTAAGTTTATAGTTTCCACCTTTTGTCTCTAATTTTTTTTTTGACTTAGGAAGTTTTCCCTCTTTCTCTGTAAAGATAATACTTTATTTCTTCAGATATTTTTGTTAAATCTGCTTTAAGGCAGCTCTCCTCCCACTGGCTCTTTTCTTACCCTCAAGTCACTTCCTCCTCCTGTTTGTCACCCTATTCCCTAGTTCTGGAGCTTTGATTAACTTGTTCATTACTTTTTCTTTCTTCCTTTTATCTAGCAGTCTAATTCTTCCCTTTTTTTCCTCTAAGTAGTCAAGTAAACCCTCCCTTCTCCTTTCCTTCGACTTGTTTTGTTTGTTTCATTTTCTGAACTTTGTTTTTTAAAAAAAGGATTTCTTTTCCCTGTTCTCTTCATCATTTCTTTTTCCTCCTGTCTATATTCATCTGTTATTCTTTATTATATTATATTATATTATATTATATTATATTATATTATATTATACTATATTCATCACTCTTATTTATTCCTTCTTTAGTCTCTAGATTCCTCAAGAAATTAAATCTTCTTAGATTCCTATTCCTCCCATAAATCTTGTATGTTATTTCCTTGTATATCTTTCCCCTGCTTCTCTTTTCCTGTTTTACTTCACTTTTAGAAATACTAATTCCTGTAGGAGATAGAAAGGATAGAAATACTGCCTGACAGTAGGAATTTTCCTACCATCATTTCCTATATACCACTGATTGTGCAATTCATTACACTCATTGCCTTCCCCTACATCATTTTCCCAGTTTTGGGGAATTTGTCACAAAATCTCATCTCTGGGATCAAGCCTTCCCACTCTTCTAATTGTCAGTTATCACTTCCCCCCCCCTCCACCTCCAAAAGTTCTGACTTCCCTTCTGGGAAAGGATGCTATCCATAGTGACATAACATTCTCTCAGAGGTAGTGATCTCTGTAAGTACCAAATCCCTGCAGGTTTGGTAAGGGGAGGGATACTGGGAGACATTTGGTGATATAAAATAACAACAACAGTGGAAAAATTTAAAATTATAAAAAAATCATTTAAAATATACACACATATAGCCATTTCATGACAGTCATCTCAAGATTTTTTTATGGTGATGAGAAAATAGGAAGAGCATAAATGATTGAAAGTCACATATAGCCCCCAGACATAAATACTCCTGATATTAATTGCATGCACAATCTAGAGAGTTAAGATTTGAGACATAAAGCAAAAACAAAACAAAACTGTACTCTGCTTTCTACATTAAACCCAGCTCAAGGTTCTCAGTACCAAGAAACCTCACTTTCCAAGTAAACATGATTCACTTTTCTGTTTTTATGAATGAGATTGGTGTTAAATTTAAAGAATGAAATGGATTTTATCCCTGAACAATCCTTAGTAGAACTAAGCCTTTTAATATGATTGAGAAAATGTCTATAAAATCCAAAACAGTCTTAAGAATTAAGGAAAGGTCATGTCATTTACCAAATAAGATCAACTAGCAGGTTTTGAAATGAAATCATCCTTATTAAACCAAAAAGCATAGCTAGCATAGAGAAAAAAAGTCTTGGCACTTGGACATGTTTGAAAGTAATCACTCAGAAAAGAACCAATAGAAATGGGAATTTTCCATAAGCATAGAGAAAGGTTAGGTATCTTGTTACACAAATTAGTTTTTAATTCCAGGAAAGGAGAAGAGATGCTAGACTTTTTATTGAAAATTCAATAACATCTCATTGATACTTCACAAAGATGTCTCAATCTTAATGGTTCTTGGAAATTCTAAAAGAATCTCTTTCTTTTGGAAAGAAATCAGACTCTCATGCTCTCTCTAAACTTCCCAGCTGTTGTGAGCTGGGCCTCTTGTATGGGCAGGCAGTCATCAGCAACAAACCTGCTGGCAAGGAGGAACAACAGTACTTGAGACCTGTCCAGGTCCTGTGTCCTAAGGTCCCACTGAACTCACCATATATTTTACCATTATACTCTCCAGTCCTTTGACCACTTACCATCTGATCTGCAGATGCACCATAAGGACTTTTGGGCCTTGCTATTCACCATATAACTGAACCCTTAAGACTTCTGGGTCTTTCCATCTGCTTTAGAGATGATTTTCTCCCTAAATGTATTGATTTCTCCAATGACAATGGGATCTCTTTAAGTTCAATGACTGCTTCACTTTTCATTTGTATTCCTAGAACTTGGGACTGCTCTTAATAGTTAATTTAGAAACACTTAATAAATTTTTTTTATCCATTCATTTATTCAAAGACCTTCATAAACTAGCTCCAGCCTTCCTTTCCAGTCATCCTATGCCTTACCCCCCACCATATACTTTTCAGTCCAGTGGCTTTGGCTGCCTGGCTATTCCACAAATAAGACACTCCATACAGTTCATTCACTCTGAATGTCAAAAACCCTCGAATGCTCTCCTTCCTCTGCTCCAACCTGCCTGGCTTTCTTTTAGTACCTACTAAAAACCCACCTTATATAGGAAGCTTACCCCAACCCTTCTGAATTCTAATCCTTTTCCTGGGGTTAATTATTTCCTATTTACCCTTTATATAGCTTACTTTATATATATTTGTTTGTATTTTGTCTCCTCATTATACCATAAGCTTCTTAAGATTAGAGATTGCCTTTTGACTCTTTTTGTATCCCAGCATTTAGCACAATGCCTGGCACATAGTAGGTGCTTAATAAATATATATTGGTCAATTGATTGAATCCACGGAATTTTATAAAGAATTTTAGAAATCTCAACAAAGAATAGCAGATTATATTGATAACAGCTCCTTCAGTGTGTGATACAGTGCTATTTAATTAAAAGTAAATATATTTTGATATGTTAATAATATTTTTTATTATTTCAAGAATCTGTCATCTCATAAGAGGGGCACATTAATGATGATCTCAGACCCTTGAATACTTTAACATCAGCCTTGTAATGGGGGAAAAATTTATCACCCTATAGCCAACCTAGGAATGAGCCTGTTGAAATTCACTTATATTGCTTTATAGACAACAGACATGCATAATCCATCACTGGACCTTTCTAGCTTGGTAGGTCCTAGGAAGGCACGCACTTACCTAACTCACTGACATAGTCTTTAGGAACCCAGGGTCACCTACACATCATGCTGGGACATCAGAACACTTTAGTTTCAGAATGATTTTATTAAATGAGTTAAGATATAGATGTATGTTTTAATAATAATAGTAGTAGTAACATTAAAATAGAACTTTGAGGTTTACAAAGAGGTTTCTTTACAACAAATATGAAATATTATTATCCCCTTTATATCATTTATTCAAGAAACACTCACTAAACACCTTTTGTATGTGCAGAACACTGTGACCTACCCATGTAACACAAATATTATCCCCATTTTGCATACATATGAATTTATTCTAAAGATATATGACCCAAGTAGAAAGAATTACAAATTTATTTAAAATTCAGAATAAACTCTCAGAACATCCTTATTCTAATTTTATCACAGTTGAAAGATTCCAAACTGAAATAGAAAGAGAAGCTATGTATAACAGTGCTAATTTGGGTAAGCTGCAAAGGAAACCCAGTTTTATTTATTTAGACTCATCCCATAGTTAGTAGAGTCCTGATGTCACTGTTTTGACATATTCATGAGGAGGCTGAGTGATTTGACCTCTAGAGTTCCTTGGACAAAACAATCTGTCATCTGTAGATCCCTTTCTATTCCCTTCCTTCTACTCATCTTCCCCTCCCCCTCCTTTTTCACTCAGGTCTAGTTGAAATAGTGTACCTGACATCTATATATAGGCACATTGTTCTTGAAATAGTACATATGCCAGAAACTCCAACACAGAACTTCCCCAGGGACTGTATCGTGTTGCGTAAGGTAGCAGTTTGGCTTAAGCAAACTAAAGGGATTTCCTTACTTAGGTTTCTTTGATTATCAATGTAATTGGTAATTCTCATTTGCCTGAGTAGCAATGTAGTAATGATAATAGTAGATTGACTTGAAACCTTCCGTGTTAAGTGCCTTCACTGAGATTATCAGAACTCACAGATGTCCCAGTACCTAGCACAATACCTAGTAGAGAATAGGCATTTAATAAATTCTTGTTGATTGAGTGACAGATTTCAGTTGGGTCTGAATTGATCAAGAATAGGGCAGCACATCCAGAGAAAGAGCTGATGGAGTCTGAATGAAGATCGAAGTATACTATTTTCGCTTTCTTTGTTGTTCATGTTGTTGTTTTCCATGGATTTTCCCCTTTGCTCTGTTTCTTCTCTCACAACATGATTAATGTGGAAATATGTTTAATGTGATTGTACATGTATAACCTATATCAGATTGCTTGCTGTCTTGGGGAGGGAAGAGGGAGGATGGGAGGGAGAAAAATTTGGAACTCAAAATCTTATAAAAATGCAAACTATCTTTACATATAGTTGGAAAAAATAAAATACTATTTACATAAAAAGTTTTTCAATTTCAAAAGAAAGTAATATAGGGTACCCCAACTTCTTTAGTAACAGTAGGATATTTCTACTTTAACATGCTATTTTTAGATTTAACTCAGTTGCCAAGCCACCTTTAGGAAATTCAATGTTTATCTAAAGATAATTTTCTTATCCCAAAGTTGAGCAATGGAATGCCAGTCGATTCAAATAGAACAAGCATCCATAAAGATCGATCTTTATTACTGTGCTTCAAGTCGGGTCAAGAAGTATTTATTAAGCATATACTTTGTGTCAGACACTGTACTAAGGTGTGAGGATACTATGAAATGCAAGAACAGTCCCTGCCATTCAGCAGCTCATATTCTGATGGAGGAGTCAATATGCAAACAGCCATGTAACTATAAGATATAGAGTGGGTACACTGAAGGTTATCTCAGAGGGGAGTCAGTCACAGTAAGGGGAGCAAGGCTCATTACAGAAGGAAAGATTTGAGCAGAGGCTTGAAGGAATCTAGGGAATTCAGGAGGCAGCAATAAGAACCAAATAACCTTTGCTACAGCAGTGTAAAGACAGTCCAAATGTGGTCCATATCCCCACTGCCCTCTCCCTCCTCCCCCATTGTGATTATTCCTAAGTTCTAGAAGCATTCCAAAATCTAAACTTTATCACTTAGGTATGAGTCCCATTTTGATATTGTTGGAGAGGAGGACAAAAAAATGCGAAATGGGATTACGACTAGACTCCAAAAATAGATCACTTTATTGTATTAATAATCTTCTAGATATGTTTCTCTAGCTTAATCCATCAATTGATATGAGCCCTCTAAATTAGATTAATATTCCTTTCTCTGTTTTTCTCATTTGATATAAAGGGGATTAGAGTAAAAGCTATTTCATGATTGAGGTTAAGGTAGATTTGAATTATTCAATTCCTCTCAGTGCTGAATCATTAATTTAATTAAATAAAAATGAAATGCAAACGCTTCAAAGTCAGGCAGTACATTTTTAATTTTTTTTTTTTATTTTAAAGACTGGGTCTCCCTATCTCACTTAGGCTGAGTACAGGGAGGGACTACTCCCAGGTCAAGTCCTTCTCTGATCATAATTGGAATTTTGACTCATTCCATTTCCAACCTAGACCTAGTGGCACCCCTTACCAAATATTCACCATCTTAATGCCAAATTAATGCAGACAATCAGCTTAGCTCATGTAGCTCATGACTCCTGAGCTCAAGAGAGCCACTAGCCTCAGCCTGGTAAGGATTACAAGTATTGTACCTCCACTACTGGTTAGGCAATGCATTTTAACAGAAGATCTGTCAAAGTTTCATTGATTTCCAGTTAGATAAATATGACTGCCTTTCATATGTAATTTTAAAATGTACACTCACCTACTTGCTTTGGTTGAGCAACAATTTATGGCAGGAGAGCAGCAAAAACAACTGATTGGACTGATTTTATTTTCAATATCACAATAGGAAGACTTGCCTCTGGTAAATACTGGCTATGTAACCCTGAAAAAAGTCACTGTTAACACTAGTCTCTTTCTGAGCTGGGAAAAAGATAAATTTCAGGTTCCCTATCTTCCTTTGGGTGTCAGTTAGTTTAGATGACTACTAAAGATGGTCTCTCTCTCTCTCTCTCTCTCTCTCTCTTTCCCTCTCTCTCTCTCTCTCACACACACACACACACACACATACACACCTCACACCACATACACACACACACTTTGTTTTCCTGGATATCTGCATGGCATTCCATGTCCACTCAGGCCATCTCCCCTTCTCCACTGGCAAATTGGACTTTACCCCTTGAACCAATCTTGGCTATAATAGGGCAGTATGGGCTTTATCTTGTCACTTGGACCCAGAACTCTATAGCATTTCCTGACTATCAGTGTACTCTCTACTCTTTCCAACTTCCCTGTATATATTGTCTTTGTCTTCCCCCATTACACTGTAAGCTCCTTGAGGAGTATTTCTTTCTTGTATTTGTATCCCCAGGCACTTAGCATAGGACCTGGCACATAATAAGAGCTTAATGAATTCTTTATCTAAATAACTATCAATCTCCTCACATGTATGTATGTATGTATGTATGTATATGCTATTTAGCCCCTCCTAATTTCTTTTTTTTCATGTATTTTTCTTTTTTTAAAATTTATTTAACATATTTAGTTTTCAGCATTGATTTTCACAAGAGTTTGGATTACAAATTTTCTCCCCATTTCTACCCTCCCCCCCACTCCAAGATGGCATATATTCTGGTTGCCCTGTTCCCCAGTCAGCACTCCCCTCTGTCACCCCACTCCCCTCCCATTCCCTTTTCCCTTCCTTTCTTGTAGGGAAAGATAAATTTTTACGCCCCATTGCCTGTGTATCTTATTTTCTTGTTGCATGCAAAAATGTTTTTGTTTGTTTTTGAACATCTGTTTTTAAAACTTTGAGTTCCAAATTCTCTCCCCTCTTCCCTTCCCACCCACCCTCCCTAACAAGTCAAGCAATTCAACATAGGCCACATGTGTATCATTATGTATAACCCTTCCACAATACTCATGTTGTGAAAGACTAACTATATTTTACTCCTTCCCAACCCATCCCCCTTTATCGAATTTTCTCCCTTGACCCTGTCCCCTTTCCAAAGTGTTTGTTTTTGATTACCTCCTCCCCCATCTGCCCTCCCCTCCATCATCCCCCCTATTTTTTTTTGTATCTTCTTCCCAATTGGGTATATATGGTATTCCCTCCTTAGGCCAAATCTGATGACAGCAATGTTCACTCATTCCCCCCTCACCTGCCCTCTCCCCTCCTCCCACAGATCTGCTTCCTCTTGCCACCTTTATGGGAGATAATCCATCCCATTCTATCTCTCCTTATCTCCCTCTCTCAGTATGTTGCTCTCATCCCTTAATTTGATTTTATTTCTTTTAGATATCTTCCCTTCATCTTCAACTCGCCCTGTGTCCACTCTCTCCCTCTCTCCCTCTCTCTCTCTCTCTCTCTCTCTCTCTGTATATATATATATATATATATATATATATATATATATATATATATATATATATATATATACATACACATACACACATAGATATATACATACATACACATTCACACATATATGTACATAAACATATATGTATGCATATTCCCTTCAGCTACCCTAATACTTAGGTCTCATGAATCATACACATCATCTTTCCATGTAGGAATGTAAACAAAACAGTTCACCTTTAGTAAGTCCCTTGCAATTTCTTTTTCTTGATTACCTTTTCATGCTTCTCTTGATTCTTGTGTTTGAAAGTCACATTTTCTATTCAGTTCTGGTCTTTTCACTGAGAAAACTTGAAAGTCCTCTATTTTATTGAAAGTCCATATTTTGCCTTGGAGCATGATACTCAGTTTTGCTGGGTAGGTGATTCTAGGTTTTAATCCTAGCTCCATTGACCTCCGGAATATCGTATTCCAAGCCCTTCGATCTCTTAATGTAGAGGCTGCCAGATCTTTGGTTATTCTGATTGGGTTTCCACAATACTCAAATTGTTTTCTCCTCCATTAGACTGTGAGCTCCTCGAGGGCAGGAACTCCCAGTGCTAAACAGTATCTCACATATAGTAGACACTTAATAAGTAATGTTGATTTCACTTACATTTATTTCCTTACATCTGCCCCCCCCATAAACAGAATGTTATTGGTTATTTAAGGTCTAAGTAAGGAATATTCTAATGCTATGAACAGAAGAAGTCTTAGTAGCAAGTTTCTCTTGTTCTAAGGATACTACTTTTCATTCTCCTGACATATCTATGCATTATGCTATTTCTCTTACAATCTCCTTCCTAAGATTTACTGTGAAAAGACATGAGTGAGATGATTGGGTAGAAAGCAATTTGTTCATTTTGCTGAATTTGCTGGGTAACTGAATGGTAACTGTTGAATGGTAACTTGCCTGTTATTACTAAATTCACTAATTTAATGGAACTTATAAATGGTTTCTCACTCCCTTTCTTCTTCTTCTTTGTAGCCCTGTATTTTGATGAACAACATCCAACAATTGCGAGTCCAGCTGGAAAAAATGTTTGAATCCATGGGAGGGAAAGAGGTTGGTAATCCACCCCACCCCCACACCTGCTGTATTCTATTTAGAGATCATTAGCAACTTAGGTCTTTACAAAGGAAAGTATCATGATCAAGTAAGTGTTCAGTTAGTTTAGCAGGAAAAAAATTATGAGAAACTGAAATGCTAGTAACTGTGGAGGCTTATTTTTAAGCACATGTAATTCAGTATTACCTATAAAAGTCTTACCATAGAAAATCAATTAGGTAGTTCCAGGGGCAGGAGTAGGGTGGGGGTCTGGTGGAGAGACTTGTAGCTTTCTGGTGTATATACATGTATATACACACACACATCCATAAACTCATATGCTAATGATCTGTAAAGTTTTCTCCTATTATAGATGTTTAATGTTGTACTCTGTAGTGCCAGCTTGATATTGATGTTGTTATTGTATTTTGATTTGTGGTGGTGGTAGTGTGTGTGTGTGTTTTTAATGTTACAATGTGATTTTTTTTACATCTGAAATTTGCTGTCCAAAATGTGCTTTGTGCTTTGTCTGTAATTTGTTGTGTCTTTGTCTAATACTTTTGACTTGCAATGTCCTGAGCAGAAGAAAGAAGGAGAAAGATTCTCTTATGAGGTTTGTGATAGTAAGCATCTTGACCATTTTTTTCTAAAATGAAAAACCATTGCACTCCCTGTTTATTGTTATTTGCTTATATAGCTCAGGCAGATCATTTAAAACTAGCTGCATACCTTCCCCTTCCTGCCACCAGCATCACCCTCCCCAGCTCAAAAATGGGAAGGCTAATGTTCATCTGGGGGTTGGAAGAGCTTGTGCACGGAGAAAGAGCCATAAGGGAAGTGGCTCTGTTCCCTCTACATTGACTATCTAGCGGGGGCCTCCACTATGTGGCCATCACTCAAAAACAAAATTAAATCATTTGTTGCAATAACAAGTACATGAAATGTTTGAAAACTGAATTTAAACTCTAACATTGGGAGCTAATCTTTTATAAATTAAAGATGCTATAAAACTCTTCTTCAAGGATCTCATCTCTTCTTATGGAATATTGTTTCTAATCACAAGTGGCACTTATGTTTATTCCCATCTCAATATCTTTCCCCCGCCTCCATGAAATATCTGTCTAAGTGCTGGGCATTGGGTTCATTTTAACACTGCATTTGATAATTAGAATCAAATAGATGAGAAGCATTGATTTCTGTGTGTCATGGGGCAAAACTTTACAAATGGACTTTTTATGAACTACATTTCCCCTGTAGTGTCTGTTCAATTTGGATAAAATAAGGCTCCATTCCCCTAAGTGTTAAAATTTTGAGAATATGAATCTCATCTTCGAATTCTCCTGCTGAATTAGATATTCACAAGCACTTGAAGATCATAACTATAAGATTTCCCTTTTCATTCTAGTGATCGGTTTTATATGCAGGGTTTAAATATCTTCATTATTTTGGAATGTCTTGGAGAAATTATAAATTTCTTGTGGGAAATCCTATCCTTCCCTTCATGAATTTTTAGGGCCACAGATCTTTTAAGGTTTAAGCTATATTTTAAATGTCATCTTTCCTCCTCAGAGCTGCTGTTTATTTGTTAACCCCAGGGTACAGCTTCAGCATAAATAAGATTCCACAGAGCCATGTATTACTCATGAAATGTAGGGCAGGGAGAAATCCTTAATTTATTAAACCTTTACTTTACCAAAAAGTCATGGGGTGTAGAGTAATAAGTGGGTATCGGGATTTTGTTGTTGTTGTTCAGTCATTTCAGTCATGACCGATTCTTTGTGAACCCATTCAGGATTTTTCTTGGCAAAGATACTGGAGGGGTGTAACAGTAAGGGAATGGCACCAATGTAGTTGATAATTGTCAAAATGCCTATGTGGCTCTGTACCACAAAGCATATGAGACTCTCCACATAGAAAGTACATGAAGTAAACCATTTATTCAGATACCAGAGAACCATATTCCACAAGTCATTTATCCAATCTATCAGAGCAGTAAAACGTTCAATACGAAATATCACAACCTGGAGCCAGGCCATTCCAAAACCTCTCCAACCCCCTGCTGGGGTCTTCCCCAAAACAAACTCACAGTACAGCTAAGTCAGCCTGTTCAGTTCTAACAATCGTGAGGGCGGCCGTTAGCAGCCATTACTGCTCTCTCTCTCTCAACATTTTCTGTGACATAACTTCCTTTTCCTGTCAGGAAGCCCCTCCCATCACAGGTAACCTAGGCTTCCTATGCCATAAGCAGGTCATGTGGCCTATTAATGGGTGGAAAAGATCTTCAAATCTAAATTGCTACTGTAAGTGGTTTGTGATTTCCTTCTCCAGCTTGTTTTACAAATGAGGAAACTGAGGCAAACAGCATTAAGTGACTTGCCCAGGGTCACACAGCTAGTAAATGTCTGAGGCTGGATTTGAACTCAAGAAGATGTCTTCCTGATTCCAAGCCCAATACTCTATCCTGTGTGCCACCTAGCTGCCCCATTATCAGGATACCTGAGTTCTATTCCTGGCTCTAGCACTCATTACTTTAATCAACTAAAAATCATTTAGGTACCTACCATGCACCAGGCACTGTACTAGTCACTGGGGATACAAAACAAAAATGAAGCAGTCCTTCTTTGCCCTCAAGGAGCTTACTTTCACTATAAGAGGTATTAACTCTATTGGCCTGGTATCCATCGGACAAGTCATTTAACCTCTGATCTTCAGTTGCCTCACCCAGAAAATATAAGCATTGAACTAGATAACTTCTAAAGTCTCTTTCAGCTCTACTATTTTATGATTCTAATGATTCTTTGCATTTAAAGTAAGAGTTTATAAAGCTTTTTGCATGTGTTATTTCATTTCACCCTAGTAACCAGGGTAATAAATATTAATACGGAACTTAAGATTTTCAAAGCATCTTCCTCATAACACCCATGTAAGGTAGTTAATGCCAGTATTATGTTCTTCATTTTATAGATCAAGACACTGAGGAACAGAGAGGTTAAGTGACTTGGCTTGGGTCACACAGTTAATAGGTACCAAAACCAAAATTGAGTTCAGGTCTTCTGATTCTAAGACTGGTATTCTTTCTAATATGTTAGTTGTTATGGTGTGGGAAAGCTGTTTTGTATAGGAGACTACTAACTAACTCAAAATGATGCACTCACATCAACAGAATCCTTTAGTCACATCTGTTCCAAATTTAATTCTTCATAGTTAGGTTAATAGACTTCTGCCAAAGTAAAAAAGAACAATTTCTTATCACGAAAATGATGAAATAAACAGAGTTTGTGTTTCATCCTCTCCTTGTACTTTTCTCATCTCTATATCCTCTCCCTAAAAAAATCCTCTAAAAAAAGTTAATGTATTGGTTGCTACATGCTGTACTTCTTTATTTGTTAGCGACACAATGCTAATTATCTTCAATCTCACACCTCTCCACTTGCCCCCACACATTTACATGGGTCTTCCATTTCTCCTTTGCCTTCTGTCTTCCTCTATCTCCCCTTCTAATCTTCTTGTTTCTCTTCTTCCCTTCCATTCCTTTCTTCCACGAGATAGAAAACAGAGAAAGATATGAGGTCATATCAGAGAGTGAGGCTTTTTAGCAAAACAGAATGGATTTGCTCACATCTGAGTATATTTTGCTCACACATTTCCACTATAGAATTTAATTGGAACAAAAGAAAAATAAAATCTTGAACTCTGAAAGTATTTTTAGTTGTCAATTTTAACCCAACCCTCCTGCCCCTTCTTCCCCACTCAAAAATGTTTTTTTAACCTTATAACTCTCTCACTACCTCCCACCCAGCAGATGAGTGGAAAAAGGCAAACTAGCTGTGTAGAAAACAACTTGTGCTTTGTTTTCACATTTCTGACTCCTTTAGATTGTCATCCTTAAGAATTACAAAGCCAGACCATGTCACACCATGTGTCTTCATCTTCCCCTCACCCTCATTTTCCAACACTCCTATATTTATACAGATAACATACAGTGGAAATGACTGTCAAGGGGTATATTAATGGAGAAAAAGAAAGATGATGACACAAAAGAATAGCAAATAGCCTCGGGTGGCAGGAGAAGAATATTTTTGTCAGTTAACTAGATTTTGTGTACCTCATATCACATCATCCAGCTTATGTGTACCTACTGCCACCTGATCATACTAATGCTTCTTCCTCTACCTATTTTACCCCTTCTCTCTGTCTTCCTATAGTGTAAGCCCCATGGTTCCTGTAGCTCTTCCCCAGAATTAAATGCAATTTGTAATAACCTAGGAATGGTTCTTTCTGTAGTTCAGTAGCCATAATCTATCTTCATTGTTTGAATAGCAAAGTTTTCACTTATTTGATATTTTTTTAATTTAAAAAAAATTCTGAAAGGACCTCTTTATACCTAAGGTGCCTGGAGATCTCATTTTTATGGGATTATCTTTTTAAAAATATATTTTGTCTAAATTCTTGCAGAATTTCCTTTCATTTGTTTGGAATATTGGGGGAGGGAGAGGTGGTCTGGAGCTAGGAGAAGAGAGAAGAAGAAAGCTCTTGACCTACTATTTCCCATGTTCCCCCACCCCAAGCATCATCCCTGACCCATCATCATCAATAGCAATCAATATGGAATGTCCATCATTGTAACCTGTAGACTCTAGGATTGCAATGGTGCATAAAGCATAGTCTTGGACCTCCAGTAACTGACAACTTAGGAACAAGGGAAGTATTCATAAATAAATAATAATACAATACAGTAGATAATGCATGCCAAATTACAATAAATACTTTAGGAGTTTAAAGGAGAGAGGAATCGCTAAGTGTTAAATGAACTACCAAGGGTTTTATAAAGGAATGGGACCTGAGCCTAGCATTGAAGTCAAGATGAGAGGAAATGAAAGAGTAGAAATAACATGCAAGGGGAGAAAATATAAGTTAAGCTAGAATGTACAGATGGTGTGTGGGGGTGGAGGAATAGATTGGAGTTATCACTTTGGCTGGAGCAGAGAGTTCATATAGGGGAGTGATGGTAAATAAGGTTGGAATAATGTGTTGTGTAAGGCCAGATTATAAAGGTCCTCATATGCTAGATTTTCTTTTATGTTCAGTGAAGGCCTGCTGCAAGTTTTAGAGCTGAAAAGGTCCATAAGTAAATAATGTTTTCTGGATGGTGATCTGGCAGTAATATGTAAGATGGATTAGAGGCCAGTAGAACAGAAGGCAAAGGACCCAGTTAATTTTACTTCACAATTTACCCTAGGTAAAGTGAAGATTCAAACTCTATCTTAGAAGCACAACAAGAAGGTTTCATTTCTTGAATTTTTTGCATCTTTCCGCTAAAATAGGAAGAGGACCATATGGGAATATTTCCTTTTTTTCAAGTTAGGAGCTGAGTACTTTATGCAAATTATTTATTGGCTGAAGGGAAAATTGGCTTAGAGTCTAAAATGAGATAAAGCCGTCATATAACACTTCTCATTTCGTCTACAGTTTCATGCAATCCCCCCTCAGCCCAGAAGAAAAGCCTGTGCAGAAAATTACTTATGAAGTGTTTTAATTTAAAAAACCCTATCCCCAAATTCTCACTGATGAGAAAGGTACTTTTCATAATATATTTTCATATATATGTGTGTTTTCATATATATATGTGTGTGTGTGTGTGTGTGTGTATATATATATATATATATATATATATATATATATATATATACTTACATGTGTGTGTGTGTGCCTTAAATCCTGCCTCAGTCAACCCAGTGAGCCTGTTTTCTCATCTGTAAAATGGGGCAAATAACCTGTAGAATTACCCACGTAGGATTATTGTGAGGCTTGGGTAATATAGTGTTTTGTGAATTTAGCAAAAATACTTCATAAATGTCAGTGATGTTAATGATGATCAGTGATGGCAGCCATGATGATCATAACTTCTCTGATTCTTTCCTTATAACTCTACAAAGCACAAATCACTGCACCACCCATAGCACAGAGGGAAAGAATCCTTTCTGAATCCCTTCACAACAGATCACCTTCAGGCAGTAAGTGAGCTCTACTTAATGGGAAGCTATGAGAATGTGTATTCAGTGGCCACAATTATACATCTGTGCTGTCTGTAGCCCCCAAATCTACAATAGCATTCACACATATCCAGTCCACCTCACAATAGTGTGTTGTGTAGGGCCAGATTATAGAAGTCCTCATAGGCTTGATTTTATGTTCAGTGAAAACCTGCTACAAGTTTTAGAGCTGGGAAGGTCCATAAGTAAGTAATGTTTTCTGGATGGTGATCTGGCAGTAATATGTAAGATGGATTAGAGGGCAGTAGGAGAGAAGGCAAAGGACCCAGAGTGCCTACTGTATACCAGGTGAGAGGCAATTATAACATGATCAGTACAGAGTTGGTTTTGGAGTAAGAAAGTCCCAGCTTCAAGTCAGATACCTCTGACACTAAGTGTATAATAATGTGATCCCAGACAAGTCACTTAACTTTCATTATACTAGGCAACTCTGTTTCCCTCTCCCCAGAAAATGTTTAAGACAAAATGAAAAGCAAATAGCCCCTGTCCTCAAGGAGCTTGCACTTTCTTGGGAAAGACACATTTACACAGATGATTCAATTAGATTCATGGAAAAAGAGAGCGCCAAGTGATGGGAGGATCAGAAGAGGTTTGGAGTAGGATAGAGCCACTGCTGCGAGCCTTGAAAACAGCTACGGCTCCCAAGAGGCAAAAATGGGGAGGGAATGCGCTCTAGGCTCATGTAAAGAGTGAGAGACACAAGACGAAGTTCCAGGAGTAATGGAAGCAGCAAGTAGGACAGTGAGTTACAACACAGAGTGCCTGGAGGGGAACATATATAATATGCCTGGAAAAGTAGGCTGGAGCCAGATTAATGCCCTTCACATTTTAATGTTAGCCTGTCTGGAACACGTCCAGAAATCCACCACACATATTATTCGAAATACTTCAGTCAATCAAAAAGCATTGGTAAGTGCCTATTATTTGCCAGGCACTGTCCTAGGTGCTGAAGATAAAAGTACGAAAATGAGGACGACTTCAGCATCAGTTTGTTACTGTGTTCTTTTGATTGAAAAATGGCTCTACATTTTCCAAAATGAATAGTGAAAATTCAGCTCTGTTTCTTGCTAACTATGTAAAATAGAGTGGCTTTTTCTTTATATCCTTGTTGCTACTCTATTAACATAGGCAATTCTTTTTAACTAAGTCCACCAATCTTCCAACTTACTCCTCACAATTTCCTTCAGTAGAAATTTAGTAGGTGCATAAATCACTATTGTACTCATCAAACTTTTTCACAGCCTTCCTTATATTTGAAGAAGATCCAATGACAGTGCTTTAGTATTCCCCCCACCCCCCGCCGCCACCCGCAGGAAGAAAGGTAGTAGTTTGTGTAAATTATTATTCTCATCATTTATATATTATCATTTAAAACAGATTTTGACAAATTTGACCATCATCTAGTGATACCTACTTAATGTTTTATGTTCTTATGACTGCATGCCAAAGCTGTAAAGTATGTCTAAGCCCCATAATTGTATATGTAAGAGCTGTTCTGTGTCACTTTCACAACTCAGTGTGCATAGGTTTTCCTTTTATATCCCTGGGGGGAGAGGGTTCAAGAAAGCCAACTTCAAGAGTGTGATGTGGGCCCTAACTCTCAAACCTATAGCTCATAAGCCCTCACCAATGTGTTTATCCTTAATGTCAGCCAGTAGACACCACTGGCCCAAAAGAAAATCATTTACAAAATTGGCATCATAAAATAATACCACTCACCTCCCTTCTTCCTCCCCCCATTAATTTGAGACCTACTCTTCTTCAATATACACAAGCATCTGGGAGAGGAGTAGATACAAACTGTATGTGAAGCACACATGTAAAAACACATATAGCAAAGGAACTCATGCCTCTAGTCCTTCAGTTCCATGGTGACCTTTCTCTTCTCTTGATGTCTTGTAATCTTGGATCATGCATTGTAATTTCAACTCTCAGACCCCATTGAATCATCTTAATATTTTTTTGGTGGCAGCTAGGTGGTGCAGTAGATGGAGTGCCAGGCGTGGAGTCAAAAATACTCATCCTCCTGAGTTCAAAAGTGGCCTCACTTACTGGTGTGTGACACTGGACAAGTCACTTAACCCTGTTTGCCTTAGTTTCCTCATCTGTAAAATGATCTGGAGAATCCAGAAAGGATCCAGTATCCTTTCTAAGAAAACCTCAGATGGGGTCACAAAGGGTCAGACATAACTGAAATGAGAGACCAGCAAGAGTAATAATAGTGGCAAACAAACAAAAAACAACAAATTTTGTTTCTCTTAATTCACCAAATATATTGCCACCACTCAGGGAAAAAATTGGATTCAGTCTACATGGTCAATAATTAATTTTTACTCTAAAAGAAAAAATTCTCCAAAATGAAATTTATTTTCAGTAAGTTGTGATGTGTTATTTACACAGTTCCTTAAGAAATATTTTAATAACTGATTTATGAGAATTATGAATGTGTTGTATATGCAGAAATAATAAAGGCATAAAACTTCTATTTCTTCATTCAAAAAAATGTTTATTATCTCTCAAAATAATACATTTGAATAATCACCCTCTAAATTATTGAACACCCAGTTATCTATAATCGTGACAAAATACTGGCCCTGTACATAAAGTAACCACAACACTAAAAATGATTTTTTTAGTTAAAAAAAACACCTCAGACTCTTTCATATGAATTCACAGGATTCTCAGCCTGGTGATCATAGTTCAATCCCAGATGAGAATTTCGAGAAGTTAAGTGACTTGATATGGTGGCATGTTGTTGCTGTTCAGTTGTTTATGTTGTTCAGTTGTGTCTGACTCTTTTGGTCCCATTAGGGTTTTCTTAGCAAAGATACTGAAGTGTTCGCCATTACCTCCTCCAGCTCATTTTACAGATGAGGAAACTGAGGCAAACAGGGTGAAGGGCTTTCCCAGGGTCACACAGCTAGTAAGTGTTTGAGGCCAGATTTGAACTCAGGAAGACGAGTCTTCCTGACCACAGTCCTGGCATTCTGTTCACTGCCCCACCTTACTGCCTCTAGGTTGGCATAGGTAATGTCAAGTAAGATCTGAACCTAGCCCCTCTGACTCCAAAATTGGTGTTCTTTCTGCTATACAATATTGTCTCCCCTTCCCAATTTTTGCACATATCCTACAGTCTACAAGTTGTCCATTTTTTGTGCAATTTCCTCCTTTTCCTTTCCCCATCAAGAATGTCCTTGATGTTCCTTTTAGCCACTAGATATTTGTATAAAAATTGGGATTATTTACCCTCTCTGTTCATTTTTAACTAGAAGGGAGAATATTGGGGCAATCCTTACCAATGCATACTCTCAGCACTATGATAAGCAATCAGCACCTTTAACAGCCCCTCTTTCTAGGTTGTGTGACTACACATGTATATTATGATAATACTACCACATAGAAACAGAGACTCATAGTACTAGAATGAACCTGATGAAGTCAATTAATAAACATTTGTTAAGCACCTATTTTGTGCCAGGCACTGAGCTAAGCCCTGGGGTTACAAAAGGAGGCAAAAGCCGGTCCTTTGCCTCACAGAGCTCACAATCTAATAGGGGAGATAAGCCAATGAATATACAAAACAAGGTATATATAAAAGAAATAAGTAACAGAGGTAAGGCACTAGAATTAAAAAGGATTGGAAAAGGCCTCCTGCAGAAGATGGGATTTAAAGGAAGTCAGGGAAGTCAGCAAGCATTCAGGTCAATGAGGAAAAGTCAGAGAAAATGCCTGGAGCTGAGAAATGCATTGTCTTTTTCATGGAACAGCAAAAAGGCCAGTATCACTGGGTCAAAGGGTATGTGGTAGAGTGTAAGATGTAAGAAGACTGGAAAGGTAGGAGGGGATAGATCATGAAGGGCTTTGAATACCAGCCAGAGGATTGTATATTTGATCCATAAGGCAATAGAGAGACCCATGAGTAGGGAGTAGGGAGGTGACATAGGAAATCACTTTGGTGGCTGAATGAAGGGTGGATGGAAGCAGGTAGAGCCACCTGCATGCTACTGCAATAGTTCAGCTGTAAAGAGGGCTTCTACCATAGTGGTGATAATGTCAGAAGACAGGAGTAAGGTGTATTCCAAATCAGTAAGGCTTAGCAACAGATCAGATATGCAGGGGAGGTATGAAAGATAGTGAGGAGTCAAGTATGACTATTTCGTTGAGAGCCTGAGGGATTGAGAGGATGATGTTGCCCTCTGCAGTAATAGGGAAGGGGTAGCTCTAGGGGAAAGCCATTCAGAACAGATTGTGACTATTTTTCTCCCTTATGAATCTTCAGTGATAGTCATTCCACTCTTTTTTTTTCTTTTATCGCTATCTAAAGGTACCTACCTGCATGTGGCATATTTACAAGTGAATAACTCTGTAAAACATTGCACATTCCCTGTTACTTAACCTGTTTGTTCTTTTAAGAGTAGAAGGCACCAAACAGATGCTCATTTGCATTGGTAGAGAATTTTCTCTTAGGAATTCCCAAGGAAATCACAAGTCTAATAAAAAACAAACAAATCCCTGAAACATAGATTTAGGTTCTTTATTTTTTATTCTCTAACTTAATTTGCACCCTCTGAAAATTAATTCATAAAACCCAAAGATCTTTACAAATGTTGATTTTTTACCAGGTCTCTTTTATATTAATAAAATATAAATAATAAATAAAACATTAAATAATATTATAGAAATATATTTATAAATGTTATAATATAAATATTATAAAATATTCAATAATAAAATATGTTAATAATAGCTTATATTAACAAAATATGTTTGCAAAATCTTTCACATACTTCTGTCTATTAACTCTAACAACACTATATCATATACATGCTTTTATTATGTTTGTTTTACAGATAAGGAGACTGATGTGTAGAGAAATTAAGTGGCTTGTCCATGATCATATAACTACTAAGTACCTGAGGCAGAATATAAACCCAAGTCTTCCTGACTCCCAAGACTAGCTCCCCATTGACTAAGCCAGGAGTTGGGACCCTGTGGCCTTGAAGCCACTTGTGACCTCGAGGCCACAGGTTTCCCACACCTGGACTAAACTATTCCTCCTCTCAAGAACGAGCTTATTTTCAGACTTACCATTTTACCTAAGTCT
Organism: Trichosurus vulpecula; assembly: GCF_011100635.1. Lineage (NCBI taxonomy): Eukaryota > Metazoa > Chordata > Mammalia > Diprotodontia > Phalangeridae > Trichosurus > Trichosurus vulpecula. The sequence continues at coordinate 164,697,550 of NC_050580.1, read as the reverse complement.
ACACTATGACTTTCTCATCAATGGCATTTTTAAGGATTACTTCAGGTTTACACACTATTGGTCTTCATACATTCTGCAATGTACAAACTTTAAAATACAAATTTTAAACTAAAACAGCACACATTTGAAACTAAAAAGTTCACTGATCCTTAAAATGCCCATGCCCCCAAAATGGGGAGAGAGAGGATGCAAACACATTCCAAATCTCAAGGGTTGTGTTTAAAAAAAATCATTCTGGCTTTTACTGTTCTTATTCTGCCTATTGCTAAATGTGTGTGTTCATTTTAGTGGTGACAGGAGGCTGACAGGCAGTTTTTCGGTCTAATTATCAGTATGTTATAGTGCTTACTCATTTCACTTTTCTTAACATGAATATTATATGATTCAACACATAAAAGCTAAATTAATATAGAATGTGTCGTTGACTAGTAATAAAAAATCAATCAGTTTCATCTATCTCTTTTTTGCTTTTTTTACTCTAAAAATAATTTGTTGAAGCTGCTGTCCTCTGTGGGATAAGACTGCTTGCTTTTTTTCTAAGTAATAATAACCTTTCATCCACATTGAAAGAAGAGTTCAGAATGCCCAGTGGTCATGGCCTTGACCTGACCCCTCAAAGCCTATAGAATGCCCCATGGTTGGCACTCTCAGACTTAGTATAACTCAAAGAACATCAGGCTAAAAATATCTTAGGATGCCAGATACCTTAAAAGGACACATGCTTCATGGTTTTCCTCATCTGTAAAATGAAGGGATTGGACAGAGGGGTCCATGAGGTCCCTTCCACCTCTGTATCTATGATCCTATGATACCGTTAACCCATTTGCCAAATCCTAAATATCATTTTACTGAATTCTGTTTAAAAAAAGACTTATGTTTATCTCTTTGATATTATTATTTGATGGAAAGTTTTGCTTTTTCACCTGTTTTGGAACCACAGAACAATCATAAAGACTGGCTAGTGTTCAGAGCTTTTACTCTTCCTAGCCTGCCTCCTCCCACACTCTCCTGTTACAGTGGCACACCTAAAATCCAATGTCCCTGAGATCTCTTCTCTGTGTTTATTCTCCCTTACAATGTAGATCAGAACATATCTGTGTCTGACCACTAAACTTCACCCCAAAATGGAACCTAGTAGCAACACAGAATTATTTGATTTTATAACCATTTATTAGGGGATCTAGGTGGTACAATAGATAGAATGCCAAGCCTGAAGTCAGAAAGACTCATCTTCCTGAGTTCAAATCTGGCCTCAAACACTTACTAGCTGTGTGACCCTGGGCAAGTCACTTAACTCTGTTTGCCTCAGTTTCTTCATCTGTAAAATGGCCAGAGAAGGAACTAGCAAACCACTCCAGGATCTTTGCCAAGAAAACCCCATATGGGGTTGCAAATAACAGCATAATTATTTATTAAATGCCCACTATGAGTAAGAGTAAGGATAGGAGCTGGAGGGACTAAAAGTGGAGGAGGGGGAGGGAATCTATTAAGGTGATTGAATAGATGTAATTAGAAACTAGCCACTAAAACCACCTTTAGTTAAACCTAGCCAGTAATCTCATTAAAGGAGAATGGTAATGAAAATGTCAAGAGCATTTTGTCTGTTTTTGTTCTACCAGATAATATCCATCAAATGGTAGGGTTGACCCAGGCAGGTGATGTTCTTAAACTCCATTTCCCAACACAATCAACACAAGCCACCTAGACTCCTTTTTGAAATTAGTTTCTTTCTGTCCCTAATGAGGAAAGTACATTCATCAAGGAAACCCTCAGGAGATAGGAAAGGAGGCAGAGGTTCTATTTTACATTGTTCATCCCTACTGGGACTTACAGTACCCCCACAGGAGGAGCATGGTATGATGGAAGGAGTATGGGAGTCAGAGACCCTGAGTTCTGTCACTTACAACATACATGACCTTGAACTTGACATTTCTGTTCTTTCATCTAAAAAATGCAGGAATTAGCTGGGAGCTGCTAAGTGGCTCAGTGGATAGAGTGCTAGGTCAAGAAGACCTGAGTTCAAATTCAGCCTCAGACACTTACTAGCTGTGTGATCCTAGGCAAATCACTTAACCTCTGTCTGCCTCAGTTTTGTCAAGTATAAGATGGGAACCTCCCAGGGTTGTTGTGAGGATCAAATGAGATAATACTTTTAAAGCAGTGCCTGGTATGTAGTAGGTGCTTAATAAATGCTCGGTTTCTTCTTTTTTAGATAATCTTGAAGGTTCCTTCTAGCTGTGAATGGTGCTCCTTTTCATTGAATTACTTATTTCCCACCCTGATCATTCTGATCATACCTTCTCAAACCATAAGGAATTTAGAAACTAATGAAATCTTACTTCCTGGACACAGCTAACCCATAACCATTTTTTCTTGGTGGGGTAGCCTTAAGATACCCCATATAAAAGAATACTTTGTTAGGAATTTTCTAGTTGTTTGAGAGGTATGCTGTGGTGGTAATAATAGTTACCATTTGTGGGGCTTTAAGATTTGCAAAGTCTATTTACATGTTTTAGCCATCAACAGAGGAAATATTGTTCCTTGTTCCCCCTGCCTACCCCATCTTCTTATCGCTTTTTTTTTAAACCACTGAGAATTTACTCAAGATTCTTACTCAGCTGGAACCTGGCAAGGAGAAGGGAGAAGACCCTTCAGGTAGCAGCAAAAAACAGTCCCATTGTTTCCACAAAGTGGTAGAGATACAGGTGAATTGAATCAGTGTTTTTCCTAAATGAAAGGTAATAGAATTACCTCTTTTCAAAGTTTATGATGGTATAGTTAGTCTCTGAAGAAGCTCCAGAACTGACTGAGAACTTGAAATAAAAGCACTGATGATACTCATTTTCCTCTATAGAACTAACCCATATGCAATAAATTGATTATAGAATAGCTACGAGCTTGGTGACTAAATCACTATATTCCCTAAAATACTCCTAGAATGTGAGCTTATGATGAAATTCTACAAGAACACAAATGCAAAAGTGTCTCACTCGCAGTCTCACACACACACACACACACACACACACACACACACACAGAGTATGGTTATGTTCTTTTTTGTTTTTTTTCTTACCCATTCAAACTGATGAAGCTTAAGTTTTCATAAGCTTCTAAGTCCCATAAGCAGGAATTCTTTACTAATCTAACCTGCTTAATAACTAATCTGACTCCCTGTCAGATCTCTTCTAGTCCCTTCTATTAGTTATTACTGCCTGCATAGCATTGGTATGTGGAGCACCATGCTACCACAGAGAATCATCATGATGATGCCTAAAATTTATATATGTTTAAAGATTTATCAAACCCATTTACATTTACATTATTACATTGTGAGTTCCTCAAGGGTAGTGAATCTTTTGCCTCTCTTTGTATCCCTGGTGTTTATGACAGTGCCTGGCACATAGTAGGTGATTAATAAATGTTTACTGAATAACTCATTGACTTTACTTGCACTATCCAGGCTATCAGTTGAATGCAGGCTCCTTGAAATGAGTGACTATTTCACTTTTGTATTTGCATTCCAAATTCTAATATTAAATACTGAATTTATATACATGTATATATATAAAGGGAAGGGAATGTATACACACATACATGTATATTTAGTATTAGATTTCTGAATGCAAATACAAAGCGAAATACATACATATACACACATATGTATATATGTATGTGTACACACACACACATTTGTTGACTGTGGAAAGTCATGAAATCTACTCATTAAACTCCTGTAAGTCATTCAAAATACAGTTGCATCTTATTTCCTCAAAGATTTCTGGGGAGACTTACACTACAGATTGTGTTGTTTTTTTTGATAGATATTTCTATTTTTGTTGATTCATTCAGCAAGCCTTAAGACATTTTTACCACAGCATAATCCTGTAATATTTTTTCACTGTTTTCTTTTTGAAACTCTAATTCATTTTTTTACTGGGCACAATCCACGTCTAGACTGGTTAGTATCATAAAAAGGAACTCTTTCAGATAAATATTTTATAAGACAATACAGTTCTTTCTTATATTCAAGGAGTACCCTCTCAATTCTTATGTGAGATTGCCCCTGCAAGAACATAAAGCTTTGCAGACCATTTTTCTTTATTAAGTTGATGTGAACAAACTAGCAACTAAGAATGTGAGAACAGCTAGCAACCAGCCCAGAGAAGACATAAAACAGGAACAAAATTTTGCAGAATAAATAGTAGCAATTATAGAAACATTAACTGTCTGCATTACAGAAAGCATATTTCTTCCCATCTATAGAAAATATTTAAATATACATATATTTTCATGCACTTCATTAGTTTTCTCACTCAGTATAGTAATCAGAATCTAATTTTATTCTCGATGACAAAATGAAAAGCACCATCATATCATTTTTCCACAAATAAGCACAAAAAGTGACCTTTGTTGGAAAATGCCCTAAATTATCCATTAATTAAAAACATCAAGATTAAGAAATGTTACTTTTAACATGATGCAATTGAACTTTTCATCACTGACTGTTAATGAAAAGAAGCAGGGCAGCCCAATGGAAAAGGTGCTGCACTATGATGTATGTTCCTTTAGAGCAAATGATGTTTTCTTTTTGTCTTTGTTTTTCTAGGGCCACAATGCCTTGCATACGATAAGCGCTTGACAAAAATCCACTGAATTGAATTGACAGTCAGAAGATATGGGTGTCAGTCCTAACTTTGGTACTCTGTGTGTCATTGAACACATCATTGTCCTACTTGGTTTCCCAAGTTTCCTCACCACTAAAAAGAGAAAAAACAAAATTTTTGTTTCCCACTAGCACCAAGAGTCTGTGACTCTTAAGTCCAAACCCTGTTATAAATGAAAAAGTTTTTTTCAATGATGCAAAATTAAGGAATACTTTTTTATGGAGTAAAAGCCAAAATACATAAAAAGGTAACAATATTAAATAATAAAATAAAAAAAGTTTTGCAAGAAGCATACTGATAAGATTAAAAGGTTTGCCTCATTTAATTCCCATATAAAAAGTCTATTTCAAAAGTCAAAATTTTTCTAGCCTCAAGTACTTTCCTAAGTCTGTTGAAAGAGATAAGTCAATCTTTCTTTTCTTTGCTTGTCTAGGCTGAGTTACTTATCTTGAAGTCAATGAGTAACTTTAGAACTGAAAATGACAACTTTCTTATAATTTTGTTTCTTCTGAATTATCCTTAGCTGCAAATATTGATGCTTTTATGTTTCTGAGACCATAAAGTCAGGAACATGAATTTGCATAACAGATGCCTCTAGGACAGCAGCTCATGAAAATCTCAAAGGGAAAAAATAAATGCCACAGACTGCTATCTAAAATGATGGTTACTAGGCTCTATGAAATTCTTAGACATTTTTCCTTAAGGCAATTAGAATAACATCTCAACAGGACTCTTCCAGGTAGGGGTAGAGAGCATCTGTAATGTCCCTTCTAGCTTTAAAATTCTTCTAAGTTGTTGTACCTCTTATTCTAAAATAGAATACATCGACTTCGACTTGTATCTATGGAACACAAAGGCATAGGTTTAGAATACTATGGGGACAGAAAAACATATAGGTCAAGGTTAAGTGTAGTTAGGAATTGGGGAAAAATCTCTAAAAAAATGAAGAAAACAATGAAACAGTCCCTTCTCAGAAGCAGACTTTCTGCTGAGGAGCTATAAGGGGGAAAGAGAAAGGAACAAACATTTATTATGCTCCTGCTATGTGCCAGGGACTGTGATAAAGACTTTACAAATATTATTTCATTTGATCCTTGCAACAGCCCTGTGAGGTAGATGCTTTAATTATCTCTATTTTACAGTTCAGGAAACTGACGCAAAGAGAGATTAAGTGACTATCCAAGGACATACTACTAGTATTAGAGGCCAGAACTGAACTCAGATCTTCCTGAATCCAGGCCCAGCACTCTATCTGCTGTATCAACTACCTGTCATGAACATGTGTAAGAAAATACAGTATAATTTCAAGACAGAGTAAGTGCTAACAATGGGGAAAAGGGTGAGATCTCTTTCTCTCCTCAAAAACCTTCAATGACTTTGTAGTCGTTGAAGAATTTAAAAATTTAAATTTTTGTAGAATTTTCAAAATTCTAGAATTTTATAATTTAAAAAAACAAATTTAGAATTTAAAAAAATTTATATGTAGAATTTTTAAAAAAACATACTCTTCCAACTGGGATTTAATCAAGGCCTTATGCTATCTGGTTTCATGTTATTTTTCATCTTTATCTTACATTATTTCTCTTTGATCAGTTCCAGCAAAATTAGACAGATGTCTGTTTCCCAAAATTTGTGTACTGTTCTTCATGCCAGAATAATAATGCTATAATAAATAGCTAATATTTACATAGGGTCTTATAACAACCCTGCGAAGTAGGTGATACCAGAAATTAATACCTTTAAAATCCAACCATTTTACAGATAAGGAAACAGAGGCTAAATGACTTGTCAGTGGTCACGCAGGAAGGCAAGGTTCAAATTCAGATTGTTCTAACTCCAAGTCCAGCACTCTGGGCCATGTGGTTAAGAGTGCGGTGGATATAGCCCTGGACCAAGTATGAGGGAGATCTGACTTCAAATCTCATCTCAGAAACATTGGCTGTGTCACTTAACTTCTGTTTGCCTCAGTTTCCTCAACTGTAAAATGAGAATGACAATGGTGACCCTAACCTCCCAGGGTTCTTGTGAGGATCAAATGAGATAATATTTGTAAAGGACTTAACACAGGGTCTGGCACATTGTAGGAGATTAATAAATGCTTGTTTCCTTCTTTCTTAAGCACCACCTGCCTGCCTTTTCACTCTCCCTTCATCTCTTCTGTCATCTTCCTTCAAAGCACAACTTATCACTTCATTTCTTGGTTCTCACAGTTGTCAGTGTTCTCTCCATCCTCGAATGATCACACATACATTTGTGTTTGTGGCGTATTTCCCTGATAAACTGAAAGGTACTTGAAGGTAGGAACTATTTTGCTCATCTTTGAACCCCAGTATGCAGCAGAAGAACTAGAATCTAAAAAATCCTTAATGAATGTTTGTGGAATTGATTATAGGAATGACTGGCTGTTGGCAAGGGCTAGAGTGTAGGTAACAAGGACTGATTAAAAAAATATTTGCATGGAGTCATGCAAATCTAATTTTAAAAAAGGCTTTACACTGCAAAATGGATGATGGAGAAAACTATCCCTCCATATCTCCCGAACTATAGATGACATATGATTAAGAAAGAGAATAACAGTAGGAATGCCCAGTTATCCTTAGGAAATGAAATATGAGAAAGGAGCCCCTAAAAAACTGATAGCTATACCCAAAAGAATAAAGAATAGATAAAAAGCTAGAGTAGCTAGTGATTAGCTCAGTTCCTGACTCACAGTGGATACTTAATTAGTATCTATTAACTGATTGATTGTCTAAAGAGCATAATGCAAGGAGATAAATTTAACCTAAGATAGATGTCAGTGGGCAGGTAGGCAGCACATTGGATAGAGCACCATGCCTGGAGTCAGGAAGACTCATCTTCCTGAGTTCAAATCTTGTCTCAGGTACCTACTAGCTGTGTAACCCTGGGCAAATCACTTGACCCTGTTTGCCTCAGTTTCCTCATCTGTAAAATGAGCTGGAGAAGGAAATGGCAAATCATTCTGGGATCTTTGCCAAGAAAACCTCAAATTGGGTCATAAAAGAGTTGGACATGACTGAAAAATGACTTGGCAAAAAAAACCCACCACAACAATAAGGTATCCGTGAGACTTGGTGTGGAATAGGAGCCAAGACTGCAGAAGATGACATCCTATGGCTAACTCATTCATAGAGAAAAGATTAAGCAAAAAGCTGTAGGAAGGAAGTAGGACAAAGGATAATTGTGTATTTAAATGAGATGCTTATGTGAGGGAATCTAGGTTTTGGAGAGGAGGAAACTAGAGTGGGAAACATTTGGGTGAACAGTTCAATCAAGACTGAAATTAAAACAATATTGACATCACAGTATGGTACAGACCACCCGGACAGAAGGGAAATAGATAAGGAATTTGTGAAACAGATCATAAGCCTTGTATGTGGTGACATAATATATTAGTGATAGGGGACTTCAATTATCCACATATCGGATAGCATTTTCCTCCAAAAACAAAGCAGTTAAGAGTTTCTCGACTTTCCTTAGTGATGATTTAATCCTTCCAAAAGTGGAAGAAGCTATAGAGGGAACATCTATTCTAGATCTCATCAGCTAGGAGGAGTCAGTTGTTGAAGTAGAAATGATGGGAAACTTTGGGAGTGTGGTCTGTTAAATAGGACCCTGGAATTAGAAAGATATGGATTCAAATCCTGCCTGAGTCAATTGTTCACTGTATGTCTTCTCTGTTCCTTCAGTTTCCTGATCTGTGAAAAAAAGGGAAGAGTTGAACTCAATGGTCTCTAAGATCCTTCCCAGCACAAAACCTCTGATTGTATGATCCTATGAATTTGTGATAAGGGAGAGACATAATCTGACATTCATCTTGTGATTTGGGAGGGCAGGTTTCAAAGGGTTAAGAAAAGGATAGGTAAGATAACAAAGGCTAAAATCCCAGGAGAGAAAGAAATTTCTCAAGAATAAAATTCTAAAAGGACAGAATGTTATGATTTCATAGCATGAAAACACCTCAGTGACTATCTAGTCCAACCTGTATCTGAAAATGAATTCCCTCTACAGCATATCTGACAAGTCATTATCTATTCTCACCTATGCTTGAAGACCTTAGGTGAGGGCCCTATGCCATTTAAGATATTTTTCAGCGATTTCAATAAAGACAGTGATATCATGTCTATCAGATTTGTAGGAGACACAAATCTAGGACAGCTAGCTAACCCATCAAATGATAGAACCAGCACATCCCCCCCCCAAAAAAAATCTTGACAGACTAAAATATTGAGTTGGATTAAGTAAGATATAACTTAGTAGGAATAAAGGCAACTCTGGATTAAAAAAAACAGCGTTAGAGGTACACAATGGAAGATATGTTGCTAAATAGAAGCTCCTCTGCAAAAAATCTAGGGGTTTTATTGGTCTACAAGCTCAATATGATATCCCCAAAAAGTTAATACTGTATGCTAGGCTAACAGAGGGTTAATATCCAGGATAGTGGAGGTGATAGCCCCACTTTATTTTGGGCTTGTCATACCCCATCTGGGGTATTAAGTTCCTTCACTTTTATGTCCTCCATCTAAGGAAATATGGAGGGGAAAGGAAGGATTAGCGATGATTTATGGCTTCAAATATTTGAAAGTTTGACATGTGGGAAATGCATTGATTAGACCATTTATAACACTTTTTCCCCTGCATTTTCCTTAATGCTATTTTTCTTTGGTTTTGGTGACACCAGACTCCTAGTTTTTCCTCTCACCTCTCTAACTGCCTCCTGTGTCAGTACCTTTAACATGTGCGTTCTCCCAAGGCTTTGTCCTTGGCTTTTTCTTCTCCCTATATCATCTCCCCTTGTAATTTCAATCACTTCTGTGATTTTAACCTTTCTGCCACTGTACCAAGCTCCAGGCTCATATTCCAGCTGCCTTCTGGACTTCTCCACTTGGAGATCTCATGAAGATCTTCAACATATCTAAACCTGAACTCATCAGTTTTGTTTTTATTCACTTTTCCACCTGACTTTCCTATTTTTTGTCAAATGAACTACTTTTTTCTCTGTCGTCTTTGACTCAATCTAAGCTGAGTCATCTTTGTTCCCTTTTCCTTCATCAGCTTCATCTTCTCCCTTGTCACATAATCGATTGTTCATTCTAATTCTTCAATGCCTCTCATATCTTTCTCTTTTCTTATTACCACCACTCTAGTTCAGACCTTCTTTACCTCTGACCTAGGCAACTTCATTAGCCTTCCAACACATTTCCCAGCAATGTACAACCACCAGATTATCCTTCCTGGAGCTCAGTTATATTGCTCCAGTATTCAAAAACCTTCTAAGAAGTAGAGAAAAAGAGAAAGGCTCTTCATTGCTCCTTCCCCAGCCTGATATTTAAGGATCCGTAGGTTTAGACTTAGCTTTTTAACTTTATCAAGCACAACTCCCCCTCATGTACTCTGCACTACCTCCAAACCAGATTGCTAGCTGTCCCCTAAACACTCCTTATGCTTTCTTACCTCTGCACTTTTGCTCATGCTGTTCTCCTGTGCCTGGAATGCCTGTCTCCTCCCTACCCTGCCAATCTATGCTTATGGGGATCCAATCTACTCTTCAAGATTGAGTTCAGATGCAACTTCCTCCATGAAGATGTCCCTGATTCCTCTAGCTGAAAATCATGTTTTTCCCCTTCATCTGACTCCATGGTGTTTTATGCTCCTTCTGTACATTTATTATAGTCTAATTTTTATTTATTTGTGTAGATGTCTTACTTAATAAGCTATATTTTAAACTCTTTGATGGTAAGGACATGCTTATTTATCTTTGTATTTCTCCTTAACAGTCCATTGCTTATAGTAGGCAATTTAATGTTTATTGAATGAAAAGTTAAATACCATTTACTACCAGCATGACCCTGGACAAGTCACTTAGTCTCTCTAGGCTTCATTTTCCCTATCTGTGAAAGGGGGGAGTTGAATTAGATGACCTCCCAGTTCTAAATTTATGACTTGAGACTATTGGTTTGGGAGACTGAACCATACAAGGAGTATGGACGTATTGGGAGAGTAGCCATGCAGGTTCTAGGACTAGACAGAGTGATGCCTAGAACATCAGCTTCATCTAGAAGGTGGGATTTTAGATAGATGACCCAAGAGGAAGATTTCCAGTAAATGGCCATGTAAATGAGGTAATGTAAGGCTCATAACGTTGAAAGTGTTATTTACATGTTAACCATTAAGAGGTGAGAATAGGGAAACTCACTGAATGAAGCCAGCTTTCAAATGAAAGAGGCTGCCTAAGGTTCCAGAGGAAGTAGAAATTCCATGACACTCTGAAAAGGAGCCCAAGACAAGATCTTGGCTTTAATCCATGGAATCCTTAACATCATTCACATGCCATTTTCTAGTGTGGTCAATGCAAAGGCAAGAAGTGTTCAACATGGATGCAAAGGTCATTCTAGCATTTGGTGCCATGCCAAGCTATAATAATCCTCCCAGCCTCACTATGATTTCTTATAGCAACCTCTCACTAGTACTGGGGAAGAAGAAAAAAACCCGAAGCATATTATAGTGATGGCTCAAGATAACTCCCATTTATGTTACATCTTTCCTCTCAAAAAACACTTTCCTCAGAACAAATCTGAGGACTAGATGTCTCCAATACAAAAGCTCAATGAACAGTTCAAAATATCTATGCCTCTGTGTGAGCCTTTATTTAGGAATTCATCTCATAATGCTTTTAGGAAGAGAACAGAAATGGTGCAAGGAGGTGCCAATTACCTAACATGGTACATGTGACCACAGCTGGTGGATTTTACTTTAGCGGTGCAAAAATTTAGAAGCTAACTAGCCCTGCTCCATGGTTTAATCTAAGCAATTGGATCATACTCAATTTGCCTGCCCTTAGGTATTAAAACTCCCACGCATTGCCCAAAATGCAGTTCAAATCTGATTTAGGTATTATGAAGACCAGAGCTGACTCAGCATTTCTATTTTTTTTATTATTGAAATTATTCTTTTCAAGTCCCTCTCCTTCCTCTCCCCCCTTTTCTCTCTCTTTTTTTTTCTTATTCCCCCAGAGGGGCCAGTGCATAAACTAAACTCAGTCTTTCATACCAAATAGATTTACAGAGGTCAAACTTTTACAAATTTACAAAACTTTTTACTTTATAACCAGTCCAAATAAAGAGGAAAGATGCAGTAGAGTTTTGATAATAGTTATTCAATATATTCTTACCAAATGCCTTACCAAAGAGGAAAGGGGAGACAGATACAAAGAAATTTAAGATGCAATGTCTGTCTTCATGGGATTGCCAGTCCAGGAGAGACATTTACACAAATAACTTTAGCGTAACGTAGATTGTGGTATGCCATACCGCTTAAAGTAACTGATAAGAGCATATTTTAAACTTTTTGTACAAGAATGCATTTATTATCTCCTTGCTATTAAAAACTTTCAAATAGATAATAATACTGGGAAAATGTGCTATTCTTACCAGTAATCTCTACAATGAAATTTTCTTTTTTTTTTTTAAAGGCTCAAAATTGTAGTATAACATTTGTGGATATTAGAGGTAGCTAAGTGGAGCAGTGTACAAACTGGACGTGGAGTCAGAAAGATCTGACTTCAAATCCTGTTTGCCCAGTGATCCTGGGCAAGTCACTTGACCTCTCTAAACCTCAGTTCCTTCACCTGTAAAATCAGGATGATAATAGTACATGCCTTACAGGATAACATAGGTAAAGCGCTTTGCATTCCTTAAAGCACTTTATACATGCTAGCTTTTATCCTTATCATTGTTATTATTATCAATATTCTTCTTCTTGTTGTGGTTATTGTTATCATTCCCAACCTTGGTTCATACCACGGTAGTGGAGAAGGCGCTCTTAAGCAGGAATTGGGTGTAATGGAAAGCCTTGGAAGTCAGGAGACCTAGGTTCTAGTCCTAGTTCTGGCAGACTTCAGTTGTGTGACCTTGGGCAAATCATTTGGACCCTAAGTCTCACTTTCCTCACCTCTAAAATGAGAGGGTTAGGCTAGGTGATTTTAAGGTCCCTCCTACCTCTATGTTCTGTGATCTAAGGTCATTGACAAAGAGAACAAATGATCATCTACAGATATTATAATTAAATGGTCGTAATTTTTCTATTGCTGTTCTCATTTTTGTAAGTTAGAATTAATTTCAGTCACTTGAACTATGTTTAGAATAATTTTGCCAGTTCTTAAGATATGTTTGTAATCAGACAAACATATGCTACTGTAACTAAGGATTTCTAAGTATCTAATTAAATTAAAGTGGGAAGTGTTTTACAATGAAATAAATTCAATTCACCTGTTTAGAAATATGTGCTCTCCTGAGAGGTAAACACAACCACTCAGCCTAAATCAACATTTTACATTTTGTAAAGAGGCAGAATTTTTTCAAATAATAAATTTATGCTTAAAAAATACTCAAAATATTCCAAAATAATTTTATAAGCAAATACTATAAGTATTGTTGTCTCTCAGTCGTTCATTCATGTCTGATTCTTTATGACTCCGTAGACCAAATTGTTCGTGGGGTTCTCTTGGCAAGGATACTGGAGTGGTTATTGAGGCAAACAGAAGCTAAATGACTTGCCCAGGGTCACATAGCTAGTATCTGAGACTGAAGCTGAACTCTAATCTTCCTGACTCCAGTCCAGCACTGTATCCATTGGGCCACCTAGCTGCCAACTATTAAAAATATACTCCCACTTAAATAGATAATGCTATACCATAACAGTTTGTATAACTTTAAAATCCATACCATAATGCTCTCATAGTGCACATGAAATAGATAAAAACCAATAATACAATTATTTTAAAAGGCAGAAAATGAAACTTTTTTTTTGTTTTTTTGGCAGGGCAATTGGGGTTAAGTGACTTGCCCAAGGTCACACAGCTAATACATGTGTCAAGTGTCTGAGGCCGGATTTGAACTCAGGTTCTCCTAACTCCAGGGCTGGTGCTCTACTCACTCCACCACCTAGCTGCCCCCAAATGAAACATTTTTAATGAACTCTTTATCAGTCATCTTAGTGGGGGATGGGTAGTCTATGGGAAGATGTCTTCTGGAATCAAAGTACAAAGACCAGGATTACAACTATGGGTCTGTGAGCCATGTGACCAAGTAATTCCTACTTCAACTCTTTGAGTGGCAGTTTCTTCATCTATAAAATGAGGACTTTGGACTAAATGATCCTAAATGATCACTATGGTCGTTTGTAGGTTCAAATCCTCTAGTCCCTAAGGTGTATGTGGACATGTGTTCCTCTCTTGAGGTCCTCCCCTTTCTATTCCATTATGTTTTTATAAGGTGAAATCAGGAGGATTGGAAGGGGTGAAAGGATCACAAACCAAGGAATCTAAAAGGATTAAGTGGAATAGAGGAGAGGAAGCCTCATTCACTTTGACTTGGTAGCAGTAATTTAAGTTTATAGCTGATTGTACCTATAAATGTCAGTCTTTGTGTTTTTTATTTTTTGTGCTTTTTTAATTTTTAATTTTCATGTTTTTTAAGAACTAACTGGCAGTCTTCTTGAGTCACAGTGCTTAGTAGTCTAGCTATGGCATAGCATAGATGAACCCTACTGTGTGCAGGACCCAGAGTGACTGCCAAGAAGGATCACTCGCTCCCCTCCCCATAATTCTACCTATCCTGGTAAACATCAGTCAGTAGGAGGGAGACCTCAGTAAATCAGATGGCAAACAGGGCTAAAAAAACATTAGAAAAAACAAACAAAAGGAAAATTCAATCAAATCAGGTTAGCTATCTTACAGGAATAGAAATCAACCACTCTAAACAAAAATCAATCTCTTCTTAGCCTGGGGACTAATTGGATAAGATATGGAATTCGAGGATTGATTAAATATGGCCTATGCTCATCAGAAGTCAATTTAAATTTTCAGTTTCCACGCAAATTTTTATAATCATATAAACACAACGAAATACCAAAATCAACTAGTGTATGGCATGTAAATGAATACTACATCTCATTAATTTCTGTGAGAGACATTCTTAAAGATGTTTTTGTAGTCTAAGAATATTACTTATTGCCTACCAAAAAGGAATAACAAATGGGATAAAATTTCATATCACTAGATTTACAAAGTATTTGGTAAAGTATATTTTGATCCCTTTGATACATTGAAGAAGTTCCTTAAAGGTATTTCTTTTTTTCTACACATGCTATTACTGTTTATCCTTCATTCTCAAAAAGGACCATGACACCTGGAAAGTGATGCCATGACTTGCAAGGGAATAGGATTTAAGTGAGGGAGGGCTGTGCAAAGTCACCAGCCACACTTTCTCCTCCTGAGTCATCTGGGTCCAGTGACCAGATATGGATCAGGACAACAGGAGATAGCCCAGGATACAGTGAGGGACCTTGGCCTTTTCTAGCTAAGGTCTTTAACAGATCTCAGTTTGACTGAGGCAGGGCCCATTCAGTGACTAAGACTTAATAAAAAATGGCCTCTGAAGACCCTCAGGGTTTCTGTACAAAACAGAAACAATTGTTATTTACATTCATTCTGAGCTAATAAGGGCCCAAACAGTGACCAAGCAGGGCTTGGTCTAGGACCAGAGTGATTTGGGTTTAAGGCTGGTCTTTAAGAGAACTCTAAGAAACATCCTATTAAAGCATTAAGGAAAGAGTTTGGTTTTAAAGTTTGGACCATAATGAACATCAAAAAGAATTTTCTTGATGTTTCAATAAATTTTGATTATTAATTTATCTTTTCCAAAGGTTTTGCTATGGTCTAATTCAAGTGCAGTAAATATCTCCACACTAAAAGTTTTCATTCTGGATTTATCACAGAGGAAAAATATGCTATGAAAAATAAAGATTCTTGACCTTAGGAAAGTGACTTTCTCCTGCTCTTTGGTGTTCTTCATCTGGGGAAGGAGAGACAAAAAGATGTTCATTAAGGTTCTTTCCAACTCTAAGGCTGATAGGACAATAATCCTATAACCTTGCTGCTTCCTTTCCCCCTCCCTGTGTTTCTTTTATGAGGTAGAAAGTGAATTGACAAAGGAATCGAGTGATCTGGGTTCTAAGCCTAAATCCATCACTAGTTAGTCATGTGACTCTGGGCAAATGATTTCAATTTTTTGTTCCTCTGTTTTCTCATTTATAAAACAGGGATGATTATATCTCTCCTCCTATTTCACTGGGATTTTTGAAAATCAAATAAGACAATGAGAGAGAAAAACCTGCAGATGTTTGAAGGATTGCAAGGTTATAAAATACTGACTCCAAGGTTATAGAAATTAAATATTTATTGAAAACAAGAAACAGATGGAATTAGTTTAAATGTAATAAATATCCATATATGCATATCCTTGTAAATATCCTTATGTATAACATGTCAACTCAAATTCAAAATAGTATTTTTTTACTTTATTATTCAATTTTAACAATTATATTACTGATAATTTCAAATTGACAATATAGTGTTAAAACAGCAACAGGGATGAAGGCAAGTATAAGTATTTTCAAAATACTAATTTTCTATAACAAAGAATCATTCAAACCCAAGTTTCATTTTTGTAAAACAGCTTCCATTGATTTTTATAAGCATTGTATTGTACTGGAAAAAAACTGCTTGATTGGATCTCCTGTTACTCAACTAACAAATTATTGACTTTCAAAATTAAAAAATTGAATTCAGTCTCCAGTGCATCTGTCATCTATTCCATGGAATGTCACTGCCTTCCTAGATATACTAAGGTTAAAAAATTACACCCCTTTCATGAAGTCATTTCATGGTAGTGTCATGTCAGATATTTCATCAAAATGTTGAGACTTGAGGAGAAGGGGAAAAATACATTTCATCTCAAGTAAAGAGATTTTTTTTTCTCCAAAAAGATTGTGGGTAGAGGAAACATTGCTGTGTTGTGCAGAATTCTCCTTATCCTATTGAAAGAGATTCTGACCTCTGCTATGAGCTCCTTTTCTATGCAGAAACAACTGCTGCCAGAATCAGTTCCAGGAGCTTTTTTTTCCAAGGGAGGTCAAGTTGCTGAACTTGATGTAGGTAAGAATCCACTTCTGAGTGGCCCAGTGGCATTCAGAAAGTGAGACTCAGTGTAGGCCAATCCTGTCACAGCCTGCAGAAACATTTGGAGAGTTTGGTTCCTTTCTTTTCATTTGTTTTCTTTTGATTCCATTTGTGGAAAAATATGAAAACACCTTCAAATAGGAGACATGCTACTCTTTAATAAAAGCATTTTTTTTAATTGAAGAATTGAATTGTAAATGGAATCGAATCAGACTTTGAAAATGACGCTTGTCCCCATTAGTACCTAGAGGCCTTATTTGCCCACATCATTGTTGAGGATCCTATTATATTATGAAGCAGCACACATTTGTCTAGTATGTCATTTTCTCAGTTTTCTGGCACAGAGGCCTACTGTAGTCTACAAGATACTATCCTACATGCCTTGGAACCCATTGCAATAGCATGCAAAGGCTTTGCTATTTAGCTTGAGAAATGCTATGTTTTTCTGCATGCTATGGATTTCAAATCATTCTTTCATATATAAGGACCCTCATGGTTTGTTTTAAAATTTCCTTATCTGGGTGGTGTTTCCATATTTGTTTTCCAAAACTAAATGTTTGAGTCATATTGTATGTAGTTTACTTTATAATACTCACGGTGCTTGCAAAAAAATGTGATCATGTTAACCTAAAGCCCCAATTAATATTATTTCTGGTCTCTTTGCAGCTAGATCCTGAAGCTAGTAGTGTTCTCAAAGAACTTCAGGTAAAACTCAACGGGGTCCTGGATGAACTCAGCGTAACCTATGGTGAAAGGTAATTAACACAACTAATAAGAACCTAAAACAATGATTTTCGTAATGACAGGTTTTAAGCTAGAAAGGAAGGGACCTTAGAAGTCATCTGGTCCAATACTCCCATTTTACAGTTGAGGAAACTGATTCGCAGAGAGGTAAAGGTCCTAACCTATGATATCAGAAGAAATAAGCAACAGAGCCAAGGTTTTAACCCATGCCCTCTGATGCCATGATAGCTAATGATGCTTCCATAGATATGCTGTATGTGCATTTGACTCTTTATTGGTAATTAAGAAGCAGAAAGCAAAATTACTAGAGACTAGCGTTTGAGTATACAAGAGGCAAAGATTTCCCATTCAGCGGGGATCTATTAAGCTCCTACTGCGTGTAAGGCAGTCACAAAATCTTGCTCTAATGCAAGCTACTGTGCTAGATGCCAGGGATACAAAATAAAAAGAAAAAGCCAGATGGTCACAGCCCTTAGTGGGCTTAAATTCTAGTTGGGAAGGGGGCAGGGTGACATTTTAATAAAACACAATGCAAGAAGTTACGGTAGCAAAGGAAAGAATACATAGTCAGGAATTGATATACCAGGTTTAGGAAATAGCTTATACTGAAAGGTAGAGTATATGAGGGGAAATAATATGAAATAAAATTGGAAACATAGGTTGCATGCAGATTTTCCATGGCCATAAATGCCAGGCTGAGAAGTATGCATTTTACCCTTGAGTAAGTATTCTTAACCAGGCATCCATGGACCATGGATAAATTTCAAGAGGTCTATATATACCTTTCATATGCCAGGCACTGTCTTAGGTATTGAGAGTATAATGATTCCCTCTGAGGAGTTTATATTCTATTGGGGTAGGGAGAGACAATGTATACTCATGTGAATATATGTGAAATATCTACTGAAAAGAAGGTATTATGGTGCAGAAGATAATGAGCTGGCAGGTGAGGCTGGATTCATATCCTGCCTTTGACATGTACTGGCTTTGTGACCCAAGGTAAGTCACTTAAACTTTTAACACTCCAGACCAAGTTCAGACTAAAAATTACTGAGGTGCTGGCCAGTATTAGTAGAGGGAATCTCCTCACCCAGGAGTTCCCTATACTAATGAAATCAGGATTCTAGTCCCTGTCCTTACTCCCATTAAAAAAATTAAGGTAAATAGGGAGCAGAGTTCACACGTCCTCCTCCTTCCCCCATCCCCATTTTAAAGATAAGGAAAATAAGAAATAAAGAATGTACTGTAACAATAACTGTAACAGTTCTCCAGTAACAAAGCTGTAGAACTGAACAAAGGAATTCTGATTGCAAATCCCAAGCTCATTACTCTTGTCCTCTCCCCCAAAGAAATAGGAAATTTTGGATGATGGTGCAGATAAAATTAGAGAGTAAGTAAAATTCAGTTTTGAGCATGTTGAGATCGAGTAGCCATGGAACATCCAGGTGTAGAGAGACATCCAACAGGTGATGAAGCAAGGGAAAGAGATAATTGAGGCTGTATATATAGATTTGGGAATTATATGAACAGAGATGATAATTCCTGTGGAAGCAGATGTAAATGCTGAGGAATAGCTTGGAGAGAGAAGAGCACCCAAGACATTATATATTTGTCATACATACATATATTATACAAATTGAACTCTAAGTTAGCCTCCACTGGGAACTTCATATTCTTGTGACCGGATGTGAGAGCAGGTATAATTCTCCAGAAGAAACTTGCCTTTCAGAAAGTTAGCAAAGGTAGCCTCCTCTGACCAGGGAACTCTAAGACAAAGATAGCCTGGAAACTGCTCATTTAAAAAGGTTAATTGACTTATTAGGAAGCTTGCTTCATATATCCTCATAATGACCTTTAACTTATGCTTGTATCCAAGCTAAGTGTATAGTTCCTATCAAATTTTTAAGTTGCTTAAACTTCTCTGTCCCTCCACACATATGCCTTAAATGCAACAGGTACACAGTGATCGCTTGTTTATTTGACTCAATGTAACTACGTGTGTGCATAAGATGGGTCCACAATTTTTTTAAAGCCTTTTGGCTGCTAGACAGAGGTATGAGGCAAAGTAGAGGAAATGAAATACTTAATAGTGCTTCTCAGGCCCTGGCTTTTCTCCATGTCTTCACTCTCCACATGCTATTGTTCATCAACCTTCATCATTGAGGAAGGATAGAGTGTTAAAGGGCCAGCCTTGAAGTCAGGAAGACTTGATTTCAAGCTCTGCCTTTGACTCATGCTTCCTATGGGAACTATGGGCAAGTCACTGCCTTATGACATCTTTTAAAGACTATGAGTATGGATCTAGGATTTGTGGACATTTTCTATGTTGTGAGCTCACTGTACTGAAATCACAAGTCTACAGCCATCCTCCTCTCATTAGTCCCCACAAGAACAATAACCAAAAGCCACAGTAATATGTTACTTTTAATTGAGGGGAAGTTAGAATTCAGGAAAAGCTTGAGAGACTGTTGTGGTTATAGGAAACAAAGTGATTAGCCTATTTCTAGACTCTTTACTCATATGCTCAAATGGATCTCAAATCTTATCCATTTAGGTGAGACAACAATGCAATCCATGCTTTTCCATGGCTATGTAAATCTTTTCCATGGCTTCCAACAAGTTTGCTACTGAGAGTTTAGTAACATACTCAGGGCCATTCTCACCTGCTTCTGATGGGAAGAACTCAGAGACTCTCTTCATAGATCTTATTTTTCAATCATACGTTTCCATAATGAGAGCCTTTTCTCCAGTTCTTCTTGTTATATGTTGCTACTCACTCCATATGTACCTTTCAATTACTCTCTGTGATCATCATATAACACTATTAGAATATTTCTATTGAAAAGATGAACCTTGGGCAGAGTCAAGATGGTGGAATAAAACTGGAAACATAGGTCGCATGCAGATTTTCTATGGCCATAAATGCCAGACTCTCCCCAAATCCTCCCCAAATATCTTTAAATAATAACTCTAATCAAATTCTAGAGTTGTAGAACCCACAAAAAGGCAGAGTGAAATAATTTTCAAGCCCAAGACAACTTAGAAAGTTGACTGGAAAGGTCTGTTGCACCACAGTAAGAGAAGAGCACCGTGCAGCACAGGCTGTGGCAGCTCAGACCAGACCCTAGCAAACCAGGAGGAGGCCTTACTACTGCACACCTGTTAGATTGGCTAATATGACAGAAGAGGAAGATAACAAATGTTGGAGGGGGTGTAGGAACTTAAAACATTAATATATGATTGGTGAAGTTGTAATCAACCATTCTGGAGAGCAATTTGAAACTATGCCCACAGGGCTATAAAACCATGCATACCCTCTGACCAAGCAATACCACTACTAGGTGCATATCCCAAAGAGATAAAAAAAGGGAAAGGACTAAAATGTACAAAAGTATTTATAGCAGCTCTTTTACTGGTGGCAAAGAGTTGGAAATTGAGGGGATTAATAAATGATGAGCAAGAGGCTCTCAGGAAAGCATGAAGAGTCTTATATGAACTAATGTAAAGTGAAATGTGCAGAACTAGGAGAACATTGTACATGGTAGCAGCAATATTATATGATGGTCTACTATGAATAACTTAGCTATTCTCAGCAATTGAATGATCTAAGACAATTATGTAGGACTTATGATGAAAGAGTTTGTCCATCTCCAGAGACAGAGCTGGTAGAGTCTGAATGCAGATCAAAGATACTTTTTCTTTATTTTTCTTGGGGTTTTTTGGTCTGTGTTTTCTTTCACTGAATAATCTATATGGAAATGTGTTTTGCATGACTACACATGTATGACCTATTTCAAATTGCTTGCCTTCTCAATGGAGGGGGAGAGGGAGAGAATTTGGAATTCAAAATTTGAAAAAAAAGAATGTTAAAATTGTTTTACATGTAACTGGGAAAAAATAAAATATTAAATAATTTTTTTAAAAAAGAGTTCCTGGTGCTAAGGTAGGCTCTCTGTCAACTATTCTAAGCTGGCTCTGTAGAGATTTAAAGACAAAAAATGTATTGGGAAATGTTGGCAAAATAAATAAAAATCTGATGCAGTATAAAAAGATGTGACTATTAGAGTCAATAAAAAATGTTTCATAATTCCTAAAAGGAATCCCACATACTCCCTTCTTCCCATTTAATTCTGGGCCCTACTTGCTGCTCATTTATATCATCTGCCCCAGCCATACCAATGGATAAGGTCCCTTCACAGATTGTGCTATAATGTACCCAGACTGGCCCCCTGAGTTTTGCTTTCTTATTTTTAAAAAGGAAACTTTCAAGTTATTGAACCTCAAATATGAAATGGACTTTGAAAAAATCTGGACAAGAAACAGGTTATTAATAAAATTACAATCTTCTGACATGAGTGTTACATGGTAATGGAGAATGATTTTATAAAAGGGAGGTCCTTCAAATTGGTAGATATAGCTACCTTACATGAATGTGTCTTTTATTTAGTGATTTGTTTGAGATTAGCTAGAATAATAATAATCTAGGTTTCTGATGATGAAAAAAATATGTGAAGCACCTGATACCAGTTTCTAACTAAAGTTGACTTACTCAAAACTTAACAGAGAAATTAGCCCTTGGACATATGGCTTTGCTTCCACCACTGTGGCTCTATCTGCAGCAAGCAAGGTAGATAAGACTTATTCAGCCAACTGATTAATTCATGCTCTGATGTCCACTTGAATCATGTAAACCCCAAAGTCTTTATTAGTTAGGGGTTCCAAATTAGCCAATTTGGCCATTTCCATTAAAGAAATTAAGTCTATAATTGCATGACAATCAATTTTGCTTTGTGTTTTAAAGCTTAAGATTCAATAATTCTGTCATTTGCTCTTTTTATTGCTGTATCTTTTTAGGGAATTCAGGGCATATTTGAGAAAGGCAATTAAAAGCCTAGATTCTTTATCAACAAACACAGCATGTACTTGAGAGCCCTGTCTCTCAGGAAGCACTGTCTCTCAGGAAGCTGTATTAGTAACCATCTACATCACTAAGGGTGGTTCTTTTATGTTTCTGCTAAATGTGCACTTGGCACCTGAAGCTGGCCTAATATGATTCTGAATAAATAAAGCAATTAAGTACATTTCCTAGGAACTCTTGTGTGATTTTTTTTGGTTCCTTAGGAGCTCATGAAGTCCAAGATTGCTTAGTAGTATTTGCTTCTTACAAGTGAGCTCAAAATAAAACCTCCTTTAATTGCAAAATGATTGGAAAGGAGAAAAAAAAACTGTCCTTGAAAACAGACCTGCATGGTGTATCCCAAGTGTGGATTCACCATCATTTAATTCCAGAATAGAATGATGTTTTCAGTTGTGCTTTCATTATCCTGGTTGATGATACACAGAATCCTGGCTACTGTAGTGAAATGGATCAGTAATTCCAGGATATGACTACAGCAGTGGTCCCTGAGGGGACTCCATCAGCAGAATTACTTTTCACTCCCCTGAAGTGAAGTGAAAATATCACTTCTCAGGGGAAAGAGAGTGTTGGAAGAGTATTTCTCTTCCATAATAACAAAAATGTATCTCTTTTTTCTCCTAGCCTCATACAAGACCTGGCCACCCATAAGGAGGAGGGCATTACTGGTTATCCCTAAAGACTGAACAGTAGTTCAACTGATTAAATATCTATAGTGCCCCTTATTTAAATTTATTTCATCAGAGATCATTAAAGACATTCTTTGTTTAGGCATAACAAATAAAAGGGAAGAGACTGAATTAGAAATGCATGACAAAGAACTATCTTCTTACAGAAGTATATGCTTTTGCTGAGTAGTGTGGTATATTGAAACGAGCTTTGGATTCAGAGTCAGAGGTTATGGGTACCTTGATCAAGACACTAAATTTATCTTTATGTGTTAAATGGAGAAGTTAAACTAAATAACCTCTAAATCCCCCTACATTTCAATCCTATGATCTTCTTAAACTCTAAAATTTAAAAGACATTTATATTTCTGTTATTTCATTGCTTTGAGATATTAATGATGGTGATAATTTGAGAGAATCATTAGAGTGATAATTACTTGCCTAAATATTAGCAATCTAATGAATCTATTAGTATTATTTACTTTTTGTTATTTTCATTAAACAGAATGAGCAGAGGGAGGGGAAATGAGACTGAGCCTAGGATAAAAAGATATTATCTTTGCTCCCTATTTTGACTATGATTAAAATTAATTTTCCCTCTTTTTTCAGTACCCTTTCAGTGGTATGAATATTTTGCACCCTTTTACCTTTGCCACTACTCCTAGCTTTCTTTCTTTTCCTAATATACCTAGCCACACAATCATCTCTAAAATGTATTCAAGGATTCGGGAAGTGAAGAAAAAAATGGAATCCTTGCATTGATGGTATTTCTCTAGATTGAAATGAGCTCTTCAACATTCTTTTCAATCCCTGGAAAAGAAAAGGAAGTTAAATGTCCAAATATCTTAGGAAAAGGAAAGTCTTAGAACTGAGTTAGGCAGAGGAGGTGGTGAGCCACATAATCAATTAATATTTATAAAAATACTGTCCAAAGTCAGTGGCACTAGTGTCATTCAACGATGTGGCTATAACCACAGCTACTAAAGACCCAGAAAAAAAATTCTGCCACCAAAGTCCTTGGCTTTATCAATGGTTTAGCAACAGAAACTGTTAAGATTTTGTCAGTGGAAATGGCATTAAAGAGGAGGCATTACCATCTGCTTTGCCACTGCACCCTATGAACCTTTCTATTTGACTTGCTACTGAAACCTTCCATATATGTTGTCTCCTCCAATAGAATGAGTTCCTTGAGAGAAGGAGTTGTCTCTTGTATATACGTGTGTGTGTGCGCGCGCATTCACAGGCACATGTGTACACATATACACACATATATACATATATACACATGTATACATATATATATACACACACACATGCACGCACACACGTATTCCTAATGCTTAGCACAGTGCTTCGCACATAGTAAGCTTTTAATAAACACTCTTTTGATTCATTCGGCAATCATTTATTAAACACCTACTTTGTATAAGGCATTAGGTCCTAGGCATACAAGGAAAATGTGGCAAATGATATCACCCTTCAAGGAACTTAAATTCTAGGTGAATAAAGCATGCAGACAGATAGAATACAAGTAATTTGAGCAAGGAGAGAGCATGAACAGTTAAGGATGTAGTTTGTGTCAGGACTTACACACACAGGTATCATGAGCATGCCCATAGACTGAATATTAATTGTTTATTTCCATGTATCTTCATGTTTATAGAGCACTTTAAGTAATGAAACTTGACCTGACCCCTTCCCCAACCCCTACCACCAAAAAGCTGTTTAAATTAAGAATTTGACAGAGGAGCTTGAACACGGCCAAATTTCACTCCAAAATTCCTTTTGGGGGGTGGGGTTTTGTGTATATGTTTAGTTTCCAGCTCATTATCGAAGAGTGCGTGAAGCAGATGAATTTAGAATTGAATCAAATGAAAGGAAATGGAAGTACCACCTCCAACAAGAACAATGCAGCTATGGATGCAGAAATTGTACTAAGACCTCTTATGGACTTCTTGGACAAAACGTAAGTACTTCAAGTATTTAACTACTACCCTGGGAATCATTTAATTTTGATTCTGTTTATCACGAAACCAGACTGTCAACTCCTTGAGGCAAAGAGGTGTCAATTTTAATCTTTTTTATCTACTTCTGTGCTGGGTACAATGCCCTTCATGTATTAGGTGCTTAATAAGTATTTGAATTGAGTTGAAGTTAATTTTCTTTTCATTGTTCAGTCCAATTTGTTATTCTGAGTTTAGTTGCTATGGGTTTTGTTTGCTTTTACAACAATTTAATAAGGATTTATTAAATGCATCCAATGAGTGCAGCACTATACTAACAAATGATGGTACAAAGATTTAATTGGAAAGTTAAAAAAAAAAGGGCCAGCCTTCAAGGAATCTAATAGGATGTTTAAGATGCATACTCACATGATTATGTCACCAGGTAGAATGTGATAAGAGCAAAGAAGCAGTTCTAGACAAAATGACCTAAGAAATATGAGTCACGAAAGAGTCCCTTCACCTAGGGGAATCAGAGAAGGCTTTCTTGAGGAGGTGGCATCTGAGTTTCATCTAAGTCATATACAGATTTAAAAAGGGGAGGGGAAAGTATTTTAGACATGGAAGATTTCCTTTGCAAATGATGGAGGTGGGTAGAAGAATGTATTATGAGATGAAAACAGCCAGTAGAATAGTTTTTAAAATAATGCTTTTCTTTGTGATACAATTTTAAAGGAACTTCTAGACTTGACTGTTAATTAGTAAACTTAGTTATATGCACAATCACAGAATGTCAGACTTGAAAGGGATGTCACTGGCCATCTAGACCAATCCATATTTTTAAAAAATCCCTTCTACAAAATACCTAACAAATGGTTATGCAGCCACTACTTGAAGACTTTCTGTCATAGGCACTGCATCTAGAGTTTTTTATTGACTGGCCTGCTTTCCTTTTAAGAGACTAGACTAGAGTTTGAATCACTGAATTGGTAGTCCTTCCTTGTTACCTGAGACATAAAAATGCCCAAGCTGCGAGAAGGTGATGCTGTTGGGCTTTAGAAGAATTCCTGCTCCCCTATGGAATGTCCTTCTGAACCAGTTACCTTAGGGCATATCGAAGAGGGGAGTAACATCCATTTGAATGAATAATTGTATCCACAAGTGTTTCATTACTTTTCACTCCTTAGCCTGAATCACTGGACTGGCCTGAGCTAGGCTTGGCCCAGAGCAATGTGGGTGAAGTCATCAGGCTTGAAGCAACTTGTTCTATGTTAAGATACCTCTAAAAAGGTGGATTTCCCCAGCCCCCTTAACTGTGTCTGTTTGTAGATTCCACTCACTTCTCCTACTTCTGCTCTCTGGAGCCACACACAACAAATCTAATCCCTCTTTCATCTGCCAGTCCTTCAGACCCTCGGGATAATTATGCCCTCCAATCTTCTTTTAACCAAGCTAAGCCTCTCCATTTCCTTCAACTCACCATCATGTGGTACAAATTTGTGGTCCTCCATGACCCCTATTCTCATTCTTCCTCTGTTACATAGTTTATCAATGACTCTCCTAAAGTGTACCCCCAAAGTGAGCATATTATCCCAGATATGGTCTGGTGGGACAGAATATAGTGGTGCTATCATTACCTTATTTCTGAGTGCTTTTAGAGGCAGCTAGGACTTATGGAGGATAGAGTACTAAAGCTGGAGGCTGGAAGACCTAAGTTCAAAGTTTGCCTCTGACTTTAGCTGTCTGACTCTGAGCAAGTTATTTGATCTCTGTCTTCCTCAGTTTCCTCATCTGTAAAATGGGGATAATTATAGTACTTACCTCCCAGAGTTGCTGTAAGGATTAAATGAGAAAACAAAGTGCTTTGCAAACCTTTCTATCTAAATGCTAGCTATTTTTTGTTGTTACCACTATCACCATGACCACCACTACTGCTATAACCTAAGATAACATTAAGCCTTTTTGACTGTCCCATCATACTGTTTATTCATATTGAGTTTGCAGTACCAGTAGAATTTAAGCTATTTAAGGACAAAGACTGTTTCATTCAAATGCCTGGCACATAGGAGGTGCTTAATAAATGCTTTTTGTTTCAGGAATGGATTGAAATTTCATCTTAGTCAATTCAGAACAATATTTTAGCCTATCAAGAGCTTTTTGAATGCTGACTCTATCAGCCAAAGCATTAGCCAGCCTGCTGAGCTTTGTGCCATTTGGAAATAATCATGCCATCTTGGCTTTTACCTAAGTCATTGATAAAGTGTAGAATAGCAGCGGTCAAGCAAAAACCCCTGGGGGCCTCTTCCAAGTTAACATTGAACCATTAAGGAATACTCTTTGGGTCCAGCTATTTACCCAGTTCTGAATCAACCTGACCATACCTTCTACTAGTCCATTTCTTTTCATCATTTTCCCTCAAATAGCATGAAATAGTTAATAAAATACTTGGCTATAAAATATTTTTTGATTTAATACTATAATAATTCTTTACAAGTGTAAATACAATGGTCTATCAGTATTTTATGAAAGATTTGGCTATGAAATCTAATGTTATTTCCCTAATCTTCCAGTTTAGTAACCAAGTCCAGAAAAAAATCATGTTTAGTCTGGCATGACTTGTTAAACATTCATGGAAAGGATCAGAAGAACTTCTTAGAAGGGAGAATGATAGTAATGAAACCACTGCTCTGAGGGGGAAGAAAAAGACATGGGATTTTCTATTTCTCAGACAAGGGAAGAAGTGATCTTTTGGCCATTCAGATATAGGACTATAAAGACTGAGTAACAACCGGGAAAATCTTAGAAACAGAATGAGAAAGGAGACAGAAAAGTAATTTTGCTCAGCAGTAGCTGCACCATTCCGCATGGCTCCTGAAAAAAAAATATTCTCAAGGACAAAAGGAAAAAAAAAGAAAAAGTTGTTCTCAGAAAAAAACAAATGGTTCCATGACCACTGCAGGTAGCCAGAAACAATTTGCTAAGAATCAGTAGTAAAAGTGAGAGGCAAATGATAAGTTGCTAGGAGATAGAGCTAATTCCAGCATTAAGTAAGCGAATGAAAAGAGCAAATGGTTTCTTATTAAGTCTAAATTCTGGGTTAAAATAAGAAAACCAAGGATGATAACAATTAAGACTTACTGAAGAATGTTTCACATATATGTACATATCTGTAGATATGTACATTCATATCTATATATGTACAGATATCTATATATACATACACGTAAACACATATATACATGTGTGCATCATAAGAATTCCATTTGTTTTTTTTAAATGACTCTAAGAAAACATTTTTAAATTCAGTGTTTAATTTGAGTTAAGTTCTAGATAGTTATAAAAGATATTTCTTATCTAAAAAGTCTTGTGGATACATGGTCATAAAATGAAGTGAGCTTAAGCAGATATCCACCAGCTTGAATTTCACAAGAAAATACCAATTGGAGATAATTAACTAAGGGAAGGCTTCACCAATAAGAGGGATAGAGAAAGCCTTCTTGTAGGGGTGGGATTTTAGCTGAGACCTGAAATAGGCCTTCAAGGCAGAATATAGAGATAAAGAAAGAGAATTCAAGGCATGGGATCTAGCCAATGAAAATTCCTACAGTTAGGAGATAGAAAGTTGTTAGGACAGCAAGGAAGTCAGCATCACTAGAGAGTAAATGTAAGAAGACTAGAAAAGTAGGAAGGGTATATAAAGGACTTTAAAAGCATGGTAGAGAATTTATATTTGATCCTAACAGTAATAATAAGCTACTTAAGTTTATAGGAATGGGGAAGAGGGGATGACATCAGACCTGAACTTTTGCAGTCCAAGTGTGAATAGTGAAAAGGACCTGCAACAGGGCATATACAAGGGATCTTATGAAGGTAGAAATTACGCAACTTGGTAACAGATTGGCATTGGAGAATGAGAGAGTGTGTAGTTAAGGTCTGACACCTTATTTGTGAACTTGAATGACTGGGAGATTAGTGGTACCCTCAACATTAATAGGTAAGTCACAAAAAGGGAGGGTTTGGGGGGAAAGGTTGAGTTCTGTTTTCAGCATGTTGAGTTTAAGATATCTATGAGAGACATTCAGCTGGAGACTAACAGGTTGTTGGAGATGTGACGCTGAAAGTCCAAAGTGAGGTGGTGGTGGTGGTTGTTGTTGTTCAATCCTTTCAGTCATGTCCAACTCTTTGTAATCCTATTTGGGGTTTTCTTGGCAAAGATGCTGGAGTGGTTTGCCATTTCTTTCTCCAGCTCTTTTTACAGATGAGGAAACTGAGGCAAAGAGGGTTAAGTGACTTGCTCAGGGTTGCACAGCTAGTAAGTGTCTGAGGCCAGATTTGAACACAGGAAGATGGGTCTTCCTGACTCCAGGCCCAGTACTCTATCCACTGTACCACATTAGGGCTAGATAAATAGATCTATCATCTGCCTAGCAACAATTAAATCCATGGGAGCTGATGAGATCACTTAATGAAATTTCATCAAGGGAAAAGAGATGAAGGCCGATGAAATACTCTTGGGGGACACCCAAGGTTAGTGGTTACAGTTATCCTTTCCATATCACGACTTTCCCCGTCACTGTTTCAATATATCACAGGTTGGCATAAGAAATTAAATGGGAATTTTGGAGGAGTTTTGCAGAAGCCATAGACAACATACAAAGGCTAGCAGACAACACAGAGCCTATCATCAAATACTTAACCTAAATTTAACAATAAGGTACTATAAATACCCCATAAAAGAAAAAGAAAAAATTCAGACTTTTTCTCTGGTATGAAGGGAGAGCCAAAATGTTTTCCACAGATTTTCCAGATCATGGGGGCACTGTGCCCCTAAGTCCTGCAATATAGAAGGAATAATTGTATTTCAGATATGGTCTTGTCCACAATGCTTTTTTTTCATTTCTTTTTATCAAGCCTGTGAATTCATTAATATAGAGAACTCCCAGTAAGGAAACCTACCTCTACCAACAGACTTCAGTATCTACTCAGCAGCTTATCTTAGAAAATTCCCTGAGTACTGACAGGTTAAATGACTTTCCTAGAGTCACACAGTGAGTACATGTAGACTCAGGACATAAAACCAGTGTTGCTAGCTCTGAGGCCATCTAAATACCACTCCACACTGTATCTCTTGTTCACAATTAGAGAAGAGAGAATTATTGTACATTGAATTAGGTTTGTTGGGGGAATACACTCTTTCAAGCCAGACCCATTTAATGAATTCTTCCTCTACTGTCTCAAATAGCCTGCAAACAATACCTCATCTTCCAAAGTGCCCAATTAACAATTCTAGAGTAATTGAATTATTCAACAAGATCTGATTCTTATAATCTTGTCACTTTAGCAGGAGCATCATTCATAACATTTTAATCTGTTTTGATTTTAATTATGTAAATAGGCCCTCTTGAATCTGTTTTCCTTGGTACATAAGATAATGTGTTACTATCAGTCATCTATTAGTGGCAAATGAAGAGGTTCTACAGGTAGTAAATAACAGAGCCCAGATTCAGACCTCAAATGCCTGACTCCAAATCCAGTGATCTTTCTATGGCATGTGCTGTTACAACAGAAGCCTTTCATGGTAGCATTAAAGAGAGTTTACTGTGTTTTAAAATCCTGCACTGGTTCTATCCATCTAGAATAAAAGTTATTTGCCAATTACCTGATTAATCTACCCAGCATGGACAGCCACTGTCATAAAAATAGGTCTAAAATAGATCACTTGGTAAAGATTTGACCTACTATCATCTTTAAAGGTCTACACAGCCTACATTAAGTAAATTACTTATTCATTTCCCCTCTGTCTTGTTTTACATAAAATTATTAATGGAATACAGAATGTTTTCAGTAAGGTACAGTGAAAAGAGTGCTGGATTTGAATTTGCAGGTCTGATGGCTCTGGTGCTGAATAGTTATGTGACCTGGATCACAGTTTCCTAATCTACAAAATGGTAAGGAAGGATTTGCCCTCTATGATCTATTCTACTGCAAGATTTGTGATCTGTTTGCAGTTTTTGTTTGCGCGCACACACACACACACACACACGCACACACACCTCTTAGTGCTCAATGTAGAGTTAGCCCTGTCCCTCTGCACTGTCAGTTACTTGATGAAGTCCATATGAATGAAGTATATGATTTATGGTTTAGCTATGTCATGAAAAACCTGTCATTTTATAAACCTACTCTAGTAAAATCCAGTTTGTACTTGGAATATATTTTATGAACACCTCCAATTTTATTCCTGTGATTTTATTTCCAATCCTGTGTTCAGGGTTAGTCTGCTGCTCTTAGAAAGAGTATTGATCCCAGAAAGAATACCAATTTCTAATTAGAAGTAAAAAAAAAATAAACATTTGTGAAAAATTGGCAAATTCTCTAGTGCCCCTGAACTTCACAAGAGCATATATCTTTTTGCAGGCTCAGTTATGCTTTAGAAATCATATACACCAGCTTCAGTGTCACCCTCAACAGTCTGAATGTTAGAGAGAACATACCACAGTCACTGTAGAACAGTGGCTCATAACTGAAACAGACTTATGGAAAGATTTTGTGGCATCTATCACATTGATTGGAAAAAATGCCATACTTATTTTCACTTATTTTGATTTCCTTTATAATCCTATGTACTTTATTTAGTAAATTTCAAAACACAATTCCGAGAAGGGGTCCACTGCATTCACCAGAATGCCAAGGAGGGGCATGAAATATGTATAAAAAGGTTGAGTATCCCTGCCCTAGAGTAACCCCTTGATCCCAAACTGTGCTAGGAATTTTAAAAATGGGTGACATTGACAACTTACAACAACAATGTTGCTAGCAGCTGTTGTGGGGGTGAAAGGCCAACAACAAAAGCACACAGGAAGGCTGCTAGCACAGGTTCTTTGATCTGCTTTTCTAAGGAGAGCCACTTTAAGGGGTTAACAATCTCACTTCAATTAAGCATATATTTATCATTCACTTGGTTCAGGGAGAAAAGCCAGCATCCTACAATTCAGAGAGAATACAAACAGAAATTATAAACATATGTTATATAAACAGAGCAAACACAAATCACTAGGCAGGCTTCTATCTGTCCACAGCAATACATACAATTATCAGAGAGAGAGAGAAGCACCAATGTCTGAGTCTTCAAAGCTGGGGGAGGCTCCAGTGACTACCCAGAGTCTCATCTGGTCAAATCACACAACACTCTTCCAGCGCATGAGAGCCCCAAAACATAATGCTAACCTCTGAGTATATATACCCTTCTTAGGGCCCAAAGGCTTCAAACCTAATCAGCAAAAGGGTGTGGGCCTGGGGCTTCACATCTAGTTAGCAAAAGGGTGTGGGCCTGGGGCTTAGTACCTAGCAAGCCTTAATCAAAGGCACTTGATTACTTTAGCATTCTAAAAGAGAAAACAATAAAAAAAAATCCCACCTTAATTACCATAACACGACTGCATTACAGATAGGCATAATATGTCATAAGATGGCTATACATGGGTACCCACAGTACCTGGGTTTAGATCCCACCTCTGATATTTATTTGGGCAAATGTCTTGCTCTCTCAGGCCCTAAGTTTACTCATCTCTAACACCTGTAACATTTGTAACATAAAAGGGCTTGGACCAGATGTTCTCTCAGTTCCCTTCCAATGCTCAATTTGTGATCCTATGCTATAACCACATTCTGGATAATACTATATAAACTCAACTCTGGTCCAGCACTCAAAGTACACAAAATTTCTTAGTACTACTATGGGAATCACTGAGGTCACCCTGCTAGGCCCACTCTAACCTGAGAGTTCTGGTCCTTCCTGAAGCAGGAACCATTTATTCATCCATCTGGAACATTCAACAAATTAAGTACCAACTATAAGGAGTGCACTGATGAGTAAACATTGTACTTGGCTAGATTGGCTACAGTTTTGTGTCAACTAGAGTTGGAATCAGATCATTTAGGCTTGAATCTAAGGACTTATTTCATCTCTGTATAAAATTAGACAAATAATTTAACCTCTCTGAGTGTTTCCTGATCTATAAAATGGGATAATAGTGTCTGCCCTAGATAAGGTTTTGTGGGGGTCAAATGTGACAAAGTCATCAATGTGAGTATTTTCATTGGTGATCACATGATCACACAATCCATGACTTCCCAGCCTGTGGGATTCTTATGTAGGTCCTCATATTTTTTGCTACAGGGAAGCCATTCAGTATGCTAGATACCTTCTCCTGATAGTCTTAGTAATGAGTAGATCCAATGAAGCATGTTGGCTTTAGTTATGTCATTCTCACTCCATAGTGAGACCATCATTTTTGTTCATTTCTCTGATATGTTTATACAACATTTCCTGAATTGTTTCTCATTTGTAATCTATGTCAGCCTGGTAATACCTACCATGAAGTTGTTTTCCATTTCCCTGTGAGTAATCCCCACCTTCATTTCTTTGGAATCTGTAGTCTGGGTGACATTTCTTTGAACATTGTGGTTTTCTATAACTGTAGTTTTATATATACTGATACTTAGCTCATTTGTCCAATTGCAGCATCTGAGAGAGAGGAGGGAAAGAAAGAGAGGGAGAGGGAGGAAGAGAGGGAGAGACAGAGAGAGGGGGAAAGAAGGGAGAGAGAAAGAAGGGGAGAGAGAGAGATGGATTGTTGGGTTGTCCGTCCAAGTATATGTCTCGTTCTGGACAGTAAACATTAAAAAATCTTCACAGGAGGCAGCTAGGTGGCACAGTGAGTAGAACACTGGCCCTGGAGTCAGGAGGACCTCAGTTCAAATCTGGCCTCAGACACTTGACACACTTACTATATGTGTGACCTTGGGCAAGTCACTTAACCCCAATTGTTCTGCCTTCCCCTCTCCAAAAAAAATAAATAAACCTTCACAGATCTTTTTGATTTTTCATGTGCTTGTTATCTTCCAGTTTTATTCTCAAAAGCCTTCTAGATGCTTCTGGATCAATCTCCAAGCTTTCCTTAAATTTGTTTTTCCCTGTGCTGCTTCTCATTGTTTTCTCAGGCAATTAAATCTTCCATCATCCTTCTCTGTAAGAATTTATAAATAAAGTTACTTATTAAACTAGTGTTACCTTTGACTGTCATATCTCTCTGCTTGACAAGGAGATCCAGTATTTGCTGGCTTGAAACAGTTTTTAGATTTGATTAGTCTCATTCCAACATCTGTTTTACATTGGTTAAATTTCTTTAGGAAATGATTATAATTTATGATAATACATGTTCTTTCACCTATTTTCCATTTGGGAAGGAGGTCAACAGCCTATTTATATGATCAGGTTGAAGTTTTAATTGCATGCCATATCTTTTTTTCCTCATTTTTATTCTCATTTTATATTACTTTTTATCTTAACTGTAGATTTGCTATACACAGGAAACTGATTTGGGAATTATTTCCACATAAGTAATGAATTTTTTCCCCTGTGCATAAAAAATAATCAGTTTTGTTTTAATTATATTTAGTGCTCACCATGTCTAGCCTCTCACGATTTTTTCCTGAAAGCATTCATATTCTCTAAGCATAAGACTTCTCTGTGGTTTACAAGTCTTTGGTCTCTCTCAATCCTAACTCTTGAGTTTTACTTTGCAATACATTTCTCACCATCCCCCCCTTTAAATTGAAGCCACTGAATATCAAGGTATAGGATGACTTAATTTAGAGTGTCTTACTGCGTTAGTTTGTTGGATTTTATTGCCATTTTATCCTTTGCAAAAGATGTTGGCACCCAAATTATGTTCATTTTCATGTTGTTCTTTTTATAAATATATATCATAAATACTACAATACGAGATGAACAGTTGTGCCATGAAATGATATTTCTTGTTGCTTTTGAGTATATGATAAAAACTGACTCAACCAACTCCTTTACTCATCTTTCCAATAAGAACTTTTTAGTTATCCTTATATTTAACTTCAACTTCCTTTTATCTTCTGGCTTTATGTGTAATGAGAATGTCAAACTTGGAACAATTCATTTTTCCTGATTGGTCATTAGACAAAGATCTCAAAGCATTATGGTCCAGGTCATTATCTCTTCTTGCCTGGACTACTACAATAACTTCCTCATTGGTCTTTCTGCTTCAAGTATTTCCCTTCTCCAATCCATTCTTCACAGAGATGCCAAAATGATTTTCCTACAGCAAAGATCTGAGTATGTCATTCTGCTACTCATAAACCACATTGACTTCCTATACCTCCAAGATAAAACAGAATCTCTCCTTTGGCATTTAATGCCTTTGGCAACCTGTTCCTGCCCTACCTTAGGAGCTTTATTATATAGTACTTCCACCCTCACATTGTACAGTCTAGCCAAATTGGCTTTCTTTCTGTCCTTTCACAACACTTCACTCTCTATCTCCATCTATTGCATTGGCTGACCTGTGAGCTTAAAATATAATTCCTCCTCACCTCTATCCTCTGAATCCATAGTCAGGATAAACTGTCCAAACCATTCAAGATCATAGCTGTATGTAACAATGCATACATTATTCTGTCCTAGTAGGTAGTCCCCCTACTTCTCTGTTGTGAGTCCTCTGCATCTTGCATGGTGTGAGGTAAAGTCTCACAGTTCTCTTTACTTGCATTTCTTTTAATGTTTCTTAATGTTTTCATGTGGCCATTTATAGTTTGCAACTCTTCCTTTGAAAACTATTCCTATCCATTTACCACTTATCTTTGGCCCTTCCTGTTTTATATTTGCATCAATTGCCTGTGAATTCTGACTGTTGGATTTTCAGCAGTAGTATTTGATAAAACTACCTTTTTCCTCTCAACAAAAATTGTTTCTTAGTACTGTCTGCTCCTCTTTTTTATCACTAACATGGTCACTTCATAAAGGGAAGAAAACAGGACTGAGTACCATTCTCTGTTGTTGTTTGTTGTTGTTGTGGTCTGCCATGGCCAAAGAATTTATCATCAGTTGCAATGAACCTCTCCATGGTTAGCTAGGCTGGTTGTCAGAAGGTATGCACTGTCTGTTGCTTTGAAGCTTTTCCAGCAGAAAGTGCTCAAGCTTGCAGTCCCCTGGCACAGCCATGACAAGCTCAGGGTCACCTCCATATGTCACTGAGGTAGGAGAGCATAGCATTGTAAAAAAATGGCTTTATGTAGATGTGAATTGTTGTTCTTTTTTGTTGCTGCTAGACATGGACTATGGTCTCTTGTGACTGCTTTGTACACCCTTTTTTATTTAACAGTGATGTTTAAGTGAATCTCCTCATAAATAGAGTTTATAGTAAATTAATTTAAACAATCAAGAATATAATCTGTGTCTTTCTCGAGTGAAATTATGCATAGCTTTTCCATACTTAGGAAATGGTCAATTGTAATTTGTCTCCAAGGATAAAAATTCCCAAGTATGACATTGGTTTAATGACAGATAGTGATGAAAATGGAAATTTCTTAGTGCTTTCCACTGTGTGTGTCATGGATGTGTGTCATTTAATTCTTGCCAGTTGAGAAAGATGTTGGGAATTATTTGCCATGGGAACCTTGATCTGTTATGCTTAATTATGCTCATACTGTTCAATGGTGCAAGCTAGTTTGAGCTAAGAGATCCCAGACCTCTCTTTTCATCTCCCAACTCCAAATCAGCCATTTCATATTGATCTCAGGAATTAATTCTGAATCAACTAGAA
The DNA here is from genome assembly GCF_011100635.1 of Trichosurus vulpecula. NCBI lineage: Eukaryota > Metazoa > Chordata > Mammalia > Diprotodontia > Phalangeridae > Trichosurus > Trichosurus vulpecula. The sequence goes on along the minus strand of NC_050580.1, from coordinate 164,660,943 downwards.
AAAAAGAACATCAAAAATGTTTTGTTTTGAACAAATATTTACTTTGTACATTCTTCAAAGACAGCCATGATGATAATGGACCTTATGTCTATGTCATATGAGCATCAGTTGAAGGACCTAGGAAAGTTAACCCTGAGGAAGAAAAGATTTGGGGTAGACAAGAGAGTCATGTTCAAGTATTTGAAGGGCAATCTATCATGTAGAAAATGGATTAGACTTATTTGTCCCAGTGGACAGAAGCAAGAACAATGGATAGAAGGTGGAAAGAGGGAAATTTAAGCTTGACTTTAAAGAACCAAGATTCTAATAAGAGTGGAAGTAAAATGGGGTGCCTTGGTTTCCCCTTGTGCAAGTCTCTCAACAAAATCCAGATGACCACTTGTCAGTATGTTATAATGCACATTACTTTCAGGCATGGATTAGACCAGATGTCTACTGGGGCCCCTTTCAACTTGAAAATGTTAGGATTTTCCTTTGGTTTTTGAAATCTGACTATCCATTACTAAAGTAATTAATGGTGAAAGAATACATAATGAATTTATATTATACTAAACACACAGTATGATGAATTAGTTGTTCTTTACATAAAAGTATTGGGCAGTGAAAACTGGGTGGGATTTGAAATCAGAGGACCCAGATTCAAGGCTTCATCCTGCCACATATTACCTGTGTGACCTTGAGAAAGGACAAGTGGAAAGAACACTGAATCTAAGGTCAGAGAGTCTGGGTTTCATTTCTTCCTCTGTCGCTTACTACGTGTCCAAACTCAGACACATCACTCCCTGAATCTCAGTTCCTTCATCTGTAAGATCAAGAGAAATGAACTAAATGCACTTTGAGATCTCTTCCAACTTTAAACCCTATGATCCCATGAACATGGGTGGCTAATGCCCCAAAGTCCTGATTATAAAGAGACTTAGATGTCTTGACTTGAAATTTCAAAATGAATGTCTCTTTGATTTTATTTCAGTTTAAGTCTCTCTGCGAAAATCTGCGAAAAGACAGTGCTGAAGCGGGTTTTGAAAGAGCTGTGGAAGCTCGTCCTCAACAAAATAGAAAAGCAGATTGTTCTTCCTCCTTTGACAGATCAAACAGTAAGGAATTTGGCTGTGGTCTATACACATCTCAAACACTGGTTTTAATTGTTTTACTCAATTAAATAATTAGGAATTTGAAGAAATCTTCATGAACCAGGCTCCTGAAAACACTCTGATGCAGGGAATTTGTTTCCTAACAGTGGTGATACTAATGGCCCTTTCCCTTGGGGATCTAATTTAATTGATGTCCAATTGCAGAGAAACTGTGTGTTTCTACCTCCCCAAAGCACATCCTGTTAATAAGAATGTTGTTCAAGGATTCACTATCACTAGATTCCCCCCACAAATTGAGTAAATGCTATCAAATTAAATTTTTACAATGTCTTGGCCCACATTTTTCTCCATATGACCTTAGGCAAGGTATTTCACCTCTGTGCCTCAGTTTCTTTATCTGTGAAATGGAGGTAATAAACATACAAGTCCTACCTATCTCATGCCATATTTGTGAGGCTCAAATTGATACTATATGTAAAGTGTTTTCCAAACTTTGGAGTGCTATTCAGATGTTGGATATTTTTTATTAAACACTCACATGAACACAAATTTGGTTTAAAAAATTATGCCACTAGTCCCTACCCCTCTAAAGTAGAAATTATAAAAAGAAATGAGATTTGTTTGAGATATGTATACTTTCTTTACCCTTCCTGTGCCCTTGGCTTTTTCTGAATGATTAAATTTTCCTGAAATATCTTCATTCTTGGATTAATAATGTAGACTTGTTTGGTGAGTTTGAGGAATGTAAGACTTTTACTTAAAATTAGCACATCAAAAGGCGGGGGTGGAGCAGTTACCTATTGCCAGCAAAGATGCCTAATGGGCTGGGATGGAGCTAGAGTTACCCCTGACAGGAAACTCTGGTCACAGGCACTGGGCTGAGCAAATGACCACAAATACATAATCCATAAATCCCTTGAACCCAAACTTTCTCAATGTGAAGAAGCAAAACAGGAAATTCCAATTTTATCAGACTTTTCGTAGAATATAATTTATATGCTTGGCAACGTATAGCTAGGTGTTAAATAAGGTCCAACACGGTGTCTAGCACTTACATTGTAAGTATAATAAAAGAAAAAGCTAACACATAGTGTTTTAATATTTGCAGAAATGTCCTCCAAACATTCTTATATTTAATTCTCACAACAACTCTGTGAGGTTCTTATTGCAGGTATTATTACCCTCATTTTATAGATGGAGAACCTGAAGTTTGGAGAGAATAAGAGTTTGGCCATGTTCTATGGCTAATAAAAGTTACAAGTAGTATTTGAACCCAAATCTTGGCTGATTCCCAGGAACAGCGCCTCACATTATTTGGTAAATGTTGTATTCTAAGCCGCAGATAAATGTGGAAACACTTCAGTTTCCCATTTCATGAGGCAGTGATCACTTTTATGAGATAGTTTTTGGTTAAAATTATTGATAGGCAATTCTGAGCATGTTTTGCTTCTGGACCATGATGAATTTTGAAGAGTTGTATGGTAGCTTTATCCAGCAGTGTAGAGCCGGCTCTAACCAGTTGGAGCTGATTTTTAAATTTTTAATTGTGAGCATTTACACCTTAGGAATCTAGAAATCAAAGCTTGATTTATTGTTTCATTGATTGGTTAGACCAGGGATCAGCAAATTACAACCCAAGGGCCAAATCTTGGCCATAGCCTGTTTTTCTTTAAAAATGTAAAAATGATTCTTGGGTCAATGCTAAAATAGGCTGTGGGAAGGATTTGCCCTGCAGGTAATCTGCTGACCCTTGGTCATTTAAGAAAGTGATAAAGAAAATATTCATGCAGATTAAACTCAAAAGCAGCCACACACATATTTTTTGGTTCAACATTTACCAACATACTGCTACCCTTATTTCCTGTTTAAAAAAATCTGAGCAAATCTCTCTTCCAACAAATAATTAGCATACATTTCTCTCATGTAGCTCCTATCTACAAGAATCAGAATTCAAACTCAAATCTTGGCCAATCAATGGTCTTTCCATTGTAACACACTGCCACTCTCATCTTAATAAGTCACATTGATACAACCCTGTAAAATTTAGAACCTTTAATAATTGAGACAGCATACTTATTTTCCTATCATTGGCCACATTTTTACTGTTACAAAGAACAGTTTCTTAACCTTTCTCCTTTTGCTTTCAGGGACCTCAAATGATTTTTAGTGCAGCTAAGGACCTTGGACAGCTATCTAAACTGAAGGTAAGAACATTAAATGTGTATCTGCTATCCCTATAACACCTATCACTTAGGGAAAAAAAGAAAGTATTAAGTATCTACGTGTGCAGAACCTTGTACTAGGTGCTGGGGTAGGAGTGGGTAGGGATACAAATTTAGAGAAAGTATTAAGTATCTACGTGTGCAGAACCTTGTACTAGGTGCTGGGGTAGGAGTGGGTAGGGATACAAATTTAGATAAGACCTAAACCCTACCCTCAAAGACACTGTAGTCTAGGAGGGAGATAAGATGCAATCACAGAGAAATATAGAATATGATATTATATAATGTTATATGATAATTATGTAACAATGTATAATAAAATTATATTTCATATTTGTAACATAGAGTGCTATATGAATTCGGAGGAGAAAGTAATCACTCACTGTAGAAAGCAAGAAAACCTTCTTGGAGAAAGTGACATAAGAGCTAAGCTTTTAAGATTGAACATAAACTTGACAGGTGAAGATAGGGCAGGAGGACATTTCAGGCATGCAGACATTTTAGAAGGCATAGTGTATAAGTGGGGAATAATCTGTAGTAAGGTGACACTAAATTACAGAGGACTTTTAATATCAGCCTTTGAACTTTACTCTGTAGCCAATAGGCAGTCACTAAAGTTCTTGAGTAGAAGAGATATGTGCATAAAAAAGATGAGATGAACTGATGAAGAATGAAATAAACAGAATGAAGAGTGCTATGTGCAATGACTAAAAATAAATAAAGACTAAAAGGAAGCTGTACTTTGAGAAAACTGAATGATCCTGGGGAACAGAAAATGAAACACACCTTCCTGATGTCAAAGTCAGGGGACCACTCAGACAGAATGATTTGTACTTTAGTAGATGAATCATGGTATCTGGCATTCTGACTAAATTGTATTCCTTTGATCTGAAGGCATGCAGTGGGGAAGGTTTTCCCACCTTCAGAAATGTTATAATGTATATGGTGAAAGGCATTAGTACATTGTTGTTGTTTTAAAGATAATTCTGGCAGTGGTGTTCAGCATGGGTTTGAGGGGAAAGAGGGTGAAGCAAGAGTGGGAAATAGATAGCTGATTAACTTTGATGAGGGGTAAGGCTATTTCTTCTGTGTGACTGCCCAGAAAGAGGAAAAAGAGGGTGTTGGTGGGTGCAGAGAGGGTTTCAAGAATGGACAGAGCTAAGGAAATTTGCAGCAGGTAGCTTTTGTCCTCTCAGGCAAGTGGGTAGCTAGGTTCTCTACTGTAGGTGTGGAGAGGGTGTGGAGATATGGTGGCCAAAGGAGAAAAATATAGAATATTCACAGTGCAGGATAGAGGAAATAAAGATAGATATAAAGTAGGATTGTCAAGCAGCAGAAGGGCAGAACTGAGGTTATTCATCATGAATTAATTATTGAAAACAGTTGGATTTCATGATTTTTTTCAGATAATCCTCACTCAGCAGTTTTGAGTTAGAAGCTACAAAATGAGGTTTCTTTTCTGATCTAGTAATAAAGATCCCCAGATTAGGAATGGGAAAGGCAATAACATGAATTATTCTAGAGATTCTGTTGCAGTTAGGGAAACATTAAATTGGCAGGCATGACAAGACATCATAAGGAGGCAAATGAAACCAGAGTGGGAGAGATGGAGTGGGAAAGTAGGGATGGATAAAGGGATTGAAGGTCACAATAAGGACATAGAGTAGTTTGGACATTAGGGACGGATTGGGAGAGTTTGTGGTTGGGGTGTGACTTTTCGGGGTGTAGATAGGGGGTAATTATGGGACATAAGAGCTACCATATAAAAGGACCATGTCAGTGTGTGGCTAATGTGGGGTGGAGGTCGTTTTTGGAACTGATAAAAATAAGGTATTATATGGTCAGGTTGCCAAGAGGATTGTCAATAGGAATACTGAAGCCCCCAAAGACTGTCCTGGGGAATAGGCTGCAGGGGAAGACTGTGAGCCAGGTAGTCAAGTCATTTTTTGTGTTGCAGACATCATGCTAGATGCTGTAAATATAAAGACAAAAATTGAATAGTCCATGCCCTCAAGGATGGGATACAATATGAACATATGAAGATACTTTAAAAATAAATACAAAATAGATGCATGATAATAGAGTAGGGAGAAAAGTAGGCAAAAGGAGAATAATTAACATAATAATGACAAGAATATCAAGGAATATTGAAATATGTCAGATAATGATGCAACATGCTCCCTCCTATCAGCTGAGAGGTGATGAATTAGAGAAAGAAGGCATACATCATCAGACTTGCCCATTAAGTTGAATCATTTTCTTCAACTACTGCTTTATTAAAAAGTGTTTGAGAAGTGATAGCCAGGTTTTTTTTAAAGCATCAGTAAAACTTTTTTTTTCAGAGAGTGGGTTGGGGAAGAAGTTGTCTCTGTGGGGAGAAATGAACCAATTGCTGGTTCTTGAAGTAAGCCCCTTTCCCTCAACTGTGTCAATACATATCATAGGACAAGGAACATATGTCTCTACAAGGTTATTACTGCTTCAGGACATGAGTCAGGTCACCAGTGAGGTGTTAGACATTTTGCTACTTTGGAATCAGTAAAGATAATTAGACATTTTAAATTATGTAGCATTCTCTTTTTAAAACTAGCTAGAGAATATGTCCAAAACTGCCATTACCAAATTGGCATTTGTAGTTTTAATCTCCATTTCCTCTCCAGTATTTCTCCATTGCCTCCCTGGGATTTCTGATCCTCAGTTTCATAACTTCCTCATTCTGATCTTATGGTTTTGGCGCTCACCACTTGGGGGAATCATCATTGTCAAAGTTTACAAAATCACAGAATGTTAGTGCTGGAAGGAGCTAGCCATCATCCAACCCAACCACTTCATTTTCAGATAAAGAACCTAGATTTTAGAGAGATTAATTAACTACCCTAAAATCACACAGATAGTTAATAGCAAAGCTGGAACCAGAAACTAGTGTTTTGGTTGAAAGGTCAGAGAAGATCTGAGTTTCAGATCCTGTTACCACCTGTGTGAACTTGGGCAACTCACTTAACCACTATGGGTCTTTCTTGTTTTCCTCATCTCTAAAGCACAGGTGTTCAACTAGATGATGTCTGAGGCCCCTTCCAAATTTAAATCCTATGAATATATGAACTGTCTCTTTTCACTATAACAAGCTGTACAACGCTGCCTCACACCCCCACGCCCACACACATACTCATAAAGCCTTTTTGTAAGTACCAAGCATGCTCAGTTCTCAAATCTAATTTTAATTCACATTTAACAGGTGAATGGAGAGTCTTTGATTTGCTAAACTGGGTTACCTTCCACAGTGCTGGACATGTGTCCTGACTCCTGGTTGAGGAAGATGGCATCTTGCAAGAATGATGCAGGGGACTTCTGATTAGTCTCTAGTAATGAGAATATATCCTCTGACTTTGTTAGCCAATCATCTTCAGCACATACCTAGTCACTAGGGACCAATCAGGAGTTTGCTCTATCATCCTAGCAATGTGGATATCTTTAAATAAGGAGTTAGAGCACATGTCTTAGTCCATGGGATACTGCATAGGTCAGCAAACTGGGAATTCCCTTGATTTGCTACACACAGTTATAAAAATGCCCAACCTAACTTTTAATTTTTTATTTATTTTTTTAATTTTTAATGACAGCTGCACATTGGACTGATGTCCTCAGGAAATAATCTACTGTGATTCCCAGGGCCCTTTCCTGGTTCACAAACAAGAGGGCCCTTCATTTTATACACACACACATGCACACACACACACGCACACACACACACACACACACAGAGAGAGAGAGAGAGAGAGAGAGAGAGAGAGAGGGAGGGAGAGAGGGAGGGAGAGAGAGAGAGATTGAGAGAACGCAAACTAGTTATTCCCAAATGCATTACATTGTACTTGGAGCCTTTGTTAAAATTCATTTGGCCCACTCACTCATCCTCTTATCTTCTTGTAATGTTGTCTCCCACATTAGACAGTGCACTCCTTGAAAGAAGGATTTTTAAAAAATTTCTTTATATCCCTAGTATTTAGTACAGTACCTAATGCATAGTAGGCACTTAATAAATGCTTGTTGTTTTGACCTATACAGCCATTTACCTCTACTAATTTGTCTCTCTACTGCAACCAAAGAGTTTAGCATCACCCATAAACTGAGATGTTTTGATGTATATTCTGTCTCATGTCATTTATGAAGATGGAAAATATAGCCAGTCCTAGCACCAATCTCTGAGGGATCTCATTCATTACTCTTCATCCCTCTCTATCCAGAGAAGAAGTTTAACAACAGAAGGGCTGCTTCTACCTTTTTAAATAAAGCAGGCTTTCCCATTCATCTGGAAAGTCTCTGGTTTCTGAAAAGCTTCCATCATGTCTCTGTTCTTTGGCCAGGGTATTTTCTTTGGGATCTTAAAAAGGGATCTAGAGGAGAATTCAAATGTAAGACCCATGTGTGAATCACTACAAGAGGCTTTGAGGAAATATGGAGATAAAGAGTGCAGAATCCATGCCCTTGACTAGTTTGTGAATTCTAACCTCTTGCTATTCTCCAAGGATTGGGTAAGAGGTACTAGTCACAGGGAACCTAATGACTGGGTTTGGTTTTTTCTTTTTAATTTTCTTATTTGGACTTAGTTGAATTTTTAATAATGACACTATCTATCACAACAATTTCTAGGGAGTCTTATGCATGCTAAACAAATGCAAATCAACAGCATCTTCTGGCATGCATGGAAATTTTCCTCTTCCTTGAGAATGTCTTGTCATTTTAAGCCTACTGACTCAGTTATATCTTTGATAGACCCCAAAATATCAGTCGTAAAAAAATATGATGCCATGTTGATATGACCGTATCTACTTGGAGTGAAGGCATGGTGGTCATAACTACTATGTCTAGGGAAATTCATCATATGTATTTGGAGTCAAACCTCTTAAGCATGATGGAATGATGGGTGGGACTAGGATCATAGGATTTAAAGCTGAAGAGGATTTTAGGATTATAGTCTAATCTGCTCATTATCTAAAGGAAGAAATTGAACTTCTAAGTAGGGAAGTGACTTCTGCCTAGGTCACAAATCTAGTGAGTAGTAGATATAGAATCTGAATTCAGATCCATTAATTTCCAAGTCTAGCACTTTGGGGGCAGCTAAGTGGTGCGGTCAATAGAGTACTGGGCCTGGAGTCAGGAAGACTCCTCTTTATGAGTTCAAATCTGGCCTCAGACACTTACTAGCTGTGTGACCCTGCGCAAGTCTCTTAAACCTGTTTATCTCAGTTTCCTCATCTGTAAAATGAGCTAGAGAAGGAAATGGCAAACCACTCTTGTATCTTTGCCAAGAAAACTCCAAAATGGGGTCACAAAGAGTCAGACACAACTGAAACAACTGAGTAACTAGTGTTTCTGCTTAACAATCTCTGAGACTCTTAGAGTCACAATATATTTGCTCTTTTGGGTTTTTTTTGTTTTGTTTATGTTTTTAAAATAGTATTAGATCATATTTATGTCAAATCGATATTTGCAAGAGCTATACTGACTATGATTGGCAATAATAGTGGGTTCTTTTCTTAGAGAACATTTCCACATGATCAATTTGCTTCATAGCACAATTTCCAATTACCAGTACATGTAGCTGTGACTTGCTTCCTGTTCCCATTTCTTTGGAGGAGAAAATGCGATGAAATACCTAACATAAGTCATTCATTCTAAGTTGTCAGAACTGTTCTCTCACCTTTAGAGCTGCTCAATTCCACAAACATTTATGAAGCTTCCAATACATAAAAGGTATTATGCTAGCCACTGAGGACACAGGAAATCGAACAACACACAAAGCTTCCACAAAGCTAACAATTCCCTTCTACCTAATGGAATCCCTCTCTTTTGTCACCCTGCCACTCAAGCACCCCTTTCTTCAACCTTTCCTGATCCCTCTAACAGCAACCCTACCAAAGCCCCTTGTGTTTATATTCTATAAGTATTTATTTTGTATATATTTATATACGTGCATGTCTCCCTCAACAGAATATAAGCTCTTGGAGAATAGCTATTGTTGGTGGTCAGTTATCTCATTTTTTGTATCCATAATACAAAGTACCATGCCTGGAATATAATAGAGAATTAGTAAATGATGGCTGATTGGCTGAATGAATCTAGTGTGGAGGATGAGACAAATATATACAAGCACACAGCCTATACACACATACTCACATGATCCGAGTTAAAATACAAGTGCATAAGAGAAGTTCAAATCAAGCAAGGCAGGGAATTTGTGAATAGAGAGGCATTTTATAGGTAGGAGGTTCAAGAAAGGCTTCAAAGAGAAAGTGGGACCTGATCTAGGGAAGACTATTCCTAAAAGAGGTTAGTCAGTCAACATATAATTATTAAATAATACTATATACTAGTTACTATGCTAAGCACTGGGAATAGCACATAGTGTGCATCAAGGGATACAGGTGGAAAGTGCCAAAGACATTGGATAACAATGAATTATTCAGAAGGAAAATAACATGCAGTAAGGCTGGAAAAGTCAGATGGAGCAAGAATCCTAAGGACCTTGAGTGCCAATTTATATGGTATTTCCTAATCCTTTGGGAGCAAGGGCATTTTATCAGGGGGATGGCATGATCAGATTTGTGCATTAAGAAAGTTATTTCCGGCAGCTGTCTGAAGGATGCATTGTAGAGGGGTGAAGCTCTAGGCAAGGGGACTAGTTAGGCAAACATTACAATAGTCTAGTTGAGATGGAATGAGGACCTGCAATGGAGTGGTTAACAATGAGATTTGAAAGGAAAAAACAAACCAAAAGAGCTGGGCATGATGGTGCATGTTGGTAATCTCTGAGTGCAGGGAGGCTGAGACTGGAAGATCTCCTGAGTTTAGAAGTTCTGAGCTGCAGAAGTGCAGGTTTAATCTGATCAGCATCAATATGGTGAGGCACAGTGAACAGGGGGCTACCACCTCTCTCCACTACATATGTTATTTTCCTCTATTAGAATGCAAACTCCTTGAGGGCAAGGACTATCCTTTTATTGTGTTTATGATCTCAGTGCTTAGCACTGAGTACCTGACACTTAGTAGGCATTTAATAAGTGTTTATTCAGTACAATAGAGGAAATTGAGGAGGGGGAATAGTCAATGGTGTCAAACATTGCAGCCAAAAAAAAATATCTAAAAACTTATGTTAAGCTCTCTCTCATTAATTCTTTGATTAACATACTTTGATGTCAATGAAATTGACTCCTAGAAGGAATCTGAGGAGTGATTGTTTGCTTTTAAGTTGAATCACTTTGTTTCTCACAGATAAGAAGATAGTAATTCATGTTTCAGAATAACCATTTAAAATGCATACTGTGAAATATTTCCAATATATTTTCTTAATTAAATGTTTCCAAACTAAAGAAGAAGGGACAAGTTCTGATCAACTTTCCTAAATTATGAATTTAAGACATAGTAAAGAGTTTGCAGGATGTATCATAGAATAATAAGTAAAAGTGATCATTCTTTGGAAAATACTTGGACATAATATTGAGGAAGAATTTTTAACCTAGTCTCATAAATACTGCAGCACTAAAATGCATCCTAATGAAACAAGCCTCTATCTTTTTTAAAAAAAAAAGGCTTTTTTTTAGACTTTTTCACAATACAATCATCTCCCGGTACCTTCACACAGCCCTCTCTTTATAACAGTGGCAAATAGTTAAACAAAACTTGCCCCTTTTAGGAGCCCCTATCCACATTCCACAGCTGAAGTCTATATTCCCTCCATGGAGAAGATGGAAGTATGCTTCATGATCTGTCCTCCAAAACCAAGATGGGCCATTGCATTGAATCTGAAAGCTCTGGGCTTTTAGTGTTGTTTTTGTTCACTTTAAGATAGTCTTTTTGTATAATATCCCCTAAACAAGGCTTTTAAGAGATAGTGCTTTATCTCTTTTGCAGATGAGTTTAGTTACTAGGAGCCTAGAGATATGGAAGGCAGCAGTAGCAACCTACATGAGCCTCTTGGGTCAGGTTTTTATTAGACCAATAATTCACTTCTAACCCTCTTCTTCAGAGTCTTCTTATTTGACTCTGCTATGTACAAACTAAATAATTTTTTTTTTAGCAAGTATTGTTCTGGTCAACAACACCAAAGTAAATTATTGATAAGTAGTTGTGGGAAATGCATGAATAATACAATCCAAACTCAGTTAAGTTTGATGGAGGAAGGGGGATCAACTCAAAAAACCACTTGGATTAGGGGACAGAGGTAGGGACTAGATCTATAAAATTTCTTTGGTTGGTATAGAGAACTCCTGAATGAGCATACTCCTTGTATAAGGGTATATCAATGAATTCTCTGTCACTAACAGTCATAGAGAATTGTTTAGAGGGTTACTTAGTATGTGTTAGAAGCAGGATTTGAACAAAGGTCTTCCTGGCTCCAAAGCTGGCTATATATCCACTGTGTGTTGGTGTAGAGGGATTAACTCACTTACGAACTTTGGGTTAATCTAACCCCAAAACTTTTCATTCTTACTTTGATATATCACTCAAAGTCTTTAATATGTCTTAAATATATAATTTGCTTGCCTTTTTTAGGAAAGTTGATCAAAACTTGACCCTTCTTTGAGTTTGGAACCACTGAGTTAAGAAAATATATTGAAAATATTTTTACTATGTATATCTTAAATGGTCATCTTAAAACATTATTTTCTTTTTGGTCATTCTAAAACATTATTTTCTTTTCATCTGTGAGCCTTAAACACAAACAGTGTTTCTCTTCAACATGAGATCTGCTGAAATAACGATATATAGATTTCCTCCCTTCCTTCCTTCCTTCCTTCCTTTCACCTCCATATTCAACTCATAGCTCCATCTACATATCCAACGTAGATCCAGCACTCAGCTAACCCTTTGGGAATTTTCCTTTAAGTTAACTATGATGAGGGGTTCTGAATATTGTTTATATACTAAACTTGTTAGCTATAGTAGCTGGCATAAATCAGTCACCCCTTAGCTCTTTTCTGAAGAACTTTAACCTCCCTGTGCCTCAGTTTCCTCATTTGTAAAATAAGGACTTTGCTATCTCTAAGTTTGAGCTAACCCATCTGTAAAAAGCAGAGTTTAGACTAGATGATCTCTAGGTCCCTTCTAGGTCTAAATCCTATGATGTTACAACTCAGTTTCATTGACATGACAATATAGTTACCGCTGAATTAGCCAGAGGAACTTTTAAGATAAGTTTTTCAGTCTTTTATTTTTGCACTGAAATTAAATGACAAATACAAATAAAACTACATATTTAAAAGTATTGCTTTGTAAAACTAAATCTGTACCCTGAAATTATTTTCTATTCAAAAAGAATAATCAACTTTATGCAAATAGTATCCAATAGTTAATATACAATGAACTATCTTCTGTAATCAATACTTGCCCACATGAATAAAGTATAATAATTATAATTGTTATATTTTTTCTAGATGCAACATAGCAAAGTAAATCAAGTAGCTGGACTTGCAGGCAGGAAGATCTGTAATCAAATCCCATACCTTGTACTTAGTGGCTGTTGAAGATAGGCAAATCACCCTCTGAATTTCTGGCCACGAGGTCTGATACTTTAAGTGATTGTAGTTTTGGGATCATTTTCACTGGAGTTCTCATGAAGATGAACATAAAGGTCCTTGATGTATGTTTACAGTTTCCAAAATACTTGTACCCCTTTGATCCTCATAGCCACCTCGTGGCTAGGTAAGAAGCATTGGTGATATTACCCCATTTTATAGATGAGGAAACTAATGGTCCAGGAGGATAAATTGCACAATTACCAAGATTCATCTTTCCTTAAAGTTGTTAGAGATCAGTCATTTACTAAATATGTAATATGTGTCCTGTATAATGATCAATTCTGTAAATATAAATGCAAGCGTGCATGACAGTCCCTGCCATCAAGAAGCTTACTTTTAAGTGAATGATTGAACTTGTAAATAACATGCAAGATGCATACAGAGTAGATGGAAGGCAATCTGATGGGGGAAAGCTCTAGCAACTGGGGAGACCAAAAAAGACCTCCTGAAAAGGTGGGCTTTGAACTGAGTTGTTAAGGAAGCCAGAGGAACCAAGAGGTAGAGGCCAAGGTGTGGAGCATTCAGGGATGGGGAAGAGATAGTGACAAAGTATGGGGACAGCAGATAGAGTGGCAGGTGGCAGGAATTGTAAGCAGGCTGATGTAGCTGGTTAGCAGAGTGTATGGAGGAGAAAAAGGTATATAAAAAATTAAAACTATAAGAAAAGGGTAGCTTATGAAGAGCTTTAAATACTAACTAGAGATCCTGGAAGAAAAAGGGAGTCACTCAAGCTCATTGAGGAAGGGGGCAATGTGGTCAGATCTACATGTTAGAAAAATGTCCTTGACAGGTTATTGGTAGGCGGTCTGAGAGACTTTTGGAGTGAGAAGGGTTAAAAGGTTATTGCAATAGGTCAGATGAGAGTTAATGGCAGCCTGAATTAGGGTTGTGGCTATATGCATGAAGAGAAGGGAAAATATTTTCCAGATGAATGAAATGCAAAATGTTAACCTATTTTTCAGGATCACATGATTCGAGAAGAAACCAAGGGTCTGACTCTGAGACAGTGTGCTGTCATGGAAGTAGTCTTGGCCACAATCAAGGTACAGTTTTCTATTTCTACACACATACACACACACACACACACACACACACACACACACACACACATTATGTCTGCAGCTACATTGTGAGAAGCTAACTGAATTTACATAGTATTATTTCCTTAGAAGTACAGTATTTTCCCTCTTCTACTCCTCTCCACACATCCCCTATCGCCCTTGGTCCTTCAACCTTCATGTCACTGCATGAAATATGGGTGAAGCCTACATATTAAGAATAAAAACATATGCATGACCAAAATATTCAGAGCAATAAATGTTCTGGCTAATTGAATAGTCTGGTTAACCTTTTGTTTTCATCCTTGGATGCTGGAAGTCTTCCCAAAATTATCAATCCACTCTCCTGCCCTTGTAAGTACAATATATTGAATATAATTGAAGCATTAAAACACTGTATCATAAATATCCTTTCTCATTGTACCTAGTAAAGAGACTAAGTTAAACATACACTGGTGTCAGTCAATAAACATTTATTAAATGCCCATAGCTAGGTGGTGCAGTGGATAGAGGGCCAGACCTGAAGTCAGAAGATTCCTCTTGCTGAGTTCAAATACAGCCTCAGACACCTACTAGCTGTAACCCTGGGAAAGTCACTTAACTCAGTTTGCTTCTGTTTCTTCATCTATAAAATCAGCTGGAGAAGAAAATGGCAAACCGCTCCACTATCTCTGCCAAGAAAACCCCAAATTGAGTCACAAAGTCAGACATGACTGAACAAAAATAACTGTGTAGCAGGCACTGTGCTAAGTGCTGGTGACAAAAAGAAAGGCAAAAGGTAGTCTCTGTTCTCAAAGAGCTCCCAGTCTAATAAGGAAGACAATTACATACAAACAAGCTGTAGACAGAACAAATTGGAGCTAATCAACAGAGGGAAGGCACTAGCATTAAAGAGGAACAAGAAAGGCTTTCTGTAGAAGGCAGGATCTTAATTGGGACTTGAAGGAAGCCCCAGAAGGCAGAGATGAAGAGGGACAGAATTCTAGGGATATAGGAGAGCCAGAGAAAATGCAGAGCTGGGTGATGGAATGTTATATGAAGAACAGAAAGGAGGGAAATGTAAGGAGTTAAACACTGAAAAGTAGAGGAGAGGGAGGAGGAGGAGAGGTTACAAAGGGCTTTGACGTCCAAACAGAAGATTTTATATTTGATGCTGGAGGTGAGCCGATGAAATTTGTTGAGTAGGAGGGTGACATGGTCAATCCTCATTTTCACAGCTGAGTGGAGGATGGACTGGAGTGGGGAGAGACTTATGGCAGGCAGGGTATTACAACAGTCTAGGTATGAGGTGGTGAGGGTCAGCACCAGACTGATGGCAGTGTCAGAGGCAAGAAGGGGGACATATGTGAGAGATGTTATGGAGGCAAAATCAACAAACCTTGGCAACAGATTGTATATGGGGGGGAGGGAGAGAGTGAGGAGTCAAGGGTGACACTGAAGACTTGAGCCTGGGAGAAAAGGAGAATGATAGTGCTTTTACTGAATATTAATGGGGGCCTTAGGAAGAGGGGAGGGTTTTCATGGAAAATATTCTTTCTAACTTCAAAATATCAATCGATCTGTAAGCTCTTCTATGTTGGTACTTACTCTGTAGCTGCAAATTGCAACCCAGCCATCCCTTTTCATCCTTTGGGACTCTTCTCCCTTATTTCTTGATAACCCTCCACAGCGGATATACACAGTATACTGGAAACAGCCCTTCAAATGACCTGCCAATCATTGTTGGTTGAACAAAGGTTTCACATTTGGACTGCTGAGAATTAAGGCTAGAAAAGGTTTATAGATATTTGAAGAATTTTCTGAGCACCTTCTGCCCATCCATTTCTCCATTTCATTGCTGCCTCTGTGGAAACAGAAGAGGACCCCACTAGACAGAAGGCCTTTAAAAGTTGTGTTTTATGCATTGCCCTAACCAAAGATTTTGTCACTAATGTCTGGCCAATTGCTATTAAGTTTCTGCATACTTAGCTACATTGGTCTGCAGATAGTAAGTGAATCCTTCCCATCATAGTGGAAGCCAGCAAAGTTTGCAATCTACTAGCATACCCTTCAAGACCCTTGGGCCATCATGCCAGGATAAGGCATCAGAATAAGACTTGGTGAAGGATGATTTTTTTTAAAAAAACTAGATCTCTGATCTCAACTTGTTTTCTTGTAATTTCGCCTTTCACTTTCTCCTGAGAGAATTGAGGGAAAAGCTTAATTTAAATTAATATAAAATTTTAATTAAAAAGTAAACAAGAAGACTTACTTATGTATGTGTGTGTGTGTGTGTGTGTGTGTGTGTATTCAGAAGGCAGTCCAGATCCATAATTTCATTGTTATAGGCAACTCGAGAGAAGAAACATCCTCTGCTAATGGAGATAAGCATCTTTTCTACAATTTAGAGCTGAGCTTAATTTTTTGCCACTCTTTGTCTCGCTGCTGAAGTCTATGCCTCAGGATTCCTCACACATGAATTAGATTGTTAACAACAATGTTCTGTCCAAACATTTCATCACAGGGTTACCAAAAAAAATTATATTAAAATACAGTGTACAGTTATCAATTTTTTTTAAAGTTCACAGACCCCAGGATAAGAAGCCCTGTCTTAGAGAGTTGTCTGAGGCCCTAAGAAGTTAAGTTATTTGCCCAGGGTCACACAGCCAGTATGTGTCCAAAGCAAGACTTGAACCCAAGTCTTCTTGACTCTAAGCCTGCCTCCTTTCTATAATATATGTGTATACACACACGCACACATGCACACACACACACACATTCCTATTTGCATATACAAGCATGCTTTGGGGAAAGTCTTGTACTGGAAAATTAGGTTTTATTCTTTTACCTCTATTTTCTCAGTGCACCAGTTTGTCTGTTGTTACCTGGTGGAGGCATCTATTGTACAGGATTTATGACCAGATTA
Source organism: Trichosurus vulpecula (assembly GCF_011100635.1). Classification (NCBI taxonomy): domain Eukaryota; kingdom Metazoa; phylum Chordata; class Mammalia; order Diprotodontia; family Phalangeridae; genus Trichosurus; species Trichosurus vulpecula. Next base: position 164,644,092 of record NC_050580.1, on the reverse strand, counting down.
GCAAAGCACTGTTCCTACGGGCCATTTGCCAGCTAATAGAAATAGTCTCACTTTGTAGAAACAGATATTCATACAGTATGCATTAAAATAGCAATCAGCCTGTGTAACGATCGTACTTGTTCACAAAGCTGCCACCTTGTAGCACTTTGTTTTGTACTTGGCACCCCTAAGAACTTGATTTTTGCCCTTAAATGTTGAACATTGTAAAACAAAGTTACAGTGACACTTTTGTGACGTGTGATGGCAATAGGGCAATATGTAGATTCCATATCTTGAATTACAATTTTACCTTCATAATAAAAGTCTTGTTTTGTGGTAGGGGAAGCTTTTTAATTTTTTAGATTTTATTTATTTTTGAGACTAGGTCTCCCTATGTTGCCCAGGCTGGAAACGCAGCAGCCACTCACAGGCCAGACCCTACTGCTAATCAGTAAGAAAGCTTTGACCTTCTCAGCTTATGACCTGGGCATTAGGCAGTGGAGGACCTTTGCTCCAAGGGCCTCACCATAAGAGTGTTGGACTTAGGGAATACACCTAATCGTTGACTTTAGGCCACTGCAAATCACAATACCAGAGCTCAAGCAATCTACCAACCTCAGCATCTCCTAGTAAACAGAGATTACAGGCATGTGCCACCTCATCTGGTGGGAAAAGAATTTCTAACACAAGAAAACACAAGGTTAAGAAATTACTTTAGAACAACCTTTTTTAGGTTTGGTTTTTGGAAAGTACAGAAACAAGAAATGAATAGCCTTCAAACATAGCAGCATTTATTCCTACAAACAGAAATATAAGAGTTTTGAACAATACTGTGAAGGAAAATGGAAGTGTGGACAATATTATTTCAAAGAATTATAGATCTGGATCCAGAAGAGACCTCAGAGGATAACTTAATTCCAGATGAGGTCACTTAGGCCCAAGGAAGTTGAGTGATTTGCTGAGAATCATATAAGGAGTGTCAGTGATGGGACATGAACCCATGTCCTTTGACACCAGAACCACTACTAGACATTGACACAAATCACCATTTCCTAAGGAAGTTGAGCAGATTGAAAAAAAAAACTGCTGGAATGAATGCTCTAGAAGAGCTTAGAAACCACCCTTAGTCAACAGACATTTAATCTCGTAGACAAGTAGAAAGATGTGGAAGTACAAGACAGCCTAAGTTGAGGATAGCAACTTTTATTAAAATATTGTGAAGGATAGTAAAAGATTATGAAATATCATATTATGACAAGCAGTTTGCTGAAAGCTTGGCAAGAGACCCAAATAAACCATATCATCTCTTTGGCATGATGAGGCAGCATGACTTAGCAGATTGACCTTAGGGTCATGACCTGGATTAAAGTCCCACTTATATTTGCTATATGACCGTGGACCAGTCATTTGGCCTGTTATGCCCCCAAAGCCTCTCTAACACAAAAGCATTTACCAATCTACATTGGCAGAGGAAGTTTCTTCACTAAGAGCTCCCTATACTAAAGAAATTACAGGTTCACAACATGGCGGCAGGAAAGCAGGGACTAGCGTGAGCTCCCTGCCGAGCCCCTCCAAAAACCTATAACAAATGGCTCTGAACCAATTCTAGAACTACAGAACCCACAAAATAGTGGAGGGAAGCAGGGCTCCAGCCAAAGACAGCCTGGATGGTCTCTGGGTGAGGTCTATCCCGCACAGAGCTGGGAGCAGAGCAGAGCGGAGCGGAGCAGAGCCCAGCGTGGGCAGTGCTGACCAACCAGACCAGGAGCTGGGTGGAGCGTGCCCTAGCGCCCTGAATCAGTGAGCTGCAGCAGTTACCAGACTTCTCAACCCACAAACACCAAAGACAACAGAGAAGGTTAGTGGGAAAAGCTGCTGGGGACAGAGTTTATAAAGGAGTTTGTGGTTCAGCCCCTGCCCCGGGGGCAGAGGAGGTGGGGCAGCTACAGAACTACAGCTGCAGTTGCTTCCAGCCCCAGGCCCACCTGGTGGGAGGAATTAAGTGGCAGATCAGAGCAGGAGTGAAGAGCCTGCTGAAGATCTAACTCCAGTCCAGGTTGGGGGTTCTTGGGCAAGAAGGAGTGCTGGTGTGGCAGAGCTGGCGCATCCCCCCCAGGCTTGGAACATAGTTCTCTTAACTCTACAAGCAGTCATACCCCGCTGAAAAACTCAAGGGTCAAGTTAGTTGGCTGGGAATATGGCCAGGGAGTGAAAACGCACCCAGATTCAGTCTCAGACTCTGGAATCTTTCTTTGGTGACAAAGAAGACCAAAACATACAACCAAAAGAAGTCAACAAAGTCAAAGAGCCTACAACAAAAGCCTCCAAGAAAAACATGAACTGGTCTCAGGCCATGGAAGAGCTCAAAAAGGAGTTGGAAAAGCAAGTTAGAGAAGTAGAAGAAAAATTGGGAAGAGAAATGAGAATGATGCAAGAAAACCATGAAAAACAAGTCAATGACTTGCTAAAGGAGACCCAAAAATATACTGAAAAATATACTGAAGAAAACAACACCTTAAAAAATAGACTAACTCAAATGGCAAAAGAACTCCAAGAAGCCACTGAGGAGAAGAATGCCTTGAAAGGCAGAATTATCCAAATGGAAAAGGAGGTCCAAAAGACCACTAAAGAAAATACTACCTTAAAAATTAGATTGGAGGAAGTGGAGGCTAGTCACTTTATGAGAAATCAAGATATTATAAAACAGAACCAAAGGAATGAAAAAATGGAAGACAATGTGAAATATCTCATTGGAAAAACCACTGACCTGGAAAATAGATCCAGGAGAGATAATTTAAAAATTATTGGACTACCTGAAAGCCATGATCAAAACAAGAACCTAGATATCATCTTTCAAGAAATTATCAAGGAGAACAGCCCTGATATTCTAGATCCACAGGGCAAAATAGAAATTGAAAGAATCCACCGATCTCCTCCTCAAATAGATCCCAAAAAGAAATATCCTAGGAATATTGTCACCAAATTCCAGAGCTCCCAGATCAAGGAGAAAATACTGCAAGCAGCCAGAAAGAAACAATTTGAGTATTGTGGAAACACAATCAGAATAATCTAAGATCTAGCAGCTTCTACATTAAGAGATCAAAGGGCTTGGAATACAATATTCCGGGGGTCAGTGGAGCTAGGATTAAAACCAAGAATCACCTACTCAGCAAAACTGAGTATCATGCTCCAAGGCAAAATATGGATTTTCAATAAAATAGAGGACTTTCAAGCTTTCTCAGTGAAAAGACCAGAGCTGAATAGAAAATTTGACTTTCAGACACAAGAATCAAGAGAAACATGAAAAGGTAATCAAGAAAAAGAACAAGAAAAAGAAATTGCAAGGGACTTACTAAAGTTGAAGTGTTTTGTTTACATTCCTACATGGAAAGATGATGTGTATAATTCATGAGACCTCAGTATTAGGGTGACTGAAGGGAATATGCATATATATATCTTTATGTATATATATATGTATATATGAGTGTGTATGTATGTATATATGTATGTGTGTATATATATATGTGTGTGTATGTATATATATGTATATATATATATATATATATATATAGAGAGAGAGAGAGAGAGAGCGGGCACAGGGTGAGTTGAAGATGAAGGGAAGATATCTAAAAGAAATAAAATCAAATTAAGGGATGAGAGAGGAATATATTGAGAGAGGGAGAGATAGAATGGGGTAAATTATCTCTCATAAAAGTGGCAAGAAAAAGCAGTTCTGTAGGAAGAGAAGAGCAGGCAGGTGAGGGGGAATGAGTGAATCTTGCTCTCATCAAATTTGACCTCAGGAGGGAATACCATACACACTCAATTGGGTATCTTACCCCACAGGAAAAAAGGAGGAAGAAGATAAAAAAAGGGGGGATGATAGAAGGGAGGGCAGATGGGGGTGGAGGTAATCAAAAACAAATACTTTTGAAGGGGGACAGGGCCAAGGGAGAGAATTCAATAAAGGGGGATAGGTTAGGAAGGAGCAAAATATAGTTAGTCTTTCACAACATGAGTATTGTGGAAGGGTTATACATAATGATACGCATGGGGTCTATGTTGAATTGTTTGACTTCTTAGGGAAGGTGGGTGGGAGGAGAGGGGGGGAGAGAATTTGGAACTCAAAGTTTTAAAAACAGATGTTCAAAAACAAAAAAAAAGTTTTTGTAGGCAACTAGAAAATAAGATACACAGGCAATGGGGTGTAGAAATTTATCTTGCCCTACAAGAAAGGAAGGGAAAAGGGGATGGGAGCAGTGTGGGGTGACAGAAGGGAGGGCTGACTGGGGAACAGGGCAACCAGAATATACACCATCTTGGAGTGGGGGGGGAGGGTAGAAATGGGGAGAAAATTTGTAATTCAAACTCTTGTGGAAATCAATGCCGAAAACTAAAAAAATAAAAAAATGCGGAAAAAAAAGAAATTACAGGTTCAGTAAAAAAAAAAAATCATGAAATAACATTTGTAGGGGGCAACAGTATGCTACATAAAATTAAATTGTAGGTCAATGGTATAACAGCTTATAGCAAGCATATTTCTATTAATAATATTATTAAAAATAATGAAGAAAAAACATTTTTTGAGCACTGAACACTTGTCAAACACTCTGTATACAAATACAAAGGTGAAGACAGTCCCTGTCCCCTTACATTATACAAAAGGCAGACATCATAAAAGGGAGAATGGTAGCCAAGAAGGAGCATTTTGGTTCAGAAATTTATTGGGCTAGTGAATAGAGCCACAGGAAAATAGATTGACACAACCCATCTAGGAATATGACAATTGATTTGATTTGATCACAGTACATGTTTCTAGGACTGAGAAGGGAGAGAATGGGGAAAGTACTCAGGGATGAGTCTATGGACAGTCAGGAGAAAAGTGAAACTTGGCTGATGTTTTTCCCCTGAAACAGTGGCCCTGGTAAGGCCGTCACCAGTCAAGAAAACTGTGTCCCAGGGAAAAATTTCTCCAGGACAGATTATTGTGAAAGCTATACAGAAGAGAGCCCAAGAGCAAGCATTTATATAGTACTTTAGGTTTGCAAAGTACTTTATATGCATTATCACATTAGATCCTCCCAAGCAACCTATGAGGTAGGTGCTATCATTACCTCCATTTTACAGATAAGGAAACTGAGTCTAGCAGGTTAAATGACTTGATATGGTTATTAATGAAGATGATCTCTTATCAAGAAGCTAAAATGAGTAGCCAAACTAAGAAGCTGAAATGACTATCTGAATTAGCCAGAATTCACACATGGCGTTTGGTGATTTCTTCTCCCTTAATATGTCCCCAATATAGACAAAGCATCTGAAAAACTCAATGGGCCTCTTTGTTTTATACTGCAGGGAGAAAGTCTACAGGTAACTAATGCCCAACCTTGTAACATTGTCATTAAATCTAGCTTTCTTATTGGCAGTCTATCAATGAGATAAGACAATGGCCTGAATTTTCTGTCTGTAATAGTGAGATAACAGAACTGGAGTGGGGAGGGGAGCTGTTTTCACGTTGTGTGGAGCTTTTATATTTTAGAATTATATTGAGCTTTTGTTTCCATAAGTCTAGTTTACCTTATTTAGTTCATATATCTTACAACTTGTTTTTCCTCTTGGACACCTGTTGCAATCTAGGTTTCTATTGTAAGACAGAGAAATCATTCCTGTTCTTACAAGTCTCCTATTATTTGTTAAGTTTCCCAAAGGTAGCCTTCAGAATGTTGTTTTAGTGAAAATTAGTCAAATGTTTTGACTGCTGAAAAAGAGCAATCAGTTTGCTGTTAAATCAACAAGCGCTGATTAGGTGCCAAACACTGTGCTACTTCAAACTCAAGAGAAAGCCATATGTTTTAACCTAATACAGACTAATGTCCTGCTCAATTTTTAGACTTTTATTGTCATTATCTTGCTTATTATGCTTAATAGCTATCTCCTATCACTTCATGACTTTTCTCCCCTCCATTTTCTGTAGGTTATTTTAAAGTACAATCTTAAGAATTAATGAAAGAAATTAATAAATGAATGAAAATTTAATAATAATATTCATAATAATTATTGTTATTAGCCTCACCAATTCCAGGCTCCTGCCAAAGTGCGACTTTCTAACCTTTCTGTAAGCTATATATAATTGTACCTCTCTGTTACCTGTTATTCAGTCATGTCTAAGTCTTTGTAACCCCATTTGGGGTTGTCTTGGTAAAGATTCTAGGGTGGTTTGCCATTTCCTTCTCCAGCTCATTTTACAGATGAGGAAACTGGGGCAAACAGGGTTAAGTGACATAACTAGGAAGTGTCTGGGGCTGGATTTGAACTCAAGAAGATGAGTCTTCCTGACTCCAGGCCCAGTACTCTATCCATTGCACCAACTAGTTTCCCATCCTTTATCTATGTTATAGTTAAATGACAAGATAACATTTGTATTCAGGGCACAGCTCAAGATTTCCATTCCCCATAAATCCCATCCATGACCAGCTCCAGCCTACATTTATCTCTTGCCTTCTCAGAGTTGCCATTGCCTGCATCACCTGCTTCATAGTGAAGTCTTCATTATTTTTAATTGTCTCCTATCAGTCCTATCCCTCCAACTAGACCAGCTGCTTCTTAAGGGAAAAGACTATCTCATGTTGGAATCTCTAAGACTTGGTACAATCTTGTACTCATGGTAGCCAGTAAGGAAATATTTGACTGATTGATGTAAAAGCACTTGGAGTTTCATCTAAGAAATGTCAAGCGTAATGGCAGAGTTTTCATTTTTATTTACTTATTTTAGAATTGACTTGTGTCCCCTTTAAGAATAAGATTAATCACTTCCCCTCCTCCCCACTCCCCCTTCCCCATTCAGCACTATGCCTGTTAGTTAGTCACAACAGCTTCTTTTCCTAGTACTGTATATGCTTCTGTGCCTGGGAAAGGCTCACTTTCAAATTAATGTACATTTCTCCCCAGGGGAGTTGACTGAAGCCTGACTGCCAAATGGAAGCATTGCAGCTTTTGCACTGCATGCTCCATTCTGGAGTGCCCTGGGCTCCTCCTCTGGATCATGACCTATTTTAAGGTATTAGACATAGTAGAGGAATACTCTCCACCTTTGTGAGCCTTTCTGACAGCTCACCCCTCCCTTATATCAGGAGAAAATAGGCTCATTGCAATTGTTTTTTTCTGTTCTTCCATTGATCCAGTCTAAGCTTACTCCTCTGTGTGAAGACAGAGAAATCTTTTGCTTCTATGGCATTTATTTAGCAATACTGCCTTCCAAATTGATGCCAATGTATATTTTTCAAGTGTTCTTTTGGTTTTGCATCACCTATATTTCTGATCATATACCTGCTCTTTCTGTCCTTCTAAGAAAGAATGAAAACAAAGCAAGGAAAACAGTTCAGAAAAATTAACCAACATATTGAAAAAAATCTGACATTACATTATAATGTAAATTTCTCAAAGGTGGAGAAAACTTTCACTTTTTCTTTGTAATCTCAGAACTCAACAAAGTGCCCAACATATAATAAGAGTTTAATAAATGCTTATTCATTGACATTATATGGAATGTTTCTTGCCCAAAGTATCCCACCTCTACAAAGAAGTTGGGAAAGTTTCCTTTTTATTTATCCTCTTACGCCCAAAATAATTCATTAGAGATAGCAGCTAAAATTTAATTAGTATGTACAGAGGCTACTTAGTCATTGAGACTACAGTAGATTTTTTAGAAATATCCTCCAAACTTTGCCTTGTTTTTGGCTACTTTACCAAGAGGTATCCATTTACCTGTGGCCATTAGGTGGTGCAGTGGATAGAGTGTTGGACCTGGAGTCAAGAAGATTCATCTTCATGGGTTCAAATCTAGTCTCAGCTCACTAGCTATGTAACCCTGGGCAAGTCACTTAACCCTGTTTGCCTCAGTTTCCTCATCTGTAAAATGAACTGGAGAAGGAAACGGCAAACCACTCCAGTATTCTTTCCAAGAAAACCCCAACTGGGGTCACAAAAAGACTGAAATGACTGGACAACAACAAAGTGCAGCAATGGGGTGGTTAGATTTCACTACCTAAGTCTGTTTGTATTGCAATGTGTTATGAGTGTCCCTGAGGAGACTTTCATACCATCATCACCTTAAGACAAATCATACATCAAAGGGTTGGGCAGATAGGGCAGCAATGGCATTCCTGAAAACACCCTTTAAGTTCTTCCATTTCCCCTTGGGTGGATCTGTGCCAGACATAACAGGACACTAAAACTATGCTACAAGGCACTTAAGCATTTTTCCTAATGGTCTATGATATAATCTTTATCTTTAGAGATGATGGTGGAGAGAGCTGCTGTGGTCTCTGTTGTCAGTCATGAGAACTCCAAGTGACAACTTAGAATCATGGGACTAGACTCCATCTATCTTTTTTGAGATTGCTCAGTCCTAAGTAAAGGAAATGTCACTTTCTTTATGATTATCTCACATTGAGGATGCTCTGGAAAACCGAAAAGGAGAAACAGCTGTGCTCCTAAGGCTGAGGCATACACAGCTGTCCTCAATTCCCCAGGCTTATTTAAGGTGTTAGAAAGTGTCTTCAGAGTGAATGTTTGAGTCAAAGAAATTTGAGAGGCTAGCCCAGAAGGAGTGAATGTGGGAGTATGAACAGAAAGCTAGTAGATTCTAGGTGAGAGAGAACTGCACTGAGAGAGAACATTTGGTGCACAAAGAAAGGTTTGACTGAGCAAGCTTGGAAAAAGTAAGAGTGCACTAAGTCAATGAAGAATGCAAAAGAGTACAGAAACAGTGATTGAGGGAGATCAGAGAGAAGGAATTTTTGATTCAATGAGTGAGGAAATACCTTAAATCATAAAGAACCAGGGCAACTTCAGAGCTCCTGAGCCCAGTCTACATAGGGTATAACCTATGTCCTACTGACCCATTCCCCTACAAAATATGTATGCCAGCAAAAGAAAGCAGTGAGGCAAAGCTGTTAATTAGATTTTACCTTAAATGACATAAATGAATGAGGCTTTTTCTGAGCTTTTCTTAGTCATACTTTGTGAAGTAAGTGTCTAGCAGTGCTTCTTAAACTTTATCTACTCACGACCCACAGTTTAAGAAGCACTGGCCTAGAGAAGCCCAGAGCCTACATAACTATGGATGATAGTTTCATGACAGTATCTTCCCTTTGTACCTTCCAAAACTGAAAAGGTTTTAGCAGATTAATTTTTATTATGTCTTATTGTTTAAAGACTCTGGTCACAAAATCATCTTGGCTTCATTTGCATAATAAAAGGTAAGGATGAAAGGAAAGAGACATTAGACTCTAGCTTCAAATCATAAGATAGTATGGAGCCCAGGGTCCTCTTAAGTTCTAAGGGGTTCCAATTAGATGATGATGATTTTAAGTTGTATAGGGTAGGCATTCAATTAATATTAAGTGAATCAATAAGTGAAGTTCTTTTTAGCTCAAATCGTCTTTGATCAGTAGAACGTAAGCACCATGATAGGAGGGATGATTTCATTTTTCTCTTTGTAATACCAGTGCCTAGTATAGTGCTTTGTATATGATTTATACTTAATCTAGGTTAATTGAATTCTGTCACATGGTTTATAACACCACCAGTTTGCGTTTCAAGTGGTAGCTTTCTATCGTGGAAAAGGCGCTAGGTTTGAATGTGAAAGATGGATTTGACCAACTACTGACTGTGTAACTATGAGCAAGTTACATAACTACAAAGGGCCTCATTAGTTTCATAATAAAAGAAGGGTCAGAATGGATGGTTTCTGAGGGTTCCCTCTAGCTCTGAATCTATGATCTTATTTAGTATCCTGTATTTTATTATTCCAAATTAACTTTCACATCAGAAGTGTGAATATGTTTCTTTCCAATCATAATTTCTTTATGGGTGTGTCTGTGCTTATTTTCTTTCTTTCTTCTTTTTTGTTAATAGCAATACTTTCATGCTGGAGGAAATGGTCTGAAAAAGAACTTTCTGGAGAAGAGCCCTGATCTTCAGTCTCTTAGATATGCTCTCAGTCTTTATACCCAAACCACCGATGCCCTGATAAAGAAATTCATAGACACCCAAACCTCTCAGAGTAAGTAATATACAGAGGCTAGAAATAAATACAACTCAGAGGAATGGTAAGTTGTTATTATTAACATTGTTTGAAATCATTTTTACAAATCATACTAATTAGTGGATATATTGTTACAGTATTTTGTTTGTTTTCTACATAGAGAATGAGATATTCTGGTTATGAACAAGTAGATTCCCTTTCTTGCCTCTCAATAGTTTTGAGATAATTATAATGCAGTAAAATGTATTAAACACTAAAACATACTGAACATAATTTAAACTTTTTAAAAGTATTCCAAAATTCCCTTGAGAGCTATTACATAACTATGAGCCTTGGAGTGTTGTTCCCAATATAACTTCTTCAGTGTAGAACAAGAACCCATAGTAACTCCAGGACTTACCTATTTTGATCCGTCTGTCCTTGTAGGGAAAACCCTTGGACAAAGAAAATGAGTAAACACTAACAGTTTTTAATATGTAATAATGTAATAAATGTAACTTAGGATCCCTTGAAAACTCTGGGTTCATGTAAGTCAGATCCAACAACCAGGAGTTTGACACCAAGTCTCATTGTTACTACATCAGGTTCTCCAAGAAAATCTCTTAACTATGCCCATATTATAGTCCTGTGTTTGCCCACATGGTAGTAACAATGTACCCTAAATGCTACACAGGAACTAAGTTGCAATATGGGTACTGGTTTGGGAACAGTTTTTCATTTCTTCCCCCACAGAAAATATATAAAATGCAAAACAAAAATCAGTGAGGCCTATGAATAGCCATAGCGAAGAGGGATTTACAAATCTAATTCTCCTCCATCTCTTCTCCCATGGTGTTACTCCAGTCCTCCAATTATAGAGGACATGTTAACCATCCTCTTCCTCCTCCCAAAAGCATGTTGTTGAGCAAACTTCTGCCTTTCTAAAGCCAATGCCTAAACTATTTTGATATGATCTACAAGATGAGCCCCCGAGCTGGGAAGGTCTATTTTTAGTACCTCTCCTCTAGAACCTAAATACATTCTTATCTCTATGATGTGCTTCTGCAGGAATTACCATTAATGCCCAGCTTCTGAGATAAAGTACCTTCTCAGAAACTATAGCTTCTGACTTTTGTTCAGAAAAGGAAGCAGGCAGAAGACACTAGGAACTTAAGGTACAAGAATCCCAGGGTATGTAGTCACATGCAGCTCACCATGTGCTTTTTACTGCAACCCTTCTGTAACTGCTTTGGATGAAGGAAGAAATCTCCCTCTTTCATTGCCCCTAACACAGGTCTGTTCTCCTTGCTGTGGTCTGGAATAACCAGGGGAAGAGAATGGGAAAGGGAAAGGGAATGGCTTCTTCAACAAAAGCCTAATCTCTGGTGTTCAGTTGCCAACTATCTTAGAGACATCCACAGTCGTAGAGAATCAGTCCAAGTAGTTGCATGTATCTTCTCAGCAAGGTGCCAGTGAACATACCTAGCTCCATGAGAGAGTCATAAGATCCTAGTTCTAGATCTAGATAGCACCTTAGAGATTATATATTCCAACCATCTCACTTTAGAGATGAAAACATTAAGGCACATTGGTGTTAATTGATTTGTCCAAGGACACACAGTAAGTGGCAGACCTAGGATTGAACTCAGGTCCTATGATTCCATATTCAGTGTTTTTACCATTTCTAAGATATATGTAAGATGCCACCATACAGAGATCCACATAGTAAAAAAGTCATCAAATTATTTGAAAATTTCATCAAAAGTTTTCATCTTCCATTAAGTTATTGTTCTCTCTCCCTCCCTCCTCTCTCTCTCTCTCTCCCTCCATCTCTCCTTTATTTACAACTGTTTAAAAAAACCACCTCACTTCCTTCTGTGAACATAATGAGTGTGTGCATCAAAAACTTATATTTTGTTGTATTTTTTCTTTTCTTTCTTTTTTTTACTTCTGAGATTTTTTATTTTTAGTTTACAATACTCAGTTCCAAATGATTTTGAGTTCCAGATTTTCTTCCCCCCTCTCCCCCCTCCCTCCCCAAGACGGCATGGAATCCAATATATCTTCTACATATAACTTTGCATTGAATTTATTTACACAATAGTCAAGTTGTAAAGAAGAAGTGTGACCAATGGAATGAATCATGAGAAAGAAGAAACTGAACCAAAAAAAAAAAACCCAAAAACAAAAACAAAAAAGAAAAAAAAACAAAGGGGAAAAAAAGGCAAACCTAAAGTATGCCACAATCTGCATTCAGACTCCATAGTTCTTTCTCTGGATGTAGATAGCATTCTCCATTGTGAGTCCTTTGGAGTTGTCTTTGCACCTTGTATTGCTGACAAGAGCAAAGTCTATCAGGGCTAGTCATGACAGAATCCATTTATCTGTGGTTGTGTATAATGTTCTCCTGGTTCTGCTCTGCTCACTCAGCATTATATTGTGTAGGTTTTTCCAGGTTATTACGAAGTCCGTATCATGCCCATTTCTTATAGCACAATAGGATTCCATTACCTTCCTATACCACAACTTTGTTCAGCCATTCCCCAATTGATGGGCATCCCCTTGATTTCTAATTCTTTGCTACTACAAAAAGAGCTGCTGTAAATATTTTTGTACATAAGGGTCCTTTTCCCACTTGTGTGATCTCTTTGGGATACAACCATAGAAGTAGTATTGCTGGGTCAAAGGGTATGAACATTTTTAGAGCCCTTTGGGCATAGTTCCAAATTGCTCTCCAGAATGGCTGGATCAGTTCACAATTCCACCATCAATATAACAGTGTTCCAATTTTCCCACATCCTCTCCAGCATTTATCATCTTCCTGTTTTGTCATTTCAGCCAATCTGACAGGAAAGATGTGGTACCTAAGAGCAGTTTTGATTGGCATTTCTCTAATAAGTCTGATTTAGGCATTTTTTCATATGCCTATAGATATCTTTAATCTCTTCCTCTGAAAACTGCCTGTTCATATCCTTTGACTATTTCTCAATTGGGGAATGACTTGTATTCCTATAAATTTGGCTCAGTTCCCTGTATATTTTAGAGATGAGGCCTTTATCAGAGACAATGGTTGTAAATATTTTCTCGCAATTTTCTGCTTCCCTCCTAATCTTTGTTTCATTGGCTTTTTTTATAAAAAAACATTTCAATTTAACATAATCAAAATTATCCATTTTGCATTTTGTAATGCTCTCTATCTCTTGTTGTGCCATGAATGCTTTTCTTTTCCATAAATCTGATAGGTAAACTATTCCTTGCTCTCCCAAATTGCTTATAGTATCAGCCTTTATTCCTAAATCATGAACCCATTTTGACTTTATTTTGGTATATGGTTTAATATATATTGGTCTATGCCCAGTTTCTGCCTTACCATTTTCCAATTTTCCCAGGAGTTTTTGTGAAATAGCGACGTCTTAGCCCAGAAGCTGGATTCTTTGGGTTTATCAAAGAGTAGATTGCTATAGTTGTCGACTTCTGTATCTTGTGTACCTATCCTATTCCTCAGATCCATGGCTCTGTTTCTTAGCCAGAACCAGGTAGTTTTGATGACTGCTGCTTTATAGTACAGTTTAATATCTGGTATGGCTAGGCCACCTTCCCTAGCATTTATTTTCATTAATACCCTAGATATTCTAGACCTCTTGTTCTTCCAGATGAATTTTGTTATTATTTTATCCAGCTCTGTAAAATAATTTTTGGTAGTTTGATTGGTATGGCAATGAATAGATAGATTCATTTAGGTAAAATTGTCATTTTTATTATATTAGCTTGGCCTAACCATGAGCAACTGATATTTTTGCATTTATTTAGATCTGACTTTATTCGTGTGAAAAGTGTTTCATAATTGTGTTCATATAGGCCCTGGGTTTGTCTTGGCAGATAGACTCCAAAATATTTTATGGTGTCTACAGTAACTTTGCTTTTCCAAATCCTTTTTGAGCTCTTCCATGGCCTCAGACCAGTTCATGTTTTTCTTGGAGACTTTTGATGTAGGCTCTTTGACTTTGTTGACTTCTTCTGGCTGTATGTTTTGGTCTTCTTTGTCACCAAAGAAAGATTCCAAAGTCTGAGTCTGAATCTGAGTCCATTTTTCTGCCTGGCCATGTTCCCAGCCAACTACTTGACCCTTGAGTTTTTCGTTGGGGTATGACTGCTTGTAGAGTAGAGAGTACTTTGTTCCAAGCTTGAGGGGATGTGCTGTTGTTTTCAGAGCTATTTCTATACAGCAGGCTTTGCCACACCAGCGCTCCTCCTCCCCCAAGAACCACCAACCTGGAATGCGGCTCAGATCTTAAGCAGGCTCTGCAATCCCACTCTGGTACGCCACTTAATTCCTCCCACCAGGTGGGCCTGGGGCCAGAAGCAACTGCAGCTGTAGTTCTGTAGCTGCACCACCTCTGGTGCCCCAGGGGTGGTGGCCTAACCAAGAACTCCCTTCACTCTGGTCCCCGCAGCTTTTCCCACCAACCTTCTCTGTTGTCGTTGGTGTTTGTGGGTTGAGAAGTCTGGTAACTGCCACAGCTCACTGATTCAGAGCACTAGGGCCTTTTCTGCCTGGCTCCTGGTCTAGTTGTTCCAGGCACAGCCCATGCTGGGCTCTGCTCCCCTCTGCTCCCAGCTCCATGCACAACAGACCTTACCCCACGACCATCTAGGCTGTCCTGGGCTGGAGCCCTGCTTCCCTCTGCTGTTTCATGGCTTCTGCAGTTCTAGAATTTGTTGAGAGCCATTTTTTATCAGTGTTTGGAGGGTCCTGGGGGACAGCCCTAGGCAAGTTCCTGCTTTCCTGCTGTCATCTTGGCTTCACCCTCTACAGTAACTTTGAATGGAATTTCTCTATCTCTTGCTGTTGGGCTTTGTTAGTAATGTATAGGAATGACAAGGATTTATGTGAGTTTATTTTATATCCTGCAACTTTGCTAAAGTTGTTTATCATTTCAAGTAGTTTTTTACTTGATTCCCTAGGATTCTCTAAGTAAGTCATTATATCATCTACAAAAAGTGATAATTTAGTTTCTTCTTTGCCTATTCTAATTCCTTCAATGTCTTTTTCTTCTCTTATTGCTACAGCTAACATTTCTAGTACTAAGTTGAATAATAAGGGTGATAATGGACATCTTTGTTTCACCCCTGATCTTATTGGGAATGCATCTAGCTTATGCCCATTACAAATAGTGCTTGTTGATGGTTTTAGGTAGATACTAATTATAATTTCAAGGAAGGCTCCATTTATTCCTATGCTTTCTAGTGTTTTTAATAGGAATGGGTGTTGTATTTTGTCAAAGGCTTTTTCTGCATCTATTGAGATGATCTTATGGTTTCTGCTAATTTTGTTGTTGATATGATCAATTATGCTGATGGTTTTCCTAATAGTGAACCAGCCTTGCATTCCTGCAATAAATCCTACCTGGCCATAGTATATTATTCTTGTGATAAGTTGCTGCAATCTTTTTGCTAATATTTTAATTAAAAATTTTGCCACGATATTCATTAGGTAAATTGGTCTATAATTTTCTTTCTCTATTTTGACTCTTCCTGGTTTATGTGTTAGCACCATATTTGTGTCATAAAAAGAATTTGGTAGGACTCCTTCTTCACCTGTTTTCCCAAATAGTCCATAAATTAGGAATTAATTGTTCTTTAAATGTTTGATAAAATTCACGTGTAAAACCTTCTAGCCCTGGAGATTTTTTCCTAGGGAGTTCATTGATGGCTTGCTCAATTTCTTTTTCTGAGATAGAGTTATTTAGGAGTTTTACTTCCTCTTCTGTTAACCTGGGCAATTTACATTTTTGTAGAAATTCATCCATATCCCTAAGGTTGTCAAATTTATGGGCATACAATTGGGCAAAATACTAATTATTGTTTTAATATCCTCTTCATTGGAGGTGAATTCACCCTTTTCATTTTTGATACTGGTAATTTGATTTTCTTTTTTTAATCAAACTGACAAAAGTTTTATCAATTTTATTGGTTTTTTCATAAAACCAGCTCTTGGTTTTATTTATTAATTCAATAGTTTTCTTGATTTCAATTTTATTAATCTCTCCTTTGATATTCAGTATTTCTAATTTGGTATTTAATGGGGGATTTTCAATTTGTTCTTTTTCTAGCTTTTTCAGTTGCATGCCCAATTAATTGATGTCCTTTTTCTCTGTTTTATTCATGTAAGCATTTAGAGATATAAAACTTCCCCTAAGAACTGCTTTTGCTGCATTCCATAAGTTTTGGTATGTTGTCTCATTATTGTCATTCTCTTGAATGAAGTTATCAATTGTTTTTATGATTTGTTCTTTGGTCCACTCATTCTTTAAGATTAGATCATTTAGTTTCCAATTAATTTTTAGTTTATCTTTCCATGGTCCTTTATTACAAATAATTTTCATTCTGTCATGATCTGAGAAGGATGCGTTGATTATTTCAGCTTCTCTGCACAGGATTGTGAGGTTTTTATGCCCTACTACATGGTCAATTTTTGAGTATGTGCCATGCACCACTGAGAAAAAAGCATATCCCTTTTTATCTCCTTTCAGTTTTCTCCAGATGTTTGTCATATCTGCCTTTTCTAAAATTCTGTTCACCTCCTTAACTTCTTTCTTGTTTATTTTGAGGTTAGATTTATCAAGTTCGGAGAAGGGGAAGTTGAGATCCCCCACTAGTATGGTTTTGCTGTCTACTTCTTCCTGTAATTCCCTTAACTTCTCCTCTAAGAATTTGCATGCTGTACCACTTGGTGCTTAAATAATAATATTGCTTCATTGTCTATGGTGCCTTTTAGCAAGATATGGTGTCCTTCCTTATCTCTTTTAATTAGATCTATCTTTGCTTTTGCTTTGTCTAAGATTAGGATTGCTACTCCTGCTTTTTTACTTTAGCTGAAGTACAATATATTCTATTCCATACTTTTACCCTGTGTGTATCCCCCTTTTTCAAATGTGTTTCTTGTAAACAAAGTATTGCAGGATTATGGTTTTTAATCCATTCTGCTATCCGCCTCCATTTTATGAGAGAGTTCATCCCATTCATATTCACAGTTATGTTTACAAGCTGTATCTTTTTCTCTATCCTATATCTGCCCCCCCCCTCCATTTATGCTTTTGTTTCTCCCTCCCTCCTTCTGCTCCTCGATAGAGTTTTGCTTTGGACCACCACCTTCCTCAATTTACACTCCCTCTTGATTTCCCTCCCTTGTCTTACCCTTTTCCCCTTGCTACTTATTCCCTCCCTTCTGACCACCCCTGCCTTTTCTTTTCCCCCTTCCCCTCCTACTGCCTGTAGGACAAGTTTGATTTCTATACTTTTCAGAGTGTGTTATTCTCTTCTTGAACCAAATCCCATGAGAGTAAAACTCATATACTACTCTTCTCCCTCCTGTCTTTCCTGCTACTGTAATGTGTTTTTGTGCCTCTTCATTTGATGTAATTTACCCTTTTCTCCTACCTCTTTACCTCTTCCCCAAGAACCCTCCCTTTACATCTCTTAATTATGTTTTTTTATCTTTATATCAGTTATTTTATACAGATATCTGCAGTCTATGTGTATCCCTTTCAATTGTCATAATAACTGTACTGTTCTCAAGATTGACATATACTATATATATAAAATATATATAAAATGATATAATCCTATATAATGATGTAAATAATTTGCCCTTATTGATTAATAATGTTTATGGGGGGGGAGGTTCCTCTCTGTTTACCTTTTTATGTCTCTCTTGAGTTTTGTATTTGAAGATCAAGTTTTCCACTGAGTTCTGGCCTTTTCATCAGGAAGGTGTGGAATTCCCTTATTTTGTTGAATGTCCACTCCTTGCCTGAAAAATTATGCTCAATTTTGCTGGGTAGTTGATCCTCGGTTGTGGTTTAAGCTCCTTTGCCCTTTGGAATATCATATTCCAATTTCTCCTGTCTTTTAATGTAGAAGCTGAAAGATCCTGCGTGATCCTGACTATAGTTTCACAATATTTGAATTGTTTCTTTTTGGCTGCTTGCAGTATTTTCTCCTTGACTTCGTAATTGTGAAATTTAGCTATAACATTTCTCAGAGTTTTCAATTTGGCATCTCTTTCATGGGGTGATTGGTGGATTCTTTCAATGACTATTTTACCCTGTGGTTCTAGGACCTCTGGGCAGTTATCTTTGATAATTTCTTCGAAGATACTGTTAAGGCTCTTTTTTTCATCATGGATTTCCGGTAGACCAATAATTCTTAAATTGTCTTTCCTGGATCTATTTTCCAGGTCAGTTGTTTTTCTAATCAGATATTTCACATTTTCTTCTATTTTTTCATTCTTTACATTTTGTTTTACTACTTCTTGATGCCTCATAGAGTTGTTAGCTTCCACTTGCTCAATTCTAATTTTTAATGAGTTGCTGTCTTCATTTTTCTTTTGAGTCTCCTTTTCCAATTGGTTGATTTTACTTCTCAGAGTGTCATTTTCTCTATTTAGATTCTGAATCTCAGTAGCCATTTCACCAATCTTATTTTTTAAGGACTTGATTTAGTCAGTGTTTTTTATTTTTCCGTTTTTTCTTTTACCTCCCTAATTTGACTTTTAAGATCCTCCTTTAGCTCTTCCAGTAATGCTTTTTGGCCTTGAGACCAGTTCACATTCCCTTTTGAGGTATCAGATGTGGGTATAGTGTCAATGCTATCCTCTTCCAAATTCGTATTTTGATCGTGCCTTACTCCATAAAAAAGAATCAATGGTCTTCAGTTTTTTTGTGTTGTTCTTCGTGTTGGTTAGCTTTTTCCTGGCTTTACAGTGAATTTCTGCTTTTGGGCTCAGGGCTCTCTGTCCCAGGTTTCTTGTTCTGGGGACTGCGAGTCTAGTTACTGACTTTGCATATTTTAGCATTCAGCTTCCTGAGGTGTGGGGGAGGGGTCTGGCTGCCTGAAGTCTTCTTTTCCCCTGGGGCTGCTCTCCAGCACTGTTGCCCTTCAGCAATGGTCTCAGCTGTTTGTTGTCTGGTGTCTGCCACTTCCCCTGGCTGTGCAAAGGTTCGTCTGGGCTTCTGGTGTTGACCCCTGCTGGCTCTGCCCCCCTGGAACTCAGGAACTCCCACTGCTTGGCCACTGAAGCCTCATTTCTGTCTCCTCTATTCCAGCATTTTTTCCCAAGGAAAAGGGAAGGGGGCAGGGAAGGGAAGGGTTTAGAGCAGTTTACCTGGCCATTATGTCTCCCAGAAGTTCAAGAAGACAAGTTTCAAACCTTTGGGCTTCAAGCCCAAAACAGCCGGTGGTGTTGCACTGCTACCTCTCCTCACTTCTACAGACTCCCATCCTGTGTTGGGAAGCCTGGGGATCTCTGCCAGTTTTGGGCACCCAGCTTTCTCCCAGCCTGGGTTGCTGGCTGGTTTCTGCAGTTGCTCCTGCTTTGGTCTAAAAGTTATATTTTCAAAGGAAAACATTTCCATCTTCAAGACTTTTGAGACATTATTCCTATAAACAACTTTTTGCCATATTTTTTGACACTTAAAAAAATTACTATCATGAATAGATCCAATGTAATCCCTGGTGTTCCAATCAGACACTAGGGAATTTATTTTGCATTTCAATATTAAACAAGAGTACAGAATCTAAATGTGCACTTCGACTTCTGTCAATAAGAAATTTCAGGAACCTTTTCATAGGTTAGGGCCTCTAGAGATCCTTATGAACTGAGGGATCTGTGAATTAGAGTTACAGTTGCCAATGTGTCTCTACAAAGCTTATCTTTTATTGAAGCTCTTCCAAATATAATTGCAAAAGCAAGAAAGTCCCTTAGGTCCAAGTATTTTCTTTTATAGTTCTCTTTAACCCCTGATGGCTTCTAATTACTTCCAGTTAAGGCAGGCTTTCTAATTTCTATTTTAACTATGATGGGGAGCCCCAGGCAGAGGCAGGGTTAAAGCAGATGTGAAAGTTGTAGCTGGGAACACCAGCAAGCATAGAATTAAATTTAAATGTATGTAATGTTGACTTACTATCTAGATTTTACAATCTACTCATCTGACAATGCTGAAAGTCACTAAAAAGCACTTCTTGGAATTGTTCTGCTGACTTGTCACTTTCAGCTACTAAATCTTTCATTCCCTCTCACAGTTACATAAAATCAGTATTTTGCCTTCCCAATTTTGGAGTGCTAAGTTGTGGAGGGAAAAAGAAAGAAAATCTGTGTCTCACTGTTCTGCTTTCTGAAACAGCTTCCAGGAATGCATTGTGGGAAACACACACACACACACACACACACACACACACACACACACACCCCTTCTACCTGGCTATATAGATGACTATGGCTATAATGAAAGAATTATTGACAATTCTGATTTAAATAAAATCCTTGTAATGTATAAATAGATGTATTCTTCTATTCTTAATTTGAAATTAAAATAATACTTAAGACATGTCTACATTTATAAAGTGAATAAATTGGCAATTTGTATGAAAAACATGCAACAAAAAAATCAAGTTAAAATATCTACATAAATCTAGGAAGTATCTGATTTACCTAAATCCTTCAGCCTTTGAGTTCACTGTTTTGGGTAAATGTAACTTAAGAGCCTAGGACAGTATCTAATGCATTTCATACCATAGATTGGTGACTAAAACATCAATTTTGCCTCTCTATATATATCCCTATTAATGAATTTAAACACCTAAATTCAGAGTGAATTTTCTGTATTCTCCCCTCCCCTCTCCAACTCCTCCCCTCCATTCCATTTTTGTTTTAACAATCCAGCTAGCAGCTTCTGTGAGGGCGTAAGATCCACCCACAGCCAGCATCCAGGAGGCTGCCGGCAAGCCGGGAAAGCACAGGTTCTTTTTATCTGCCTAACCAAGGAAAGCACAGTGAAGGGATTGACCAGCTTACTTTAATCCAACATTCATTTAGTTCCGGGGAAAAAGCCAGCACCCTGAACTTCAGAACAAATACAAACAAATTACAAGCATCAACAGACAGACCAAATACAGATTCATTCACTTACTTCAGGGGAAAAAGCCAGCACCCTGAAGTTCAGAACATTCATTTAGTTCAGGGGAAAAAGCCAGCACCCTGAACTTTAGAACAAATACAAACAAATTACAAATATCAACAGACAGACCCAATACAATTCATAGTTACCAACATCTAGGTTCAGCCCGAGAGCTCGGGCTGGCCCAGAGTCACGCTCACCACCGCTGCAGTTCCAACCGAAAAGGGATCTTCAAGCTGTCTTCTCCCCTCTTATAGAGTTTTTGATATCATCAAGTGCCACCTGAATGACCAGGGCTGATTGGTTCTTGAGTTGGCCCCTTCCCCTAGGACCCTGGGAGGTTCACGTCCATGTAGACTAGGTTAACACCCAATAGGGCATGGCTCTGGAGTCAACACCTCCCCTCAGCCAGCCCCATGAATTGTCACACAGGAAGTTCTCTGCTCCCAGGCATGGGTCTCTGGGCTTCCTGCCCCGGAAGAGGTCACACAGGAAGTTCTCTGCTCCCAGGCATGGGTCTCTGGGCTTCCTGCCCCAGAAGAGAAGCAGCAGGCCCAGCACCCAGCAAGGTTCAATGAGATAAACTGAGTCACTCAAAGAAAACAAAGGCCACTCTGGCCACAATTTCTTACATGGCATTTTAAAATTATGGCAGAACCAATGGAAATATTGAAACCTAGACATAATCTGATTATATTTCTTGTTTGGAAAATGGCACTTTTTAAAGGTACTGTGAAGTCAGCAAAATACAGACATCCTCGTTCATTAATTTTTCATTTAATTTCCAGGTGATATTCTGTGGGGAAATTATTGCTTGCAGTTTATTAGAAGTTTGTTCAGATATTATCTCATGAAATGGAATGTTGTTCAAGGTGCTTTATGTCTGGGATTCTATGCTTTCTATGGTTCACTTAATTTCTGTGAGTTTCATTTTCATCTCATATAAAATAGAGATAATAATACTTGTTCTGCCTACTTCACATACTTATTGTTAGCAGGGGCTTTGTAAATCTCAAAGAGGTACAAAAGTGAATGAAAATGGAAGGGTCTGTTCACTCCTGCTTTCACTAGGTAATCTTCCTCATTTCTGTTTATGCTCTGTTTTTCTGTCACTTTCCTTCCCACCTTCCACTTTTTTTCCCCAGAATTTTGCTTGAGCCCATTTTCTGTTTGAAAATCAGTTGAATTTGGTCCAAGGAAATATTGAATAAAACTGTGAGATTTTAAGAGCTAAGGATACTTATGCAAGCAAAGGAAGCCAGTCTCTGCCCTTAAGGCGATTATATTTGAATAGGAGAGGTATCATAGTGTAGATAAATAAGATCGATGTAGAGTAGATTAGAAGGTAATCTGAGAAAATGCTAGAAGCTGAGGAGACTGGGAAAGGCCTCCTGCAGAGGGTGGGTTTTGATCATAGTCTTGAAGGAAATCAAAGGGCTAATTAAAGAGGCAGAGCATTGATTGGGAGGGGGGTATGAAGGCCAGACAGTGCAAAAGCCTGGAGGTAGCAGAGTATCATGTTTGAGGAACTGCAAGTAGGCCAAAGTACCTGGATCATAGAGGCACAGAGGTGAGGAACGTATGAGGAGAGTAGAAATTTAGAAAGACCTTTAAGTGCCAAACAGAGGACTTTACATAGGTAGCCACTAGGGCTCTGAGGAGGGGAGGGAGAGGCTGACATAGTTAGACTTACACTTTAAAACTATCACTTTGGAACACTGACAGGTTAAGTGAGGGACATGCATCCAATGTGCATCACAGTCAAGATTTGAACTTGCTTCCAAGGTCAGCTCTCTCTCCCCATTAAGCAACACTGTCTCTTTATTTCTTAGATAAGTGTATATCCATAGTAACTTTTGTATTATCTTAGGTTCTTAATATTTATTGATTGATTGATAATTGTATTTTCTATTTTGTTCTCTTTTATTTCTCTTGTGTCCTCTCTTTATCTCTTTATTTTGGTGTCTTTCTCACCTTCTCTTCTATCCTTCTGGATGAAATTGGATTTTGCCTTCTTTTTTTCCTGGTGCCAAACAGAACACAAACCACCAAAGATGAAAATTCATTAGAAATTTATGAGTCACAGAATTCAAATGAGTTTTTATCAACTTAGAGTCTCCTTTATTTTAAATATGGGAAAATGTCCAAACAAAGGTCCTTGAAGAATCTTTTTTTCAAGTGAAACAAAAAGTATAAATTATTTGAAATAGTAATATCTCTGTTGCCTTTATGTTGAAATGGCCCGTTACTGCCCATTAAGCCGGATTCTTAATATTGGGAGTGTGAGTCTTGAGCAACCTTTAAGACAGTGATGTCACGCAAAGAGAAATGAGAGCCACTAAACCACACATAAGGTTCCTTGCAGGCTGCACATTGACTTAGTTTCCAAATATATTATCCAAATGTACAGATATTTATTTATTTTGTCAAATATTGTAATCTGGTTTAGGCAGCACTCTGGAATGTTGAGGCTATAGGTTGACACCTCTGCAATAAGATGTACATGTATTTCATTTGGGTTGGATTTGGATTTATACCTATTTTCTGACCCTGGGATCTAGAAGGATTTCTCTATCTGACCCTACATTCAATGCTTTTTCCACTGTTCTAAGTATAACACTACCTACGTGAGGACAAAGTATGTGAGGAGAAAAGGTAATGATTTTTGGAGTCTACTTCCTGCTTCAACAGGTGAGGGGGATTATTTTCAGAACAGGACCTGATAGACAAAAGTAGGCAAAAAGCCTTCAATGGGCTTGAAGCAGAAATAAAATCTGAAAAAAGTCAAAGGGACAGGGAATCTCAGGACTTATACATGGGGGCCCAGCATTAATGAGATCCTTATTAATCTGTGAAATTTTTAAATTATTTTATTCATATATATGTGTATATATGTACATATATACACATATATATTTCCCCATGATATGTAATAATGATCTTTTAAAAGAACATGAGAGAAGCTGCTTATTATCTTCTTTAAGCATCCCAAGCAAGGAAGATAAAGCTCTGCATTTTTTTCCAGCACACAAAAACTGTGTAGCAGGAACCTCAGTCCAGAGAGGAGAGGCTTTGGTAGTGAGAAATCAGAAGGCCAAGTAAGCAAGTCCTGCAATGTCTTGGTGAAAAAAAAGGAGTAGAATTTCAGGATATAGTAGGTCCAGGCCACTGTGATCCTCTGATCACAAATTATTTGCTGCAGAGGCTCTAATGTTGCTGAGATGGGAATTATAGTAGGGCTGACTTCTTAGTCTTCTGTGTACCGCGACCTTGGGGCAAATTGATTGGTGTCCTGATGTATTCCAGCTATTTATTAGGGGAACTTATGTGAGCATACTACCATAGTAAAGGCACTATGAAGATCAATTGGCCATCTAATTGGTTCCAGGTATTTAAGGGCAGCATGGGGGACTGGAAAAACAGTTCCCTGAAGGTCAAGGTAGGATTTTTCTAGATTCCATTGCCCTTCTTTAAGGATTAGTCAGTTTAATCTGGTCGATCATGGCCATGACTGTTAAACACAATATTAGCTGAAAAAAAAATATTGGGGATATCATCTCGCCCTCACTCCCACCCTCCCTTAAAGAGAACGTAGAAAACATCACAGAATGCATATATAAATATAAAAAGGAAAAATAAAAAGCTATTATAGAAATTCAATTAAACTGGCTTTAATTTCATAAATTTAAAACTGGAAGAGATCTTAGATGCAAGCCATTCTCCATTTTTAGGATGAGGAAATTGTAGAAGGCATAGTGAGGTTAAGTGACATCCACGATCAACCAACTAGCAAGTATCTAAGGTAGGATTTGAACCTAGGTCCTCCTGACTCCACATCCAGTCCCCTAACCACAATACTGTGCAGCTTCTTTCTCCCTCAAGATCCTTAGGTAAAGAATTTGGGGTATTCTACCCTAGAACCAGAATGAACAATTTGACCTCTGAGGGTTTATCCATTGAGGGTTTAGGGAGAAGAGCATGGGGTGGGGGGGGGGCGGGGTAGAAGAAGAATGGGAGGTAGATGTGCCTTTTATAATACTTTGCTCACAATGAATAGCACACAACTGTTAAGTAGCTGACTTGAGCACACAAATATCCAATCCAGGAGTCCAGGATAATAGCAGTTCTCCTTTTAAAATCACAGTACTTAATGATATACTCACAGAGCCTTTCATGCAAAATGACCCTTTTGGGTCATTTTTTTTGAAAGCTGTAAGATATATTATATTCTTTTATTCTTATCAACACACATACCATCACCACTGTTTTCTGTACAGTAGACATTTCCTACCCTAGAGTTCGTACAATGATTTGTATCCGTTGAAATGTTTTGCTGTTCCTCATATTATCTACGTGGAAAGAGTTCAGAGATCTATAGTAATTACCAAAGAATTATCCTTTCCAAGGTCACATACACAGTTTACATTGATCAGCTTGTAGGAAAAATTAAACCTCACTGGATTTTCTTCCCCTACTGTGTTTTACAGTTTTAGAAGGTAAAATATCTATTTTTTAATCACAGTATTCATCATCAAAAATGGTTTTCCTAATAGCCCCTTCATTCTGCTAGTGGGGTATTTGAATATTTCATAGGTAGACAGTGAAAAATGTTGAAAGTATTAACTTAGTGAGTATAGATTTTTATTTCAAGAAATGGATAACACAGTTTAGACTTAGGTGCAGCATGATTAATCATCTTAATTCAGTTTTCTTAACAGAACTTTTATTATGGTGCAGAGAGCTTAAACTGTATAGGTGGTAGGCATAAAAGAGGCTATTTTATATCAGAGATGCATTCAGTTACAACTGAATCATGAACCAACTTTTATAGTTAATGACTTCATGAATTAATTTGAGCTAAAGTGTTTCTCCTATTATATTTCTTCCTTTCCTTTTTTATTAGTAACATTTTGAAGTTGCTACTTATTTCAAATGTCCTAAATATTTAAGTGAGATACTCTTGGTCATTTTAATAGCCCAACTACTGCTAAAGAATGCTGTAGCATATTTGTTTTCAAGTAGGAAAAGTGATTCCAGTTTTTCCCACATTTTAGACATATATGGAATGACTTTGTTCGTAGATATAGATATTTTATTAGTGATGTCAAAAGATGTGTAATTTTTACAGAAAAAAAACCTTCAACATTCTATGTGGAAGAAATAGAGGCATTATATGTTCATGTTTGAAATTGAGAAGGCCTTAAAGATTATTTAGTCCCACCCCCTCATTTTAGAGATGAGGAAATTGAGGCCCAGAGAAGAGACATGCATTAGATTGTTAACAACAATGTTCTGTCCAAACATTTCATCATCGAACTCAAAGTGGGAATGATTTTTTTAAATAACATTTTATTTTTTTCCCAATTACATGTAAAAACACTTTTTAATAATTGGGGTTTTTTTAGTTCAAAATTCTGTCTTCCCCCTCCCTGAGACAGTAAATTGGATATCGTTTATACATGCGCAGTCATTTCCATATTAGTCATTTTGTGCAAGAAGACTTGAACAAAAACAAAGAAAGAAGATGAAAAATAGTATGCTTCAGATAACACCAGTTCTTTCTCTGGAGATTGATATAATTTTTCATCATGAGTCCTTTAGGATTATCTTGGATCATTGTATTGCTAAGAATAGCTAAGTCATTCACAGTTGTTCATCATACAATATTGCTGTTTCTGTGTACAATGTTCTCATGGTTCTACTCCATTCACTCTGCATCAGTTCATGTAAGTCTTTCTAGGTTTTTCTGAAATCATCCTGCTTGTCATTTCTTATAACACAATACCATTCCATTACATTAATACACCACAATTTGTTCAGACATTCCCCAGTGGGCATCCCCTCAATTTCCAATTCTTAATCACCATAAAAAGAGCTACTATAAATACCTTTTGTACATAGGTTCTTCACCATTCCCCCCCCCACACACACACATCTTTTTTTTTTAATCTCTTTGGGATACAGACTTAGTAATGTCATTGCTAGGTCAAAGGGTATTCACAGTTTTATAATCCTTTGGGCATAGCTCCAAATTGCTCTCTAGAAAGGTTGAATCAGCACCATGGAAAAATAAGCTAAAAACTAATTGGAAACTAAATAATTTAATTCTAAAGAGTGAGTGGGCCAAAGATCAAATCAGAGAAACAATCAATAATTTCATTCAAGAGAATGACAATAATGAAACAACATACCAAAACTTATGGGATGCAGCAAAAGCTGTTCTTAGGGGAAGTTTTATATCTCTAAATGCCTACATGAATAAAATAGGGAAAGAGGAGATCAATGATATGGGCATACAGCTGAAAAAGCTAGAAAAAGAGCAAATTGAAAACCCCCAATTAAATACCAAATTAGAAATACTGAAAATCAAAGGAGAGATTAATAAAATTGAAACCAAGAAAACTATTGAATTAATAAATAAAACAAAGAGCTGGTTTTATGAAAAAACCAATAAAATTGACAAACCTTTGGCCAATTTGATTAAAAAAAAGAAAGAAGAAAATCAAATTACCAGTATAAAAAATGAAAAAGGTGAGGTCACCTCTAATGAAGAGGAAATCAAAACAATAATTAGGAATTATTTTGCCCAACTGTATGCCCATAAATTTGACAACCTTAGAGATATGGATGAATATCTACAAAAACATAAACTGCCCAGACTAACAGAGAAGGAAGTGAAATTTCTTAATGACCCCATATCAGAAAAAGAAATTGAGCAGGCCATCAACGAACTCCCTAGGAAAAAATCTCCAGGGCCAGATGGTTTTACATGTGAATTCTATCAAACATTTAAAGAACAACTAATTCCAATACTTTGCAGACTATTTGGGAAAATAGGGGAAGAAGGAGTCCTACCAAATTCTTTTTATGACACAAATATGGTACTAATACCTAAACCAGGTAGAGTTAAAACAGAGAAAGAAAATTATAGACCAATTTCTCTAATGAATATTGATGCAAAAATTTTAAATAAAATATTAGCAAAAAGATTGCAGCAACTCATTACGAGAATAATACACCATGACCAGGTAGGATTTATTCCAGGAATGCAAGGCTGGTTCAATATTAGGAAAACTATTAGCATAATTGATCATATCAACAACAAAACTAGCAAAAACCATATGATCATCTCAATAGACGCAGAAAAAGCCTTTGACAAAGTACAACACCCATTCCTATTAAAAACACTAGAAAGCATAGGAATAAGGGGAACCTTCCTCAAAATTATAAATAGCATCTACCTAAAACCATCAACAAGCATTATTTGTAATGGGGATAAACTAGATGCATTCCCAATAAGATCAGGGGTGAAACAAGGATGTCCATTATCACCCCTATTATTCAATTTGGTTCTAGAAACATTAGCTGTAGCAATAAGAGAAGAAAAAGAAATTGAAGGAATTAGAATAGGAAAAGAAGAAACTAAATTATCACTTTTTGCAGATGATATGATGATTTATCTAGAGAATCCTAGAGAATCAAGTAAAAAACTACTTGAAATAATAAACAACTTTAGCAAAGTTGCAGGATATAAAATAAACCCACAGAAATCCTCAGCATTCCTATACATTACTGACAAAGCCCAACAGCAAGAGATAGAAAGAGAAATTCCATTCAAAGTTACTGAAGGCACTATAAAATATTTGGGAGTCTATTTGCCAAGACAAACCCAGGGCCTATATGAACATAACTATGAAACACTTTTCACGCGAATAAAATCAGATCTAAATAAATGGAGAAATATCAGTTGCTCATGGTTAGGCCGAGCTAATATAATAAAAATGACAATTCTACCTAAATTAATCTATCTATTCAGTGCCATACCAATCGAACTACTGAAATTTTTTTTTACTGAGCTGGACAAAATAATAACAAAATTCATTTGGAAAAACAAGAGGTCTAGAGTATCTAGGATATTAATGAAAAGACATGCTAGGGATGGTGGTTTAGCCACACCAGATATTAAACTGTACTACACAGCAGCAGTCATCAAAACTGCCTGGTACTGGTTAAGAAACAGGGGTGTGGATCAGTGGTATAGGATAGGTACACAAGTAGGTGAAATCAACAAGTTTAGCAATCTACTCTTTGATAAACCCAAAGAAGCCAGTTTCTGGGCTAATAATTCACTATTTCACAAAAACTGTTGGGAAAATTGGAAAATGGTAGGGCAAAAACTGGGCATAGACCAATATCTTACACCATATACCAAAATAAAGTCAAAATGGGTTCATGATTTAGGAGTAAAAGTTGACACTCTAAGTAATTTGGGAAAGCAAGGAATAGTTTACTTATCAGATTTGTGGAAAAGTAAAGAATTCATGACCCAACAAGAGATAGAGAGCATTACAAAATGCAAAGTGGATAATTTTGATTATGTCAAATTGAAATGTTTTTGTACAAAAAAAGCCAATGCAACAAGAATTAGGAGGGAAGCAGAAAATTGGGAGAAAATCTTTGCAACTAGTATCTCTGATAAAGGCCTCATTTCTAAAATATACAGGGAGCTAAGCCAAATATATAGGAATACAAGCCATTCCCCAATTGAGAAATGGTCAAAGGATATGAACAGGCAGTTTTCAGAGGAAGAAATTAAAGCTATCTACAGGCATATGGAAAAATGCTCTGGATCGCTGCTGATTAGAGAAATGCAAATCAAAACAACTCTTAGATACCACATCTCTCCTGTCAGATTGGCTAAAATAACAAATCAGGAGAATGATAAATGCTGGAAAGGATATGGGGAAATTGGAACATTGTTGCATTGCTGGTGGAGCTGCGAGCTGATCCAGCCATTTTGGAGGGCGGTGTGGAACTATGCCCAAAGGGCTATAGAAATGTTCATACCCTTTGACCCAGTAATACCACTTCTAGGGTTGTATCCCAAAGAAATCACGCAAGCGGGAAAAGGACCCATATGTACAAGAATATTTATAGCAGCTCTCTTTGTGGTAGCCAAGAATTGGAAAGCAAAGGGATGCCCATCAATTGGGGAATGGCTGAACAAGCTGTGGTATATGAAGGTGATGGAATACTATTGTGCCATAAGAAATGGGGATGATGCAGACTTCATAACAACCTGGAAAAACCTACACGACATAATGCTGAGTGAGCGGAGCAGAGCCAGGAGAACGTTGTGCGCAGCCACAGATATGTGGATTCCGTGAGGACCAACCCTGACATACTGCGCTTCTCTCAGCAACCTAAAGGGGCAAGGACAACTCCAGGGGACTCACGATGGAGAATGCTATCTTCATTCAGAGAAAGAACTGCGAAGTTTGAATACAGACTGAGGCACACTACTACATGCTCGCCTTTTCTGCTTCTCTTTTGTTTTTGGTTTTGGGTTTTTTTTTTTTTGTTTTTTTTTTTTTGGTTCTGTTTCTTCTTTCTCATGATTCATTCCATTGGTCAAAATTCTTCTCCACGACTTGACTAGAGCATAAATTAATTCAATGCAAAGTT
This sequence comes from Trichosurus vulpecula, assembly GCF_011100635.1. Lineage (NCBI taxonomy): Eukaryota > Metazoa > Chordata > Mammalia > Diprotodontia > Phalangeridae > Trichosurus > Trichosurus vulpecula. Next base: position 164,613,666 of record NC_050580.1, on the reverse strand, counting down.
ATACATGACAGTTATATGAGACTTCATGCCGTCTTGGGGAGGGAGGGGGGAGGGAGGGGAGAAAAACTGGAACTCAAAACTATGTAGAACCGTGTGTGGTAAACTAAAAATAAATTTAAAAAAAAAAAAAAAAAGGGCAAGCAGAATTTAAACTTTTTTTGTATAAAGGGGAGCAGTAGTATTTATCAAATCATTGTCGATTTGATAAGCATTTCTCAAGGACAGAGTGTTCCTGTTTGTAAAATAATATTATTTGTATTCTAGACTTCACTTGTTTACATTAACCCAATGTTATAGATGTCAAATTCTTTTTTTTATAATTGCTGATTGTGCTCTGCATAGAATGAGAATTTTGTAGATGTTAAAAAAAAAAAAAAAAAAAAAAAAAAAAAAAAAAAAGAAAGGTTGAATCAGTTCACAATGCTATCAACAATACATTGGTGTCCCGGTTTTGTGGGAATGATTTTTAATAATTTTATTATGTAGCTGCTAACTAGAAGGAACCTTAAAGACCTATTTCAAAAGCACTTTATTTTCAAATGAGGAAACCAAGGCCTGGAGATATGAAATGACATATGTCTAGTCATTTTTATTATCAGTGTTACTTTTGGTCTCCCCTGTGGTACAGAGGGAGAGAAGTTATGTGCAGCAATAAAAAAGAAATATTTTTTAATTGACCATTACAAGGAATGATTAATTTCATGTCCTTGAGAAGTGAATACCCTTAAAATTTAGGAAACTCTTGGTATCTGATGGACAAGAGCAAGATATGCACTTTCTGAAGCCAGTCGTCATTATTATTTGACTTGTCCTAAAACATAGGTCTGACCATATTACTCTCCTGCCCAAGTGGCTTTCCATTGCCTGTAGGACAAAATACATGCCCCTTTGTTTGGCATTTAAAGTCATACACAATCAGTTTCCAGCCTGACTTTCTGAGCTTATTGGATATTAGGACGCTTTGTACACTCTATGTTACAGACAAACTAGCCAACCTGCTATTCCCTATCTACAATGTCCCATCTTCCACCTCAGTAAAGACTACATATACCCTTAGATCTAGAATATGTTCCCTTCTCATTTCTGCTTTAGAAACTTGGTATCTTCCTTCAAGAACAGTTAGGTGGTAGCACTGGGCTTAGAATCAAAAAGACTCATAGTCATGAGTTCAAATCCAGCCTCAGACCCTTACTAGTTGTGTGACCCTAGGAAAGTCACTTAACCCCATTGGCCCCAGTTTCCTCATTTGTAAAATGAGCTGGATAAGGAAATGGCAAACCACTCCAATATCTTTGCCAAGAAAACCCCAAAATGGGATCATGGAGAGCTGGGCATGATTGCAATGACCCAAGAACAACAAAGCTTCCCTCAAGGTTTAACTCAAATGTTTAACTCCAATTTGAGGCCTTTGCGATTCCTCCAGATTATTTAGTGCTCTCCCTCTCCTGAAATAACACTGCAAATAGTTTGGTATTTACTTATTTGTACACCTTTTGCCCCACCCCTAATAGAACATAAACTCCTCGAGGAAAAGGATTATTTTCATTTTTGTATTTGCATCCCCAGTATTTTTGTTAAATGAGAGGAAATGTTCTTAATTCAAATACAGGCAGGGAATAATGAAGTTTACTACTATCTACCTTTACTGCATTTCCTTCTCTAACACTGATTTTTATATGTAATGGGAGTTTCTATTCTTGCCTGGTAGACTATAAGGAAGCAACAGAACAACACAGAATTAGTCAAGGAAGGTCATGATTGAGGAGGACCTAAGAGATCATCCAAGCAAATTTCCTTTTACAGATGACAAAATTGGGGTCAATAGAATTTAAATAACTTTCCCAAGGTCACATAGCTATGCCACTTTCCATAAAACATTTTCCAGGGCTCTGAACTTGGAACCTTCCAGAAAGGAGATGGTCTTCAGCAGGTCACATTGGCCTCAGCAGAACAGGAGCAGAAAGAAAGTAGAGCTTATGAAGCCAGGACCTTTATATATATATTCCTGTTCAAACTGGTAAATGTCAACTACATAGTAGAGTGGATGGAGCACGGGACTTAGAATCAGGAAAACCTGAGTTCAAATTCTTCCTCAATCACTTACTAGCTTTGTGACCCAGGAAAAGTCATTTAACTTTTTTCAGCCTTTCTTTACATGTGAATGGGGATAATAATGGCACCTCCTTCATAGGGTTGTTGTCAGGATGAAATAAGATAATATATGTAAAGTGTTTTACAAACTTTAAAAAATATGTGTATATGTAACATGTTAGCTATTATTATTATTCCTACTAAGGGAAGAATACATTGTTTCATCTGGTAGTGTAGAAATAGTATATTATAGTTATATATATATATATACATACATATACATATACATATACATATATATGTATGTACATATATGTATATATGTGCGTGTGTATGTTACAAGGTCAGAAATGGCATCTGTAGCATGAAATATAATCCATAGTTATCAACTTTTCAAATTCATTTACATACTTTTCCATATATAAATGTAGTTCCGTATCTTCTCCCCGAACTTTGAAGGGGAAATAAATGTTTCCTTCCTCCACAGGCCTCTTCCATCACCCCCACCACCCCTAACCAACATCTACTTCCCTATTCTTTACTTCAGTATAACTAGGCTCTTTCCTGAACAGGAGACACTTTTATAGTTTCAACCTCTGCTTGTGTAGGCATAGGCAATAATTGGCTTCTCCCATCATATGACTTGCTGATTCTTCTTCCAGTTTCCTTTATCTAGACTGTAACCATTAGACATACTCAGGAGTTAAAGTATTTAATAATGAATTGGAAGCTTAGACCCCAGGAGAAGCCAATATGAATGGTTATAAGAAAATATTTCCTCAGTTCATTAAAAATCTGTATCCCAATTGCCAACATTATTTACACGATATTCTTGATTTCAGAGTTAAAAGGAGTCAGGATATTACACAAGTAAATAAAATAGATTATAAAGTAATAAAACATAGGAGATTAATCTATGAAGCCCATTATACAGTTCAGAAGGTAGACAGTCTCAGTTTTGTGTGTGCGCGTGCACATATGTTTTTAAATAGATGTTGAAAGAGATGCATTATATTAGAATAGATAGGAAATCAGGAGGAAAATAAGCCATTTGCAACCTTCATGATGTTTTATTTCTCCCATTATGTTAGACGTAAAAGCTACCAGTCACATAAAGTAGGTCATTGTGCTTGTGTTAGTTCAGCGAGACGTTTCCAGATGAATGGGTATCAAGGATTCTTTGCCATGGTGAATTGCCTTACTTATTTACTTTTCCTTGACTCATAGGCATTGCCTCTATTTATCTGGCCACATGTTGTTGTCATGAAATAATGAGGACAGATATCAGGAAATTTCTCTGTTCTCTGAATTCAGGTACTTTCATGACTGAACAGTCTCAATGTTGAACAAAGAGTGTTATAAGCTCTTGATGTCTATGCATATTGTCCATTTACCTAGATGCCTAAAAGAGGCAAATAGCAGTGTGCAATAATAGATGGCATGTTGGACTAAGAGTCAGGAAGACCTAGATTCAAACCCTGTCTCAGATATATTTGATTCTGAGAAAGTAAATTAATCTCTCTGGACCTCAGTTTCTTCATGTGTAAAAGGAGGGGGTTGGACTCAATGGTATCTGTGGATCCCTCCATCTCTAAGTCTATGATCTGATGCCTAGCAAAAGATTGAATGCCTTGCATAATCACTTTGGAAAATTAAGTCTTCCTAATACTATTCAATTTGCTTTTGGAGGGTGTCATCTAGTTAAATGCACATCATTGAAATATACAATATTTTGAGACACTCAGGCCAGGACAGAGCTTATCTGTATTGATTTATCCTCCTGTTCATGTATCTTCTGTAGTTGAAATATGTACTTTTTACCAAGCTGCCCATGGGAGAACACTCAGGTAGCACGGCTCTGGTATAGGAAGACCCAGACTCAAATCTAGCCTATAAACCTTATTGCCTGTATGACCTTGCACAAGTTACTAAAATTTCCTGCGACTTTGTTTACTTATCTGTAAAATGAAGTGGTTGGTCTAGACTGCAGGGGTGGGGAACCTGCAGCGTCAAGGCCGCATGTGGCCTTCTAGGTCCTCAAATGTACCCGTTTGACTCAATCCAAACTTCAAAGAACAAATCCCCTTAATAAAAGGATTTGTTCTGTAAAACTTGAGCTCAGTCAAAAGGGTGCACCCAAGGACCTAGAGGGCCATGTGTGGCATCAAGGCCGCAGGTTCCCCACCCCTGGCTAAGATCTCTTCCAGCTCTAAATATATATCTATATATATCTATACATATACATTCATACATATATACATATACACACATACACATGTATAATCACTGCCTCACAGGCTAAGGAGCTTTCTATACTCACTACCATGATGGAGCACCCCACAGGGACTGACTTTGCAGAAAGAAACCCAAGGTAAGTAGAATTACTCCTGGCTTTGTAATTGATTCCCAAGGAACTTAGAGAAGGCATACCCTGACTCCATAAATTTTAAAAGTGTTCATTATTACTGAATATGCTGTATGGAGTATAATGTCTCATAAAATCACAGAGTAGAGGAACTTGTAACTTAATTAAACAACTGTTTCCCTATCCCAAGTCCCAAATACTGTAGATTTAAAATAATTGGACTGGAAAAGACATAATTAAAAAAAAAAAGAATAAAGAGAGTTGGAGCAGCCAGGTGGCACAGTGGTTAAAGTGCTGGCCTTAGAGTAAGGAAGACACAGCTTCCTGAGTTTGAATCTGGCCTCAGTCACTTTCTTAGCTGAGTGATCCTAGGCAGGTCATTTAACCCTGTTTGCCTCAGCTTCCCCATCTGTAAAATGAGTCAGAGAAGGAAATAGCAAGCCACTCCAATATACTTGCCAAGAAAACCCCAAATGGGGTCACAAAGAGTAGAACATGACTAAAAAAAACCTGAAAAAGCAATAAGGGGTTGATATCTAAGATAAGTAGGAAGACCATGACAGAGCACTAAGCTGACCTTAAAGCGTTCCATTCTCCACTTCCCAATGAATGACATCTGAGGGTACTGGCACGTTTGATTACCACATCATTAAGAAAAAATCATGATGAGCAGGAGTGGTGCCACTGGATTGGAAGGAAAGAGAATAGTGGAAAAAGAGATGCATATAGGCCCGGGAGCTTAAATTTAATTCTTGGAAAAAATCTCAAATATTTTATCATAGGTTTCATTAGTGAACACCTAGAAAAGAACATGGTTATCTAAAAGAACTAACATGGTTTCCTCAAGAATAGGCCACAGCAGAAGAACTACATTTCTTTTTTTTTTTTGAGAAGTTAACTAAATTGGTAAGTCAGGAGTATGCTATGGATATAGTTGACCTAGATCTGAAAAAAGCATTCAACAAAATGTCTCAGGCTGTTCTTATGGGGGCGGGAAATGGAGACATGGGTTAGATGGTAGTAAAGTTCAGTAGATTAGGACTGGATTGAATGTCAGAGCTGTCATTTGTAGTTTGCTTTCTCCTTGAAAGGAGGTCTCCAGGGGAAGATTTCAAGATCTCTACTTAACTCTATGCTTTTGAAGAACTTTATCTGTGACTTCAATAATGGCATAAATTTCATGCTCATCAGACTTTCAGAGGACATAAAACAAAAGAGATTTAACATAATGGATCAGAGTTAGGATCCAAAAAGACAGAACATTGGGCTAAATAAAATAAGGCATAATTGAAGGGATAGTGACTAGACCTATGAGTCTGTTGATAAAAGGAACTCCTGTATAATGCTGAAACTTCTTCCAGTTCAGATGATTGCCTTTTCTGCAACATAGAGTCTTGGGGAGTTTTCTAGAGCATTTGGAGGTTATGTATCTTTTTTCTAGGGTCAGCCAGTATGTGTCAAAGGGAAGACTTCAATTTAGTCATCTCTCTCCAATGAATTATATCACTCTGATTCAAGATTAAATTTAATAGAACTAAATATAAAGTAAGACCAATCATAGAATCAGTCTTAGAGCTGAAAGGGACCTTAGAAAACACATAGTCCAATTTCATCACTTTGTAGACAAAGAAACTGAGGCCCAGACAGGGTAAGTGATTAACCCAAGGTCACACAGGTAGGAAATGACAGAATTGGGATATAAATTCAGGAAAACTCAATACTCTTTCCACTGCATTCTGTTGCCTCTCTATGTTCAGTCTTAGACTTGAGATAAAAATAAAGTCAACTTCAGAAGGTTAGACAGTAGTTTGTCTGGAAAAAGACCTCTTTATATTCTTTTTTTAAATTTTTTTAAAATTTATTTTATTTGCATTTCACAGAACAAAACAAACATTTCCGTAACAGTACAAGAAAAAGGTGATTGCACATGAAACTGCAAATCTACCATGTACAACCTGTTATTCCCTCCAAATATACAATAAGGTTATCATGCAAATTTCTTTTTTTTTCCTTCCTTCCCCCCACCACCCTAGAAATGGCTAACATTATACACAAATAGATATATGCGCACATGTATATGTATATTTATTTATATATACATATATGTATATATGTATATTATATATGTAAAATTGTTCTATGTATACTTCTAGTTATCAGTTCTTTCCCTGAATGCAGATAGCATTTTTCTTCATATGTCCTTTATTTTTAATTCAGTTATTTATTCTTATTCTTAATTCCCTGGGTTGTACCTAAACATGTAAGCTATCACAATGCCCTCTTCCCCTCCACACACACACACACACACACACACACACACACACCATATACACTGACCATCTTACCACTTCTACAAGGTTTCTATCCCTTAATTTAAAAAAAAACAATGATGTTGCTTGTTCCAAATGATGTCATTATGCTATGGAGCTTATACATGACCTTCTAGGAGGCAGAAACTAAAGCATTTTGTGCAATAGCAAAAATACTGTGAGCTCAGAGAAATAAATATTACCAATAATAAAAAGTCAGTCACAAAGTACATGCAGCATATTATCCATAATTTTACCTATATGGAAAATATGGTGTAAAAAACATCATCTGGAATTTATATGACCAGAAATGAAGGCTTGGGTGTTTAAGTGGTGAGAAAAAGAGATGTGGAAAGATGGACAGTTTGAACACTATACATATCCACAAAACAGTAAGACATCTAGTAGATCTCTAGCATATTGTTTTAATTCTTTATGGATGATTTTGGGGCAGCTAGATGGCACAGTGGGTACAGTGTGAGACCTAGAGTTAGGAAGACCTGAATTCTAACCTACCCTGAGACACTTTCTTGTTATGTGACCTGGGAAAGTCACTTAACCCTGTTTTCCTCATCTGTAAAATGAGCTGGAGAAGGAAATGGCAAATGATTCCAGAATCTTTGCCAAGAACATCCCAAATGGGGTCACAAAGAATCAGACAGGACTGAACAACAGAAAAGCATGAATGATTTATGGTAAGACAAGAATTACATTGGATGAAAAGTCTGGATGGCTTGAGATAAACACTAGTATAGAGGATGTCACCATAGAGAAGATCCCAGGTAAAAAGAAGTATCAAAGTCATTGAAAGATTTTTATTGTGGGAAATTGCTAAATTTATTTGTCATAATTAATTTTTAGAGACAAGTACAACTTCTTTTGTTGGAACTAAGTAAGCTTGAATAGATTGTAAAGCATATTTTTCTTGAACTTTGTATTTATTATTTATGTAGGATATATACCTTACAGATCAAAGGTTGGTTGATTTGTTTAGAACTGATAAAAGTATCAAGCTGAGATTAAAGTCAGTTGTAGGGTTGTTTTTTAATAAATTGAGGACTAAGGAGAAATCTGTTTTTTTTCTAATGACTGAGTTCAGAACAGAAAATCTGAGGTTTTCCTAGACTTACTGAAGTTATAACTACTTCTCTGTTCATTGAGAACAGGTTAGAATTCTGGTGGGGTCAGCCCATAGTAGATTGAATAGATTGAAACCTAGAGAGCATTGACTTAGTACTTATAGATGCAATCTATAAGAGTTGCCTTTTGACAGTTTTCCCAGTAGTTTATTAAAATGGCATTCATTTGTGATCAAGCCAAATGATTAGAATTCATTGCTGTTAGATATTAAAGACCAAACTCTGTAAAGCTTTGAAATAAAGTTCTCTATCTTTTTATGTTTAGGGATTGATGGGAAGAAAGAGGACGCTAAATAGTGGTATTCCTAAGGTCAGCCTTCAGCATGTAGCTTTAGAAAGAGTCATGGAGAGATGATTTTTAGCCATCAGTTTGTTGAACCAATATTTTCATGACTGTTGACAGGTATTAGTAAATGCCAGCTCTTGATCACCTCTCATGGTCATACCACTCTGTTCCCCACGCAGACCAGCAGTAATGAACAGGGCCAGCCATCAGTAGGGACTGGACATATGTATTCATGGTCTAGATTGAAGTTTCTCAAGCACAAAGAAAAGCCCTGCTCCAAGAGGGTCAACAAACAACAGCTTAATCATTCAGAGCCAAGGATAAGATACTAGGTGGCCTTAATATTTTATGGATATCACCGGAGCTGAAAATGGGATGCAGGATCCAAATTAGAGGCTTAAGTTAGTACCAGAGAATCAGTTAGGAGTCGATAAAGAGAAGAGGTTGAGGATCTAACAGAAGGTTCATGTACCATGAGTATGAGAAGGACTTAAGTTTAACATTGAGTCTGAGGCAATTTGCTGAACTCAGCATCTTGTAGGTTACATGAATTTTTTTGCTGAATGTCCAAAAATATGAAGTCAGCTCTGCTTTCTATCTTGTACTAAATAGGTATCAGCTGGACAGTTCTCTATGAGATAACATGGTACTTCTCAAGACCATTGAAATTGTTAATATCAGACAAGTTCAAATACTCGTACTACTATTTACTCCTTTTATGATCCTCAGCCAGTTACTTTACTTGTATGGGCCTCAGTTTCCCATCTATAAAATGAGGGGGTAAGAGTAGATAATCTCTGAGATCCTTTCCAATTCTGAATTCACAGTCCTACCCCTGATAGAAGTACCTTCACGGAATCTACCATCTACCAAAGGAGCACTCAGAAACCCATGGTTGCTAGCAGCTAAATAGTTGGCTGCTTGAACTCAAGAGAATCACATAGGGATTTGGCTCCAATGAATCCATTTTGGTCAACTGGTCCAAATATATTTATCCAACCACTATTATATGAGAAGCACCGTGTACTCAAGGATTTAAAGCAACATGATCCCTGCCCCAAAAAGCTTCCAATATAACTGGGGAGACAAGACAACATGCAAAGTGAGACAAATTAGTGGAATAGGAAACAACTACTAATGGGGTTAGTAATACTAGAAAGTTCTCAGGATGGCTGCCCATTAGCAAATGGGTTATATTTACCTAAGCAAAGAAAATTTTTAATGTAAGAGAATTATTGCAGGTTAAATTAGAGAAGGAGAAATTTGAATGATGTGTATTCAGGGGATAGTGAGTAGACCTTTCTGGTTGGTGACAATAGGGGGAGATGAGAGCAGAAAGTGAAGTTGGGGTGATACTGTGGAGGGCCTTAAATATCAGGTTCAGACTTTATTCTATGGGTGATAGTGAGGGTTTTTAGCAGCCATGTGACAAGAGTAGAGAGAAATCTTTGGAAAATAAGTCTGTTGGTAGTATGTTGAGTAGAAGCACTTTGTAGCCCTCTTCCAGCTATCTTTGGCACTTCTGTATTTGTCAAATCTCATTAAAATTTTGGTTATGATATCTAGAAACAAATGGTTAAGATAAAGATTTGAGCTGTTAATCCCCATTAAATTATGAAAAAGAGAGGTTGTGCTACATGCTGGTAATTATGGCCCCTGCTAGAGAAAAATAGCACAAAGGTATGGCAGTATATATAAGTGATAGGAGGGAAAGTTTGATCATAGCATTTTATCCCAGGTATGGCAACAACATTTCTGTACAATTGGATTGAGGGGAAACCCTAACAAGAAGGCACGTGATAATAATAGGCTTTCTTCATACTCTCACCTTAATTTTCCATGCCTACTCCACCTTGCACCTGCAGCACTATGGCCAAACTCCCAAAGGACAGGCACCCAAATTCAAGATAATCTTTGGATCCTCAACCTCTAAAACTATGCCTCACAAGCACCCACTAATGCATTTACCTTTAATTGCCAGACAGACAACAAATTAGATCAAAACAAAAGCATTTGTTGAAGTATCTTAATAAGAAAAGTAAAAACAAAATATTTCCCTCAAATACCTAGAGTTAACAAGAGCTCCCATGGGAAGTGTGGGTACACAAATAAAGCATATGTAGTGAACATGTGTCCAGGGCCTATGTGTGGAAGAACACCTAACATGTTGTAGAGATCACTGAAATCTTCTAATGATGTCATTACACTGCTCCCACCAGGCCAGCTCCAAGCTCATTTCGCATTCTTCTCTGGGTATTTATTGCTTTGCCAAAGATGTAGTCTCTACTACCTCTAGCTTCTTGCTGAGGTGAAATACATAGCTACTTCTTCATTAAGAAGTAGCATGCTTCCATGCTTAACTTAAAACCTGTACACTTCCTTAAGCGCTTCAAAAATTAAAAAAAAACCTCATGTTCTAGGATCACCAGTCTCTGCTGTTTTGTTCCCTCAAAGTCTTGGCTACTAAGGCATTATATCTACCTAGATGGAAGCTTTTATCCCCAAGTATCTACCTTTTAATAAAGAGTAAGGTTCTCCTGGACTCAGTTCCCTTACCCAGAGACCTCACGTTAGCTTAGAATAGTTATTCCATATACTCTTTTTCATTCTCAGAAGACCAAGCAATAAACTTGGTAATGGTTATGTGCCTAAAAATTACCAAACAGCTCTAGACATTTAGTGTCCCCTAGTTTTTAAAGCCTAAGTCAATTTTCTCCTGTAGATGCCAAGCCCAGAGGAAAAGGTCATTCATTGTCTCTGCTGCCTGCTCAGCTATATTCCTGGCCCTCTTGTATGCAGACATAACCACTCAAAGTCAGAAATACACTTTGCCACATACCCACCTAACCCTAACACAAAGAGCAAATATGATTATGGTGATCCAAATAGGAAAATTACCACTCCAGTAGCTAGAGTTAAGCTTTTCCCTTGGAAGACTGGATCTGGTCCATCAAAGGAGGCAAGCTAACTCAAAGATATTGGCCCATTTCATCCATCAGAATTTTTCAGGTAACATAACAAATGTGGCTTGATTTTATGCATATTCCATATTTGCATGTTAAGTTGTTCTAAAATGAGAATACCTATAACTGTTTTCGCATAACTGGTTTACTGGTCAGTTGACTGCAGTACATTGTCTCATGCAAGTTATTTTACGCTGCTTTACAGGCTGCAATACACCAGGCATTAAGGAAAAAATAGCATCACCTCAAAAGCACAAGAATCGAGAGTCAATAATACTGTGATTTTTCAAGTGAAAGCAGATGCTTTTTGAACTCCAAGAGGGCACGCATCACACCTGCTGTGCTTTAAATAAGCTTAAATGAAAAGGGAACCACGTATTAAAGATAAACAGAAAGACTTGCCAAAATCCGAGTTCAGAACTCGATAAACTCTGAACCTCCCTCATTTTTTTCATCCACTCATATAGGATTTAGTTAAAAATTGCATTGTTTTCTCTAGAGCCAATGGAAAACTTAATGTTTGGCAGATTCTAAAAACCAACAGAATAGTTTTCAATTATTTGTCATTTTGTTTTTGTGCATATATGTGTCTATTAATGAATCAAAAACCAGATTTCCATTAAAAAAGCTTATCCATTTACCTATAACATAGGCTTGTAACATAGAATGTTTAATTAGAGTGGAAAATGGAACACACTTGACCCATTCTAATTTGTGTGAGTATCTTATAGATACTCACTTCATTTAATTTTCCACTTTAGATCATTTTTTGTTGGTTTACCAACTACCTTGACATCTTTTTAACTAAGGGGTGACAAAAGACAGCAAGGTTATTTTTAGAGCATTTCCCATGGAAGTCATATTCCAAAATGTGGAGCTAACTTTAACAGATGAAACTACAGCCAACATGCCCTACATAATTGAAGAGTGCAAAGGGCAAACGAGAAACAATTTTATAATTGAAGAAGATAGTGTTGAGAAAATAGCCAGATTACAATATGTTAAAGGAAAGAAGAATCCTTTTCTTGCATTTCAAAAACCAAGAGACAAGTAGATTGTGAAAATCTGTAGATGATATATTCAGAACTTTTTTTAGGATTAAGGAATGAGTAGGTGGAGGAAATGGAAATAGTGAGGGTAGACTACTCTTCTAAGAGTTTCACAAATGAAAGGGGAGAGAGATGTAGGCATCCCTGAGGGGCTGTACAAAGGAATATCAACTTAATATGTGGTATAATGAAAAGTGCACTAGCTTTGAGGTAAGAAAATATGGGTTCCAATTTTACCTTTACTATTACTTCCTCCTATATGCCCTCCTCTGGACCTCAATCTCCTTCTCTATAAAATCCTGTTACATTGGAAAATCTCTAAAAGTCCCTTTCAACTCAAAATTGATGATCCTTTGATCACTCCTAGATTAAATTTCCAATGAAATATATTTTCCTTAGCTCCAAATGTATTTCCCTTAGTCTTTCCTCAGTGTTAACTTGGTTGGCCATTTTTGGTCACAATTGCATGTTTTAAACTATTCAAGTACCAGGATTTGGAGGACAGCCTGTATGTAAAATTAAATATATACAAAATATTTTTGAGGAGACATTAGTTGGGGTTTGTGTATGCTTCATGTAGAGATAATATTTAAGTTGAACCTTCAAGGAAACTATGGATTTTAAGAGACAGAAGTGAGAAGGAAAAGCATTTCAAGAATGTGTGAGGGACAGCCAGTGAAAAGTAAAGAAAGGAGATGGAGAGCTATACAAGAAGGCCAATTTGGCTGGACTCAGTCATACTCAGGATAATAAATTCATTGCCCTTTTGCTGCTGGTGACAGAGAGAATTTAGATGTAAAAATAGTGCTGTCTGTCTGTCCTCCAAAAATTATGAATATTTTTCTCATTCTTTTTTCCTTTGTGTACCAGATCCAAAAGTAGGTGGAAGCCTTCCATTGGTTAGGGGCTTAATTATTGTTTCAACAATAAATAATAGGTGGGAGAAATGTGAAAGGAAAATAAATAGGTTCTACTGTTCCTCCTAGCCACTTACAGTCATCTTCTGTGCAAAAGGGAATAATCAAGGGCTGGCCACAGTGTATGTGATTACACACACACACACACACACACACACACACACACACACACACACGCTACTCCTCAGGAGGCTCATCTGCTATTCAGAATAGGACCTTGGACAGAGATATGAGTAAGACCTTAAGTGATTTTGTTCTGAATGACTGAAAGGGTGTTATGAAGGTACTTACCAAGTATTAGTTTCAAAGAGTGAACTACTATTCAGAATGCAATCATCAGTCTGTAATTTGAAACAAACAAGGACACATATGTTTTATCATGTAGAGACACAACCATCAGGTCTAGATTCCAATGCTCCCTGTAGAAAGTATTACCATTTAACTCCCATAAAAATTCGCTGGAGCTAAGTTGGCTGAAAAAGTGAGGGTCTTTTGTCTTCTGAATTTTGACAGGTAATTTAATGGCTAAATTAAAGTTATATAGGTGCACTTGAATATTAGAAAAGCTGAATAAGGTAATGTGCCATGTAAAATGTAGCCCTGGGATATAATATAGATCTTAGTATAATCATCATATTTAGTACCAGAAGAAATTTAATAGGTTTTAATTCAACTCATTCATTTTACAGGTTAAGAAACTAAGCTTCAGAACATAAAGGACTTGCCCAAGATCCCACAAGTAGAACAGCAGAACCAAGATCCTTGACTCTAGATTAAATATTCTTTTTTGAAGGGCAGTATAGTGTTGTAGAAAGAACATTGGATTTGGTGTCAAAAGACCTGAGTTTGAAACTCGAATTTATTTCTTCCTATGCTGTGACCTTTGGAAAGTAATTTGAGCTTTAGTTTCCTCATTTGTAAGATGACCATGTAAATGAGATGACCTCTAAAGTCCCATACACTTCTAAATACCATAAAATAAGTGATTGTAAGGCGAGAAATGCCCTTCCACTTACAGTATTTCAGGAAGAGCCCTCAGAAGCTGTCTGGTCCAATTAATACCTAACCAGGAATTCTCCAATATTATTGACAAGTAGGTCAACAACTTCTTCTTAAAGATTTCCAGTGAGCAGGAACCCACTAACTCCTGAGGTAGCACATTGTGTTTTTGGAGAACTCTAATGATTAGGAAGTGTTTCCTTACAACAAGCCTACATCTGCTTTTCTGAAATTTTCACTTGTTGCTTCTACTTCTACCCTATAGAACCAAGCAGAGGATATTCAATCCCTCTTCAGCATAACAGTCTTCCCTTTAAGACAGCCACTGATTTCTCTCAACTCTCACATTGTCTTTTTTTCCAGGCCAAACATTCTCATTTTTTTTCAGAGCCTCAGGTGCTGTGCTTTCAAATGCTCTCCTCATCTGGGTCATCTTCCAGTATATGCTGGAGTGGTCAACATCCTTCCTAAAATGTGGCTCTAGGGACTGAAGGCAATACTTCAGTAGTTTGTCCAGGGCAGAGTAAAACAGAACTATATTCTCCCTTGTTCTGAATACTGTGCTATTCAATGCAGCCTATGATATCATTAACTTCTCAGTTGCCCATGTTACTTGACTGATTAACAGCAATGATTAATATGGAGTTTCCAGTCTAGTAAACCCCTGGATATTATTCACATTACCTATCTTCCATCCATGCTTTCCCTAGCCTATACTTATGAAGCTAATTTTATGAAGCCATGCAGAGAACTTTAGGTTAGTCTATCAGATCTCATCTTCTGGGATCTGTCACATGGTTCTACACTGTCAAGATATTTTGCAATCATAATTACTAATCAATATATTGGCTATCTCTCTAAAATTTATATCATTTGAAAATTAGAGAAGCATGGTTTCTCTACCTGCATCCAATTCATTAATAAAAAAAGATACAACAGCATTGTACTAAGATGAGATCCCTAAAACACTCAACTAAAGATGTCACATCCAGTTGATGCTGATCCATTAACATCAGCTCTTCAAGTACATTCATTCAGCCAATTAGAGCCAACTATTATCATGTAGCTCAAATCATTAAATGCCTTGCTGAAATCTAAATACATCGTGGCAATAGCATTCCCCTGATCCATGAGTCTAGTTACTTCATCAAAAAAAGAAATGAGGTTAATTTAGCATGACCTTTTTTTGATAAAGCCGTGCTGGCTTTCAGTGATCACTGTTGAAAATGTTCGCAAACTATCCCTTTAATAATGGTTTTTTTTTTTTTTTTGTAGAATTTGCCTAGGAATGGAAGTCAAACTCACTAGCTTAAAATTTGCAGGCCCCATATTCTTCCCATTTTTTTTCAAAATTGAGCCAGCTTTTTCCAGGTTTGCGGCATTTCTTCCAACCAACACGTTTTCACAGATAGTGTCCATCAAGTTCTTTCGGTATCCTAGGATACATTTCCTCAGGATCTGATACCCAAACTCACTGAAAATGACAAAGTACTCCTTTCATTTTCCAATTTATCTTTAGTTTCACATCCCTATTGAGCCTTTTTTCTATCTTTCCCAGGCCAAGGATCATTCTCCTTGAAAAAGAAAACAGAAAAAAGTAAAAGTTTAAATAGTTTTGCCTTTGCACCACCATCTTTTGTTATCATCCCATCTTTCCTAGGCATAGCTCTTATCCCTTTTCTAATCTTCCTTTTGCCCCTCATAGCTCTATTTTTTTCTTTTTTGTTGTCATTAATGTTTTCCATTAGCCTTAGTTCATGTGAACTTTAGCATTCCTGATTATTTTTGCAAAATTGTGCTACTTTTTTGTAGGAGCAGTTAGGTGGCTGTAGTCAGAAAGATCTGAGTACAAATCTAGCCTCAGACACTTACTAGCTGTGTGAACCTGGACAAGTCACTGAACCCTCTGTTTGCTTCAGTTTTCATGTCTGTAAAATGGGGATAACAATAGCACCTACCTCCTAGAATTGTTGTGAGGATCAAATGAGATAATAATTGTAAAGTGCTTAGCACAATGCCTGGCACACAGCAAGTGCTATATAAATTTTTCATATTAGCTATATAAAATTATTTTATAATATTTTTATAATTTTATAGTTATAAATTATAATTTATATGAATATATAATATATTATTTATAATATATTATAATTTTATAATATTATTGTTATTAGTATTATGCAATCTGTTATTTTCCCTAGATCCCATCCTCTATATGGGTCTTTTTAAAAAATAGTGAGTCTAGAATAGCATTTCTTCTTGTCATTTCCCCAGCCTTTTAAAGACTGCAAGTATTATTAATGAAAATCACCCAACTCCGTAAAGTGGCTCTGCTTTTGGAAGAGATGAAGCTCTAGCAGATTTCCAGATAAACAAAGTCTCCCATCTTATATCATATGTACCCATGCTGGGCTTGTCATATGTTTCCTGAACTCCTAATTCCTACTTTTGTCTCCATGCTTTGTTTTATACTTCTGTGATAATGTCACTTTTGTTCTTTCTTCCGTTACTTCCCTTACTGGGTTTCTGGATTTCATGTATTTTAAATACATAATGTAGCGTCACCACCCCTTTTTATCTTTTCTGTTCTTTTTGAATTCCAAAGTCATATTTTCATTGTGAACCCCATCCTACTAAATCTCAAGGTCAACAAGGCCAGATTTGCCTTGTAACAATTAGGATACATACTTCAACCTATTGGTTAACCATAGTTCTGCATTTGTATGAATATACATAATACCACAATTTTTCATTGCTTTCTCACTTCTTACAAATTGTCTGCCGTGGATTTTACTAGTTCTCTTCTTTTTCTCTGCAGTTCTCTATGATAGCATTCTTTGGAGATGTATGTGAGTAATTTTCCCTTTTCTCCTCCCTCTTAAAGCCTTCTTGCTCAGATTGGTAAGACTCTAGGCTAATAAATCTTTACTAGTTAGTCCTAGTTAGTCTCACTCCATGTTTTCATATTCAAGAGTTGATTATGTCTGTATTTTAAGTTAGATCCTCAGATGCTGTTGCTATTCAGTCATTTTTTTCAGTAGTGCCCAACTCCTCTTGACCCCATTTGGGATTTTCTTGGCAAAGATATTGAAATGGTTTGCCATTTTCTTTTCCAGCTCATTTTACAGATGAGGAACTGAGGCCAACAGGGTTAAGTGACTTCCCCAGGGTGACACAGCTAGTAAATGTCTGAAGCCAAATTTGATTTCTCAAAGATTTCCTGACTCCAGACCCAACACTATCCATTGTGCTACCTAGCTGCCACACCTTATTCAGTTATTATTTCCTAGATGTGTCCTATTCTGAATCCCTTATAAGCAATTGAAAGTAATGAAAATGACACCAACTTTGTTTCCAAGGGTTAACACATGATGGGGGCATCAATTATCACATCCTGGATACACATCCCAGGAAGACAGCAAAGTTCTCTGTTGTTTTGTCAGGTCAGCACATGGCCTTCAGGACTCCCTAACATGGTGATAACCATTGTCACTTGTGTCTTTTTTCCTTTGAACATTGCTGGATGATTTCTTACCTGGTAGTCCTTCTAGTCTAGATCCATATTATCACTCATTATTCTATAAAGAGCAGCTTCCTTCTGAGATATTCCAGCTTATCCCCATTATCCCACAAGTGTTAATGTGGGAGCAGCTTCATATGTCATACTCCCTGTAGCTCCAAGAGTTTAGTCATCCTTTCTCCCTCCTTTCTCTGTTACCTTTTGCATCCTCCAACTTCCTGATTTAGGATTCCTCTGTTGGTTAGCTTTAATTTATCCTGTCTACATCTTGTTTGTACCTCATTGTTTTTATGCTGTCTTCCCTGTGAGCTCCTTAAAAGCAAGGAGTAGCTTTTATTTTGGGGTTTTATGTTTGCTTATTTGTTTTCATTCCTTTTCATACCTGGTGCTTAGCACAGCACCTAACATATTGCACATAGGTGCTTAAGAAATGTTAGTCAATTGACTCTTTTGCATTTTCACCTTTTTCTTCTAAGTTCTTCTTCGATTCTTTTGAAGAATATATTATTCTCCCTGATACTTTGCAGAATAGGGAAGCATTCCCTTCTTTAGGAAGGAAGCTAATTAGCACTTTGCACATATGTAGATGTTGCTTGGTAATGGCAAAAGCATAAATATTATGCACTTTCTATAAGTCTTTACAAACTTCTCCTTGCCTTCATACTTGCTCAAAGTGAGATCCCCAGTTCTTTGCCCTCTTTTGGTAGGATTTTTGGGGGGGGGCATGGTTTTTAATTTTATGTATTTAGCTAATCCTCTGCCAACTAATGTAGATTTCCTGAATGCCAGGGCTTTTAAGTGAGCTGGGGTCTTCTGAGTCAGAGATGATTTATTTCTTGTGACCCTCTCCTTTGCTATAAAGTGAAGCTATCTGCTCTGGCTCTACTAATTGACAACAAAGCACATTGTTGCTTCCTCATAATACAAATAGCTCCACAGGCCTCAAACCTGTCAGTGAGTTAGGAAAGTGTCCATCCCAAACATGTGCAAACTTTCCTTCTGCAGAATGGGTGGATGAGAACAGTTTGTTCCAATGGCAGTAAAGGCAGATGAAGCAGGTGCTGTGGAGTGCTCAGTCTTAGAGTTTGGTCAGATATCAAAGACACCAAGGTCATCCACTGCATTCTGGGTCATTGCCAGTGATTTTGACTTTTGTCTTGCCCCTGGACTTCACGGACTCTGGAAGAGAGAGTAAAGCTGATGACTGTGCCACTCTGACTCACTTAAATCCAATTCACAACCAAGTCAAGGCATCACCCCGTAATGTCATTGGTCTTCTTTGAAAACCAAGGACAAATAACAACAGTAATAGCTGCACAGGTAAAAATCCAGTTATCCAGTTAGATCCAATCATTCGCCTTGTTTCTCTTTGCTCACTGACCTTCCTTGTCCATGTGACTTTCATCTCTCTTGTGGAAATGAGCCAGGTTATGCATAGTCCTCAATCCCACCTTCCTCGTTAGGGCCATTGGTCTAGCAGAACAAGGATGACAGAGCTTATTTGGCCCAAGTATTAATTGACTGCATTAAGAAAACAATATTCATTTCAGCAACTTAAGATAAGATCATTGTTCCAAAGCTAGAAGGACCTTAGAGGCCAGCTAGTATAACCCCTTCATTTTGCTAATGAGGGAACTGAGGCCCATTGAAGTTAAGTGACTTGCCTAATATCACATGGGAAGTAAGCATCAGATGCAAGATATGACTTTGTCTTCTGACTCCAAGTTCAGCTTTCTTTCTGATGCACCAGTTTTCCATTCTTCTTGGGAATTACTGCTAAGTGCTTAAAATTTCCCATGTTCCTCTCTTCTGCTTTCAAATTCAACAAATTCAAAGACAATCAAAAAGTTCCTTTGGGAAGTAATACTCTCAGCTTATTGATTTACTTTAACTTGGCACTCTGAGGCAAGAGCAGAAGAAGGAAGGGTAAATTGCCAGAGGTGAGGGCCTAAAAAATGGTTTTGCCATAGAATCCAGAATTATGGCAGTGAAAATGATCATCACACCTGAGGTCAGGGTAGATAGAGAAACTCAGAGAATTGGCAGAAAATATTTGGCTTATAGATGATTGGGAAAAGGTCTCTTTGGTTTATGGGTGGCACCTGGAATTATAGAAAAGTCATAGGTCAGTATTTGATTGTTACTGTTGTTTATTTGTTTGTCAGTCATGTCCAACTCTTCATGACCCCATTTGGGGTTTTCTTGACAAAGATACTGGAGTAGTTTGCCATTTGCTTCTCCAGCTCATTTTACAGATGAGGAACTGAGGCAAACATAGTTATGTAACTTGCCCAGGGGCACACAGATAGTAAATATCTGAAGTGGCATTTGTACTCATCAAAAGGAGTCTTCTTGACTCCTGGCCCTGTACTCTTTCCACTGCCCTTTGATTTGATACTGCCTGTTAACTTTCCTTTCCTCTGATATAGGATTTAGGTCTAGAATGGACCTTAAAGATAATTCTATAACTTCCATATAAGAAAATAGAAGCCTAGAAAGAGAAAGTGACTGACCCAAGTTCCTAAAAATAGAAAGAAGGAATACTGAAGCTAATATGGAGGTCCCTAACTCTAGTCCCCTTCTTTATTGTCCTCTTTCTTTTGCTTTTCCTTCTTCCCTCATTTATTTCCTGACTATCCTCTTATTTGTCTTCTCACTCTCCCTCACTAATTATTAAATACAATTGAAAAATTTTATGTGCATCCAATTAGATTAGTTTATTAAAATTTATATTCCTGATATTTCAATTTTAACATTAAACAAATTGAACAATTTTCTATTTTTCCCCTTGAAAGATACAAACAAAAACAAGTTGGTTGTAAATTTCCTTTTACTTGCATATGGCCCTAGGTTGATTTCTCCATGGATTAGAAATTCCATGGATTCCATGGTCCCTGGTTAGAAGAAGTTTCCCTATCCTTGATATACATGCTGACAGTCTTGCCACAAATTATTATGGCCATTAAAATTTACTTTAAACTCATTCCTTTGGTTAACATAACCTGAGCTATTCTCCTCTCTTTGTAGTTATGACTAGATCTGTGAGATTCAGAGGGAGTGGGGATAAATAAGCCCATTCTTTAGTTCTTGTCCTACCCCCAAAACACACACACACTCAGTTTCATGGGATTACATATAGTGACAGTGAAACAAACACAACACTCAGTTTTTGTGGGGCTAATCATAAGAGATGATTAATCTAGTCAAAACTAAGATAGGACCACTGGGGCTTTTTCCAAGTTAAGAAATATAAATGGTGATACAAGTATTTAACTCCTCCAAGGAAGAAGGCAGGGGAGGAGTAGAACCTAGCAAGAAGGTGGGAAATATATTCTGGTCAGTTAAAGGGTTTAATGGTGATTTGTTTATCAGGCCAAGGTCTAACTTGGCCTAGGTCTGGGGAAGGGTAAATAGGGACTCTGGCTTTTGAAGTGTCTGATGCCTATACCCAGTTGCAGTATGGAGCAAGTCCAAGCAGGTCCTGCTCTAGGCTCTACTCCTTGACGTATATAACGATGGGGGTATAGATGTCCAAGAAGATCCAAGGGGCCATTTCCCTGCTCAGCTACTCATTTGGTCAGGAGACTCAGGGTCAGTGCTTGGGAAGAACTAGTTGACATTCTTGAGAGAATTTTGACCATATCACAAAAAAATCAAATTTTAAAACTTCAGTTGCTTAACTGAAAAAGAGATGAACCAGGCATCGGGAGACCCCAATCCTAGTTCCTGCCATGACCCTAACTCTTGGCCTCCATTTCCTCCTCTCTGAAATGACAAGGTTGGACAGGGTAATTACTATGGCTCTTTTCTATGGTCTAATGGTCTATGATTCTCTAAGATTTAGGTTCTATGAAACTCCATCTCAGCCCAGCCCATTTTGGTAAGAGTTGACTGAAGCTTCCTCTTTGACTTTCGGTAAATCACTTCTTTCTGGGACCTCGTTTTCTTCCCGAGTAAAATGAAAGAGTTGGATAAGGTCATCCTTGAAGTTATTTCTAGCTCTAATATCCTGTCATTATACTTTGAAGGTTTTAGGGGCATAGGCCTCTTTCAGCCACTACCCAAAATGCATCCCTATGTTTATTATAGGGAGTTACCATTACACTGTCACTATCAGTGTAAAGAATGATCTGACCTCAGTGCCTAGTTATCACAAATAATCAATTAAAATAGAAAGCTATCAGATGGCATGCTTCTCTTCAGGGCAATCCCAGTCAATATCCTAGACTTTCTCTATTTACCCATCATAGAGTGGTGATCATCACCTTCTTTCCAATCTCCCCACAGATGAGAGTGCATTTAACACTGGTTTCCCTGGGCATAGTTTATGGAGCTCTTTCTAGGTGCAAAAATTCTTAGTTATGTCTCTGGATCAACCCATGTCTCAAGAACAAAGAGCATCTTCCTATGCAAAAATATGAAATGTCTTCATATTTCCTCTCATTATCCCACATTTACATAAGCAACCAGCTTTCAGCATCAATAGATCACATTTGTTATCCCCCCATAGATTTATTGATGTGTCATGAACTATTTTCCAATAGTGAAAACATATATGGTATTTTTAGTACAAAATAAATACCTTTAATGTGTATTCTGTTTAAATCCAAATATTTCAACTCTAATTTTGATTCATTGATCCAAAAAATTTACTAATTTTTTTCTGGGTACCTCAGTAAGTACTTGATTGATGGATAAAACCTTAAAACATATTCTTCATCATTCAAATATAGGTATTTAAATTTCATTTAAAGCAGTTATGTAGTGGACCTTTTAAAGCAGTGATAAATTGCTATAGTTTTCCAAATTAATTCTTCCAGATTAATTTTTCTTCTACTAAAAGTGAAGATTTGGGTATTTTATGAATTGATTGAAGAAGATAAATATATATGTTCACTGAAAAATGAACTGCCATTTATACATAGCTATATAGTGGTGATGCTGATTGTGGGCAATGCCACATTTTTGGTAAAATACAAATCTCAACATTTTATAGCTACAAAATTTTTATAATTCTTTTCAAAGTACTCCCTCATATATTGCACCATCTGATGTACCATCTGTTGTACCAACACTTTATGAAATAGGCAAGACTGGTATCATTTCTATTTTATAGATCATGAAAAAGGCACATAGAGGCACAAGGAAATGGATCCAATATCAAAAGCACAAAATCTCAGCTGGAAGGAACCAACCTCAGAGGGCATCTAGTCCAATCCATCCCAAAGTTAGAACTCTCTCTACAGCATTACTAATAATTGAGTGTCCATCCTCCCTGTGAAGACTTCCCAGGATGGAGAACTTCCTCCATATCTCCTAAGGAAGCGTAGAGGATTTTATCATATTTTTAATTATTGGAAAGGTTTTTCCCCTTATGTTAAGTCTAAACTTGCAATTTTCACCTGTTGCTTCTGTTTTTTTTTTCCATCAAGAACAGGTAATTTATCTTCATTAAATGTCATCTTATTAGATTCAGCCCTTAATTCTAGCCTATCAAGCGTCTATTAGCTCTCTCTCCCATCTTGGCATCATCTTCAAATTAGCTAAGTATGCCTTCTATGCCTTGATCCAAGTTCTTGATGAAAATGTGGGATAGCAATGAATCTCTAATCTCAGATGGCTATAATCAATGTGTAAAATTTTCCAAAATGACTTTTCAAACATTTCTTTCCTGAAGCTTTCAGAAAAATGCCTCCTGAGAAATTTACAATGATGTTCCTGCCTCCACTTCCAGTTTTTAAAACTACCAATTACTTGTTTACCAATTCACAAAGCTAACTGCACTAGTAAGCAAATTCTCAATACTGAAAATAAGAGACAAATTATTTTATTAAATTAAAATAATAGTTGTGTATATTGTGTTACTATTACTTGAAACATGTGTTCCTATTATACACATGTATAGATACTTCAGCTTAGCTTATACATTGTTTAACCTTTTCATTATAAATGCATTATTTAAAACATAAACTAAATGGATTGTTTTGATCAGTTGAATTTGAGAAACTTAAAATATTAGGTCAAGGAGTGAAACTCTCAGTTTAAAGTTATTTTAGACTTGGAATAGAACCCTTTTACACTTTTTAACTTTTTTTCAGGCTACAACAATTTCTGAAAGTTTAAAATTCTTAAGTGCAAAAGAGCAAAGAATTATTATTATCCTACAAAAAGAGCTAGTATTATGGTGGTATAATGGACAGCATCTTGACCTTAGGAGACTTGGATTCTACTTCCAGGTCTTTTTCTAATTCACTCTGTGCACAACTTTGTACAATTATTTAACCACTTTTTGCCTCTTTCTTGATTTGTAATATGGCAGTGACACTAATCTTACCTTTATCATAAACCTGCTATTAAAATCAAATCAAATAACATATATAGGAGTATTTTGTAAAAATGTAGTAGTTCTGTGACTGTATGAATGTTAAATTATTACTGTAATTGTTTCAATATTTCAGTGGGTTCCTGATTTCGTTGATGTGGGATCTCCCTCCACTAATAACAGATTACAGCCTATTCAGGCCTTCTCACCCTGAACAAGTTTAACTCAGGGATTTCAAGAAAAATGTCATCCATGATGCACCATTAGTGCTGGAGGCCTTCCTCTGGGTCTTTCAATATTTCATGAATACTGGTGCAGCACTCAATCTGCCCAGCTGCTTTGCTTCACTCTCATTACATGATCGGCTCACCTTTTACATGCCCCCAATGGTCTTTTATGCTGCTTCTCATTCAGTAGGTCATCCATTATAATATGTGCCATGAATCTTTCCACTATGATTCTTTTGAGATTGTGGTGTTCCATAATTCAAATCCATATAGCATCAGCAGGAGAATATTGACATTGAAAAATGTGCTTTGGTGGCAGGGTGTAACTGTGGCTTCTGTAAAATCCTATGCAATTTCCCCAACACAGTTCAGCCTGACTTGCCCCCGAAAGGCCTGTCCAAGATAAATGACTAACGAACTAATTCGCTGTGCAGCCCAATCAATTTCATGCCATAATCAGGACAATGTGCACTCTTCATCCATTTGACTTAACCTATATAGGTTGCTATGGGGATTTATCTTGGGTGCTATAGCTCTCATTTAGGGGATCCTATGGTGTCACCAGGCTCACTGCAATCAGCATGTTGTTATCTGTGAACAGGAGGTTCTGGAGAACTTCATCTAGAGGGAACTTCTCCTCTATTTGCAATTTGCTTAGGACATTCCCCCACAACAGTGACAAACACCTTTATGAAGCCCACATCTTCCTGTTTTATCCATGACTTTGTTACTAATGGGATTATCTTTGAACAAAGTTAATCTTGTGTGATCTTAGGGCTATGGACTGGACTTCTGATTTCAGCGGGGTGAGGAAATACCTTTTACTATTGCATATCAGCACCTTATAGACTTCTCTGCAATTTGGCACAGTGGATAGAGTGCTAGGCCTGAAGTCAGGATTGCTCATATTCCTGAATGCAAATCTGGCCTCAGACACTTAATAGCTGTATGACCCCAGGCAAGTCACTTAATCCTATTTGTCTCAGTTTCCTCATATGTAAAATGAATTGGAGAAGGAAATGGCAAACCACTCCAGTATCTTTGTCAGGAAAACCCCAAATGGGTCAAGCAGAGTCAGACATGGATGAAAAACAACTGAACAGCAACAAACAATTTATAATCTTAGAGAACTGCCTGGATTATTGACAATATGCACTCCTCAGGCTAAGACACTCTAGGTCATACAACCACTATGTGTCAGAGATAAAATTGAACCCAGGTCTACCTACTTTATCTCACTGCCTCTCATATGCAAATGGGAAATACTTTGTCAGGAGAATCTTTAAGGTTGTACCTTTTCTCCACACTTTGGGATCTTATGTTTTCTTTGTGGTCAAATGTCTGACTGTGAAGATGTTATCTATTGTAGAAAATTATTTGTAAAAGCTTTCCCACTTCCTTTCCATTTTCATGCAGGATGCCTTTCACTCTTCTTTTGAGTAATCTAATTCATTTATTCCTCCTTCCTTTAGAGTATGTGTTCCTATGTGGTTGTTAGGAAAGTAGTTGTTCATTAGTCTATTTCTGGAATGTGTGGCATTAAATGAGCACTGTAACCATATGTTATTGACTTGGTGCTCCCTTTACATTTTTTTTTTGCTTCTCATAAACTTTCGCCTCATTGTCAGCAGCAAAACTGTACACTAGACAGTTGGGGGAGAGGTTTCAGTTTATTAGAGCTTTTATAGCTATTTCTTAGAAATATTCTGCTGTGTCTCCTCTTCTAGACATATCAATTGTTTCTCTTAGAAGAAACTTCCCAATCTTCTCTTGTCATGCAGGCATCTATTACTGGATCATTGTGGACGTGGCTCCATCCATCATTTGGGTTACCAATTTTCTTGTCAACATTTACACATTGTCCAATTACTTCCTCTTTCAATGTATTCAGCAATTTGGTCATGAGCTCTGCTCTGTGGGGTGGACATGTGTCCTGGTCGTAATTGATATATGTCACTAAACTCTTGTTTTTAACTACATGGAAAGAAGAATTTGCTGCATAAACAAGCAGAGATTGGGGGTTTTAACCAATTCAGGAATGGCAGAAAAAGATGATGGTCTTGACACAGTATAGTGATAATCCTATATATTTAGGATATATCTTCCTGAATTTACCTGGTTAGATCATTTGAAGGATTCAAATGATTTCATTGCTTTAGATGCTCATCTCAGTTCCTTATAGACTTCTCATCCTGTTCTTGCCTATTTTCCCTAACAAACTATCATCTAAGCAATGGGCATAAAGGCCTATTTCTGAGACTTTTTTACTCTTCTAGTACCATAAGATCATAGATTTAGGGTTGAGAGGTTATCTAGCCCAACCCCTTCTTTTTACAAATGAGGAAACTGAGACACAGATAAGTGACTTGCCCAAGGTCATTCAATAAATTACTTGGGGGTGGAGAAACTACTCATGTGCCACTATTTCTCACTCTTATTACATAATGTGACTATCCCTTCTTTTCCAGTCAGCTATAAACTCAACATCTAACTAAACTAACTCTTGAATTTTAGTTTCTTGAGATTAGGGTCTACAACAATGCCTTATACATAGTAAGTACTTAATGTTGGCTAAGTTGAATTGTGTTGTTCTGTGATTTGTAGTCACACTAGAGAATACTAGTGTTGAGGAGAATATTGAAGAAGCAAACTCTCTGAAATCACTAAAAATATCCAAAAGGCTCTGTTATTTCACTAATTTAGACAATCTTTCCAAAGTGTTAATTGTAGCCCATCTATCCCTATGCATCCTGAATAGCTTGTTCATTTCCATGTCATGTTCATGTCTCATGTCCACTCAAGTCATCTACCCAGTGTGCTAGGTGGAGCATACAAGTGTCCACTTATCAGCTCCAGCATTTTCTATGTGATTGGCCCACTTTCTTTTTCTGTCATTTGTTTCTGTGAAATCCTTGACTTGTGTTTTGTTGCAGCCTGTTGACACCCACTATGCACTATTCCCTTGCCCTCTTTGTGATAATCATTTACAATTCTTCAGAATCTATCATGCCCCAGGCCTGACAGCTATAGAATGACACTCATTAAATGTTGCTCTTAAATAGAGCGGCCTTTGTTTCTAAGAAAAGTCGAGAATCATTAAAGGGACTTTATAAGCTCCTGAAGGCAGTGTAGCCCACTTCCCTTTCCTGTTTAATCCTGGCCCCTACTCATACATTTTTACTGTTGGTCCCCAGATATATGTTCATGCTCTATTGACTGTCTTACAACTGCATGTCATAACCTGGGCAATGAACATTCTTCATCTATTTGTTTTTGCTTGTATAGATGATCAATCTCTCAGTGCCCTTAGAATTATGTTGCATATATCTCTTCTGTGTATACTTGGCTTAATTTTTCTTTCTTTGTTCCCTTTACTGCTATTCCTACTTCCCCTATAACCAACCGTGATGTTAGGTTCTTTGTGTTGTTGTCAGGTGTTTTCAGTCATGTCTGACTCTTCATGACCCCATTTGGGGTTTTCTTGGCAAAGATACTGGAGTGGTTAGCCATTTTCTTCTCCAGCTCATTTTACAGATGAGGAAACTGAGGCAAACAAAGTCAAGTGACTTGCCCAGGGTCACATAGCTAGTAAGTATCTGAGGCCAAATTCGAACTCAGAAAGGGGCATCTTCCTGACTCCAGGCCCAGCTCTATTAGTTATGCCACCTGGCTGCCTCCTAGTTTTTCCGCATAGTTTTATGAAAATATAGCCATTTTTTGTTATGTTATTTGGTGCTTACCACATCTAACACCTACCAATTCTTTTCTCAGAATATTTATGACATAGTCTTTATACTTGATTTGTGTCTTCCAATATATTTCTCACTATTCTCAGATATTCCTCTCTTTGCTTCAAAGTCTCTACATATCAAAATAGATGTTGAATTAATTTGGAGGATCTTGTTGAGTTCTTTGTAGAATTTCTCTTATACAATAGAAAATTGCTTTATTTGGACTTGATAGGACATTTGCCATAAAGTAATGTCTGTTGTCATATCTATCAATTTACTCAGAGATTCTAGGCTGCATTTTTGCCTTCTTTAAGGGAAAATAATTTCTTGAAATTAACAAACAATAAATCCAGCAGCATTTTATATGTTTTATTCTCACTCAATTATACACACACACACACACACATATATGCACATACCTATGTGTATATATATATATATATGCATATGCATATATAGATACTGAAAAAATATAGTATGCAATGGAAAATCAACTATAAAATTTGACTGCTTTCTTCTAATTGAACACCATGGGATTGTGAGATGTATAGCTGAAAGGTACCTTAGAGATTACCACACAATTTTAGAGCTGAAAATGATCTTAGGAGCCATTTAATACATCTCATACTTTCTTAATGAGTTGTAGACCATTTTTATAAGAAGCCCAAGACAAAAAACATCCTTCTGTACAAAGGTATTAATGTAGTTACCAAAGCAGCATTAATGTTACTGAGTGCATACAGACTAGACTGTCAGAAGCTGTTTCCTTTGCCCTCTGAAACAACAAAAAAAATCTCTATTTTCTCTTTCACATGGTAAAGCTATCATATCCCACACAACTAACTTAAGACATTCAGAAATCTGACCCAAAAGCTCACAGTCTAAGACAATACTCCATCATTCAGAATAATCAAGGTATTAGGTACCTGACTAACCTGAATGAATGACAAATCACTTATTAAGCACTTACCATGTAGGGAGCACTACAGATCCCATATGCTAAGAAGCACCCCATTCACCATTTTCAAGGTAAAACACTTCTTAGAAGATATAGAGCCACAAGCTTTAAATTTATTTCTTCCATTATTTTCACTTTGCATCCTTTTCATTCATTCAGTGAACATAAGCACAAGGTTTTCTGCCAGTTTCTCAGGATAGAAAGATTACATATCTCTTTTTTCAAGGAGATAATATTCTATATACTTGTCTGTCGTATACCCCGGTAAAGAAATATTATTAAAATATTACTACATAAGGTGTAGTACCTTAATAGGCCTTCCTTTTAACTGGATTCATAATTTGTGTCGTAATATATGCCATCTTTCAATTTCTCTAATCATCCTTTATCTTCCCTGGGAAATCTGCTGAGCCTACTGATATTCCTTGGCATGGCATTTTTGTATTCTTACAGTTTGTGTAGTATTTTTGCTTTGTCTTTGTAGTGTTGGAATTTAACTGTAATGTTACTCTCATGGTCCTGGATTCTGGGGATTCTGTTGCTGATTATTTTTATAATACTTGAAATTATTTTTGAATAACACTTTAAGTATAATGTTCAAATATTCCTGTTTTTCTAAATTATCTGAGATGTCAGTAATGCCATGGCTCCCAGGTTTTGAAATGTCCTAAAGGTCTGTCACTTGTATCTGCACATTTCAAATTTTTTCAGTAGTTGTTATCTAAGCTTATTTTTTCTACTTTCTTTACACTATCTGTGTTTACTTTTTTGGGGGGTAGTCTACCATTTGCTTTTTCTTTAAGAAATCTATTAGACTAAGTCTATTGGTCATCTAAAAAATAAATTTTTACAACTCTTTCCCAAAAGCTTTTAATTATAGCTTTAGTTCCCACTATGATTTTCAAATTTCCTAAAATGTTTTTTATTTGTTCTTTTGATTTCTTACCAATGTTAAATCTTGTTTAAATTCCTTCATTGTACTATCTTTTTGAGCAGACTTGTAATTTCACAGTTTCTTTTTACACGCAATTTATTTCTGGTACTTAAGCTGTTTCAGTTTATCTTTTTTATTACATTAAAACTCTTATTTTTATGTACTGGGTTTCAGCTGTTAGTAAGCATCAACGTGAATGAATATATCCTGTAGGCAGTTAAAACTGGAAATTGGGTAAGAGGGGCAAAGGAAGGAAAAGAGAGAATAGGTGTTTATCTTGTCTACTAGGTTCCAGGAACTGTGCATTGTACAAATATTATCTCAATTGATAAGAGGTATGGGTTCTAGAAATTAGATAATAACCAGCAGAAAAGTGGTAATTAAAACTGTGAAACAAGAGCAGGTTACTGAAAGAAACAGTATAGTAAAAGGAGAAAAGGAATGAGGCCTGGAAAACATCCAGGACCAGATAGGACCAAAAGAAGGAAGCAGCAAAGGAGACAGATGTCTTAGAAAGAGCATCAATGCCAAAACAAAAACAAAAACAATACCTACACATACAGAGAAAAAAGACATCTTTGGGAAGGAGGAAAAGGTTATGTGTCCCAAATGAAGTAGAGAACAGTGGCAATGAAATCTGAGAAAACGCACTGGATTTGGTGAGAAAAAAGGTGATTGTAGAGCTTTCAAAGAGCAGTTTTTGAATAGTTTTGAGGACTTATTTCAGGTTGCAGGAAGTTGAGGTAAACTAGGTGGAGGCAGCAAGTACAGAACCCACTAATTTGAGAAGTTTCAAAATTAACAGTTGGAGGCAAGATAGTAGGTGAGGGTCCTGATGGATCAAATTAAGCTTCCTCCTACATAACGATAAATTTTCATTAGACTTTATGAATTAATCAATAGAGGAACCTTGGAAAGATTTATAAAATTGAGCCTCTAGTATAGTACATTTATTTAGCCAATGACCTTTTGTATTCTATTTGTAAAAAGTTTCTAAAACAATTTTATGACTGTTGAGTTGTTTTAGTCATGTCTGACTCTTCATGACCCCATTTGGGATTTTCTTGGAAAAGAAACTGGAATAGTTTGCCATTTCCTTCTCCCTCTCATTTTATAGATGAGGAAGCTGAGGCAAAGATTAAGTGACTTGTCCAAGGTCATGCAGCTAGTGAGTGTCTGAGGCAAGATTTGAACTCAGGAAAATGGAGTCCTGACTCCAGGCCTAGTGCTCTATGTACTGGGCCACCTAGCTGCCCCCTAGTTATTCAGTCACCTTCAACTCTTTATGATCCTGTGGACGTTACTGTCCATGGAGTTTTCCAAAACAATACATTTGTAATTGAAAAAGAACGTCCCTGTTCTCTGATAGTCATTGAGCTTAGTCCATTTTTAATCGAAGTACATTTATACAGGCTTCTTTTTTAAAAATTAAATTAATAAAATTGAAATCTTATTGAAGTGATATTTTTCAAACATTTCTTTTTATACAGATCCTGCCTTCTTATCAGGGGAGGCCAGTCTTCCATAGGATCCACATTCCCCCATAGACTGCTGCAAATAATTAAAAATGAGATTTAAGGCTGTGTCTACATGATACCAATAGATACAGAAAAAAATAGTGAATTATCTGGGCATTTTCAAAAACCCCAAACATTTAGCATTATATACATAAGAGTTTGGCTGGACTTTTCCCCCATTTTTGTCAAGAATGTCTGGTATTAATTTAGCAAGATAATTGAATAGTCATAATTTTCCATGGATGGGATTTTTAAAATAATGTTGAGGAGTGTACAAATGAATGAGGAGTTGTCACAACAGACAGATGTACTGTTGTCATTGAAAAATGCTAATTAGAAAACTTTAAAATAACTTATTTTGAGGTACTTATTTATTCCAAAAGTACTTATTAAGTACTATTATGAGAGATAGTATGCTTGACACTGGGGATGCAGAGATCCATACCAAACAATCCTTGTCCTCCAAGAGCTTGTGCTCTTTTGGGAGGAAATAACATGTACCCATATAGATAAATACAAAGTCATTCCTAGGTACCCTAGCATCTGTAGGACTCATATCCAAGGTGGCATTTGAGTTTTGCTCTGAAGGAAGCTAGGGATTCCTAGAGGCAGGATTGAAGAAGGAGTATATTCCAGTTATGAGGGACACTGCCCAAGACTTGGAGATGAAATGTAGTCTCCCTGTAAACAGCAAGCCTAAAGACTGTATGAAGGGAAGCAATGTGTAACAACCTGGAAAGATATTCTGGAGCCCATCTGTGAAAGGTTTTAAATGTCAAAGTAAGGTATTTGCATTTTATCCTAGAAACAAGAAAACACTAGAACTTTTTGACTAGCAGAATGATATGGTCAGACTTATGCTTAAGGAATATAATTTTGGCAGCTACATGGAGAATCTTCAAAGAGGGGAGAATCTGAAGTCTGAGATGCCAATTAGATGTCCATTGAAATAGTCAATGAAGGTCTAAAGTAAGATGGTAGCCATAGGTATGGAAAGAAAATCAGTAAGACTTGTCAACTAGTATAAACTCCTTAATTTTGTAATTCTTTGAAAATATATTACATATATACATTAATATATATACATATAATATATTACAAATAATATATTACAAAACATTGCCACTGTCTCACAAGGCACTTTGCATATGGCACCTAGATAGAGCACTGGACCTGGAGTCAGGAAGACTTAAGTTCAAATCTAGCCTCAGATACTTCTTGGTTGTGTGACTCTGGGCAAATCACTTAACTTCTATCTACCTTAGTTTCCTCATCTGTGAAATGAGGATAATAATAGCACCTACTTCCCACGGTTGTTGTGAGGATGAGTAATTATAAAGTAATTTGTAATTTGCCAACTTTAAAGTGCTATACAAATGCTGGCTATTGTAGTTATCATTGTACTTATCTGAAGCTCTTACTATATTCCATTTTGCTTCACAGTTTTGCATAGTTGTTGTACTCTTATTATATAGTATTACATATCTATGAGTGTGACATATTCCCACTAACTAGATGATAATATATTAGTAGGGACCATGTTATTTATCCTTGTCTATCACCCCGTGCATTAGGCTTCATAATAGCAGAAACCAATTAAGTCATGAATGAATAAATGAATGAACAAAAACAGAGAGGGAGAAGATAGAGAGAGAAAATAGATCACATTAGCCTTAGACCATAAGTTAGATATCCTATTCCCCAGACTAGATTCCTGCCCTGTATTTCATTCCTTCTAGTCAGGCATAATGCCAACTAGTGAGCCAAGTACAGATTACATTCTGAGAAAAGGTGAAAAGTACCATGGATGCATTAATGAAGGGGAAAAAATCAGGAAAATAATTTACCTATAATAACAACATTGTATAGACAAACAATCTTGAAAGACTTATGAACACAGTGACCAGTTATGATTCCCAAGGACTAATGAAGAATGCATGTTACCCACCTCCTGAGAGAGCAAGAGGATTCAAAGCAGTGTACTGAAAAAAAAAAATGAGACATTTTTTGGATATGACTAATGTTACGTTTTTTTTTGCTTAGGTATGCATATTTGTTACAAGAAGGACTTTTTTTCCACCCTAGTGGGGGTAGGATGAAAGGAAGAGAAAATTAATGCTTATTGCTTTTATTTAAAAGCAGAAAGTAGCCTAGAGCTATATCGTACAAAAGTGGCATCTCTAGAATAACCACTTTATTCTTAACTTCCTGATCCTCATTCCTGGAAGGAAATTAATCACTGCCCATGTAAGGAATATAAGCCCCTTTATCACAGGCATCACTAACCGTCCTTGAGATACTATTAAATCCAGCACTCCTGTGGAATTACTAATTTTAGTATTTGATATATCAAAGTGTTAAATGATTATACTACAGAAGAAAAGTATGAACCATGATTCAGTATTCCCCAGGGTACTTATTTCATGAGGCTTTGGGAATATTTATCAAGTATAAACTGAGGTATAATTTCCATTGCCAAAGGACAGTGGAAAGATACATAGTAAGCATAAGAAAACTACAGCATATTATCATTGAAGGCTTGTCATTGGAGAAGTGTGAAAAAGCTATCAAGGACATGTATGACTGGAAAAAGAGGGTAAATGATTATATCAGGCTTTGAGAAATCACAGACAACTCAAGTCCTATGTTGGCACCTCCCAAGATATTAGCAAAACCAGAGGTAGGTGCCTAGTACATTGGGTGGATTGGCTTTGAATGATTTACAGTACAGTGGAAAAAATGCTGGTCTGGAACCTGAGTCCAAATCCTGGATTAAACACAATGCCTTAGCAAGACACTTGACCTCTCTGAGCTTTACTTTCCTCATGAACGAAATTAAGGGGGTGAATTAGAAGGGTATTGAGGTCTCTTCCAGCAGCTCTAGAACTGAAATCCTGGGAATTGTACAGGTTGAGAAGGCATTGAGGGGTTACTCTCTGTACTGATGTTTGGATGGAACACAAAGTAATGAGACAACTGATCTAAGTATTAATTTATGTGCATAAAGCTATCATAAAAGATTGTAAGACTATTATATCTTGACTGGATGAAAAGCATTTGTTACCCACTTATATGCTAAGCACTGCTAGGGACACAGATTAAAAAAGGTAAGACAGTCCCTGCCTTTAAAGACCTCATATTCCAAAGGGAGATGGTTAAGAGGGTTGTTTTGATTTGGGAAGGCATAGGGGTGCTGAATGGAGTTACAGAGAGAGGGGATTTACAGAGATGGATTTCTGGCCATGCATATGGCCACTTTACATTACAGAACACCTGGTGATCATGCCCTGGTGAACTTAATCCACTCAGTTTTGGCCCTCCTGCCCAGGCACTAAGCTATCCTGATTTTTGAGTAAGTTTGTATGGATTTACTCAGGGTTCCTAGAAAAGGGCATGGAAATAAGTTGAGGAAGGGAAGTGAGCAAAGGAGTATAGCAGAATCCATGGCAAAAAGATAATTAGTAGAGACAACTAGATGGGAAGGAGTTGGGCAAGTTTAGGGTATTATGTAAATTTGACTTTACTAATTCACAAGTACAACATAGCCCCAGGGCAGGAGGTGTAAAACTGAGTGGATTAAGTTTCTTGGGGCATTTAGTGAATAAATATTTATTAAGCTCTCTCAGTGTGAGGCACTGGTGATACAAGAAGAGGCAAAAGACTAGCCCTGCCCTCAGGGAGTTTATAGTCTAATTCATAAAGTCTGGTGGTCTGGATGATAATGTGGCAATACAGATGGCCAGAAGGTAGCCATCTCTGTAACCATGCGGAAATTATGAAATCACATTAGCAAGGAGCAAGAGAATTGTCAGAAAAGGAAACCACGGACAAGATATCATTATTTGCAATGTCTTCCATCCCTGCAGCCTCTGTCATGATGTGTTTGTAAGTATTATTGTACAGAGAAGAAAGAATTCCTACCCTGTCTAGAGAACAGGATTTCTGGTAGGGATTTTTTAAAATTCCAGCCAAAAAAATCAAATCAGTACAAACCTTTTGCTGCCATTTGGTGAGAGAGCACTGTACAGTCCTGGTATGTTAAATAATGTTTGCTGTCCATAGAAGAACAGAATGAATGGGGGCCAAATCCTGAATCGATTGACATAAGCCTAGGTTTAAAATGTTCATTCTCTTAAAAAGAACAAAACATAGCTTATTCTTGTTTATAATTCTGTCTCAGATTTTTATTTTGTTTTGTTTCATCCTCAGGAGAAAGTAAAGATTTTCTCCTTCCCTTTTTTCACCTTTTTACTTTCCTTGTCAGATAAGTTCCTCCTATATATTTAGGTCAATTGGAAAATACTACCGTCCATTTTGACTTTTATTCCATGATAGAAAATTCACTGTCATTACAATGAACAAATGCTACAGATCTAAAGGCCAGGCTGTCCTAAACCCACGGGAAAAAGCCCTCAGGGGATTCAGTGGACAATTTATCTTCCCTTCCTAGGGAGACTTACTCTGTAGCCATAAAACTCAGGTCACTGAGGATGTGGACTTTTTTTTTAAGAATTTTATAGCCTTGCCAAATACTGTCTCACATTTTCATCACTTGCTACTCCACATTATCCTAAATCAGGAAGCATTGCCCACAGGGATAGGGCCAGGAAGAGATTTTGCAAAGAAGCAATTGCTAAAATTATATAACCCAAGAGTCCCAGCTTCCAAAGGTACCGACAGGACCTGTAGGGGGATGTGATGCATAATGACACATAGGGAGAAAAACCATCTGCTTATTTCACTAGGTGAGACAAGACAAAATGAGACAGAAAAGTGATCCACAAGGGAAACAGACTACAAGAAAGGCCCCACAAGTTAATGACATATCCGGTGAAGGGGACTTTGCTCCCTAGGCCCCTCATGGAGGTACTACAGTTTCTAAGACCAGGTATTTCATGTATATCAGTAAAGGACTGTGACCAGAACCAACCTAGATTCACTGTAGACCCTTACAGAGATGCGACAGCTTTTGATTCACCTATTATATATAATTTCCTTGAGTATCTCTTAGTCTGTGTGACATGTGTTTTGATAGTGCTAGGTCTGACCTAAAAATCTAGTGTCAAACAATTCACATGGCAAGAGACTGGCATTGCTGGATTTCTACTGCTTAATACCACCATGGAGATTTAATGCAATCAACCAAAATGCATTTATTAAGCACCTCCTCTTGGGTACTTGGTGAGGCACCAGAGAAACAAATGCAAAAGTTAAATAGTCTCTGCTCTCAAGGAGCGTAAATTCTCCTTGGCCAACAGAACTCCTAATCTCTTACTGTTTAGAGTTCTTCCACTCTGTCTGTAATGCTATCTTTCAAAATCCCCTGCAGAATGGTAGATCTGAAGGACTCTTTACTGGGTCTGAGTGAGGCAGACTCCTCATGTTTTCTGCAGAGGCAGAAGTCAACTAGAAATACAATATGGAGAAAACCAGTTCCTATTTCCATTTGAGACATTTTAAGAGATCAGTTAGATTCTTGTTGCATTAACTGATCAAATATACCTAAGTTTTCATTTTTACTTCACAAACTCCATGACTGTAAAAATTGCTTCAATAATTTAGTTTTTCTTATGTAGATGTTTATTATCTTAATCTTCTTGTCTGAATTTTAATTTTAATTCATATTACTGAATACTTTATGTGGTAGACTAGCCTGACTGGTAGGAACTACCTGGCCAGCCCAGGTAGAGACGATATTGGAATGAAATTAGATATCTAACAATTAAGAAAAGTTTGCTTAGCCATAGAATGAAAAAAAATACAGCAAAAATACAACATTGATTTATATAGATACAATCTTCTTCATCTAAATGCATAAGCACATATGGTCCACAGACTGGGATATGATCACTCTCAGGGCTAAGGGACATCAACCAAGTCTGAAGGGCAGTGGTTCCCTATGGGACTCTTTTGGCCTGGAGTGACTGGGAAGCCATGACAGCTTGGTCAATTAAGTCTTAAGGATAGTGTTTCAACAGTCCAGCTAGCAGCTTCTGTGGGGGTGTAAGATACACCCATAGCCAGCACCCAGAAAGCTGCCAACAGCACGGGTTCTTTTGATCTGCTTAACTAAGGAAAGTAAAGTGAAGGGGTTGACAAGCTTACTTTAATTCAGCATACAAATATCAGTCACTTACTTCAGGGGAGAAGACCAGCACCCTCAACTTCAGAGCAACATACAAACAAATTATAAACATCAACAGACAGACCCAATACAGATTCATAGTTACCAACATCTAGGTTCAGCCCGGGAGCTCAGAACAAGGGCTGGCCCAGAGTCACACGCCACCACTGCTGTAAGGAGGAGCTCCAAGGAACAGACAGCCAACCCCTGGTTTTTATATCTTTTTCAGCGTCAGGGGTGAGTCACACATGCAACTGACCCACGTGACCTATAATCGTCACAAAGAGGCGGACTTAAACCCACATGGTCTAAAAGCTTCTGCTCTCCCAGACATATAAACTAGGCCCTCCCTGGAGTTAGCCCCACCTTGGCTAACCAATTTGGTTTGGTTGCCAATCCACACCCACTAAAGTTTTATACCTAATAGGGGTTTGGGCCTGGGGCTTAGCACCTAGTAAGGCTCAATGAATTACTCAAAGGGAACAAAAGCCAAACTATTCAAGGGCATTTGTTGAACTAAGTGCTAAGGAGCCCATTTTTGCTTACCAACACACTGTTTCAACATCATTTTTGGAAAAAAAAACTAATACAGCCTTTAAGGTGTAGGACTATAGGAAACCTAGCTCAAACCACATGGAGGAGCCCATTTAAATATTGCTTCTCCCATGCCTTCCAACCAAATACATCAGTAACAGAGTTACTGTTTATATGGAATTCTAAGGGGCTATTCTGAAGAAGAATATTATTAAGACATAACAAAACTGTTGTGCCTTTTGCAGAAAACCCTTATTTTCAGTAGGAGAATTGGTCTGCTTTACTTTGGGCTCCTCGGCATAAAGAGCAGTTTATTCTCAAGGGCTACCTCTGACTCAGCTGAGCAGTGAATTTCCACATCTTAGCATGTCAAGAAGAAGGAAACATGTATTTTTCAGTCTAGTAAATGCTTCTACCCCAGGGGTTTGCTGTCAAGTATTCATCCAATGCTGAGAACATAATTATGGATTATTCCTATCTGACCCTATAGATCACTATGAAGACATACACCCTGGGTATACTCTAGATGAAGAATAGAGAAAAGCCATTTAAAATAAAAAGAAGAAATAAGGAAAATTATATTTGTTAACAAGCATCTTAATCATTTCCTATTACAAGATGTGGGGCATGTTTCCTTAGCTTTTAGTTGTTTAAAAAAATAACATAAATAACATTTCTCTTTAAGTAAGGGAGCCAAGCACAAACTGATGTATTTTCCTAATTTTTAGCTTGCATTATTAAACTCCCTCTTAGTCAAAGACAAAATAAATGAATTATCTAAATTTTGATGATGACCAGAAAAGCAACAAAGGTTCTAACCAAAAGAGTATTCTGGTTAACCCTCTTTTGACCAGAAAACGTAATGAGGGCATTTCATTCTACTGATATACTAATTTATGATCTGTATGTCTCTGAATGTACTGTGGGAGAGAAAATGAGGAAGGACTTCCATATCAGCGGGTTAGCAAAAGTTAACCTTTACTCTGATCTATCTAGGCAAACTGTATGGAGGAAATATTTACAAATAGGTTTAGACCTTGGAAAGGAGACAGTTTAGTAAAATGGTGGGGGAAGATATTCTAGGCATCCATACAACTAAGTAGAAAATCTAAAAGAAGTTAATTTATCAAGAAAGCTTTAAATAAATGCGACAATGAATAGTGATAGTAGTAACCCAGAGTCTGGGAGGGGCCAGGTCAAAGAGGTATATCATAGGTTTACCTGGGAAAAGGCTTTGAAACTAAAATGGTTTGGTTCTGAGATGTGAGAAGTATGAGGAGGAGCTACTGTTAGGCTTTATGGAAGCAGATGGCCTCCATCTGAGCAAGGATTGAGAAGATTTGGTCTGTACCCAAGAATACCAAAATTAGTCAGATTCAATAGAATTTAGCACCTTACCCAACTACTTTTCAAGTAAGTTTCAAAAACAGTAGAAATAGTACTGAACCAGAAATCAAGACACCTGGATTATAGCCCTGACTCTGCTACTAGTTACCTGCCTGACCTTGGACAAGGTACTTAATAGGTTTCTGCCTTGATTTTCTCATCTTTAAAATTTCTGAATTATAATTGTTGAGTATCTTGAGATCAGCGCTACTCCAAGTAGTGAATACCACTGTACAGTAGGATCTATCGATGATTATGTTTCATAAAGCATTTGACAAATTCCCTCATGCTATCGTTGTGGACTCATTTTTAATTCTTCTGAAAATGCAGTGTTCCATGACTCAGATCCATACAAAAACACTGGTAAGATATTAAAATTTTACTCTAAAGCTCTGCCTACCCTTTGATTCAGCAATACCACTACTAGGTCTGTATCCAAAAGAGATTTTTTTAAAAGGGGGGAAATAAACCTATTTGCACAAAAATATTTATAGCCTCTATTTTTGTGGTGGCAAAGAAGTAGAAATTGAAGGGATACCCATTAATTGGGGAATGGATGAATAAGTTGTGGTGTATAATTGTAATGGAATGTTATTGTGCTATAAGAAATGACAAACGGGATAATCTTACATGAATTGATACAAAGTATAGTGAGCAGAACCAGAGAACATCATACAGAGTAACAGCAATATAGTATGATAAAGAATTGCGAATGACTTAGCTATTCTCAGCAATACAATGATCCAAAACAATCCCAAAGGATTCGTGATGAAAAATGCTATCTGCCTCCCAAGAAGGAACTGACGTCATCTGAATACAAACTGAAGCTTTCTATTTATGTTATTTTCAGATCGCTCCCGGAATGATTCAGTGGGACAGATATCTGTTCATGTAGACATCTCAACCATTCCAGGAACTGGGGAGCACAAAGTGACAGTAAAAGGTAAATCCAAAGTCTGAGCAACCCAAGTGTCTGATTAGAATGTTAGATAACTGGAGAAATTAAAAGTGTGATTTTTTTTTCTTTTCTTTTCTTTGAATCACTATACAAAACAAAATGCCTTTGAAATTTTCTAGCTATTTTTGGATAGAACTTGGAAAGTTCAATACTTGGAAAAAATGTCAATATTTTGATTTTTTTTCTTTTTCAAAATTTTCTAATGACTTCTGTTTTTATACCATAACACTTTTCTCATTCCCACCCCCCCCACACACACACACATAATATTTGTGACATTCCCTGGTAACAGAAAATACTATGAACCAGCACCAAAATAGCTATTAACCTACCAATCAATATGACATACCAATATATGCAACATTCTGCATCTGCAGTTTCCTAACTTCTCTCTCAAGAAGAGGGAAATGTTTTTCACCATCTTTTTTCCCAGGCAGAGTCAATGAGTGGGTTTCAGTGAACAAGTATTTATAGACCATTCCCTACATCCTGGTATAAACACTTTAAGAATGGTGATAGCATTTTTTTTTTTTTACTGCACCAAGGAAAAGATGATCAGAAGGGATATAGAAGAAAATATAATAATTTAATTTGTTAAACTTGGTATATACTTTTTAACAAATTATAAATAATTTGGCGTTTGTGGTTCTATGTATAATCTCGTCATTTGCTTATTTAAATATTTCGTTGAAGCTTACTAGTGTAGAATTTAAAATTAAGTTTAAAGAGTAATGGTGCCAGGATAGTCTCACTATTGGTATAGTATAGTAGTTGATGGATTTTATCTCCATGATTCCCAACATTTGGGCTTTTGAAAGAATCACTGAATGACTTGGTGAGTTTAGTACTGTGAGAACACAATCTGGATACTCATTAATGCTAATTTAGCCTCCAAAATTATTTGATAAAAGAATATTAAAGGGCAACTACATATTGCTTAGTGAAACAGAAATTTGTTTTGCTACTGCTTTTTTGGTGGGGGGAGAAATGGGGAGTGTGTGTTTCATTGGTCTAGAGAACTGCTCAAGAGGAAACTCCCTCTGTCAGTGCAGGTCTGTGATACATAGTCTTGCTGAAGTACTGAGAAGTTAAAAAAAAGTTGCCTGTATGTGTGAGAGGTGGGGCTTAAATCTACCTCTTCCTTAGTCTGAGGCCAGCTCTCTATCCACCCTGCATCTCAGTACTGATTTCTTGCTTTCAGTCATATCGGACTTTGTGACTCCACTTGGAGTTTCCTTGGCAAAGACACTAAAGTGGTTTGCCATTTCCTTCTCCAATTCATTTTACAGATGACTAAACTGAGGCAAACAGGATTAAGTGACTTGCCCAGGGTCACGAGATTAGTATCTGGGACTAGATTTGAGCTCAGGAAGTTGAGTCTTCCTGACTCCAGGCCCATCACTCTATCCACTGCACCACCTACCTGCTGTTATAAATTTTAAGCTCCTTGAGGACAAGAACTACTTTCTTTTTGTCTTTGTCTTTTTGCATTCTAGCACAATGATAAATTTTTATTGACTCTAA
The DNA here is from genome assembly GCF_011100635.1 of Trichosurus vulpecula. Classification (NCBI taxonomy): domain Eukaryota; kingdom Metazoa; phylum Chordata; class Mammalia; order Diprotodontia; family Phalangeridae; genus Trichosurus; species Trichosurus vulpecula. Next base: position 164,571,813 of record NC_050580.1, on the reverse strand, counting down.
TTGAAATGAACCTTCCCTTTTTTAAAGAAAAGATTTGTTAACTTTAATTAAAAATAAATACTGATTCTGGCTTAATTTATATATCACAATAAGAGGAGTCAGAAAACTTAGAAAGTATCCTTCTTGATTAGTGCCAAGTAGCATTTCAATTGCAGCCAAAACCCCTCATAGTTGCACTGAAGTTGGATCCTCCATGGCTAGATTACTCTCCTGGAAGCTGTCCTGGAAGCATTTCCTTAACTGCAGGAGTGAACCAACCACTCAGAATTGATACAAAATAGGGAAATTTTATCTTTCTGCATATTTTCATGCTAATGCTTTCTACTCCCTTCTCTTTCCCACGTCAGTCATCGCCATCAGTGACCTACACTGGCAAACCACAGCTATGTTTCGCCCCTTTGTGGAGGTTTTCATCCTGGGACCCAACCTCGGCGACAAGAAAAGGAAACAAGGTACCAAGACCAAAAGCAACACCTGGTCGCCCAAGTACAATGAAACTTTCCAGTTGTGAGTATTAGTTAAATCTCATTTACTTAACTGGCTGTCAGTCATAACTCAACTAAGTCTGTCAAACAATTAGAAATAGAAATGGTTCTAGTGAATAAAACAAAACCTAGGGCCCATAACTTACCTGTTCTTTGTCCCATGATCTCAAGGCCCTATTCCCTCTTAGGTGAGAGTGGGAATCACAACAATTATTATGGCTATTTATTTGTATCGCCACATAATAATAAGTTTATGCTGGAAATTACATATGTGTAAATATATAGCACTTTATAATTTCAAAAGATTTCCATATAGATTATCTCATTTGACTCTCCAAATAGCCCTCCCCAGTACAAGTAGCCTTCTCCCCATTTTATAGATGAAGACAATTAGTTTCATAGAGTTTAGGTGATTTTACCTAAGCTCATACAGCTAGTAAATGATGGAGTTGGGATAGGAACACATCCTCTGAATTTAAGTGCTATTACCCTTTCTCCTATAGCACACCATTACAATGGGTTTCTCAGAGAAAATAAAGCCTGAGGCAGCTGGATGTTGCAGTGAGTAGCGCCTCAGACACTCAACACACTTATTAGCTGTGTGACCTTGGGCAAGTCATTTAACCCCAATTGCCCTGCCTTCCCCCACTCCAAATAAATAAATAAATAAATGAATAAAGCCGTTGGCTGATAAACTTCCCAGAAACAGGTGGTCTTAATCCAGTTAACATATGTGTGTGTATGTGTGCAGAAAAGCCTATGAAGTGAAACCATCATAGGCTCTGAGGATAATTCTTTTGGAGATGGTATAGCATTTGGTTTCCTTACTCTCTGTCCCAATAGCACAGGCTAATTCTAAATATGTTCTAACATTTCTCAATCTCCACCTGTGTCTCATAGCAAGTTACTATTTCCTTTACTTTTGCTTTAAAATGCTCCCTTACCTTAGTTAACAGTTTCCTCCAGGAGGAAAAGTTAGACTCTGCAAAATGTTTGATCAGAAAAAATTAGGAGTGAAAAGCAAGTCAGAAATTTTTACTGCTGGGGCATATATAGTGTATTCATTAAGGGCCCAGAATATCTGAAGATGAATCAAAGAAGGTTGGGGGAAGGAATGTTCCTGGAATATCACTAGTCAGCCTTCTTCATTATGTTCTGTTTTGCACTGCCAAGTTGTCTCAGGTTATTAGTAGAAGCCATCATCGGCTACATAGTTGACAGGTCTAACTGTTGCCATAGGAAAGAATTGGCATGAGCTCTGTTGTGGTGCAGGGAATTTGTATTCAATTTAAATGATTGAGAGTAGTCCTTGATCTTCTGTGCAGGGTATTCCCCTGAGAAAATCAACAAAGATATGATTCTTCAGTTAAGGTTTGGACAGGGGGAGAAGGGGAAAGGTAGAAGATGGGGAACTGTGGCATATGGTACTAGGGCATTACAAAGCAATCTCATGAGTCTCTAGGAACTGACCACCAGCTTCTGTTCTGATTTTTGCATCACCATAGAGAACTGGCTCTGAACTACAGGAGATACATTAGGGTTGACAACAAGGAAGAGCACCCAAGGAGAAGTAGGAGAATAGACTGGATGGGCAAAAGAACAGCCTTATCAAAGAATGCTAGAATGAGGAATTTGAATATTGCCTAATGGGAAGATACTGCAGGTTTGAGCAGCAAGGTGGTACAGCTGATAGAGCATCAGCCCTGGAATCAGGAAGACTTGAGTTCAAATCCAATCTCAGACACTTACTAGCTATATGTGGGACCCTGGGCAAGTCACTTAACCCTGTTCACCTCTGCTTCCTCATCTATAAAATAAGCTAGAGAAGGAAATGGCAAACCACTCCAGTATCTTTGCCAAGAAAACCCCCAATTGGGTTCACAAAGAGTCAGATGTGATTGAAATGATTGAACAAAAACAAAAAAAAGTTGTGGGTTTATGAACAAGGGACAGGATAGAAATCAGAAGATCATAGATTTAGTGCCTGAAGGAAACTTAAAGACCACTGAGTACAACCCCATCAGTTTGTGGCCCAGGGTTACACAGTATCATATTTAAGGAAGGATAGTCTGGGTAAAATCCAGCTAACAGAGAAGTGGGATAGCCACCTCCATAAAATGAGAAGAGAATAGAGTGACGTTAATCATCATAGGAATTCAAGCTGGAAGGGGCCTTAGTAACCAGCTAGTCAAGTCCTCTTATGTTATAGCTGAGGAAACTGGGCGCCAGAGTAGTTAAGTAATTTGCCTAATGTGACACAGGCAGTAAGTAGCTAAAAGTCAGTATCTGAACCCAAATCTTTTGCAAACAAATCCAGTGCTCTTTCTACTACAATCCCTGCCACTCATGATCCAACTAGCTGCAGTTTAAACTACCAGAAATAAACACATTGAAACAAAGTTTAAGGGTTTAGTCCAACAAAAAGTTACATGTACAATGAGCAAATTATGAGAAGGCAATACCAAATGTTTGTCTGAATGTCTCTGGATATTTGATGTAAGCTATATTTCTGTCTAGAAAATCTATGGAATTTATAGGATAGATTGGTAGATAACCAGTAGGTGGATAGCTACATTAAAAAACATCTCAGAGATCTTTCAGGGATGAGAGTATCAGGGTTTTGAATCCAATGCTTTCCAGTTACTCAAGTACAAACATATCTGAACAACATGCAAAATCTTCAGTGAGATTTCAGAATTGGTTAGGGGATCAGAGGGTGAGAAAGAATTAATATCCTTGATCAAAATTAATATTTTTAATCCCCACAGCATCCTGAGTAATGAAAACCGCCCAGGGGCCTATGAACTTCACCTCTCAGTTAAGGATTACTGCTTTGCACGGGAAGATCGAGTTATAGGAATGACAGTGATTCAACTCCAAAATATAGTGGAGAAGGGGAGCTCAGGGGCATGGTATCCGCTACTGAAAAACATCTTTATGGATGACACTGGCTTGACAATCCTTAGGATACTTTCTCAAAGGACCAATGATGACGTGGCTAAAGAATTTGTAAGACTGAAATCAGACGCAAGATCCACAGAAGAGGTTGCCTGAAGCCAATATTGCAAGGTAGCATCCTCAAGAACCTAAATAAGCTGTTGTTTGACTAGTGCATGTGTGTGCAAATCAGTGGGAATGCATAATCAACTATGTTTAAGTGTTTATCCGTACTCTGGTGTGTGGAAGACCTGTATGACTTTTGATGCCTATTGGGGTTTGGAAAGTTAGTAGTTCCATGAAGTGCCAAAATGAAGATTAAAGATGCATTATCAAGAGTATCTTTTCAGACATCGATTTCATTTCATGACCAAACTTCCATCTCCTCAGCTCATTCATAAATTATTTGTCCTTTGAATTTATTCATTAATAGTTTTCCTTATATTAGTGTTGTGTGTTGTTTAACAACAGGCAGTTAAGCCTATCTGTGCATTAGAAGGTATTCTGTATTCATATCCTTTTTATGTTACTTCACCATCATCTTAGATGTCTAACCAATAACTTTTTCTACCATAGCTAGAAATGCAGTTACTTCTAGAAAGTGTTTGTAATTTTATAATTACTGATGTAATGTGATGATTTTTGCATACAAATGAAAATAGAAATGGTGGGAAATATTTTATGCTGACCACTTTCCAACCTTTCTGAACTATCACTGTGAAGAAATGCTATTAAAGCAATCTTATATAAAGCAATGCTCACTAGTTTGTTTTAAAAAAAGTTTGATATATTGAAAAAACTTTTGTTCTTCGAAACTGCCAAGGTCATATCACATTTGTACAAGAAGGTAAGTTGATGTATTTGCTGTGTGGCATAATGCTTTTACCAAATCTTTTTTTTTTTTTAGAAAGTGATGTAGTCAGGGTAAACAATTTAGAAGTAGGAAGGCAAATTTGTTTCTCCAAGTCATCTATTATGTGTAATGATACTGTTAGTGTTTTCCTTCTGACAGTTATAAAAATCACTTTACACACTTAGCTGTATAATCAGTTAAGTCCTTTATTTTTTTCTTTAAAAAATATTCAGCAGTTTGTACTGAATGCAACATGACTATGTATTGCACTGAAGCAAAAAAAAATTGTCTTCGTATATTTAGTGAAAAAAAATGTAAAATAAAGTCTGACGAAACTGCTTTCAGTTTTGTAATTTATGTTACTGATGTACCCACAAAGTACCAGGTATAATCTTGAACTTGAAAGAGAGAGAAGATGGAAGTGCTTGGAAAATATTTTCTATTCAAAAGCCCATCTGACTGTATTATTTATGAATGCTACTTCCATAAATCCATAATGATCTTACCAAGTTGATGTTTTTATATAAACTATCTTAACATTTTCATCTTCTATATTCCTATGGTCCCACTTTCGCAGGTGAATGTCTACACTCAGGTATACAATGGCACTTTCCAAATGCAGTCAATGAATGAATCCCTTGTAGTAGGCTATCTACATAATGGATTCAATACTACTGAACCTCCAAACCTGACTCAGACTGGTTTTGTTGATCGATTAGATCAGATATTATACGTATGATAGTTCTCACAACTTTTCTGTTGCTCTATATAGTTAAAGTAATATAACCATACAAAAAATGGGAAAGAGAACCTCTGTGGCATGGTATCATCCTCTTTGGAAAACAATGTCTTCATGCATAAAAGCGGCTTGATGAGCCCTAGATTGTTTTCTTAAAGCATCCTCAATGTTGCATCTTGTCGAGCAATTACTGGATCAGTGATTGCTTACAATGCATGGCATAAACACAATATTTTAGCACATGCATTAATAAATACTTATATATGGAAAACATAACTTTTATAGGACTTCCTGCCTCCCTCTTTCACTGATAGAGCATCATTTCCTTGTTTAGAAATGGAAAACTCAGGTTCTTTTGACTCTTAAGTATCAATGAAATATGTTTGTGAAGTTCAAAAATAATGTTCTGTCTTAAGGACGTTTTTCTACATAATTCCAGTTGTAGAAATTACTGAAAACAATAAGCAACATAATTTTTTAAACAACTGCATTGCTCAGACTATTTGCATCTGTGCTTCACTAAATATATTTGTTTGCCCCACTAAGGAAACCTGATATACAAAAATGAGAACTTTTAAGATAAATTAGGGGGTAATTTTCACTATACTTAAGGACTTGCCATATGGTTTCCTATAGCAAGATCCTTTGGTACATTTAAGAGGCGATGTGGTATTGTAGAATATCAGACAACAAATGCACGTCTTTGCTAGCTGTGTGAAGGCATGAGTAAGATGCCTCAATTCTTTATCTGTAAGATGTAAGACCTGTACTGACTACCTCATGGGAAAATGCTTTGTAAATCTTAAAGGGTAATAGAAATATGAGTTATTTAAAACATGGTTCCATTTCTAAAGTTTTGATGTATACTTTTCAGAAATACATCCATAATATACACATTCATACGCCACTCTTAACAAGGAAAAGAAAGCAAATTAGGTTCAATTCTGTTTTCTTTTTCTTTGAATGGGGAGAAGTTAGGGGACAGACTTCCACCTGTTCTGAAATTTAGGTTCTTAGAGGGTTATCTAGGGGCATTGCAAGGTTAAGTGACTTGGGCCTGAGTCACACGGTCAGGTCTCACTGACCCCACGGCCTACTCTACATGCACTATAGCAGGCTTCCTCTGAACACTTAATTTTCATTTGTGATATCAAAACTAGGTTGAAGAAGAATTCAGTACTTTTCTATCACTCTGAAAGCATGATCTCACTTCATCATTGCTGTACCTGTTTACTGTCATTATTAAGAGGAAGCAAGGGGCAGCAGACAGAAGATAGTAGGCAGCGACCTGAGTTTGATAATTGATTAATTTTGTGAACATAGGCAAGTCACTTCACCTTTTCTGAACCTGTTTTCTCATCTGTACAAAGATTAGAGCATGGGAATGGAGTCAGGAAGAGGAAGGTGGAAAGGAAAGGAATACTAAATTATATAGTGCCTACTATGCATGGAGCGCTGTGCAGAACACTTTATAAATATTATCTCATTCGCTTCTCAAAACAACCCAGTGAGACGGGAGATGTCCTTGTCCCTGGGTGACAGTAGAGGAAAACCACAGTTTCAGTCTCGTCTTGGACACTGATTAGCTGTATGACCCTGAATTGTATGATTTCATTGCTCCCAGCCAAACTAAGGCTTCTTCATCTATTTGTTGTTGTTCATTCGTTTCAGTCGTGTCCGACTCTTTGTGACCCCATGGGGTTTTCTTGACAAAGATACTGGACTGGGTTTGCCATTTCCTTCTGCAGCTCATTTTACAGATGAAAAAACTGAGGCAAACAAGATTAAGTGACTTACCCAGGGTCATACAGCTAGTAAGTGTCTGAGGCCAGATTTGAACTCAGAAAAGATGAGTCTCCAGGCTCAGGACTCTATCCACTGAGCCACCTAGCTGCCTCTTCATCTATACCATGGGGCTAATCATAGCACCCACCTCCCAAGGCTGTTGTGAGGATCAAATGAGATAACATTTGTAAAGTATTTTGCAAACCTTAAAGCATCATAGAAATTCTAGCTATTTTTATTGCTACTTCATAAAGTCTTAAGAAAAGCAATGGTAAATCTTAAAACGTTGTAAAAATTCAATTCAACAAACATTTGTCAAGTGCCTCTAAGTACAAGGCACTGCAGTTAAGTGTTAGAGGCAACGGGATAGAGAAGTACAAGAGCTAGGCCTAGATGCAAATCCTGACTCTACGTCTTTCACTGGGTGTGTTACCGTACTCAAGTCATTAAGCTCTAAGGAGTCTCTCCCCACTCTAATTCAACCTCCACTCATTTGTCAAATCGATGCACTGGTCTGCCCTCTACTAAATGCCCTCCAATGGCTCCCTATCACCTCCAGGATCAAACAAAAAATCCTGTTTGGTGTTCAAAGCCCTTCATGGTGTGGCGCCTTCCTACCTTTCCAGTTTTCTTATATCTTATCCCCTTGTATTTTGCAGTTCAGTTATACCAGCCTCCTTCCTGTTTGTCAGACAATGTATCTCCCAATTCTGTGAATTTTCACCAACTTTCCCTCATACCTGGAGTTCTCTCCTCCCTTACCTCTGCCTCCTCACTTCCTTCCAGTATCAGCTAAATCCTGTCTTCTGCCAGATGCCTTTCCTTAGCCCTCTTCCCTCTGCTGTTTCTCTCTCATTTTTCTTGTATACTGCATGTCTGTACACAGTTGTTTGCATGCTGTCTCCCAGTTAGACTGTGAACTCCTTAGGAGCAGAGACTGTCTTTTGCCTTTTTTTGTATCTGCAGTGCCTCGCACACAGTAGACACTTAATAAATGCTTACTGTTTGACGGACTCTGTTACCTTATCATTATTTACCATCCATCTAGATCTCAATGGAACCTCATTTATCAAGTCTTATATAAAATGAAGAGACTACACTAGGTATTCTCTGGTGACTCTTGTGGCTCTAAAACCCAGGAGAAGCAGAAAGAGAGACAGGGAAAATCAAAGTTTCAGCCTCCCAGAAGCTGATGGTATCCTGGAAGATACAACATGTAAACAGATGGATAAATGCAAAACAATTCAAGTAGAGGAACATGACTAAAAACTAGGGTGGGTTGGGCAGGGATCAGGAAAGGCTTCCTGTATGAAGTGGTCCCTTGGTTGAGACTTGAAGGAAATCAGGGATTCTGAGAGGTAGAGGAGAGAACAAAGTGTGTAACATGAACTGTTACTAACAGTGTTTGCTACGTAAATGCTACAGTAATGTTAGCTTTCATTTCATCTCGTCCTCACAACAGCCCCATCAGGGTTATAATAAGATGCAACATATTATTATATTATATCATATATTGTGTACAATAGTATAAATATAATTATGCAAGAATTATTATCCTATTGTACAGATGAAAAGGAGGTTAAAAGAGCTTAAATGACTTGTCCAACTTCACATAATTGGTAATTGGCAGAATCAAGATTCAATCCCAGTATTCTTTCTGCTTTACCAGGCTGGTGATGGCTCCCTAATAGATGATGTTTTGCCCCTCGGATTCAATTTAATTAGATCCATCCATTCTAGGTTTTTTGGATACAGTACCTAGCAATGACTAACTATGGTGATATGAATTGTGTCAGACTGAAGTTTATCATCACCAGAAAACACAGGTAGTAATTTTGAAGGTACCATTAATCCTAAAACCTCAGTGTTCCTTGAGCGCAGGAATGTTTCCGTGGTCTTTGGATCCAAGCCACGTATCTCTGAGGTTGTACCAGATAATCTCTAAATCTCTCTCTATAACTAACATTCTTTCATTCTAATTTCTGCAATATCTTTCCCTATGCCTTTGAATCTATGATATAACTAAACTAACCATGGCAAGGTAACTTTGACATTCATCAAAATTTGTCTTGATAGTGTGCCATCCATTCACATAATCTAGGTGGAAATCCAGACTGGATCTTGGATCAGCCAAATTAATTGGACTTGTGCCATTGACCCTTGTGGGGATATTATATCAAAATCATGTTACATTAGACGGTCAGATGACTCAGTGGACAGAGTGTTGGGCCTGAGTTCAGATATGACCTCAGACACTCACTAGCTGTGTGACCCTGGGCAAGTGACTTAACCTCTGTTTGCCTTAATCCACTGGAGAAGGAGATGGCGAAGCAGTCCAGTATATGAGCCAAGAAACTCCCTTGAACAGTATGGTCCCTAGAGTCATGAAGAGTCAGACAACTGCTCAACTAAAGAAGAACAACAGCCTATAACCAACCACAGTCTTGACATAGGAGTTGTACAATGTAAATACAAGTCTTAACCTAAATACATTTTTCAGGCTGAGTTTGTATAATACAAAAACAAGCCAAGTCAGTCGATGAGTTCATTGGTGGAGGAGCTGGGAAGAAAAAGGAATTAATAATCAAATGGATAATAAAACAGAATAAACAACATATTGGAATGGTTTTTTCAATGTTTCTCCACCTTCAACTTGGTATCAAGGTTATCACAGAATCATATAACTTTCAGGTTCACCTGGTCTAAGCCATACCTTGCCAAGAAGTCTTCCTCCTACCCTCCCAAAGCAATCATTCAGCCTTCTCTGAGGTAATTCAGTGTACTCTCTGGACACCTCTACTTGTTAGGAAGTTTTTCTTTGCATGGATCTACAACTTCTACCCATTGATCCTAGTTTTGCCCTCAAAGCCACACAAAGGAAGTTTAATCTAAGCCTTTTTAGATGATACAGGCAGCTGTCACTTCCTCTATTAATTCTTTTCTTCTCCAGGCTAAATATCCCCAGCTATTTCAGCTGAACCCCATGTAGTACAGTCTCAAGGCTTTCACGATCCTGGTGACCCCTCTGGACCCATTCTAGCTTTTTTAAAAATTTTCTTTCCTAAAATGAGACGTCAAAAACTGAACACAATACTCCAACCAGATCAAAAAAACATGGAACTATTGCCTCTTTTTTAAGGCACAGCACTTTTTTAAAAAATTCAGCTAAATATAACATCACTTTGGGGGAAGTTAGAGGAGGGGTAATGTAACATCACTTTAACGGAGAGGATTTAGAAGAGGGTTGGCTGCTCCACTGTTACTCATATTGAGTTTTCAGTTCAGTAATATCCCCAGATATTTTTCACAAAATAGTTTTCTAGCAATACCTCCCCCATATATTTGTGAGGTTGATCTTTTGAGCCCAAGTATAGGACTTCACATTTGCAAACATACGAAATATTTACATGAAAAGAAATTACATTACCCACTCTTCCTTCTCTATAGAGGAAACTAACTTTCCTGTGAGATATTAATGGATAATCAGCCCATTCCTCAGAGCTAAAAGGGGAAAAATCAGAGTGATTAGAGCAAAGATGAGAATTTTCCAAGTGGAAAAGGAATATAGGTATTCTGGACCTTTCCTCACATAATTATTTCCCTATTTTTCATCACTAATACCCATTTTATTGATAGGTTCTGCACAAAGGCATTGGTGTATCCCCAGTCAAGATGCTGTGAGATGCCTATCTTCATAATCTCCTAATGAAAAATGTTTTAAAACTTGTTTTTAAAAATAGCACTGATGACCTGGTTGATTTTTCTCATAGTTTTTCAATGAAGTGTGAAGTATTCTGATAGTATGTCCAAAAAACCCTCAAAAACACAAGTACTGTCAGAGCCACTAAGAGGAATTTTAATCTTGCTACTCCTGACTACATTCCATAGTATGTTATCAAGAAATACATGCACTGTAGCAAAGACATTTCTGGTAGTTCCAAGGCAAGAGCTTAACACTTTGGCACTCAGGGCAACCATCACAAGATGCAGCCCCAAATCAAAACAAATTCAATTTAGAAGAATGGTACAACTCTGATGAGAGGAGATAACAAGGTACAGCAAGGATACTCTCTTATGGGGGAGGAGGGGGGAGGAGGAGAGAGTGAGAAGGGAAGTTCAACTGGACTGCAACTGGCAGCAAGAAGGGGGTGCTTCCTGCTAACTAGAGGACACAATTGCCATAGTGGATACACAGTGAGTGAGTCGTTAAGTCATGAGCTATGAAGAGGTGGTTGAAATCCCAACTCTGACATATACAATATGACCCTAGGGAAGTCACAAACTCTCAGTGAGGCCAGGCAAATTTCTAGTACAATAAATTGGAGAGTAGTTGCCAGTCTGCCTTTGTAGAAGAAATTTCTTTATAAGAATGTCCTGTACTAATTAAGTCATAATTCCCCCCTCAAAAAAAAAAAAGAAAGAAAACTTAAACACTAAGGTCAGTGGTTTTTGCTCATTGAAAGAACATAAGTGCTTTCAGCAGCCTCTAAATTTTGGAGCCTTGGAGCACAGCCCCATTCACTATGCCCTAGTTAAAGCTATGCTAAAAGTTAATCTTTTTTAGTTTTGTTTTCAAAGAAGGCATGAAGTATAGGTACAAGAAGAAGAAATATTTCCTCCCTTGAGTTTCTGGAAGGATAAGGTAAGAATGCTTCACAAGGGGGAAATAGATTGTAGCCTCCTTCTTTAAGAATAACAGTACTGCATTAACCCAGCTAGTTGTAACAATTAGAAGACTGGGGTGGGAGGGGGTGATGGGAAAGGCTCAGCAGAATTTTTTTTTCTATTCTATTCCTTTGAGTTACCATTCAGCATATAGATTATGAACAACTTATAGACTAGAATCTAGAAGATGAGGCAGTGGTTGGAGAATGGAAAGTGGGGAAATGTGGGGTTTGGTACAGAAATGAGAAGGAGGATAGGAAAGGTATGCAAGCCCAGGGACAGGAGAATGTAACAAGGGAGAGAATTAATATTTCTTTTTTATAAATGTACACAGTTTTAATGCCAGAAAATCCTACTCTCTATAGCACATATGCATGTATTTTGTACTTAGTCTATTCACGTGTTTAAATGAAGGCACAAAGCTCAGGCAGACTTTGAGATATAGGGAGCTCTGATTTTCAAACCATGCCCAAGGTATATAGATGCCCTGTCACAACTCAGTGTTAGCCTTTAGCTTTAAAAAAAAACATGTTTCAGGAGGAGAAATGACATGAATCATCAGCAAGAAGAATATAATTTATTGACCTTCTACTACTATGAACTAGGCTTGAGGATCAATGGAATGCTTTAAAAAGTTGTTGGCTACAGAGAAATTAATCACTAGAAAATGAAGGCGTCAGTCCAGATTTTCTGGTATAGCTTTTTAAAAGAAAGATAGGTTATCCAAATCATCCTTTCTCCTCATCCCCATCCAGTGATATCTAAATTCTACAGAGGCATATAGAGTTAATGTTAATTCAATATTTTATATTTATTATAGCTAGTATATTCATTTTATGTTGGAGTTATCAAGTCAAACTGTATTTTTAAGTTCTATGTGTTATAGTCTTTTGGGACTTCCTTATACAATTGATATGTATGTTACTTGTAGCCATTTTCTAGAACTTGGAAAAGCGTCTTACCTTTTTTTTTTTCAATTTTATTTAGATAAATTGTTGTATAGTTGTGTTTGCTATTATGATATAATATTGGTCAAATCTTTGGTTTACCTGATGCTTGCTCCTTAATAAGGGCCTGACTTCACAATTACCACATTGATTCTATCAAAAAATATGTCCTACTTTATACAACAATTTCCAGAAATTCACAAAGACAAGAAGAAGGTTCACTTAACACACAATTGAAATGTGAAGCGTTTATATTATACTGTTTGAGACACAAAGTACAAAGGCAAGGCTTTGAAGGTCACCCATCAGTGTACCTGACTTTGCAGTAGCTATGTTCTTAAATCAGTTTTATGTAAATCAGAATTTTGTAAATGGAATTATTTTTAAAATTCGCTGGAGGAGTGAACTATTCAAAGGGAACTTGTATTTGAATTATTTTGTAACATGAATAATAATGGCAGTGGAGAATAATAAAAAGAACATGGGATTTAGAATCAGAAGACCTTGGATTCAAATCCTGACTCTGCCCCTTACTACTTGTGTGACTTAGGGAAAGTCACTTGCAACTCAACCTCAGTCCCTCATTTGCAAAATGAAGGGGTTGTACTAGATGGTCTCTTTTGTTATTGTTAACTTATATTTCCCTCATGTCTCACTCTCTCTAACCCCATTTGGAGATTTTTTGGCAAAGATACTGGCATAGTTTGACATTTCCTTCTCCAGCTCATTTTACAGATGAGGAGACTGAGGAAAATAGGGTTAAGTGACTTACCCAGGGTCACCCAGCTAATAAGTGTCTGAGACCAGATTTGAACTCATGAAGACTTCTTTACTCCAGACCCATTGTACCACCTAATGTTCCATAAAGCTCTAAATCACATGATCCTAATCACATTCTAGTCTTTTTTTTTTTAAGAATTTTTATATATGGAGTTTTCTTAATGTAAGGCACACCTGTGATCAGGAGTACCCAAGTTCAAATTTGACCTCAGACACTTGACACATTTACTAGCTGTGTGACCTTGGGCAAGTCATTTAACCCTAATTGCCCTGCCTTCCCCCCTGTAAAAAAAAAAACTGAGTCAAAGGATGGCCCCTTTAGACAACAACAACAAAATCAAACTGGGAGGGGCAGACCCTCAGCATTGCTGGCCCAAAGAGAAACAGTTATTTACATTCACTCTGAGCCTGGAGGGCCCAAAAAAAATAGCCATTAAGAGGTGCTAGGCCAGGGATCTATTGTTGTACGATCTATGAGCTCCAGAGTGAAATGGGTTTAAGACTTGGTCTTTGAGAAAGAGATCTAACTAGTAAACACCAAGTTTGCTTGATTAGCAGCAACCCACACTGCCTTAGAGTCAGAGAGACCAAGATTCAAGTCACCTGGGCCATGTGACCATGGACAAATCAACTAAGCTCTCTACAATCAAAATGAAGAATTGTAAGCTACAGACATGTTATGGACCTATGCTGGTGCAAGGAGTTTCTCCACACTGGATATTCCCTACACCAATAAACTCGCACCTTGGGCTTAATACTGCTACTGATGATGATGATGATGGTAGTTGGCGATGATTATGATTATGACAACTGGTATTTTGTTGTTTTTCATTCAATTCAGTCGTGTCTGACTCTTTGCTACTCCATTTGGGGTTTTCTTGGCAAAGATAATGGAGTAGTTTGTCATTTCCTTCTCCAGCTTGTTTTATAGATGAGGAAACAGGCAAACAGGGTTAAGTGACTTGCCCAGGGTCACTCAGCTAGTAAATATCTGAGATTGGATTTGAACATATAAAGATGAATCTTCCTGATTCCAAGCCTAGTGCTCTATCCACTATTCTACCTAGTGCCCCTAACAAGTATTTTAGAGAATTTTCAAGTTTGCAAAGCATTGTAGATACATTCTCTAATATGATCCTCAAAATGATCCTATAAGCTATTCCATACACATTTTACAGATGATAAAGCTAATACCCAGAGAGATGAAGTGATCTGTCCACAGTCACACAATTGGCAAGTGCCAAAGACAGGATTCCCATTGAACTCTCTCTGGATTCCAAGTCTTTGGGTTATCTTTCCACTAAATCAGGTAACCTCCATAAGGAGAAAATGTTTGGCTTTAACTTTCCCCAGGAATTTTTTTAGCCTGAGGCAAAGAGAGGATAAAGAGGGATGGGTGTGCTATGTGGAGGAGAGGAAATATACTGCAAGATGTTGGAAGTTATTACTCCCAGAGAGGTAGGAAGGAGAGAGAAGGTGCCAGCAGAAACCAGAAGTGAATGCCCTGTGGAAAGGCCCCCATTGCCTTGCCCTGGTTACAGCTCTGATTTCAATCAAAAGTTTGCCTCCTTCTTCCCTGTCTACATTCTGTAAAAATTCTTTGGCTGTGATACAGGCATTGCTTTATCTCCACACTGAAATAATGAACTACAACAATACTGCATAAGATTTTTCTCTTTACTTCTGGGAGGGTGACAGCATCATATGCCTCTCTGCATACACTGGAAAAGGTGTTCTCTTTAATTTTTTGAGTTTGCACACAGAAATCCCCCAAGTCGAACAGTTATTATCACAATTAATTATATCATTAAAATGCCAATTTTAAATTCTTTGGAATTGGTGTGGTATTGATGGAATGCTTGGCTTTTAGCTGTTTTTCTATCAGCAAATGCAAGACTTATCTTCCCTGTAGCCATTTCAAGCTTCAAACGGCTATTACTTTTCTTTGTTTCCCAGAATTCCCTCACCCCAATTCCTTGTGGAGTAAAAGCCACGAGTTTTCCATCATCACAGTCCTCCTGCTCAAGTAACAATGTTCTTTTAGGAGGAATATCCAAAAGCTGGATAATGTCCAAAAGGAAGTGACCAAGATGTCAAAGACAGGAAGGGAAAAGGAATAAGCATTTATTAAGCACCTTGTCTGTGCCAGGCACTGTACTAAGGGCTTTACAAATACTACCTTGTTTGAGCCTCATAACAATTTCCAGATCATGCCATGGGGAGATCTGTTGAAGGAAATGAGGATGTTTAGCTTAGAGAAAAGTTAGAAGCGACATGATAACACAGCCTGATCTAGCTATAACTGCACCTGATATAAATTCACTTGGGAAAAACATGAAGGATAGTTCTACTATAAATGTAGTTGTACCAGAAGATGGTGGCACATTTCTCACTGTCTAGAACTTGTTCCTGGGGGAACTTGGAGTAAAAGCAGACCTGGGGAGAAGGATGGCTACATTGGATGCTACCAGAAAACCACATGGCAAGGCACAGAAAATTACTTCCTCTCCTTTATGTGTAGGTTGCCTGGGTCAAAGTCCCATCTGTCCTTCATCAGTTGTGATTGAATAATGGCTGTCACTGAATATTTAAAAGGCTGATCCAAGGAAACGGTATTAGTCTGTTTCTCCTGGGTCCCAGAGGATAGAACTAGGGGAAATAATTGGAATTTGCAGAGAACAACTGAGGCTTGACATAAAGAAAAAAAGTTCTTACAGTAACAGAACAAGCTTGCAATTACAGAGATTATGTAAGTTGCTTCAGAAAATAATGGGTCCTTCCCCACTTAGTTACAGGGCAGACTAGGTGGCCTCTGAAGTCTTATTCAACTCTGAGGTTAGGTGATTCTGTGAGAATAGAAAGCAACAAATACTGTGGAACGAGGGAAAAGAAGAGCACGGTCATGAGTGAAAAGATAAATAGTTCATAGTTTACAAAGGTTCTTCTAGCTCCAGTCCCTAACTAGGAGTCTGTGAATTTGGTGTGTGGGTGTAGAAATGTGTTCCTTTCTTAGAATAATGTTTTTATATGCATAAAATAAAATATATAGGAATACAATGGAAAACAATCGTATTGAAATAGTTATCAATATATGCTGATATTTATGTAAATACTGATAATTAGAAATAATTATATAATTGTTTATGTGTGTGTATATATATCCTGATAAATATTTAAATATAATTGTTTAATTATATATACCGACAATTATTTCAATATAATTGTTTATACATACTGATAACTATTTCAATATAATTATTTTCAGTGGTAATCCTAATTGTGTTTGTGTGTGTGTATATGAAAAATAGATCATTTGTTTTCTGCTTTAATCCTCTGTACTTTACTTTATTCATTTAAAAACATTATTCCAAGAGAGGATCCACGAGTTTTACCAGACTGCCAGAGGACCATAACAGAAAAAGGTTTAAGAGCCTCTGGTCTATTGGTTGACATCTTCCTATAAATGCTCCGGGTGGCAGAAAGAGGAAGGTCCTTTCTCTACCTCTCTTGACATTGCCTGGCTGCCACTGGAGCACATGGACTTTCCATCAATTATCCTTTGCTCTGCTTCTATGACTACCCTACCTTTTTTTTTGTCAGTCAAGCATCTCTCTGATGGTTTATGCTTCTTGCAATCAAGTCTCCATAGCAATATACTATAGGCTATTTACAACCACCCTCCATTAAATCTCTTAGTTGACATGGTGATCCATAGTTATAACCTTTAGAGAATGCAGGATCCTTGATTTGCTGCCTGAATTACTAGGAGAATAAAGTTTTGTTTTGTTTTAGTAGGGTTTTATTTCAGACATAAAATTTCTAAGTACAGATATATATGGAGTACCTTTATTTCCTCTGCCCATCCCTCCCTTCAGACTGTCATGGAATCAGCAAATATGCCCCAGGAAATCAGCAGCCACACATGAGTTCCAGTTTTCTCCTGTCCTGTCACAATGTGCTTGCCACTTTTAGCACTCTATAGTCCACATCCAGCTGAGGGTAAACCCCATCACAGCAAAACTGGGTAGTGCTGTCATGTCTGTGCACAGCAGGCACATGGAGAAAGGGAGTGGAGACAAAGTAGGAAAGTGGGGCTTTTTAACATTTTTCTAGGGCATGTCACAGCCCATGCAGCATGGGGTTAGGCACTCTCACTTCCACTCCACCAGAGGGACCAAATTGAATTCTTTTTAAAGTACCTAATGGAGCACTGGGTTGTTTAAATCAGTTTAAGTAGAATGGTTCCTTCTTCTAGCACTTCACCAATTGAAATTAGGAAGTTGGCCAGCCTAAACCACTTTTCAGTTTGCCTTTTTTTTAATGCCTTTCTGAGCCTTATAAAGCAAAGAACATGATGCTGTTCTGTTACTTTACTCTGCTGAGTAAGGCCTCCAGTGTAAGCATTTATAATTTAAAACCACCGAAAAGGGATAAAATGGACAAGCATATTTGCCTCTGCCAGCAAACAATAATGTTTGTTTTAGAGCATCATATTTTATGAAACAAAATCTCTGCACCTAAAGTATTCAGAATGTCAATCTTGCAAGGGACTACAGAGGCCATTTGATCCACGCCACACATTAACAAAAATCCTTGCAACATCTCGAAAAAGTAAATCAGAGGATCATAAATTTAGAGGTAAAATGGACCTTGGAGGCCCCTGAGTCTAGCCTTATTCAATTTACCATGCTGCCTTCAGGAAGGGAAAGTTTTCAGGATCAAGTGAATAGAAAATTTCTATGCCAGACACTGTGTTAGGCACTGGGAATACAAATACAATCAGAAAAAAAATACCATCTCTGACCTTAAGTAACTAACATTCTAACAGTGGCAGAAGATAAATGAGCAAAAGCTGAAAAGAGTGGTGATGGAGGAAGAAGATAGTGGCATGGTGGAGAGAATCTAAAGAGTTAGAAGAGTGATAGAGAGAAATAAAGACATAGCTGGCCTGCGCCCTTTCCTTAAAATGAAGGTTCTGGGTAGAACTGGGCTGAAGGGCTCAAAGAATTTCCAGAATAAGAAGACCAAAAGTTAAGTGAACTTCCACAATGAGAAGATTGCTCTGACACAATGGAGAAAGTCTAAAGAGTCAGGAGTGGAACCAGCAAAGGTTGTGATTATTTTTCCCTAAAACAGAATCAAACTTTAACCATGTTACCAAAATGCTTATAGAACATTGAGACAACAAGTGATAACTTATTTGCAGAGAAAAAAAAGGAACATTATACCCATTGATGAGACTTTTAAAATATGACTAACAGAAAACTCTCCACCCTGCCTACCCACATATTGGATCTCCCTGGAATAAATGACATAAATTTTTAAATGGCAGAAAATTATTATCAGTGGATTAATTTTTCTCAATTTATTATCTGTGTACATGTCAGAGTATTGACTTGTTAGAGTAAAAAGTAAAATCAATACTAAATGAGAAGAAAGAAAAAAAATAAGGTAAGGTGTACATTTGAGATAATTCCTACCTGAGCCACTTTAATAAGTTCTTAATGCTGTAAAACAGAAATAGATAAGAGATGGAAGTTTAGCCCATATAAAACAATCAGAAAATGAGAATAAAAACATCTAGAAATAACCTCAGCTAGTCAATACATGCTCTCCTTACAAAATATATTTGTCATCCAAAGGACACACCAGTTTATAACATAAATATGTTTTTGAAATATTACAGTGAAATATAATGGGAAAATATGAACAATAGCATATCATAAAGCAGCAAAAAGACATAAAGAGGAAAAGGTGTTTATTAAAAAAACTGGGCAAAGGACCCAATTAAGCAAGATCACCCTGAAAGCATTTAAGAATAAAAAAGGAAGAGGTAGCTAAGTGGTGCAGTGGATAGAGCAACAGGCCTGGAGTCAAGAGGACCTGAATTCAAATACAGCTGTGTGATCCCTGGGCAAGTCACTTAACCCTCCCTCCACCCCAAAAAAGAAAAGAATGAAACAGGGAAGGCAAAATAGGAAAAATGGAGAAGATTTAAAAATAATTTTCTAACAAATTCTTCCATCAATCTTAATGGGGCCACCACATTTGGATAGTCTATGATATGCTGTGTAAGGAATTGGAAAAAATTAGTAATAATAAAAATAATAATAACTAGCATTTATGTGGTGCTATGAGGTTTATAATATGCTTTACATATGTTATTTCATTTTATCTTTATGAGAACCCTGTGAAGCAGGTGCTACTATCATATCCATTTTATATAGAAGGAAAAAGAGGCTGAAAAGACTTGTCCAGGATCATACAGCAAATGTATTTGAGGCAAAATTTAAACTCAGATCTTCCTGATCCCAAGTCCAGCACTAGGTTCACTACTACATCTAGCATGAAGAAAAGAAAGATGGAAAGAGGAGGTACAGAAGAGGTCTATATTATGGAAATGATATGATTTTGAAAGCACTGATGGAATGATTCTAAAGATATTTGAAAGAGGGAAGGATGTAAAAGGCTTGGGAAAATACCATGACTCAGCAACAGGAAAAAAATTGACCAAGAGAATTTTTTAAAACTAAAATGCATTTAGTACAAATGAAAATGAAAAAAAAAAGTATAATGTCATTACATCTGAGCAAGGTAAGTAGCCCCCAGTAGAACTTGTTCTCCATCTTCGGTGATATGCCTTGCTGCTATCACAGGAAAAAGACCGTGGTAGAGAAGTTCTTCAATGCAGTCTTTCTATCCCATAGCCAATCCATATCAAAATCACAGGCAGAAAGGGAAATGATTTTACTATCCCTAGCTTTACTTTCACTTACTATTATTCCAGATAGGAACACGACTCTATTCCACATCCATTCCACATCAAAATCATAGGAGAGAAGGGAAATTATTTCAGTATCTCTTTCCTTTCATGTGCTATTCTTATCAAAAGGAACTCCCAACTCAAAGCTTGCCCCTGAACAAATCCGCTCATCAGTAACTCAGCTACTGGTCCTGGAAAGCCCAGGTGTCCACAAGCAATCAGTATCATGTATACTCTCCAGGAGTCATAGCCCTCACCTGTAACACACATACACATACACACGCATACACATACACACACACAAATATAAATAACTGCAGACTCATAGGCCTATCACCGCAAAATATGTGTGAGAATAATCTGTACACATATCATGGGCATCCTTGATGAAAGGTGCAAAGGGAACCAGCAGGCACGCACAAATGATATTCCATAGTAGACAATATCTTAACTAATGTGCATTTTCCTGAAAGTTATAGAAGATATAAGCCCCCAGGCTATTTATTGTTAGTTGATAATTTCTTAAAAAACTGTATTCAATTGAGCAAAATTATATCTTAAAGGCTCTTCTCCAATGAGGAGTCTTTCATGAATACTTAGAGATTACACAAAATACCTCAAAAAGTATAAAAACAGAAGTGCCTTTGTTCAATGACTTTCAGCTGATTGATGTCAACAGAAGTGTAATGACATATGCATGGTCTCTAATAGATGTTTTTCCCCCATCATAGTGGATCCCTAGTAAACAGTCCAAATACAAAAGGAATTCCCTATAAATTGTGAAATTCTCCAGATATTCCTGTTTGCAGATGCCACTGTACTGATTGCATTAGGTTCTGAAATGTTTAAGAGTTTACAAAATGAAGTTCATAATTACTCAAAAGATTTCAGCCTAACTATACATGCAGGAAAAACAATCCATAGAGATGGTCCATCAGTACGTGTTTCTTGGATAGACACTGTGCACGGACAATGACCTCGACCCAGAAATGAACAAAAAGGGAAGAGCAGGATGAATTGCCTTGGAAAGTTAGGCAGCTATTTTAATAACCCCACATTTCCCCCTGAAACCAAAACCTATCTCCTTAACACTGATATTCTTCCAATGATTCTTTATGAATATGTGTCAGATACTATCAGTTTATGAATTAAGAATTAAAGTTGAGAACTGCCAAAGGGCAATGGAGTTGCAGGGAAGTGTATATTCATATGCTACTATACATGTCCAATTACAAATTAGACAAGAGAAGTGATAAAAACAGATGTCAACAGAAAAATGAATGATTGGAAAAGATGGGAAGAACAAAGAGAACCAGCTAGTACGCCACGTAACTTCAAAATATTTGGGGTTCCCCCCACCCAAGAGTGCAGCACAGATCCCCTATGGAGAATTTATAGGAGAATGTAGACTAGATTCATACAAGATGAGAGAAAACAGGTCTCAATTGTGACCTGTGTTGCTAAAGAGAATACCTACATCTATGAGATCACAGATTTTCTGAAAATATCTGTTTACTGGCCAGATCTCAGGGTCAGTAACTAAATGTAGTTCATATACTATTTAGTCCGGGTTCTTCCCCACCTAGAAACTAGCTTGCTTTGAGTACTCTTTTTGAAGCTTAGAGAATTCATTTATTGGCTGAAAGTGAACATATACAAAGCATTACTCCTTTCCCTTGGGATATACAGAAGCCCTGAGCTTCAAAATCTGCAGATGGATTTGCTCAAACATACCCTTTCAAGAAGTACTAGTAACAGAAACTTTGGGAGAATAGTTTGGCAACATACTCCAATTTTCAAAAATTAAAACACTTTTGTGGTGTGATTTTTTAAGAAAAAGTAAACCCAGGTTTATGGAAAAATTTAAACCCAATCCACTTTTTTTTGTGTGCCTAGTGCTTAGCCCAATATTTGGCACTTCATAAATACTTTAAAATGTTTTTTTTCCATTCAGTGTTCATTTTCATTTTAAGATAAGTTCATTATTGCTTACTTGTATTTGTAGCGGTGGTTGTTCAGTCATGTCCAATTCTTTGTGACCCCCATTTAGGATTTTCTTGGCAAAGATAATGGAGTAGTTTGCCACTTCCTTCTCCATCTCATTTTACGGATGAGGCAAACAGGGTTAAGTGACTTGCCCAGGGTCACACAGCTAGTAAGTGTCTGAGGCCAGATTTGAACTCAGCAAGAGGAGTGTTCCTGACTCCAGTCTAGGCACTCTATCCACTAGGCCACCTAGCTACCCAAGCTTATTTGTATATTACCTTGAAAGGCTAGAATACCTAGAGTAATGGGTAATTTACATATAGCATCATACACCCTGGGGCAGGAGTTGGAGGGCCATACAAAGATGAATTTGGGGACTGCTACCAAAGGAACTTCTGGAAGCTACCAGTGAAGCGACCTGCCACTGAGAAGAAGAAATCGCATATAAGCTTGGGACATTATTGCTCTGAGATCCTGGCTCTTCATCCCCATCCCCTAAAAGACTATCCTTGAGAAAAAGGTCATTCCGCACTTGGCCTTCATTACACTACTCACACAGAAGAAAATAACACTTATCAGCCAGGAAGCCTGGTGGTAAACGCAAGAAACGTGAGCAGGGACTCAGATCAGCTGTCCATAAGGTCTAGAGATGGAAGAGTTTATTCACAAGGAGTTCTTAACCATTAGCCAACAGGCCTTTTCTCAGAATAATGGTTTAAAATGCATAAAATAAAACACTCAGGATTATAACAAAAACCAATTATGTTGAAATAGTTAACAAAATATTTTATAAAACAAGATTATGATGCCAGGTTTGGACCCCTGATTTCTAGTCCAACTCTCTCATTTTACAGGTGAGAAAATTGAGACCCCAAAAGAATAAATGACTTGCTCAAGCATGGCTAAGTAGTTTTAGAGTCAGGATTTAAATTCAGGTCTCCTGACTCCAAATTTATTATTCTTTATCCTACACAAAGTCAATATAAAAACTTTGAACTATAAAACAGCCCTTAGATTCCCAGGGGAATATGTGCCCAGGAAACAAGATTTCACAAGCTATGAAAATTCCTAACAACCAGCAAGATGCTGAAAGAAATAGTGCCTCTGGTTAGGATGTGAAATCAGCAAAAGAACTAACTTGTACTGAGATAATTGAAAGCTTTATGATTAAATTTGAAAAATGTGGAAAATGATGGAGTGATGCCCACAAAAATGGTAGAGCTACCCATTTGGAGTATCATCATAAAAATAATACCAAGAAAGTGAGATCACACACATGCATATATTTACACATATATACATGCATATGTACATATACATGTAGAAATGCATGCATGAATATATGCATATATACATATATGTGTATATATCAGCTGGGTGGCACAGTGGACAAAGTGCCCAGCCTAGAGTTAGAAAGATTCCTCTTGCTGAGTTCAAATCTGGCCTCAGACACTTAGTACCGGTTTGACCCTGGGCAAGTCACTTAACCCTGTTTGTCTTAAGAAGGAAGTGACAAACCACTCCAGTATTTTTGCCAAGAAAACCCCAAATGGGGTCGTGAAAGAGTCAAACACAACTAAAACCGACTGAACAACAACATTTATTTTACACACACACACACACACACACACACACACACACACACACACACAGAGTTAAAGGTATAAAAAATATCCCCACACAAATGGATTAGCTGCATTCCTTTCTAGAATGTAGAGAATAAATTTATCCTCCTCACAAAGTCCTTTTAAAATCTAATATTCAAGAAAAAAAACTATATCTAAAATATTAGATCATCAATTCCAAGCAAGCCTTTTTCTGTGCTGAAGTCCAAACTCTTAGAGGTATGCCGATTAACATAGGTATCATAGCTATCCGCTTAAGGAGGACTTGATTTATTGTAGTCTCTAGGCCTTGCGTTCAAAAATATTAGTAGTGCGGAGGGTAGACATCAGAAGAGAGGCCCTGTCAGGTTGGAAAGACAAATCTGTACAATCACAAGAGGTAATAGATAAGATGAACCAGACCTTCCAGATCTCAGAATAAAGGCAAATTCCACCAAATGTCATTAATTTCATGATATCCTGATATTAGGTGATATGTTACAGGAGACAGTTTAATATATGAATAGTGCCAGAAATACCTGGCTTTCCTGGCTTCCTTTGAGTCCCAACTAACATCCCACTTTCTACAGAAAGACGTTCCCAATCCTCTTTAACTCTAATGCCGACGCTCTATTGATTATTTTCACTTTACCCGGTATATAGCTTATTTGTACATAGCTGCCTGCACGTTGTCTCCCCTGTCCTCCACTGCCAGTTCCTTGAGCTTGTCTTTTGCCTTTCTCTATATCCCCAGCACTAAGCATGCTGCCTGGCACATCAATGTTTATGGACTGACTAATAATGCCATGGTAGAACAACAAAAGTGACGATAGGTGAGGCATTCCTATAGTTGTAAAGAGCTACATTATAATAGAAAGTGCAAAATATTTTGAATCAGAGGGCCTGGGTTCAAATCCTGATTCTGCTATTTAATGGTTGTACAGTTTTAGACAAGCTACTTATCTTTCTTGTGCTTCAATTTTTTCATCTTTAAAATGAGGATTTTAGACTCTATGATCTTTGGGATCCATTGCAGCTTTAAATCTATAATCCTGTGATATTGCTCTACTTCTGTCACATAAATTGTATGGAATCCAAGGAGCAAATCATCTTGGAAACCATGAAATTTGAACAAGAGACCCTAAACTAGTAGTCATGAGAAAGTGGGCTGTAATGCTGGCTGTGTGTGACCTTGGGCAACTCACCTCAACTTCTGGTCCTCACCTGTCATATCTGACAGTTGAAGTGGCCGAATTAGATTATCTTTAAATCTCTTTCCAACTAGGAAAGTAGGAGTATGAGAATTTCACCTTAAAGTCGAACTTCATGTAAACAGCAATAAAATGGTGTAAAGTCAGGAAAGTAAAAAATTTCCAAAGACCTCTATCTACCTCCTTCTCACCCTAAACTTCCCTGATTCAGTGTGAGGTGCACAGAGTTTAATTTATGTAAAATACTGATTAGACATTATTAAGATTAAATCTATCCCAGATCAGGCAATACTTTACTCTTTTAGCATCATCCACTTAGCTAAAAATGGCTAAGAAAAATCAGGTCATCTGCAACTAAACTGGGAACATCTAGATTTTTTTTACTCTTTTAGGGATTCAGGTCAAGTAGGTAAAAAGCCCACTTAATGACTGAATTTGTGTTTAATTGGGGGTTGTTGGTTGTGTTTGTCCTTCATTCTTGAAGAGGACCATGGCATCAGGGAAATGATGACATGACTTGCAATTGACTTTGATTTGAGTGAGGGAGGGCTGTGCAAGGTCACCAGCCTCACTTTCTCCTCCAGAGCCATCTGGGTCCAGTGGCCAGATATTCACCTGGATGACTGGAGGTGGCCCAGGATGCATTAGAAGACCCTGGCTCTTTCAGGCTAAGGTCTTTTCAGGTTTTCACTT
Organism: Trichosurus vulpecula; assembly: GCF_011100635.1. Taxonomy (NCBI): domain Eukaryota; kingdom Metazoa; phylum Chordata; class Mammalia; order Diprotodontia; family Phalangeridae; genus Trichosurus; species Trichosurus vulpecula. The sequence continues at coordinate 164,546,365 of NC_050580.1, read as the reverse complement.
TGAGTGAGGTAAGGCCCATTCAGTGTATAGGCCTCATTAAGAAGTTAATCAAGGGGAGGAAGGGGATAAACTCGGGGGAACGATAGAAGGGAGGGCAGATAGGGGGAAGAGGTAATCAAAAGCAAACACTTTCAAAAAGGACCAGGGTCAAGGGAGAAAATTGAATAAAGGGGGACTGGGTAGTCAGATACACCTGAAATGGGGAGCAAAATATAGTTAGTCTTTCACAACATGAGTATTGTGGAAGGGTTTTACATAATGATACACATGTGGCCTATGTTGAATTGCTTGCCTTCTTAGGGACGATGGGTGGGGAGCGAAGAGGGAAGAGAATTTGGAACTCAAAGTTTTAAAAGCAGATGTTCAAAAAAAATAGTTGTTTTTGCATAAAACTGTGAAATAAGATATACAGGCAATGTGGCATAGAAATCTATCTTGCCCTACAAGAAAGTAAAGGAAAAGGGGATGGTGGGGAGTGGGGTGACAGAAGGGAGGGCTGACTGGGGAATGAGGCAGAATATATGCCATCTTGGAGTGGGGGGAGGGTAGAAATGGGGAAAAAATTTGTAATTCAAAATCTTGTGGAAATCAATGCTGAAAACTAAAAATATTAAATAATTTTTTAAAAAGAAGTTAATCAAAGGATGGCTCTTTTTAATCAAATATATGTCTATGTATATATGAGGTAAGGGGAGGAGGGAGGAGGGGGAGTATAAGGATCCAGAAACCAATGAGTAAAGTCCATAGTTGGGCAGCAAGGTGGGGCTCAGTAGTTAGAGTGCTGGGCCTGGAGTCAGGAAGACTCATTTTCCTGAGTTCAAATATGACCTCAGACACTTAACCAGTTGTATGACCCTGGGCAGGTCACTTAGCCCTGTTTGCTTCAGTTTCCTCATCCATAAAACAGCTGGAGAAGGAAATGGCAACTCACTCCAATATCTTTGCCAAGAAAACCCCAAAAGGGGTCATGAAAGAATCAGATACAACTGAAACCACTAAACAAGGTTCACAGTTATTTGATTAGGCTAATATAAAACATGCACTGACTCAACCCAACACCAGAAATGGGCTGCTCAAGGTAGCCTTAGCACAATCATGTCCTCTTGAAATACCAGGGATTCCTGGCTGAGGCTTCATCCAATTTGATCAGAGAGACAGAAGGAGGGAGAAGAGAGGGAAGGAGGAAAAAGGAAGAAGAGAAAAAGATGCAGAGGAAGGGTGAAAGTGCTCCAGATGAAAAGAACACCATTGATTTACAGCAGAGACTGAACTTCAACCCTTATTTAGTCCTTTTTACCAGGTTTTGTCTGAAAATAGCCCCAATTGAAGAACTTCTGTACCTGAACCTCCCTCCAGGGACCTGTTATTTTTACTCTGAAGTGTTTGTAGCTCTCTGAATAGTCTTGTTATCTTTCCAGGTGTGGGTTCACAATCCTTAGACTATGGTTGCTTGATGATTCCTGAACCTAATCTGTTTCCACTGCATCTCCCTCTCATTACCAGGAGGGCAGGCATAGGTACTTTCATCTGCCAGCCACAGAACATAAAAAGAAAAAAAAAATCCTCCTGAATCTACCACTGCAGTAGTACAGAAACACGAGTAAGAGGTCAAGCCTTTTTCTATGACCAAACAGCTTATGAGGATGGCTATATGGAGTTTTATTTGTGTTTGAATATGTGGCCTTGTTGTTTCTTGCTCCTTCTCCTCTGATGGTTCAGGGACACAGAATATCATATACTCTTAGATATTTAGCATTGAGTAGCTTCATTATTCTGCCCCATTAAGCCAAACCTGACTAAAAGGGTCAGCCCTAATGGAATCTGAAGCAAATAAGTTCCTCAGAGAGGAGGTTCCCCTTGATTTCCCATTTATCTAGTGTTCCTTTCCAGTCCCAACACCCTTCTGTTTTACATCCCCTCAAATTAAGCCCCGACAGTCCTCGTGTTACTATGATGATTCCAGAAAATTATCATTATTATTATCACCATCATCATAAATCCATTTCAATTCAACACACATTTGTTAACTATGGATTACTGCACCCAAGGCATGCATAACAAACCAAGAAACCAATCTCTCAGTTGGAGGTAAAGAGTAGGGAATGCCCCATGGATTTAGGGAAATGAACTTTGGAAAAAGAGGATGAGGCTAAAGATAATTTGGGGTCCAGGGGTAAAAAGAGGTTCTCACCCCACAGAGTAACCTGGTAGATCATTCTGTTAACTAATTATGCTTGCTAACTAGGAGCTAAATTCTGCCATTTCTGTTCCGCTAAAGGATTTCAAGTGCTGTCGGTGCTCTCTAAACTTGGAACTCTTTAAATTTTGTGCCTCAACTTCCCCACCCTAGTTATGGCTCTGACTATGTTTAAGTCTCTGCTTGACCTTCAGGACACAAAAAAAAAAGATGAAAAATAGCTCCTGTCCTCAAGAGCTCGTGTTCTCGTAAGAATGCCATTACCAAAGGCAATGTCCTTTCTGATGATGACCTGATGAAAAAAGCAATTGAAATTTTTTCATTGTTTGATAAACAAACTGTGGCATATGAATGTAATGGAAAAATCATTGGGTGTGAAGATATGATGATTATCAGGAATTCAGAGACACATGGGGAGATTTGTATCAATGAACGAAGGAAAATGGTTAGATCCAGAAGAACAACATATAAAATAGCTATAAAATGTGAATGAAAAGATCACTAAAAACAAGGTAAATTCTGACTAATCAAAACCTATTAATGGGCAAAGTAAAGATGTTGGAGTGAGAGCCAGCATTTTTGCCTAATTCTCCCAACACACCTCTTCCACATCAACCCAGAAAATTTGACAAAACAAATTCTCATCATGAAAGCCAAGAAAAAGTCACAGTGAGACATTGTTCCATCCCAGAGCAGCTTACAAAGACAGTGGGGTCTTCAGAAACTGGGATTGGGGCTGACCAGGAGCATGGGGCAACAGGCAGAAGCAGAAGAGGGCAACGGAAGCAGCAACAGTGGTGAGGAGAAGCCCAACACCCAGGGATGGCAAGGGACTAGCACTGGGCACAGGAACAGTTATTATTTGCCAGTTCTGTCACCCATTACCCAGTACCAGACCATAATTCAAGGCCAGAAAGGAATGGTATAGTTATAAGAGAGCAGGTACTCTGCCTATCTAAGTAGCAAGGAACAAGTTCCAGAAACATAGCTGTGTGACTCTGAGTTCAAGAGCAGAGGAAGGACTCAGCCCTAACCTTTATCCACACATAGGCCTGAAGTGCATAAACCAGGGCAGGGATTCAAAACCAAGAGGGAGACCATAGTTCAATTGCCCTGAACTTGCAGAATCTCCCAGCAGGATAAATTTTACTGAGTCCAGCAACAGTCTATGGAAACTCAACCACATGGAAGTCAACAGACCCAAGTCAGGAATTTGCAGGACATTGACCAAAAAGTCAGTGAATAGATCTCTCCCCAAATCATACCACTTTGGAAGCATTAAAAATGTGCAAACCTCTAGACTGAGCTGTGAAAGCAGCAGAAGGATATAAAATACAGAAGTTCAGGCCAGATATTCCTTCCAGGGGTGAGCAGAGTGCTACACATCATAAAATCCAAAGTAAAAAAATTGGCTGGGAAAAAGAGCAAACAAAAAAAGAACCTAACCATAAAAACTACTATGGTGACTGGGAAGCTCAAGGTACGGAGAAAAACACAATTACTTGAAAACATCTGCAAATGAGGCCTCAAGGAAAAAAATGCAGATGGGACACCAGCCCAACAAGAATTCTTAAAAGACTTTAAAAAGTTATTTTTAAAAAAAACCAAATATGAGATAAATTAGAAAAAGAAAAGTTAAGCAAGTTAATTTAAGCAAGTTAAATTATGTTAAGCATAGTTAAGCAAGAAAATTATGAAAAGATAATTAACAGCTTGGTAAAAAGAGGTACAAAAATGCTAAAGAAAATAATTGTAAATATTAGAATTGGCCAAATGGAAACCAAAAGAAACATTAATGATCCTAGAGAACAGATCACGAAACATATGTTCGCCATCTTGACATAGAGTCTATAAGAGCAGAATTTTTTATATTTTCAGGAAAAGCCACTGTAGCATATGTTTTTCCTTACCTGTTTTTCTTTGCTACAAGGAAACATACAATCTAGAGGCTTGAAGCAGAGACGGAAATGGGAACTTCCAGATCTAATTGATTTACCTCTAAAAATTTATAAAAATAATCTATAAAACATTTTAAAGTCAAGGAAATTAATTTTTCACAGATTACTACTTTTAAAATGGTTAAAATTTAAAAATTCAGCTCATGAGGGGTCTCTAAATAGCAGAAAATCCATTAATACACAAAAACTTTTTTCTTGAAGATGTCAGATGAGCCAGGTACCCTTGTATTGGCACCTGAATGAAGGAGAATGTTCTTAACCATGCCCACGAGCATACTGAAAGGTATTTCAATAATTCCTGCAAAAGGACAAGTCTGGAGAAATATGGCCATGATATGTTTTGCCAACATTGTCAAAAATGGCATAAAACAACCTCAGAAACTCTAGTAAACATTGCTTTACATTTCTTGGGTGATTTTTTTTTAATATGTCGTTTCTGTATTGACTTTCCCATTGTTGAAACAGAAATATGCTTGCTGTCAACCAGTTGACAAGACAGATGCCTCTGACCTAGGAAAAATTAGCTCTTGACTCCATGGTGATGTATTACTTTGTCAATCAAATTGAGTTTCCCTAACCAGATCAGTAAATAGTTTTATTTAGACTTTCTAACCATTTTTTACCCAGAAGCTATAAACCATTCTGCCTAACATAAAGCTGACTGACCCAAAAAAGATAGATGTCTGTCATCTATACACAAAAAAAGATTTTCAAGCAATTTCCTTTGAAGGGTTGGAGGGCTCAGTGGATAAAACTAAAGAAACATGTATTCGGGTAACAATATATTTCTAGCTTATGTAAAGAAAGCATATAGGACCCAAAAGATTCACAAACTGAGTCATAGCCAGTTTTCATGCAATTCAACAAATTCAAGTGCTTACTGTGTGCAAAGCATTGTTGTAGGCACTGACAATACCAAGAAAAAAAATTGTCCCTTCACTCAGTGAGCTTATACGCTGCAACTAATGAACTGTAGAAACACTATGAGAATGAAAAATAATTTTCAAATAGCGAACTCAGAGGATATCTAAAAGGACATGAAGGAACATTAATATGGGAGGCATTGTTATCCTTCTTAGATAATATGGCTTTATTCTAGAAGCTTTGCTTGTGGTATGTTCACCTAAATCCTTGATTCAGACTGATCATACATTCAGGTACTCACAAACCTAATCCACTTCTGGATTAGCCCTATTGAGGATTTCATCTCTGCTGCTTCTGATGCTGGGGAACACTGACATCAAACTGAAGTTGGCTAAAGCTGAGAGTCAAAAGGGTGAGAATGGTAAAGCTGACAGAGTACCAGAAGGACACAAGTTGGTGGGTAGTAGAAAGGCTTTGGACAAGATCAGCTGATGGGTAGTGGGAGTTGGAGGTGTAGGAGGTGTGAAGCTCTTGATGTAGACAGTGAGTAGAAGAATGGGAGAATGGAAGTTTAAGGTCACATTTAGTGGCTTTGACAAGCCAAGTGCCTAGACTGGGAAAAGAAATCAGGATTAATAATGATGAAATTCTATACCATTTGGTAGAAAAAGACTGGAATATTCATGCCAAGGTGGTGTTAACACAATAGGGAAGGCAGTGAAATATAACTACAGCGGCAAGAATGAAGCAGGTATTTCAGATATGCTCTGACATTCCCATTCAGGGCTGTGTATAGCAAGGATATTTATTCAAGGAGTGGTAATGTAGTCCTTACTGGTACTTTTGAGATGAGCCCTCACCTGCTAGAAGTGCTATATAAGAGAAGGTGAGGTTAGTATGGGGAAAATCAAGTATAGTGACAAAATAGTAAGACTGTATTGGTTTGAGATCCATACATATTTTCCTTCTCATGTGTATATGTGTATCCTGCTAGCATGAAGCTCATTATTAGGAGGCATTCACCAAAGGTCCATAATTAGATTTACTATAGCTATGGATCTGAACCTACTTTAAGACTGCTCTTGGTTCCCAGCATGTTAGAGGGCCTGCTCTAGTCACAGCTCGGACACTAAAAGTCATATGACCTTAATGGGCTGTTTGGGACACTCCCAGAATGTGCAAGAAGTAGAGAATGTCATTCGATAATAGGTTTAGAGATGAAAAAGACCTTAGCGGTCACTAAGTACAACTACTACCCCATTTTTCAGATGAGGAAACTGAGGCTGAGAAAGATTAAGTGACTTGCTCAGGGTCACACAGATGGTAAATGACAGAGGTGGTATTTGAACCCAGGTCTTGCCTTCAAGTCCATCATTCCATCTACTATACCATTCTGTCTCTCAACAAGGTGGTGGTAGTGGTGGTGGTGACAGGATGAAAGATTCCTTCCCTATTAAAGATCACAAGATTTTGAACTTGGAAATGAAAGTGACCTTATATGTCACCTCATCCAACTCCCTTATTTTATATATGAGAAATAAGAGGTTCAAGGGGCAAATGACTTGCCCAAGGTTAAACAGGTAATATATGGCAAAGATAGGATTCAAATGCAGATCTTCTGACTCTAAATTCAACTTTTTTTATAGTTGTTTTTTTGGAAGCAATTGAGGTTGAGTGACTTGCCCAGGGTCACACAGCTAAGTAAGTATCTGAAGCTGGATTTGAACTCAGTTCCTCCTGATTCCAGGGCCAGTGCTCTGCCCATTACACCACATAGGTGCCCCTTTTTATGTTTTAAAAGCTTTACATACTATAAAAACCCTCATTAGTTTCATTTTATGCTTTGAAAAAAAATGAATTTTCAAAGATGATGATAAATAGCATTTATATAGCATCAGCTATGCTTGATACTGTGCTAAGTACCTTACAAATATTATCTCAACTTAACCTCACAACAACCCTGTGAGGTAAGTATTGTTATTATCCCCATTTTACTGGGGGAAGCTGAGGCTGAGGTTAAGTGACTTGCCCAGAGTCACACAACCAGTAAGTTTCTCAGATCAGATTTGAAAAGAGGTGTGTCTGACTCTAGGCCCAGTCTTCTGTCCATTTTGCCACCCAGGGGCCTCAGCTATCAATTTCTCTCTCTCTCTCTCTCTCTCACCCTCCCTCCCTCCCTCTCCCTCTCTCCCTGAATCTCTCTCTCATCTGTCATGAACCCATTTTTCATCCTTACCCCATATTGAAAGAAAAAGAAAAAATAAGAGCTTTGTAACAAATATACATAGCCCAGCAAAACAAATGTCTAAATCACCATGTCTGAAAACATATTTATTATTCTGTACCCTGAGTCCATCATGCCTCTGTCAGGAGGTGGACAGTATCCTCTGGAATTGTGGCTGATCATTGCATTGATCAAAGTTGTAAAGTCTTTCAAGGGTGTCTGTCTTTGCAGTACTATTGTTGTATAAATCCTACCTCTGCTTATAATATTCTGCATCAGTTCACATAAGTCTTTCTTGGGTTCTCTGAAACCATCCTTTTTGTCACTTCTCACAGACTATTTGTGCCTGATCTGTGGTAGAGCCTCCCAAGCTCGTATTGGTCTGATCAATCATAGTTAGACACCCTATACCTTGACTCCAACATAGTGATGTCCTTTTGGTCTTCCTTGAGAACAAAGGATGACAACTAATCAACACTCCAATAATATTCCATTACATTCCGATACCATATTTTGTTCAGCTATTCCTAAGTTGATGGGTATCTACTTAAGTTTTATTATAATAAAAAGTTACTATAAGTATTTTTATATATTGTTTCTTTTGCTTATGTCTTTAATAAACCCATTAGTGGTATTGGTGGGTCAATGGGTATGCATAGTTCTGTGACTTTAAGGGCATAATTCCAAATTCTTTTCAGCATGGTCCAGGATTCTTTCCACTGTCATCAGACAGAGTATATTAAGGGCCACCAAAATGCTTCTTTCCTGATACAGAGAAGCTATGAACTCAGAAAGAATATTTGGAGACAGAGGAAAGTAGAGAACTGGACAAGAAAGGACGATGTTAAATATCAGGGCATTATGGGACGTTCTTCCCAAGCTGGACACCAATACTGCTTTGGTCTTTCTGATAAGCTGTCCCTAGAACATACACGGTAGATGTTTAATAAATGTTTATGAAATGTTCGAATGACTGACAAGTAAGGACATTTGAATGGTTTATATTTTAATTTATCTATCTTAGAAGACCAAAAGCTGTATGAGGACAAGGAATGTGTCTCACCTACTATAAACATTTTATCCATTTCGGTGCTTAGGAAGGTACTTTCAAACAGTTTATGCTTAATAAATGCTTTTAAATGAGTGAATGGATGAATATGTGAGGTCAGATAAGTCACTAAAGAGGACTGAAATTTACTCTATGTGTGTATCTTTTCGCATGGGAATTGGTTCAGAATACACAGTCCATTTGGTGATGTGAAAAGAGTATCAGATACTACAAATCAGGTTCTGGTGTCATCTGTATAATTGATTCATGGGGTAAATGAATGACTCAGAAACATTTAGGTGTGTATTATGTGCCTATTACTGTGCTAAAGACTAGAGATATAAAAAAAAAAACAAGCAAAATAACTTTGTCCACAAGAAGCTTATATTCTCATAGAGAATTGATGACTACGAAGGGGCATCTTGGTCTGGGAAATCACAGGGATTTTAAGTGGAGCCATAGGGCAACTGACTGACATGTACTTTCCATAAAAGTTTTTATGAATTTGATTATCAAACTCAGAAGAAGGGACGAAGGGAATGGGAAAGAAAGAAAAGGACATATGTGTGCGTGTGCCTAAATGTCATAAAGATGACCATAGAGCAGTATGCTGGGATCTGGGTCAAGTTATATAGGAAGAACACTCACCCATCTGGAGTCTAACACCCCAGAGAAGAAGCCGAGGTCCCAGGTTATATCCGAGGCAGAAGCCAAGGGTAGAGCATGGCATGGCATAAAGATGACTAGAAAACAGTGTACTGGGCTATGGATCTGGCTAGATATAGGTCATCTCGGTCATTGATAAAATGTTAGCAATTTCCTGTGTCTATTTTCTCATTAGTACAAATTATATATTTACCTATGCACCTTCCTAGTATAATCAAATGAAATAATGTATATTGTAATATCTTCACTGGGGCTACTTCCCCTACTCCCACTTGCATTGGTAGGCCAAGACCCCAAGAAAAGGGGTTTATTACTTTTCCTTGAAGGGTTCAAGAGATAACCCTGAATGGCTACAAGTGCCTATTACTGTCACTCATGAGTGTCTATCCAATATATTTCCTATTGATTATCAATTACCCAGCAAGAATTAATTAATATTTAGAAATTGATGTTTACTATAGTAGAATAGCTTAGTAAATACCAGCTAATTCTCCTCCACTCCCCCACCCCCACCCCAAACTAGGGACACATGCGCTCCTTTAATGCAAGATCCCTAGGGATAATGGACTCAAACTTAAAAGAGTTCGAATAATTGAAGAGGTCATGTACCAGACTACCTAAGGGAAGTGATAGTGAGGGGCAAACCAACCAGCCTGTTGGTTGGTTTCCCCACCTCAAATCTTTCTCTACTCTCATCCATTCTCTACTCAGCTATCAAAGTGATTATCCTAGAGTACAAATCTGACCATGTCACCTCACTAGTCATTAAACTCCAATGACTCATTACCTCCAGGATTAAATACAAAATCTTCTGTTCAGCTTTTAAAACCTTTCAGAATCTGACCCCTTCCTACTTTTCTAAGTCTTCTTACATGTTACTGCCTCCTCACCTCACATGCTCTGTGACAATGACCTCCTTGTTGTTCCTCATACAAGACATTTTCATTGGCTGACCCTCAATGCCTGGAACTCTCTCTATCCTCATCTTTGCCTCCTTGCATCCCTAGATTCCTTCAATTCTCATTTATAGTCCCATCTTCAGCAAGAAACCTTCCCAGACCACCACCCCCCTTAGTATTAGTGCCTTCCCTCTGTTCAGTATCTCTAATTTAATATGTTACACTAATTTATACTGTTTGCAGGTTGTTTCTCCTGTTAGACTTTGAACTCCTTGAAAATAGGGACTGGTGTTTTGTTTTGTTTCCTTTCTTTATTTTCTAAGAGCTTAGTACAGTGCCTGGCACAGAGTAGGTACTTAATAAATGCTTGTTGACAAGAAAGAAAGAAAGGAAAAATGAAGGAACAAAGGAAGGAAAGAATGGAAGGAAGGAAGGAAAGAAGGAAAGAAGGAAGAAAGGAAAGAAGGAAAGAAGGAAGGAATAATGAATGAAAATGTTGGAAACTAAAATATAAATTGCAGAGAAACTCCTCATCTTACATGTCAGAGGGGATTTCCTCACTGGCAGTTTTCTATGCTGGTGAAATAACAGTTTTAGACAGGAAAAAAGCACTGTAATATTACCGAAACAGTATACTTAAGTTAAAACCAAAGTGTTTATTATAGGTCTTCACTTCATTTTACTTTGTTTACATACAGCTTTAATACCATCTCGGGGAAGTTTAATAATACTCTGTTTTAAGGATATTGTGAAATAACTTATTTTCAGTCTCTAAACACCAGGAGTTTGCAGTAATCACAGGTCTTTAGCGGTATTATTTGCGTGTTTAGTTGTTTATCTTCCTTAGATATTTGTTTGCACAGATAATTAGCTTCTGATAAAACAACCACTGCATTTTGGCATGTGTTTATAAAACATATGATTTTAAGTTAAATACATAAAGGCAAAAGCCTCAACCATCACGAAACACCATAGGAATAAGTGTTTGGAGATATTAAATGATTCATTATAATGACCAAAGTCCTTTGCAAAAGTATGAAATGGGCCTCTCTGCCCCACCCCCACCAGTTTTGCTAACAAGGCTACACATATGACATTTTGTCAACATTCTATGTGTCACAAATTCAACTTTCAGCATATTCAGGCACCACTGACAGAAGTGAATCTTTATTCAACTGGATATATAGCTATGAGGTGCTGTAAATGACCTTTGACCCATTATCTGACTTAGAAGGGCTTGTTCATAGGTTGAAGATAAAGATTGAGACCCAAATTTTTCAGACTTGAAAAAAATTCTGATACTGACACAGATAAACATATAATTAAATAATAGAGTAGGTGGTCAAAAAGCAAGTTTTAAAGAAATAAACACCTAGGTAGAATTGGGTGTCTTCCTCACTAATCCTATCTATTGTCAACCAGACAACTCCATTCACATTCTCTGGCCTCAGTAAAGAGCTCCTTTTTAGGGATTAAGCATAGTGGATTAGTGGATTAGAAGTAAAAAATATGAGCTCTAGTTCTCCCTCTCCTAATAACTGGTTATATACCCTTAAACTCCCTACACTTCCTTTTCTTCATCTATGTAACAAAGATGTAAATTAAATTCAATTTTGGTGATTGGCAGCTCAAGTGTCCCAAATAGGGCTTTAAGAATATTTATTTTAGACAAAAGAATCAATTGAATCTGTGTCTGAACGACTCATTTCATTAACATGCCAACACCTCTGACTGTTAAAAACAAAAAAGAATGAATATCTAACCTTTCATATTTAAGAGCTCAAATACAGAACTCTGATGTTCCCATTCCTCCCCTATTGTTTGTTCCCCTGTTGATCAAAGCACATCCCCCCACTGGAGTCCCTCACCAGGATCACTTGTCCTTATTCAATGTTGCCATCAGGAAACTCTCCAACCCGCATCTTGCTGTTGACCTGTTTCATCCAATCTTCTCTATTATCCCATGACTTGTACCCCTAAGGGTCAGGCTCTCCCCAAAACTGTTGTTGTTGTTCAATCGTATCCAACTCTTTGTGATCTCATTTGGAGTTTTCTTGGCAGAGGTACTGGAGTGGTTTGTCATTTCCTTCTTCAGCTCATTTTATAGATGAGGAACTGAGGCAAACAGGGTTAAGTGACTTGGCCAGGATCACACAACCAGTAAATGTATGGGCCAGATTTGAACTCACAAAGAGAAATCCTTCCTGACTTCAGGTCCAGCACTCTATCCACTGCACCACCTAGCTGCCCTCTCTCCCAAATGGCCATTAGCTACTCTGAAATATTAATTGTGCTAATGAGGGAAAGTTATAAAAATAATTTAGATACCCCTACCAGGTCCTAGGCTTTGTGAGCATTATAGTAAGAAACTTCACTCGGCAATAAGTATTTGATCTTTCTATTGTGTTATGTTAGTATGCATGCATTAAAATAGTAAAAATGCATAAATGAGTATTTAACTGTACAGATGAAGTTGGTATAAAATCTGTCATCAACTGAGATATCTATATGGATATACATACATATATGTGTGCATATATATATATGCATATATATCTGTGTGTAATTTATATCTCTTCAAAATTATATTCCAAGACTTATTTTCAAAAAATTAAGGCTTGCTGGGTCCTGGACTAGATAACCATTAAGGTCTAATTTGAAAATTTATGAGACTATGACAGAATTCTAGAATTTGTTTTTTTCCAAGTCCAGATTACCAAAGCAGAAAGGTTTGCAAAAAGCTATCTTCTTAATATTTTGTGCTCTAAAGTTTATTAAGTCTTTTACTACATTAAAAAGTCCAGAATCCTATAGAATATACAGAGTTACGTGCCTGTATATTACAAATACTTTCTTCAGGAATAGGGGTGGAAGGTGATGATTATTATCAATACTAAATTACTTCATCAAAAATATGAGTGAATATGTTTTAACATAAAGAAAATGACTGTGCATAGATGCAAGAGTAATTTTTGAATCAACTCTTCATAGACAGTGACTTTTTATGGCAAATTCTGAAATCCACTTTAAATTAGAAGGGAAAAAAAGACAAAACAATGTTATTGCATGTAAGTAAAACACCTTCAGGATTTAAATAAGCTATTGTTATAATTTACTGAAGTGGTCTCCCACTGCATCCTGGATCATCTCCAGTCATCCTGACGAATATCAAGTCACTAGATCCAGATGGCTCCGGAGGAGAAAGTGAGGCTGGTGACCTTGCACAGCCCTCCCTCATTCAAATCCAAGTCAACTGCAAGTCACGTCATTACCTTGATGCCATGGTCCTCTTCGAAAACGAAGGACAAACACAACAACCTTAGCCACAAACACTTGATTCCTTTGTCAAGTGTTTAGCACAGCACCTGGCATGTAATAGGCAATTATCAAATGTTGATTGATTGATTGTAGTGAAGGCACTGGGGTAGCTAAGTAGCACAGTGAATAGAGTGCCCAGCCTGGAGTCAAAAAGACTCCTTTTCCTGAGTTCAAATCTTCCCTCAGACTCTTACTGGTGTCTGACTCTGGGTAAGTCATTTAACCCTGTTTGCCTTGGTTTCCTTATTTGTAAAATGAGCTGGAGAAGGAAATGGCAAGCCACTCCAATATCTTTGTCAAGAAAACCCCAAATGGGGTCATGAAATAGGATCATCAAGCAACAACAACAAAGTGGAGACATTTGGCTACTAAGGTAAATATCAGTTGAGAATATAACATGATTTTCAAGTGAGGAGGGTGGGAAAATATGGATAGTGAAGGAAGAAAATGGTTAGAAAAAATCTTGGCATCAAACCCAACTAAGCCAGATCATCCCAAGAACATTTGAAGTTTAGATTGGAAAGAAGTCAATAAAAAAAGACCTGTCATCACTTTTGCAACAAGCTACTTCGTTCATCAATAAAAATGAAGCTAACACATTTATGGTCTATCACTATAATCTCCAATGGGTTTATTAAGATGTAGAAATGGCACTTTAACAAAGATGGGGAAAGCAACTAGAAGAGGCCAAGTTTATACAGAAGAGATCTGTGTAAGATGTGAAAATCATTTGTAGGCAATGACAGATAGATTTCTCAAAATATCTCGAATAAAGGAAGATATTAAATAATCAGGAGAAAAAAACCTATTACTCCTGGGGGTGGTGGGATGCTATTGAAAAGACATCAATAATTACCAAGTCTACATAATAAATTCTAAATTGACATTTGATCTAAATGACAAAATGTTTTTTTTAAATAGAAGAAAATTGTAATACAAGGAAAATTAGGAACCCCTGAGTAACCCCTAGCTACTGACAAGCACCCCCAGAAAGAGTGGACTCAGATATCTTTGTCATTTAGCAAACCCCCTGGGACTCCATGACTCCACCAAGGAATGTCAATAGATAGGACCATCCCACTGAAGAATAACCTGGCAGATCCTTTCTAGCAGATATCCCTGGGGCTCCGTGACTCCACCAAGGAATGTAAATGAGATTATGCCACTAGTACGATAACCTGACTGAATCTTTTGATCAGCCAGGACCTTTGTTCCTGCTCCCCCCACCCTGTACCCCCACATATCCTATATAAGCCAAGCCATCACCCCAACACATCGCCATTGATTTGTGGTGCATTACCCCAATGGCCGCCAGCTAATAAATTCTCCACTTAAAACTTATACTCTGTGGTGTGTCTCGCTCGCTTCTGGTACAACAAAATGGAAGGAAATATCTCAAAACTATGACTAAGGGAAGAATGCATAAAAACACACACATACACATGCACGTGCACACACACACACACACACACACACACACACACACGCAAACACAGAAGAGATGAACAGATGATCCTAAGGGAGAGACAACTTAAACATCATAAAATTCCCAAACTTTTGACTCAAATAAGCTTTAAATCAAATATCTCTAAGAAAGTCTGACACCCATTATACAAGGTGAGTTAATTAAAATTTAAAGAGCCAGGAGACATTTCTGAATATTTAAATGGTCATAGGATATGTGCAATTCTTAAATAAAGAATTGTAAACTATTGAGAAAGATTTGAAAGACTGCTCCAAGAGAAATGCAAATTAGAACTGAAGTTTCATCTTATAACCAAAAAGTTGGCAATGATGGAAAAAGACAAAAGTAGTTGTTAAAAAGGCTAGAAGAAAACCATCTGAAACTATGAATAAATACTTATTAAGCACCTACTATTTTCCAGGCACTGTGCTAACCTCTGGGGATGCAAAGAAAGTCAAAAAGATAGTCCCTGCCCTCAAGGAGGTCACACAACTGACTGGTACAGAAAGTAGAGGATCTCAAAGTACTCACTGCTTGTTGCTATTGGCAAGCACTTGGTTTTGAGGGAATTGAGCAGATTAGGAGCAAAGTGCAACCTTAAAAGCTGTCTTTCAACCAGATGCATTCCATGAATATTTTAAGATCATGCAAGATTACTTAACAGCTACAACACAGCAGCAGAGGTAACATTAAAAACTATTTGATTGTTAATATCAAGCTAGTTATTGAACAAAGAGAAATATGCTCACTCAAGCATTTTCCACTCTCATGGAGAATCACTGTATATAGCTTGGAGAAAAGAAAATTAATTGGGCCCCAAACTAAATCAGAAGAAGAGAGCAGATTGGATTACCTTTAAGAAATGAAGTAGCATTTTCATTGACCACAAGTTTGTCCCCAAAAGAAATGCTCATCTTTTAATACCAATATTCCTGCAGTGATTGGGAATCACAGAATATTCCAATCTGTGAAGGAACAATTGAGGTCACCTAAAGACCTGAGGAGAGAAATATATTGGGCATAAATAAGCTGAGGCATAGTACCAAAGACAAATTACATACAAGAAGTGGTCTAGAGGGCATAAGAGAGATATGGAGGAATGCCTGAAGAGGTGCTAGAGTTCTCCTTGGAGTACCTTCAAGCTGAGGCTAGAAGCCTACTTATAAATTATGGTAAAGGTTCTTTTAAGATCTGGATTTGACTAGATGAGAGCAGCTAGGTGGCACAGTAGATAGAGTGCTGGGCCTGAAGTCAGAAGACCTAAGTTCAAATCTACCTTCAAATACCAGCTGTGTGACTCTAAGCAAGTCTGTTTGTAAGCAAACTGCCTCAGTTTCCTCATCTGTAAAATGAAATGGAGAAGGAAATGGCAAACCCCTCTAGTATCTTTGCCAAGAAAATCCCAAAAGGGGTCACAAAGAGTAGAACACGACTGAAAAATAACTAAAGGACAACTTGACTAGATGGCCACTAAAGGTCTTTCCAGCTCTCACATTCTGTGACATGCTTGACCAGAAAATCAGGCATGCCAAACATGAAACAAGAGAGGTAACAGATGGACAGCCACTTGCCTATGCTTCTGCCCATGTAATGTTAAAACCAAAAGGAAAGGTTCTAGAACATCAAATTGACTCCCCTATAGAGGATTTAAGGAAGACATGAGCAAGAATGATACAGAATAAGAAGGTGTGGATCATTTGTAATCTGTACCATTGAAGAATTGACCACAGTGATGAGATAAAAGATCTATTAGAGTATTAATAATAGCTATCATTTCCATATTGCTCTAAGGTTTGCAAAGTACCTTACATATTTTATCTCATCTGATCCTCACAACCCTGGGATATAGGTCCTGTTATTATCTCTATTTTGCAGATTAGGAAACTGAGGCAGGGAGAAGTTAAATGATCTGCCCTGGGTCTCACAACTTGTAATGGTCTGAAATACCTGAACTCAGGTCTTCCTGACTCCAGAGCCAGGAACCATCTGAATAAGATGGGAAAACTGAGGCTGAGGGAGGCTGTAATTGTCTAAGGTGGTCCTTGAACTCGAGTTTTTCTTACTCCAATCCAACACTCTGTCCTCTGCACCACCTAGCTGCCTTCAAGCAATGGAATCAAACCAAATTAAAGTTCTGTTCACTATAGAAAGCATTTTTCCTTCTCCTATTAGGAAAATTAATGTAACAGAAAAGAAAGATTCATGAGACTATAGACTTTGGAGTTTTTTATAATTCAGTTTCCAATACATAAATGTCAGAAAAGAAGCTTGCTATATTTCCATTTCCAGATAGAGGTGCATTTTTGCTGTTGTTCCTGTTGGAATTCACACACCTTTATTGCCTGTCAGAGAGAAGACACATTAATATGTCATCTTGCAAGGAAGAGAATCCTAGGAGCGAATGCAGATGTCCTCTTCATTAAGGCACTGCCTTCCTGGCATGGGTTAATCTGTTAGTGCTCAGGGAAACCATTTGGTTTTGAAAACAGCACTCCCTCTATTTCCAACTAAACAATCCTGTGGCTGCCTCTACATCAGCCTGCCCTGCATGTCACTGAGGGCTCCACAAAATATTTAATGGATATTAAATAACTCCTTCCTGCTTTGAAACAGATCAAACTCCCCCCTCAATGCAAAATTGATTTAAGAGGTTAAGCACACTATTTCAATCCCTTCTCCACTCCTTAGGGAATTCTTTCTATCATTGTAAATGAACTCAATATATTCATGATTCCTCCAAATTCATGGGGAGAAAAAGTCCTGCAGCTTGTCACATTAGAGCTAGTGCATTTGCTGCAGGAGAAGGGCCAATCCTACCATCACACCTTCCATGCATATCTTAAGATCATGCAGGATTCCATAATAGATATAACACAACAGCAAAGATAACTTTAAAGACTATCTGGTTATTAATATCAATCTATTAAGAAAAGATAAATATGTTCACTAAACTGTCTACTACTATCATGGAATTTCCATTATAGTGTTAATGAACATATTGGAGAGAGAGGTAGAAGGAAAGGGAGTGAGAGATGGAGAGGGACAGGAAGAGAGAGAGAACGGCACAATGGCAATAGGGCTCTGGGGGATAGTAGCTATGCCATGAAGTTTTGGAGGACCACAAGGTAAAAATAAAAGACAGTGGTTAAAAAAGATCACTACTCCCTGCCCTTCCCCCATATTAGCATCCTATATCAAAACCCTGGTCACCTAGTACTAGTTGTGGTACTAGTACTAGTAGTACTAGTGGTAGTAGTACCTAGTACTAGTCTATGGGTCTAAATGTTTCACTAAGGGGCTTTCTATTTCTAATTTACAGATACCTCAGGGGAATTTATTTTCTGCTGCACTGGAATACCTCCCATGGAGTTAGGCATCCACATTTTGGCTCCTTGGGGCGGGACATACTTTCTGGCTCTTTGCTAAGGGACATAAAAGAACCAAACAGGAGTTGCTGGTCACTCAGATCCTTTAGCAAGGGACAAAACATGTTTTCCTCTCCAGAAGTTCCTGACACTGTCAGATTCCACCTATACAAGCTTCAGTATTTCGATTCAGTGATTTCAAAATAATTAAAAAGTGCTCCTACAACAAAATGCATCTTTGGAATGCATTTTTGTTGTAGGAGCACTCTAGTAAAGAAGGATTTTTGAATATCTCTTTGAATTAGAAAGAACAAAAAGTAACAATTGGCTTAAGCCTTTACATAACCAGGAAATTCACATTGGCAAGAAGGAAAAATACTAAATATTAAAGCCTGAGCTTAACACCGAGAATATTGCATAAATTAGAGGTGCTCATGTCTGTCCCCTATTCAAAAATCTTCTGTGATTCCCTAATTAATGCCTCTAGGATAGGATACAAAATCCTAAGTCTCTTATGTAAAGGCTAGCACAATCTTGCTCCCACCTACCTTACTGGTCTTTTTTCAGATTATTCCTTTTCCCTTGCTCACACTTTCCAGTCGAACTGTCCTACCATCTATTTCCCAACATGGCACTCAATCTCGTACCTTGGCATAGCCTGTTCTCCAAGTCCCAAATTCACTCCTTCCTCCCCTCCACCTCGAAGAATGCCAGTTTCCTCCAAGGCACAGATCAGGTGCTGCTTCCTACCGTAGGTGTCTCCCAGTGCCCCCAGTTGTTACCTTTCTGAACCTTTTCAAATTTTTACCTATCATTTTGCATATACTTCTACATTTACCTATCTGTTCATGTGTTATATTTCCCAGTAGAACATAAGCTCCTTGAGTTCAGAGATGTGTCAAAGTTTTGTCTTTGTGTCCCCATCATCTAGTACAACGCCTTGCACACAGTAGGTACTTAATGGATTGTTAAATTGAACTGATTAAACTATTCTAACTTCAGATTAGTTGATCATTACCATTGCTGTGACGCCTACAAAAGTCTTTAGCGGTGACCTGACGTTCTGTACTTCTGGGAAATATTGTTAGGTGAAGCATTTGATAATAAACCAATTTACCAGTGGAGTTATGCTCGCATCCATATGGGCCCTTCCTCCAAAGATGCGGATCACAAACCAGCCATGCTTGCCAACTCTGTGGGACTTTTGTCCGCGTCCTCCCAAGAATTTTCCCATACAGAATCTACCTAGTGTAACAGTGTCCTTAGTGTTTCCTTGACATTTTATGTATATTAAGGGCAGGTAGGTGGTGCCATAATACATAGAGTGCTGGGCCTGGAGTCAAGGAAGCATCTTCCTGAATTTGAATCCGACCTCAGATACTTATTAACTGTGTGACCCTGGGCCAGTCACTCAATTTTCTTTGCCTCAGTTTCTTTATTTGTAAAATGAGCTGGAGAAGGAAATGGCAAACAACTCTAGTATCTTTGCCAAGAAAACCTCGAATGGGGTCATGAAGAGTCAGACACAACTGAAAAAGACTGAATGATAATAAGGAGTTATGTGGGAGGTCTACCCCTTTGTTCTTGCAGAGCCTATCCTTTTTTTCCCTACATACATATCTCAAATGCTATGCATGGCATCACTTTTCCTACGTAATTCATGGATCTAGGATCATAAGATCATGGATTTAGAGCTAGTGGCCATTAAGTACAAGCCCTTTCCTTTACAAATGAAGAAACTAAGGCCCAGAGAGGTTAAGCCTTAAAATTGTCTTTTGCTTCTTTTTTACTTTTTAAATTTTTTTGCTTTTTTCTTGGCTTTTTCTTTTGGCTTTCTTTTTTGCCCCCAGAATTTAACGCAGTGCCTGGCACATAGTCGTCACTTAATAAATGTTTGTTGGATTGATTAACTGGTTAAGTAACTTCCCCAGGGTTACACAGATACCAAGTGTCTGAGGCAGGATGCTAATTCAGGCCTTCCTGACTCCAATCCCAGCACTCTATTGCTGCTTCCACTTTATTTAGTATGTACTTCTGCCTCTCATTTATAATGAGATTTCATTACAATCTGCTCATGCCCTCCATTCACTTCTCCATTGCCTCGAAGGCAATACTAAATCTCAATTCTTCAAAGACTATTATGTAATTCTTAGCCACACATTACTGAAAGAACATATATCTCTCCCATATGAATTATACATTTCAAACATGTTATAATAATGTTCTCAAATGTCTCTCTGTCCATATGTCTTTATTATCACTGACTACTGTAGCAGAGCCTAATTCATAGAAATCACTGCAAACTGACATCCTTTCCTAACATCCATATTCTGATTAGTAGTATCACCCTTATCTCCATGCCCTAGACTATAAAATGTGGAGTTGTGTTATCTATATGACCTTGGTAAAGTCAATTCACTCTCTGCCTCAGTTTCCTCATCTGTAAAAGAACTCAGTTGCACTTAATGATCTTGATGGTCCTTTCCAATTAATTTCTATGATTGCTGACATTATTTGTATCCATCCCTTACATCCAATACATCAATCATCCATGTCTATTCTTCAGAGTATCACCATTTCCTTTCTCTTTCCTACTGCTGAAGACCAAACTCTCAACAACTTATGCCCAGATAATTTCCCAGACTTCAGACTCATTTTTTACCAAGTCAAACTGTTCTAGTCCTCATGCAAGATCATATCAACTCAAATTCATACCTCTTCAGTACTCCCTGACCTTAGGACCCCTCCCTCCCTCTGACTGGAGAGGGTGGAAGGTGGACCAGGGAGAGCTCCCAGATCCTCCATTTACGGTTGGTGTCCAAGGCAGCCATTTTATCATTTCTCATCTAACTTAACTCTGAACTGTCATCATTCTCCCTTTCCCAGGGAGCCTCCTTCCCCCACCTTTTTTCAGTTTCTTTTTATATGTTGTCTTCCCCTATTAGACTGTGAGCTCCTTTGAGAACAGGGACTGTATTTTGCTTTTTTTTCTGTGTGCCTAGTACCTAGTATGGTGTTTGGCACGTAGTAAGCACTTAATATTTATTGACTAACTTCTCAGTGGTCCAACTGCCTTTAGTTTCACTGGCTTCCTATCCATCCTGTTTGTTACTAACAGAATCATCTACTTAAAATGTTGAATAAAAACCTAAATTTGGTTTTGTTATTCCCCAGATCAGGAACATTACAACCTGGGGTGAAGGCAAAGCACAAATGCAAAAATAGTAACTGTCTCCAAAGAAAGTCATCAGTCATGAGTTATGACTAAAGTATCATGAGTTAGGATAGTAGATACAAGGGCTTCCGTCCCAAAGAGTAAAGGACATTGCTCCTGTTGAACTCTGATTCATCCACTGATATTTCTGGCCCAAATGTAAGTCATTGTGGGAATGTCCAGTATAGCAACAACCAAAACAGTAACCCTAATGGTCTAGAGTGAGTTGTTGAACTGGTTAACCAGTCTCTCTCCAGTAATCTTTTTTGGCTATGGATACATAACCCTACACCATACTCACAAGTCAATAAATTTATAACAGATAAGAAACCTATGAAGAATTACAACTAGAAATTTGGAAGCACAAAAATTTTGTTCTTGTATACACTTCAGTTCCAGTTGCCTCCACCTGAGCCAACCTTGATTCACTTCTCTCTCAGCTCTACTCTTGACAGCCCAGATTTTTCAACCCTCCTATATCTGCTTTTCAGTTCTCTTTTATGGGTCATCTTTCCCCATAGAGAATAAGCTCCTTGATGGCAGGTAATGTCTTTCTTTTTATACAATTTGTATTCTCAACACTTAGCACAGTGCCTGGCTCATACGTATCCTTAATAAAGAGTTTTGCTATCTAGCTAGCTAGTTGTCTATCATAAAACATTATTAATCATTTTGACCTTTACAAAGCAAGGATTCCAAAGTTCCTCTTGCCCTTTTTGACATGATGGTTTTTACTTGGCTGCAGTAGAATCCTCAGTATGCGGTGTCACTGATTGACTCAGGTCTAGTACTGCTACTTTTATTTCCATTTGGGGGACTTATTATTCTAATCGTTTTCCAGCTGTATGATTTTATTCACAGCAACCTGAATAACAATACTATATCAGAAATTCCCAGGGCACAATGCAAAAAGCCCCAGTCAACAGTAATTTCGTTCTAATGAGAAGTAAAAGAACTGTCTGGTGACCCAGTAGACTGCAAATTAAAATGCACAGCTAACATCCTGGACCAACATACTTCCATAGTGTAGAAGAGGGGACTTTTTAGCTTCTGCCTTCTGGAGAGATTTCAAATCAAACTTGCTTCTCACATTCTGGCTGAGTCAGCTTCATCTCACATTGAGCTCTCCATTGAATGTTTATCCTTTGAGGTTATTTTGAGAATTAAATAGCCCTGTCATAGAAATAACCCTATCCCATTCACCCACCTTCACCACAAAGCCCAAAAAAATATGATTAATACAACACCCAGATGAGTAGATGGTAATCATACTAACATTTGCTTAACACTGTAATGTTTGATCTTCAAAACAACTCTGTGAACTAGGTGCTATTATCATGATCATGATAAGGAAACTGAGGCTAAGAGATTAAGTAACTCGCCCAGGGTCACACAGCTTGTAGGTGTCTGAGGTAGGACTTGAACAGAGGCCACCACACTATGCACAACAGATATGCTTCAGCAAAGCCGTCCACTAGACAGAGTTGGATCTGGGGAGCATGGAGCACTGGATCAGAGACTAGCAGCAAAGAACCTAGGAAACAAAGTTACAAAGACAGTAAGAGGGGTTGAGAAGGTTGAATCCCTGGATGGATGCTGGCATGTGTGGGGATGGAGAGAGATGAGCTGTTACATGATTCCTGGACCATTGGGGCCCTTTAAAGTTTTAACTCTCCATGCATTGCACCAAGACACATCTTTTTCATCTAACATTCATTTCCCTAAACCAATGCTAGTTTAATTTTGCAAGTAGACTCTTAATTATTTGTTGAAATTTAATAACTCAGCTAATGAGTGAATTCCATCATCTCAGCATGGAGCTATACTCTGGAAGAAGAAATTGTTCCTCGATTGAAAAAAGATTAGCCTCATCACATTTATTTTCTAGATGTAGTTAGCTCATCCTGATGTTTCCCTACTCTCAGAAGCTGACAGGATTTAAACAAAGATTCATCCACAAATATAAACCCTTCTAAATTTTCTACCAAAAATCAAACACCTAAAAGATCATCAGCAGGCAAAGAATGGTATAGAGCCAATAATTAAAAACAACAGAATTAACAAACAGATATACAGCCTAGATGTTACTCTGATACCACCCAAAGAGTGAAAGAAGCAAAGAAAGACCTCTAGCTCATTGGGTATACCATGGAATAGGGTAAAAAGCTCTGAACTGGGAGTCAGAAGACCTGTGTTCAAATCACCTCCAACATTTATTAGCTATAAGAATTTAAGCAAAGCAAATCACTTCTTTTCAGAACCCCAGTTTAATCATCTATAAAATTAATAGATTATAGGAAGTGATGTCTAAGCTTCCTTTCAGCTCTTCTATTCAGTCATCTATAGAACAGCTAGGTGATACAATAGATAGAGTCAAGAAGACTCATCTTCTTGAGTTCAAATCCAGCTCCAGGCACTTAGTAGCTGTGTGACCCTGGCCAAGTCAGTTAACCCTGTTTGCCTCAGTTCCTCATCCATAAAATGAGCTGGAGAAGGAAATGGCAAACCACTCCAGGATCTTTGCTGGGGTCACAAAGAATTGAACACAACAAAAAAAAATGACTGAATAACAAAATCAATAGAACATGGCCAAGAATCTGATAGGTTAAGGTGTGAAGGGGGTATAATTGGTCCTGTTTGAGAAAATACCTGTACCAATATGATCACTCAGATAGACCTGTGATCTCATTAACATCCTTCCACTGATACAGATAACCCACCCGTGATTTGCTGTTCCCTGAAACTTTCACCCACCTTCCCACAAGTCCACCATCCAAAGTTCTGGAAACATTCCTAGTTTTCTCCTGATATTAGAAGCACATCAGTAGAGTGGTTCAATGGTTATTTCTTGCTCTCACTCTATAATCGGCCCACATCTTCTTTTCCAGTTAATACATTTCTTTGGTGATTTCTTTTAATCCAGTTGTTCATAGTTCCTGGTTTTTAATGAAACAGATTATTCAAGCACACCACTGCCTTGTAAGTGACACTTGATTTTAACTTTTTTTTGAAAACTCATATTCCATAACTTTCAGTCATGAAACAAAACTTGAAAAATATTTATATTAAAAAGAAAAGGGAGGCCTTTGTTTAAAAGAGAAGTTTAGAATCACTAAAGCTACAATTTCCCATAGGAAATCCAGTTCAGTCTCCTCTTTCTGTTTAATTCTGGGTCCAATCTGTTCATTTAAGTGTCTGTCCAAGTGCTAGATAGACACAGAGATAGACAGAAGAGATAGACAGACATACAATAGATAGTTTGCAATTGCATATCCCGTTCCAAACAAAAGGCAATTTTCATTTACTTGGTTCTTTCTGTGTAGATGCTTTATATGTGCTCTTTTTACTGGTTGTCAATCACATCCAAGAGGTTCTGCAAAGTTCCAGGAATTAACATAACTAAAACATTGTCTTTAGCAATAGCTGTATCTAGGGGACTTTACCATCTGCAGGAAATCTCTCTTCGGCTAGGACTCTAAATTCAAGCTCCTCTATGAGAGTGGCAAATAATCCTTTCTAAGTATATACATCTCTATTTTGTGCCCTACTTGATACAAATGATCAAAGGATTATCTGTTTATATATTTCAAGGAGTCGAATAATTTTGATGAATGCATGGGAGATGTCCCATTGGGAAGGTTTTTAATGTGGCATTTTGCTCTAATAAATCAATGCTCTTTGATGATCAACAAACAATCACAATGGTACCTTGTATTCTCTATGTACTTCAGTTTCAGAAGGTAAAGATATGGTCTGCTACCAAATATTAGCTATAAACACTTGTCTTCTCCCTACTAATACCCTTCTTGAAAATGTCCTTGATGTGTGTGTAGTATCACCCTCTGAGTCACTCTCCCAGCTTGCATTCATACTCAGGGACTGGGTACCCAAAGATTAAAAAAAAATTTATTTGTAACATTAGTTGCCATGAGCAAAGAATCCATCATCTGAGTGGTCAAATGACATAAACAAACAGTGCTGAAAACAAGAATTTCAAACTGTTAATAACCACATGAAAGAGCATTCCAAATAGCTAATAATAAGAGAAATATAAATCAAAACAACCCTGAGGTTTTACTTCAATAGGAATAGTAAAATGTTGGTGGAATTGTGAGAAAATATGCCCACTGATGTATTCCTGGTGGAGCTGTAGATCAGCACATCCATTGTGGAAAACAATTTGGAATTAGGCAAATAAAGGGATTAAAATGTCTATGTTCTTTGACTCAGAGAGTTATTATGCTTATACCCTAAGGAAATAAATGATAAAAAATAAAGTCTCCATATATGTGAAAATATTTATAGCAGCACTTTTCGTGAGAGCAAAGAATTAGAAACAAAGTAGAAGCCTACTGACTGGAGAATGGCTAAAGAAATTGTGGTATTTATGTCTAATGGAATCTTACTATACTGTAATAAATGATGACTATGACAAATACAAAGAAGCATGGAAAGACCTACATGAACTGATGCAGAGTTAAGTTAACATAGTCAAATATGTGTTGCGTGTGTATACATGCATATGTAGGCATGCAAAATCACTAAATGTAAATGAAAAGAACAACGGCAAAAATAAGTCAAAGTTGCAAAATTATATAGAACAAGCATGGCTTAAAAGAAGACATACGAGAAGATATCCCCACTCCTTTGTAGACGTGAGAGGTCCATAACTGTATATTGTACATATTTTCAGACTTCATTGATGTATTGATCAGTTGTATTGATTTTTTTCCTCCCTTTTTTATCTTAAAAATATGATTGGTTATATGGGATGGCCCTCAAGGAAGGAGAGGAGGAGGGATATAGGGGAAAATTATGGTGATATAAATAAAATACATCATAAAACTTTTAAAGATTTTGTCAAGTGGCCAGAATACTGGTAAATAAGCCTTTCTGTGCTTAGACTGGCCCTCAGAAATCAGATGTATCCTCTTACCAAGACTTCTCTTGAAGCCTTTCTAACATGGTAGCTATAGCTTGTGCATGCTTACCACTGTCTTTGAGAATGTAGAGTTACCTCATTGCTTGCATAAGGAGGATTTTCTGAAGGAATAACATTACAATTCCATTCAAGTTATCACACACCGTGTAGTACAAACTTCATCTCTATATATTTTGCATCCAACCTCTTCAGTTACCAGTGTTAGTGAACCAACAAACCAATCAATCAAGCATTTGTTTATTATGTGTCAGGTCTTGTATTAGGTGCTGGGGATACAAATTTAATGAATGAAATTTGAGTAGAGAAAGAATCTCTATTTACAAGGAGCTTATACTCTAATGGGGAAGACAATAAATAATATGTAATTATAAATAAAATAAATATGAGAACAAATACAAGATAGTTTTGGGGGGAGGGTTCCAACAGTGGGGAATGGTGGGAGGAGATCAGGAAAAGTTTCACATAAAAAGTGGCATTTGAAGGAAGAGAGAGATTCTATGAGGCACAGGTAAAGAAACACATTCCAGTGATGTGGCATTCCAGTGTAAAGGCATATAGATGGAAGGTCAGGAGCCCTGTATGAAGAGGATAATCCAGTTTGGCTAGATAGCAGAGTGTGGGAGGAAAGAAAATATTCAATGGAAAGGTAGGCTGGGAATAGGCTATGAAAACCAAACTGTTAGTATCTAATCCTAGAGGGCAATGGGAAGCCAGTGTTTACTAAGAAGGGAAATGCCATGGTCATATTTGCTTTTAAGGAAGATCACTGGCAGCAGTGTGTAAGACAGCCAGAAACTGTGAGATACTTGAGGCAGAAAGACCAACCAGGAGGCTATTATGACAATCTAGGCAAGGAGCGATGAAGCCTGAAGTAACGTGGTTAACTGTGTTACTGACCAAAGGGACTAAAACGTTTTCAGTTTGAGCATTTAAATGTTTTTGTAGCAGTATGTTATATTGGAAAGAGGTCTGGATTGGGAACAAAGATCTGGATTCTTGCCTCTGTCACTAACAGTTTAATTTTAGAAGTCACTTAAGCTAAACCTACTATACAAATTATTCTCAAAAATTGAGGAGAGCATCCTACCAAAATCTTTTTATGTGACACATATACTTCTAATGCCTAAATGAGGGAAGGATAAATGAGTGGATATCTATGTTCCAACCACTGATGCCAAAGAGGCCAAAGTTGTTCACTTCTATGAAGATGTACAACATAGAAATAACATCGCAAAATAATGTCACATTCATCATAGGGGATTAGAATGAGAAAGTAGGAAATCAAAAGATAACTGAAATGGCCGGTAAGTTTTACCTTGGGGTATAAAATAAAGGAGGGCAGAGAGACTAATAAAATTTTGTCAAGATAACTCACTGATCATAGCAAACACTCTTTTTCAACAACCCAAAAGGCAACTCTACACATGGACATCACCAGATGGTCAATAACAAAATCTGAGTATACGCTTTGCAGCCAAAAGTGGAGAAGCTCTACGTATTCAGCTAAAACAAGACCTAGAGCTGACTGTGACTCAGATCATAGGGTTCTTATTGCAAAATTCAGATTTAAATTAAAGAAACCAACAGGGAAAACCATCAGACTTACAGGTATGACTTAAATAACATCTCTTATGAATATGAAGCCGAGGTGATCAATAGATTTAATGAATTAGATCTTATTGTTGGCAATGCGTCCCAAGGCCCACTTGACTTCATTTTCCTAGATGTCTGCCTCTAGATCAGTAACCACACTATTGGGGTTATCAGTGATATTCAGATCTTTCTTGCATAGTTCTTCTGTATATTCCTGCCACCTCTTCATAATCTCTTCTACTTCTGTTAAATCTCTACCATTTTGTCCTTTATTATGCCCATTTTTGCATGAAACACTCCCTTAATATCACTAATTTTCTTGAAAAGATCTCTTGTCATTTCCATTCTATTCTTTTCTTCTATTTCTTTGCATTGGTCATTTAAGAAAGCCTTCTTATGTCTCTGGAATTCTGAATTCAGTTGGGTATATCTTTCCCTTTCTCCTTTCACTTTCTTTCTTCAGCTATTTGTAAAGCCTCATCAGATAGTCATTTCGGTTTTTTGCCCTTTTCTTTGAGTTTTTTTTTGTTGTTGTTGCTGCCTCCTGTATAATATTGCAAACCTCTGTCTATAGTTCTTCAAGCACTCTACTATATCTAATTCCTTAACTCTATTCTTCACCTCTACTTCATATTCATAAGGGATGTTATTTAGGTTATATTATACAGTTCAATGGTTTTCCCTACTTTCTTCAATTTAAGTCTAAATTTTGGAATCAAATCATGATCTGAGCTGCAGTTGGTTCCAGGCCTTGCTTTAACTGATTGTAAAGAGCTTCTCTACCTTTGGCTACAAAGTATGTAGTCAGCTTGATTGTGATATTGACCATCTGGTGATCTCAAAGCCATGAAAGGGGCTTTCATTTTCTTCCTCACAGATAGCGCACCATCTCCCATCTCTGTGTCTTTGGACTGGCCATTCACTGTGATGCTTCCTCACTTCTGCCTCATTGAATTACCCACTTCCACCAATATGTAAAGAAAATCCCACCTTCTACACAAAACCTTTCTTGATTCCCTCCATCAATTACTACTGTCTTTCTTCTCTAACTGCCTTATATTTAATTATCTTATAATTATTTGGTACGTATTCTGTATGTACGCTGCTACATGTATGTATATACATACATATATACATGTGCACATATTATATACACACATGCATACATACATACACATGCACATGTACATTTATATTTCTAGAGGAGTCACTTTTTGGGTTGTTGAAAAAGAGTATTCGCTATGATCAGTGAGTTACCTTGACAAAATTTCATTAGTCTCTGCCCTCATTTATTTTGTACCGCAAGGCCAAACTTACCTGTTATTCCAGTTATCTTTTGATTTCCTCAGAAGGAAAGCTATGGCAAATCTAGCTGGAAAGCATATTAAAGAGCAGATATATCATCTTGACAACAAAGGCCCTGTGTAATCAAAATCGTGGTTTTTCCAGTAGCAGTATATGGCTGTGAGGACTGGACTATAAGGAAAGCTGAGTACTCCAGAATTGACACTTTCGAAGTATGGTGCTGGAGAAGACTTTTGTGAGTCTCTAGGACAGCAAGGAGATCAAATCAGCAAATACTTAAAGAAATTAATTCAGACTACTCTTTGGAAGGACAAATAGTGAAGCTGAAGTTTAAATTCTTTGGCTACATCATAAGAAGACAGGACTCATTGGAAAAGAACCTGAGTTGGAAAAGATTGAAGGCAAAAGGAGAAAGGGATAGAAAAGGATGTGAAGGCAAAAGGAGAAAGGGATAGAAAAGGATGTGAATCCAAGATACTGAAATAATATTTCATCCACAAGGTTCTTTATGTGTGGTTTAGGGGCCTCCATTTCTTTTTGAGTTTGACATCACAACTCCAAACTACTAATAATATTAGAGATGCAAATCAAAAGAACCCTACATTTTACTTTAGACCCTGAAAACTGGCAATGACAAAAAAGTCAATGTTGGAGGACTTAGAAGATGATAAGTACACTAATGCATTGTTTGTGGAGCTGTGAAGTGGTACACTCATTTTTTGAAAACAATGTGAAATTATGCAAATAAAATTACTAAAATATCCATAGCATGACTCAGGGATTCTATTACCAGGCTTATACTTGAAGGAAGCTATTAATAAGAAGAATGTGCCCATATACACCAAAGCATTTAGAGCAACCTTTTTGTAATGACAAAAAGCTGGAAAAAATGTAGGTGCCCATTGATTGCAAAACATCCTTAGAAATTTTGGTAGATGTATGTAATGGAACATTACTGTGCTGCAAGAAATAATGAACATGATGAATACAGATAAGCATGGAAAGATCTATGTATATTGTAAACAGAGTGAAGTAAGCAGAGCTGGAAAAAAAAAACCCAAAATACCCAATGACAGCAATAACGTGAGTGGAGAGAACAACCATGAGCACAAAAATCAAAAGTAAACGCAGCAAAATTATAAAGATCAAGCATGACTCAAATGAAGAAATATGAAACGATATACCCAACCCATTCTTTCATGAGGTAGGAAGACCACAGGTGTCGCACATTGCACATATTTTGAGACTTTCTCAATGTATTTATTGAATATGTTTGTTTTTTCTTTTTTTTCTTTTTCTTTAAAGAATACTATTTGCTATATGAGAGGGCTCTCTGGGAAGGTGAACAGAAGGGGGAGGTTTACTGGGGGAAATTATGGTGATGTAAAAAAAAAGACTTCAACAAAATTTTATTTTAAAAACTGAAAAAAATAAAAGTCACTTAAGCTCTCTAGGCCTTGTCTCATATGTCAAGTGAAAGGATTATTCCAGACAATCTGTAAGTCCTTTCCCTTTCTAAAATTCTAAGATTGTGCCCATTCTGTCATGATTTTCATGAAGTATGTATGTGTGTGTGTGTGTGTGTGTGTGTGTATATATATATGTATATATATATACATATATATATATATATATTTCTTTTAAATAAATTTGCTACATTACTTTATGTTCGATTTGTGACTTGGTCCACTACCAGAAAACAGAATTTCAGATCATAGATGTTTTCAGTAATATCTTCCAGTATTCTAACAGGTTTCAAAGGAATCTGTTAAGAAGGGAGAGGTTAGAAATGTCTTACTACATTAGATAAATGTAGTTTACATAATTCTCTAGTTATACTATAAACATCATCTTACCTTTTCACCTAAAAACCACAGAATGAAGAGCAACCCTTCACAGAAACCATTAAAAGATTGAATTTTCTTTCTAATTCTTTTCTGAGGGTCCTAAATTCCATGAAGGTCATTTGAAAGCAGAATGATTTTAGAAGAGAAATAAAATTGTTTTAAAGAAATAAGCACCTCGGGGATGTCATGTTCTCATATATTTTCATAGCTGAACTCTAAGGGTTTCTCTGAGCAATTTAATAAAATACTATGATAGAGATGGCATAAAGATATGGGGCAGGAAAATGAAATAAAAGTCCCTTAGGAACCTCAATTTTCCCTTAGGAAAAGTACCACTCTCAATACACTCTCTTCATTCATATTGTCTTCTATATATGAGTAATAACTAGCACTTCTATGGTGTGTTAAGGTTTTAAAACTCTTTATATAACATCCCCATGATATAAGAAGCAGAAATATCATCATTCACACTTTACAGATGAAGAAACTGGGGTGCTGAGTGATTGACTGACTTACCCATGGTCATATAATTAATGTTTTAGGAAGAATTCAAACACACCTCTCCTAATTCCAAGCCCCATGTTTTTATCATTATGACACACGACCACCAACTAGGCTGTACAATTAATTGGAGTTCCTGGCAGCTAGGTGGCACAGTAGAGAGTGCACTTGGCTTAGAAACAGGAAGACTCATCTTCCTGAGTTCAAATCTGGCTTCAGATACTTATTAGCTATGTGACGCAGGACAAGTGCCTTAACTCTGTTTGCCTCAGTTTCTCATCTGTAAAATGAGCTAGAGAAGGAAATGGCCAAACCACTCCAGTATCTTTGACAAAACAAAACAATACTTCAAATGGTATGACAAACATTTGGACACAACTGAAAGATGACTACACAACAAAAGTTATATAAGAAAGACAGTACAGTGCAATAGAAAGAACACTATATTTAGAGTCCAAGGCCCTGAGTTCCAATCACAGCTCTGTTAACTGTGTCACCTATGAGACTTTAACAAACCACTTCGCTTCTCTCGGCCTCAATTCCCTTATCTGAAAAATAAAAGAGTTTGACTAGATGACCTTTAGGGCTCCTTCCTTTGGCACCAGATTTATGACTTTCATCCTACTAACCCAATATTTCTCTGAGATTAAACTATGCAATTTCCTGGTTGAAAATTCCTGCTGACATGAAGCCATTCTTGTCAATCAATCGATCAACTAATATTCATTAAGTGCCTATTACAAGTAAGAGCAAGACATAACAAAAAAAAGCAAAAAGCCAACAAACTCCTGACTTTGAGGAGTTCACAGTCTAATTAGGGGAGACAACATGAAAATGACAAGATATGTATGAGACGAATTGGGGGTAGAGAAGGCACTAAGATTAAGGCAGAATGGAAATGCCTTCGTGCAGAAGGTAGGCCTTCAGCAGAGACTTCTAGGAAGCTAGGGAAATCAGGAGATAGATATAAGAAATGAGAGTGAAACAGGCAGCACCTTGATGGCAGAAAGTGTATTTTTACCTCCTTTTACATCCCAAGCCCTTAGAACAGCACCTGACACATAGTAGACACAATAAATGTTTATTAAGCAACTGAAAATGCTTGAAATTGGGAGACAGCAAGCTTTCTATGCTGTTTTGTCAAGCTGAGGTTTTTAATAATGTGAATATTGCTTTGTTTTCTAGTTTTCTATGTATTATGCTTCCACATCTAAATTACGAGCTTCTTAAGGGCAGAATCTGTATACCTCCTATCTTTTGTGCTTTCTATATGGACTGTTACTCTTTAAGGAGTAGCTGTTCAATAAAAGGTTGTTGAATAAAGTGAATTAAGTATGGGCTCATAAAACAAGGTAGAAGAGATGTTAGAGATTATATATCTGGTTGATTCTCCTTCTATAATAAATGAGAACATTATAGCCCAGAAAGATTAATTGATTTGCCTTAGGCCAGATAGTAAATTATTAGCAAAGCTAAGACCAGAACTCTCAATCCAAAAACTTTCTTTTCATTCATTTACTTAGGTTTAGGATATAAACATGGATATGCACTCACAAGAGAAAGGAGATCATTAATAATCCACAAGGGACGGCTAGGTAACACAGTGGATAGATCGCAGGGCCTGGAGTCAGGAAGACCTGAGTTCAAATCTGGCCTTGGACACTTACTAGTTGTGTGACCCTGGG
Organism: Trichosurus vulpecula; assembly: GCF_011100635.1. Classification (NCBI taxonomy): domain Eukaryota; kingdom Metazoa; phylum Chordata; class Mammalia; order Diprotodontia; family Phalangeridae; genus Trichosurus; species Trichosurus vulpecula. The sequence goes on along the minus strand of NC_050580.1, from coordinate 164,513,274 downwards.
CAAGTTACTTAACCCTGCTTGCCTCAGTTTCTTCGATCTGTAAAATGAATTAGAAATGGCAAACCACTCCAGTATCTTTGCCAAGAAAACGACAAATGGGGTCACAAAGAGTCAGACACAACTGAAAAAATGACTCAACAACAAAAAAAAATAAGTTGGAAAAGGAAGTGGCAAACCACTTTAATATCTTTGCCAAGAAAATCTCAAATAGGGCCATGAAGAGTCAAATACGACTGAAACAACTGAACAAATAATCCACCAATGAGTGACACATTAATAGATAATGAGTTAAATAAGTACAAACATAACTTCTCTGATTTTAATTTGGCCTGATAAACACCCCATGCACTCAAATTTAAATAGCATTTTTAAATGGAAAAAGAATTAAGTGATAACACCTTACGTTTATATAACCTTGAAGGTTACAGAACCTTTTCACCTACATTTGATCTTCATATCAGTTCTGTGAGATGCAATGCACCTATTATAACCCCTACATTCACATTATCCCCCTAAGAAAACTTAGTTCAAAAACTAAATTCATAACATAAGACTGCTTGGTAAATAAAAATTCAAGCTAAAAAGACTTGATTTTAATAAATAATGTTAATCAAATCATGTTGACTGACATTCCCACTGCTACCATTAATCAATGAACAAGCATTCATTAAAAGCCTACTAGGCCCCCAAGCACTGTGCTAGGTATCAGGTGCTCTGATCAATTCTTCCCTTTTCTAGACACATTCTACTATGATAGCATGCTGTCACAGAAAAAGCATAGGCTTGAGACTAGGAGAAATGATCTCCTCGTTCAAGACCTGGCTCCTATTGTGTGTTGTCTTCCACCATTAAACTGTAAGATCCCTAAGGGCAGAAACTTTTCTTTTTTCTTGTTCACATACCCTGCGCTTAGCACAGTGCCTGGTCCATAATTGGAGTATAATAAATGTTTAGTGAGTTGAATGAAAATGTTGTGAACAGGTTTGATTACCATTTGGATTACAATATTATTATTATTTGCGATTAATTACTCTTTAGATTTATGTGAGATCTTTAGTCTTACAGTCAACCCATTAACACATTAATTATTCTGAGCTAGAAAATCTTCCTCATTTTATGTTGATGTGTCAGATTCAACTTATGTGTATGACCTTGTTTCTACTTTAAGGAGTACCTCCTGAGCGGGGTTTGCAGCCCTCAATCCATTGACTTAAGAGTACTTCATTTCTGTTAACTGCACATTTTGTACAGGATAAGAACTGGAGTCAATATGCTAACAAGCCCTTGTCCTTGTGATGGAAGTCACCAGTGATCAATTAAGTGGATGTTCTTTCCATCATTAAGTATGGCCGTTCCACGGTTACTTAATTTCCATTAAGAGAGAAAAAGGAAACAAAAAGTTTCTCCACTTCCCCCTTTTCTGACTCCATCTGTTCTTCCCTCTTGACTTTGTTCTGAGGGTCATGTTAAGCCTGAATGATTCACAAAAGGGTCTGATTTAAAATCCCAAGTGACATTTACTTTAAGGAGCTCCTTAGCTTGAGTCTGGTGCTTATTATCAGGTCTCCCTGGATTCATTTTCTGAGCATGGCAGGCTACGATGGCAACAGAGGTTGGGTATCTATCCAAGTGTCTTTTTCAGGCTATCAGGAGACCATCATTTATCATGTCAATAGGCATTTAAACTTTTCCTTGGCTTCCTAAGCAGTCCCAATGAAGGAGCATTGTGAGAATAACCTTCAAAGTAGCTACCAGCACATACTCAGCACTAATTCTGGTGATCCCAAGGTCATTTTTATTTAGATCAAATATTCCAAACTGAGCAACCATTCAAAATATGCCAGCTCTCATCTCTGTGCCTTTCTATAGATGTCCCCTAAGTACATTCTCTCCTCCCCTCTGCCTCTTAGCTTCCCTCATGTCTCTGTCCAGGTATTCCCATTAGAGGCCTTTCCTGATCACCCATTACTAGTATATTCCCCTGTCCTCTAAAATTACATGTATTTTGCTTGCTAGTGTAGAACTTGACTTAGTGGATAGAAGAGAGTATGAAATAGGTTCATGTTTTGTCTCTCATGTGTTGACTGTATGACCCTGGTTAAGCCACTCAACATCTGTGCCAAATTTCATTGGTAGACGCAGTTCCGTCACAAGCCCCATACACTGATGAAATTACCACTCTTGTTTGAAGAAATTTCATTGGTAGACGCAGTTCCGTCACAAGCCCCATACACTGATGAAATTACCACTCTTGTTTGAAGAACAACACACACACACACACACACACACACACACACACACACACACGGCATCTAGTACCCCTATGCTTCATCTCTCAACCACCTCCATGGAATTCTCTGGGGGACTTATTGTTTCTTCTTGGCATGACTGTACCTATAACAGGACTCTTCTCTCTACCACTGCAACCCCTACACAATTGAAATTGCCCCAGTTCTGGTTTCAGATCATTACAAATCTGATTCTCAATCTTGGGTTTTCCAATGTACATTGCTGCCATGCTTTCAGTTCTAGTCATTTGGAGGTTAAAAAACAATGAAGATAACCGGAATCATTTATTTTCATTTAACACTTACAACCCCTGTTATCTAGTAGCTGTCAGACAGTCAGGAAAATGAAATCTGGTGATAATTTCCTTTTTGTTCAAATCTTCAGTTGGCGTAAATCCATGGTAGAATTTTCTAGTTATCTCTTTAGTTAGTGTAGCCATAAAGGTATAGTCACTGACCATCTTGCAATGGGATCACTTACTAAATATACAATGATGTTTCTAATGCCCTTATAGAGAAATTAACCTTTTCTTCCCAGACTTCATCTCTTAGGAAATAGATCCAGTCGTTAGTTTTGTGACTAGCCCAAGAGTTCAATACTTACATGCAACTGATAACTAGTTCTGTAATTTCACCTTTGTAAATTCCAGGTTATGACAGCCTCACTTAACCTTTGACATTTTAACTTCACTTAGTAATGAAATACATTTGGCCACTCTGCCATAATCCCTTCTCAATTTATCCTAATGTGAGCTCCCTGCTACCAACCATACCTGCCTAGTAATGATAACTCTCCAAATAGAAACTATATTTCTTGTAAAATGGAAGCCAGCCTAAGAGAATCCCCATGTATGCAGATGAGTCAGATGCCCCCTGAATGGCTTCCATTTACTTTTCACTTTACAGTGATAAAAACTATAGCCACTGAACAAGAAAAATGTATTTCAGGAAGATGGCTTTTTTCCATTCTAAAAGCAATGCCTAGCATTGTCTGCTGCTGTCAGGAGTTATGTCAGAGGTTATCAAATCATGATCAGCTCAGATTCTTTCATGAAGAAATCTTACTTTTCTGCCTTGTAACCTTTACTTGGAAAAAATTTAGAAATTATGATGAGATGATACCTCATTTGTTTTTAATTAATTTTTTTAATTACATGTAAAAAATTTTGAGTTCCAAATTCTCTTCATCCGTTTCTTCATCCCTTCTACCCTGAGACAGTAAGAAATTTGATTTAGATAATAAATGTCCACTCAAGCAAAATATATTTCCATATTAGTCATGTTGTGAAAGAAAATACAGGCCAAAAAAATAGAAAAAAAATAAAGAAACAAAAAATAGTATACTTTGATCCTCATTCAGACTCCATCAGTTCTTTCTCTGGAAGTAGATATCATTTTTCATTATATATCCTTTGGAATTGTCTTGAATCTTTGTACTGCAGATAGCTAAGTCAGTTGATCCCCGTTACAATATTACTGTTACAGTGTACAATTTCCTCCTACATGTGCTCACTTCACTTTGTATCAGTTCATGTAAGACTTCCCAAATCTTTCTTAAAGAATCCTGCTTATCATTTCTTATACCACAACAGTATTCCATTACATTCATATATCCCAGCATGTTCAGCCATTCCCCAATTGATGGGCGTCTCCTCAATTTCCAGTTCTTGGCCACCACAAAAAGAACTGGTAAAATTATTTTTGCACAAATAGGTTTTTCCCCCTTTTTTAAATTTCTTTGGGATACAGACCTAGTAGTGTTATAGCTGGGTCAAAGGGTATGATTGGTTTTATAGCCCTGCGGGCATAGTTCCAAATTGCTCTCCAGAATGGTTGGATTAGTCCCCATTTCCCCCCAATCCTTTCCAACATTCACCATTTTCCTTTTCCGTCATATTGGTCAGTCTGATAGGCATAAGGTGGTACCTCAGAGTTGTTTTAATGTGCATTTCTCCAATCAATAGTGATTTAGAGCACTTTTCATATGGCTGTAGATAGCATTGATTTCTTCATCTAATTGCCTGTTCATATCCTTTGACTACTTATCAATTGGGGAACGACTTATACTCTTATCAATTTGATTCCATTCTCTACATATTTGAGAAAGGAGACCTTTATCAGAAAAACTTGCTATAGAAAAATTTCCCCCACCTTTCTGCTTTCCTTTTGATCTTGGCTGCACTGGTTTTGTTTATGCAAAATACTTTTAATTTAATGTGATCAAAATTATCCATTTTGCATACCATAATGTTCTCTACCTCTTGTTTTGTCATAAATTCTTCACTTATTCATAGATCTAACAGATAAAAAATTCCATGTTATTCTAATTTGCTTGTGATATTATTCTTTATGGCTAAACCATGTACCCATTCTGACCTTATCTTCGTAGATACTGCAAAATGCTGGTCTTTTTCTGCAGAACTTCTTTCCATTTTTCCCAGTAGTTTTTGTCAAATAGTCAGTTCTTTTCCCAAAAGTTGGAAACTTTGGGTCTATCAAACACTAGTTTAGTGTAATCATTATCTGTTGTGTATTGTGTACCCAGGCTAATTCACTGATCCACCACTCTGTCTCTTTGCCAGTAGCAGATTGTTTTGATGCTTACAACTTTGTAATATGGTTTGAGATCTGTAACTACTAGGCCACCTTCTTTCACATGTATTTTTCCTTAATTCCTTAGAGATTCATCACCTTTTTGTTCTTCCAGATGAATTTACTCATTGTTTTTTCTAATGCTATAAAGCAATTTTTGGTAGTTTGGCATGGCACCAAATAAGTAAATTAACAGGTAGAACTGTCATTTTATTATATTGACTTGGGCTAACAACTAGCAATTAATATTTTTCCAATTTTGGGGATCTGATTTTATTAGTGTGAAAAGTGTTTTGTGATTGTGGTCATATAGTTCCTGAGTTTGTCATGACAAGTATACTCTGTAGTCTTTTATACTGTATACTTTTATACAGTATACTTATATACTTTTATACAGAAATATTGATGATTTATAAGGCTTTATTTTATGTTCTGCAACTTTGTTGTTAATTATTTCAACTAGTTTTTTAACTGATTCTCTTGGATTCTCCAAGTATATCATATCATCTGTAAAGAGTGATATTTTTGGCAGAGCCAAGACGGTGTCTGGAAAGCAGGGACTTCCTTAAGCTCTCCCCCAGGTCCCTCCAAACACCTATAAAAAATGGCTCTGAACAAATTCTAAAGCTGCAGAACCCACGAAATAGCAGAGGGAAGCAGGGCTCCAGCCCAGGACAGCCTGGATGGTCACTGGGAAGGGTCTATCACACGGAGCTGGGAGCGGAGCAGAGCAGAACCCAACGTGGGCCATGCCAGAACCAACCAGCCTAGGAGCCAGGAGGAAAAGGCCCTGGGGCCCTGAATCGGTGAGCTGTGGCATTTACCAGACTTCTTAACCCACAAACACCAAAAACAACAGGGCAAGTAAGTGGGAAAAACCACTGGGAGAGAGGGAAAGGAGTTCGAGGTGGCCACCACCCTGGGGGTGGCAGAGGTGGTGCAGCTCTGAGGCCGCATCCAGAGCTACAGCTGCAGTTGCTTCAGGCCCCAGGCCCACCTAGTGGGAGGAATTAAGTGGTGGATTAGGGCAGAAGTACAAAGTCTGCTTTGCCCTGCCTGGATCTGGGCCACAATCCTGGTTGGCGGTTCTTGGGGGAGAAGGAGAGCTGGTGTGGCAGAGCTTGCTGTTTAGAAGTAGTTCTGAAAACAGCAGCACAGCCCCTCAAGCTTGGAACAAAGTACTCTCTACTCTACAAGCAGTCATACCCTGACAAAAACCTCAAAGGTCAAGTAGTTGGCTGGGAACATGAACAGGCAGCTAAAAACAGACTCAGATTCGTACTCAGACTTTGGAATCTTTTTTGGTGACAAAGAAGATCAAAACATACAACCTGAAGAAGTCAACAAAGTCAAAGAGCTGTAGCCAGAATGGACTTTGTTTTCTTTGAATGACTCAGCTTGCCTCGTTGAGCTTCCCTGGACGCTGGGGCTTGCTCTTCCGGGGCAGGACCAGAGCTTCCTGTGTGATGAGTCGTGGCGCTGGCTGAGGGGAGGTGTGTTAACGTGGTCTACGCTGGGGGAGGGGCCAAGTCAAGAACCAATTGGCCCTGGTCGTTCAGGCGGCGCTTGATGATGTCAAAAACTCTATAAGAGGGGAGAGGACAGCTTGAAGATCCTCCTTTCCTTTTCCGGTTGGAGCCAGAGACGCCTACAGCCGAAGCTCAGCTGCCGGTAGCAGAGCTGACTAGAGGCTAGTGGGTAATCTTCTTACCGTAGAGGGGAAGCATGTATACGATTTTGCCTTATACCATCTCGCTTCTCTGTGGCCTCCTAGTTACTCTTGTGAGGCGGACTTATTGGGCCTGGAAGCTTTTGATGAAAATATCAAAATGGGGACGCTGGTTTGTGGGATTGTTACTGTGGAGTGTAAATACATGCTTTAGTTCTCCTGCCTTCTGCCTAGAGAATTCCTTATATCCTGCGGTTCCGGACCTTTTAGGCACATATGAGATTCTCTTTGAAATCATAAATTCTGCCTTCCTAATATATTTGGCGACGAGGATGGGATCGCTAGATATAAGATCTCTGTTCAGAAGCAGAAGAACTTCAGAGGAAGAGATGAATATCCCAGGGTGGGAGGATCCTTTTTATTCCTCCTTAGCAAAGGAATTGGCTAAAAAAGCCGGACCCTGTGAAAACTGGGAACCAAGGCTACAGAGAGGAGATCCTAAGGATTTGGAAAGGTGTTTACAAGAGGTTGGGATTCGGTCAGGGGCATCGCTATCTAGGCAAAGCTGGATAGTGTTATCAGCCTACCGGCTAGTATATGAAAGATTGAGATTAAGTGAAAGAGATGGGGGCACTCCTACCCCACAGCAAGAACGGGAATCTCAGATAGCAGGAGAACAAATTGCTGCTCAAGAACCCACTGACTCAGATGAGAACTTTTCTATTAATGTGGCTAGGAGCAACAGGAGGCCAAATAAGCCAAGAGTGCATCCCAACTCAGCCCAGACCAAGCCTGACTGCCTGCTTTGTCCTTGCCATGGTGGCAGGGGAAGCGAGTGGGGGGAAAATGAGACAGTGTTAGGGGCTGAGACAGAAAACGCTACTAGGGTTCAGGACATCCCTCGCACAGAGAATGGGAGATGGTTAAATACTCAGACAAGCGTTCGTCCCGTAGAGAGGAGGAGGACAGAAACCAGAGGCGGCAATTTAGTTACGAGGGAATTTCAGGAAGATTTCTCACCACAAGAAGTCACAGATATTTTGAGTAGATTCAGCCAAAGAGTAGGAGAACCATTAATATCTTGGATGGTAAGGCTCAGTGATCAAGGGGCCGGTGGAATATTAGTAGATAAGAGGGACTGTATGAGATTCATAGGTATCAGCCACGATCCTCGAGGAGATGATGCTAGCAGGACTACTCTGTTGGCATTAGCTGCTGTGGGATGCAATAAGAGATATACTAATGATTCTATGTGGCCCACTGAGCACAGACCATGGTATTCACTTAAAGATTGTATCATGAGACTAAAGGAGGAGGTAATGAAGACTGCTATTATGACAGGAACTGCAGACAAATATTACAATGATCCCATAGGAATCCCTGATAGGAATTTAATAATTAGGACAGCTCCCCCTGCTTATAAACAACTAATTTTGAATCTGTTACTTGGGGAAGTAGGGAGCCATCTTACAGAGGTGATAAATAAGATTTTACAGTTACATGACTTAGGAGACTGGGGAAGGGACAGATCTCCTCGAGACAGAAGGGTGAACAGCCAGCAAACTTGGCGCCAAAATGGAGTGACAAGAAAAGAAATGTTCACTGCTCTATTGAGAGCAGGGGTGGGTTTTGAAATGATAGATGGCATTCCAACCAATGAATTGTACAGGATGTACCGAGATAAAGGACTCGATAACAGGAGAGATAGGGAAATAAGAACTGCTCCTGCAAATGCTACAGATGTTGAACCTTCATACCCAAGTGAATCACATGCTAGGGAATACTAGGAAACAGGCCAGGCCCCAGCCCAAATTAAGGAAATACGTAAGCTGGATTGCAGACCTCACATTAACTTGACCATATATTGGAAAAATGGGTCAAGTACAGTAACTAGGGCATTAATAGATACTGGGGCCGAGGCCACACTTATCTACGGGAATCCAGACAAATTCAGCCATGGAACTCCTTTTACCATCACAGGACTAGGAGGGACTGAAATATCAGCCAGACAAGTTAAATTGATGATGAAAATTGGACAGTTGCCCAAGAAAGAATATAGTGTGGTTATTGTGCCTATTCCTGAATATATCATTGGAATAGACATTTTGAAGGGTATGACCTTAAATTTGCCTGAAGGATAATACCAATTTGCTGTGAGGAAAATAGGCATTAATGCAGTCTTAGTGGGGAAAATCAAGATGGATCCAATCACTTTGCCCGAACCTTCTGAAGTAATTACTTTGAGGCAATATCGTGTGCCAGGTGGGCAAGATGAAATTGCCAACACTATAAGAGAATGTGTTGAGGCAGGAGTGTTAGTCCCTACAACTACTCAATGGAACAACCCTGTCTGGCCAGTCCGAAAGTCAGATGGGACATGGAGGATGACAGTAGATTATAGACAGCTGAACAAAGTGACTCCTCCCTTGTATGCTGCTGTTCCAGACACGGTTACTTTAATAGAGAGAATACAAAAACATGAAGGGACTTGGTATGCAGTTATTGATTTGGCCAATGCCTTCTTTACGATCCCAATAGACCCCAAGCAATGGAACCAGTTTGCTTTTACTTGGCAAGGCCGACAGTATACATTTACACGCCTGCCACAAGGATATATTCACAGCCCAACTATTTGCCACAGGATTGTAGCTGAGCATTTGGATGAATTAAAGCTACCTGGTGTACAGCTTACACATTACATAGATGACATCATGATACAGGAAAGAATATAAAAGAAGTGGAGGAGAGTTTAGCATTATTAACTGACCATATGAAAAGCAAAGGATAGGAAATCAACCCCGCAAAGGTTCAAGGGCCAGCTCAAACTGTAAAATTCTTGGGGATACAGTGGAATAGAGGACTGTGAGAAATTCTCCCACAAGCTCGACAAAAAATTCAGGATTTTCCCACCCCTACTAATAAGAAAGAGGCCCAAAAGTTCATAGGGCTATTTGGTTATTGGAGACACCACATCCCACATTTGGGACAAATTTTAAAACCCTTGTATAAAGTCACCAGAAAGAAATATGAATTCGACTGGGGCCTTGAACAAAGTAGAGCTTTTGAGGAAGCAAAGGCTGCTATACAATTAGCCCTGGACTTATGGCCTATGCAAAATGGGCCAGCGGAGTTACAAGTGACTGTACAAGATGACTATGCAAATTGGAGTCTGTGCCAAAAACAACAGAGCAGAAGTGTACCTTTAGGCTTTTGGTCAAGGAAACTGCCCTCATCTGGAGTGCAGTATACACCTTTTGAGAAGCAGCTGTTAGCTGCATATTGGGCTTTAGTAGAAACTGAGCAACTAACCCTGGGTCATGAAGTGGTATTAAGGCCTGGAGTTCCAATTATGACTTGGGTAATGAGTACCCCAGCTTCTCACAGAATTGGACATGCACAAGAGGCAAGCATAATCAAATGGAAGTGGTATATTCAGAATAGGTCCAGAGCAGGCAAAAGTGGAGTTTCTGCTTTACATGAATCGGTGGCGAACATTGGCACTGAGAGAAATGAAAAACCCATTGAATCTAAGCAACAGATGGTGCCATCCTTAGTGAAATGGAATAATGGGTATGATGGACTAAGTGTAGAACAGAAGAAACACGCTTGGTTTACTGACGGGACAGCAAAATATTTAGGACAGAAGAGACATTGGAAAGCAGTAGCCTATAACCCCTGTACTAGGCGAACTCTGGAAAGTTCTGGGATAGGGGGAAGTAGCCAATATGCTGAACTGATGGCAGTACATCAGGCCATCAGAATGGAGAAGGGAGGACAGTGTCATATATTTACTGATTCATGGGCGGTAGCTAATGGATTAGCTACTTGGATGCCTATATGGAGGAATCAGAATTGGGAGATTCATGGCAAACAAGTTTGGGGTAAAGAGTTATGGGAAAATATATGGGACATGTCTTTGGTTACGGATTTGTCAGTTTTTCATGTTGATGCTCACGTGACCCTGACCACACCAGAGCGTGAGTACAATGCACACGCGGATCGACTAGCAAAGATTGCCACTGAATGTATTGTCCCTACTCCAACTCCAACTGATGATTTAGCCTTAGCGAGATGGGTCCACCAGACCTCCGGCCATTTAGGGGTCCAGGCCACCCACCGATGGGCACAGGATCGAGGTATCAGTATCTCTCATGCGTTGTTAAAACAAATAACAGAGGGGTGTTGTATATGCCAATTAGAAAAAGAATGAACTCTTCCTAGGATAGTAACTGGAGAAATAGCAAGGGGAAAAGTTCCAGCCCAAATTTGGCAGATAGATTATATTGGCCCACTACCCCAGGATAAAGGATGTAAATATGTATGTACGTGTGTTGACACCTATTCAGGTGTCCTAGTGGCTTGTCCTTATAAGGATGCAACTCAGAAAAACACCTGTAAAACCCTAGATATTGTAAGTTTATACTATGGAACCCCAATGCAGATTCAAAGTGACAATGGGTCACATTTCAAGGGCAAAGAAGTGAAAAGACATTGTGTGTTGAATAATATAGAATGGATATATCATATTCCATATTACCCACAAGCATCTGGGCTGATTGAAAGAATGAATGGATTGTTGAAAGAACAGCTGAGAAAATTAAGCTCTAATAATTCATATCTACATTGGAAGGATAATTTGTCTATTGCCTTACGTAATTTGAACAATAGGCCCTTAGGGGGGAGTACACCTCTAGCCAGAATGATGACCCCAAATTTGCAGATTAGAGAACAGCAAACACGTGAGATCCAAAATATTGAATTTTGGACTGTGAGGGAAGATGTCCCCCTACCATGTCCAGGAACACCTGGTTCGGCAGGATATGATTTACATTGTATAGAGAATTTTAGGTTGAATAGGAAAGAGATAAGAAAAACCCCTACTGGAGTATGTATGAGAATCCCCAAGAATCATTTTGGACAGATATTACCTAAACCAGGATTAGCAGCTCAAGGAGTACATGTATTGGCTGGAGTGATAGATTCGAATTATCAAAAAGAAATTGTTGTGACACTCCAGAATTTGGGTGAAAAACCTGTACAATTTGGTAGGAATGATAGGATAGTTCAAGTGATTATTATCCCCTGTGAAAAAATACCCTTTGTGAAAACTGACCCTCCTCCCAGAATAACTACTAGAGGGGCAAAAGGGGCTTGCTCCATTGATAGAATAAAGTTGGGAGCTAAGGTATGGGTAAAACGGAAGCCAGATGATATTCCAAAGGCTGCAGAAGTCATAGCCCATGGGAAGAACAACACTGTAACAGTTGTCTATTCAGGAGAAGATAATTACCAAATCGTACCCCTGAACCATATATTTTACCGTGAATAGGGCTATAATATTAGATTCACGGACCCCACAGGTATGACTGATGCTGGTAATTGACACAAGCCACTCAGAGGGAAGGTGACTTTGTGTGATTAACGGATGAAAGCTTGTACATCTGGGGAAAGTCTGGGAGGACAATCCTAGTCTATCTAGGATGGGATCCTCCTGGTTTCCCTTGTACATCTGGGGAAAGGCTGGGAGGACAATCCTAGTCTATCTAGGATGGGATCCTCCTGGTTTCCTTTGTACATCTGGGGAAAGGCTGGGAGGACAATCCTGGTCTCCATCTAGGGTGGGATCTTCTTGGCTTAGTTTCCTCATTGTGTTCCGTTTAAAAAGAAACATTTCCCATCTGAGTTTGGCTCTGATATTGGATCTCTGCATAACTGAAATTTCAACTAAACTGGAGATGATTTTATTTAAAGGATAATAACCCATACTTGCCTACTCTTTTTGTTTTCTGTTTTAGTTAACCTTGTCGCTAGTTCTGTCTCCTGCAGGTTTAAGCACCCTGCAGTTTCCGGTGACTGCCTAAGTACATAGCATTCTTGGAATTCCTGCCAGCTCGCTAAAGAACTGAACTCTGGAATGGGACTCTTTGGGGCAGGGACACCTCTACATCCAATTTCAGCAAGAAGAAGCTATGGAAAATGAGACCTTCGCCCATTACCCCAAGATTTTGAGCCCCAATTGTTTGAGGGGGGGAATGATGATAGTGTTCTGTGTACTTATTTTGTGTTATCCTTGCTATATTGTTTTATTGTTATGATATTATTGATCCTATGTAATGGATACAAAGATCTAGGGGTGGACATTTAAATTATTAATAATTATTTTGGGATGATTGATTGAAGAGATTATCTGGCTGGGATGTAGGGGTGGATCACATTTGAATCGTAAACCAATATTTGGGAATGTCACTGAATGAAATGTTTTGCTTTATTGTGAATGATATGTTTTAGTTTCCTGCATAATTGGATCACAATGTTCTAGGATATATAATTTAATTTGAATTATTTGATTGTGCATCCTAGAACATTGTGAGGGGTGGAGTGTAGCCAGAATGGACTTTGTTTTCTTTGAATGACTCAGCTTGCCTCGTTGAGCTTCCCTGGATGCTGGGGCTTGCTCTTCCAGGGCAGGACCAGAGCTTCCTGTGTGATGAGTCGTGGCGCTGGCTGAGGGGAGGTGTGTTAACGTGGTCTATGCTGGGGGAGGGGCCAAGTCAAGAACCAATCGGCCCTGGTCCTTCAGGCGGCGCTTGATGATGTCAAAAACTCTATAAGAGGGGAGAGGACAGCTTGAAGATCCTCCTTTCCTTTTCCGGTTGGAGCCAGAGACGCCTACAGCCGAAGCTCAGCTGCCGGTAGCAGAGCTGACTAGAGGCTAGTGGGTAATCTTCTTACCGTAGAGGGGAAGCATGTATACGATTTTGCCTTATACCATCTCGCTTCTCTGTGGCCTCCTAGTTACTCTTGTGAGGCGGACTTATTGGGCCTGGAAGCTTTTGATGAAAATATCAAAATGGGGACGCTGGTTTGTGGGATTGTTACTGTGGAGTGTAAATACATGCTTTAGTTCTCCTGCCTTCTGCCTAGAGAATTCCTTATATCTTGCAGTTCCGGACCTTTTAGGCACATATGAGATTCTCTTTGAAATCATAAATTCTGCCTTCCTAATATAAGAGCCTACATCAAAAACCTCCAAGAAAAATATGAATTGGTCTCAGGCCATGGAAGAGCTCAAAAATGATTTGGAAAAGGAAGTAAGAAAAGTAGAGGAAAAATTGGGAAGAGAAATGAGAGTGATGAGAGAAAACCATGAAAAACAAGTCAATGACTTGCTAAAGGAGAACCAAAAAATACTGAAGAAAATAACACCTTAAAAAATAGACTAACTCAAATGGCAAAAGAGCTCCAAAAAGCCAATGAAGAGAAGAATGCCTGGAAAAGCAGAATTAGCCAAATGGAAAAGGAGGTTCAAAAGACCACTGAAGAAAATACCACCTTAAAAATTAGATTGGAGCAAGTGGAAGCTAGTGACTTTATGAGAAATCAAGATATTATAAAATAGAAGCAAAGGCGTGAAAAAATGGAAGACAATGTGAAATATCTCATTGGAAAAACCACTGCTCTGGAGAATTGATGCAGGAGAAATAATTTAAAAATTACTGGACTACCTGAAAGCCATGAACAAAAAAAGAGCCTAGATATCATCTTTCAAGAAATTATCAAGGAGAACTGCCCTGATTTTCTAGAGTCAGAAGGTAAAATAGAAATTGAAAGAATCCATAGATTGCCTCTTGAAAAAGATCCCAAAAAGAAAAGTCCTAGGAATATTGTTGCCAAATTCCAGAGCTTCCAGATCAAGGAGAAAATATTGCAAGCAGCCAGAAAGAAACAATTTGAGTATTGTGGAAACACAATCAAGATAATGCAAGATCTAGCAGCTTCCACATTAAGGGACTGAAGAGCTTGGAATATGATATTCCAGAGGTCAATGGAGCTAGGATTAAAACCAAGAATCACCTACCCAGCAAAACTGAGTATCATGCTCCAAGGCAAAATATGGATTTTCAATAAAATAGAGGTCTTTCAAGCTTTCTCAGTGAAAAGAGCAGAGCTGAATAGAAAATTTGACTTTCAGACACAAGAATCAAGAGAAGCATGAAAAGGTAAACAAGAAAGAGAAATCATAATGGACTTACTAAAGTTGAACTGTTTTGTTTACATTCCTATATGGAAAGATGATGTGTGTAACTCATGAGACCTCAGAATTAGGGTAGCTGAAAAGAATATACATACATACATTATACATATATATGGACAGAGGGCACAGGGAGAGTTGAATATGAAGGGATATCTAAGAAAATAAAATCAAATTAAGGGATGAGAGAGGAATATATTGAGAGAGGGAGAAAGGGAGAGATAGAATGGGGTACATTATCTCACATAAAAGTGGCAAGAAAAAGCAGTTCTGTAGGAAGGGAAGATGGGGCAAGTGAGGGGAAATGAGTGAATCTTGCTCTCATCAGATTTGACCTGAGGAGAGAATAACATACGCACTCATTTGGGTATCTTACCCCACAGGAAAGAAGGAAGGAGATAAAAAGGGGGGACAATAGAAGGGAGGGCAGATAGGGGGAGAAGGTAATCAAAAGCAAACACTTTTGAAAAGGGACAGCGTCAAGGGAGAAAATTGAACAAAGGGTGATAGGATGGGAAGGAGCAAAATATAATTAGTCTTTCACAACATGAGTATTGTGGAAGGATTTTGCATAATGATACACATGTGGCCTATGTTAAATTGTTTGCCTTCTTAGGGTGGGTGGGTGGGGAGGGAAGAGGGGAGAGAATTTGGAACCCAAAGTTTTAAAAGCAGATGTTCAAAAAAAAGTTGTTTTTGCACACAACTGGGAAATAGGATATACACTCAACGGGGCATAGAAATCTGTCTTGCCCTACAAGAAAGTAAGGAAAAAGGGGATGGGTGGGAGTGGGGTGACAGAAGGGGAATGGGACAATCAGAATACATGCCATCTTGGAGTGGGGGCGAGGTAGAAATGGGGAGAAAATTTGTAATTCAACATCTTGTGGAAATCAATGCTGAAAACTAAAAGTATTTTTAAAAAGAGTGATATTTTTGTTTCCCACTCTGATTCCTTCAATTTCTTTTTTCTTGTTTTATGACTATAGCTAACATTCTAGTACAATATTGAATAGTAGTGGTGATAGTGGGCATCCTTACTTCACTCTTAATTTTATTGGGAAGGCTTCTAGCTCAACCCCATTACAGATAATGCTGCTAATGGTTTTAGATAAATACTACTTATCATTTTAAGAAAAGCTCCATTTATTCTTATGTTCACTAGTGTTTTTAATAGGCAAGTGACTTAGTCTCTGTCAGCCTCAGTGTCCCCAGTTTCAAAATGAAAATAATAATAGCACATACTTCACAGGGTTGTTAAGAGGATCAAATATATGTACATATATATATATATATATATATATATATATATATATGTGTGTGTGTGTGTGTGTGTGTATACATGCACATATACATATGCACATATAAATATATCTTAAACCTCTATATAAATGTCAGCTATAATTATTATATTTGGAAGTCAGAAGCCATGTTTCTAAAGCCTGGCTCAGCTACTTAATAGCTATGTATAACTGACTAGAAAGGGAAGTATGAGGAGCAAAGAACTCTTCATTCCATGTAGGTTCTACTTCCAAGAAGTGTAACATTCTATTTCTCTTTAACCCAAAACTAACACTACTTTCGGGTCATCGACCAAGCATTTGTCAATTGTACTATAGGCCTTTGTGAGATTTGGTAGTTACTGCTGTCATAAGGGGAAAGAAACCCTACTGACCTTGTATACACTGCCTATATTATCTATGTATCACCTACCCCCTTATTCCTGTGTGACATCAAGTTTGAGACACTCAAAATCATGGCTCACAGCTGCCCCTACCACGCAAGTATTTTTACTAGCCAGATGGAGGGTACATTAGTCCAAAATAAAAGACATTTGACCAAACTACAAGCAAACAAAACGACTAGAAAAGATGCCCTCCTACCCCTGGCACACTTGGAGTTCTCTCTCCCACAGGTAACCATATCATCAGTGGTAAGAAACATTTATGCAGAAAATGCATATAACCAGGGAATATATATGAAGGCACATACTTTAGGAACCCATGTGGATAGAGCACATGGAAAAAAAAATGCACAAACAGGACATTCGGACATTCTTGGCTGTGGCACATGTATATCTGGAGAAATTCATGTCTTCAATTGTGTAAAGCTGATATCCTCTAGTGGTGACATTGTCCTGCCCTCTCCTTCTCTATGCTGGGTGCTGTGTTTCTCTTCTCTACCGAAAACTTCCTATTCTCCCTCTGCTGGAAATCTCCGCTGCTTTCCCATTGACTTTTTGGGCTCCGAGCTGCTTTCTGCTTCCATTTTCTACTACTTTCTGAGCTTTAGCTCTTCAGGGCCATCTGTTAAGTTATATGCTTACATCTACTAAGGTACAGGGGTTATGAACCTCCCCATAACAAGGATAGGCTGACATTCTTTTTAGCACATAGCTGCTAAGTCTCTAAGCTACCATAACTAACCAAGTAGCCAACAAAACCCCCATTTGCTCCTAAGCTAAGCTAAAGTCTATTCTTTTAGCTACTTGTTTTTTCTTTTGAGATAGACACATTCCTTGGTTCCAGACAACTGATTTAGGGTTAGAAAATCCCCTCAATGCCTTGTTAACTCCTATCCTATCCTTGATCAGGAGCTTGTATCCTTAAAACCCAAAACTCAAAAATTTCCAGAGTTTATGCAGAAGCTAGAACAGTGGAACCCATCTTGCTCTAAAGGCATGAAAAAGAAGTTAGGACAAAAGTCCAGGTGAAAGACATTTTCCATCTCTTATATAACTATCCGTCAGTCCTCTTCCATCTACTTCCACTTGGAACACAAGTATGGGCTCTCTGCATACTCTTTAAGATTTCCAGGGCCTAATTTTTATGCACAAGTAACCAAACACGTATTGTTCTGATTTTTAGACATAAACAGATATATCACATAAAATATATTAGGATATTACTAAGCAAAATCCTATAAATAATAAAAATGCTGACTACTTACTCAAATAATGAAAATATATGAATACTCTCTAAATTTCCTGAGGCTCTTCGTGATTTTCATCTAATTCAACTAGCCTCTAGGCTTAAATACATTAAGATAAATTCTGCAACTAGAAAATTTCAAGGTGGTCTCAGGAGCCAAATCAAGTTTGGTCTACTTTCACTGTGAGCATCTATTCCTCCTTCCCCTGTGGGACAGGGAAAGTGAAGGATCATCTCATGTTGTGTTTTTTTTTTTAATTTTACTAGGGTTACAATCAAGAAAAGAAGAAAATCTACTCAAAGATAACTAAATTAAAGCAATTAAAACAAAAAACCTAGCATACCTGTACTAGTTAACATATTCAATATTCAAAATGGTAAGTTCACCCCAATACAGCAAAGTATTTACAGCCACACTTTTTATAGTAGTAAAGAACTGGCAACTGCAAATAATCATCACTTGTCGAATGACCAAAACAGTTAGTTGTGTTTGTCCTTCGTTCTCAAAGGGGACCATGACACCAGGGAAATGATGACACGACTTGCAGTTGACTTTGATTTGAGTGAGGGAGAGCTATGCAGTCACCAGCCTCACTTTTTCCTCTAGAGCCATCTGTGTCCAGTGGCCTGATATTCACTAGGACAACTGGAGATGGCCCATGATGCATTGGGAGACTCTGGCCCTTTCAGCCAAATATCTTTTCAGGTTCTCACTTAGAGTGAGCTAATGCCCATTCAGTTAATAGGCCTCTTTAAGAAGTTAATCAAGGCATAGCCCCTTTAATCAAAACTCAAAAAAAATTCAAACTGGGAGGGGAAGACCCTCAGGGTTCCTGGCCAAAAGAGAAACAGTTACTATTCATTATTTACATTCACTCTGTGCTAGGAGGGCAGGGACCTATTGTCCAACCTATAAGCTCCAGAGCGAAATGGGTTTAAGGCTTGGTTTTTGAGAAAAAAATCTAACCAGTAAACCCAAAGTTAAGGAGGCAGCCTTCAGCCATCGAAATGAAGCTTGGAGAGGATGGAGGGGAATGTGAACAGGGGAGGGGGAGGGAACCCTGAGGGTCTTCCCCTCCCAATTTGATTTTTTTTATTTTGAGTTTTGATTAAAAGGTCCATCCCTTGATTAACTTTTTAAGGAGGCCTATTCACTAAATTACCTCACTCAAAGTGAGAACCTGAAAAGACCTTAGCCAGAAAGAACCAGGGTGTCCCAATGCGTAAATGTAATAGAATACTGCACTGTAAGAAATAATAACTCCGAAGAATATGAAGAGGAATGAGGAAACATACAAGCTGATACAAACTGAAGCAAATAAAATCAAGAATACATCATCCACAATGAATGCAACAAATAGAAAGAACAACAAAATTGAAACCAAATGCTGCATGACTATAATGACCAGTATTGTCCCAGAAGAATAGGGATGAGAATGTATCATGCTCCTTTCTCAGCAGAAACAGTGAACTATGGGTGAGAATACTGCATATAATGTTAGATTTTATTAGTATGCTGGTTAATTTTGTAGAACTAATTTGTTTCTCTTTTAACAAATATCTTCATAAAAGACAACACTCTGGGTGGGGTAGAAAGGGATTTATTAGGAAATAATGGTGATATAAAAAAACAAAAAAGTAAGATTAAAGATTAAAAAAAGCAAAAAATGGGAAACTGAGATTGCAAATAATACTTCAGAAGTACATGGAATAGAATCCATGCTACTGGGATCATTATATTGTAAGGGTGTGTCTATTTAGACTTCTGCAAAGCTGAAGGTCTTAAGGAACAAAGAAAGATACATCTTTTTTATTGTACTATGTTATGAAAATGCTTGTTTTGTTTCGTGAATTGAAAATTAAATAATTTTTTTTAAGAAGAGAGACAATGAAATGTAAGGGAGGGGCTAGTCTAGGCTTTACTTAAGGATTCTATACCTTGTAGGGGTGCAGGGTTTTGAAAAGATAAGATGGTAAGTCCATCCGAGATAAGGAACTTTCCCCTTGCTGCCTTAGCCTTACCACAAGCCATTCATTCGCATTAGACTCAATAGTAATCCAGTAAATATAATGAGGACATTACCCTAACTTAGAATGAGGTTCCTCATTGAGGTGAGGCTAGTCTGAACTATGAAGAACTGGCAAACAAGAGAAGCAATACTTCTCCCACCTCCAGACTGGCAGGAAAGAAACCTTAGAGATATACAGCCCTGAAGAAACAAAAATGAAAAGGCTTCTGTAAATCTTACTCTAAAGGTCTTGGCTCTTTCTGAAAGAACACAGTAGCATGTCAACTGAAAAGAGAATGGCAGTGAATGGGCCCCCAAAGGGTACTGCAACCTATTAACACAATCAAAACTAGCTAGGGGTGATAAGGGCTTTGTCCCAGGGTGCTGAAATTCAGAGGAGGCATTTGCTCTCATTCAGCATCGTAAAACAGATAAACAGCATTTAGTTAACAGAATTCTCAGTTAAAATAAAGCTACCAGGCAACATGCTTTGTCTCTCCAGGTGCTCCTGGTCCACCTTTGCCCTTCTCCACTCCATACTACACACCCCTTGGCCGTTTACCCAGCAACAACCACAATTGTGCCAAGTGTCTCTCCTCTCAACTGAATTTCTCTTTAAAAGTTGATCTGAGTTTCGCACCACATGCTCCATATGCAAAAATAGCTAATTAAGGTTCTGGCTACTAGAAGGGGGAAAAGCATTAAAGTAGTCTGACTTGTTCATTGAACTATGGTACCTAATAAGCCATAAACTCCACTGGGTCCTAAATTCTCTAGCTCATATGCTTCATAATGGAGAAAGCCTGACTCAGCAGTTTTCCTAATCCTTCAGATCTCTCAAAAAAAAAAAAAACTTGATGTGGTATTATTAGACATCCCACTGAACAGAACAAAGGTTAATTTCACTGAAGGCAAAAGTAAGGGTATGTATTTGGTGACAAAAATGAAAATATAAGATTTACATATAAAATGTATTATTATAAATAACTAGCATTTGCCTAACACTTAAGGTTTGAAAACACTTCATGTATGTTATCCTCATAGCAACCCTATGAGATAGGTGCTATTATTATACCCATTTTACAGTTGGGGAAACAGGTCCAGAGAGGTTAATTAACTTGTGCAGAGTTACACAACTAATAAATGTCTAAGGCACGATTTGAACTTTTCTTCCTGATTAACTCTAAGTCCTGTGTTCTACCCATGGTGACTCCTAGCTCAATATACATACACACATATATATGCATGTGTGTTTATCTATAGCTATGTCTATATACATGTCTATATATCCATATATCCATATACGTGTGTGTGTGTGTGTGTGTGTGTGTGTGTGTGTGTATACACACATATACACATAGATGACCAGGGAGGGTATTTTGGTTTGGAAAATCCCAAGCATGGTGAATGAAAACCAAAGTGGTGCAGACTGGCATACCTTTTCCCAGTAGGAATGAAAGTATAAATTAGATGATGGTTTCAGAATTGAACAGTGGTAAGGGATGAAGGAGGGGAGGGTAGATTCAAAGTGGCAGGGAAGGAAATGGCTGAGATGTAAAAGGAAGCATGGCAAGGACCCATCTGTGGGGCATTCAGCAAAACTCCTAGTCTTTGGAATGGAGGGCTCAAAAGCAAGGCTTCAATCAACAAGATGCGCAAAGTGACATGGGATTATAAATGTAATTATGTACACTCATATACACACATAAATATGTATTCAACACAATTATATTCACATATGATTTTATGCACATATATAATTTGAATGTGTAATCACTGATGCTCTAATAACTGACTGATGAAATGTATGTATGTATGTTTGATTGGAGGGAGGGATAAAGGGGCGGAAGCAGGGGAGGAAAGAGAGAAAGACAGAGAAAGAGAGAAAGAGAGAGAGAGAAGAAACAACAAGAACATATACACACATGGAGGGAGAGGGAAAAAAAGAGGATAGATAGTAATGGTGTAATGCAAAGCAATGTGGCTGCTGGGTGGTGCAATGGATAGTGTACCAGCTGGAGTCAGGAAGATTCATCTCCCTGAGCTCAAAATTCAGCCTCAGACACTTCCTAGCTGTGTGACCCAGGGCAAGTCACTTAACCCTGTCTGCCTCAGTTATCTCATCTGCAAAATGAGCTGGAGAAGGAAATGGCAAACCACTCCAGCATCTTTGCTAAGAAAACCCCAAATGGGGTCACAAAGGGTCAGACAGGACTGAAGAACAATGGAAAGCAGATTGGGTTAAGATTCTGGCCTCAATGCTTTCTTAGCAGTGGAATCTTGAACAACTCACTTTATCTTTCTAAATCTCAATCTTTACCTATAAAATGGGAATAAAAATACTATCTACCTCACAAAGATATAAACACTCTTACCAGCCACCTAGCCTCCACACGCACATTTGGTTGCCAAATCTTGTGATTTCTACCTTCACAACATTTCTCAAATAAATCCCATTCCCTCCACTTACACAGCTACCACTCTAGTTGAGCTCTTTGTCACCTAATGCCTAAAACTGTTGAAGCACTGCTGTCTTCTAATTGATTTCCTTGCCTCAAGTTTCTTTTTACTCTAATATATTCCCCAGATTTTCCTAAAGGATATATGACTTATCATTACAATCAACACACACACACACACACACACACACACACACACATGCATGCCAATGGTGCCCTATTACCTCTAAAATGCAAAAGAAAGGTCTTTATACTCAAAGTTCTTCACAACCTGACCCTTTCCAGCCTCCAGACATCTTTCTCCCCTGTTAACTGTGATCTAATTGTACTGGTTTACTTTCTATTCCTCACACAATACTTCATCTCCTACCTGCATTCCTTTGCATTCGCCATCCCCCATGCTTAATGTCTAGAATGGTCTCTCACCTGATTTCAACCTCTTAGAATTTCCAGCTTCCTTTCAAGGCTCAGTTCAAGTGTTATCTTTCACAGGATATATTTTCCAGCCCCCACCCCCACCCCTAATGCCCTTTCTTCTCAAAAGTTATCTTTCATCAACACTGTATGTACAATTTATATAACTATTATTTGTAACACAATAAGTTACTTCGGGACAGAAACTGATTTTGCTTTTCTTGGTATACCAATGCCTAGTATCATGGCTACACATAGCACCTATTTAATTAATATTTGTTGATTAATCAAATTTTCTGTTGGGAAAGTGTTCTGTAAGTTTTTAAAAGACAGTATCAATGTCGGATGGATTTTAAAGTATATTTAAAGTGCCCTCCTGCCCACCCTTCAAGTTCATTGTTCCCCGATGCTTATTTTATAAATATGGCTCAGTAATAGTGGGGAGGAAGAATATTCCAAAGTTATACTTAAACCTTTAGATATAAACAATAACTATTTTATTCCAGTTTACAAGAAGTATTTAAACAAGGTCATTAAGATAACAAGTAAATGATGCAATCCTATTGTTTAACCCTTAGACAGATGCCTGTAAAAGCACCAATCATAGGCTATGAGTTAAATGATGGAAAACAGAAGAACAGGTGGAGGACACAGAACCAATGAAGTAGTACTGCTACCCTGAGTACTGTTCCCTACTACACAGATTTTAATTACCTTTTAATTCCTCAGTGTTCTTACTGAGGTACTTCGCAGTCCAGAAATACATTGCAGGCTAATTCTATAGCTTTGTGTTTATTTGTTTTCTGAAATGGAATCCCCAGCAGGGAAATTTCAGAAAAGACTGTATCTCAAACTACTTTACGCTAAACTGAGATCTGGTTATATTTTAGCTACTTTTATGATTCAACTAACCAGAGCAGTACCTTTATATATTCTTTGAAAAGTCCAGAACTTATTGAGTTAGGTGACACTTCATAAAGCTTCCAATGAAGTATATTAAAGATAAACATACTTAGACTGCATTTGAAATGAAAGGCACTTAAAATAAATCTAAAGTGTAGAACTTGTGGGCGCTCCTTCCTCCAGAGTGTCAGTCCACTGGGAAATAATTGGCTGATACCCCAAGTTCAAGGTCCACATCCCTGAAAATCATAGCTCATGAAGTCCCACTGTGTTTACCTTTAATAGTTGAACAAAGATACAAAACAGTCAAAGCAAAAGTTTTTAATTAAATATCATAATAAGAAAATAGTATTATGCTCCTACAAATGTATAGTTTATGGCATTAGTAAGAAGAATCGAAATATAATGGGAGGGAGCCAAGGTACCCATCAGGAATGGACATTCATGTCTCTGATTCTTTAGAACTACTCTTTTCTAGTGAAGTCACTGCAAAGCTCCCTGCTGGTCTTGTGGTCTCTGCTGGGTACTACCTAACTAGATGCCTGCTGGATACACAGTCTCTGCCAGATAGTGGTTGGTTATTTCTTGCTTAGGGAAAAGCAAGTCCTACCATGTTTTCTTAATTTTAAAAGTAAAGGCTATCTTTAGTTCTTTTTTAAAAAGGTAGAAATACTTGTCTGGGAACTAACAAGAAATCTCCCCTGCCTACTCAATAGAAATTTTGGCGAGGGAGGCATCCAAACTCCCTGTAAACAGATAGTTAGTTTAGATGCTAAGCTCTTTAAAATAGAGAAAATTCTTTCTCAGCTGGCTAATGCCTCCTGATTTTGTCCTCTTCCTCACAAAGGAGAAAACTGTTACCTTCTCTTGCTGAGAAGGGAGGTAAATCAGAGACATCTCCCCTTATACTGACACACTTTAAGAGGAGAAGGGGAAATATTTTCATTTGTTTAGTTCCTCAACCTGTGTGACTCTGAGAGTGTGGTAAGAAAAAAGAAGAGTTTGAAGAGGACGGGGAGGAGGGAGTGGGAGAAGTGACTTGCCCTAAAAGTAGAAGCTATGGGAAGTGGAGCCAAGATGGTGGAGAAAAGCCAGAAAGTTGTCTGAGCTCTCCCCAGTTTCCCTCTGAAACAATGTTAAATCAAGCCTCTAAAGAGATTCTGGAGCAACAGAACCTACAAAAAGATGGTGTGTAACAATTTACAGCTTAAGATAATTTAGAAGGATTTCAGGAAAGGTCTGTCTTACTTGGTTAAAAGGGGCATGCAGCTCAGCACAGACAGTGTCTGGGTAAGACAGTGGGAAGCTCTTAGCCACAGCACAGATCAGCAACCAAGGCACCTCAGTCCTGGCTCAACAGACCAGTTGTAAGATCTTTAGCCCCAGAATTGAAGGCAAACTGCCAGCCCAGAACCCCCAGTTCAACAGGTATGACTAGATGCAGTGGGCAAGCCACCAGCACTTGAGGCCCCAGCACAGAAAGCCGGTGACCAGGCCTCAGTCTCCCAGCACAAGAAACTTGAGACAGTGCCCCCTGTGCCTCAGGAGCAGAGCTCAACTTTATAAGTCATGAAACAGACTAAAAAAAAAAAATTTAGAAAAAAACAGAAAAGAGCCCTGACCGTAGAAAACTACTATGGTAACAAGGAAGATCAAAACAGACTCAGAAGAGGACAAGAATGTCAAAATGCCTACATGTAAGGCCTCAAAGGGGAATATTAATTGGTCTCAAGTCCAAAAAGCCTTTTTAGAAGAGCTCAAAAAGGATTTTAAAAATCCAATAAGAGAGGTAGAAGAAACAAATGGGGAAAGAAATGAGAGTTATGCAAGAGAGAGTCAACAGCTTGGAAAAGGAAGCACAAAATTGACTGGAGAAAACAATTCTTCAAAAATACAATTGGCCAAATGGAAAAAAAAAATTCACTGAAGAAAACTCCTTGAATTGGCCAAACAGAAAACAAGATACAAAAGATAAATGAAGAAAATTATTCCTTAACAATTGCCAAATTCCTTTTATGACAAAAATATGGTGCTGATACCTAAACCAGGAGGAGCCAAAACACAGAAAATTATAGATCATTTTCCCTAATGAATATTGAAACAAAAATTTTAAATAAAATATTAGCAAAGAGATTATAGCAATTTATCATGAGGATAATACACTATGACCAGGTGGAACACTAATGCATTGTTAGTGGAGTTGTGAACTGACCCAACCGTTCTGGAGAGCAATTTGGAACTATGCCCAAAGGGCTATAAAACTGTGCATACTCTTTGATCCAGAAATACCACTACAAGGTCTGTATCTCAAAGAGATCATTAAAAAAGAGAAAAGGACCCGCATGTACAAAAATATTTGTATCAGCTCTTTTCGTGATGGCAAAGAATTAGAAACTGAAAAGTCCATCAATTAGGGAATGACTGAACAAGTTGTGGTTTATAAATGTAATGGAATATTATTATTGTTCCATAAGAAATTATGAGCAGGCTCATTTCAGAAAAACCTGGAAAGACTTATATGAACTGATGCTGAGTGAAGTGAGCAGAATCAGGAGAACATTGTACACAGTAACCGCAACATTGTAAGACAATTCCAAAAGACTCATGATGTTATCTACATCCAGAGAAAGAACTATGGAGTCTGAATGCAGATCAAAGCATACTATTTTCTCTTTTTTGTTGTTTTTTCTTTCTCATGGTTTTTCCCTTTTGTTCTGATTCTTCTTTCATAACATGACTAATGTGGAAATATGTTTAATATGATTGTACATGTATAGCCTATATCAGACTGCATGCCCTCTTGGGGAGGGGGAGAAGAGGGAGGGAGAAAAAATTTGGAATTCAAAATCTTCTAAAAGTAAATGTTGAAAAAAAGAAAAAAAGACATAGAACTATTAAAAAAGAAAAGAAAACACAGCTTAGGCACAAATTCAACTAGAGTTCCTCAAAAAGATGAAGCAGGAATTAAAAAATGTTTTTATAAATGGAATGAGAACACTTGAGGAAAAAATTAGAAATGAGAGTTAAGGAAGAAAAAACTGGAGAGTTAACAGCTTAGCATAAGAAGTACAAAACCTTATCCAAGCAACAAACTCCCTGAAAATTGAAATAGAGGTTAATGACTCCATGAGACAATGGTAAATATTAAAATAAATCACAACACTTAAAAAAAAGAAAAAAGATGTAAAATATCTAATAGCAAAAACAACTGACATAGAAATAGTTCTAGGAGGAAAAAAATCAGAATCACTGGACTACTTGAGTGTCATGATCAAGACAAAAATTTTTAGAGTCTAGACATTATATTTCAAGAAATATTAAAAAAATACACCTATCTCCTAAACCAAAAGGCCAAATAGAGAAAAGAAAGAATCTACCAATCATCTCTTGAAAGAAACCAAAAAATGAAAATTCCCAGGAACATCATAGGCAAAATCTAGAGCTTTCAGGAAGGGAAAAATACTACAATCAGCTAGAAAGAGTTCAAATACTGAAGAGCCACAGTCAAGATCACATAAGATTTAGCACTCACCGCAGTAAAGAAAAAGAGATCTTGATTACTATATTCCAGAAGGTGAAGGATGTAGGTTTACAACCAAGAATAGCTTATCAGTAAAAATGAGTATAATGCTATAGTGTGGGGGGGGGGGCGGAAATGGATCTTTAATAAAATAGAGGACATCTGAGCATTTCTGATGATAAAGACCAGAATTGTTTAGAAACTATGCAGTTCAAACTCAAGTTAAGAGAAACATAATAAGGTTAAACTGAAAAATGATTAGAGACTCATCAAAGACAAGCTGTTTACTATTGGTAAACCTTATTGCATATATGCATGGGAAGCTAATTTGGGGAGCTAGTACATGTGACTCCTTCTAAACCTTATCATCACCAAGGGTCATAGAGGTTGTATAATTAGACAGAAGTTCTGATAGTGATTCTGTTGTATCTTGGTGATCTGAAAAGAAAAATAGAAAAAGACAAGGAAGAAGAATATACTAGGAGCAGAAGGGAAAGGAAATTTATAGAAAATTATTTCACATATTTTGGTTTGCAAACAGAAGTCTATATGACCAAGAAAGAGGGAATGGAGGAGTGACTAATGCTTGAACCTCATTCTCATCTGAGCTAGTCAAAGAAGAGAAGAATAAAAACATATGCAGACACGCAATTCAGAGAAGAAATACATTTCACTCAATGAGGAAAAAGAAGGGAAAGGGGAGAAGGAAGAAGAAAAGACTAGAAGAGTAATTTAAGGTAAGGATTAATCCTAAACAAAATAATCTCTAGCTAAGTATGTATAAGAACATAACTCTTTTTGAGGTGGCAAAGGATTGGAATCAGAAGGACATCCACCAGCTGGGGAACAGCTGAACACTAAATGAATATGCAAAATGCTACACAAATATGATGGAATACATTTTTGAAGCAGGCAATGATAGCACAGAGTAATGTCTTGACTCATGTGTGAATTGGATTTAAGGGATGCAGAGGTGCTCAAAGTCACCAGCCTCACTCTGTCTTCCAGAGTCACCAAAGTCCAGTGGCAAAAGAAAAGTTGGGTTGACTGACAATAGCCCAGGATGTAGTAAATGACCTTCATGTCTTCAAAGCCTGGCCAGGCTTAGAGCATTCCACAGTGCCTGCTTCAGCCACCTTCATGCC
The DNA here is from genome assembly GCF_011100635.1 of Trichosurus vulpecula. Classification (NCBI taxonomy): domain Eukaryota; kingdom Metazoa; phylum Chordata; class Mammalia; order Diprotodontia; family Phalangeridae; genus Trichosurus; species Trichosurus vulpecula. The sequence continues at coordinate 164,485,313 of NC_050580.1, read as the reverse complement.
TGTTGGAAGAAATTGTTCTCATCTGTCCTTTGTGTTGGGAAGAAGTCTTCACATGCTTTCAGTAGACATCCTCCTAACTCACCTACAGGTTTGAGGCCTGGAAGTTACCCTCAACCTGGTTTAGCCCATCTGCTGAGACAGTTTTAATGGAGAATGACTGCTTGGCATGCTATAGCTTCTTGGGGCCACAAGTGAGAGTTGGGTGACAAGTAAACAACAAAAGTGGATGAGCAACCCTGAAAAGGGGTTGGCAAGCCCTCATACCAAATGACAAAAAGTCTTCCCTGAACACCCCAAACATATTATGTTGTAATAAATGATTGAAAAGACTGGTTCTAAGAAGCTTGGGAAGATTTGTGTAAGTTGATACAGAGTGAAATGAACAGAACCAGAAGAAAAATTTATACAATGACGACAATACTGCAAGAACAACTTTGAAAGACTTACAAACTGTGACCAATGTAATGACCAAACAGGATTTAAGAAGGCTAATGATGAAACATGCTACCCATCTCCTGATAAAAAGGCAAGACTCAAGTGAAGAATTTATATACAGGCGTTTGTGTTATGTGTGTATGTATAGTTTACCACATATGTTACATATGCAAACTTTTTTTTTCTTTTGGATATGGCCAACATAGAAATTTGTTTTGCTGGAATGTTTTCTTGACAAAATTTGCTTCATTATATAATGGACTTTGTTTTTCTTTCATTCTCAATTGATTGGGGGAGGAGTAGGAGAAAGAGAAGGCAGATTTTTGTCAATTTAAAATATAAAATTTAATTTTAAAAATAAAGCCAAATTGTCAATCCTGATCAGTCTCTTTAGACAATTCTCATTTTACGGTCTCATGAGAAATATTTCTCTTTGTGGCTTCAGAATTTCATTCCTGAGAACTTTCCATTCATTTAGGCTTATTTTGCTTCATATTCTCACAGCATTAATTTTATTTATTCAGGTCAATTTTATGTAATAAAAATTAGCTCTTTTATCCTTTATGATCACCTCTAGCCATTGTTTTGTTTAAAAATTTCCTCCATTACTGATGTGACTATTTAAATTCTCTACTTTCTAAAAATGATATGACCTTTTATATTTAAGAAATTTATCCACATGGAGCTTACTGAGGTATACAGTATAAGTTGATGCTCTAACCCTCATTTCTACTAAAATATCTTCAGGATTTTAGGCCATCAAATCCTAACTATCCTCTTTTGCTTCTATTGAAATCTGTTTTCCCCAAATATAGGTTACATGTCAGACTGTAGGGCTTTCTTCTCTTCTATCATAGATTCCAAAATGAGTAGATTACTGTTCATTCTCTGTCTCTCTTTCACACACACACACACACACACACACACACACACACACACACACACAAACATACAGACACACACACACACACATTTTATAGATGAGGAAACTGAGGCAGAGGTTAAGTGGCTTGGGGTCACACAACTAATAAGTGCCTGAGGCAGAATTTGAACTCAGGTCTTCCTGTCTCCAAGCCTGGCACTCAGTCTACTATGTCATTTCCACCCCACCTACATGTTTGTTTGGTTTTTTTTAATGTTTTGTTTTGTTTCCATGAGACTGTTTGCAATTTACTTTTATTTTTTAATATTTTTATTATTTACTTAATATTTTAGTTTTCAACATTGATTTCCACAAGATTTTGAGTTACAAATTTTCTCCCCATCTCTACTCTCTGCCCCGCCACCACCCCGCTCCAAGATGGCATATATTCTGATTGGCTCTTTCCCCAGTCTGCCCGCCCTTCTGTCACCCTACTCCCCCGCTCCTTCTCCCCTTTCCCCTTACTTTCTTGTAGGGCTAGTTAGATTTCTATACTCCATTGCCTGTATATCTTATTTCCCAGTTGCATGTAAAAACATCTTTTTGTTTTATTTTGTTTTCTTGAGCATTTGTTTTTAGAACTTTGAGTTCCAAATTCTCTCCCTTCTTCCTTCTCCACCCACCATTCTTGAGAAGGCAGGCAATTCGACATAGGCCACACATGTATCATTATGCAAAACACTTCCATAATAGTCATGTTGTGAAAGACTAACTATATTTCCCTCCATCCTATCCTGTTCCCCTTTATTCAGTTTTCTCACTTGACCCTGTCCCTTTTCAAAAGTGTTTGCTTTTGATTACCTCCTCCCCCAATCTGCCCTCCCTTCTATCATCCCCCCTCTCTTATCCCCTTCCCCCCTACTTTCCTGTAGGGTAAGATACCCGACTGAGTGTGTATGTTATTTCCCCCTCTCTTATCCCCTTCCCCCCTACTTTCCTGTAGGGTAAGATACCCGACTGAGTGTGTATGTTATTCCCTCCTTAAGTCAAATCCGATGACAGCAAGATTCACTCATTCCCTTTCACCTTCCCCCTCTTCCCTTCCAATAGAACTGCTTTTTCTTGTCACTTTTATGTGAGATAAATTACCACATTCTATCTCCCTTTCTCCTCCCAATATATTATTCTCTCACCACTTAATTTTATTATTATTATTATTATTATTATTTCAGATATCATCCCTTCATATTCAACATACCATGTGCCCTCTGTCTATGTATATGTATACTCCCTTCAACTGCCCTAATACTGAGAGAGGTCGCAAGAGTTAGAAATATCATCTTTCCATGTAGGAATGTAACCAAAACAGCTCAACTTTAGTAAGTCCCTTATGATTTCTCTTTCCTGTTTACCTTTTCATGCTTCTCTTGATTCTTGTGTTTGAAAGTCAAATTTTCTATTCAGCTCTGGTCTTTTCATCGAGAAAACTTGAAAGTCCTCTATATTATTGAAAATCCATATTTTGCCTTGGAGCATGATACTCAGTTTTCCTAGGTAGGTGATTCTTGGTTTGCTCCATTGACCTTCAGAATATCATATTCCAAGCCCTTCGATCCCTTAATGTAGAAGCTGCTAGATCTTGTGTTATTCTGATTATGTTTCCACAGTACTCAAATTGTTTCTTTCTGGCTGTTTGCAATATTTTCTCCTTCATCTGGGAACTCTGGAATTGAGCTACAATATTCCTAGGAGTTTTCTTTTGGGGATCTTTTTGAGGAGGCAATCTGTGGATTCTTTCAATTTCTATTTTACCCTGTGGTTCTAGAATATCAGGGTAGTTGTCCTTGATAATTTCTTGAAAGATGATGTCTAGGCTCTTTTTTTGATCATGGCTTTCAGGTAGTCCAGTAATTTTTAAATTCTCTCTCCTACATCTATTTTCCAGGTCAGTGTTTTTTCCAATGAGATATTTCACATTGTCTTCTATTTTTTTCATTCTTTTGGTTCTATTTTATAATATCTTGATTTCTCATAAAGTCACTAGCTTCCACTTGCTCCAATCTAATTTTTAAGGTGGTATTTTCTTCAGTGGTCTTTTGGACCTCCTTTTCCATTTGGCTAATTCTGCCTTTCAAGGCATTCTTCTCCTCATTGGCTTTTTGGAGCTCTTTTGCCATTTGGGTTAGTCTATTTTTAAGGTGTTATTTTCTTCAGCATTTTTTGGGTCTCCTTTAGCAAGACGTTCACTGGTTTTTCATGATTTTCTTGCATCACTCTCATTTCTCTTCCCAGTTTTTCCTCTACTTCTCTTACTTCCTTTTCCAAATCCTTTTTAAGCTCTTCCATGGCCTGAGACCAATTCATATTTTTCTAGGAGGTTTTTGATGTAGGCTCTTTGACTTTGTTGACTTCTTATGGCTGTATTTTCTATCTTCTTTGTCACAAAAAAGAGATGCTATAGTCTGAGTCTGAGTCCTTTTATGCTGCTTGCTCATGTTCCCAGCCAACTAATTGACCCTTGGGCTTTTTGTCAGGGTATGACTGCTTTTAGAGTAGAGAGTACTTTGTCCCAAGGTTTAGGGGCCTTGCACTGCTGTTTTCAGAGCTACTTCTACTCCACAGTCACTGCAAACTCTGTCACATCAGCACTCCTCCTCCCACAAGAACTGCCAACCAGGACTATGACCTAGATCCAAGCAGGGCAAAACAAGAGAACCCTGCCTCTGCACCAGCAAAGCAATCCCAGCACTCCTGCTCTGATCCACCACTTGATTCCTCCCACCAGGTGGGCCTGGGGCCAGAAGCAGCCACTGCTGGAGCTTGGCAAGCAGCTGCAGGAGCTTCCTGCTGCTGCTGCTGGGCCACCTCCACTGCCCCCAGGGCTGGGGCCACACTGTGCACTTTTATCACCCAGATTCAGCAGTTTTCCCACTGACTTGCTCCATGGTCTTTGGCGTTTGTGGGTTGAGAAGTCTGGTAACTGCCAGTTCAGTGATTCGGGGTCCATAGGCCTGCTCTGCCCAGCTCCTGGTCTGGTTGTCAGTCCCAGCGTGGCCAATTCTGGGCTGCGCTCTGCTTTCAGCATGGTGCGACAGACCCTTCCCAGAGACCATCCAGGCCATCTTGGGCTGGAGACTTGCTTCCTTTTGTTATTTCATGGATTCTGTAGCTCTAGAATTTGTTCAGAGTCATTTTTCACAGGTGTTTGGAGGGATTTGGGGGAGAGCTATACCAAGTCCCTGTTTTCCAACTGCCATCTTGGCTCTGCCCCCTACTTTTATTTTTTTTAAATAGAAGGCATGGCTATATCCTTGTTTCCTTCATCTAGAACTCTTTACCTGACCATTCAACTCTTACACAAATGAGCCATATCTCTTGCTTTCCTTTGGTGATTCCTATACCAGCTAAAAACCTTCTTCATCCCTAAGTGAAAAGCATGTGCCAAGTGGTTAGCCCCATCCCTCACTTGCCCAATTTCTACTGCACAGATACATTTCAAAGTACAAGCTCCAAACTAGTACCAGCTCTAAACCTATCCACTGCTTTTATTGAACTTACTAATGCTCTCCAATATCTCTTTAACAAAGTCACAGTAGCTTTGATGTCCCCTGGAGGAGCCGCGTGCTGCTCAGCTGAATCACCATGAAGTGCTTGGAGCAGTTCTAGTCCTTTTTTCTTTATTCCCCTGCTAACAACCTCTGAAATAAATCCAGTTTCTCTGCTAATCTAGAGTTTACATCAACCCCTTCCTTCCTATGATTTGAATTTCTTCACATATATCCCCTGCATTCATCCCAACTGAATTAATACGAGGTCCCCACCCCATAATAGTTTACTAGACCCTGATTTTCATTCTTTATAAAGCATATTTTAAAGAGAAAATCCTTCTTTGAAATGTTCTTCCTGACTTCTTTCTCCCCTCAGAAAAGTTTCAAGGATGTTTTGCATTTTCTTTTGTCTTCTTTCAAATTTTCCGCCTTTCTAGGATCTATAGATGATTCAATGGATGGAGTGTCAAACTTGGAGTGAGGAAGACCCAAATTCAAATCCTGCCTTAGAACTAGACAATAGATGTAAAGTTCTTGGTAAAACTTAGAGCGCAATATAAATAATAGCTATTATTGTTGTTATTATTATTCTCCTATATCTTTGAGAGAATGCAAGCCAGACAAATCAATATCTGCTTTCTTTCCTTTCTCCTTCCTATCCTTGACTTCTCCCTCCCTTTCTATGTTCTGCTCCAATTCTTCATCTTTTTCTTCTCAAACCACTTCTTTAAATTCCCCATGTGGACCCAAGTTAAGCTGCCTGAGCTTCAGTTTCCTAATCTGTAAAATGGGAATAATTGTACCTAGGTGTAACAACAATGCTACTGGCTGCTACTGTGGCTATGTAAGACCAATAACCAGCACATAGGAGGGCTGCTAGCACAGGTATCTGCTTTTCTAAGGAAAGCAACTTTAAGGATTTTACAATCTCACTTTAATCAAACATACATATATCATTCACTTAATTCAGGGGAATAAGTCAGCACCATGAACTTCAGAGAAAACACAAACAGAAATTACAACAGAAATTATATAAACAGAGCAAAATAACACAAATCAGCAGACAAGCTTCTAGCTGTCTGTCTAAGATATTACATACATAGTTACCAGAGAGAGAAGCACCAACATCTGGGATTTCAAAGTCAGGGGGGCTCCTTAACAGCTACTCAGAGTCTCGTCTGGTCAAATCACACAACACTCTTCCAGTAAGTGAGCCTCAAGCAAAATGCTAACCTCAGAGCGTACACACACACACACACACACACACACACACTTCTTCAGGGTCAGAGGGTGTCACAACCATGCGACTCAAACCCATTTGACCTAAGCCTTCCCTTGACTTAAGCAGGTTATCAAAGACTCTTGATTCAATCAAAGACTCTTTGGATTTCTGGGAATAAAGAGAAAGAAAACCATCAGAGTCATTAGAAGCTACAGAGGAGGGGTAGAGAGAAGGAAGCTAATTTAGAAGAAAGAAAAGAGCCAACTGCAGCCATGAGTCCAACAGCCTGACTTCTCAGTATAGCACAAGGAATATAGGGTGAAATCTTGCTTGGCTAAAACCAACAAACTGACAAAATCAAGATTATGATGAATCATTTTCCTTCCCTCCCTCTTTTCCATAAGATTGTAATGTTTCCCTGCAGAGTTTCATCTCCATTTCTTAAAAAATTGCTTACCTTATCTAATGAAGGACTGGGCAATGAGCCCTATCTTTATAAGAATGAACGGAGTACCACTGATACAATTCCCCACATGATAGAGGGGAAGAACCTACTTCTGGAAGTCATGATGACATGCAATGGAAATGCCTTGGGGAGACCATGGAGCACACCTAGATATTTTAACTGGTTTGGGTCTGCCAACCATGTGATGAGGAAGAGCCTTTATGATTGGCTGAGTATGCATTCAAAAGGTCTAACCAAAGAGAAAGGTAGATATCAGCTTTTGATTTGACTTCTTTTCAGCTAACTTCTTGCTAGATGGCAAGCGGTAGAAGACAATTCTTTAAGGAGAGAGAGAGGCCTTAGGCTTTCTTCTTATCTTTGGCCAACATACAGCCCCTGAAAACAACCTCTGTTGTCCACTGCCTTTTGTTCTTTCATTTTAGGTGGAGATTATTCTGAGGCTACAACCTTCAGTTCCAGTGCTGAAAAGAACAAGCCACCCAAGGTCTAGGAATCCTGGGAATTAAGTCCATTCCAAGTTTTGGAACCAGCCCAGCATCTGTGCCTCAAGGAGCAAGTAGCTTAGGGACCTAGATAAGTGAATTGCTGAGACAAGGACTCATCCAAGAATCTGGAGGGGCCAGTGCTATGTAGAAACTGCATTTACTTTGAACCAAGCACTCCCTAGAGTCCTAGGAGGTCTATGAGACAGTGTGCCCCCAACATGTTTGGAAAAGGACACTTATACTTCTGTTCTTACCTTGTCTTTGAAGTAACAGCCCTTTGCAAAAACTAAGTTATTTATTAATTATATTTTATTTTATATTTTTTCTATTTTCTATTTTATTTTATATAATTTATTAATTAACTGGTTAAATGGAAATGGGGGCTTAGTCACTAGTGAATTAGAGTGGAGGGAACACACTTGGAATAGGACCCTGAGCCAGTAGCATTAGAGAGCTGACATCACAACCGCTAGGATTCTATATTGGTGGGGTGAAGGGGGAGAAAACTGTAGCCCACCTAGCTTTGGGATTGTGAGGCCAGAAATATACTTAGTACAAATGTTTGCTTTGTTTCTTAAGCCAGTAATTATGATAAAGCTGTTAAGCACCCCAATTGCTAAACTCTGTGTATACTATGATTTGAGTGCAGCAGAAAAGGGTGATTGGGGACCTCCAGGGAAGGAAATGAAACAAATACTTTTAAAAGCTGTGATATTTTGCCATGGTGTAACCTCTGGCCGAGGGCTCAGAGTGAGGAGAGTTATTGTTTCATTTTTATAATTTGCCAGAAAAAAAGAATATTTTTATCAGGATTTCTCTAAGCAAATGTGCTATAAGGCTAGCAAAGTGACTAGGCTAGGTAGTATTGAGGCAGATACCCACCATTTGGGGGGAGGCGGCATCGGTTTTGAAAGGAAAGTCACACCTCTAGAAGGAGAATCCCACAGAATGACTGGTGAAAAAGACATTCACCAAAGGGAAAGAGTATCCATCCAGGCCCACAAAAAGATGAGGAATTTAAGATCAACTGACAGCCCTTGCTAAATTGGAAGCTACCACCTGCTATATATAGCAATATAATTATCATTATAATAATAACACAGAGAGAACAATAGCCTGTAAAATATAAACTCCTTGAGGGCAGGGGATATTTCAAATCTGTCTTTGTATGCTCACTGCCTAGCATAGTACTTTGCTATAAAACATTCATGAAAATTCATAGTAAATGCTGAATAAACTCTTGTTGTATTGAACTGAATGTATATAGGCTGTCCCAAAAATCTTAGTGCAGCTTAAGGCTTTAATAGTTATTAATAATATTTAATGAATAATTGAATATTGATAACAATATTTACTATATACATCTTTTAAAAACTGCACTAAGGCTTTTGAGACACCTTGCAGGGTGCTTTGCAATTTACAAAGTGCTTTCCTCAAGAACCCTTCACAATTTAGCAGAGCAAAGCAATCTAATTAATCACTCACAACATCAGTCTGAGAGACAGGGTGAGAGAGGTATGGAGGGGAGGAGATATCTAGTCAAGAAGGGCATGAGTTCAAGTTTTGATCTGACACACATTAGCTGTGACCCTGGTAAAGTCACTAAGCCTCTCAATGTCCCTAGAAAAAACTCTAAGAGAATAAGTTATAGATACATTGTTATCTCATGCCAGGAGCCCCACCCCACCATGAATAATATCATAGATTCAGACTATCCCCTCCCACCACATCCAACGAAGGATTGGTCTAATTATAACTTAAGAGGTTCTAGGTGTTTGCTTTTTTCATATGCTAATTTTCTCCTCAGAGCTTAATATTATTTTTCAGCAGGTATTAACTGATATAAACAATACTGGGTAATTTTCACATCTGGACACAAATGATAGTTTAAAAAAAAAAAAGAGAATCAAGATCCCTCCCTATAATTCAGAATCCCAGCATGGAGGTTAAAGTCATTTGTCAGTTTCTTGCCCCAATCAAACATTTATACCAAAAGCTTGATGGATCTTAGCATCAAGCCTGCCACCTGCTTGCAGGAGATCCCCACAGACATGAACACATTCCTGTCTGTTGATTCTAATCTTATTTCACAGATTTCATCAGTTGCTGTCAGGCACAAGTTTTGGGTGTGTGCACATTTCAGCTGTCATCACTAGGGCTGCTCTGTGAAAATTAGATCCTGCCATATCTGGTGCCATTTGTCTTCATTAGTCTTCACTATTGCACCATTTGGCCTATAAGCAGTATGTGACCTGAATACCTTACTAACTCCATTGTGCTCGGTAACAAGCTAAATCAGAAAGCTGAAGAGTAGAAATAACCTCCAAGCACTTTTGCTTGTGACCTAAGTAATATTAAATCAACTCTTTTTTGATTAAGCTCTTTTATTATTCTTTTCACTTTTTGTTGGGGGCCAACATTGACCTTGTAGTTTATTACATGGAACACAAATAGCATGAGCTTACCTGAACACACTCATAATTTAAAAAGGCTCAGAAACTTAAATTCAATTGGGATTTATTGATCCCAGGTAACATACTATACTGTGCTAAATACTACTAGAAGACGGGATCAGAAAATCACAGAATTTAAGAGCTGAAAAGGACCTTAGAGATCAACTAGTCCTACCCCATCATTTTAAATTTAACTAAGCAAGACCCAGAGAAGTTAACTCCTCTGAGATTATATGTGACATTATCTGTATAGAACTCAGACTCCTGACCCTCAATCTAGTGTCAAGATTCACAAAACCTCAGCACTCTTTCCACAGAACTGTGCTGCCTTCTATTTATGACTTCAGTCTTAAAATATAAATATGTAAGTAGTAAATGACAGGGTCTCCACCCTCAAAGAACAGACATCTTCCTTGGGATCATGTGAATTTTCTGCTATGCAGATGCTCACTTAGTCAAATTCTCCAGAGATGATGGATTGAGTTCAATCATAAAGGGTTAGAAATATGGCTTTTAGGCTGAAAATTCAGGACACATCATCACCACTCATATTCCATCTTTGATGTCCTGGAAGGCAAGGAATTTGCAGAATTTTCATGTAAGCATAGGGTGAATAAAGGGTCTTTCTCAATTTCCAGTTGTAATAGCAAGAGCAGAATTATATGCTACACCTTCCCAGCCAGGTAGTGATATGAACTTGACCAGGTAAACTCCCTTATCTGTAACTGCCTAGAGATCTATGTGACTCCCAGAGGCAAGCTACATAAAATTGAGCCTCTTCATTAGGCTCCTTGAAGTGTCTGTCCAGATAAAAGTAGTGATGCCAGAAGCTTCTCTTATAGTCTGTTGTTTCACAAGTTATTTTCCAAGGTTTTCCCCTGATGCTAGAGATATGAACTTGTCTGCTGGAAAAACAATTCTTTTGCTACCATTTATATAGTCCTTGTGTCCTGTTGTGTCCATGAATTTGAATCCAGGCCGCCCCCACAGGCTACAGATAAATTCTGTGTTCTGACTTTGGAGGAGCATAGAGCCAGACTATGAATCACATACTAAAAACTAGGAAATAAAGATTCACTACACAAGTTCATGACTGTTTTCTGCCATGGTACAGCAGCCACATATAGAGCAACATCGAGGGAGATCAGAGGGAAAATTCAGACCACCACAGTCAAGCCACTGAAACATCTCAAGGACTTGCCCCGCTATTCAATCCCATATTTTCATGCACATTATACTTAGAACTGACCAAAAGTTTGACTGGTCTAACAATGGCACCCCAGCCCCAAAGGCAACAAGATATTAACAGGAATACAGATTCTCTCCTAAAATCAGGTGTTGGGGGAGCCTGAAATTAATCTCCAGTTCATGACCTTACTTGTGCTCATCTGTCCCAGACTCAGTTCCTAAGTTGAATCCCTTTTTAAGATCATTTCCCCAAATTCCCTGAAGAAGGAAGCCAAAGTTTTTCATATACTTATTATGAAAATTCCTAACAACTACTAAGACATGTATTTTCTCCATCTCTTTCCGTATCTGGCACTCAAGACCATATCCTTTCTATACCACTCTGTAATTTATAATCCAGAACTTCTGTTGCTCCATATTCTTCCCCAATACCAAGGGGGACTGAGTACTCCCATTGCTTCAGAAAAACCACGTAGATGCAATTTAGTTTCAGGCAAATGATAGCCATATGCTAGGAGAATTTCCTGAGCCATTAACTATTTTATAGTTATATGGCAGATTGTTATATAGTTTAGTAATAGTAAAGGGTACAAATTAATGTTTATTGAGAATGCAAAGAATCTTCATACCCGAATTGTATATAGTCTAGGACTGGAGTTGCCACATGTGGCCTTGAGGCTGCTGGTTCCCTACCCCAGGAGGAAGACCTGGACTCATGATTCAAATGTGGGAGCCTCCTCTCTATATTGATTCCCCTGTTATCAGATTTGCTTCCATCTTCAGACCAGAGTTTTCTGTGTTGTTGTCCCAACTGCAAATTAAGTTCTTCACTTCCAGAGTAGGCAATTGTTGCATTTCTGGGATATCTCCCAGGCAGACATGGATTTCAAGGATATATGACTTGGAATGGGGTTCACTTGGGTACCAGTAGGGTCACACTACTTAAACTATTAGCAAATATCACACCCAATCCCATTGAATATACGAAGCAGCAGTACAGGAACTGTTTTCCCTCTATTCTTTTCCATTTGACAGTTTAGCCTGCAGGCAGTAATGGTCTCTGTAGAAGTAATGGGATTCCTAATCTGGAGGCCTTCCAAAATTTTGCTATAAATTACAGCCCTGTTTCTGACACTGTGTTAAAGGTCCATATAATTTGACTATATTTTTTGGAAACTACCAAGTTCTTTGGTATGCAGAGGGCAGCTTCAGGCTGAGAGATGGCTGTGTTACCTTCATGAAAAGTGGTTCCTCCATTATGGAGACAGGCAGGTAAACTAAGAATAGGCACACAGTAGTCAGGGAATCTATACCTTTTCAGAACCAATACTGCAATAGAATCAGCAAAGATTGTAGTCAAGACCCCTTGACTTTTGGTGGCATTGCTATATTAGTGCTCAACACAATAGCATCAGAGGTAACACACACAAACTGGCCACCCAGAGTGATAGCAGATTAGTTCTCTTGCCAGGGTCTCCTTTGAATGCCCCATTAACAGAGTAAAATGATGAATTTCCATGCCCTTTCAGTATTATGAGGACACCATCATTCACTGGCTGAAAGCATCAGCTTGCCCTTTCAACATGGTTGTTACAAATATTGTTTTTCTTCTCTAAAAGCTGCTCTAGGTCCATGTTCTAGAATGAATCTGCCAGGGTACTCTTGATTCTTGATAAATTAATTACCCAAAGACAAAAATGGAATAAAAAAGGGCACAGAAGTGCCCATGCCTAGATAGAGCATGGGCTTCGTTAAAATATATCTATTTCAATACTTAGATGAATCTCTAATCTCATTTTATAAATAATCCCTCCAAGATCACAAATCACTACCTTTCTATGCCTCATCCCTGCAGCATCCTAAACATTATAACATACTGCCTTACCAAGTACTAGGCTGACTCCCTCATTCTGGTGATGCTAGTCAACCTGGCGCAAGGGAAAAACCTCAACAAAAGACTGATCTAGGCTCAGGATAGAAAGAAGGGAACTCTTTAAGGAATGGACATTTAGATAGATAGATTAGTGTGTAGAATTTGTTGTTTTAATACCTGCTATTCTTAGCATAGAAAAAGAAACATGAAAGGGAAGACAACTAGGGGATTCTCTTTTCAAAACGGATACATGGGTTATACTACATACTGGCAAGCACACGAATGGAGAGATAGTCACAAGAAGGATGATGAGAATGAAATAGCAGTGGATCCCAAAATGAAATAGTGTGAAGATGAATCCTGGATAAACTAAGAGGGAATTGAAGCAATGATGTGCCCAGCAGGATTGTTCCTCAAAAAACAGAGTTTTAATTCAGACAAGGCAAAGCAAGTTATGATAGGTATGACCGAGAGGGGTCATCACAAAGTTGATGTTTGAGTGGTATTTAAGGATAAGAGAGGGGAAAAGGACTGCATTTGTGAAAGTCAAGAATTGTAAGGAGACTAGGTGGTGAGTTGACAAGAGCATCTAAGCAGGAGCAGACAGGACTGTGCATAGTCACAGCAAGACCATGTGCCATATAGTTTAGATGGCACTATATAAATTTAATTAAGGTCTTAGATAAATTTGGATTTACTCTAATTATTCTGTGGCCTCAGGCCACACTGTCAAGCAGAAGGAAATCATGAGTAACATGCCTGATTTCCATCTCCAGTGGAATAACTCTATTTTCCCCTCTCCAGGACTCCAAAGCATTGCTACTGAGAGGCAAACCTGCCCCGGCATTTCCTATGTCCGTGGAAATCTCCATATTTGTGGTATGTTCTGCCACACCCCCCAGAGCAACCTGCTTTTTCTTAATCAGTTCCATTTCCCCACCATTCTACTACTCTTTGTTCCTGGCCTGACTTTGCCCATGATCTAAAATCAATTGGTAAGGTCCTCTTGTCAAGGTAATTAGGGTGGGACTTTTTTGTTTTCTCTTTTAGAATGCTAAGGTAATCAAGTACCTTTGATGAGTCTTGCCTTTCAAATGCAATGGAAAGCAAAGGGGACTTTTTGTTGTCTTTTGTTTCTTTGATTAAATCAAGAGTCTTTAACCTGCTTAAGAAACAAGAGAGTCTAGTTCACATAGGTTTGAGATGCATGATTGTGACAGCCTGACCCTGAGAAGGGTATATAAGATCTGAAGTTAGTGTTTTGTTTGGGGCTTTCATTCACCAGAAGAGTGTCTTGTGATTTGACCAGATGAGATTCTGGGTAGCCCCCTGGCTTTGAAAACCTAGATGTTGGTGCCTCTATCTCTGGTAACTATGTAATCCTTTGGTCAGAGAGATACAGGCCTGTCTGTTGATCTCTTGTGTGTTAATTGCTCTGTTTAAATAATGCATATTTGTGGTTTCTGTTTGTATTTGCTCTGAAGTTCAGGGTGCTGAACTTTTCCCCTGAACTAAGTGAATGGTATATGTATGTTTAATTGAAGTAAGATTGTTAACCGGTTAAAGTTGCTTTCCTTACAAAAGCAGATCAAAGAACCTGTGCTAGCAGCCTTCCTGTTCACTGTTGTTATTGGCCTTACACAGCCATAGCAGCTGCTAGCAACCTCTATACCAGACCAAAAAAAAAAAAAAGGAAAAAAAAAACCAACTCTGTGTGTCAAGCTCTATAGTCCTGCAGCCTGGACAGCCAGGACTTCTAGATGCCTCCTGGTTGCCTTGGGCTTTGGGTCTTCTCACTATTTCCTTGATATTTGATCTTTCTAGGAGATAGATTTTCCTGCAAATCATTTTAAGCTACATCATCCTAACTATGAGGTTTACTAGATCCACATACTGGTTCAGCAAGCCTCAAGTTTATCACTTAGAATTCTTGAAAATTGGGACGGAGCCAAGATGGCACTGTGAAAGGAAGGAACTATGGTAGCTCTCTCACAAATTCTGTCAAATATGTCTAAAAAAGTGAATCTGAGCAGATTTGAGAGAGTTAGAAGCCACTAGTAGACTGAGAGGGGTAGGAGGGCCGGGCAAGCAGAATGGCACCAGACTAAACTGACCAGGAACAGAAGAGGAATCTAGCCAGCGCACAGGTCTGGGAGAGTGAAGAGGCACATGAAGAGGCACAAAAACATATTGTAGTAGAGGGAAAGAAGGGAGGGAGAAGAGCAATATTTGAGCTTTACTCTCATTGGATTTGGTTCAAGAAGGGAATGACATACCCTGATAAGTATAGAAATCGAACCTGTCCTACAGGTAGTAGGAGGGGAAAGGCGGAAAAAAAGGAAAGGGGTAGTCAGAAGGGAAAGAAGAAGTAACAAGGGGAAAATGGTAAGATAAGGGAGGGGAATCAAGAGGGAGGGTAAACTGAGGAAGGTAGAAGTCAAAAGCAAAATTCTGTTGAGGAGTGGAAGGGGAAAGGGAGAAATAAAAGCATAAACAGGAGGGAAATTGGATGGAGAAAAAGACACTGATAGTAATCATAACTGTGAATGCGAATGGGATGAACTCTCCTATAAATCAGAAGTGGATAGCAGAATGGATTAAAAACTATAATCCTACAATATGCTGTTTATAAGAAATACATTTGAAACGGGGATACACACAGGGTAAAGGTAAAAGGCTGAAGTAGAATATATTATGCTTCAGCTGAAGTAAAAAAAAGCAGGAGTAGCAATCCTCATCTCAGACAAAGCAAAAGCAAAGGTAGATCTAATTAAAAGTGATAAGGAAGGACAGAACATCCTGCTAAAACACACCATAAACAATGAAGTAATATCATTATTTAACATATATGCACAAAGTAGTGTAGCAGGCAAATTCTTAGAGGAGAAGTTAAGGGAGTTACAGGAAGAAATAGACAGTTAAACCATACTAGTGGGGGACCTCAACCTTCCCCTTTCTGAACTTGATAAATCTAACCTCAAAATAAACAAGAAAGGAGTAAAGGAGGTGAATAGAATTTTATAAAAGGCAGATATGATAGACCTCTGGAGAAAACTGAACGGGGATAAAAATGAATATGTTTTTTCTCAGTCGTACATGGCACATACTCAAAATTGACCATGTACTAGGGCATAAAAACTGAACAATCCAGTGCAGAAAGGCAGAAGTAGTCAATGCATCCTTTTCACATCATGATGCAATAAAAATTATTTCTAATAAAGAACCATGGAAAAATAAACTAAAAATTAATTGGAAACTAAATAATCTAACTCTAAAGAATGAGTGGGCCAAAGAACAAATCAGAGAAACAATTAATAACTTCATTCAAGAGAATGACAATGATGAGACAACATACCAAAACTTACGGAATGCAGCAAAAGCAGTTCTTAGGGAAGTTTTATATCTCTAAATGCTTACATGAATAAAATAGAGAAAAAGGAAATTAATGAATTGGGCATGCAACTGAAAAAGCTAGAAAAAGAACAAATTGAAAATCCCCAATTAAACACCAAATTAGAAATACTGAAAATCAAAGGAGAGGTTAATAAAATTGAAATCAAGAAAACTATTGAATTAATAAATAAAACAAAGAGCTGGTCTTATGAAAAAACCAATAAAATTGATAAACCTTTGGTCAATTTGATTTAAAACAAATAAAGAAGAAATCAAATTACCAGTATCAAAAATGAAAAGGGTGATTTCACCTCCAATGAAGAGGAAATTAAAAGAATAATTAGGAATTATTTTTCCCAATTGTATACCTATAAATTTCACAACCTTAGGGATATGGATGAATATCTACAAAAATATAAATTGCCCAGGTTAACAGAAGAGGAAATAAAATACCATAATAACCCCATCTCAGAAAAAGAAACTGAGCAAGCCATCAATGACCTCCCTAGGAAAAAATCTCCAGGGCTAGATGGTTTTACTTGTGAATTTTATCAAACATTTAAAGAACAATTAATTCCCATACTTTATGGACTATTTGGGAAAAGAGGTGAAGAAGGAGTCCTACCAAATTCTTTTTATGACACAAATATGGTACTAATACATAAACAACCAAGAGTCAAAACAGAGAAAGAAAATTATAGACCAATTTCCCTAATGAATATTGATGTAAAAATTTTAAATAAAATATTAGCAAAAAGATTGCAGCAACTTAGCACAAGAATAATATACTATGACCAGGTAGGATTTATTCCAGGAATGCAAGGCTGGTTTAATATTAGGAAAACCATCAGCATAATTGATCATATCAACAACAAAACTAGCAGAAAGCATATGATCATCTCAACAGATGCAGAAAAAGCCTTTGACAAAATACAACACCCATTCCTATTAAAAACACTAGAAAGCATAGGAATAAATGGAGCCTTCCTTAAAATTATAAATAGCATCTACCTAAAACCATCAACAAGCATTATTTGTAATGGGGACAAGCTAGATGCATTCCTAATAAGATCAGGAGTGAAACAAGGATGTCCATTATCACCCCTATTATTCAATTTGGTACTAGAAATGTTAGCTGTAGCAATAACAGACGAAAAAGAAATTGAAGGAATTAGAAGAGGCAAAGAAGAAACCAAATTATCACTTTTTGTAGATGATATGATGATTTACTTAGAGAATCCTAAAGAAGCAAGTAAAAAACTACTTGAAATAATAACTTTAGGAAGTTGCAGGATATAAAATAAACCCACATAAATCTTCAGCATTCCTATACATTACTAACAAAGCCCAACAGCAAGAGATAGAAAGAGAAATTCCATTCAAAGCTACTGTAGACGCTATAAAATATTTGGAAGTCTATCTGCCAAGACAAACCCAGGGCCTATATGAGCATAATTATGAAACACTTTTCATACAAATAAAGTCAGATCTAAATAAATGGAAAAATATCAGTAGCTCATGGTTAGGCCAAGCTAGTATAATAAAAATGACAATTTTACCTAAATTAATTTATTTATTCAGTGCAATACCAATTGAATTATCAAAAATGATTTTATAGAGCTCAATAAAATAATAACAAAATTCATCTGGAAGAAGAAGAGGTCTAGAATATCTAGGGAATTAATGAAGAGAAATGCTAAGGAAGGTGGCCTAGCCATACCAGATATTAAACTGTATTATAAAGCAGCAGTTATCAAAACTACCTGGTACTGGCTAAGAAACAGAGCTGTGGATCAGTGGAATAGAATAGGTACACAAGTAGGAGAAATCAGCAAGTTTAGCAATCTACTCTTTGATAAACCCAAAGAATCCAGTTTCTGGGCTAAGAATTCACTATTTCACAAAAACTGTTGGGAAAATTGGAAAATGGTAGGGCAGAAACTGGGCATAGACCAATATCTTACACCATATTCCAAAATAAAGTCAAAATGGGCTCATGTTTTAGGAATAAAGGCTGATACTATAAGCAATTTGGGAGAGCAAAGAATAGTTTACCTATCAGATTTATGGAAAAGAAAAGAATTCATGACCCAACAAGAGATAGAGAGCATTACAAAATGCAAAATAGATAGTTTTGATTATGTTAAATTGAAATGTTTTTGTATAAAAAAACCAATGCAACAAAGATTAAGAGGGAAGCAGAAAATTAGGAGAAAATCTTTACAACTAGTGTCTCTGATAAAGTCCTCATTTCTAAAATATATAGGGAACTGAGCCAAATTTATAGGAATACAAGTCATTCCCCAATTGAAAAATGGGCAAAGGATATGAACAGGCAGTTTTCAGAGGAAGAAATTAAAGATATCTATAGGCATATGAAAAAATGCTCGAAATCACTACTGATTAGAGAAATGCCAATCAAAACAACTCTTAGGTACCACATCTTTCCTGTCAGATTGGCTAAAATGACAAAACAGGAAAATGATAAATGCTAGAGAGGCTGTGGGAAAATTGGAACACTGTTACATTGCTGGTGGAGTTGTGAACTGATCCAGCCATTCTGGAGAGCAATTTGGAACTATGCCCAAAGGAATATAAAAATGTTCATACCCTTTGACCTAGCAATACCACTTCTAGAGTTGTATCCCAAAGAGATCACACACGTGGGAAAAGGTCCCATATGTACACAAATATTTATAGTGGCTCTTTTTGTAGTAGCAAACACTTGGAAGTCTGCTGCAAATGCCCATCAATTGGGGAATGGCTGAACAAGTTGTGGTATATGAATGTAATGAAATACTATTGAGCTATAAGAAATGGGGAAGATACGGACTTCCTAAGAACCTGGAAAAACCTACACAATATAATGCTGAGTGAGCAGAGCAGAACTAAAAGAACATTATACACAACCACAGATATATGGATGCTGTGATGACTAACCTTGATAGACCTCACTCTTCTCAGCAATACGAGGTGCAAAGATAACTCCAAAGGACTCACAATGGAGAATGCTATCTGCATCCTGAAAAAGAACTATGGAGACTGAATGCAGATTGAGGCAAACTGTTTGCCCTCCTTTTATTTCTTTTGTTTTTCTTTTTTCTCTTTTGTTTTTGTTTTTGAGGGTCTTTTAGGGGGGGTTTGTTTCTTCTTTCTCATGATTCATCCCATTGGTCATAATTCTTCTTTACAACTTGACTATTGTGTAAATAAGTTTGATGGGAAGTTATATGTAGAAGATATATCAGATTCCATTCTGTCTTGGGGAGGGAGGGGCGAGGGAGGGAAGAAAATCTGGAACTCAAAATCATTTGGAACTGAGTATTGTAAAATAAAAATAAAAAATCTTAATAAAAAAAAGAATTCTTGAAAATCTTAATCAGCACCGCTTCTTCCGAGTCTAAAATATCTCGCAGGCTCCAAAATGCATTAATATTATCAACTAACAACTGGTTACCTTGCCTTAACTGAAACTAAAGACTGAAAAAATCCTTCTTCTTCTTCATATACCTAAAGATTACAGGGAATTTAGCCATGAACAATAAAATAAGGAACTTCCTTCTTCCATTGGCAGTAGGTCAAGTGACTTCAACACTCATTTAATGAACACTTACGAAGTGGCACAGTGGATAAACTACTAGGCCTGGAATCAGGAAGACTCATCTTCCTGAGTTCAGATTTGGCCTCAGATATACTAGCTGTATGACCCTGGGAAATTCATTGTTCACTTCAGTTTCCTCATCTGTAAAATGAACTGGAAAAGGAAATGGTAAGACACTCCAGGAGCTTTACCAAGAGAACCCCAAATGAGATTAAGAAGAGTCAGATGTGACTGAATAACAACAAATGTGTTTAAGACACTATGCTAAGCTCTAGCAATACAAAGAAAGATATGAAAATGGTCCCTGTCCTTAAGAAGCTTATATTCTGACAGGGAAGACAAAATACAACTAAGAAAATCTAGTCAGGGTAAATTGGAGGCAATCTCAGAAGGAAGGCTCTAGTAGTAGAGGGGACCAAGAAAGGCTTCTTGTAGGAGATTTGAGCTGAGGCTTGAAGGAAGCTGGAGGAGGTGAAGAAGGAACACATTCCAAGCATGGGGGACAGTCAGTGAAAAAGGCATGGAGTCTGGAGATGGTGTTATGTGTGAGGAACAGCAAGAAGGCCATTGTCACTAAATTACAGAGTATTTTTGGAGGGATGTAAAGTATAAAATGAATGGAAACAGAAAAGAATCAAGCTGTGAAGGCCTTAAAAGACAGAGAGAGTTGGGTGTGGTGATACAGTCTATAATCTCTGCTCCTGGGAAGACTGGTAGATCACCTGAGCTTAGACACTCCGAGCTGCAGCCGGATTAAAAAGCCCATCAGATGTCTGCATTAAGTCCTGCACCATTGTGTGTAGGAAAGAGGCACCACCAGGCTGCCTGAGAATGGCCAGGCAGGAGTTAGGCCTTCTCCAGTCTAATATCACCTTTTCAGACTTATTTCAGATGATTCATTCTTACACTCTATGCTCCAGCATAATTGGACTTCTGGCTTTTTCCTGATCTTCTCTGCTTTCTGATTTCTATGAGCATGATCATTCTGTCCCCAACCACCACAACCACCCACACCACCACCACTACCACCAACCACCACCCACCACCTCCACTACCCAACACCCCCACCACCTCTACCACCCACTACCACCCCCACCACCCACGCTTGGAATTTGGAACTTCCTCCATATTCCCTCTTGTTGAAACTCTTATTTTCCTTCAAGGTCTAGCTCAAATGTCACCTGCTCCATAAAGCCTAACCTAATCCCACTAAATGAGAAAGATCTCTCCCTCCTCAAATTGTTTATAGCATCTTTTGTGGACTTCTTTGTGCTGATCACACTGGCTTACTTGTGTGCCTGTCGTAATGCTGCAAGGAGACTGGAAAATCTCCTTGAAGCTAGAGATGAGGAGCTCTGGCAAGATAAATGGCTGTACTTAAACTTGGTTCCCTTTCATCACCACATAGCAGCAAGAAATGCAGCAAAGAAAGTCAAGGAACAATGGAAAAAAGAGGGTGATAGAAATCTTTATAAGAAATACTCCACAAAAGAATGAGAAAGAATGATGAATAAGCAAAGCAAAAAAAACAAAAAGATCTCCTAATACAAAGAAGAAATATGGCAGGCTGAAAAACAAAATGAGAGAAATCTCCAGAAAGAAGAGAACAGCACTGCAGTAATTACAACTAAATACTAAGAAGTGAAATTGTAATGACTCCAAAAACCCCCCAGAGATGGTAAGCAGCTTGGACTCTTTGCATTTCCAGCAGCTTTCACAGTGCCTTATAAGTAGAGACACTTAAATGTTTGTTAAATTGAAAATGGTAGTGTGACCCAAGAAACAGTCTGGCTTCTGAGGGATCTAGAGATGCTCTTTAAAACAGACAAATAAAAAACAGAAACCAATTGCCTCTCTGTTTTCTTCTGTTATTTCAGGGCCCCAAGTTCTATATCTCTCACTATTGTCTTCATTCATTACTTTTAACTTGGTACTGTTCTTCCAAAAGTGTTTTATGATGGTACCAATAGTCATTATCCAACTCAAGTTAACTAGTGATGAATTCAAATCAACAAATGTGGATTCATTTTATTATATGCAAGGTACTCAGTATCTCAGGCCTTGGGGACACAAAACAAAAACAAAATAGTCCCTGCCCTCAAAGATGGGGGTGGGGCAGGCATGTCATGTACACAGATAATTAATACAAATTATAAAGAAAGTAATTTTTGGTGGGGCAGGATTGGGTGGAAACACTAAGAACTGAGAGGACTTTCAAAGCCCTCATGAAGGAGGTACTTGTAATTATTTGGCTGATGAGTCATGTCTCACTTTTCATGACCCCAGTTGGAGTTTTCTTAGCAAAGACACCAGACTAGTTGGCCATTTCCTTCTCAAGATCATTTCACAGATGAAGCTGAGGCTGAGGGTTATGTGACTTGCCAAGTATAGTACTGAGCTAAGCTCTGAAGGAAGCTAACAATAATTCCTCTAGGTGGAAGAATCAACCTAGAGCATCCGAAGTGTGAGGGACATCCTCCTCTGCCAAGGTACAAAGTGTGGAGGTAGACATTTGTATGTGAGGAGCAGCATGCAGACCAATTTGGCTAGACTCTAGCATATAGGAGGGAGAATGATGTGAAATAAGCTTTAGAAAGGTAGGACTTTCTATTTTACCCCTATTTTTTTAACATGCATAAAATAATGCTGTAGTCCTGGCTTTGTACCTTAATTATATATGTGACAAAATAAGAAGCCTTTCTGCCTTCCCTTACTCTGCCACCCTCCCCAAGCTAATGGTCTAGGATTTCCTTCCATTTATACATTGCCTGACAAATAGTAAATAATTAATGAATACTTGTTGCTGCCTGCTAAAATAGAAAGCCAGAAGCTTTGAGGAGGAAGAAACTTCTCATAATCCCTTGATTGCTATATGTCTTGAATGCACATAGCTATTTGCATGTTGTCTCCCCCTCAAGAACGTGAGCTCTTTGAGGTCAGGGATAATGTATTCCCCTTTCATTATATTCCCAGTGTTTAGTACAGTAAAGGCTTAATAAATACTTTTTGGCTAAATAACTACTATAAAGTATTTTTTTCTGCATGGAAAAGAAAATAAAGAGATATATTATAAGTCATTGAGAGTCAAGTAACTTAAATGTGAGATCAATAGACAGTATTTTAATAAATGGGGGGAAAGATGACAAATACTTCCCACTTTTGGCATACAGGGTTGAGATGTTATGAGCTGCCATACAACTTAAATCTCCCAGATAATTCATCCTAAGACCCTAATGTTAATGTATAGAGATGGTTAGACAAGATGATCCAGGTTTAAACTCCAATGAGTGTATGAGTAATATTTACAAAAACATTAAATTCTAGAAAGCAAGAGAAATCATATATTCAGAAAATATAAAGCTGCAGAATGTGGTAAAGTGTTAGTTTTTCTGTGGTATGCTCAGTCAATAAACATTTATTAAGCACTTACAATGTGTCAGGCACTGGTGTCCAAACATAAAGTATGGTAAATTCCATTACGTGTAACTCTTGTACTTTGTTGCTGGTTCCAAAGTAAATTTGGCAATTGAGAGTAGAAATTCTAGAACTTAAAGGAAAAGCTAATTTAGGTAATAAGGGAATCATTGTGTTAAATCCAGCTAGGAGCCTAGGTTTAGAATTCTAGGTAATCTCAGAGGTTACCTTGTCAAACCCCTCATTGTACAAAGGAGGCAACGGCCCCAAAGCATTTAGGTGGTTTGCCCAAATCAGGAATCAAACCCAACTCTTCCTCTGATTCTCAGACTTTGTGGAATGAAATTGGGGGAAAATAAATAGGAAAAGAGCAGAATTGGAATCAAGGGAGAAGAAAATTGCATAGCTGAATTTGGAAAGAATTCATTTGGTGAAGAAGTTCTTCAGGGGTTGAATTTGGGGAGGAGAATTTCAGGGGAAAAAAATGAGGAAAATTTGAAGATTGATATCCAGGTTCAGACATTGTTCCAGATTCTCCTTCTGGGTTGAAAGAGAAGTAGAATTAAGAACAATTAACATGATATAAAAAGAGTGAGGAAGATTAGGGAGCATAATCTGAAGAGGTAAATTCAAGAAAAAGGCTGTTGTCAAGACAATGCCAGATACATAAGAAAAGGTAAGTGAAGCAATTTAAGGTTAAGCAGAATGATAAGGGTAGTTGGGTGAATTGTGCAAACTGATGAAATAGATGAGATTGGAACAAGGATGAGGGGAGGTAAGTGTGATTGTGGTTGTAGAGTTGTTCAGATGAAGAAAATAAATCAAATGGGCTTGTATTTATGCTAGAACTGAGTGACTATTACCTGATTTCCAAGGGTTAGATGATCTCCCTCCTCCAGTAGCAGAAAGTAAAGGGACCCAAAGAGTGAATACCTCTCCATGCTCCAAGATTGTTATGAAGTATGGAGGGTTCCTTAAAAAAAAACCCAGAAACAAAGCTTCCATAAGGCAAATGGAATCTGATATGGAAGGGAGAAAAATTGACCTTTGTCCAGATGACAGAAAATGGAATATAACAAAAATGGAAGCAAGCACAGGTAACATTAGATGAACTTAAGAGCACATCCCAGTTCTGTAAAATGTGTCAGAAATATTGAAGATCAGGATGATCTGAGACTAGTGAGGGAAGCTAAAGACAACAAAAAGGATACGTTTAGCTATATTTTGAGAAAAGAGTTTTAAAAAGTCATTAGACCTTTACTTAAAATAGGATGATAATAACTGACAAGAGGGAGAAGACAAAATTCTTCAATCCTTATTTTGTCTCTGCTTTCTCTCCAAAGGAGAACAATTATTAAACTGACAACAACCATAACAAAAATGACTAAGAAAGATTTGATACCCCAAGATAAATAATGAGATAATAAGGTGCCTAACTGCTCTTGAATTCAAGTCACCTGGCTCAGATAAACTACATCCTTGAATCCTAAAACATCTTAACTTGGATTCTGAGGAAAATTCTAAAATGATTCCCTAAAGACTTTCGTTATTCGTCCTTTGTTTTCAAAGAGGACCAATGACATTATAGGGTGGTATCTTGAATTGGGCATGAATTGAATTTAAGAGAGACAGAATGGCACCAAGGTGTCGGCCTCACTTTCTTTTCCAGAGTCATCAAAGTCCAGTGACAGGACAAAAATTAGGATGACTGGCAGTGGCCATGGATGCAGTGAATGACCTTGGCATTTTCGATATCTGACCAAGTTCTAAGCACTTCATAGCACCTCCTTCAGCTGCCTTCAACTTTAAAAAATATTTTTAAAAGATCACTAGTGAGTCATCAAATCTAGTTGTCAAATATCTGGAAAGGAAGATCATGCCAAACTCAACAAATTTCCTTTTTGTTTTTTTTTTGTTTTGTTTTAGAGTGAATTACTAAAACAGGAGATGAAGCAGATGCTCTGTGGATATAATTTACCTAGATCTTAGCAAATCTTTTGATAAAGAATCTCATAATGTTGTGGAGAGGATATAGAGATATGGTCTAGATGATAATATATTCAGATGGATACATTCATATGGCTTAACTCAAACAGTAGCTGTTATTAGTTACATATCAGTGTGGCAGGAGGTCTCTAGTGTTGTACTTCAGGCACCAAGGCTTGGACCTATCTTCTTTAACATTTTTATCAACAACTTATCAAATTTTCAGATAAAATGAAGCTGGGAGGAATATTCACAGGGGTGAGCAGGAGTGGGTTCAAACCTGTTCATGAGAGCCAATTGTTAAATTTCAGTGTGACCATTTGTACCTCAGAAATCAGTAAATGCTACAAATAAGGACTTGAGTTAATATTTTGTTAACTGTCTAGACTTAATAAAGCTATGTAGAAAATGTTAATAATGTAGATTAAACTTGAAAGTGTGTCATGCATACAATATTCTTGTTTTTTGGGTTTTTTTTTTTATTTTTTGGCAGGGCAGTTGGGGTTAAGTAACTTGCCCAAGGTCACACAGCTAGTAAGTGTGTCAAGTGTCTGAGGCCAGATTTGAACTCAGGTCCTCCTGACTCCAGGACCAGTGCTCTACTCAGTGTGCCACCTAGCGTACAATATTCTTTAAGGAGCTGACTGTTAAACACTTACCAACACACCCTTGTATACCTAACATAATGGGTGACAGAGGTAGGATCTAAAAATATATTGACAACTTAGAGTAGTGGGACGAATCCAGTAACATGAAAATCAGTAGGGATAGATGTCAAGTCTTATACTAGGATACAAAAAAAAATTTCATCAGCGTCATAATAATAATGACTAGTATTAATAAAATGCTTTAAAATTCTCGAAGCACTTTACAAACTTTTTTTCATTTTATCCTCATAATTACTCAGAGAAGTGGGTGCTATTTTTATCCTCATTTTACTGATGAGGAAACCGAGGCAGACAGAGGTTAAGTCCCTGCCTAGAGGCACACAACTAGTAACTTTCTAAGGCCAAATTTGAACTCAGGTCTTCCTGACTCTAAGTGCTTTATCCACTGCGCCACCTAGCTGTCCATAGCAAGGCATGATTAGGTAGTGGCTATTCTGAAAAAGACCTAGGACTTTCCGCATCCTGCAATCTCAGTATGAGACATGATGCAGTAGCCAAAAAAAGTTAGTGTGACCTAGGTGGTAAACATGCTGCCAGATATTCAATGGCTAGCCAAGGGTAGTCATCACACAATCAATCAACAAGCATTTGTAATTAACTAAGCACCTATTTTGTGTTAGGTTATTTACTGTTCTTTCTAAATAGGGACGTTTCTAGTTATTTTATATTTTCTGATTTATCAAATACTGGGTTATTGTGTTCTATTATTTCTGATTCTCCTTTGTTTATTCTGTATCATTGATCTACCTCTGTTTTTGAAACAATACCAGATAATTTTGATGACTGCTGCTTTATACTATAGCTCGAGGTCTGGCAGTACTATTCCGCCTTTGTCCTGATCTGTTTTCGTCTTGATATTTTGGATCTTTTCTCTTTCTAAATGAATTTTATTTTATCAATTTATTTACTTTTTATCAATATCTAAAGTATACACTTGGTAGTTTGATTTTGTTGTTGTTGCTATTCAGTTGTTTCAGTCATGTCTGACTCTTTGCAACCCTATTTAGGGTTTTCTTGGCAAAGAAAATGTAGTGATTCACCATTTCCTTCTCTATCAACGGTGCTATGAAAATCTAAAGAAAAGAGAGTATTCCAGGAGAAGAAAATAGTCACCAGTTAAATACCTCAAAAAGGCCAAAAAGAATCAAGAAAAAGGTATTAGATATGACAATTATAAGATTACTGGTACTCAAACCGAAAGGAAAGAGTAAATGCAATGGAGCTGCACTGGAAGCTTTCCCAAAAAATATAGAAATCAAGTGGAGATGCTCATTCTCTTGACTATTCTTTCATTTGGATCTAGAAGTGCTACTAGCAACAATGAATGGGAGAAAAAAATTAAAGGTGTAAAGATAAGCAAAGAGGGAATAAAAGAATCTTTGTTGATGATGTGAAATTTGCTTTGAAAACCCCAGGGAATCAGCAAAATTATTAATTGCTACAATTAATAGCTTCAGCAAAATTTTAGGCTACAAATGAAATCCTCCTATAAAATGATACAAAATACAAGAAGCAAAATTAAAAAGAAAATTCCACTTAAAATAACAACAAAATGCATAAATTACTGGGCATCAATCTACTAAATACTTCTATAGATTAAATTACAACAACTACCTAAAGAAATAAAGAATAACTTAAATAGCTGGAAAAAATATCTAGAAAAATTTGGCTGGGTCATGCTAAGGTAAATTTACAGTTTTAATGCTTTATGATTGATCTTTCAGATGGATACTTTATAGAACTTGATCAAATACAAGGTTCATCTGGAGAAGCAAAAAATCCAGAAGATCAAAGGAAAAAAAATGAAGCAGGTAAGAAGGAAGGGAAAATAGCATTTCTAGGCCTCAAACCATATTATGAAGCACTAGCCAACAAAACCACTTGGTATTAGTTTAAAAATAGAAAAGTAAGTCAATCAACAGACTGAACAAAGAAGGCCAGAAACTGTGGAACTCAATAGCCCAGTGTCCAACAAACCACAAAACATAATTTACTTAGGGAAGACCTCCTTAGGTGCTAAAAAAAATATGCTGGCAAAACTAGAAAGAAGTCTGGCAGAAATGAGGTTTAGACCAACACCTTAAGCAATATTCCACAATAGATTCAAAATGTATATGTGCCTTAAGGTGAAAAGTCATACCACAAAAATTTAGAAGAGATCACATACTTTTTGAAACTATGGGTAGGAGATGAATTCTTAACAAAAAAAAATCTAGGGTGAACTACAAAAGATGAAACAGATCATTTTAATTGCATGGAATTAAAAGCTTCTGCACAAAAAAAACTAATGCACCTCACTAAGAAAGGAAAAGATTGAATGGGAGAAATCTTTGTATAAAATTTCTCAATAATTATCAATACCCAAGACAGATGGACAACTAACAAATACAGATAGAAAGATAGAGATATATGTGCAATACATCCCAATGTCATTCTCTGATATGTAAGTGGTAAAAAGATACAAATGGTTCCTAGAAAAATATAAGCTATTAATATATGAAAAAATGTTCCAAATAGATTAGAGAAATGCAAATTGAAACAACTCTAAGATTTTACCCCATGCCTAGCAAACTGGCAAAGATGAAAAAAGATGGAAATAGTACCTATGTTGGAGGTTATGTGCAAAAATGGGCACACTAGTGCATTGTTGATTGGAGTTGGAAATGTGGAATTATGCAAATAATATGACAAAAATATCATATAAATGTCATATAAAATGTTATATCCTTTGACTCAGAAGATTCCTTTGCTACATATATTAGTAAAAGAAAGTTGCCATTTATAGCACATAAACAACACATTTAGCCACTATCCAATTGATGGGTATCTTTTTTTTTTTTAGTTCTTTGCTCCCACAAAAAAAGTACTTCCCATGAAGAGCTTATATTCTACTGCTCCCATTAAGAAACAGCACAAGGCATTTGTGTGCCATAGGCAAATTTAGATATTGTGACAATTGAAAAGGCATTTAAAATTTTTCCTTTTGATTTGGCCAGCCCATAATTTAAAAAGAAAAACCAGGTAATCAATCTAGCCATGTCACTTCTCTGCTTAAAAATGTTCAGGCTTGGCCAAATCCTCTTATCAGTGGCCCTTTCCTCCAACATAGAGGCTTTCCTTGTTGTCAACCCAGTCCTCTCGGTGCCATAACCAACCACTTGTGTCCAGATCTCCAGACCTCTCAAATTCATGAGGTTATTTCCAATCTTGGACACATCCATCTTGGGACATTTACTCATACACCTAAGCCCATGAAAAAATAAACACAGAAGAGGCAGCTCAAACCCAGACCCAATCTTCCTTGTGCTTTAATGTCATGTGTTTGCATTCCCATAACGGCTAAGGTAGGTAACAGTGCCAGATATGTCTCTCCTACCCAACTTTATCATATAGTTTAAAAAATGTCCTGAAGGGTTCAAAAACAGAAAGGAAGAGAGAACTGAAGCAACTTCCTTTTCTGCATCTACTGAGTCATCTGTTCCTCAGGCATTTGAGCCAATAAGAAGATGCAGGGCACAGTGTCTTCTCACAGTGTAGGCCTCTCAGTAATAAGAGTAATTATACATATACAGAAGCAGACCCTCCTAAGCTTCCTCCCATTTACCTAGAACCAGGAATGTTGACTGTGGCCAAGCTTCAAGGAGGACAGAGAGGCAGGAGTGATGGCCCTATTGTGTGTGTGCACGTTCATGCCCTTTCTACTAGACTGTAAGCTCCATGAGGACAGATACCCGATCTTATCTAAACTATATATTTCTCTATCTAGACTATGTACTTTCCCACACTTATCACTGCACCATGCACATAGTGGGTATCTGAATTGAATACTAATAAACTATACATTTAAACAATTAGTCTTAATTAAAAGTATTGAGCTAGATTATTGTAATAATAATCACATTTTGATTATACTTTATAGTCACAAAGACATTTATATACATTATTCATTCATTTATCCTTTCAATAGCCATTTATTCCATAGGAGATAGAACTATAAGGAAAATATGGTACCTATCCTATGTGGTAGGATACTACAAAGTATAATCATCTCCAGCGTATAGATGAAGAAAGTGACAGAGAGACTTGGAGGAACTTGCTCAAAGTCACTTAACCAAGAAAACAGTAGGGTCAGAACTGGATGCTAAGTCTTGGCTTACTGTCCATTGTTATTACCATTAGCGTATACTAGGAATCAGCCCTCCAAATTTAGGAACCAGAGGGATTTCTGGGCTTTCAAGGTTTGGGAGCCAGAATAGCTCAAGACAGCACCATTTAATAGTATAAATGAGCCATTGGGGGATTTAGCTTTTAGTATACGTAGATATAAGAGAATACTTTGCCCCTCAGCCTACTGAGGGTCCTTTTAACCTACTGTGATCAATGACTGAAGAGAAGAAAATATCTTTTCTCTTTAGGAGACAATCATCTGGATCATCAAAGGGACAAAAGGAAATAAAGGAACCAGTGTGCACCTATGCCTGGAGTTGTCCACCTACATCATTTCCCTAGCACCACTCTTCCTGCCATGGGGAGAAGATGAAGCAGCCACTCACTTCCAAGCCTGCACCCAACCAAGAGGTAGACAGGAATCTCCCTGCCACTTCCTTCTCTCTTCAAGTCTTTAGTTCAGTGGAAGAGGCAGGTGCAGGGCATCACACAGTGAGTCTCAGCAAAGTTCAACAGTATCTCCTGGGTAAGGAATAGCTTTAACAAAATAAACATCCACCTAATACATGCAAGCTGTTCAGAGGCCATTATCAAGCATCAGACATGCTTCTTTTTAATTTATCAAGAATACATAGAAAGGCTATTGTTAGAGAGGATAACCCAAGCCTTACCTAATCCTGCTACTTTTCCAATATATTTTCAGAGGGTTGGGCATCTTTCCACTTATTGTCTAGGAGCTTCCATCAGTTCAGGCATTCCAATTAGGCACAAAAACAGATCAATGAGGACTTCAACTGCATATATTCATTAAAAGGGATAATAACCTCATCCCAATCAGGTGGGAAATATTCCAGATCCATGACCCAGGCCCCAGTGCTATTGACCTTGCTTTTAATACTGATGTCATCTAGGGAAACCATTGATTCTTAGACCTTACAGTTCTGGCTAAATGCTTAATTTCCTGAACACTATCAGGCTAGAAGACTCAATCACTACCCCCTGCTCCTTAATACTATCTCCTCTTTTGCTACTATTTCTGTTTTTCTTCCTATTTTTGCGATCTTTTTGCTGGTTCATTATCTATCATGAATCTTCTAAGCACAGATGAACCCCAAGACTATACTTTTGACTTTCTTCCCTTCTCTCTATACTGGTGACCCCATTCGTTGCTGAAGGCCATAGAAAAGTACATGGTAAACACAAATAGGCCATAAGATGTTGCCAACAAGGAGGTATATATGAAGAGGCTAGGGGAAGAATTTGTGATTTTACTGCTATGGGTATAGAGACCTCCCAGGAAAACAAATTCATGGTGTTAATATAGATAGTCACCTTTTCAGCAAGTTATAATCTTCGAGGGTTTTCAATAGAAATTGTGTCAAACTCAAACAGAAATGGTGCCACTAATCCATACCTAAGAATCCTCAAGGGCCCTATATATTGGTTTACTTTTAAAATGCAATGTTATCTGTTTTATTGGTTTTATTTATTTTGTTCTATATTTCCTAATTATATTTTAATCTGGTCCTGCCATAGGCAGGGTTTAATGCCCCTGGCCTAAAGCACTAAGAGGTTAAGTGACTTGTCCAGGGTCACACAGCCAATATGTGTCAGAGGCAAGACCACAGAGGTGTTTGAACAGAAAAGAAAATGGAGTGATCACGTATAGCAAGCATGGAATTAGCTGATGGACAGTCTGCAGACTCCATTGATATACTCATGCAATGTCAAGTGATCTAGAGCAATGTCCCCAACATGTTGGGTGGACCATTTGAGGAGGAGTTACAGGAGGATATGGACAAGAGTGTTGTTGTTCTTAGTCAGTCATTTCAGTCATGTTCAACTCTTCATGACCTAGTTTGTCATTTTCTTCTCCAACTCATTTTATAGATGAGTAAACTGAGGCAATAGTGTTAAGTGACTTGCCTAGGGTCACACAGCTAGTAAGTGTCTGAGGCTGATCTGAACTCAGGTTTTTCCTGACTTCAGGTGTCTTTCCACTGCACCACCAAGGTGCCCCTGGACAGGAGTAGTACATTATAGTGGTTGGTGGCTGTTGTGCTCCATTCTCAAGAGGACTAAAATGACATCACTATGCTAGAGTTAAGTTTCAATGTGTCCGACTGTGGCCGATCAGACTAATACAAGCTCAGAATGCTCTACCACAGGTCGGGCACAAATAGTCTATGTGAACATTTGGAGTGGATACTCCAAATTTGTGCATCCTGCATTTCCTTGGAGCTGTCTCAATTCTGCTTCGCTAATAAAGCACAGTACCTTCTCTGATGTGGGCACACCATGGCAGTCCTGTGCCAGTGTCTCCCATGTCATGTGATCAATCCAAAGTTCTTAAGAAAGACCTTGAGAGTGTCCCTGTATCATTTCTGACCACCATGTGAATGCTTGCCCTGTGTGAGTTCTCCACAAAATAGTCTTTTTGGCAAGCGTTTGTTTTGCATTCAAACAACATGGCGAGCCCATCAGAGTTGCGCTCTCTGAAGCAGAGTTTGAAAGCTTGGCACTTTAGTTCGAGTAAGGGCCTCATTGTCTGGCACCCTTTCCTGCCAGGTTATCTTCAGAATCTTCCTAAGACAATTCAAATGGAAATGATTCCATTTCCTGGCATGGCGCCAGTAGACTGTCCAGGTTTCACATGCATATACCGATGAGGTCAGCACAGTGGCTCTGTAGAGCTTCAGTTTGGTAGTCAGTCCAATACCTTTTCTCCTCCATACTTTCCTTCAGAGCTTCCCAAATACTGAGCTAGCTCTGGCAATTCATGAGTCAACTTCATTATCAATGTGTATATCCCTGGAAAGTACACTACCAAGGTTAGTGAACTAATCCACAGCTTTCAAAACTTCTCCATTTGCTGTAACTGATGGTTCCATGTATGGATAGTGCACAAACATCTGCAAAAAGAAAATCATGCACCAACACTCCTTCCACTTTGATCTTGGCTTGTAGCCTTTTCAAGTTGAAGAATTTAGTGCCGTATATGACCTTGATGCCGTGTTCATCCTCATTGAAAACATTTGACAATATGGCTGAAAACATCATGTTAAAAAGCATGGGAGCAAGCACACAGCCTTGTTTCACTCCTTTGGTGACTGGGAAAGCACAAGAGCATTGTCCATTATCTAGAACCTGGGAAAGCATGCCTTCATGAAATTGATGTACGATGCTGATGAATTTCTCTGGGCAACCAAATTTTGACATAGTTTTCCCTAAGCCCTCACAACTAACAGTATCAAAGACCTTGGTCAGATCTACAAACATCATGTACAGACCTCTGTTCTGCTCCTGGCATTTCTCCTGGAGTTGTCAGGCAACAAATATCATATCAACTGTTCCTTGGCCCTTTCTGAAGCCACACTGGCTCTCAGGGAGATGACCATCTTCCAGGTGAAGGATTAGCCTATAAAGGAGGATTCTGGCAAGAATCTTGGCAGCAATGACTAAGAGAGAGATTCCCCTGTGATTGTCAGAGGACAATTTATTTCCTTTACCTTTATAGAGATGGACAATGGAGATATCCTTGGACTCTTGGGGGATAACCTCCTCTTGCCATATAACCTGGAAAAATTCAATCCACTTTTGTATGAGCAATGGGCCTGTACCTTGTAAATCTCAGCTGGAATAAAATCAGCACAGGCTGCTTTGCTACAGAAAAGGAGCCTAATGGCATTCAAAACCTCTTCTTCCATTGGAACTTCAGTTAGGGAGAGATTAACTTCAACCTGGGGTAAACTGTCAATAGCCTCAGCATTGATTGATGATGGTCTCTTGAGAACACTATGAAAATGTTCAGCCCGTTGGGTAAGTAGACAATTTTTAGGGCACCTTTTCTACCCCCTTCTTCACACCAGGAGGTGAGCAGTGCGATCCTTAAAAGGCTGCTCTCAGACACCCAGGAGGCTGCCAAATCCCATTGCTGCTTCCAGTGAGAAATGATCTGATGGCCTAGACCACCTGTGTACAAGGTTGTGACTACAGCTCCTAGTGTATCCTTACCTGCTGCTTCATCATTTGCCTGTCACCACAGGACTTTGAGATAGGTATAATGGTAAAATGGTATTGATGATGTCTTTTGATTCAAGCATAAACTGGATTTCAGTGAGGCAGAGTTGCATGAAGTTGTGAGTCAGCCTCACTCTCTCTTCCAGAGTTATCACAGTCCAGTGGCAGGACAGAATCAAGAAGGCTAGCTCAAGATACAGTGGATAACTTCAGTGTCTTCAATGTCTAACCAAACTGTAAGTGCTCCACAGTGCCTGCCTCAGCTGCCTTCATGACCACTGGAACAAATTATTCTCCTCTACCCATTCTACTAGGAGAAGTCTTCACATGCTTGGGGTAGACACCCCTCTAACTCACCAATGGGTTTGAGACCCTTTGGTTACCCTTGACCCGGTTTAGTCCATCTGCTGAAATGATTTACCAGAATGTGGCTGCTGTGCACGCTAC
The DNA here is from genome assembly GCF_011100635.1 of Trichosurus vulpecula. Classification (NCBI taxonomy): domain Eukaryota; kingdom Metazoa; phylum Chordata; class Mammalia; order Diprotodontia; family Phalangeridae; genus Trichosurus; species Trichosurus vulpecula. The sequence continues at coordinate 164,451,085 of NC_050580.1, read as the reverse complement.
AGCTTCTTGGAGCCACAGGCGAGAGTTGGGCAGAACAGGTGGACACCAAAGGTGGAAAGCAGCTCTCAAAAGGGCTCAGCAGTCATCACACCAGAGGTACTAGTCTTCTCTGAATACACCCTACACCTCAGTAATACATCATGTAAAGGTGTGGATACATCATACTGGTCAAACAACAAGAGGAAGCAGCCATTTTACTGAGATCACAGATCCGTTACACTATGGAAAGTATTTACCTCCTTAGTTTGTTGTAAAGGAAATGATACAAATCCAAAGGCACTCTAAAAATGAGGTTTTAGACCCTTCTTGATTAAACCCTATAGCCCCATGCCAACATAATTGATGTCAACTACATATTTTTAATTTTCAACAAGCTTCCATTGATTGAGTTTAATTTATATGACTACAGTGGACATTTTTTTTTACAAGGCACTGCAACCCAGTAATCAGCACAAATTAGAAAATGTACCTGCACTGTTCTAATTTGAGTCAGGAATTATCAGCATGTAAATGCTCAACTCTTTGCTTATTCCAGCATATATTAACAGTACCTTTAGTTAAGATACTATATATCCTCATTTGTGTTACTTACAATCTATCATTTGGCCATTCACACAGAATATTAGTCTCGCCTTCCTTTCATTGCAAAGCTGGCTAGATTTACTCAAAATAATAAATGGTAGAATTTACAGAAGCCCTGAAGCATATGTTCCTTACTAAGAATAATTTATGACATAGTTTAAATCCATGATAGCTTAAAACCACCCTTCTTTACAAACACACAAGCAAGCACATGCACACACGCACAGGCGCGCGCGTGCACACACACACACACACACACACAGAGCTCATCTTTCCTTGTTAGAAAGGTACAAGGTCCTCATTCTCCTAGGTGGAAGGAGAGACAGGAATCCCAAGATGTGAGTCACTCCCTGAGTCACTAGTGATCAGGGGGCTCACACATGTAGTCACAAAGGAATAGATTCGTAGATAGCTATATCTATACATACAAGTGAGTTAGGTATAATTCTATTATTTTAAGACCAACTTAATATCAGTTGATAACACCAAACTGGGTACATGATTTAGACATAAAAGATCTAAATACAAAAATATTTATATTAGGGGTTTTTTGTGGTTGCAAAGAATTGGAAAGTGAAGGAGTGCCCATCAATTGAGAGATGGGTGAATAAGTTATAGTATGTGAACATGATGGAATACATTTGTGCAATAAGAAATAATGAAGGGTATAATTTCAGAAAAACCTGGGAATTTCATATAAATCTTATATGAATAGATGCAAACTGAAGTGAGGAGAGGCAGGACCAACAATCTAGACAGTAAAAGGAATATTGTAAAGATAATTAACCGTGAAAGATTTAGTAATTCTGATCAATATAATGATCCACCACAACTCAAAGGACTCATGATGTAAAATGCAATTTACCTCCAAATAGAGAACTGATGGACTCAGAGCACAGACTGAAATATATTTTTCCTTTTTGTTTTTGTTGCCTTGGTGGTGGGATGGAGTAACAGGGCTAATGCAGAAATATTATTTGCATGACTTTGTATATATAAGAGGCATTGTATTTCTTGCCTTTACTGTGGGTGGGGAAGGGGTGGAGGAAAGGAGAGCATTCAGAACTGACAACAAAAATCAATTTTAAATAAATATAAAGTTGAACTTCAGCCTGTCAAACGAGGGTAGAAGTCAAGAAATGCAGAGGGTCTCTAATACCTAACTTTTGATAACATCAGTGTCAGTGTTACCTATGGTCTACTAACTAGCATATGAAAAGACTACTTACCTTGCACATACTTAGATATATGCATATTATATCCCCAGACTGAATATACCCAAGGCTGGGGATGGTTTCACGTTTGTCTTTGTATTCCTAGTCACTACCATAGTGTACAGCACGTGGACTCTCACTAAATACTAAATGACTAAGTCAGAATACTTGAGTTTCACTTTCATCTCTACCACTAGCTAGCTTTTTGAACTTAGATAAAGCAATTGAACATTCTGCGTAAAACTAGTGCATAGAGTTAGATGATCTTTAAGGTTCCTTCCACATTCTACATTTGAATCAATTTCAATAGGTCAGTCAATAAACATTTTTTAAGCACCAACTCTGTACCAGGCACTGTAGATACAAAGCAAAGTAAAAGGCAGTTCCTGATCTCAAGGAGCTCACAATTTAATAAGAAAGACATGTAAATAACTATGAACAAATAGCGATATGCAGAATAAATCAGAAATAATCAACAGAGGGAAGGCACTAGACATAGGTTCCCAAAGCAGGTGATACCACCCCTTGGAATGATGGGGCAGGGGGGCAGTAGTAGCACTGGGTGCAATTGGGGGTGGAAAATAAAAATAAGGGGGAGGTGGAAGCATAAAGAAAGAAGAGAAGAGAATTTTGAAAAACCGTTCCTAAATATTTTATCTGTTGTGTGACAGAATTAAAGTCATAGCGATTACATTATTTTCCAAATAAACACACAAAATGTAATTTATAACTGACCAGTGTCAAGTTCACCTACAGGTCTTAACAAGCAAGTGTTGGCAGGGGAGTGTGTCATGTATTGTTGGGAAGTCCAGTGTGCATCTGCAGGAATATGTTCATGTAACAATTTGTTTACAATATTATATTACACACTTACATGATGCAATATTGTGTCATCAACATTTCAATGCAGAAATAAAAGCACAAATTTACAATAAATTATTAAATTTAAGATGCTTCATTTAATATATATATTATATTATATTATATTATATTATATTATATTATATTATATTATATTATATTATATTATATTTTTTCACAATGACAAAAAAAAATTTTAAATGTTAAGAGGTTAAAGAAAGTAGATTTCCAGGGAGGCTCTGAGTAATTTTTTTTTGAAAAGGGGGCAGTAGGCCAATAACTTCGGGAGCATCTGCAGTAGAGTTAAGGAGAATTGGGAAAAACTTCCTATAGAAAGTGAAATTTTGGGGGTGGAGCCAAGATGGCGGCTGGAAAGCAGGGACCAGCCTGAGCTCCCTGCCGAGCCCCTCCAAAAACCTATAAAAAATGGCTCTGAACCAATTCTAGAACGGCAGAACCCACAGAACAGCAGAGGGAAGCAGGGCTCCAGCCCAGGACAGCCTGGATGGTCTCTGGGTGAGGTCTATCCCGCACGGAGCTGGGAGCTGGGAACGGAGTGGAGCAGAGCCCAGCCTGAGCGGCGTGGACCAACAAGACCAGCAACCGGTCAGAGCATGCCCTAGCGCCCTGATTCAGTGAGCTGCGGCAGTTACGAGACTTCTCAACCCACAAACACCAAAGACTGCTGAGAAGGTTAGTGGGAAAAGCTGTGGGAATGGAAGGAGTTCACAGTTTGGCTTCCAGCCCCGGGGGCAGCGGAGGTGGGGCAGCTAAGGCTGCTGCTGCTTCCGGCTCCAGGCCCACCTGATGGGAGGAATTAAGTGGCGGATCAGAGCAGGGGTGCACAGCCTGCCAAAGATCTGAGCCCAGTTCGGGTTGGGGGTCCTTGGGGAAGGAGCAGTGCTGGTGCGGCAGAGCTGGCACCTCCCCCCCAAACGTGGAACATAGAACTCTGTAGTCTACAAGCAGTCATACCCCACTGAAAAACTCAAAGGTCAAGTTAGTTGGCTGGGATTATGGCCAGGCAGCGAAAACGCACTGAGATTCAGTCTCAAACTCTGCATTCTTTCTTTGCTGACAAAGAAAACCAAAACATACAGACAGAAGAAATTAATAAAGTCAAAGAGCCTACAACAGAAACCTCCAAGAAAAACATGAACTGGTCCCAGGCCATGGAAGATCTCAAAAAGGATTTGGAAAAGCAAGTTAGAGAAGTAGAGGAAAAATTGGGAAGAGAAATGAGAAGGATGCGAGGAAACCATGAAAAACAAGTCAATGACTTGCTAAAGGAGACCCAAAAAGATACTGAAAAATACACTGAAGAAAACAACACCTTAAAAAATAGACTAACTCAAATGGCAAAAGAGCTCCAAAAAGCCAATGAGGAGAAGAATGCCTTGAAAGGCCGAATTAGCCAAATGGAAAAGGAGGTCCAAAAGACCACTGAAGAAAATACTACTTTAAAAATTAGATTGGAGCAAGTGGAAGCTAGTGACTTTATGAGAAATCAGGATATTATAAAACAGAACCAAAGGAATGAAAAAATGGAAGACAATGTGAAATATCTCCTTGGAAAAACCACTGACCTGGAAAATAGATCCAAGAGAGATAATTTAAAAATAATTGGACTACCTGAAAGCCATGATCAAAAAAAGAGCCTAGATATCATCTTTCAAGAAATTATGAAGGAGAACTGCCCTGATATTCTAGAGCCACGGGGCAAAATAGAAATTGAAAGAATCCATCGATCGCCTCCTCAAATAGATCCCCAAAAGAAATCTCCTAGGAATATTGTCGCCAAATTCCAGAGCTCCCAGATCAAGGAGAAAATACTGCAAGCAGCCAGAAAGAAACAATTTGAGTATTGTGGAAACCCAATCAGAATAACCCAGGATCTGGCAGCTTCTACATTAAGAGATCGAAGGGCTTGGAATGCGATATTCCGGAGGTCAATGGAGCTAGGATTAAAACCTCGAATCACCTACCCAGCAAAACTGAGTATCATGCTCCAAGGCAAAATATGGATTTTCAATAAAATAGAGGACTTTCAAGCTTTCTCAGTGAAAAGACCAGAACTGAATAGAAAATTTGACTTTCAAACATAAGAATCAAGAGAAGCATGAAAAGGTAATCAAGAAACAGAAATTGCAAGGGACTTACTAAAGTTGAACTGTTTTGTTTACATTCCTACATGGAAAGATGATGTGTATGATTCATGAGACCTCAGTATTAGGGTAGCTGAAGGGAATATGCATATATATATATATATATATATATATATATATATATATATATATAATGTTTATGTATATATATAAGTGAATGTGTATGTATGTATATATCTATGTATATATATATATATGTGTGACACAGGGTGAGTTGAAGATGAAGGGAAGATATCTAAAAGAAATAAAATGAAATTAAGGGATGAGAGAGCATCATACTGAGAGAGGGAGATAGGGAGAGATAGAATGGGGTGGATTATCTCACATAAAGGTGGCAAGAGGAAGCAGTTCTGTGGGAGGAGGGGAGAGGGCAGGTGAGGGGGGAATGAGTGAACCTTGTGCTCATCAGATTTGGCCTGAGGAGGGAATACCATACATACTCAGTTGTGTATCTTACCCCACAGGAAAGAAGAGGGAGGAAGATAAAAAAAAAAGTAAAAGGGGGGGGGGGATGATGGAGGGGAGGGCAGATGGGGGTGGAGGTAATCAAAAACAAACACTTTGGAAAGGGGACAGGGTCAAGGGAGAAAATTCAATAAAGCGGGATGGGTTGGGAAGGAGCAAAATGTAGTTAGTCTTTCACAACATGAGTATTGTGGAAGGGTTATACATAATGATACACATGTGGCCTAGGTTGAATTGCTTGACTTCTTAGGGAGGGTGGGTGGGAAGGGAAGAGGGGAGAGAATTTGGAACTCAAAGGTTTAAAATCAGATGTTCAAAAACAAAAAAAAAAAGTTTTTGCATGCAATTAAAAAATAAGATACACAGGCAATGGGGCGTAGAAATTTATCTTGCCCTACAAGAAAGGAAGGGAAAAGGGGATGAGAGGGGAGGGGGGTGATAGAGGGGAGGGCTGACTGGGGAACAGGGCAACCAGAATATACGCCATTGTGGAGTGGGGGGGGAGGGTAGAAATGGGGAGAAAATTTGTAATTCAAACTATTGTGAAAATCAATGCTGAAAACTAAATATGTCAAATAAATAAATTTAAATTAATAAAAAAAAAAGAAGAGAAAGTGAAATTTTAGTGGGGACTTGAAGGAAGCCAGCATTTCAGGCAGTATTACAAGTGGCTGACTTTATGAATGATGAAATGCTTGACAATAAAGGTCACATTCACTTCTTAGAGGCTATTTTTAGCTCTGTTATAGCACGGCTTTCCATGTTTTCTTTCCAGTTCTATTATGTGTGACATAATGGAGAAAGGACAGTCCTTGAAGTCAAGGAAGACCTGGGTTCAACTTGCAGTGCCTGAGGCAATGCTCTAAGACCTTACTAATCAGAATAGCTCTTTTACATATTGCTTTAAGGTTTGAAAAGCACTTTATAGCTATCTCATCATTTGATAAGTTATAGAAGTGATCTGTTCCAGGGGAGGAAATCACCCCTCCTGATGAAATTGTAAGTCTAGACTATACCACAACCCTCAAAAAAGGGCCTTTTCTGAGGGTTTAGATGACTTAGGTAACACAAAAAGAAAGGGAACACTCTAAGTCACTATTGATTAGAGAAATGCAAATTAAAACAACTCTGAGGTACCATATCACACCTGTCAGCTTGGCTGACATGACAAAACAGGAAAATGATAAATGTTGGAGAAGATGTGGGAAAATTGGAACACTAATGCATTGTTGCTGGAGTTGTGAACTGACCCAACCATTCTGGAGAGCAATTTGGAACCATGCCCAAAGGGCTATAAAACTGTGCATACCCTTTGATTCAGTAATATCACTACTATGTCTGTATCCCAAAGAGATCATAAAAAAGGAAAAAGGAACCCCACATACAAAAATATTTATAGCAGCTCTTTTTGTGGTGGCAACAAATTGGAAATTAAGGGGGTGCCCGTCAATTGGAAGATGGCTGAACAAGTTGTGGTATATGAATGTAATGGAATACTACTGTTCCATAAGAAATGATAAGCGGGTGGATTTCAAAAAACCTGGGAAGACTTACATAAACTGACGTTGCGTGAAGTAAGCAGAGTCGGGAAAACATCGTACAAAGTCATAGCCACATTGTGTGATGACTAACTTTGATAGACTTAGCTCTTCTCAGCAATGCAGTGATCTAAGACAATTCCAAAAGATTCATGGTGGAAAATGCTATCCACATTCAGAGAAAGAACTATGGAGTCTGAATGCAAATTGAAACATACTATTTTCTCTTTTTTTTCTTCCATGGTTTTTCCCTTTTGTTTTGATTCTTCTTTCACAACATGACTAATGTGGGAATTTATTTAATATGACTGTACATGTCTAGCGTATATCAGATTATATGCTATCTTGGGAGGGGGGTGGAGAAAAAATTTAGAACTCCAACTTATAAAAGTGAATGGTGAAAACTAAAAATTAATTAGTTAAAAAAAGAGAGAGAGGGAGCAGTTCAATCAGCCAACATAAAATTAGCCAAGCTGTCCTTATGCCAGTTTCTCTTCTTATATCTCATAGAACCACAGTATTTGAGTAGGAAGGGACCTTGGGCATCATCTATTCTAATTTGTACCTGAATAGAAATCACCTCTAAAGCATCCACCATAAAGTGGAAGAACAATGCAATTAATAATAACAATAAATAATAACTAGTATTTATATCACACTCTAACATTTACAAAGCACTTTACAAATATTGTTTCATTTGATCCTCACAATAACCCCAGAGCATAGGGTTATTGCTATTACTATCCTCATTTTACTGATGAGGAAACCCAAGCAGACAAAGGTTAAGTGACTTGGCCAGGGTCACACAGAGTTATTGCTATTATTATCCCCATCTTATAGATGAGCAAACTAAAGCAGATAGAGGTTAAGTGACTCGGTCAGGGTCATACAGCTAACAAGTATCTGAGGCTAGATTTGAACTCAGATCTTTGTGATCCCAAGTCTAGGGTTCTATTTACTACTTCCTGAGAGAGAGTTGTAGTTGTTAGGAAGTTTTGTGTTTTTCTTTTGTTTTAACTTATATCAAGCCAAAATCTCCCTTTCTACAATATCATAGGATAAGGATTGGCACTGGACCCATGATTTCATTGATAGATGAATTTCCTGATGATGAAATTCTTTTTTACCATCACCTTCTCTTATAGTATTAGAGAGTTTCCTGGAACATTGAGGAGTTAGGTGATTTCCTTGGGGACTCTCAGCCAATATGTTTAAGAGGCATAAGGTTGCTGACTTTGAAGCAAGCTCTCTGTCCATTATGCTGATTTAGAGCAAGAAGGGATCTAGAAGGCCCACCCATTGCTCCTGGCTCTAGAAGAATAAATCTAATTCCTCTTCCATGTAGGAGCCTTTTGAATAGTTGAAGACAGCAAGCATTTTCTCCCTTCTTCAGCCTAAACATCCCCAGTTCCTTCCATCCATCCTTCCAGGAAATTCTTCCTCCCCCTCTTTCTTTTCCTTCTCTCTCTCTCTTTCTCCCTCTTCCTTTCCCTCACAGACACACACACCCCATATATATGCATATATATATATATATAGTCTCATATGCTAATTACATGTATACAAAAATATGAAATTACATGTACACGTACATAGTATATGATTATGTGTATATACACATGGTTTTTAAAAACAAATTGGGCAAAAGATATGAACAATTTTCAAAAAAGAAAAGAGTTGCAAACTATTAACAACTATGTGAATAAATGCTCTGAGATATTTAAAATTAATAAATAAGTCACTAATAATAAAAGATATTCAAATCAAAGCAACTCTTAAGTTTTATCTACTATCTAGCAAATTATCCAAGATAACAATTGTGGGGTCCCAATTGGGGAAAAGCCATAATAGACAGTAAGAAGTAAAAATACATAAACTTTAAAACTCTGTGAAAGGTAGAAACCTGGACATGGTGACCTGTTAAAAATTGTAATTTAGACACTGAGTCATAACTTAGATACTGTGAGCAATGAAAGCCATAACACGGACACAGTGAACAGTTCATGTCCAGTACACAATCTTGTGTTTGGGCATTTACCTGTCAACACTGACTTACCACCCAAGCTTGGAAATTAACTCATTACTAAGCAGAAACCCAAAATATCCACCAATTAGTAGTGATATGCCCTAAGACTCCTCCTCCTTTTGTCTGATTTCTATAATTACCATGGGAGTTTGGGGGGGGGCGGGGTCTTCACAGAGATCCACCATTGGTCTGGCTACCACCAAAGATTATTACAGACCAAAGGTTATTACACTCTTAGCAGGGATCCATCATTCTGCCCCAATATAAGTAATCCAATTGATTAAGCTACTACCTATTATCAATCTGGAGCTCCTTTGGCCTCTTCCTTTCATGATGAACTTGCCTCACTGTTTGAGGAGGGAGGCACAAATTTCCCCAGGTGGGGGAATTCCAGAACTTACAACAATAAATGGAAAAAGCCAATGTTGGAGGGGCTTCAGAAAGATAGGAACATGAATACACTATTTGTAAAGCTTTGTAGTGGTCCAAATATTCTAGAAAGAAATTTGGAATTATGGCTTTAAAAATTAATAAAATGTCCATACTCTACGATCTCACTTTGATTCTATTGATAGGCATACCCTCCAAGGAAATCAGTCAGAAATAAAGGCCCCATAAATACCAAAATATAAATAGTAGCACTTTTTGTGAAAATAAAGTAGATGACCATCAATTAGGGGATAACTAAACAAATTATAGTATATGAAATTAATGAAATATTACTGCACTTTAAATAAATTTTAAGAATTCAGAAAAACACAGAGGATTTGCATGAACTGGTACACAACAAGCAGATACGGAAAAAACCAATATACACCATAACAGTGTAAGAGTTGAAAGAACTAAAAAAGGGAAACTGAATGTTGTATAATTTAATAATAAAACTTGGTCCTGGGGAAAGGAGCTCCTCTTTGCAAAAACTCTGAGTATAGAATACTGCATATACTGTCAAACTTAGTTAATGTGTTAATTCCTTTTGCTGAATTGCTTTTTGTCTCTTGTTATTCTTTGTTTCAAGGGATAACTCCAGAGGTAGGTAGAGGATGAACAGAAATATATTTGGAAATGATAGTGTTCGAATAACAAAAGTTAACAATAAAAATTTTTGAAATCTCATTTGCTTGATAAATTCCCTGGATGTCCACACTAATCTCTTTGTGGCTCAACATTTTCTTTTCATTAGAATTTTCTGTATTCTCTCTTTAGAACTTCATTCTTGAGAGGCACCCATTCTTCCTATGTTGATTTGCCTGTAGATTTTTAGCCCATAAGATCCCATCTATGCTTTCTCTGGATCCTTTGAAATCTGCGTTTCCGAAATGTCAGATTATTTCAAGCTATTCTCTTGTCTGCTCCTTCCACCCAAAGTTCATGTCATTTTCGACTACATATGGTTTTCTCTGGGCCGCCTAAAAGCAATTTGGTCTTGAGTCCTCTAAAATGCATTGTCTAGAATCTAGAGAACTTCACCTAAAGAACCACTATACCCATTTAACAAAAACCAGAGTGCCTCTGTGCTAAAATTAAATCTTTCTGATTCCCATGACAGGACAGAGATCAAAGCCCTCCTTTAGGGGTAACTATCTATTTTAGGGTTAAATTCATGTAGGATTCTCTCTGGTTTAACCATGCTAAGGGATTTGGGGCTAGGTCAATGGTCTCCTACCAAATAGCCAACATTCTTATCTTTATTATGCATATCTGTCTGTAGAAGAATGGCAATTAAGCTATATAGTTAAGAAACAGTATGGGCTGCTAGGTGGTTGAGTAGATAGCATGCCAGGCCTGGAGTTAGCAAGACTCATCCTCCCCAGTTCAAATCTAGCCTAAGATACTTACTAGCTGTGTAAACCTGGGCAAGTCGCTTAACCCTGTTTGTCTCAGTTCTTTATCTGTAAAATGAGCTGGAGAAGGAAATGGCAAACCACTCCAATATCTTTGCCAAGAAAACCCCAAATGGGGTCATAAAGAGTCAGACAAGAGTGAACCAACTGAACAACAAAAGTCTATAGCAGTATGGTTGTTTTTCTGATGTATTTTGGTCTGTAAAAATGAAACAAAAAAATACAACACAATCTCCCTACATTATAACAATAATCATTACTTATTATTATTTATTAATAATAAAGATGATTAATATTGCTGGTTAATTATTATTAATAACATTGTTATTATTTCTGGCTTATGAGTTTAAAATATATGCCTTTAAAATAAATTTCAGTCACGCAGTTAAGGTTGTGAAAGTATGATGAGCTTTGTAGAAAAGAATCAGGAACATAATAAAAATTAATTGCGGGTTACATGGTTCACTTACCTTAACAGCCAAAAGGTTGAGTCAGCAGCTGCAAAGATGGGGTAAATCAGTTGATAAAACGCTGGAAAAGCACAGGCACTTGGTTAGGAAAGGACTTGGGTTGCTTAAAAACCTTCAGAAAAACACAAAGGTACCAACAGAAGATGTAATACCTCAGTTTCAGCAGAATGAATACAAGAAGTAAACAATGATGCAACATACAGAATCACAGAATAGAAAAGTTGTCAGGGGATCTTAGCAGCCACCTTATGCAACCCATGTCAAAGGAAGCCCTATGACAACATACCTAACAAATGGCCAACCAGCCTATACTTGAAGAACCCCAATGGGGGACAACCCACCACATTCAGTTAGTCCTTTCTGATTTTGGACAGCTCTAATTGTCATCAAGTTTCTTCCTGACAGCAATCCTAAAATGGTCTCTTTGCAACATCTATCCATTTGTCCTGGTTTTGCCCACTGGAGCCAAACAGAACAAGTATAATCCCCTCTCCCATGACACTCCTTGTAAGACAGCATGGTAAACATGAGTTCAAATCCTACCTCAATTACCAGCCGAGTTACCCTGAGTATGTCACTTAACCTCTTTGACATTCCATTTTCTCTTAAGTAAAGTGGGAAAAAAAAGAAGAAAGAAAGAAAAAGAATTTAAGCACCTACCTTGTCAAGCACCGTATTAGGTGGTGGGGATATAAGTACAAAGGTGAGAGAGTTCCTACCTTGAAGGAGCTTACATTCTAACAGGGAGAGAAAATAGATATGGGAGTGTTGTGCCTACGGAAGAGAAATATGGTATAGAGAATCTCAGAGATGGAAAGTGAAATCATTGGAGAGGAAAGGGAAGGGAAGGGGATAAGGATTTATATAGCACCTACTAGATACCAGGCACTTGGCTAGGAGGTTCTTTTAACAAATATTATATAATTTTATCCTTATGACAACACCGGGAAGTAGTTACTATTATTATTTCCACTTTGCAGGTGAGGAAACCAAGGCAAACAGAGGTTGAGTGACTTGCCCAGGATCACACATCTGGTAAGTGTATGAGGCTAAATCTGAACTCAGGTCTTCCTGATTCTATGTGTCGTACCCTTCAAATATCAATGGTAGCACTGATTTGATTATTGCTTCCAAAGCAAAGTACAGAGCGGAGGGTAAGGAAGCTGGACAAAAGTAGGAAGAGTATAATGCACCCTGGCAGAGTGAATGGCTACATGGGATATGAAGGGTGGTCTAAGGCCAGCTAGATTTATTAGGTTAGATGAATTTGCACTCACCCAGCAGCCGGGACAGTTCAGCCAGTCTAAAATGGCCCTTGTGATGATCAAATACAGTTATCCATTCCACATCACAACTTTCCCCACTGAGGCTTTCGATATTTCATGGTTTGGCATAAGAAATTAAATGGGAATTTTTGGAGAGTTTTGCAGAAAGCTGTTACATGAAGGTAACACACAAAACGTTTAGAAACTCATAAATACATAAAATATATGTATATTATTACATAATATCAACCCCAATTGTATAATAAGGTACTGTAAGCACCCCATAAAAAATGAAAAAATTCAGACTTCTCTGGTAAGAATGGAGTCCTACATGTATTTTCCACATCATAGGGGTGCTGTACCCCTAAACTCCATGATGTGGAGGAGATAACTATAGTACATAAAAGGCACTCTGAAAGTCTTAAGGCACTGTATAAATTAGAGCTATTATTATAATTACTCAAACAGAGTTATCATATTTCTTCTCCTCTAGGATAAATAAACTCAGTTCCTTCAACCAGTCCTCCTATGACATGTACTCAAGGACCTCTTTCACCATCCTGTTTGTCCTCTTCTGGACTCTCTCCACCTTATCAATAACATTCCTAAAAAGAAGTGTGTAGAACTGAACATAATACTCCAAATGTAGTCTGACCCAAAGTCTGCATCTGGGGCCAGCTTTAGTTGTCCTGATCTATGTCTTTCCACTGGACCCAGATGGCCCTGGAGGAGAGAGTGAGGCTGGTGACTTTGCACAGCCCTGCCTCACTTAAATCCAACACTCTTTCAAGTCAAGACATCACCTTCCTGATGTCATTGATCCTTCTCGAGAATGAAGGACAAACAACAATGACCTAAACAAAGTAGAAACTCTCCAGCATCCATATTTCTGGAAGTCAAGCCTCCCTCAATGAAGTCCAGGAATCACATTTGCTTTTTTGGCTGTCATATCATGCTGGTGACTCTTCAAAAATGTAGCCCACTAAAAGTTTTTGAAACTTCAAACAATTATATAGCCATGCCTCCCTCATTTTGGACTTGTGAAACTGATTTTGTGAAACCAAGTGTAAGACTTTACTTTTCTCTCTATAGAATTTCGCTGTAATAGATTCAGCCTAGTGCTCTATATAGTCAAGAGCTTTTAGGATCCTGACTTTGTCAATTTCATCGACAAATACATTTTAGTCAAACCTCCTGGCTTTGTGTTATCTGTTAATTCAGTAAGCTATCTATGCCTTAAGTCAATTCATTAATAAAAATGTTACACATCACAAGCCCATCTAATTGTATTGCCATCTAATGAAACCTCTCCATTTTCCCCGCAATAATTGTATGAAATACTTTTTCAAATGATTAACTAAAATCTAGGAAAATTATGTACCCATCATTCCTCTGATCTACCACTTGAATACCTTTGTCACAAGATGGATATAAGGTTAGTCTACCATGGTGTCTTCATTATAATGCCATGCTCTTCGTAATCACCACTTCATTTTTTGGTTGTTTGCTAATTGCTCTTTAATTACTATTTCTCATTTTCTCAAAAATCAAAGTCAAGCTCACTGGCATATAGTTTGCAGATTATATCCTCTTTCCCTTTTTTGGAAATTGGGAAATTTGCCCTTTTCTTTCCTGCCATACCTTTCTCATTCTCCAAGATTTTTTTTCTTTTCTTTTTTTTTTATTTAGAAAGAGGCAATAGGGGTTAAGTGGGTATAACAGGGTATAATAGGGTATAACGACAATGTTGCTAGAAGCTGCTGTGGAGGTGTAAGGCCAATAACACCAGCACACAGGAGGACTACTATCACAGGTTCTTGACCTGCTCTTATAAGGAAAGCAACTTTAAGAGATTAACAATCTCACTTTAATCACTTAGTTCAGGGGGGAAAGCCAGCACCCTGAACTTCAGAGCAAATACAAACAGAAATTACAAACAGAGCAAATAGACACAGTTATCAACAGACAGGCCTCCAGCTGTCTGACCAAAGAATTACATAATTACCAGAAAGAGAGGCACCAACATCTGGGTTTTCAAAGTGTGGAGACTCCAGCGGTTACCCGGAATCTCATCTCATCTGGTCAAATCATAAAGACACTCTTCCAGTGAGTGAGAGGCCCAAACATAAGGCTAACCTCTGAGTTTACATACCCTGTTCAGGGTCAAAGGGCATCATAACCATGAAAGACTCTTGATTCAATCAAAGAAACAAAGGACAGACTCATCAAAGGCCCTTGATTACCTCAGTGCTCCAAAAGCCAAAACAGTAAAAAGGTCCTACCTTAATTACCAACACACAGGGTCACACAGCTAGTATCTGAGGTCAGATTTGAACTCAGGTCCCTCTGACTCCAGGGCCAATGCTCTATTCACTGCTGCCCCTAGCTGCCCCTCCAAGATTTTCTAAATGTAACTAAGTGTTCCTCAGCAATCACATCTGCCAGCAATAATCAGCCTGCCAATACTAGGCAATGAAGTTCAACTAAAGCCAGTTCCTCAAATTCATTGAAGACAGTTAAATGCTTTCTTGGTATATCTTCTTGCTTATATTAGGGATCAATTCCCAGGTAGCTAGTTTTGTTCTGTGGATTCCAATTTAAAGGTTGATCTTTTCGACAGAGAAAAAGAAAGCAAAGTAAGATTTGAACTTGCGTCTATTTTAAATTGTCTTGTCTCTGTCATTGTTCCAAGCATTGCCTCTGTGAACCTCTTTTTTTCCTTAATATAGCTAAGAGAGGGAAAAATTATCCTTAGGCTTTTCTTCACTAACCTGAGCTCATTCTGAGCTTTGGCATCCCCAACCATATGTTAAGAGTACTGTGTCACACTATATATATTTTAACATTTTAAAGTTAGTTGGTGAGTTCTCTGTGCATTCATTTGGTTATCTCCCCATTTTTCCTCCCAGAATTCTTTCACTCTTTGTCTTCAGAATTTCATTCTCAAGTATTCAGTTGGTCCTGATTTCTTCTGCAGAAACTTAGTCTTGGGATCTTCCATCCTTCCTCTGAACCTTCCTTTCCCCAAATCCATGGCTTCAGTCAGACTTACTCAGATTTCTTCTCCTTCTCTATCATAAAATGTAGGAGGTATTAGTCATTTCCACCACCAAGAGAAAAATAGAAGAGAAGAAAAGAAAGGAAAAAAGAATCCAGAAGATACTCTTTCCACTTGTTGTTTCCTCCATGGTGACAGGAAGGGGCGAGCAAAAGAAGGAGGAAGAGAAAAAAGGAGAGGAAGAAGTTCCAACATGTAGCTAAATAATGGAAGTTCCCCATAACTGCTACCTGGATTCTATTTCTGAAATACTTTGTTTTCAAATTCATAATTTCAAAACTCATACCTCTGTGCTAGGGTTGTGATCTGTTTCCCAAACTAAATACCCAAACTCATCTACTTCTTCTTTCTGCCCAGTCTGTCCGTAATAGATTTTAATGACAAAATTACTTCTGTTTATTCTTCCACTGCTCTTGACCCAAATGTTCTCCAACATGATTTCTGCTTCATGTTCCTGAATTTCATCACATGATGAAACTTTCTTAATATACCCATTCAGAACAAGATTCCATTCCCGAGTTTTATTCCATCAAGTCTCAGTGATACCTGTTAAGTCAAATATGTGTTTTTAGATTAGGAACTCTGGTTGTGGAATCATGAAAAAATCATTTCTGCTCTCTAAACCTCAGCTTTCCAGTTTATAAAATGAGCATAACAACACATATGGTATAGTGAGAAATGCCTGGGACTTGGAATAAGGAGATCTGGGTTCTAATCTTTGTTCTGACACTTTACAAACTGTGTGACCTCAGGCAAATCACTTCACCTTTTTGTGTAACAGCTTCGTTATCTATAAAAATGAGGACGGTATTCACAGTAGTAACAGCAAACGTTTATTGTCTCATATATACTTTATCTCAGTTGAGCCTCACAATAACCCAATAATTTAAGTATTATTAGGCTTATAATATAAATTTCACAGTAAGAAAACTGAAGTTGGGGCAACTTAAGTGACTGTCCCACAGTCACACAAATAATGGTTTGATGGCAACACATGGTAGTTGGAACTAGCCCACCCAATTCACAGGTTAGCTGTGAGAAAAAAAATTTATAAATCTTAAGCCTATATAAGATTCACAGGATGGGGCAGGGAGAGGAAGGATAATTAAGCTGAAACTTGAAACAAAACAAGAATTATATGTGGCAAAGAGTTGGAGGGATTACATTCCAAGCATGGAGTATATGTAGCAGTTGTGAGAATGCATGGAATTTGAGAGACGAGAGTGTCAGGCCAGCTAGGTGGTGCAGTGAGTAGAGCACTGGTACTGGAGTCAGGAGGATCTGAGTTCAAATATGACCTCAGTCATTTGACACACTTACTAGCTGTGTGACCTTGGGCAAGTCAACTTAACCCCAATTGTCCTGCCTTCCCCTTTCAAAAGGAAAAAAAAGAGATGAGAGTGCCAAGTTCAAAGAACAACCAGTAGTCCAGTTTGTCGACAACTTCAATATGGCCAAACAAAAAATAAACTTGGAAAGGATGGTGAGAGCCAGACTGTGGCCAGGCTAAGGTGTTACTTTATTTTCCAAGAGAGAATGGAGAAACTGATGTTTTTTGAATGAGGGTATCATAGTCAGACTTGTGATATAGGAATAATATTTTGGCAACTGTATAGAAAATGAATTAGAGAGGGAGAACATAGGAGACAAAACAATTAAAAGTTTCCAGGTGAAAGGGTGAAAAGCTCCAGGTGAAAGAAGATGAGGATTTGGACCCAGGTTAGAGCTGTTTGAATGGAGATCCATTGTATTGTAAAGTACTTTGCTTTGCAAACTTTAAAAAACCTTAAAGTACCACATTAAAATGCCAGTTATTATTTCATAACTACAATAGCAAAATCTGGGCAATATATGTTTTTGGCATATACAGGTCATGTATCTATTTTGTATTTACTTAAATGTATATATGCTAAATCCTGCCCAGTCCCAAGTACAATGCACATTCCTGAGGGCAGGACTGTTTTGCACTCCCACTTGCCCCCCTACCCCTTCCCAAATCTATATCCTCAGCATCTACCACAGTGCCTAGCTCATGCAAGGTATTGTGTAAATGTTTGTTGAATTGGATCGAATTTAGCTGAATTGAAACACAACGGGGATAGAGTCAAACGTCTTACAAATCCAACATACAATCCTACTGTCAATGGGATGCAGGTCATTTGCATGCTTGTTGTTTTCATTTTCTAGCCCAGTGCTACTTGGAGGGATGCCTCTTTCGGTCCTTTGAAACAATAAAATCATCATTTCCATTGCAAAATTCTGAGCCTAATAGGAATGCCAGAGACGTTGAGAGAGCTCTTCAATTCTACCAGGAGCAGGGCTTTGTGAAACAGCATAATAATGCCACAGAACACTCCAAGGAGGGAGCTGTCACCATATTCATCCTGGGGAGGTGCATGAGGAACACCTTATTAGAAAAGATTTTCCTACCACCTCCCAGCTGTTACTGGAGGCAGCCCAGTTTCTGAATCAGCTACTTAATCTGTTGATTTCCAGTGCATCTAGAATCAATAAAAAATACAGCAGTAATAGGCTTCGTTTTGCAATATGTGAATAACTGATTTGCATGGATTCTGGAAGGGGATCTTCAGAGAAGCACTATGGGAATTCTTCCTCCACTTTTCACTACAGGCAGCTAACTAAGAGGAGAAACCATTATAAATCCATTAATCAACCTGATTTTTTCTGTCCAGGGCACATCAGGAGGAAAAAAAAACCTTTAGGCAACAAAGTGCGTAAAGAAGGAAACCATGCATCTGCTGGTCCTGTGGGGGAAAACCTCATAATCTCTTGTCCTTATATGACATTTCTCCAAAAACTTTTTTAGAGTCCTGCCATAGCTCTTATTTAACCTTAAAATATCTCAATTAGTTAAAATTGGAGGTACTACATTATCCCTATTTTGTGGATATGGCATTTGAGGCCCAAAGGAATAAAGTAACTTCCCAAGGAGGCAGAGCAATTTCAAAGCAGAGTTTAGGTTGGCTTGCAGGGCTCAAGAATGCCAGCCTGGTGATCTTTCTCATTCCCCCTATTTATACCACCACCCTTAACCTCTGCAAAAAAAGGGTTCTGTGAAGCAAACTTTTTCCACCTCCACGTGCTCTATACTTGGGAGAATAGAGAACTGAATTTAAGACTATTGAATGAAAGAATAAGTTGGGGCACATACCATCAAAACATTGACTGAAAATTGGCCAGTTATGAGTACAAGGAACATAACACTAGAAAAAGACTTTAAATGGAGATCATCTAGTTGAACACCCTCATTTTTTTTTCAGATGAGGAAGCAGAGGCCAAAAGAGGTGGAGCAATTTTCCCCAGAATAACCCAACCACTAGAGACGTTGACCTCCTGACTCCCTAAGAAGTCCTCAGTTTAGTCAATCCTATGACATCTCTCAGATACCAACTGATTTAATTGTTTAGTTGTGCTTCTCCTTTCTACCAATGCTGCCCTCCCCCAAAATAATAACTTGAATTACTTTTTTGACTGATGACAGCTGCTGATCTTTCATCATGTAGGGATACAACATTCATTCTCCTTTCATTACCTTTGAAACATTCCACTCATCCTTGGCTACATCCTTCATTTTTCTACTTCTGCTTCTATATCATATGGTTGTTAAAAAATAAGTCTTGTAGAAACTTTAAATTTTTTTAATCATCTTCAATATTTCTGAAACTCAGGGTTAAATCCAAAAAGTAAACCCTCAACCAATGAGAAGACACAGTCCAGGATCAAAAGGAAAGGATAACAAATAATTTCCTTACCTCCATTACTGTTTAGTCCAATATCTCTACATGATCTTTCCACTAGATTTAAGGTTAATCCAGTTTCATAATGTTAGATTGTGTCTATATTAATTTTTCAGCATCCCAGCATTTTATACTGAGTTATTAAAATCACTTTCATCTTAAACAAGAGTGGAAGCAAAAATGAACTTCATTATAAACCTTTCTGAATATTAATATAGGTTCCCTCATTTCATAACTTCACAAATTCTGTGAATCAGGAAAAGGGTTTTGATTAGCTCTTTCATGAAGAACATTTCTTTTTTGTGTTGCCTGAAGTACAAAGAATTTAAGTGGTATGTTCAAGGTCAATTAGTCAACTAATTAAGTTCGTACTATGTGCAAGACAGTGTTAAGCACTAGGGAGACAAAGAAAGACAAAAGCATAGTCCCTGCCCTCAAAGAGCCAGTGAAAACGAATGGAACCGGGAGATGGAATGTCTTGTATGAGGAACAGCCAGTAGGTCAGTATGTAGCTGGATCACAGAGTGCTTGGAGGGGAGTCATGTGTTTATCAAATGAGAAAGGTAGGAAAGGGTCAGATTGTGAAGGGCTTTAAATGCCAAAGGACTTTTTGTTTGATCCTGGTGGTGTTAGGGAGCTTCTAGAGATAAATAAGGGTTACCATGATTAGACCTAAAAGTTAAGAAAATTACTTTGGGTCAATGAGTGCAAGATGAATTAGAGTGAGGAGAGACTTGAGGCAGAGAGACCACAAACAAATTGTGGGTGTTTAATAAATACTTATTTATTGGTACAATCAGCAATGCATGATATAGGCAACTATTGAAAGCATCTATGTCACGGGAAGTCAAGAAAAATCTATATAAACTGAAGGAGATAGGACAGGCATCGTTAAACATGTGAGCCTGATGGATTGGCAGGATCTGGATAGTCAAGAACGAGGAAGGACTTTCCAAAGAGGGAAGACAGCATGAGCAAAGGCATGTTTATATGGTTATATGTGTGTATGTGTACTCTGTATGTATTAATATTTGAGCTGATGTAACTGGCTGAATAAAAAAATTTACAGCAACGTAATTGGACATGAATCACCCCTATTTTTCCCCTCTCCCTGTTAACAGAAGAGGACGTAGGATAGTAATTAGTTAGGAATATTAAAATTGTAATTCTTTTAACATTCTAACATTTCCCAATAAATTTAACCATGCTTGTTTTCTCCCTTGCCTCCTCCCTCTTTTTTTTCTTTTACTAAAACCATTGTTTGATTTTAGAGTCTACACTGATTGATTTTCTGCTCTTGTGATTGAATTTCTTTAAGCAATGGGGAGCAGGTGCTTAGGCAGAGTGGGTGTATTAGGAATGGAAGTAGCAACAAATATTGAAAATAAATTTGACAACCATGCTTACCTCAACCAGATAAACGGCAGAGATATTAGGAATGACAGCCTGTAGCTAATATTTATAGGTGTTCCTTGATATGATTTTGGATATTAGATTCTAGCCTGAAGTAATCTTTCCTTCTTGCAATATAGTAGTTTGAGTAGTTATCATATCTCTCATAGTAGAGTGTAAGCTTCTTCAGTGGAAGAGAGCTGCCTTATTTTTCTTTGTACCTCCCCAAGTGATTTTTTTGAACATTTATTTGTGGAGGGGGCTTATGGTTTCATTGAAAAAGGAAACTCTCAGTGAGGAAACTCCCTCCACAGGGCAGATTGGTACTTGCCCTCTGATTTCTAGTCTTAGAGAGTTGCTTGGAGGCACTAAGAGGTTAAATGACTTGTTTAGGATTACACAACTTGAACCCACTTTTCCCTGACAATAAAGCCAGCTCTATAAACACTATGCCACATTACCTTTGACCTTCAATATTTTGTTGCTATTCAATCATTTCAGTTACTTCTTCATGACCCCATTTGGAGTTTTCTTGGCAAAGATACTGGAGTGGTTTGCTCTTTCCTTCTCCAGCTCATTTTACAGATGAGGAAACTGAGGCAAACAGGTGTTTCACAAATAACTCATGGGAGGCACTGGAGTTTTTGCACTCCAGCCTCTAACAGGTTCACTCTTGATCTGATTGAACAGGAAGATGGCTTCAGAGGGGTTAATAATCTTAACTTATTCTAGTCTAGTCTTTTCAATGGGAGTTGGCTAATAATGGGTGTATCAACAATTATAGGTATAATATCAGCAGGAGACATCCATAATTGGCCAAATAGTTAATTCCTGAAGGAAAAGCAAAAGGATATAAAAATGCTTCCCCTCAGGGGACCTTCTAAAAATTATGCTTTTTAACCACATGAAATTTGACATTGCTTCTCTCTCAATATATTCGATTCACATATAACTTACCAGAAGATTCGAGTCATGGCCTTCTACTTGTTAACTGTATGACTTTATCAATTACCTCTATGGGCTCATTGTCTTCATTTGTGGAACAAAGAGGTTAGACCAAATGATGTAAAAGGTCCTTTATAACTCTAAATCTATGAATGGTGTTTTCTGGGAACCAGAATTTCCGTTGCAACCCTTCTTATTGAAAATCTGTCTAAAATATATCAGGGCACTTTACTTTAATGGCCACAGTCTATTGAACAGAAGAAAATCTTTCTTGGATGGTTGAGATTTCACAACACTTCACTATAACAGGTCTGAACAACCACGATTACCTTGGTACAAGTCAGGAGATGTGGAAGGTGTGGGCTGGCTGACTGTACTGTCCTTATACCATGTGAAGTACTTTGTAAATCTTAAAGTGTTGCATAAATTCTAGGTATCACTATTATTATCACCTTTGATTTCAAGGAAATCACTTAACCTCTCTGGGCCTCTGTTTCCCCATCTGCAAAAATGAAGGGTGGGACTAGGTAAGCTTCTAGGTCTCCTCAAGGTGTAAATCTATGATCCAGGGAGCATTTTGAAAATTTTTTTTGAAAAACTAAACCTCTTTCTCCAAAATGTTTTTGTCACATGTCGTTTTCTCAGAATGAAAGTACCATAAAAAATTGCAGTTAACGGCAAGTTCTCGTTAGTTGGTTTCCATTTGAAAGATAGAGTGGTGGAGGATAGAGAGCACTAGATTTAGAATCAGGAGGGCCTGAGATAGAACCCTACTTCACATGTTTTTGGTTGTTGTTGTTCAGCTGTGTCCAACTCTTCAAGACCCCATTTAGAATTTTCTTGGCAGTTACTTGGAGTGGTTTGCAGTTTCCTTCTCCAGCTCATTTTACAGATGAGGAAGCTGAGGCAAACAGGGTGAAGTGATTTGGCCACGGTCACACAGTAACTTTGAGTCTGAGTCTAGATTTGAACTTATAAGGATGAGCCTTCTGACTTCAGACCCGGCATTTTATCCACCATACGCCTAGCTGCACAGTTCCGATACTTATGAGTTTGTAATTCTGAGCAACTCACTACCTGAGACTCAATTTCTTTATCTGTAAAATGAGGATAATAATATCACCTACCTTACAATATAGTTATGGGAATTAAACTAGATAAGACATGTAAAGTGTTTTGAAAAACTGAAATCAGTATGCTGACTCAAGGTTTTAATGTAGTTTGGACTTTGGAATGAAATCAGATCAAATCTAATTAGCATCTGCACCAGTAATAACAAGTTGTGCAGTCTCCATGTTCACTTAAGTAGAGAGATTAAAAAAATATGTTTTTCTCCACAAAATTTTTTTAAAGTCTATTGTAGCTTAAAACTGAAATAATGTTTTTAAGCTACAGAAATTCAAGTGTTGAGTTTTTGGGAACACAACTGAACTTCTTGAAGTCTTGGTAGATGCAACTCCTAAAATTCCATTTCTCCAGCACAGCCAACCCAGATTGAAAAGTACATACCAAATAAATAGTTTTCAGTTACAGTTACAGTCTTCCTCATACTATGTGTTCTCTCATGCACAACAGTAAGCTCTGTTTAAGACATCTATTCTCCTAGGAACTTTTCCTTCCATTCCTACCTTAGATTTATGTACACAGTAACCAACATACTACAGTATTGACAATTTCTGAATGGCCTTGCCATCAGTTTACAATAAAAGGAGGTTTCTAGCATAAATGCAGCATCATGGTTTGCTTGGGGAGAAGTTAGATTTTCAATTAGTGCTTGTGAGTAGCTAGCTGATGGAGCTTTCACTGAAAGCTGGAAACTTCCTTGCTACAGAGTCTTTGTATTAAAAGAGTGAGATGATCCTTGGATGGGGTAGGAGAATGGTGAAAACTGTAACAGTTTACATGCTAGTAACCACTACACAGAAATGGGCACTGCTAATCAGCCTTTTTGTAATTTAAGCAGGAGGTATATGAAAAATAAGTAATATTTTACAAAGGGAATTCTCAGGGTTCATTCCTTGCCATTACATATCTGGCTCACTCCTATCTTCTCCCCCTTTACTCATCCATGCACGCACACATAGCTGATACCAACAGCAGTGGTTACTACTTGTCTGTCAACATAAGTAGAATATAAGCTTTTTGAGGACATGGGCTGAATCATTTTGTCTTTGTACCCCTGGTAACACATAGACACGGTGTAAGTGTTTAGTGACTGATTTTTAAATATACACTGAATGTAAAGTACCAAACTAGGCAGAAAGGGAAAATATGTTGTTTGGTTGATCAGCTGTGTCCAATTCTTCTGACCCTTTTTGGTGTTTTCTTGGCAAAGATGGTGGAGGGGTTTGCCATTTCCTTCTCCAGCTCATTTTATAGATGAGGAATGAGACAAATGAAGTTAAGTAATTTCCCCAGAATCACACAGCTAGTGTCTGAGACAGGATTTGAACTCAGGTCTTCCTGACTCCAGGTCCAACACTCTATCCTCTGTAACACCTAACTGTCCCTCTATAGGAAAAATACCAGAGGAGAAGTAGTGTGGTATAGAATATTGAAGTAAGAGGCAGAAGACTGCCATCTGACATATACGGCCAGGGGAGTATTTAACCTCTCAGGGCTTTAATTTCTTCATCTGTAAAGTGAAAACAATAACATACATAAGAAAATTTAAAGGTTTGGATCTTTGTTGTAACTGGCATTTTCATTTTTTTAAAAAAAAGATGCTTATGGGCCAGGAGGACATAGGAAAATGATCTTGCTCTCTTGGCTTGGCTTTGGTGCTTATTCATGTACACTCTTGGAGGGGCATGCATGAAGACATCACCGTGACTGGTATACCTGTAATGCTCCTGGGCTGTTGACATCTTCTGGCAATGTCATCACACTGCTCTTACTAGACCTGTTCCCCTAGCATCAAACTGTCGCTTTCCTAGTGAGCATCAAAGCTTCATTGATTCTCATTAGGCATCACGGTTCTGCTCTCTACTGGGCTTTTGCTCTGGTATTTAGCTGAGATCAGAATTGTGTGATGACCATCCTCATTCCTGTTTGCAAGGGCACAGTTGATTGAAAAGCATCTCCTTGATGAAAAAAGACTGATGACTCTTTAGGTATATCTAAGAGACAGCTGAATAAAGAGCTGGATAGGGTGCGTTCAGGATAAGATTAAGTCTCTTCTGGGGCAGCTAGGTGGTGCAGTGAATAGAGCACCAGCCTTGGAGTCAGGAGGACCTGAGTTCAAATCCAGCCTCAGACGCTTGACACATTTACTAGCTGTGTGACCTTGGGCAAGTCACTTAACCCCAATTGCCCTGCCTTCCCCCCTGCAAAAAAACCAAGCAAACAAACAAAAGAAATAGAAGGCACAGAACCCTTCAAATACTTGCAATCTAACTGGAGGGACAATATATGCTCTAGAAACAAATCAAGCATATTTTCAGAACAGCATAAAGATCTGCAACATAATGTAAGCAGAATGAAGAGATCCAAAGGAGATCCAAAGTAAAACTGAAGTAGCAGAGTATCATTCCAGGCAGACTTCCTAGCGGAGGGGTTTTTGGTAGCAGATTTTGAAACAGGAAGGCTCACAGGGTTCCTCATAAAGATGAACAGGATAGGCATGCCAGTGAGGCAGAGCATACGAAAAAGGCATACAGGATGGCACAAGCAAATTGGGAATGTAGAATGGCAAGATCAGTCTGGCTGGTGCCAAAAGTCCATGCTGAGAAATAACAAGAAGTGAAATTCAAATACAGAAGAGCACTCCAATTGATAAAGGATCTTGAGAACCAGGCACAGGAATTTGACACTTATTTCACAGAAGCCTCTATGTACTTTGAACAGGAAGATGACAAAATGAAAGCGGTGTTAGGAGGAAGATTGGTTCCAGTGGATAAAGTGCTAGGCCTGGAATCAGGAAGACCTGAGTTCAAATGTGGCTTCAGACACTTACTAGCTATGTGACTCTGGGCAAGTCACTTAACTATATTTGCCTCAGTTTTATCATCTATAAAATGATCTGGAGAAGAAAATGACTCCAGTATCTTTGCCAAGAAAACCCCAAATGGGGTCACAAAGTGTCAAACACAACTGAAAAATGACTGAATAACAAGAGACTGGAAGATCTCATATATGGAAAATGTTGGGATTGTTGTTGTTTAATTCTCTTTCCTTTCCCTTCTTACTGCTTTCTCTTTTTCTCTCCTTTCTATCCATCTCTCCTCTTTTTTTTCTTTCTATTTCTCTCTTCCTCCCCCCCCAGACCCTACCTTCTCTCCACTGCTCAACACACTGGTCTAAAATGCAGTCTTTTGGGGTGAAGAGATAAACGGCTTTGAAAATACTCTCCTTTCTCAAAATTGATTTACATTTAGCATTTTCATTCCCATTGCTATTTAACTTTGCTAAAATTGTTCTGCCCTCCATTGCTATGGTTTTTTAACATTAGGTACATTTTCATTAGTCCGATCATTCTCAGGTTAGCTTTGTGAAGGGAAACATTTTTAAAGTTACATCCAACCAATAAACAAGAGCCCTGAAATTTTTAAAAAGCAAATGAGATACTCCAACTTCTTTGCAGAGATGTTTTCAAAGGATATTTTTGAGATAATTACTTCTGCAGAGAAATATTGTGGAACTGACATTTCTGAGGCTAGGGTCACTGGATCACAGATTTTGAGTTGGAAGGAATATTAGAGGTTATCCAGTCCAAATTCCTAATTTTTCAGATAAGAAAACAGAGGCCAAGAGAAACTTAAGTGATGTGCTTAAGGTCATGCAGTTAGTAACAGAGGCAAATTATACCCCTGATTCTCTAACTCCAAATCCCCTTTGGGTATAGTTCTTTAGAACTTGGGGTAGTATCATGGGAATTATTGGATACTCCCTGATCTAATACACTGTGGTTCCTTACGATGTAATTCAGTAGTCAAAGTACCTTCCTTCAAAGTGCTTTCAATAGAATTTCAAAATAGAACCACAGATTCATTCCATTGGTTTTAATTCTTCTTTGCCACATGACTAACATGAAAATATGTTTAATGTGAATATATAGAGGGACTATATTAGACTGCATGCTGTCTTGGGGAGGGAGGAAGGGAAAGAGGGGGAAAAATTTAAAACTCAAAAGCCTGTGGAACTGAATGTTGTAAACTAAAAATAAATTTAAAAAAAATAAAATTTAAAAAAAACCCAAAGTGCCTATGAAATCATCTCTGCAGATTTTGGGGAACATGTGTATCTATCAGTATATAATAAATTTTTTAAAATTAAAAAAAAAATAGAACCACAGAAAGACAGAGCCAGTGAGGAGACCAAGCCAAGAACTAAAGTCTCATGATTTCAATTCCAATGCTCTTTCCACTAAACCAGGCTATGTAGGCTAAGTGCATATACACACATATACATATGCATATATATGAATATTTATATATATATAGGTATATGTACATGTGTATAGATATAGATATGTTACTCCTGCTCCCTCAGTTTATATTCCAGCCAAATTGATCTATTAGTTTCCCATATCAGATTTCCCTCTCCAGTCTCTGCCACATGCATCATCTGCACACCTACACACACATACACACACACACACACACACACACACTTGCAATGCTCTGCGCCTCAGAATTTCAAGTTTCCTTCAAGATTCAATTCAGTTATCATTTACTAAAAGATCCATTTCTTAACCACTCCCCTCCACACATAGGTGCAAATGCTTCCCCCAACCCACCCCCAGATAAAGCTTGACATTTATTTTATATATTATGACTGTATTTATGCTGCATGCCCCAAGTAGAATGTAAGCTCCTTAAGGGCAGAGATTATTTTGTTTTTGTCTTTATGTCTGTAGGATCTTCCCAGGGGCATCTAAGGATGAAACTAGAGGGACAATAAGTAAATAAAAGATGGGGAAAAAAAACCTGAGAATGTTTTTATAACGAATTCTTTTTTGCCACCAAGGACACTGAACCCATCACGTTTGGGCTTGAACATCACAGTCCCACATGTTCTTATAGAAGAAATAGAAATGGAACCAAAATAGAGACAGGAGGGGAAAAAAAAGCAGTGAAATGAGACAAAGTATAAAAAGAGAGGATTCATGATAGAAGCAACACAATGTTGAGAGCATTGAGATGTTGACATACAAAGCATCTGAAGGAGGGGAAGTTACCAAATGAATGAGGAAAAAACAAATTTCAGACTTCATTACTGCCACGAAAACAGTGACCAGGAGCACATTGGAGACTACTGTCCATATGGCTGTGTATATAACATTTTAATGAGAATAATCTTCCTAAGCCTTAAGAGCCTTCTTGATGAGGGTATTATGAGGGCAAGATTTTGCAGGCAAAATTAGAAATTAGACCACATCTTTTCCATTACACAACTGACTAAAGAAATGTTGAGAATATAAAGGTCTCACTGTTGATGATAAAAGAAAAGTATTTGATTCAGTAGAATAAAATGCCTCTTAAAAGCTCTTCAACAACTTGTCTCCTGTGCATAATAAAAATTATGCAAGACTGCTAGGAATATATAACACTAGAGATTACTTTTTTCCATAACCTTCTGATATTATCAGGTAAGGCATAAAGCAGAGGGATATGTGTACATGTGTATGTATGTATATGTGTGTATGTGCATACATGCACATGTATGTGTGCACCAAAGATATTTGCCAGTCATGGAAAAGATCTAATTTGGAGTACAGATTAAGGAGGGCTTCTCTATAGATAGTGAGGTCCTCCAGGTTTTCTTGTTTTCACAGGATACTGAGTTTATTTTATTAAGTCCAAGAATATTGCTGAATCTACTAAATGAGATCTATAATCCCTCAAAAGAGTTTGACCTAACTATTCATCAAGGGGAAAAAATGCATAAAGAATGCCCATTGTCTGGACTTATGATAAGAAGTTGCATCGACAACCTGTAAAGCTGGTACATCAGTATGGACAGACAGTGAGTTGGACCTAGAATTGAACAAGAAGAGGGAAGTAGGTTGGATTGATTTTGGGGAAATCGTATGAATTAGTTAATTTAGATGAATAGCCCTAATCTTCTCCCTGAAACGAAGATCAATAACGGCATTGGAGGGAATATCCATATGGAGGAGGTCATGGTCCCATTTGAAAATATTCATATTTCCTATGCACATAGCAGGCAGGTAGTAAATGCTTGTTGAATGAATAAAGTTGTCTTAATGCATTAAATGGCATCAATGCTGTGACTATTTGATAAAGCTAACCAGGACTAACCGTTTATATAGCTAATAGTCAGCATATATTTTGCTTCAAGGTATGTAGCTGGGAATGAGCCTGGAGATGTTTGATGAGAAATATAGCAACCATACCATATTCATTGAAAAAGATGTGTATATTTGATCTCCTAGGGAGATCAAAAGAAAAGTGTGAGATGATCCCTACCAAAGAGTTTACCTTGTGGGAAGATGGATTTGGAGTCAGACGACCTGAGATCTAATCTCACCTCTGTTACCATCTACTATCCAGTTTACCTTGGGCTAGTCACATAACCTATCTTGACCTCTATTTCTTTATCTGTACAATGAGAGGTGGGACTAGATGACTGCTAAAGTTCCTTCTAGCTATTACGCTCCTATGGTCTTGTAGTCAGCTTATACCACCTACCTTCACAGCTGATCCCCAACCCTCTCCTCATTCTTGGCCTGACCACAGCTATACTACATGGCAGATAGCACATCCCTATTCCAAACAGTTTAAAGGGAGCAATCTGTGACAGAGGGAAAGTGACCCCAAGAAAAGGGCATGACAGCCACAAGCCTCTCTGGGAGGTGTCAGCCTATTACCAGATAAAAGAGTGCCTGGTGTTATGCTGAGGGTGTGGGGGATTAGGTTAGGGAAGGATCCTGAACATCCTCACCTGGGACAAAGCCCGGACTGCTAGTTCTAGCTCTATACATTATATCTGACAAGTGGTCATCCAGCCTTTCCTTGAAGACTCTTAAGTCTTCTTCTAGTTGAAGCTGCCCATTCCAATTTGGAATCACTCTTTTTAGCTTTTTCTTCTATCAAACCTATATCTGCCACTTTGCAGCTTCTATCAACTGCTCCTAATTCTGGTCCCCAGAGCCAAGAAGAACAAGTCTAATCCCACACTAGAGTCTTTCAGATACTTGAAGAGGGTTTCCATGACTCTCCTCCCCTACTTACCCCCAGTATTCTCTTCTCTCGGCTAAACATCTTCAATTCTTTCACTTGATCCTTATGTGAATGAAAATGAGGCCTTTCACTTTCAATGTTGCCTGAAGCTATATGCTCTCCAGTTTATAAACTTCTTTCCTAATATGCAGCAGCCAGATCTCCAGATCTGTGGCTTGACCAAGACAGATCATAGTGGGACTGTGATATGCACCATAAGATCGTACTAGCTTTCTTGGCTCCTGTGTACACTAATCCTATTTTTAATCCACCAAAATTCTGAGATATTTTTCAAAGAAACTTCTCTTTAGCCATACTTCCTCCCTCTGATACTACTGAAATTGACTTTTTGAGCCCAAGAGTAAGATTTTACATTTATCGTTATTTTTGTTTGCTTTGCTTTTGGAGGGCAATTGGGGTTAAGTGACTTGCCCAAGGTCACATAGCTATTAAGTGTGTCAAGTGTCTGAGGCTGGATTTGAACTCAGATCCTCCTGACTCCATGGCCAGTGCTTTACTCACTGCACCACCTAGCTGCCCTACATTTATCATTATTAAAATTTGGTTTTAATAGGCTTACAATAAATGGGTGTCAAGTATGACACTGAATTCTATTCCAATTAGGTCTGGTAGCTCTGATCAAAGTGGAAAGCTGCAGGTTGGAAAATTTATCCTGAGATTATAGGAACTGGATCCTATGAAAACGTGTGCTTTCTGACATACCTATCCTGATAAGCAAAGTCCTAAAGGCAGGACACTCCTAGTGTTAAAGGAGATATTAGATGTTAAGCCTAGCCTCTTTGCCCCAAATCATCCAAAGCAAACTTAACCTACAAGATTTTAGATTTCTTCTGGTCACACTTAATGTCTATGATCAGACATCCACCCATATTCAGCAGGACTTATAGAAATGAGGGGGGAAAAACTACTTGAGGTTCTTTGTGGGTCAGGAAATTTTCTAAAGTACAGCTCGCAAACCTCACTAGTATGTTTACTTTTACTAGCCAGCCAGCCAGACGACACAGTTCAAAGTAAAAGCATAGTAATGAAAGTAGCAATAAGTTAATCTCCCCATAAGTCTTCATCTCATTGTCCCACAAATACACACTCCCTAGGAAGACTCCACAATATAGCCAGTTAGAACGAACAGTTGAAGCACGTGTGTGGATGGGCAAACACAGAGGAATCCTGCAGAATACACCCACAGAGGGCATTCACTCCTCCACTACTGCCGAAGTACTAATGTCTTCTGGTCATCATGCTGCTCTGTGCTAGACCTACTCCCTGATATCTCTGCTTCATCTCCCTGGGAGTTGCTCTCTGCTAATCCTACTGATCATTACTTTGCCACATCAGCAGATCTTCAGATTACCAACAATTTTCAGGGCCACTTAACATTGTCAACCCTCCACTGTAGATGTTGTGGTTATCTCCACTTATGGAAATAGCTTTTTCAACAACTTTTCCAATGCAGTCACCGTACCACCTTACCTAAGCCAGGGAAGGCACATGCATAGCAGATGCCTAGGCTAAAGCTCTTCCACATTTGTTAAATTCTTCTCACTTCTGACTTCCTTAATCCAACTCTGATTTGATTTATGATCAGAATTCCATCTTATTTCTTAGCTCTTACCATTTTTCACTGGCTGGGACAAGTAACTCTAGAGATTTACTTTGTTGGAAAGAAAAGGAGCCAGTGAAATTGTGGTAATTAAGCAGGTTTCAACTTCTTTATTCAATCACATGGCCTGGGCTGGTTGTAATCAACTGAAAAGGCTAATAGCATTTGCTGTCTTTCCCTCTAGCAACAAATCAGGAACCAGTCTCTCTGCTTTCTCTACACTTATAATTGACAAATGGATTCAGATTATTGGATATGTAGTCTACACAGTTTGCCCCTGTGGCATAAGGGAGATACCACTACTGTTCTAGAACAATGTTGGGATAATTTGAGCCAGGGATGATCCAGTCCCAGCCAGAAATTAAAAGTATTCCTCCTCAAAAATTTGTACACAGGATCCCATCACATGTTTCCTTGACATAAAGCTGGGCTATATGAGAAGTAAACAAAACAATAAAGCTGGTCATACAAACAGACAGAATAGGAATCCACCAAAACTGTAGGGTCTGAAAAGTATGGTAGAGTACAAAAAAAAAAAACAGACTTGAAACAATGAACAAGCACCTAGAGATCACGGATGGCTTTTTGTTCTGTGTTTATATCCCCAGTACCTTATGAAAAGACCTACAGATAATAAGCATTTAAGGAAGGAAATAAACATTCATTAAGTACCTACTATGTGGCAGACCACTATGCTAAGCAATTATAAATATTGTCTCATTTAACCTCACAACAAACCTGTAAGGTAGGAGCTGTTATTATCCCCATGAGAAATAAGAAAACTGAGGCAGGTATTGACTAAAATGACTTGCCCAGGATCACATAGCTAGTAAGGATCTAAGGCCATATTTGAACTCAGGTCTTCATGACTCTAGGTCCAGAGCTCTATTAGGTGGCTATACATAACAGGCACCTAATAAATACTATAGGAATGGAATGGAGTCAAAGAAACCAGGTTCTAGTCCAAATTTTGTTAATTACTACTTATAGGCATACCTCAGAGATATTGCGAGTTTAGTTCCAGACTACCACAATAAAGTGAGTCACACAAATTTTTTGGTTTCTCAATGTACATAAAAGTTGTGTTTACACTATACTGTAATCTATTAAGTGTGTGATAGAATTATGTTTAAAAAAACCAACAATGTACATTCCTTAATTAAAAAATACTTTATTGCTAAAAAAAAAAAATCCTAACCATCCTCTGAGCCTTCAGCAAGTTGTAATCTTTTTGCTGGTGGAAGGTCTTGCCTTGATGTCGATGGCTGCTGATTCATCAGAGCCATAGCTGCTGAAGGTTGGGTTAGCTGTGGCAACTTCTTAAAGTGAGACAACAATGAAGTTTGCTGAATCTATTGACACTTCCTTTCAATTGAACACTTCAAGGGTTGTTTACAGGCACACCTTATTTTATTGTGCTTAGCTGAATTGTGTATTTGTGCTTTCTAGATGTTATGTGTTTTACAAATTGAAGTTTGTGGCAACCCTACATCAGGCACGTCTATTGGCACCATTTTTCCAATAGCATGTG
This sequence comes from Trichosurus vulpecula, assembly GCF_011100635.1. NCBI lineage: Eukaryota > Metazoa > Chordata > Mammalia > Diprotodontia > Phalangeridae > Trichosurus > Trichosurus vulpecula. The sequence continues at coordinate 164,418,167 of NC_050580.1, read as the reverse complement.
TTCACTTCATGTCTGTCGCATTTTGGTACTTTTCACAATATTTCAAACTTTTTCATTATTATTATATCTGTTATGATGATCTGTGATCAGTATCTTGGATGCCACTATTGTAATTGTTTTAGGGTACTGTAAACCATGCCATGTAAGAGGGCAAACTTAACTGATAAATGTTGTGTGTGTTCCGACTACTCTACCAAGTGGCTATTCTCTATCTCTCTCCCTTTCCTCAGGCTTCTCTATTCCATGAGACACAACAATATTGAAATTAGGCCAGTTAATAATCCTACAATGCCCTTGAAGTACCTGAGACTAGATTTTAACTCAGGTCTTCCTTACTCAGGGTTCTGATGCTTTAGTCTAAGGGTAGGGAACCAGCAGCCTTGAAGCCACATGGGGCCTTCTAGGTCCTTGGATGCAGCCTTTTGACTAAGTCCAAGTTTTATAGAACAAATCCTTTTATTAAAGGGATTTGTTCTGTGAAGTCTGGATTCAGTCAAAGAGCCACACTTAAGGACCTAGAGGGCCCATGTGGCCTTAAGGCCACAGGTTCCCCACCCCTGCTCTAACCATTTTGCCACCTAGCAGTACCTTTTGGAGATCAGAGTAATAACTTTGCTTATTGTCGGTAATAGCTCATATGGTTCCCTGACCTCGGTCTAGTGGTTAGGATTCGGCGCTCTCACCACCACGGCCCAGGTTCGATTCCCCAGTCAGGGAACCATATGAAGAGGTCAGGGAACTATGTTTTTAGGGGTGGTCAAGACCCTAACATACCAACACTCCAGGTCCTGCTCAAAAGAATTCCAGCCTTCTCACAGCCAAAGAAAGACAAAGTTTATTACAGATTCACCATAATGGATTATCTTAAGAAATCTCACCCTTTGTGACGTTCATTTTCACAAGTGGGCCAGATCCCATCTGAGGTAGATGGAATCTGAGCACCTTCATGGAGGCAAGATGAAACTTATATACAGGAAGACTGTAGGAAGGATCTAGGGTGGTCCTGGGGTGATGGGAGGAGGAGTTTAGGGAGGGTCCTGAGGAGGAGTCTAAGGAGGAGCTTGCTACCTGAAGATAACAGACAATGTAGGGCTAGGCTAGTTTAAGGGTAACAGATTTAGACACAGATACTTTGATAGGATCAAGCGTGGAAACTAGCCAGACAATGGAGGGCTAGGCTAGGTTAAGGGTAACCTAGTCTAGAGATTTGGGCCTAGCGATAATGAAAGGCTTATGGCCTCAGGCAGACGCCTCATCTAGTGGGAATATTCAAAGGGAGTTCAAGGGGACTCCCACAATCTAAACCTGATCAAAAGGAGAACTTAGCTTGGTATTCCAGAGAGGGAGCTTGCTACACTATGAATACCAGAGGGGTCCTCTGTAAGTAGCACCGAGACAGTATCTTAAATTCATATTCCAGGCCCCACAAAGAATAATTTCAGAAAGGACAGTGACTTTTTGTTAAATAGAAAAGAAACATCTTTCCACAGAGAGGCTTCCACATAGACTTATCTGCAATGCAGAGGCTATACTTGGAAAATATTTGACACTCCCCATGGAGGCCAAGAGTAGGGATTGGGAATAAGACAAATAGGTCTATAGACTACACAGAGAAAACACAGAAAATAAACAGCATTCAGGTCTTAATGATTTTATAACAACTGCCTCGGAAGAGAAAAATAAACAAAACATTACATTCGCTTAAATGCATTACCTTTTTTATAAATTGGATTAGCTCTGACAAATTGAGTCTCACCACCCATCTCTTGGCTCTATCCCGAGGGCAAGCTTTAAATGAGAGAAATTAACACAGTTGCCCTAATGCAATTCAAATGTCAATAATTCATAACATAAGAACTGGAATTGGTAAACCACATTTTAATTATACTGGCTCATTCTGGCATGTTACTTCTGGGGTATTTGAAAAAATTCTTTCACATAGTAACTAGAATACATTGGAAAATTTATTGAACTTGGAGTCAGAAGGCCTGTGTTGGAGTCTTGGATCAAGTGCTTACTGAGTCACTGAGCTAAAGAAGTGACTTTGATTCTATGAATGAATGAATAAAAAACAAATTTTTAAGCACTTATGTGCCAAGTACTGTGATAAGTAGGCAGTTAAGTGGCACCATAGTTTACAGAACGGTTGGCCTGGAGTCAGGAAAACTCATCTTCCAGTGTTCAAATTTGGCCTCAGACACTAGCTAGCTGTGTGGCCCTGGGCAAGTCACTTCACCCTGTTTCCCTCCCTTTGCTCATCTATAAAATGAGCTAGAGAATGAAATGGCAAACCACTACAGTATCTTTTCCCAAGAAAATCCCAAATGGGATGACAGAGTCAAGCACAATCCTGTGCTAAGAGCTGCATGAATAAAAAGGTAAATACAAGTAGAAAGGCATGATCATACCTTCTGTCAAAGAGCTGAGTCTAACTGGGAGAAACAAGATCTAAAAGAACCTTCAGTTTGCTGAGAGAGACCCAGAAGTCCTAAGCCTTCAGTGGCAAGGAGGACAGCAAGGTCCTGAGGTCTTCAGCTTACATTAATAGATCAGGGTACACTGGGGATAGAAGGAGACAGAGAATAGACAGATAAGGCCTGGTGGACTTCATGAGGTAGCACTGGAGCATATGGTAAGTACTGGTAATCCTCCATCTCATATTATCAGAAGGGCAGCTAGATGGCTCAGTGGATTGAGCACTGGGATTGAAGTCAGGAAGACTTATTTTCAAGAGTGAATCTGGCCTCAGACATTTACTAGCAATGTGACCTTGGGCAAGTCACTTCACTCTATTTGCCTCAGTTTCCTCATCTGTAAAATGAGCTGGAGAAGGAAATAGCAAACCACTCCAAATATCTTTGCCAAGAAAATGCCAAATAGGTCACAAAGACTAGAAAACAACTGAAGAACAGCAGCAGCAAAACTATCTGAACCCTATAAAACAGGGCAGCCTTGGAAAAGGAGGGAAACAAGGCGGTGGATGTCCCTCTGAACCCCAAACCTGTTTCCTCAACTATAAAATGGGGATAATAATCTTTACACTATCTAATCAATCCAAAGGGTAATTATGAGGAAACAATTATTAAATGTGATCCATTAGTTTTAACGTATGAAAGATATTCTTAAGAAAATATCATTTAGGTAGAGACTTTCATTTTTGTCTTTGTGAATCTTTAATTTTCCAGAGTGTTTTTTATAGACAATATATTGCTGGATAATATATGTGTATATATATATATATACATATATATACATATATATGCAAAAAAAGAAAATATCATCTAATACAATGTAATAAGATGTTAACAGTTTCCAGTGAAAAATCTCAGTAATAATTTGCAAATTTACTTCTTTATAAAAAAAACCTGGAGAGTATAAATTATGTCACTTAGAGTCATATATAGAGTAAATCATTTCCAAGATTGTCCAAGTTCCATAAATGCTTTGGCTAATGCAAGTGTAGCACGGTGCTACAATGAGTAGGAGTTACTCTACATGTGGGTTAACATGCCACAATATTGTTGCATTTGATAGATTTTAAATCCACTGCAAAGCTTCTATAAACTGTAAAAACCACTTCATGGCATGTTAGAATTCAAAGCAGATTTTTCTCCAATGATTTTAGGAGACCAAGTGCTTCCAATCAGTCTAAAGATGGTATGTTTCTAGAAAATAAATCTTTAAATAAATATGAAATTTTGGAAAAAAATCTAAGAGCATTAAAGATCAGAGTGGGAAGCATCTTATCTTGTTAAATACTTTTTAGCAGGACTAGGTTGTGGTTTCAGTTTTTATTTTTTTTTCCCCTATAGCTATCGTATGATTCTGCCATATTAATACGAACATGAGCTAGACTTTTTCTCAAATCCGGCTTGTAGAAAATCTTAGCAAGGCAGATGCTAACACTCAGATTGGCCTTTTTTTTTTTTTCATCTCTACCCTTAGCCTCTCTTAGGAAATACCAAGGTAGAAAGCTTGATGTTTACAATCAGTTCCCACAGATCTCTCTTTTCTCTGTCTTGTGCCTGAATATTGGCTTGTCAATATGGTAATGGTGCCACCACCATTGTAGCTGCTAGAGTCTCTCCCCTCAGCCTCAACTGGAGCAGCGTCAGACTGCTTGCCCTCAAATTAAACATTTAATAGTCTAGCTTTTACAATCAATTTTTAAAATATGGTAATTTTATATAATTACTGTCTAGAGAAGCAGCATAGTGTACTAGACAGTAAGCTGACCTCAAAGCTGCCTCTGACACATATTGGCTGTGCCACTCGGAGTAAGATATTTAACCTCTCTAAGATTACAAGCTACAGAGGCACCTACCCACATAGATACAGGGCGTTTTGTTATCCAGGAATTGCCCACATCAAAGAAATTATAGGTCTAGTCCCTATCCCTACATTCTAGTGATTAATTTTCACCCAACATTCTAGAGATTCTATTTTTTAAGATACTTGTTACTCTCGTGGTTCATTATTAGGCACAATAATTCTTTCAGGACACTTGGGTTCCATGTAGCGCACCGCAGCGATTATTTATAGTGATTATAATTGCCTAGGAATTGTTTGTATTCATTGTGATCAAACCATTTCTTGTAAATACTAATAATACTAATGACAAATTAAATACCATATAGGTTTCATAGTCTTCAACAGGCTATCAAATTATGAATATTATTCCAAAAGTTTGCTCATCAGTCACTTGTTTGGAAATTGACCACATCTTCCCCATGGAAATCTCGTTATAGATGATGGTTAGCCTACCATCATTGATTTTATCTGTAAAGTATGTAAAAGAACACTAATTGCACGAACCCTGGATCCTGGGAATACAGGACTATAAATTAGAAGAAGGAAGAACAGAAGAGTACGGTCCTGCCCCACTTTTCCTAGATTCAGGACCACACCTAGAAAAATGGGGACACAGCCAAAATATATCTTTAGCATCCTTCACTACCTTGTTAGCATTTCTCTCTCACCTCTCTACCCTGGCTCTACTTATGAGATGTGTATCTCAAGAATGAAAATAGAGAAGCCACAGACATTTGGTAGCAGAAACACTCCCACTAGCAGAATCTGCAGCCTCTTTCATCACTGCCTCATACTTTGTTCCTTTGTCTTTCACAAAACCTTAAACCAGTTCACTCTGAAGCTCATAGATTGGACCACAATAGGTCCCTGCCCAAGCTCCACTTAATGGCTGTACTTTGGGCCCTCCTGGCTTAGAGTGAATGTCAATGGTAACTGTTTCTCTTTGGAACAGCAACCCTGAGGGTCTTCCCCTCCCAGCTTGATTTTTTTCCCTTCTTTTTTCTAATTAAAGGAGCCATCCCTTGACTCCTTTTTTTTTTTTTTTTTGCAGGAGAGAAGGCAGGGCAATCGGGGTTAAGTGACTTGCCCAAAGTCACACAACTAGTGTGTCAAGTGTCTAAGGCTGGATTTGAACTCAGATCCTCCTGACTCCAGGGCCAGTGGTACTTAGGTGGTACTCACTGTACCACCTAAGCTGCCCCCCTTGAATCACTTATTCACTGAATGGGTGTTACCTCACTCTAAGTGAGTACATGAAAAGGCCTCAACCTAAAAAGGCCAGGGTCTCCCATTGCATCCTGGGTCATCTCCAGTCAACCTGATGAATATCTGGTCACTGGATCCACATGGCTCTGGAGGAGAAGGTGAGGCTGGTGACCTTGCACAGCCCTCCCTCACTCAAATCAAAGTCAACTGCAAGTCATGTCATCATTTCCCTGATATCGTGGTCCTCTTTGAGAATGAAGGACAAACACACAATACTTTAGGGAATCATTCTGGTTCTCCCCTTTGCCCACACGTGGGCACAAGCATATGGCCCCTTGACCAGAGTAATTCTATCTTTCCTAGCTACCCACATACACAGAACAATCTGCCTAGCACAAGAATCAGTCACAAAAGCTACCACAGAAGACAAAGGAAACTCATACAAAAAGACCAACAAGAAAAGGAAATCCTAGAAGACAATGATTTATAGGGATTCTCCTCAAGGCTGCAGTTCTGAGGGACTGTAAAGCCAGCAAAGCATGACAATCATACTGCAAATGACTCCCCAGGCTAGCAATCATCAGCAAAAGACCTTTGCCAACCTTTATGTCCTGAATAGAAATTAGGTATCCATGAGAAATATGGTGAATAAAAGTGACAACAACTATGCTGTTATGGAAAACTGCCGCACCTGGTGTGGTTTTAGCTGTTGCCTATGTGGTCCCAGCAGAGCAGATGGGTTCATACCTCCTCTTTCACCTGCCCAGTGGAATTATTTGCTGTAACTTGCTGTAAGTGCTGCTGTAAACCATCTACTGCAGTATTCCAACCCAAGTCCATACAATCCCCCCAAAGTACTCCATCTTCTAAAATTACCTTATTACCACCTATCCCAATCAAACCTTCTATTTCTTCAGCAGAAACGGTCTCAACTGGATACAAAGCAAGCATGAACTGGCGGCATAAAAATTGTGGCCAATCTCTCTCCTTAACTCCCCCAGATTATTTGCCTATTTGTTTAAAGAAGACACTTATGAAACCAAGTCAATGTCTACAGGTGGGATTTCAGGCAGCATGGGGAGAGAGATTTAGAGGCACGAAACCAGAAGCAAAAGCAGATCTGCTTAGGATTATACCTCTGATATCACCTCCTTTAAGACTCTCCTGCTTTTCCAGACTTCTTCCTTTCCTCAACTTCTGAATGGTTCCCATGGCAGTAGCCATAGAAAAGATGGAAAGTTATTTAACATGTTGTCTCTGTCCTAGTGATGGGGTGCTTGCGCTTGAACCCTAATTCTAACAGCCTCTGCTTGGGTGTCTGTGCCAGAATCCCAATTCCAAAACACATCTAGTTCTCAAAACATATTCTCTCTCAGGCAGCCTCTCTCTAGCTAAAGGGCAGCATACCACAGCTTATCTCTGCTTCTTCCTTAGTACACTGAGTCATAACCATATTTGCTATTTACTGATCTTTCTAACATGTATCTTAGACACAATATTTTGTCTAACAACACACTAGATGAGAAACTATTCCCCTTTAGCCCCGACCAATAGTGAACTCAGTGACATTTCATAGTAAAAAACCACTCCCCTAGCAATCCCCCTGTGGGCTATTTCCTAGAGAACTCTGGGTAATACGCATTCGAAATAGATACTAAATGTGCAAGTTCCTTTAAGAACCAACCACTCCCTAATCCCACCCCCATACACCTAACTGACATCCCCTTAATCCCCTAGAAGCTTCTATAAAATTCCCCCTGCACCTCTTTATGGTTCCCTAAGAACTCCTGCCCGCTGAAAAGCATAATGAATCTTTGCCTCCTTGACTTAAAGAATGCTTGGGTCGGTGAATTCATTCCAGGCAACCTGGGAACTTTGGTTTGGGATTCCTACATCTCTGGGGTTCCATTTCTCCCTCAACACTAGTCAACTCTCACCCTCTCCCCACCCCCACAGGCTTACAAAGGCTGATTCTTGGCTTCCCTGGCTTCCCAGAGAGGTGTGCTACAAAGGCCTGTACTTTAAGTGGAGGTTTGTGTTATAAACTTTTTCAAACCTTTCCCTTCACTCAAGTTTTCCTATCCTCTATTTTGTTTCCTAGGGCCCTGCTTGGGCATTAGTTATTCCTTGTGGGTTTTTATTAGTGGTACTCCACCGAAGTCCTACCTTGATACTGCACTGAAGTTCAAGGTGATCTCTTGGATTCTCACAGCCTGTATTAGAACATAAATTCTCACAGGCAAGGCTTCCATTAGAGGTCCAGTGAAAATGGCAGTATGTGGCAAAGGAATGTACACTCGTTCCAGAGTCAGATAATATTCAGTTATTATCTCTGTCATGAATTCCCTGTGAAACCTTGAGCAATTTACCCGAACTTCAGATTCTTTATCATAAAAAGTGGGTGGACTAGACAACCCTTGAGGTCCCTTCCAGCTCTTAATCCACTGACTACATGGGCATGATTTAATGACCAGGCTCACTTATTTCTAGCCTGAACTAAGATTCAGAGCACCTGAACCAAATGATTGCTCACCAGGTGGTTTGTGCTAATAGGGGAGGAGGAGAAGCCACATAGCCCAGGAAGAGTATCTAAAAGGATCAAAACCCACTCCATGGAGGTGAAATGTATCTTCACTAATGAAATATTAAAGCATCTTGCATGCTGAGGAGAACCATTTGTGTCTGGGGTAAAACCAAAGGACTATGGTTTTATTTCTCATGCAATGGTTATCAAAGAAAAAGGAATATATATATGGAAAATTGTTCTTGGCTGAGGCAATGTGGTATAATGGAAAGAATATTGACTCTGAAGTCAGAAAGCCTGGGTTCAAATCCCACTTCATACTTACTACCTGTGTGACCTTTGGCAAGTCACTCACCTCTCTTGGCCTCAATTCCTCACCTGGAAAATGAGAGGTTTGGACAGGATAGTTTCAATGATTTCTCCCAGCTCCAGAGCTGTGATCTTTTGTGAGGCTGTTTCCCAAAACACCTTCCTAAAATTTGCATGATTGGGATAGGTTTAAAATTTCCTTCAGGAATGTTATACTCCATTTTAAGTTTTTTTTTCTTTTTTTTCTTTTTTTTTTTCTTTTTAGTTTTAGTTTTAGTTTACAACACACTGTTCTACATAATTTTGAGTTCCAGATTTTCTCCCCTCCCTCCCCACTCCCTCCCCAAGACGGCATGGAATCTCATATAACTACCAGGTATAACTTCGCATTGAATTAATTTATACACTAGTCAAGTTGTGGAGAAGAATTATGACCAATGGAATGAATCATGAGAAAGAAGAAACAGAACCAAAAAAAAAAAACCCCAAAAACAAAAACAAAAGAGAAGAAAAAAAGGGGGAAAAAAGGCAAGCATGAAGTGTGCCTCAATCTGCATTCAAACTTCATAGTTCTTTCTCTGTATATAGATAGCATTCTCCATCGTGAGTCCTTTGGAGTTGTCTTTGTACCTTGTGTTGCTGAGAAGAGCGAAGTCTGTCAGAGTTGGTCCTCATAGAACCCATATACCTGTGGTTGTGTATAATGTTCTCCTGGCTCTGCTCCGCTCACTCAGCATTATGTCGTGTAGGTTTTTCCAGGTTGTTATGAAGTCCATATCATCCCCATTTCTTATGGCACAATAGTATTCCATTACCTTCATATACCACAGCTTGTTCAGCCATTCCCCAATTGATGGACATCCCTTTGATTTCCAATTCTTAGCTACCACAAAAAGAGCCGCTATAAATATTTTTGTACATGTGGGTCCTTTTCCTGCTTGTGTGATTTCTTTGGGATGCAACCCTAGAAGTGGTATTGCTGGGTCAAAGGGTATGAACATTTTTATAGCCCTTTGGGTATAGTTCCAAGTTACTCTCCAAAATGGCTGAAACTTTGTAGGTTGGTGGAAGAGGGGCAACCAAAGTGACTTGTATGTGTACCAGAAATCAGCACTATGTATCTCATTAAAATATTCCTCCTTACTTAAGACAGCCCAATATAATGAAACCATAATGTAAGTGCAAAGTTTCCTGTCATTGGCTAGTAATATATTCTAAAGTAATTGAAGACTCAAGTGGTACTGTAGTATTGTCATCTAATAGTCCAGAGAAGGGCTTTCTTTAAATCTTCTTTAAGATGTATGTTTAGTGTAGCTTTAATTTATGTTCTTTTAAACTCGTAAGCTCCTGTCTTTTGCCTCTTTTTGTATCCACAGACCTTAGCACAGTGCCTGGCATATATTGGCACTAAAAATATATATAGATTGATTAATGTACTATCAGACTCAGACATAGATGTATATCAAGTGAATGGTATTCTTATTCCATACATGTTTATGTTTATTGGTATTGACTGGGAAGGGTGGGGAGGAGGCAGAGGCTGGAAGAGAGACCAGAAAAAATCTAGAGAAACATACACTGCTGCAATTTCCTCTCAACCATCTCCTCTTCAGCCAATCTGCCTAAAAGGGTGAAGACAAGGATCTTTCTTCCTCCCCTTCATTTCTTGATCATGCATTGAGCATGGCAGGTAGCCCAAAGCAGGAGACAGAGCCAGCCTCAGAATCAGGGAGACCTAGGTTTAAGATCCACCTCTAACATATACTTGCTGTGTATCTCTAAATCACTTAGCCCCAGATAGTTCTATCAAACCATAAATCGAAGCTCTACATTGACATAACTCCCTTATTGTGAGTTCCCTATATCAATAGAATTGCAGGTGTGCTCCAAAAAAAAAAAAAGATTTTTGTCCCTACCATCAAGAAGCTTACATTTTAATGGGAGAAGATATTACACAAAAACAAGTTAAAAAGAACAGGTGAGGGGGAGTAATAAAAGAGTAAAGAAGTCAAGAAAGTCTGGAGTAAACCCAGGAGAGAAGTGACCTGTGGCTGGCCTGGACCCTTCCTCAAATGGAGGGTCAAGGCAGAAACTAAACAATGAGAGGAGGAGGCTGCAGAAGCAGCCAGAGACATCCCCAAGAAGAAGTCAGCTGGGATAGAGTCAGAGGTTCTGAGGGGTAAGAAGAGCCTATGATCTCTAGGATCAAATTAAAATTCCTCATTTAGCTTTTAAATTCCTTAGAAACTTTGCTCCAACCTATCTTTCCAGATTCATTGGACATTAGTCCCCTCTGCACGTTACGATCTAACACTAACCCCATCTCCTATTTCCGTACTTGGAATGTTCCCATCCTTGGAATATCTTCCATCTCCACCTCTACCTCATAAAGTCCCTCTCTTCTTTCAAGATGCAGCTCAAGCACAAACTTCTTCATGAAGTCTTTCATGATCCCTACAACTTCTGGCACCCATTCTCCCAAGCTACCTCGAATTTGTATTTGCGTGTATTTATTCATTTTATATTTATTCTGTATAAACCCATATATGTAGGCATCCTCCTCGTTGGAATACAAGTTCTTTGCATGTAGGGATTATTTGATTCTCCATATTTGTATTCCTTTCATTTAGCACAGTGCCTGGCTGATAGCAGGCACCAATTAAATGTTTTTTGATTGATCAATTGGCTTTATTCTACAGTTAATCAGAACCCACAGAAGGTTCTAAAAACAGGAATGGAATGACATGATCAAAACCTTACTTTAATGAAATTAATCAGATGTCAATGCAGAAGATTAATTTGAAGGAAAAATTGGAACTGGGGAACTCAAAGGAAGTGGGGGGGGGAGATTAAATGAGCCATTTTGTTTAATGATCCTATGGCAAATGTTGCTTCAGTTAGCCTTTTCCTTCTCATTCCTAATACTATCATCTTTCTATAGATCCTCATAACTTTACATTTGGATTATTGGAATGTTATCTATGGATATTCCCTTTATATGATATTCCATCTCATTCCTCAGTGCCTTTTGGAGATTATCCCCTATCTCTGTAATATATTCCTTTCTGGCCTCTTAGAATCTCTAGCATCCTTCAAGGTACAGCTCAGGTGCCACCTCCAGTATGGGGTCTTCCTGATCTCCCAGTTGCTATGATTCTCTTGCTTCCTTGGAGCTGCTTTGCATATATATTTTGTTTTTGCTTATCTCCACACATATTGGTATCACCAAATGGAGTATAAGCTCAATAAAGGCCTGGATAAATTTTCCTTTTGTCCTTGAATTTGTAGGACTGGTACAGTGTCGTATATATATATATATATATATATATATATATATATATATATATATATATATATATATATATATATATATATATATAAAAGGTTTAATAAATGTTTCCTGAATTGACTTATTTGTTGTTTTCCCCCTTGCTGCCTAAAACCACTAATTGGAAGCATCTAATCCAGGCCTGCCCCACCTGCCTTCATGCCTCATATTGAGCACTATGAAGATACCAAGGAATGCAAGATATGGTTGCTGTCTTCAAGGAATTTATAATCTAGTTGGCCACAAGATTCACAGACACATAAAAAGATTATAACATAAAGCACTATTTGAAAAGTGCTAAGATAGCCATATCTTAGCTATAGTGCTGTAGATGTGTAGTAAAGTGCTATAGATGCCATAGATGTTCAAAGGAGTTGGACATCTATGTATTCTCTTCAAAAACCTTTGAGACCAGAAAATTTCTTGAGAATTGGGGGGAAAAATGCTTTAGTTACTTATCAAAAGAATGACTAAATCAGTTTGGAAGAAATTTGGGGGGTTCCGAACCCTTCATTCTCTCTAAATACCCACATGCTAATGTTGTATTATTCCAAAAATTAAAAAAATTATCTTGAGAGAGATCAATTATAGACACATAAGCATGATGAAATTAAGAAATCTCTTGTGATAACTAAAATGGAAAAGAAAAATCTATCATTTGATAGCAATTAGCTTTTTATCCATTATCATATCCCCACTAGAATGGAAAACAAATATTCAGTGCCCCTGAATCTCATAACACCAGCTTGCCATAACAAAGGACTCAGAGTGGGTAATTAAGTGGAAAATATCTGATGGCAGATATTGAATCCCCACAATTCAAGGTGCTTTATTTATCTTTCCCATTCCCCAGATCCTTCTACAGGAATATGAAATGAAATGGCCTGTTTTATTCCTGAACTATTATGTTTAATAAGTGCCTTTCATAATATCACTTAACCCATAAAGTCATCCCAGTGAGCACCTACTTCATGGTTCAGTGGACATTTTTGGCTAGAAGTTCAGAGTCCATGAATTAAAATCCTTTGGATTGTTCTGTGGCCTTAAGGAGTCACCTTGTCTCATTCTTATTGGAAGTATGAGTTACTCAGACCACAAGAAAAGAACCTTTCCATGCAATTTCAGGACAAATTAAGAGCTTGAGTTAGAGGTAACATTTTTCTTAATGGAAAAGACTCTAGTGAGGTCATGTAGCAAGGACAAGTAAAATTACATTGGCTTCTAAACTGGAGTCCATCAATAAATCAAGCATTTATTAAGTGCCTGATGTATGTCAGGTATTGTGCAAGGCACTAGAACTAGAAAAATATAAATGAAAGAACCTCTGCTCTCAAGGGCCTTATGTTCTAAGATATAACATGTACACATATAAACATAAAAAAATGTAGAAAAAATAAATTCAATCCTATGAGCCTGCACATCACTGAAAATTAAATGATATAAGCCAATGGTTTAATGATATTTGGAGGAAAAAAATGGAAATTTCCATCACAGTGTTCTTTCAACTCCAGTGTTTGAGAGGTATGTTCTGATCATGTGGAACCAAGGAAGGCCAGTAAATGAAAGATGAATGAGAAAAGAAAAGTGATGGGGTCAGAACACAGCAACTCATCTGTTATAAAAGACTATTTCAGTAAAACAAATCCTCCCTCACCCTCACACCCAAGACAACAAAACTCCAGTGCTTGGTGAATAAGGACCCCTTGTTCAGTCATCCAATCACAAGTGCCTGTATTTGCCCTAAATGCAACCTGTGTGACATAGAAAACATTCCCTTCCCTAGAGGCACTTTAAAATCTCATGGGGAAAGACCTTTTAATTTTGTATAATCAAAATTATCCATTTCTTTAAAATTTCTTTTAAAAATTTCTTTTAAAATTTCTTTAAAAAGGTTCTTTAAAAAATATAAGAAACAATTAGAGAATATATTTTAAGATAAAGGCATAGAAAGAGGGTGGGAAATCTCAAATTGTTCTGATTTTTTTCTCTTGTTTCTAGATTATTTCACAAGCCGTGAGGGTGATAAGGTTCAGGTCAGGGAGGCTGAAATTCAGGAAATAATTTCGACTGAGGTAGGCTGTTCTATATATTCCATTCAGAGTGGAAACACTAACGGATAAAGGATTAGAGCTCTTAAGCAGCTGTGAAAAATGTTTGGGAGGTGCCTTATGGATCATGGCCTTCTTTACTGTCCACTTGGACTGTTGGAATAACCTCCTTTCAAATCATGCTACCTCTACTCTTTTTCTTCATAACACTCTCTGGATGTATGTCATTCCTCTGCTCAAAAATATTCTGTGGCTCCCTAAAGACTACTTCCAAAAGTTCAAACTCCATTGCCTGGCATTCGAGGCCATCTACACTACCTTTTACCTCCCAGCCTTTATAGCCTTATCACATCATCCATTCAAACAATACAACTCTCACTTCCTAAACATGTTCTGTATTATGCTATTTCTCTGCCTTTGCTCATGATATTCCTTCTCCCTGGAATAGTCTCCCCCTACTCCTTCACTTGCCTCATCCTTTTAAACACATGCCACTTACTCAAGATAGCTGTCCCTTATCCACCTCATTAGGCCTGGTACAGCACTTTGTTTTGCAATACATTTATGTAATATTGGGAATTCTATTTTTTTCAGTGTTTGCGTCATCTCCCTACTGAACAGTCAGTTCTTTGAGATCAGGGACTATATCTAAACTAAAGGTTCTATATTCCCACAGCACCTAGAACAGTGATCTGTGCTGAGTAGGTATTTAATATATATTATTGAAAGCACAAGAATTCCTTCCATGGCATCTTAGACATGTGGCCATTCAGCCACCACTTAAAGACCTTTAGCGATGGAAAATCCACTGCTAACTGAAGCAGTCAATCCTATTTTGGGTCCAATCAAATTGTTCTTTATTCTGAACCAAAATCTACCACCAAGGCTTTTCTTTCAATAAATTATGAGCTAATCAATATTCTGTAGGGCAAATGATAGAGACACAGCCTATGATTGTTTGTTTAGGGAACTTCCAAGCAAGGAAACCTCCCTCTGCCAATGTTTGAAGTTTCCCTGAAACTTAGATCCTTGGACAGTTGCCTAGAGCACTGAGAAGATTAGATGACTTGTCCAGGGTCATGCTAACAGTACATATCATAAACCTAGGTATTCCTATCTCAGACACCAGCTAGTTCCTTATACTACTACCCTATCCCTGTCTTTAATCACACTGCTACTCAGGGCAATGGGTACTAAGTGATAACAGTCTTGAAATACTTCGTCTCTCTTTCACTCTGCTGCAATGAAGTTCAATACACATTTTATCAAATATCTTTTAAGTGCAGAGCACCATGATGACCTCTTTCCTGCTCTTCTGTAGCATATAGGGCAGCAAGGTGTCTCAGTGGATAGAGCTCTGGTCCTGAGTCAGGAAGACCTGAATTCAAATATGGCACCAGATACTTTCTAGTTGTGTAACCCTGGGCAAGGCACTTAATCTGTTTTTGCCTCAGTTTCCTCTTCTATAAAGTGGGGATAAAAACTCCCAAGGTTGTTGTGAGGATCAAATGAGATAATAATTGGAAAATGCTTAACACTTAGTAGGCACCATATAGATGTTAGCTATCCTTTATTAGTAGTAGTATTAGTATTGTATAGTAGAGGAATGCAGCACATAAATTAAATGCAGCACATAAACATAAATTAAAAGTCTTTTTTTCTTCCTATGTATATCTATCTCTCCCCACCCCTCCATTCCTTTCATTCCTTCTTTCTCTATATGCTTTAATGGACTATAATGTAGAAATGAAGCATTCAGAAAATATTTACTGTACTTATTAAGCTGGAATTGTTACTTATTTTTATTTTTAAAATCAGATGAATTGAATATGTATGTTTTTCTAAGTAGGAAAAAATATTGCTGCTTTTGTACCTGGTGCATCATTGATTACTTTTTCCTTCTGATTCGGTAGCCCTCAATAGGAAATAGGTTCCCAACCCTGTGACAGAAACTATGATAAATGCAAAGCAAATCTAAAGCCAGGGAGTAATCAATGGGGTTTAATTAGGAAAGACAGTCTTAAATTAGATTGTACAGGATATGATTGGAATGGATTGACCAAGAACTCTATGTCCTTAAGGCTGTTGTTCTGAATGTTACCCCTGCTTTTTTGCCTCCTCCCAATTCAATTCAACAAGCATTGATTTAAAGCTTGCTATGTAGCACACTATACTAAGTCCTAAGGATATAGAACATAAGGATAATATATAAGGGTATAGAAGTGTAAGAGTCCCTGCTCTCAAGGCACTTAACATTCTGCTGTACGGATACATACACACTGAACAGAAATGCAAAATATAGAGAAAACAATATAAAATAATTTCAATAAACAAAGAGCACCAAAAATGGGGAGGAGTGTTAGTGAGGAGCCAGTCAGTATCAGGGATTAGAAGAGTTCTCAAGTAGGAAGCTTTGAAGGAGCACATGGGCTGATGAATCAGTTATCTTTCACTTTTTCTGTAAGACCAGCCCACTCTCTTTTCCTCCTATTGTTGATTTCCCAGAAAACATCCTGCACTTTCTCATGCATAATTCATTAGTAAAGTGTTATACTTTACTCTAACCCACTGAGCATCTCTTCATTGTCCTTTGAGCTTTGAGCGGCTTCAGTTAAATCTTTGTAGACCATGATAATCCATAACTTAACCCAATCCCCTAGTTCTCAAGATCTTTTTGGATCCTGACTGTCATCCACTGTATTCAGTGGTGTTCTGGTAAATGTTTAATAACAGGCCCTCTGGGGAAAAAATAATACATATATGACATACCTTTAAATTTAATCTGACTTATTAACATTTTCTCCATCATTTTCTTAAGCCTAGACAATCAACAAAATAATAAATCACACTATGATTTGTAGCATTTGCTGATTTCTAAAGTACAAATGCTCACAATGAAAATTTAATAATGACCTCTCACAAACCATTATATTTTGAGCTAGCACCAGCACACCCCTCCATATAGTATGAATTGTAAAGGAATCATGTTAAAATGCAAAGAGAATACAGGGTCACCTATGTATAGCACAATACTTGGCTCTTAGTAAATACTTGTTGACTAAGTAAAAAAGGGGGGAGGAGTATAAATTGGGATTGTGATCTTCTTTGAAAGGGAAGGAAGAAAGTCTGAAGGCACAATGGCTAGAGAACCTATATGACTATGACTGTGAAATCAGTATTTGAACCTCCCCTGCCCCAGTTTGTGATCCCCCAACAAATGAACACCACCTACTGCCCTTAATTTCAAACCCAGAACTCTATCTTCTCGGCCATTCTGTCATGTGCCAGTATTGGACACTTTTGTTTTAGGAATGGGAAAATGAGTCCAGGAGGTAAAATGAAGGTAAACAGCCTTCAAGGAAACTATATATTATAGCATTATTCACAACACCCTTTGAGATCCTTCACAGGCTCTGGAGCAGTAGAGGGTCAAACTGCAGACATACCAAGATAGCTAAGGAGCACTCTCACTACACGTAGTTCTGATGGCCTTCCATTAAATGTCAGTCAGTTGTGCATACTAGATGCACAAACTTTCCCTGACTGCCATGGTTCTACCACTGGTCCACCCTCTGAGTCTTATCCAACTCTTCTATCCTGACTCAACTATACTGTGCTCAGTGCATAAAAAGTCAGAGTCAGGGAGTCTGATGACTACACCAGTTCAGCACTGGCTTTGTGCCCACTTGCTCTGGTGCTAAGAGATTTGCCATTGGATGCAAACCAATACACTAGTATATGTATCTTGGCAAAGTGCTTTGCTTATAGAGATACATAATAAACTGGTCCTGGAATTTAGCAAGAGGAAGAGATCAGACTAGATAGAATTTAGGAAGCTGCATAGTGTTTTTAATGATCCCAATTTGCCCAGTGCAACAAAAGCCATCTAATTAATGCCAAAGTCTTCTTGGTGATATTACATGGCTGCAAGTCACAGAACAAAAACAATAATAGAAGAATAATAATCACAAACTTGAGAAGCAATAGAACAACAGATGGTGATATGTACAAAAATATTTATAGCTGCTTTTTGTTGTTGTTGTTAAAACAAAGAACTAGAAACTAAGTAAGTACCTTTAAATTGGGGCATGGCTAAACCAATGGTGGAATGTGAATGGAATGGGATGCTATTATGCTATACGGAGTGGTTTCAGAGAAACCTTCAGGGAAGATAAATTATACAGTTCAGTAAGCAAATCCAGGAGAACAATCTACACAATAAAAACAACAGTGTAAAATAAAATAACTTTGAAATGATCAATGCGACATTAACCACAATTCCAAAGGACAAGTGATGAAGCATGTTTCCCACTCCCTGTTTGAGAAGTGATAGACTCAAGTTGCAGAATGAGACATACATTTTTAGACACTGTCAGTGTGAACATTTGTTTTGCTTGACTATGTATGTTTGTAATAAAGGTTTCTTTTTTCCTTTTTAATTTGGGAGGGAAAGTTAGGAGACAGAAGGGTGGTAAGGAAAAGGTTGCCAAGAAAAAAGAAAAAAAAAGGTTATTGGAGTATTTTTTTAATGCACAGAAGAAAATACATGGAAAGCCAGAAGAAATTACAAAAAAAACTGTTCAATTTTGAAAATTGCATGATGAATTTATTATATACTTTAAAAAGAAAAGCATGTTGCACATAATAGAGATTTGTAGTTATATATACATAGTTTCAACTGTGTATATAGAAGTACTCTTTTCTTTCACTGTTGATGTTTGTTAAATTCAGAATTTTTAAAAAAAATTAAAAGGAAGACATATGCTGGGCACAATCAGGCTGTAGATAAAATGTGGAAGTAAAAGCTAATACTAAGAACCTTTTTTTATAATACTTATCACATTCTGTCCAATATTGTAACTATTTGTATACATAGCTTATGTCCCTTACTATACTATAAGCTTTTGCAGGGCAGGAACCATGTCTTAATTCATGTTTTTAATTCATCTTTTTATCCTCCCCACAGTGCTAGCACAACAGCTTTACGCATGAGAGAAATTCAGCAAATATGTATTGAATTGAAATGATGTTGGCAAGGAGGACTCCTTCTACTGTCTCAGATTGAGTAGTCTGGCCTATTCTCTTCCAAAGAAACAATGTTACAGCCTTAGCCATAAATTCTAAGATTCTCTCAAATGTGAAAAGTAGGGATTTGCTTTCTAGTCTATAATTGCGAACCCTTCTTCAGGTGCCCATCTCATTAAAAGCTCTCTTCTACTCTTTTCTGGCACCATTTACTCTTTGCATCTCTCCCTTTTATAAGAGTGTTTTGTGCTTGCTCAATAATTAGTTAAAAGACTTCCCCTTTCTTATCCTCCTTTCTGTTCAGTGGATTTTAGACTCTCCTGCTGTAGCAGCTCAGAAAGTGTGTGCATCTCTGTCAGTAGAGGCAGCCAAGGGTAGTCCCTGAAGTACCATGTTCCAAGGCTGAAGAGAACAGAATTTTGGTTAATTTCATGTTGAATACCTGGCTGGAGTACCACAGACAGCAGCTTAAGCTGCACACCCCTTTAATTGCTACAAGTCTGTCCTATTCCCTATACCCTGCTGCCATTTCAACCAATTATCTAATTGTTTTCTGAGTGTGTGTTTTCTCTTCTGAAATACAGTAAGCTCCCAGAGGGCAAGAACAAATTTTTTGTGATTGTTTTGTACCTAACAATTCTGAACATTTTTTTTTTGGTTGCATGTAATGGTAGGTAAACAGACTTGATATATCATAGATGTAAGAAACTCCCATTAAGTTTCCACTACCAAACCTGACTGTTAAGTGTTCTGCTATTTATAGTCATAACATATTGCCTCAGGATACCAAGAAGTTAAGCAACTCGCTAAGGGTCGCATAGCCATAATATGTCAGGAGTGAGATTTGAAGCCAGTATCTCTGATTCTAAGGCCAGTCTGTGCTACAACATATTGCCTTTACTTTAGTAAATGTTAATAAATGGGGGGGAGGGGAGTGTTCTGTCCCTCTTTGTTAGGAATTGAAATTCTGGCTTTGTTCCTCAAAAAAAGATGAGCTGGAACAGCTGTGCAGACTTAAGTTACTTCATGTGAGGGTATAGAAAGGGTGCTGGATAGTCCAAAAAATGATTCCCCTTCCCTGCCCAAGTTACATAATTCACAGAATCTCAGAAATATCAAGAATCAAATGGTATCTGAACAGGAAAAGTAAAAGAACTTTTAACTATCCAATGAAGTTTTGATTGCATACCAAATTCATTTTCTTTTCTTTTATCTAATTTCCATTTTAATGTCTCCAAAGCTATAAAATAATTTTTCATTAAGAAATTATTTCTGTGCCAATTAACATCTTAAATTGTGATTAAACATTTACAAATGAAATACCTCTCCTGGGAAGGAGAACCATCTGGGGGGACATATCAATCCTGCTAACACCTGGAGGTGTGTAATGTAAGTCACTTCATTATCTAAATTTAGAGTGTTTTTATTCATCTACATTTTTCAAGCAGTGCTGAGTATGTAGTACGCACTTTATAAATGTTAATGGAATTGAATACAGACCTACCTCTCCAGCCACTAGTGCCAACCCCCCCATCAAATACTTTGTATTATTTTGAATAGATTAATACTTGTCCATACTATCTCTCCTGATAGACTGTAAGCTCCTTGAGACAATAACTAGCATTTTTTTTTGGAGGAGGGGAAGGCAGAGCAATTGACTCGCTCAAGGTCACACAGCTAGTAAGTGTGTCAAGTGTCTGAGGCTGGATTTGAACTCAGGTCCTCCTGACTGCAGGGTCAGTGCTCTACTCACTGTGCCACCTAGCTGCCCCAATAGCTAGCATTTATAAAAGCACTTTAACATTTGGAAAGCACTTACTATTATTCTCTCTTTTGATCCTCACAACAACCCTAAGGTTTTGGTGTTGTTGTTCAGTTGTGTCTGACTCTTCCTGGTCCCATTCGGGGTTTTCTTGCAAAGATACGGAGCTAATATTTGTATCCCACTTTGCTACATGACAGTACCTGTACTAAGTGCTATATGCATTATCTCATATGATCCTTACAACAATCCTGGGAGGTAGGTACTTCTATTATCCCCATTTTACAGGTAAGGAAACTGAGGCAAACAGAGGTTAAGTGACTTGCCCAGGGTCACATAGCTAGTGTCTGAGGCCATATTTGAATCCATGTCTTCCAGAATCCAGGCCAGGCACTCTGTGCATTATGGTGCCACCTAGTGGCCTCAGCATGTCCAAATCTCTCCTTTCACCCTCTCATAGTCTGCTTTTAAATCATACTTACTTAGGTTGTTTCCCCTCTATCGATCATAATTTTCTCACAAGTAGGAATTGTGTCATTTGTCACTTTTTGTATGCCCTCAAGGCAGTGCCTTGAACATAGTATGCACTCAATGCTTAGTAGTTGAATAGAAAATTTCTTTTTCTGTTGTAAGTTAACAACAGCAAATACTTAAGTTCAAAGAATCATAAATTTATAGCTTGGAAGGATTGTAGAGGCCATAGAATCTAACCCCATCATTTTGTCAATGAGAAAGCAGACAGAAACAATTTTAAGGATTTGCCCGGGATCACAAAGTTAGTAAAAGTCTCAGAGAGGATTTGAACCCAGGACTTTCTAATTCCAGTGCCCTCTCTATTATGCCATACTGCTTCTCAGTTAATAGGTTTACTATTTGACCAGTAGTCTAAAAGAAATTGTATTAGCCAAAAGAAAAAAAGTTCAGGAAACCATGTTTTTCACTAAAAATTGTCCACATTTGTGATTTTCAGCTTAGGTCAGGTATACATTTTATAAATTATATATTCTTCCACCCAAAGCACTGTGTAGGCTTCCAAGCTTTAGGCTTTAAGTTTTTCAGTGATTGTGTACCAATTCTTTGTTCCAGGGCTTCATGCCAATGTCGTACAGAGATTTTTTTAAAGATTCAATTCTAAGGACCACTCATTTCTTTAGAACATACGAAATTCTATCGCATCAACTAGTTGGTGTAGTTTATACTACATCTTTGCTAAAACAAAATTATTCAGAGAAATTGATGAAGTGATAAAGGGCTTGACTTGTAATACTCCCATCAAGGGCTTTGCAGTCCTTGCCAAATGGCTGCTTCCTGTAGCAGAAATGATTAACGGAGGGGCCAAGTGGTAGGCAGCTGTTTTTCCTTCAAACCAGCCACATACAAAAATACAATAAAAGGCACCTGCTGATCCTACCAGAAAGAACAGACACAGAAAAACTGATGATCCTCCATTTGCACATATCATTTAGTACAGTTCCACACTGCATATTTAATAAATTAAGACAGTGCTCTATTTACATTTATGGATATCTCACATATGTGCATTTTTAAGCTCCCCCACTGGGTGCCATCTTGCCTGTATCATAGCTTACAGTTCCAAAAAAAAAAAAAAAAACCCAAACTCACAAGACATTCCAAAGATCCTTATAGGGTCCTTTCCAATGAAATGGGATTCAATCTGTGGTGGCATTTGATATATTTATGCTTTTAACACAACATCATTGGGGTTGATGGTTCATTCAAGCAAATGTTAATGTAGGAATTGTACAGGAAAATTCTATGTCCATAGGCTGTTTGGAGACAAAGGCAAAAAAAATGTTCCTTTAACTGAATTTTAGGATTCTGTCCTGGAACCATCATTTTTCCCCCATGGAAACACATCTCCAAAATTGTGACAGTTATCACAAACTGAATGATACCTTAGATTCCCATCTACAGGGACCAGATTTGCCTAAACACACATACACAGACTTATATTTTGTCCATATTGTTAGGCTTTTTCAAATAAAATTCATAATCTAATGTTCATAAGCAGTGAGTAGCTTTCTCTACCTCCTATTTACAAAGCACTTTTAAAGAGCTTTCGTATCTCTTTTCTCCTTTGATCCTCATCACAAGGAGATATACTCTAATGTGGTGGAAAAAGCACTAGATTTGGAGTAAGACCTAACACCAAATCCGATCTTTCATACCTACTAGTTCTGTGACTCTGGGCGAGTCATCTGCAAAATGAGGAAAATAGTCTTCGGAGGCTCTAATGAGATAAAGTATGTAAAGCACTTTGTAAGATCCTTTGATCCTCAGATTTCTCACCAATGAAATATTTAGCATTTGTTCTTGTTTGTCCTTCATTTTTGAAGAGGACCAATGACATCATGGAGTTGAGATCTTAACTTGCACATGAATTGGATTTAAGTGAGGCAGAGTTGCACAAAGTCATCAGCCTCACTTTCTCTTCCAGAGTGGCAGGACAAAAGTCAACATGACTGGTGATGGCCCAGGATGCAGTGGCATCTTTGATGTCTGACCAAGCTCTAAGCACTCCCTAGTACCTGCTTCAGCCGCCTCCATAGCCATAGAAACAAATTGCTCTTATCCACCCCTCAGCTGGAGGGAAGTTTTCACATGCTGGGATAGACATCCCCTATCTCACCAATGGGTCTAGGGCCTGTCAGTTACCCTCAACTTGGTTTAGTCTGTCTGCCAAGATGGGTGAAGCCTCTGCACATGCTACAGCACCTTGGAGCCACAAGTAAGAGTTGTATAACAGGTAGACACCAGAGATGGACAAGCAGCCCTGAAAGGGCTTGGCAAGCCCTCACAGCAGAGGTGCTAGACCTCCTGAACACCCCATACACACCAGTTAGCATTTATATAGCGATTTTAGGCTGGCAAAGAGCTTTATAAGCAGACTCTCACTTTATCTTTGCAATAGCCCTCTTGCTATTATTATCTCCATTTTAGAGATGAGGAAATTGAGGCAGGCTAAGGTTAAGTGATTTGCTCAGGGTCACCCAAACAGTAAGTGTCTGAGGCTGGATTCAAATTCATATCTTCCCAGCTCCAGGTCCAGAGCTCTATCAACTATACCACCTAGCTCCCTGTGATAATATTCCCAGGCTTGTGAGATATAAATGAAATAATATATGCAACATACTGTGTAAGCTTTAAAGCCCTGCCCCCATCTAAGACAAGTGTGTGATTTACTCCAGAGAAAACTAGGAAACAGAAAAGTGAATAACTAATACTTAAGAGCACACCAAGTCAGGCGCATAGATGGGACCAAAACCCAGACCCTCCTGACTTTTTCCACTGTGCTATGATGAGTTAATGAAACCTTGTCAAATGAACATTTTGAAACCAAAGACCACAGCAGCAGGTTGAGGGCACTGTCGTTTTGCTTGATATAATTATTCTTCAATTTAGTGAAGTTGAAAATCAAGGTCGAGATGCTTATAAGAAAGGATAATTGAAAAGCAGCACATGCAAAGGGAAACATTCTGTACTGGTTTGGTCTTCTAAAATATCTTATGATGACTTCATAATAAACTATAAACATCACCATTACTATTAAGGTAACAATGATAATACATTGAATCCGACTAATATTTTTATAGCACTTATTATTCAAAGGTATAGGGCCAGTCACTGGGGGTGTGATGGGACAGGACTACCAAGAATTAGTCAAGGATCCTGTTCTCATGCAGCTTATAATCTAGGACAGGAGATGGAAACCTATAAAAATAATTCTAAAAGGAGAAAGAATGTGAAAATACAATAGCTCAAAGTGCCCAGTAAGATCATATATATGAAAGCTCTGATTCTCAGGACAGGTAAATTTGGTTACTCTACAACCAATGCTAAACCACATTCATGTTTCCAGTGTCATTTCCAATAAGAGCTCATCATTTACCAGGTACAACTGCATGATTTCCTTCTAGAAAGTCGATTGTTCCCCTGAAGGTTTCTTTGCCTGAGACTTTTCCTTTTTCTATCAGGCAGCATGGAGTAGTAGATTGAGGGCTGGACTTGAATTTGGGAAACCCTGGGTTCAGATCATGCCTCAGATGCTGTGACTCCAGGCCAGTCACTTAATCTCTTTGAGAGAGAGTCTCATTTATAAAGTATGTTGGACTCATCCTCTCTCCTAGCTTTAAATCTATGTTCCTAAACCTGCTCCTCACTCTCATGGCTGGAGCACTGAGAAAAACTGCAATGTCCTTACCACCACTTCTCCACCCCATTTACTTCATCAGAGTGCAACTGGTATTGATGGGGTGATGAGACCTGGACCCCTAAAAGGAAAAGACCATGTCTTTGAAAGCAACCCAGTCCCTGAATTTTTCCACTCATTTCAGCAGCCCAGATCACTGGCATATTGTCCAAGGCATCTGGACCCTGCCAGCCCACATAGACACTTGACAGTCCTTTCATAGTTAGTTTTGACCCACCTCAGGCTATTTACTACTCCTTAATCCATCCAGATCCATTCACTGTCTTTTTTGTATATAAGAACAATCTTACCCCCATTAAGTTACAGATTCACTAGGAATCTAGCCTGCTTCTATTGGTGTTGCAATAAACCTTGCCACTTTGACTGGAAGAAGGTTTGAGTGCCTGAATTCATCAGGCAGACAGCACCCTGTACACTGACATTCCAGGGTTCCCAGCAACCCCTCATCAGTGCCTGTTCCTAATTGTGCTTCTTTTTAAAAATTCTGTTAAGGACTGAATTTGACTAATTAATCATATTTCTCCTAAATACCTATGGCTAACCTTGCCCTTTGCATTTCTGTGTATCCTTTTGTTCACAGCATGATGGTATCAAAGGGATCTGAGAGTCACATAGGAGGGAATGTCTTTTCCCAGGTTAAGGCTAGGATTCCCAACCCCCTAGCCCATTGTTAGGGAGTTTTGCTATCTAGTTGGGGACATGAAGACTAGCCATTTAATAATTACATTTTCAAGGGCAGATTTACTGTGAACTCAGGCCATTTTACAGTCTTCCTAATCAGACACAAGTCTAACCTAGTGACAATGAATGAATGAAGGATTTTTTCTGATTCATTCTCATTAATTCACAAGGAACACCACCTAAAGAAAACGATGACCTTTATTAGTGAAGAGAGAACCCATCACTGTGGAATCACTGATCGTGGATACATTAGCACCATTTTAGAGGTGACCCACAGTGAGAGATCTCTGTACTTGTGAGCTGTCTAGTAGAAGGAATAGTTAAATTTCCCTCATGCCCACCCACAACAGCCAACATTAGGAATGAGAGAAATGATTATTAAATAACCAGCTGTTAATATTGGGGAGATTCAGGATTTTTTCCTTTCCTAATTTGAAGATTAGGTCAAAGCTTAGTTCTCTGAAGGGCAGGGCAGATGATGAAATCTTGGAGGTGTTCCCTCACCCAAAGAGAACCTTAGAAAGAATTTAATCTAAGGTGAATTCCAACCCATTGTGTTCCACTCAACTAGGTCTGAGCAGAAGTGGACACCTTTTTGTCTAGATTGCCCTAGGCAGGGGTAGTGTAGATAAGAGATAAGTCTCCTTATCCAAGATTGAATGATTAGTCACTTCCCCAAGGTCAGTCTCATCCTCTAGACCCTCATTAGAATAAGCCTTCCTCTCCTTATAATATTCATTCTTTTTATTAATTGTTAACCAATCTGAGTCGATTGCCAATAAGCCCTCCTTTCCTTATAATATTCATTCTTTTCATTAATTCTTAACCAATCTGAGTTGATTGCTACCCTCAGGATACCTATTCTTCCAAGAGCACATAAGCATAGAATGGGTTCCATGAGGGATCTTTGGCATTTGAGAGTGCCACTGACCCCTTTTGCTAATTATCAGCTAGCATGACTAATAAAAATGATGAATTACGTCTCTGGAACTTATCATACATCACTGAAGAGACCAGTCATGGAAAATACTCAGAAAATGACCAAGGCAATTGAGCAATTACTTTCATAATTGTAGCAATGGAGAGAAGCTCTTGTAGATGTTTTAACAGTGAGGTTTAGGAGGGGTGGTGAAGGAATAGAGAGGACTGAACAATACATTTAGCATGAGATAAGGGTTAGATAGAGTTACTTATCTCTGAGTCGTCTTGCTGCATCCAGTAATTAGAGCAGCAGGTTTCAAGGTATCACAGTCAGTGAATTAACATTTATTAAGCACCTACTATGTGCCAGGTACTGTGCTAAGCATGAGAGATGCAAAGAAACATTAAAAAAACAGTCCCTGCTCTCAAGGAGTTCACAGTATAACAGGGGAGACAATACACAAACTGCTATGTACAAAAAGTGCTACATATAGGATAAAAAAAATATTCAACAGAAAAGAAGCACTAGAATTAAGAGAGATCTAGAAAGACTATAGAAGGTAAGATTTTAGCTAGGACTTGAAAGAAGCCAGGAAGCAAAGGTGTGGAGGGAGAACACTTCAAAAAGGAGGAATAGACAATGAAAATATTCAGTTGGGAGATGGATTGTCTTGGTCAAGAAACAGCAAAGGCCAGTATTCCTTGGTCAAAGAGTACATGGGGGTGAGGACAAGGGGAGCAGGGGAATGTGAAAGGTGGAAGAAGATTGGAAAGTGGGGGGAAGGACAACATATGAGGGCTTTGAATGCCGAAAAAGAGAATTTTATATTTGATCCTGGAGGTGATAGGAGCCACTGGTGTTTATTGAGTGGGGAATGACATGGTCAGACCTGCACTTTTGGAAAATCACTTTGACAGCTGAATAGAAGATGGACTGGTATGGGGAGGGACTTGAAACAGGCAGGTACATTAGCAGGTTACTGCCATAACCCAGGCATGACGTGATTGGGGCCTATAACAGGGTGGTAGCAATGTTAGAGGAGAGAAAGGAAAGATGTTACAAAGGTAAAATCAATGTGCCTTGGCAACAGATTGGATATGGAGAGGCGATAGAGAGTGGGTGTTCTAGACCTGGTTGGCAAAATGGATATCGATAGATCTCAGGCCCTTGATGGCATCTATTCAAAAGTTTGGAAGGAATTCAAAGATGAAATTTTAGACCCATTTACCCAAATGTTTAAACTGTTATTATGCTAACTGTTCCTTCAGGGCTGCTTCCCCAATTTCCATTCACATTGGTGGAAAATAAACAAAAAATCAGTAAACATTTATTAAGTATCTACTATGTGCCAGGGACTGGGCTAAGTGCTGAAGATAAGCTAACAGTTATATGGTTTAAACACTTCTGAAGTATTTCATTTTGTTTTTTTGTTTTCTGTTGTTGGTTTTTGAGGCAATCAGGGTTAAGTGACTTGCCCAGGGTCATATAGCTAGTATGTGTCTGAGGCTGAATTTGAACTCAGGTCCTCCTGACTACAGGTCCAGTACTTTATCCACTGTGCCACCTAGCTGCCTCATATCAAACACACACACACACACACACACACACACACACACACACACACACACACATACATACATTAACTGTCTATACCTGGAATGTTGTGTACATTTCTAGTCACTGAAATTCAAATAAAACTATATAAGTTCTGAAATTTAGGATGCTCATTTTTCACAAGAATCCTGTAAGGCAAGAAGTATTAGTAGTAGTTAGTATAATCCCCATTCTGTGAGGAAACTGAGGCTAAAGGAGTCACAGTTCATAAATATCTGGGCCCAGACTGAACCCAAAGTCTCCTAAATATAAGAGCAACACTTTTTTCTACTACACAAGACAAAAAGAGTCAATAATAAAGTGTTTTCAGAGGATAGGCTAAAACTATTGAGAATGCTTGAGGCTGAAATGAAAAAGGAGGGAAGGGAAAATTATCCAATTTTACAAAATCACAAAGGATATAGATAGGGTAAAAACAGACTCTCACCAAATCCTGTACTTAAAGCTTAACAGAGATAGTTTTAGGTTAAATAAAAGGTATTCTTTTACATAATAGATGCTCATTAAATTGAACTGAATTATATAGCAGGTAATCAATATATGGAAATGATTACTACAAGAGGGTAGGGCCAGAAATCTATGAAGGTACAAGAAGAGTTCAGACAAGCTAGTGAATAATATATAGAAAGATTAAGGAAAGCTATAGACTTTTGAGGGTATAGCCCTAATCTACTAAAGTTGATATAATAGAAAAGCAACCATCCCTTCCCACAAAACTACTCTTTCATACTATATTCAAAGATGGATACTGGGCCACTTGAAATACCATGCTGGTCCAGTATGGCATTTCTTAAGTTCTTAGGTTAATGATACAACACAGGAATTTGAAAATCTAAATAGTGAATGAGCTCCTTTTCATCCTTATATTATATCTAGTATTATTATATTCAAAATACATAAATCTGAAACAAAATGTAAATTTGGCTAACATTCTCTTTTTTGATGAAGTTGCAAACCCCAAAAGCCTCTGTTTCACATTTGAACTAAGATCTGAATAGCCCACATGATTTTTAAGAAAAATATGATTTTTATCAGAGAACATCCAAAAATGTCTAGAGAAGAGTTTCACTAATTACTGATTTTAGGTTTACTATGGCGTCATATCTGGCATTCCTTTAAGTGGATTCCAAATTTAAAACCACCTACACTAAAATCATAGTTTATTCATTCACTTATTAGACATACATTAGGAGGCTACAAGATATCTATTCAGAAACACACATTCAGAGTTGAAAGAAGCCTTAGACACTATATATGTAGTCCAATCAACCCCCTTGTATATATGAGGAAATAGACCCAGAGGGGTTCAGGGATTTGCACAAGGTCACACAGTTAGTAAATGACAGGTGAGGTTTAAACTTAATGACTATAAATCTATTGCTCTTTGGAGTCATGGTCCTTGCCCTAAGAGAGCTTATAGTCTAGTAGAAGAGATTTATCAATCATAGAACCATAAACTTAGAGATGGAAGGGACCTTAGAAATCTTCTAGTTCCATTCTATCATTTTATAGACAAGAAGAATGAGCCTCAAGGTGATGAAGTACCCTAAGTCACACAAGTAGTGAATGGCAGAGGCAAATTTAAATCAGATACTCTGGGTCCAAAGTCATTGTACCATGATGCTTCCAAAACTAGGCGCCATGGTGTATCAGCAAAACAATAAACACAACATTGACGATAATTGTGAATATGCCCATGTAGTTCAGTATTGCAAAATATAAGAGACTCCCCATATAGAAAGTAGAAGTAGAAGAATATAGACGGTAGAAGAATATAGAAGGTAGAAGAAGTAAAACATTTATTCAGACACCAGAGAACCAGATCCCAAAACCAATAAGCTCAATCCATCACAGCAGCAAAGAATTCAATATACAATATCACAGCAGAGAACCATGCCATCTCAAAGCCATCTGCCCCCCACGTGGACCTTGCCACCCGTACACACACTCACAGCACAGCCACCACACATCTGCTCTTTCTCTCAGCTCTAACTGCTCTCTCTCAGCATTTCCTGTGACACATTTTCCTTTTCCTCTCAGCAAGTTCCTGCTACCACATGTGACTTAGGCTCCCTGTTACATAATAAGCAGGTCACATGGGCCTATTAATGGGCAGCAAAGATCTTCAAATTTAAATTACCATTACACATAGGGAATACAAAAATGAATAAGGCATAATTCCTGTGTGCACAGAGCTTAGTAGGGAAGATTTTTATTAACCAACCAATCAACAAGCATTTATCAAGTACCTTATATGTGCAGGCACTGTACTACAGGCTGGACACTAGGACAAAAGTGAAGCAATTCCCACCCTTAAGGCAGAATGTGAAAATTCACTGAGAACAAGGGTAAAAAATGCTATTTGGGACCTCAGAAGGAAGATAGGTTCCTTATAGTCATATGGATCAGGGAACGAGCTCTGTATTTAATCTGGATCTTAAAGAAAAAGTAGGAATGGAATAGGGAGAAAGGGTGCTCATGGTAGATGGGAACTATATGAGTAAAAGGATGGGGGGAGAAAAGGTATGTTTAGGGAACAATGTAGTCTGACTTGGAGAGAGGAAAAGGCAGCATGGCATAGTAGACTCAGAATCAGTAAGACTTGGGTTCAAATCCTGCTTGTAAATTTATTTGCTATATGTTCATAGGCAAGTCACTTACTCACTCTGCCTCAGTGTCCTCATCCATAAAATCAGGGGGTTAGGCTCAATGGCCTCTAAGGTTACTTCTGGTTCTAGGATCCCGTGATATCTATATAATATGTATGTTCTGCCCCTTACTCTTAGAACCAGGCTTGCTCAGGGTTGCATGAAATCTTGACAGACTTGGGGTATCTCTTTCCTCTGCTACCAGTTATGTCCCTCCTATTTTAGGACCCAGTGACCATCATCTCAGTTCCATTTCACAATTTAACGTTGATTAGATTTTCCAAAAGAATATTTGTTTCACAGATATAGCAAGAAGAAACACATATTTTCCCCACATACTTCAGTAGCACAATCCCCTCTATATCACTTCAGTCTGGGGGGCAGGGGAGATTAGATTCACAATTTAAGTCCATTCCTATATAAGGAGAGCAGTGAGGCAGAGAATCAGATTATTCCTCCCCACATGAATATAACAAAGCTAATAGGTGCTGTCTCAGGCTGTTTTGAAGACATCAACAATTCCAGCAACTAAGTCAATGAAAAAAAAAATACTACTCCCAAAAACATGGCAGAAACATATATATGTCTATCCTCATGATTCTCCCAGAATCTGCTCCCTAGCATTCTCCACAAGGATGATGCCATCTTAACAAACTCATGGCATTTGCACATTTTCCAAACCTCTATTACATATAAAAAGGAAGAGTTGGAAATGATTCTATGAAGGTAGTTTGGAGCCAAAACTCTGAGACCCTTGAATGTCAGGCAAATGAATTTATATATTATTCAGGAAGCAATGAAAAAACTATTGAAGGCTTTTTTGCAGGAGGATGACATGAGAATAGTTATGCTCCAGGAAGATTAATCTGGCAGCTGTGTGTAAGATAGGTTAGAAAGGGAGAGACTGATAATACATTAGGAGATTATTGCAATAGTTCAGCCAAAAAACAGGACTAAATTGAAGGATTGGAAATAGAGAGAAAGGGAGAAAACTGGAAAGTCAAAATAGATTGGATGTAAAAGGAAGAAAGAGTAAAAAAATCAAGGATGAGTCTGAGATTTCAAGTCTGGATGATTTGGGGTGTTCGTAGCATTAAGAGAATAGGGATGTCTGAAGGAGACATACATTTGAGAAATAGACATGAAGTTTGATTTTTGGACATGTTGCATTTTTCTTCATTCAGGACAAAAAGAGCAAATAGCTTGAAATGCTAGTATTGATTAGGGGTAGTAAGTTTGCGAGCCATTCAAATAAAGGTGACATGACTATTATATACGTGTGTGTGTGTGTGTGTGTGTTTGTGTAATTATTGCACACACATATATCCATACATATACATATATATTGAAGTATACATATATGTTTAGGAACTAGACCTGTGATTTCACTGATATACAGAACTCTAGGAGAGGGAAAGTCCCTCTTCCAAAAGCAGGTCAGCACTTTCCTGCAACTTATAATCTTAGAGAGTTGCCAATGACATTTTGAGGTCAAGTGACTGGCCCAGGATTACATAGATAATATGGAACTTAAACCCAAGTCTTCCTGTCTTCAGGCCAACTCTCTATTCACTACCCCACATTGTCTCAAATATATCTGTATGTGTGTATGTGTGTGTGTGTGTGTGTATGACATATACATACAAAAATGTGTATGTCTATACATATATATGCTTACCATGTATGTATACATGCATGGTGTATGTATGACATATATACATATATTTGTATATACGTATGTACAGTGCCTAGGAACTTGATAAGTGTATATTAGTATATGTATATATATATATATATATATATATGTGCAAAGGAGCATTTAATCATTTGTCAAACTATGCGATGCAAGTTAGCTACTACAAGAAAGTATAGATCATTATTTCTTCCCTTTCTATCTTTGCTTAGTAAGTAAGAACCAGCATCGTATGTAGGCATTTCCCACTTGACATGAATTAGTGTCGCCTTTCCCCCCAAAATAAAAACACTAGGCAAAGCAATGCCATAAAGGTTATAAACTGGCAAATAGCTGAACAACATTATAGTACTTGCGGAATTTCTGTGGGAATTTGGTGATAATTTATTAATGGCTTTAATGCAGAATAGCATTGGATAGGATAACCTAAACATCTGGAAAGTGATCAAATGTGCAGTTTTCCCATCTCTATTCTTTCCATAAGCCTAATAATACTTTTGTTAGGTAAATTTTGTTTTGCTTAAAAGAGCACTTTGCCCTGAAGATATTTAGAAAGTCAGAGCATCTCAGGCAAGTGAGGCATATTATGTAGTCAGCATACTCCTGTTTCTAGCCATTTTAACATCAGCATTTCTTTTTACCACTAGAACAATGTTCATCATTCTACTTGTATCTTCATTAGACTGCATTATTTATTACCTTTTTAAATGTTATCCTCCTGTTCCTAATGGCACTGCCTTTTCTTCATCAATAAATAATGCTTGCACTTCCAAAAGTCTCCTAAGGTGTTTATCAACAGGCTGGTACATGCCGAGGAGCCAAAAAAAATAGGTGACACACCAACAAGTCAAGAAAAAGGTAAATTGTCTTGGCTTGATGCACTTTATTTCTTCCTTAAAGCACCAGGAAAGCAATTGACATAATCTATCATCAGAAACCTTGGTCTGATTTTTCTCTCTTCTGTTTAAAAAAAAAAGTGATCTTTGTCCTTGCTTAATACACTAAAGATGGGACTGAGGTTAATCTATTTCTAATTCAATTTCATCCAAATGGCATCTATTTAGCACCCATCAGTGCAAGGTATTGTGGTGAATTCTAGAGGTACAAAAATAAAAAAATAGTCCCTGACCTCAAGGAACTTAACATCTACTAGGGTAAATGAGCACAAAGCAATTATATGATATGCCAAAGCATACCAAATAACAACATATATGCTTTAAATGCTTTAAATGGCATTTTCCAGAACTATGGAAAAACAGACAAATGGATACACTGTTAGTGGAACTGTGAATTAGTTCAGCCATTCTGGAAAGTAAGTTGTGACTCTAAAAGTAACTAAGATCTCCATACCCTTTGGCACAGAGATTCCATTGATAGGTATATACTCCAAAGATGAAGTCAGAGACAGGAAGCAAGGTCCAAAAATACACCAAAGAGCATCACCTGTTGTGTCAGCAAAGAACAGTAAACAAAGGAGGTGCCCACCAATAAATGCAATGAAAGCAGTAGACTACTTCTATGCTGTAAGAAATGACAAGCATGAAGGATTTAGAGAAGCCTGAGAAGAGGGTAGGGAACCTGCGACTTTGAGGCCACATGTAGCCTTCTAGATCCTTAAGTGTGGCCTTTTGACTGAATCCAAATTTTACAGAACAAAAAAGTTTAGAATCAGTCAAAAGACCACACTTAAGGATCTAAAAGGCTACTACATGTGGCCTCAAGGCCACAGGTTCCCCACCCCTGATTAAGGCAGCTAGGTGGTACAATGCCCTGTCTGGAGTGAGAAAGACTCATCTTCCTGAGTTCAAATCCGGCCTCAGACACTTACTAGCTGTGTGACCCTGGGCAAGCCACTTAGCCCTGTTTGCTTCAGTTTCTTCATCTGTAAAAATGAGCTGGAGAAGGAAATGACAAAATACTCCAGGATCTCTGCCAAGAAAACTCCAAATAGTGTCGTGAAGAGTCAGACACAACTGAAAAACAACTAACCAAAAAGAGAAGCCATATGAACTGATTAAGAAAGGTAGCAGAAACAAGAAAACGATCTATAGAATGACTACAAGGATATAAGAAAATGAAACTGAAATCTGTATAATGCTAATGACCCCATTTGTCCCTGAAGAAGAGTTGAAGGAACTTATCTCTCTCTTTTCAGTGCAGAGGTGGATGTGGAATACTTTATTGCATATAACATCGGATATAATTAATGCTTTGGTTGATTTTGTTTAACTTCTTATTTTCTTTCTTTCTTATTCTTAGTTTCAAGAGATGGTTTGCAAGGCAGGAGAAGGAAGGAAATGAAAGTATCAATAAAAATATTTTTCCAAAATGGCATTCACCATAGAGAAAATACTTAAGACTCAAAGACATGAACACTTCTTGAAAACTTGATCACAGCCTAGGAAGGCTAGAATACAGAAATAGTTCTCTCTGTAGGCCAAATAAGTCAGAACCCTGATAAATCTTGGTCTGTCCAGAACTAAGAGATTGCTAGCATAGGACATGACTCACAATTTTACTTATGAGACTTACCAGTAGCATTGGGTTATTTAAAACAGAGCATTCACATGCAACAAGAGTTAGTAACATATTGGGATACCCTTTGAGGGACATGGTAGTTTTGGCTCCCTTTCCCCAACACTGTTGTTGATGCTTACTACCTTTAGACCTGGCCCAAATCATTAGCAGCCTGTTCCCTAGTCTGGTCATTTGAAAAATAAGGTGATTGGACTTAATGGTCTCTGGGGTCCTTTCCAACTCTAGAGGTAAAATCCTATGATCTCAAGATCAAGGAAAAATGTGTACAAGCAGCCAAAACATATAATTTTAAATTAGCAAAATGGGAAAAATAAAAGCTTCAAACTTTTTTTGATTGCAAAAAAAAAGTGCAAAGCCTGTGGGGAACATGTGGACACTTCCAAAATCAATAAATTATGTTGTAAAGAAAATCATTGATATGATATGGTCTTTGTGGGTTTTTAAAGTAATCAACCAAAAAATACTGCACTAGTGTCTACCAATCCACATGGTCTTCTTCCTATGCCAGTACTGCCAATCAATCAATCAATCAATCTCTTGATCAACAAGCATCTTTAAGCACCTACTGTGTGCCAGGCTTTATGGTAGGAACCAAAGATACAAAGACAAGATGAGATGGTCCCTGCTCTCAAGATCACATTCTAACAGGGGAGATAATATGTACATATATGTATATGCAGAATAAATAAATATCCAGTACAAATACAGGGTAGTTAGGGAGAGAGAGAATACTGACATGGCGTAAAGGCACAACAATAGGACAGGTGTTATACTGAGATGAATTTTAAAGGAAGGGAGGAATTTCACGAGCGGAGGTTAAGTTCATTTAGGGCACAAGGGGACTGTCAATACAAAAGCACAAAGAAGGAAAGAGTACCCTGTGTGTGGAACAATAAATCAACAAGCATTTATTAAACTAAGGAACTTTTCTGCTGTCCTAGAGACCAAATACCCCCCAACATCACTCTGGGATGACTGGACTAAACTGCAAAAGACAATCTGCCAAACAGAAGCTGCTACAAAACTTTGTTGGTATGGTTTCATACCAGCTAGCAACAATTTTTCTGCTAAAAATTAACTCCCACGAGACTATTATTCCATGTGTGACTTGCTCTAATAAGCCTCTCCTGAATCCCCCTCCTCAAATTGTGTTGTATTGATGTACTAATCGATTAGATGACTTCAATAGATTATAGACCCCTTGAGGATAGGGTTTATTGTGTTCTTGCCTTCATATCCCCAGTGCCTTGCCCATATTTCCTAAGAATCTACAATTTCTTCAATGTAAGGAACTTCCTATGTAAGAACTTCCTAAAGAATACAATTCATCTATGATTTAGTAGATGCATGCTAGAGTATTACCTGAGGCACATATAAGTTAAATAACTTGGCCAGGGTCACAAAACCAGTCAGTAAGTCAGTCAACAAACATTTATTAAGCACTTACTATGTGTCAATGGAGTATTTTGAACATTTTAAGTAAGACCAAATACTTTATCCACTATACCATGTTGCCTTGCACATAGCCAGAGCTTAATAACTGTTTGCTGGATTGAATTGATTCTTCAGTTAGTTAATTTGCATGTGTCCCAAAGCTATTCATTTGAATTCCAGGGCTCATTACTAATATGGCTCATATCTTTGTATTACTTAAGATTTCAACAATGCTTTTTTTTAATTATCCATTTTACACTTATTGGTCCTAAGAAACATAAAAATGCTATTAGTCAATAAATAATTTTGCAGTGTCACATGAGGGCAGCATTGACTGAAGTGGGCAGCCTGAGTATGGTCCATTACTTTCCAATTCACAGTATGAATTAATTGAGCCTCATCTCACATCCCTAAGAACCACATAGCCATTAATGTTGGCCTTCTCTGTAGGTAGGTGCTAAGTCAAGTGAAGTGATCAATTCAAGGGCAGCTGGGTCACAGAGCAGACAGAGTGCTGGACCTGGATTCAGGAAGACTCATCCTCCCGAGTTCAAATCTGGCTTCAGACACTTACTAGCTATGTGACTCTGGGTAAGTCACTTCATCCTCTTTGCCTCAGTTTCCTCATCTGTAAAATGAGCTGTACAAGGAAATGGCAAGCCGCTCCACTACCTTTGCCAAGAAAACCCCAAATGGAGTTACAAAGAGTCAGACATGACTAAAAACAACTAAACAATAACAATCTATCCAAGACCTCAGAAAAGGGGCCTGCCAAATTTGGGATATGAAAATGGCAGAGGCCCAGGTTTTGTTTCTTAGCTTTGACAAAAACTACCCCACTGAAATAGTTTTATATTTGAGCATAAGAAGAATGTCAGAAATTAAAAATCAGTATATACATTGTAATATTGTACTGGATAAATGTCAGCTATTAAAGTAGTCCAAATGGAAGGGTGTCAGCAATGAGTTATCTGGGCCCAGAATCTCACTTCCCCTCCCCCCTTGCTATATGTTCATTCTAGTGAAAGAACAATTTAGACACTTTCGTAGCTATGCTGTAAGACCCTTATTCTTTCTTCCTAAAACTCTTCTCAATCCTCAACTCTAAAACTTTCAGGGGCTTTGTAATGCCCTTTGGGGATTAATTTACCTCAGTCTCTCGTACTCAATCAACTTGTCAAGTTTTGCATATTCATCAGAATGGGGCGTTCCATCATTGTGCCCCAGCTTGCTTGTAGAACTATGTTTCCCTCCTTTTCAGGGTAAATGATACCAAATACTGAAGACTGAGGCACTCCTAGGGTTCAAATCCTAGCTGTGCTGCTTACTAACACTGTCACCTCTGGCAAGCTAATTCACCTCTTCGGGCCTCAGTTTCTTCAACTGTAAAATGAGCACACTGGACCAGATGATCTCAAAGGTCCCTTCTCCAGCTCTTAAAGCCTATGAACATATAACCCTATGAACGTACTTCAGCACCACCCTAGAAGGTCTCCTACCTTTTGCTCTTCCAAAAGATTCTACTCCTTCCCCTCCATCCCTCCATAATACAGTACCAAGTGCCAGGGAAAGCTCTGTATCTGTATACGACAAAACGCATCTAATTATCAGACTCATAATGCAATTTAAGTATTCTAAATGGTCTTTGTTTTTTTTTAAATTTATTTATTTATTTTTAGTTTTCAACATTCACTTCCATAAGATTTTGAGTTCCAAATTTTGTCCTCATCTCTCCCCTCCCCCACCCCAAGACAGCATGTAATTTGATATAGGCACAACATATAAATTCATATTGAACCTATTTTCACATTAATCATATTGTAAAGAAGAACTAGAACCAATGGGAGAAACCACGAAAAGAAGAAACAAAAAAGGAAAAAAGAGAGAGAGAGACAGAGACAGAGAGCAAATAATATATTTCAATCTGCATTCAGACTCCATAGTTCTTTTTGTGGATGTGGACAGTGGCTTTGATTAGGTAGAGTTTTACTTTCCAATTCCTGAAATTAAAAAAAATCTTGCCTCCTAGCCAGACCATTCCCAACAAGACCTTTGACAGAGGTCAATGGACAGCTACTGGGTTGTCACACAGCCTCTATTAGACAGATTCACAAACCTGTTATGGGGGCAGCTAGGTGGCGCAGGAGATAGAGCATGGGAGTCATGAGGACCTGAGTTCAAATACAGCCTCACTTACTAGTTGTGTGACCCTGGGGAAGTCACTTAACCTCAATTGGCTTCCCAAGAGGGGGAAACCTACTATGGCAACAAATTTAAATTCCAGAATCCCTTTAGAAGCTCTACCAGAATAAAAACCATGCAGTAAATCAACTCAAGCTAAATGACTGTTAGATCTCAGAAGATTCATGTGCAGCAGAAAAAGATCATAGGGAAGCAGTGGTGTAGTGAAAAGAACACATACTCTGGGACCAGAGGACTTGGGTTCAAATCCTATCTCTGATGTGAACTTGGGCAAGTCACATAATCACCATGAGCCTCAGTTTTCACATCTGTAAAATGAGAGGGTTAGACTAAATGGCATCTGAGATCCCGTCTAGTTGTAAATCTATGATCCTGTGATGCTTTGAAGTTCCTTTGTGTATCTTCCAATGAGAACATCATGGGTAGCTATGAGCCAGCTTGCTAAATTTGAAGTGAAGAAGATCTGAGATCAAATCCTGCCAAACACACATAGTAGCTATGCGACCCCAAACAAGTTGCTTAACCTCTCTGGGCCTCAGTTTCACCATCCGTAAAATGATGATAATAATGTCTACCTTGTGCAGTTGTTGGGACAATGTATCTATAGTACTTTGTGTAAAGCTTGAAGAACTATATAAATGTCAGCTATTATAAGGGTACAGGGCCTCTAGGTAATGCAGTGGATAGAGCACAGGGCCTGGAGTCAGGAAGACCTGAGTTCATATCTAGCCTCAGACACTTACTAGCCCTGTGACCCTGGGCAAGTCACGTAACCCTGTTTGCCTCAGTTTCCTCATCTATAAAATAATCTGGAGAAGGAAATAGTTAAACCACTCTAGTATCTTTGCCAAGAAGACCCCGAATGGGGTCATGAAGAGTCAGACACAGTGGAAATGACTCAAGAACAACGATGACAATTTTAGGGTAAGTTCGAAGTATTTTCAATATTATGTGCCGGACTTCTCTATGTGATTTGTTTATTTGAAGCCAATAAATTTTGAAATTTCTCATGTCACTAATATCTCCTGTGATGAGGTTTTTATGCCCTAGTACATGGTCAATTTTTGCATAGGTGCCATATACTGCTGAGAAAAACGTATATTCCCCATTCAATTTTCTCCAGAGGTCTACCATATCTAACTTTTCTAAAATTCTATTCACCTCCTTAACTTCTTTCTTGTTTATTTTGTGGTTGGATTTATCTAGTTCAGAGAGGGGGAGGTAGAGGTTCCCCAATAGTATAGTTTTGCAATGTCTTCCTGTAACTCCCTTAATTTCTCCCTTAACAATTTAGATGCATATACATTTTGTAATGATATTACTTCATTGTCTATGGTGCCTTTTAGCAGGATGTAGTTTCCTTCCTTATCTCTTTTAATTAGATCTATTTTTGCTTTTGCTTTGTCTGAGATCAGGATTGCTACCCCTGCTGCTTTTTTTACTTCACCTGATGCATATATTCTACTCCAGTCTTTACCTTTACTCTGTGTGTATCTCGCTGTTTCAAGTATGTTTCTTGGAAACAACATATTGTAGGATTATGGTTTTTAATCTATTCTGCTATCCACTTCTGTTTTATGGGCCCGTTCATCCCATTCACATTCATAGTTATGATTACTATCTGTGTCTTTCTCTCCATCCTATTCCCCCCTTTTATGCTTTTCTTTCTCCCTTTCTGTCCTCACTAGATTTGCTTTTGACCACTGCCTCCCTCAATCAGCCCTCCCTTCTATCAGCCCTTCCCTTTTCTTTCCCTTTTTCCCTTATTACTTCTTCCCTCTCTTCTATCCCCTCCTCCCTTTTCTTTCCCCTTTCCCCTCCTACTTCCTATAGGGTAAGTTAGATTTCTATACCTAACTGATTATATTATTTCTTTTTTGATCTAAATCCTATGAGAATAAGGTTCAAACAATGCTCATCTCCCTCCTTTCTTTCCCTCTACTGTAATAGGTTTTTCCTTTCCTCTTCTCCCACTATAATCCCTTTTCACCTCTAATTAGGTTTTTTTTATCATCACGTCAATGTCAACTTACACCTACACCCTCTGTCTATGTATATTCCCTTCTAAATGTTGTAACTCTCAACAGTTACAAGTATTTCTTTTTGTTCCTGTTTACCTTTTTACATCTCTCTTGAGTCTTGTATTTGAAGATCAAATTTTCTGTTGATCTCTGGCCTTTTCATCATGAAGGTTTGGAAGTCCCCTATTTCATTGAATGTTCATCTCCTCCCCTGAAAGATTATACTCAATTTTGCAGAGTAGTCGGTCCTCGGTTGTAATCCAAGCTCCTTTGCCTTACAGAATATCATATTCTGAGCCCTCTAATCTTTTAATGTAGAAGCTGCAATATCTCCCGAGATGAAAACACTTCTGCTCCGCCCACTGATTAAGAAAAGGAGGCACAGTGGACAGCGCATTGGATTTGAAGTAAAGAATTCCTGAACTCAAAACTAGTCTCAGATGCTTACTAGTTCTGTGGACGAGATAAAGAACATCTCTGTACTTCAGTTTCCCCATCTATAAAATGGGCATAAAAATAGCAGCTACCTCCCAGAGTTGTTATGAGATTAAAATGAGAAATATCTATAAAATACTTCACAAACCTTAAAGTATGCCACATAAATGCTAGATATCATTATTTTTATTAAGGTGGAAAAGTAATTAGGGATGACAGTAGTGAATCTATATCTACACCCATTTCAGCACCAACAGTACAGAAAGAATTGTGGACAAGACCTCAGACATCGTCCTTCAAAGCAAAGCAGTCCTCAGAGACTCGATTTGTAATGGGTGTTTCTGAGCATCAACCTGGTATTTTAGATACCTATAAGGTCCAAGGGAGTAAATAGATGACTAGAGATGGTCTTATGAAAGGCCAAGTTCATGAAATATTCTTGAAATCAAACAATGTTAAATTGGTTGTCCTTTTTATCTGACTGTCAGACCCAATGGCTCATTCTTAACCTGGGCATTCCTGCATCTTATCTCTCTAGTCAATTTCCTCTTTTGACAAACAATTCGGGCATCTGCCTGCATCCACTTAGCACTGTTCCCAAACCACACATTATATAGTTCAAGCACTTCTTAAAATTCTGCATTGTCTCTCTGTTCAAAACAATTTCAAATACCCCACAACCTGTACGGGAAGATATCCTATTAGTATGTATAGGGAAAAAGAATCTGAAGCAGTTGGTTGACTTGGCAAAACCAATATATGTTTAGTTTTATGAGGCCTCTGGGTATTGGGGCTAGGCTGTCAGGAGATTTATAGCAGGAATCCCTTTAAGGCTTATCCACATGACATGCTCTAAGTCATTTTGGGCTGATCTGCCCTGGGCCTTCAAGTCACTTGCTTTTTACATTGTAGCTCAATCTCAGATATATTCACATTGAGTCAATATGCACATCTGGATTATTTTAAGCACAAACCTCCAGTCTAAAGAAATAAATGCCATTTTGCATTCTCCCCCTGAATATTTGATGCATAGTGCAGGCATTTATTAGTACAGTCTTCCTTTAGGGATATAGATCCAGGGCAAATCACATTGTACATGCCTGCAATTATTTTTATACAGGGAAATCAGGTTAAAATAAAAAACAAGGCTAGTATAGACTCAGAAAAGAAATCAAAGAAAACTGACCTATAGCTTTAGGGGGTATATGTAAAAGAGGACTAGAACTTTGTCTTGAGGGTAACCCAGCTCCATCCCCAGGGACTGATTTAATACAAATATTCTCACAAGTTTCTGGTAATATTTTAGCTCCTGCTAAAGAGCCATCCTCTTGACCCCTTGGCTGCCTCTAAGAGTCACTTAGTGACTCTTCAGACTGAATATCATAGCTTAGGGAGATAGGGATGGCAAGAAGGAGAGGAGAAGAAATGGCAATTTACCCAAGAATCTGCCTCTCTATTCACTAGACTCACAGGATTTAGAGTTTGAAGGAACCTTTAAGAACATCTAAACCAGCCATTTCATTTTGCAAAGTCACATAGCATGTAGAGACAGGATTAGGTTAAAAACCAGATTTTCTGATTCCAAACCCAGTACTTTTTCCAATGCTCTGTGCTACTTTATTTAACTATCTACACCAACCAAATTTCTCAAGTAACTGGTAGACCCTCTACTTGACATTACCTCCAAACTGTTTTTTTTAGTGGAACACAGATTCACAGAATTTAAGAGTTGGATAAGAGCTAAGAGACCATCTACACCAGCCCATATCTGAACAAGAATCCTCTCTATGATATATTTGACAAATGGTCATCCAATCTTTGCCTGAAGACAAGTAAGAGTAATCCACTAATTCCCAAGGTAGTGAATTTTACTTTAACATAGTTCTAATTATTAGGCAGTTGCACATGGTTACATAGGTAATAAGTAGCAGAATTGGACTTTGAACCAAAACTAAGTATTTTACTCCAAAACCAGTTCTCTTTCCACTGTGTCATTCTTTCTCCCTTAGGAGAGATATGGTGAGAGAGTCTTAGAAAGATTGAGAGCTACAAAATGTAGGGAATTTCTGAATTCTTTTGAAGATAGCTTCTGTGAGATAAGCTTTATTCACTATGGGTTTGCAGATAGCATGAAGCTGATCTCCATGTATCCTTACTGCTTAGGAAACGGAGGAGGAAAGAACCTTTCACTTCTCTTGGGGAAATAGGTGTGGATATCCCTGGTATCCTATAGTCTTCCTCGTTCTTTAGTGGCAGGGAAAAATCAAAGTTTTCCAAACCGGGCCAGGTCTTGGGAAATATCTCTGTCAGATCCAGCTCTGTGTTAGGGATAAGATCAAAGACAATCCTCCAACCTCCTGCCACATTCTCAATCATTCCTACCCTGTGCAGAAGGATTCCAAATAGATATTTTCAACCCTAATTTCTCTACTTCCTACAGTACATGTTCATATGTATGTCTCACAAACACTTCAAGAGCAACATTTCCAAAAACTGATATCTTTCCCTTAAACCTCCACATGTGTCATTTCTCTCAGGGACACGATCCTTCACCCAGTCTCCCGTGCTCAAAATCTTGGTATTATATTTAACTTCTCCCACATCTGTCATATGCAAGCAATAACCAACTCCTAATAATTCCATTTTGGCAAAATCTTAAGCATCTACTCTTAACTTTCTATTCCCTCTGCCACAGTCATTATTATAGAATCTCATTGTCACCTTCCTAGAGTATTGTGATAGCTTCTGAACACATCCAGTCTCAAATCTATTTTCATATTACTGCTAGATCCTACACAGATATCTTCAGTGGCTTCTTCTCCAAGTACCAAGTAAGGTTCAGATTTCTTTGTCCAGCATTTGACTTGATACTACCCTATCTTTCTCCATTTGCTCTACTCATGGTTCCACGTGTGGGTGGTTTGGTACCGACTGGTGGAGCACCTGTGTTTTCTTAGTGCTAATTATTAGGCCATAATTAACACAAGCAGCAGAGAATACTTTGTTGCATCTCAGCTACAGAGGTTGCATTGAGTGTACAATCA
Source organism: Trichosurus vulpecula (assembly GCF_011100635.1). NCBI lineage: Eukaryota > Metazoa > Chordata > Mammalia > Diprotodontia > Phalangeridae > Trichosurus > Trichosurus vulpecula. Next base: position 164,374,191 of record NC_050580.1, on the reverse strand, counting down.
TCTGTGAACAAAAAATCATTTGCCAACTCTCCTTCCACCTTAGCTTTGGCTTGTAGCCTTTTCAAGTTGATTGATGTATGAGACTGGTGAATTTCTCCTGGCAACCAAATTTTGACATACAGTTTTGAATACCGTGGATAAGCTCACTTACCTTGGCAGTATACTTTCCAGGGATGTACACATTGATTATAAAGTTGACACTTGTATTGTCAGAACTAGCTCAGTGTTTGGGAGGCTGTGAAGGAAGAAGGAGAAAAGAGGTATTAGACTGCCTACCAAACTGAACATCTACAGCAGGGTTGTCCAAAATGCAGCCCGTGGGCTGCATGCAGGCTGCATTGCGATTTATGTGACCCACCTACAAGCATAGAAAGTTACATAAATGCTTTAGTAAAGGAATCTGAGCTCCCGCAGAGCTCTCACTAAAATGGCAAATCGAAATATATTGTCTATTGTTTCAATAAAAACCTAAGGTTGGACAGCCCTGGTCTACAGAGGCATTGTGCTGACCACATTGTTGTATGATTGTCAGCATCATGCCAGGAAACTTAATCACTTCCATTTGAATTGTCTTGGGAAGATTCTGAAGATCACCTGGCAGGATAAGATACCAGACAGTGAGGTCCTTTCTCAAACTAAACTGCCAAGCATTCAAATTCTACTGCAGAGAGCACAACTCCAATGGTCTGGCCACATTGTTTGAATGCCAAACACACACTTGCCCAAAAGACTTTTACAGAGAACTCACAAGTCAAGTTCTCACATGATGGTCAGAAGAAGTGATACAAGGATACTCTCAAGGTCTCTTTGAAGAACTTTGGAATTGATTGCATGACATTGGAGACCTGGCAAAGGTCTGCCCTTCATTGTGTGCCCACATCAAAGAAGGTGCTGTGCCCTATGAGCAAAGCAGAAACAAAATAGCTCAAAAGAAATGTGAGATGTGCAAATTTAGAGAATCCACTCCAAATATTCCCATGGGCCATTTATGGTCAATCTGTGGCAGAGCATTCTGCTTTAGTCTGATCAGCCACAGTTGGACACACTATGCTATGACACCGACATAGTAATGTCATTTTGGTCCTCTTCAGAGATGAAGAACAACAACCAACCAACCCTATTTTTCCAGTATTATCTCACATTGCTCTCTTCCTCATAATCCAATTCAATAAACATTTGTTAAGCATTTATCATATACTAGACATCATGCTAAGCACTGGGGGAAGAAAAAGGAAGCTGTAAAGAGAAGGAACTACCATGGAGGAACTACCTTGTTCTGTGGAGTTGAAACCAAGCAAAGCTTCTGGTAGAAAATTGAATGAGCAGCAGTCCAGTTTGTACCCTCTATAAAGGAAAGCTTTGGGTGAAGTTTAATACTCTACTCTTTAGATCTCTAATAAGAGGGACAAGGAGACTGTGAGAGATAGGAAATTTACACAGGGGTGGGCAACCTGTGACCATGAGGCCACATGTGGTCCTCTAGGGCCTCAAGTGTGGCCCTTTGACTCCAAGTTTTATAGAACAAATCCTTTTATTAAGGAGATTTGGTCTCTGAAGTTTGGATTCAGTGAAGCCTGCAGGTTCCCCACCTCTGTATAGAATATCCAGGTTGAGTTAGCTACATGGTGACTGATCTGAAGTGATCAGCTTATGCTGGGAGAGGCATCTTGTCCTGGAGAGTTGAAACCAAGCAGAGCTGCTGATGAAAAGTGGAGTGCTCCAACCTATTCAACATATCAACAAGAATTTTCTAAAAACAGTACTTCCAATGAATCAGACACTGTACTAACCACAGGGGACATACAAAGACAAAAAAAAATAATCTCTACTCTCAAGGAGATTACATTCTATCAATGGAGGTAACACATACATATATAAGTATGTACAAAATAGAAACAAACAGAATGAATACGTGATAGTTAAATACAAAGTAGTTAAGGAAGGAAGACATAAGAATTGAAAGAGATCAGAAAAGATGTCCTGTAGCAGGTGGTGCTTAATCTAACACTAGAAGGAATTGGGGAATTTGGTGAAGTAACAGTCAGGAGGGAGTATATTCCAAGGATAGAGGATAGCCAGTGTAGAAGTATAGAGTTGGAAGATGGGGTATTGTCTAGCACACCCAGGATGGCCAGCTAGCACAGGTTCTTTGATCTGTTTTCCTAAAGGAAAGGCAACTTTAAGTGGGTCAACAATCTTACTTTAATCAAACATATATAAATCATTCACTAGTTCAGGGGAAAAGTCAGCATCCTAAATGTGGAGAAAATACAAGCAGAAAAAGATCATTCAGAAAATACAAGCAGAGAAATTAGCACAAAGATTCAACAGACAGGGCTCCAGCTATCTGAACAAAGTAATACAATCACCCACATACACCACCAGATTGGGGGCGCACCAACATCTGAGTAGTTGGGGGACTCTTAACAAATGGCTACTCAGAGTTCAGTCCAGGGAATCAAAAGGTCCTTCTCATGAGCGAACCCTCCAAAGCAAAATCTCACCTCAGAATATATATTTATACACACACACACACACACACACACACACACACACACACACACACTTTGGGCTAATAGGCTCAGAGCCAGAAGGCATCACAGCCCTCATGACTCAGTGCCTATAGCATAGTACCAAAAGGTGTGAAAGCATTCCTACAAGCAAGCCTCCCAGTAAGCCAGCCTCCCCCTAAGGAAGCTCCTACTTAGGCAAGATCCTCCCCCAATGAGTTCTATGTGACTCAAGGGGTATCACAGCTATGATTGAATACATGTGGTCACATAGGCCTATTAATGGACAAGGAAGATCTTCTTATTCCATTAACATTACAGGTGTCATGCAAGAAGAACAGAGAGAAGCCCAGTTGGGAAGGATGGTAGAGTGTGGGAAATAGAAGAATATATAATTAGGTTGAAAATATGGGTTGGAACCAGGCTGTGAAGGACTTTAAAAGACGGGGTTGTGGGTGCAGATTGGAAAATGACAGCAATGTTTAGTTTTGTTTTAAATCAATAAAACATTTTAAAAGAAAAAAAGGGGAAGAGCTTGTGTTTATAAGAAAAGTAAGAGACAATTAGAAAGATAAATTGAGGCCAGATTGTTGATTACTTCATTTCACATATTTAACAAGTAAGAAATCTGCCCCCATTTCCTTATCCTCCCTATACATTTCTTCTTCTATTGGTCTTCTTTCATTCTGGCTAAGGAGCCAGAGTGAGAACTGATGGGTAACTAATGAGAATATGATTGCTTTTCTCTTTTCTCTTTCTCCAGTATTGCTGTAGGATTCTTAATATAGTCTGGAGAAGGATGCAAACTCCTACAAGACAGGAACCATGACTTCTGTTCCTCCTCCCATCTGCCTGGGTGCCTACTGTTTGGCCTTGAGCAATGAATATTTGTTCAATGAATGAAGGACTGAATCTGACTTTACAGACACATATAGTAGACTGCAAATAACTCATAGGTCTACTACCACTACATGAAAATAGTCATTTTTTTAGTGTTGATGTCATCATGTATAAGCCTGTGTCTTATGGAAATTCACCAGTCCTTTCTCTCAATTAATTCCAAGTGCTTTTCTCAGGTTCGAGTTGATATGTCTGCCTGTTTTCAATGCTTTTCATTTCACCTTAAATGGAGAATTGACTCCATATGATTCCTTCATCTTCCAATGACATTTAAAGATTGGATTTAATCTAGGAATTTCTGATTTATGCAGCTCTGATACACCATGACATTTCCCAAATGAGTCCATAAAAAATGCATAGATGATAGATGCTGCTGATAGTCTAGTTATTTGGGGACCATTCTTGATCTAAAGAAATATGCAGATTTCTCCCCTTTGCAATCATTATTGGGCACCTTTGACCCAAGGATTCTTGATGCCAGGTATCAAAGGGACGCATTGCAAAAAAAGATGATACTCTTCATAATGTTTAAACAATTATATTGCTAAGATCCTAGATGCATAAACAATCTCTCATGGCCACTTACCTTATAATAGAAAAATAACCGAAAATTTTTATAAGGATTTCTCAGGATCAGATTACCATCAATATAGGTTAATGCCAGCTTCAACCTGGAAGAAGCTATGCACATTTAATTAATTTCACCATTATTTTAATATGTCCATGTACATATTTTGCACAATCTGCTCATTGTGAATTGATCTCGTATTTGCTGTTTTCATTTATTCTACAAGTTTTCCTCTAACATTCCAGATTTAAAGGCCCAGTCAAAACTGATAAAAGGTTTTCGCTATATACTCTTGTCACCTATAAATGGATTGTTTTATTGTGCTTTTTTTTCCAGGTCAGACAAAATATATTCCATCGTCATATATGTCTGTATCCAACAAACACATTTCACCATTTATATTTTATAAACAAGACAAGTCCTTAGTTTGACAACAGATGTCCATTAAAATCAGCAACTGTGCATATTTCCAAGAAAAAAAGAAAATGTCACACGAGCGATTTCATTCATTCAAGGATATCAACATGCTATTAACAGGCAATCAAACTTCTTTCCCAAAAAATGGGACAATGATATTAAATGGTTTGTCTGCATTTGTATAACAAACTGGGAAAAGTCCAAGCTAATCACAGAATTTTACAGCTTTAAAAGACATTAAAGATTAACCTCATTCAGCCACTTCATTTTTCAAAGAATTCCATTTTGGATTTTGTTCTAAACATCAGAGTCATTTGCCAATATATTTACCAGCAATGAACAATGAACAATGCCTTATAACATAAGCAGTTCAGCAAAATCAACAAAGCACCCCAAACTGACAGTGAACGTCCCCACCTCTCTAAAGAGAAATGTGTATTACAGGCTTTCTTTTACAGAACTGAAATTATTCATTGTAATTCATCTAAGTTCAGTGAACTTTTTAGTGTTGTCTTCATTTACATTATCATAGCCATTGGGTATATTTTTTTTCCCTTAGTTCTGCTTTTTGTTTTGCTCTGCATCATTTACCACACAATTCCCCACGTTTATCTTAATTTCTCATATATGTCATTTCTTAAGACACAATAATATTCCATTACAACAAGATACTATAATCTCATTCTTCTATCAATAAGCACCCATTTGGCTACCAGTTTTTGCTACCACAAAGAATGCTGCTATGGATATTTAGTTATATGGGGTTATATATTTTGTTATATACATCTATATATATAGGGTGTCCCAAAAGTCTTAGCTCGGTTATCAGTTCTAATAGCTTAATTTAAGTTGTTAAAAACTTAAACTATTAAAATAAACCTGCACTAAGACTTTTGGGACACCCCATGTATAGGACTTTTCTTTCATAATAGGTGCTTAATAAATTCTTATTGATTGAGTCCTATGCCCTGAGTCCCATTCTACACATAGAGAATGTAAACCAGACCTAAGAACTAGGCCAGACTCATTTGTAAAACTCTAGGGGGAAAAAAGAATCTTTTAAAGATTTCTTTAAACAAACTTCACTCATTTCTGTCATTACTGACATTTTACTCCTTCTAGCTGCCAGATCTTTCTCCTCCACAAGCCCGTGTTTACATAGCAAATTAGTTCTTGTCTTCTCTCATTGAGTTCTGCAGGACCCATAGCTATGACAAGCTCTCTTCTAGTCTCCACAATGACCTGGAGGGGGGGAAAGTGGGGGGGGGGGGAAGGTAAAGATTTGAATAATCTGATTGGGTGATATTTTTTTTATTCCAACAAAGAAAAGGACTGGGGAACTTATCTCATATAATTAAGACACCCAAGCAAATGTCTATATGAACATGGAAGCAGTGTGGGGAACAAGTATCATTTGAATTTCACTTTCATTTAAACTGGTAAAAAGAAGGAAGACACAGAGAGTTTGGTATAGAAATACTTTTAATTCAACAGGGATACAGGAAGGAACAGGAATAGGGGAAAGGAAGGAAAAAGAGGGAAAGTAGTTTTAGGAATGGATTAGTCATAGGCAAAATAAACTGTAAGGATAAATAGGATATCACGAAGAAACGTTTAAAAGAAAAGAAAGAGGGGCAGCAAGGTGGCACATTGAGTAGAGCACCAGCCCAGGAGTCAGGAGGACCTGAGTTCAAGTCTGGCCTCAGACACTTGACACACGTACTACCTGTGTGACCTTGGGCAAGTCACTTAACCCCAATTGCTCTGCTTTCCCCCCACAAAAAAAGGTAAGAAAGAAAGGTTATGAACTTGTCATAAAGAGGAAGCAAAGAGTGTAGGGAAGAACCAATATAGTTGAATAGAGAAATATACAATTTAATATCCAATATAAATGATATATACTCAGTCACAAAACAGAAGAGAATAGAAGAATGGATTAGAAAACAGAATCCAGCAATATGTTGTTTATAAGAAACAAACTTGAAACAAAGATTCACATAGAATTTAAATCAGGGATTAGAGGAAAATCAATTATGCCTCATCTGTACTAAAAAAAATGCAAGAGGTAGTCATTGTAATTTCAAATAAGACAACAGGAAAAACAGACTTAATTAAAAGAGATAAACAGGGAAACTAAATTTTGCTAAAAGGTATTATAGACAATGAATTATATTCAACAATATGCATGTACACACACACACACACACCCCAAATGTTGTATAATCTAAGTACATAAGGGAAAAGTTAAATGAGTTACAAGAGGAAATAGGAAGTGTAATTATAATAAACAATATGACTACAAAACTCAATGCACCTCTTTCAAGCATAAACAAATTTAACCAAAAATAAAAAGAAAAATAATTAAGAACTTGAATAGAATTTTTTAAAAATTAGATATGTTAGACCTCTGGTGATGATTGAACAGGAATAAAAAGGAATACACACATTTCTCAGCCATGTATGGCATCTTTACAAAATTGAAACATGCATGTAAGTATAAAAACCTAACAAAGAAGTACAGAAAGGCAGAAATGTTCAAGAGATCTTTTAATGAACACAAAGCAATAAAACTTAAATCAATAGCCACTCAAAAAAGTATTTTAAAAAATCAACTGGTGACTAAATAGTTTAATTCTAAAGAACTGGTGGATCAAAGAACAAATTGTGGAAATGATATGTAATTTTATTAAAGATAATCACAAGACAAGATGCCACATATTTTAAGATGCAGCCAAAACATTCCTTAAGGAAAACTTGTATGGGTTAAACATGTTCATTAACAAAAAAGAAAAAGAATAGATTAATGAATTGGGGATCCCACTAAAAAAAACAACAAAAGACTCCAATTAAATACCAACAGAGATACTGAAAATCAAGTGAAAGATTAACAAAACTAAAAGTAGAATAACAACAATAATAATAAAAGTAGGAGCTTGTTTTAAAATATATTATTAGATGATTTGATTAAAAAGACAAAAGGAAAAATTTTTTAAATGATTTAAAATAAAATTTAAAATAACTGAAGTAATTCAAAAATGATTAAATTATAATTTACAGAAAATAAAGAAAAATAAATTGTATCATCAGAAAAAGTTTTTGCCTAACTATAAGCCAACAAAACTGGCAACTTCAAGTAAATGAACAAATATTTATGAACATATAAAATATCCAGATTAACAGAACATGAAATAAAGAATTTAAATAACCAAATATCAGAAAAAAATAATATTGAACAAGCCATAAATGAACTCCCAAAGAAAAAACTTCATAACCAAAAGGACACATAAGTGAATTTTGTTTCTTTCCTTCCATTGAGTAGGTGAAGGTGGGAGGGAGTACAATGAATTTTGATGTTTGAAAATAATAGAATAATGAAATGACATGAACAAACAAGTGAGGATGCCACTGCCAACTACTCCTACTCTTCCCTCAGGATATCTCCTGTCCTGTATGAGGTAGTCACCATCTGACATATAAACTCAGTGAGGGTACTAGTGTCAATTTGTATATTTTGTATTAGCAAAGCTTAATATATTTTTAGCTGTAAAATAAAAATAATAATTTTAAATTTAAAAAAAATAAAAATTCTATTTTTTTCCTGCACCTCCAATAAATTATCATGTGTACTCCTTGAGGTATATGCTTCCCACTTGGGACACCATCTTATTGGAGCACTATAAAATATCATTTAAATCAATCAATAAACATTTATTGAGCACCCACTATGTGCTAGGCAGTCTGCTAAGTGCTAGGGATACAAATATGATGAAAAAAAGATAGTTCTTGTTTTCAAGGAGCATAAAATCTAATGGGGGGAAACAACACACAAAAGGAAGCTGAAAAGGACAAATGGGTGGAAGTGGAGGCGGACACCTGGGAAGATATCTGACTCAGGGATACAGTGGAAAAGTCACAAAAGTCTCAAAGTAGTGTAGCCAGGTGAGAAATGAGATGTTCTGAGATGATTGCACTTCCAAGCTGAATTCCCACAGCAACGCAAAACTAACCATCCATATTAGAAAAAAAAAAAGTGGGTAAAAAATTCACATATCTCAGATTATGGCATAAAGATGGATGGACAACTCATTGAGTTAATACATTTATCTATCTATCTATCTATCTATCTAAACATCTATTTTTTTAGACAAAGAACTGGGCACAAAATTGGGTCTAAAAGGGGAGTGGACTGGATTACATTTCAGACACTATGCAGTGCTTTCAGTGATCCCAAATGGCTTACCACTACAGAAGTTCCTTACTTAAACATCAATATTTTGTGGATAATTCTCTGAGGCTGTGAATCAGAGATCTCATAATTTTAAAATTATCAATATTACAAGTAACTAAAGAGCATCAAGGCACATCAAAGAGGCATTGTGACTATAAGTAGGCCCCAGAATATAATCAAGAACGACAGTGTAAAATTAAACAAAAATGATGGCTATACATGAGCTGGGGGGAAAAAAACATGATAATGAGAAGGGAAGGGAAAAAAGGAAAAGGAGAAGGTAGAGGAGAAGGAGGAAGAGGAGGAGAAAGCTTTCAACAAAGACCAGAGAAATGATCTGTTCAGGCAAAAGAAAAGAGCCAGAAAGAAGAAAAACTTAAGAAAAAAAAATTCTTCTGTGCTTTAATGCTCTGATGGATCTTGATTTTATTGATGTGGGTATTCCCTCTAAGTCACCCTTTGTCTGTGCCTTTGCATCCTGAGTAACTCTTACATGTCTTCATATAACTTTTCTAATGTGTTGAACACCTGCCTCAAGATCTTGTTTTGGTGTTGTGATTGGTTGGGTTTTTTTTGACATTTTGTATTTATAACTTCTATTTTATATCACCTTCATTTTCAAATATATCCTGCTCTCTTATCCAAAGATTAAGCTTCTGTAACAAAGAAAAGAAAAAACTAGCTCAGCAAAACTAATCAACATACTGATTGATAGTATATGTGCCTCACCCATAATTCCCCAACTTCCTCAAAGGAGCAAGGGAGATGAATTTTTCTCATCTCTTTCCGGCTAAGCATAGTCAGTAAAATTTTCTGCTCTTCAAATTTCAGTGTTACAGAGTTGCCAGGGGTTACTGAGGGGTTATGAGACTTGCCCAGAGACACAGAACCAGGATTGTATATACTATTTATAGTAACAAAGGAATATGTCATGAAGAGAGCACAGGAGATCTGGGTTTTAGTTCTACTTTTGTCAATGACTGTGTGAATTTGTGTAATTCCCTTTAGCTCTATGAGCTTTAGTTTCCTTGGCTACGAGAAAAGTATTGGGCAACATCAGGGCTTTTTAACCTTTTTTATTTCATGGGCTCCTTTGGCAGTATGGTGAATCCTATCAGTTGCTTCCCAAAATAAATGCTTTTAAAATATATAAAATATGTAGAATTGTAAAGGAAACATTTACTCAAAATATTTTTTTAAAACCAACTTCATGGACCACAGGTGGAGAACCTCTAGAATAGATGATGCCCAAGGTTTATTCCAGCTCTAAAATTTTGAGGATCAAAATCCCTTCTCCACAACATACCCTTTTTTATGGGCATTGACAATAAGATACCCAAGTAATTAACTCTTCTAGGGTAGCATTAAGAATGAAGTGTTTATGAATTTACTCTGTGCAAACTATGCCATCTTGTTGACTGATGGGTCAAAGCTATTTGGGAAAAAAAGAAATGGAAAAACAATTTAGAAGATGAAAATAATGTCCATGTCAGAGCCAGGGAGGTAAGATGAGCTTGGGGAATTGATTTGTTGCAGGGGAGAAAAAGAATAAAAGAAGGAAAGTTAAATTGAAGAGAAAAATAGACGTGTTATTACTACAGGTGACTGGTTTTCTTTATCAAACCTTGACAAGACTGTTCTTTACCCTCTAACTGTGCTCTTTAGGGGATTTGGTTGCCTTTACCAGGATGAATCAGGAAGCCCTGACTGGGCAATCTTCCCAAGTCAGTTTTCCCCCCTCTGACCAGGGATTGTATGTCAGATGAGTGTCTGGTTTTGACTCTAGTTTCTATTTTAATTTGCATCTCTATGCAAATGTTTTTGTTTGATATAATAATCAACACACACACACATCTATCCTCTTCACTGAACTCTCATGGTATTTGTCCAGTTGCTGTGCTATTTGTCTTCAAAGCAGTCACCAAATATTAGATGACTCAGAAATTTAAAAAAGATGTTTATACTTCCCCTGGAATCCACACCTCATGACTTTCCTGGGATGAAAGTGACCACAAGTTTTCAAAGGCTATGCCCAAAGAGCCCAAGATCTAGCAAGCCCTTCTGAGTTGGAAAGGTTTTGATTAAAGGCCCAGTTACAAAACACATCTGTCACTTGGGTGCCCAACTCTAGGCAGCACATGTTAGGAAAGACAATGATAAGCTAGAGAATGTCCAGAGAAGGGCAACCATTCTGATAAAGGGCCTTTAGTCCTTGCCCTATGGGGATTAATTAAAGAAGCTAGGGATGCTTAGCCTGGAACAGGAATGGGGAACCTGCAGCTTTGAGGCCACATGTAGCCCCTCTAGTTCCTCAAGTGCAGCCCTTTGACTGAATCCAAACTTCACAGAACAAATCCCCTTCATAAAAATATTTGTTCTATAAAACTTGGACTCAGTCAAAAGGCACCACCTGAGGAGCTACAAGTCAACATGTGACCTTGAGGCCACAGGTTCCTCATCCCTGCACCCTGGAAAGAGATGACTCAAGGAGGACACGATAGCTATCTTCAAATATCTGAAAGACTGTCACTGGGCAATATAGGTGGCACAATGAATAGTGTTTTTGGCCTGGAGACAGGAAGACTTCTGAATTCAAATCTGGTCTCAGACACTTCCTGGCTGTGTGATCCTGGACAACTCATTGGACCTCTGTATGCCTCAGTTTCCTCATCTGTAAAATGGGGATAATAACACCTGCCTCCAGGGTTGTTGTGAGGATCAAATGACATAATATTTGTAAAGCACTTAGCACAGTGCCTGGCACATAGTGGGCACTATATAAATGTTAGTTATCATTATTATTACAGAAGAACCATATTTATTCTAATTATCCCAAGGGGAAATAATTAGAAGCAGTAGGTAGTAGTCGCAAAGAGACAACTTTAGATAATATCAATAGACATTTCCCAACCATAAGAGAACTGTTCAAAAGTGGAAAGGGTAACTTGTGAGGTAATGGGTCCCCCTCCCTTACTGGAGTCTGTTAAGCAAAGGCTGGATCAATAGTTAAGAATTTATAATATTATAATAACAAGCATCTATTAAGCACCTATGTGTCAGGCACTGGGGATACAAATATATTGAAGGAAACCATCTCTGCTTGTAAGGAATTTATAATATTATAATAACAAGCATTTATTAAGCACCTACTATGTGTCAGGCACTGGGGATACAAATATATTGAAGGAAACAATCTCTGCTTGTAAAGAATTTATAATCTAAAAGGAGAGATGACAAGGACATATACAAGTATGTACAAAATAAATATAAAGAAAATAAAACAAAGGAATATAAAGGAACCAAATAAAAGAGAAAGGGCGCTCACAGTTGTTGAAATTAAAAAAGATTTCATATAGAAAGCAAGGTGCTATTTGAGCTGCACTTTGACATAAGAGAGGTGTTCTATGAAGGGAAGGTGAGGAGGTAACACATTCCAGGAACAGGGTACAGCCAATACAAAGGCCTGGAGAGAGGAAATGTGTTGTAGTTTAAGAACAGAGGCCAGTTTGGCTAGATCGCAGAGTACAGGAGGAGGAGCAATGTCCAGTGAAGAAGGAAAAGATAGGTTGGGGCTAGATGGTGAAGGTCTCTAAAAGCTGAGCAGAGGTTAACTTTGATTTTACAAGCAGTAAGAAGTCACAGAAGTATACTGAGAAAGGGAATGACATGGTTAAACCTGGGGCAGCTAGGTGATGCAGTGAGTAGAGCACCAGCCCTGGAGACAGGAGGACCTGAGTTCAAATCCAGCCTTAGACACTTGACACACTTACTAGCTGTGTGACCTTTGGCAAGTCACTTGACCCCAATTGCCTTACCTTCTCCCCTCCAAAAAAAAGACATGATTAAATCTATATTTATGGAAGACAGACTTAAGTACCTCAACACTTGAGGCAAGGAGACCAGTTGCTGTTGCAATAATCTAGGCGAATGATGATAACAGACTGAATTGAGGTAGCAGCTATGTTAGTGGAGAGAAGAAGCTGTGTACAAGACATTTTGTGGAGAGAGAAATGGCAGGTTTTGGCAACTGATTAGATATACAAAATGAAGGTGAGTAAGGAGTCAAAAGTAACAAAGCTGAAAGACTGCAAGAGGACAGTACCTTCAACAGAACTAGAGCAGTTTAAAAGAGGGGTGCAGTGAAGGCCCAGTTAAGGATGAATGATGAATTTATACATTCCTCCATTTCTGCCTGTAGCATGTGAGTAAGAATGGAAGAGGAAAATAGTAGGTAGGAGTAGTCAGGAACTGAGGTTAGTAAGGCATGAGACAGCTGTACAATGGGACAAGGGTTCTGAGAACAGAGAACAGTGTAGAGTTGAAATGACTAACCACAGGGTCAAGACTAGAGAAGGGAGGGAGTAAAGTCAGAGTAAACCAGAGAAAGTAATGAGGGATTGAGGGAGTGGAGCTTTCAATGAGAGAAAAGAATGGTTTTAAGAGCAGTAGAACACAGTGAGAAAATTATAGTCAAATAGAGAAATGATAGGGTTTTTTTTTTTGTTAAGAAGGTGGAATACTTGTGGGTGTGGAGTAATGGATAGAGCAGTAGACCTAGAATGAGGAAGACCTGAGTTCAAATCCTACTTCAGACACTTAGCAGCTATGTGACCTTTGGGAAATAACCTCTTGGTCTCAGTTTCCTCATCTATAAAATGAGGGGGTTGGATTTGATGGACTGTAAAATCCCTTCTAGCTCTAAATCTATGATCCTATAATCTAGTGTGCTACCATTTCTATGTATGGCTGAGGTAGAGTGAAGGAATGTATCATGGGGTTGATAAGAATCAAGAATGGGGAGACTAGGAAGGTTGACGAGGAATCAATATAGATATTGAAGTCACCTAATAGAAGTACAGGAAACAAGAAAGAGAGGAATGCTGTGAGTCAGGTTCTAAACTCCTTGAGAAAGAAGGAAGAATGATCTAGGGCTGGAACACAACAGCTACCGTAATGCGGATTGAGTGGAAAGTTTTGATACTATGAACTTCAAAGGAAGGTGAAGAAGATTCCAACCCCTCTACAGGAGAGGGAGATTATGGGTGAAAGTATCACTAATAGTAGAGAGGGAGGTGGAGGTTAGTGTCGTCAGGGGGAGTCAGGTCTCAAGGGCTAACAGAAGGAAGAAATGCGGAAAAAGTGGGGAGGAGGGGGAAATTAAAGGGAAATCTGTTCATTATAGAATACTAATTCCAAAGGGCACAGTGGAAGAGGTAAGCAAGGTAGAAGTGGAAGACAGGTGGAGTAGAACTGAGAAGGATAAGAGAATAAAAGGTGCAGGTTGGGGAGAGTTTTCTCTTATGTAGTCAGTGATTAAGTAATACAGGGATAAGGAGAACAGATCATGGGAAATTGTTAACTATAGGGATAGTAATTGATGGCGGATGAAAAATAAAGCTTACATTCTCCAAAAGGAATTGTTGCAAGGACCAGCGTATAGAACCTTAGTCATTCCTTCCTGCTTGTCCTGTAAACAGGGGTGGGAAGAGAGAGGCAAAAGGACAGATATTGTTTCTCAAAGTTGGCCAGAGTTATCAGGAACACGGGCATTGGGTGGTTGGTGCTGGTGAAGCCAACACACCAAGCTAACTGTGAAAAGCCTGGGTCTTGAGATAGCCCCACCTGAGGTTGCTGTTGCTACTGTTGTAGTTTGGGGTAGGGATTGGACTAACTGGCTTCTGAGGTATGCTCCACCTTTGAAATTCTGAGGTTCTATCTATGATCCAAGGACTCACCTCTCTAAAGTTAAAGAGGCTAGTCCCCACCTGGAAGAATAGCTACTAAATGATTTTTTTTCAACCCCAGACATTCTCATGAATGGCCATTTATGGAAATGAGGAAGGCTTACAATCTGAATTGGTGGAAGAAACTCCCACACCAATTAACTCATAGGTTCCTAAGATAGGAATAGAAGTTAATAAGATAACTGCCATTTATTTTCAGACACAGGCTCCCAACTGGAAACTTCTTATTTGAAATAGAGACAGGATAGTATTAATATGGGGTCATAGGATGGAACCTGGCTCTGTTAAAAGACACCTAATGCTTTCACTTGCTGTTAGACTATGAATTTTTAAAGATTCTAAATTAGCAAACTGACACGAATTTTATAGTGAGTAAATGATTTTTGTCCTTGAACTTTTAATTCTGGATAATAGCCATAATGCCCTTTGCCTCACAGTAGAGCCAGAGCTGAGATTAATTGGACGAAATAACAGAATTTATTATCTTTGCTACACCTTTAATTAAAGAGTGGCACAATCCCTATAGATGGTGAACCAACTTTTTTCGATTATCAAGGGGGAGTTGGGTTCACTTTAAATCATACTGGCTCATCCACTATGAATTAATATGGGGAAAACATATGTGCCCCAATACAAGCAACATGGCTTTCCCATTTAGATTTATTCATTTTTGGTGGGTTTTTTGGGTGCCGGATAGGGGGGTGCTAGAATCAATCAAGGTTAAGTGATTTGCCCAAGGTCACACAGACAGTAAGTCACACAGTAAGCCAGTAACTGTCTGAGGTCAGATTGGAACTCACGTCCTCCTGACTCCAGGGCCGGCACTCTATCCACTGTACCACCTAGCTGCCCCTGCCATTTAGATTTAAAGCTAGAAGGACATCAGAAGATATCTAGTTCAACCCCCTCATTATAAATGTGGACAGCAAAGTACAGAGTGACTTGATCAAGCTTACATAGATCAATAACTGAGGCAGGATTTGAATCCAGTCCCAGGACACCAAAGTCAGTGCTCTTTCCACTGTGCCACATTGAGTCAGTTCTTTGTAAAACTGAAACATTTGCTCAGAGCAGAGGTTCCCAAACTTATTTGGCCTACCACCCCCTTGTCAAAAAAAAATTACCCAGTGCCCCCCAAATCTATTTTCTTTAACCTCTTAATGTTTTTTTTTTAATTTGCATCATTTCAAAAACACAGAATTTTTTTTAAAAATGATGCATCTTAAATTTAATAATTTATTGTAAATTTGTGAGGTTTTTCCTGCACTGAAATTTTGATGATGCAAAATTGCATCATGTAACCATATAGTATCATATTGTAAACAAGTCATTACACACACATATTTCTGTTGATGCATGCTAGACTTCCCAACAATGCACAACAGGCTTGCCTGCCAATACTTGCTTGTTAAGACCTATCAGTGGACTTGACCACTGATCAGTTATAACTTGCATTTTGCATATTTATTTGGAAAATGATGTAATCATCACTATGACTTTAACACAACAGATGAAACATATATGAATGATTTTTCAAAATTTTATCTTCTCTTTCCTTATGCTTCCCATGCCCCTTTATTTTTATTCAACATCCCCTAATTATACCCAACATTACTACCACCTCCTCCATGATTCCAGTGCCCCCCAGGGGGTGGTATCACCCACTTTGGGGACCTATGACTTAGAGGGAAGTTGCTTAGAACATAGCTGGTGCTGGTCTCCCACCACTTGAGACTCTGTTAGTCATGTTCATGAATTTGTGAAAAGAATGCTTCAAATTGCATGCCCAGATTATGTCACTAAAATATCCCAAATAGCTTAAGGGACTAGATACAAAGAAATTTAAATATTCTTTGACATACATTTTGAAGTATGTCACTGTAAGCTTTGTAAACAATGCATCCCCAACATTGGGTTAAAACAGAGTATGGAGCTAGAAAAAAAGCTATAGGCTTCTCACTGATCCTGAAGGATCTATAGTTTTGTTAGCACTTATCAACATTCAGCTAAAAATGATGAAAGCACACAGCTAACTCTAAGTGATAGGGAGAGAAAATTCTTGCCTTCATCCAAGACAAACTATGTGATGAAAAGAAACTGAAATATAGGCAAGCTAAACAGTGTGCTCAAGCAAAATTTTATAATAAAGGACTCGCAGATAAGGGCAGAATTGAGCTGCAAGATTCTGTGAACTGAGGTGCCAAAATCTGTGAAACAAGGATACTTTATCTGATACTTCCCGAGTGAGATCATCTCTGTCTCTGATATCCTACCGTTTTTAC
This sequence comes from Trichosurus vulpecula, assembly GCF_011100635.1. NCBI lineage: Eukaryota > Metazoa > Chordata > Mammalia > Diprotodontia > Phalangeridae > Trichosurus > Trichosurus vulpecula. The sequence goes on along the minus strand of NC_050580.1, from coordinate 164,357,542 downwards.
TCCTACATTCAATGTAATCGCAACCACTGCTTTCTGAAGGAACCACAAACTAACCAGTGATGGAAGGACATGGTTAATCAACTGACTTTTCATATTCCTTTTCTCACTATAATTGTGATTGTTGCAAGATAAATGCAGAATTTTGTTTTAGTACTGAACAAATGATAACTTCATTATTAAATGAATCTTGAACACCTGAAGTAAACTTTACCACTCAGTGTACCGGAAAAATCCATAGTGATTCTAAAAGATCCCCTTTGGTAACTCATATCTGTATTTCTTCTAAGCACCTTCAAAGATTTTTTTCTTTGCAGTTCTAGTTTTGAAATTTAAAAATGACGTATCCCAGATAGCTGAAATTGAAACATCTCATTGTCTGAATTTTAGGGAATATTTGTATTTGCATGTGACTTGTTTTGGATAAATCCAGAATGTTTTCTTAAATGGTTTCTCTGAGTAGAATAATCAAATTCTTTATTTCTCTACAACTTTCAGAATCTCAGTGATTCTTATATTATGTCCTAATCTACCACTTATATAGCTGCATGATTTTAAAATCTCTTTGAAATGATTTTGGGTTTTCTGCTGCTATTGAATTGTCTGCAATTTTATATTCATTGATGTTAATCCTGTTCTTTATCCTTTCCACTGACATTATAGAACTTACATTATATTCCCCACAACGACTATTTTTCCCCATTATTTCTTATCTCATCTTTTTAAAAGCATAGGTTAGTTCGAACTTCAATTCAGCAAATGTTTACTGTGTGCCTATTGGATGAAAGTCTTTGTGATAGACTCTGAGGACACAAAGATAAGAAGAAAACAATCTTTAGGGAGCTTGAGTTACACTAGGATGTCCATTTCAGGGCAGTGTTTCATTTTATTTTGTTACTTCTCTACGTTCATCTTTTGATTTCTTATTCAGATTTTCTTGCTAGAGTTAATCCTCATTTAAATCTTTAAATGAATCATTTATCTATTTAAGTATATCTAGGTATAATTCTCATTGCTTCTGAAGGTTTGCTTCAACCCAATCCCTAGATAGATAGATAGATAGATAGATAGATAGACAGACAGACAGATAGATGCTGTCATTGTTGCTGTTCAGTCCTTTCAGTCATATCCAACTCTTCATGAACCCATTTGGGATTTTCTTGACAAAGACACTGGAATGGTTTGTTATTTCCTTCTCCAGATCATTTTGCAGAGGAAAAACTGAGGCAAACAGAGTAAAGTGACCTGCCAAAGGTCACATAGCTAATAAATGTCTGAGGCCAGATTTGACTTTAGGTCCAGCACTCCAGGCACTGTGCCACCAAGCTGTCTTTATATACACATATACAGAAACATACATACATATACATTGTGTGTTGTGTATTTAAATGTATGTGTGTGTATTTTGGGATATATTTTATAATATCAGAGTTCTTAGGTATGTTCATTTTATTTTGTGGATGGGATACTAGATCTTTGACTTCACTGGTATAGGGAACTTCTGCTTATCTACCAATGCGGGTTGGCATCCTCTCTGCAACATACAGTCTTAGAGAGTTCTCTAGAGCAAAGAGAGGTTCATTGGCTTGCCATGGTCACACAGGTAGTATGTGTCAGAGACAGAACTTGAACCCAGGTCCTCCTATCTTCATAGCCAACATTTTATCCAGTACACATTGTTGAATTTATTTTTGTGGCCATTTTTATAACCAATCTAAAATATTTTATGAATTTTACCAGTTTTTCTTTCTTCTTGTCATTTTTTTTAGCATTTCTGTTATTTTTGATGAAGACTTAAGGATATGGGCCCCTTGCAACCTGTCACACTGACAACTTCACAGACATCTTATAGTTAGTTGTGTACATCCCTTACCTGAGTTCCATGAGAACAAAGACTGTATCTTTGACTTTGCATATTTCACAGCACCTAGCACAATGATATACATTTATGTTAGGCTGTGTCTTGGACTTTGTATATTTCACAGCACTTAGCACAATGATATACATTTATGTTAGGCTGTATCATGGACTTTGTATATTTCACAGAACGTAGCACAATGATATACATTTATGTTAGGCTGTATCTTGGACTTTGCATATTTCACAGAACGTAGCACAATGATATACATTTACGTTAGGCTGTGTCTTGGACTTTGTATATTTCACAGCACTTAGCACAATGGTATACATTTATGTTAGGCTGTGTCTTGGACTTTGTATATTTCACAGCACTTAGCACAATGATATACATTTATGTTAGGCTGTATCATGGACTTTGCATATTTCACAGCACCTAGCACAATGATATACATTTATGTTTGGCTGTTTTTTCATGAACACAGTACACAATAATTGAGAGACAGCAGGGATGTAATGGAAAGAACATAATACTGAAGAGAAGCATGGGTTCTAATCTGCTCTGTCACCCGAGGGCCACAATAGCCACCTGTTTCTTCATCTGTAAAATGGGCATTGCCAATGCCTATAGTAATCTTTTCATACAGTTATGAGAATTAAGTGAGATTGTGGGTATAAAGTGCTTCATAAGCCTAAAAGCGATAGATAAATGTCAGATCTATTAAAAGCCACAATATAGTTCATGTATCTGAAGATCACACTCTGATGTGTCTATTACAAATAAAGTCCAGATTCTTCAGCTTTCAAGATGCTTCTATAATTTTCTAAGCCCCAACCAATTTCCCAAGGCTTGTCTCTCACTACTTCTTTATACAGGGTGTTCCTAAAGTCTGGACACATAGGCAAAAATGCATATTTTCAAGAAATGAAATGAATGATATTTTCAACATTTTATTTAATTGGAATATTAACCAATAACATCTTCAATATGATTTCCATCATTTGTGATGTAAAGGTTGATGCACTTTGCAAGATTCACGTGATTCACATGAATTGGATGCAATAACTCCACATTGCCATCAATTTTAGCACATTCACTCTATGTGTTCAGTCAAATATGTTGCATCTATGATTTTCATTGAGTACACCTTCTCCTTTTAGCATACCCCAGAAGAAGAAGTCTCTGAACAACATAGAGTCTTCGGTGAAATGATTAATGAGATATTAATGAGATTTCCTACGTGTTCAGACTTTAGGGACACCCTGTACACATTCTAGCCAAACTTGACTACTCACAGCTCCCTAAACTATATTTTCCTTGGGTCTGATTGATTCTGTTGTTCACTCTGCCTGTAATGTCCAAGTTCTACTTGAGAGAGAAGCCCTCCACAGATTTACAAGGCTGGGGAACAAATTGTAGGGAGAAAAAGAAGACTATTCAGTCCTGGTGAGAGTCTCAATTCAGGCTGTGGATGTAAAAAAAAAAAAAGAGGTTGGTAATGGACCATTTAGTCCTGATATTCTCCAGTACTATTATCAGTAAATGCCCACTCTGGCAGGTTCACAGGGTCAGCTCCAGGTAAATTTGTACAGTAGACAGAATTTATTTCTACTGCCTTCCCAGTTAACTGCTATATGCACCTTTTATTAACATCAGACAAATTTCTTTCCCAACCTTTCACCATAAAATCTTCTTCGCTAAAGAGGCTCTCCTACCCCCCATTCCCATTCATCTCTGTTAAGGTGTTAGGTGATGAGAATAGAAGAGGTAGAACAGAGAGGTAGTTAGGATAAGACATTTGAGGTCTGGTGCAGCCTCACATCCTTTCTCACTACGAGGGTCAGATTTACAGGGTACTCAGATTTCAGGACTCCTTTGGGACTTATCCAGTGGTCATTGTATAGCTAAGTAATTCTCTGGGGATAAAATTAGACTTAACTCAAGAATCTGAAAGGAGTTTGCCTTCTGTTTGTACCATGAATCTGAAAGCCAAGTAAATTCTAATTTCCTTTGATACCATGGATAGAGGCAGCAAGGCATGGGCAATTGTTTTCAGAAGGGTAGCAGGAGACTTTTGGAGGCTTATGAGGTTAAAACTATTTTCATAATAATACTAATATGTTCTAATTTCTAATGCAGCAAATTTCAACAAGCATATAACAAAAGCTGGGGAATCAGGGTAGGAGAGAGACAGTTCTCAAAAATTTTGCTCCTCACCAAGAAGTTTCCAGTTTCAGTAAAATCATAGCTCTGGACTCTATCCTTCTTCCTTGTATTATGGGCTTTTTTAAAACCCATAATGATATAGTAGGAAAAGTACAGAACATACTTAAAATCAGGTGCCACCTAGGTTCAAGTTCAGGTAGCTTACTAGCTACATGGACAAATCACTTAACCTCTCTGAGACTCAGTTTCCTCATCTATAAAATAAGGGTTATTCTGGCAGTATCTACCTGACAGTATCATTGTGAGAAACACACACACATGTGTATATATACATGCGTATACATGTATGTGTGTCTATACACATAAATACATGTATTCTGTGTATATAGAGACAGATTATATATATATAAAATAGCTAACTATAATATATAACTAATAATAGCTATATATAAATATAGCTAATAATAGCTATACATAAATGTAGCTAACATTTATGAAACACCTTAAAGTTTACAAAATGTATTATATATGATTACATATATACATGTCCATATGATACACATATAATACACATCAATATTTGTGACCATACATAATACATTTTTTTAAACTTTAAGGTATATAAATATTAGCTATTAATGTTATAGTATTGTTATTATCAACAAAAATTTCAGTTCAACATTTTTTAAAACCTACTATAAGCAAGATACTGTGCTAGGTGCTGGGGTTCAAAAACAAAATCAAAATAATCCCTGCCCTCAGGTATTCTACTGGGAAGTGGAGAACGCATACCAGTGAACATCTGGAGGAAGATCGATAGAGGCAGAAAAAGAAGCCATATGGTCATCAGGGTATACCTTGATACTACCTAGGCAAAAAGAAAAGATAGAGGACGGTAATGAGTAGCATAACATGGACCAAAATTCTGCAGAGGATGTTAGCCAGAAGGAAATTCTCAAGACTGGAAGAGAAACAAGGATAAAATATCAGCTTTCATAAATATTAGTAATCCTACAGAGTCATTATTGGGAATGGGTCCTAGAGGTTACCTATTTCAATCTCCTATCCAATATATAAATCACAAAGGAGCTCTGGTAGTATTATGGAAAGAATGCTGCATCTAGAGTCAGAAGACCCGAGTGGCCATTCTGCCACTTAGGTGACTTTGGACAAGTCACTTCCCTCTCCCTGGGTCTCAGTTTTTTCGTCTAATTGGACTAAATTATCTTTAATATCCCTTTCTAGCTCTAAAATTACCTTCAATAGTGGTCATCCAGCTTTTCTTTACGTACTTCTGATGGTGAGGGACTCACTAGTTAATATTGCTTTTTCTGGTAACCCTAATTGCTGGAAAGTCCTTCATTGTAATTGAACTAATGTCTACCTCCCTATAATTTTTATCCTTTAGTAAAAATTCTTCTTTCGGTGGCCAATTAAAGCAAGTTAAATCCCTCTTCTACATTACAGACCCAAGTACTGGAAGATGACTGACAAATCCCCATCCCTAAGTCTTCTCTTCTCTATGTCAAACATCATCATGTGACATGCTTTCAAGTCCTCTCTATGGAAGCAAAAAGAAAAATTCAGAGGTGGAGGGAGAAGAATAAGGACAGAAATGATAATAGCTTTCACTTGAGACTATTAGCCTAAAGCTTTCCTTTCCAATCTGCGCTGGCCTGTCACTATCTGAGTAGTCTCTTTTTTTTCTTTTGACTGTCTCTGCTAACTCAGTTCTTCCTGTGTTTCTTCATCTAGATTTTTTTAAAATGGGAATTGACTTAAAAAAAAACATGCCCAGTGACACACTCATTGATTCTAAAACCACAATTCCCATTACTCTTGTTCCTATGATGGAAATCATATTGTGATATTCAGATTATACTGTTCCCTAAAACCAATTCTTGTTTCTTGGTGATTTTCTCTTGTGCTGTCTACTGAATAGCCACAGACTTCTGCATTTCAGATTCAAATCAAAACTTTTTTTCCAAAACAGACAAAATTCAACTTTTCTTATGATATATTTTTTAACAAGGGTACTTATCCTCTCCCTTAATATTGCTAGTGCAGTATGCATTCTGGGAAGATGGCAGAGTAGGTCAGAAATTCCCCATCTCTCCAGATTTCCTCTACAAACAGAAAATCCCCAAGAAATGAACGTAGAGCAGCAAAAATAAAAGGGTAAATAAATTGTCCTCCTAAGATATCTTGAGAGAGACTCAGAGAAGACTCCAGGGGCTAAGGTTTGGTCTGAGTGAAGTGTAAACACCTCCAGACCTACTCCACTGAATCAACAAATAGTGGGCCCTGAGGGAAGCATAGTAGGCCTCAAGAAATTTCCCCTCAACTTTCACAGCATTCAAGGCCTCAAGAAATCTCATCTCTGGAGCTTTCATCTCACAAACTTTCATCTAAGGAACAGCAGATGCTGAGTGACTGAAGGACACACTGCTATTTCTGAAAGCCAGACCTACTGATGCTGATCAGACATGATCCCTAGCTGTGGCTGTGGGCAAGGAGGAGCGAGCACGGTGTGGCACCACAGGAAGCAAGAACATTTTCAGGACACCATGGCTAGGGCATAGGGGAAGAAGGAGGAGTCGTTGGAGTTGATCCCCTGGACAAAATTCAGAAAACAGCAGTAAGAAGGACTTGAGGCCTAGAGCAACTTTACACAGAACTTGGGATTAAAAGCTGATAATAATAATATTAAGCTGCTAAAAATAAAATAAGACAAATTAAAAACAAAAATAAATAAGCAAAGAAAAAAGAACTGAACCATTGATAGCTACTTTGCTGTAAAAGAAGATCTAGGTTTGTATTCAGAGGAAGATGGTGAGATTAAAAAAAAAATCCATCCTACACTAAAGAATAGCGTCAATTAATCAGAAGCCCCAAAAGAAATTTTAGAACTTAAAAAAGGAATTTAAAAATCAAATAAGAGAGAATGAAGAAAAAATACAAACAAAAAGGCAGTTCAAGGAAATTATGAGAAGATAGTTAACCAATTGGAAAGAGATACAAAATCCTAAGGAAGAAAACAACTCCTTGAAAACTATAATTGGACAAATGATTGACATTATAAGACACCAAGATACAATAAAACTAGAAAAAAATAGAAGAGAAACTGACACATCTCATTAGAAAAACAACTTATCTGAAGAACAGATCCAGGAGAGATAATATAAGAACTGGCAGACTACCTGAAAGTTATGATCAAAAAAAGAATCTGGATACAATATTACAAGAAATTATTAAGGAAAATTGCCCTGAAGTCCTAAAACAAGAAGGCAAAGTAGAAATAGAAAGAATCTACCAATCATGACCTGAAAGATATCCTAGGAAGAAAACTTACTGGAATGTCATAGCCAAGTTTCAAAATTCCCAGGTTAAAGAGAAAATACTGCAAGCAACAAGGAAAAAAAAAACAATTAAAATACTGCAGAGAAACAGTCAGGATTTCACAAGACCTAGCAGCTTCTACACTAAAAGACTATTGGTCTTGGAACATTATATTTCAAAGTACAAAGAAGCTGGTGTTGCATCCAAGAATAACTCAATCAGCAAAGTTGAGTGTAATCCTGAATAAAAAAAAATAGACATTTGATGAACTGAAAGACTTTCAGGTATTTATAACAGAAGACCAGAACTCAATGAAAAATTTGATACAAAAGATTTAACAGAAATATAAGGAAATCATTAAAGACTAATTATAAGATACTGATTAAGGTCAAACAGTTTACTTATATATGAAAATGTTATTAATATTAGTAAATATTGGTTACTATTATTGATAATAGTATTCTTAAAACTATTATCATTACTAAGGTAGTTTGAAAGAAAGGCTGGGGTTATGATAAGATGATTCTAAAAAACAAAATTGGGTAGGAAAAGGTTAAAAGGAGAAATTATCTCATAAAAATGGGGTGTGAAAGGAAGAACTAATACAGAGGAAGCAGGTGGTGGTGGAGGGCTGGCAATATTGGAACTTTACTCTCATCTGGGTTGAAGAGGAAACAATGTATATATCTGAAAAGGTTTAAAAGTCTTCTGAACTTCTAGAGAGGTGAGAAAACTGGGGGAGAACGTAGGGGAGGGACTTTAAATGGGTGCATTGATTAAGATTAGGAGAATGGGATAAATAGATAAGAGAGGGACTTTTGGAGAGGCGGGGAAAATAAGAAGGTAAGGGGAGAAGATAATGTAACAGTGATAGGGTAAAAAGATAGGTTGAAAAGGAAAATAGTGAGTAGAAAATAAGATGAAAGGAAATTCACAAATAACAATTATAGCTTTAAATATGAATGGGATGAACTCACCCATAAAATGGAAATGGATAGCAGAATGGATTAAAAATCAGGATCCAACAATATGTTGTTTGCAAGAAACATATTTAAAAATAAAGAGAAAAACACTGAGCTAAAATGGAAGGTTGGAGTAGGATTTATTATGCTTCAGCTGATACAAAAAAAGGTAGGTGTAGCAATTATGATATCAGACAAAGTTATGGCTAAAATAATTATTAAAAAGAGATAAATAGGGTAGCTACATTTTGATAAAAGGTAACATAGACAATGAAGTGTGTGAGTGTGTGTGTTTGTGTGTGTGTGTGAGTGAAATAGGCAGAACCAAGAGAATATTGTATATAGTAACAGCAACATTATTTTAAGAATGACTTAGAGCAAATAAGTTATTTTTGTCTCTTATAAATACCCAAATTAACTATAAAAGAAAGACACTATCTACATACAGAAAAAGAAGTGATAAATAGAAGTATGCATAAAATAACTTTACGTGTGTGTGTGTGTGTGTGTGTGTGTGTGTGTGTGTGTGTGTGATGGGAGAGGGAAGAAAAAAATAAAGAAAAAAAGGAATTTATATGATAATTTGTTGTATATTTGAAAGGAATAGCAAGTTGTACAGAGTAGATTTGCAGTTTCATGCACAATCATCTTTTTTATTGTACTTTGTTATGGAAATGGAAATGATCGTTTTATTCCATAAATTAAAAAATAAAATATAATTTAAAAATAAAAAAATAAATTCTACAGAAAAAAATATTGCAAGATATACTTTCCCAGCTCTCTATATCCTAAAATTATACCATCAAGTTCTCTCTTTTCAGTTTTCCTGGCATATCCCCAAGTCAGCCATGTCTTGATACTTCCAAGGACTCCATTTCTGATGCTCTGGACTTTGGCCACAATGTCCCTGCTGAGTTAACTTCTCCTTTTCCCTTCCCTTTTTCAGCTTGATTTTTATGTATTGTTTCCCCTATTAGAATGTAACCTCCTGAAGGCAAAAAAATGTCTTTCTGCTGGTATTCATATTCCTATTACACTATCTTGCACACAGTAAATGCTTAATAAATGCTTGTTCATTTATTGAATGATTGCAGTAGGTACAAATTTACTCAAGGGGGAGGTTAAATCAAATATCCTAAGGAGAAATATTCCTAGTTGTATAGTGGCTAAAAAGGGAAAGAAAGAAAAACAAAAGAGAAAGCTTTCTCAAAACACCTTTCTTTGAACTCTTAGCACTCACAATTTGAATGCCACAATTTACCTCTTAACTGCACGCTTTTTCTGTTTGGACCTTGCTTGCGACATTCTCATTTATATTAAAAAGGAATAAGCAATATAATATATAATGCTTTCATATTGTTTTTCTGTCACCGTGAATCCTTAATTCTTTATATAGTAATTTTATATAAAATACTTTGGATCACTATCTTATACATTATACCACAAAAAGGTACAAAAGGATGTGGCCAAAATGTAAAATAGCATATAAAAAAATCAAGGGAAAATGGAAACATTTTCATTCAGATCTATATTTAGGGAGATATTTGGGGGGAGAATTCTGAACCAAACAAGGGATAGTCATTAAAAATAAAGTAGGCAATTTCAATCACATTAAATTTAAAAGCTTTTCCGTGAACAAACTCAATGCAGTTAAAATGAGAACCAGTCAAGTGGGTACATCAATTATCTCTAATAAGTGTCTGATATCTTACATATATGTATATGCCAGTTTCATGATGCCATACTCGCATGGGTTGTAGATGAAGGACAATGCCCTCATGCATTCCCTGTCACCAATGAAGTGAAGCAGGGCTGTGAGCTTGCTCTCATGCTTTATAGCATGATGTTTTCCACAGTTCTGTCAGGTACTTTCAAGAAGGACCAAAAAGCCATCAAGGTCAGCTACCACACTAATGGTAAACTATTTAACTTGGAGACACTACAGGCTAAGACCAAAGTGGAGGGAGAATTGGGGCATAACTTTTTGTTCACAGATGCATCCAATGAAGCCCTCTGAGGCTGAGATGCAACAGGGTACGGATCAATTTTCTGTTTCTCATACTAATTTTGGCCTGACAATTAACATCAAGAAAATAAAGGTCCTCCAAGAGTCAGCACTGCACCATCCATATATGGAACCACTGGTCACAGTAAATGGAGAAATTCTGAATGCTGTGGATAAGTTCACTCATGTCTTATAAAAGGTACTGGACGTGAAGAAAGTTCACAAGGCAGACACTCACACGAAGGTCAGAAGAGGTACAAGGACACTCTTAAAGTCTTTCGGAAGAAAGTATTGATTATGAGACATGGGAGATGCAGACATAGGACCATCCAGCATGGCATGCCCACATCAAAGAAACTGCTGTACTCCATGAGCAAAGCAGAATTTCAGTAGCACAAAGGAAATATGAGCCACACAAATCCAAAGACATCGCCATTCCAGATGTTCTAATAGACTATTGTGCCTGATTTGTGATAGAGCCTTCTGAACTCATATTGGACTGATCAGCCACAGCCAAACACACTGTACCCTGACCCCAACAACATGATGTCATTAGTTCTCTTCAAAAATTAAAGATGAACAACATATACATGCACATATATGTTAATATTATATATACAAATACATATACACATAGATGTATGTATATGTGTGTATAAATACACACATGCTATTGACAGAAATATATGAGAACAAGATAAATGGTCAAAGCATATGAGCAGTTTCCCAGAAAAACTCAAACTTTCAAAAGCCACATAAAAAAATAGATCCAAATCTCTAAGAGAAATGAACACTGAAACAACTTTAAGGTTTTACCTCATACATAACAAATTAGCAAAATTGATAAAAAGAATTAGTCTTAGAGGGGCTATGGGAAGACAATCAAACTAATATGCTCTTAATAAAGCCATTAATCGGTTCATTCATTCTGGAAAACAACTTGGGATTATTATAGAAAGGTCATACCTGTACCCAAATGAAACCACAACTAAGCAAATACCTCCAAAGGGATCAAAGACAGAAAGAAAAGTCCCAGATACGTGAAAATATTGATAGCAAAACTTTCTGTAGTAACAAGAATTCTGAAAATAGAGTATACTGCAATTGGGGAAAAGCTGAATAATTATGGTTTATGGATTTAATAGAATTGAGCAGTGAGATGATGAATATGAGGAACTTAGAGACACGTGGGACAACTTGTGTGAACTGATACAGATCAAACTAAGCAGAACAAGAGAATGAGATACACAGTGCATATAATAATGTAAGTGAAAACAACATAAAGAGGTGGCTGAATTAAAATTAATTGCAGTAATCAGTCATGGTTGCATAGAACAGGTGAGGAACCACTCTTACCTCTCCTTAGTAGGAAAGTGTGTCACACATATTGCCAGAAATGGTTGATTTGTCACATGGTTTTGCTTACCTGATTTTCTTTGTTAGGAGAAAGGATTCATGGGAGAAAGGATGTGCACTGGGAAATAATTATAGTCTAAAAACCAAAAGGCATCAGTGCAACTTTAACTTAGAAACAAAGAAAGTAAGCTGTGGCAAAACACAATGCCTTGTACTTAGTGAGTTTTTAATAAATGCTTGTTGAATTAAAAATATTAGAAATAAACAAAAGTAAATGTCTATCACCTATTTAATACAGCAGTATCTAGAATAGCACATGCACGTGTGGGTTTAGATAGAAAATGCCAGACCTATTTATATTTATTTTTATTAAAAATAAAGAAGGAAAGAAAAAGTTTTACTGTCAGATAGACACAACATGCATGGCCTACAAGGTATCCTCAGGTATACCTTATTATGTGTATAGAACTGTATAACACCAGAACTGTATAACACCAAGGAGCCCACAGTTGACCCTTACTCCTTAATTCAACGTTAACACATTGTGACTTACTACAGTTTATGTACAGCCAGAAATTTGGTTTTATGTACTATATGATCCAGATTTAACTTAAAAAACCCACTAATCCTCATAAAGCAGACTAATTGTTTTAAAAGATTTCTACAAAGAAACTGCAAATTGAAGAGGATAATAATAGTGGGAATACCAACAAACAAGAAAATGGCAATTGACACTTCTATGCTTAGCAAGAATTCATTAGCCATAGGAATAAGATAAAAAGAATGACAACCTAATTAGATGTGACAAGAAGTCACCAAAAAAATTCAAAATAATCAAGATAATTTTAAACATGGATTTATACACACTTGTTAGTGAATGAACCATATTTTAAATATATTGTACTTTGAGATGTTAGCTAGTATTCAGTCATCATAATTTAGAAACTAAGCTTTTGCTACTGAGAATTATTTATATCATCTATAAAAATGCTCCTATCTCTTTAAAAAGAAATAAATTGTTATCTTATACTTCAAAATTGGGAAATATAATCTTGTAACCTTTTAGAAAATAAAGAATGTGTGAGTTTTGAACCCACTTGTTAAAAACATAAAAATGCAACATCTTCTAATTAGTTTACAAAAACTAGAAATCAAAAAGAATGGAAATTTCCTAGCTGAATTTCAACAAAAAAAACTTTGCATAAGTGGTAGACCACTGCTCTAGGCAATCCTAATAGATAAATCCTGCTTGCCACTGCACTTGATGGGTTTCAGTGATGGGATACTAAAAGTGTGGGGTTTAATTCACATGGACAACAGTGGGTAATCTGAAATAGCAAGTGAGAGAAGGGTTAGGAGAATGAAATAGATGGTATAGATGTAGCTCAATTAGGAGTAAGGGTTTAGAGTTTGTAAACCATGAAAAGGTCAAATTACTTTCCATGACATATGGTGCTTATACCATTCCTTGAGTCCTTCTTCCTTCATTTAGTGTCTATTGATTTTTCTCCCCACTCTTTATGGAAAGAATAGGAGCATGGAAAAGGCAAGGACAGTTTGTTTCATAGTTAATTGGCTTCTGTCAAGCATCAGGACCTTTTCAAGCATGGACTCTGAAAGATGCATCAGAAATGCACAAGTGAAATCCAAGGCTGCCCTGGAAAATTGAGGGATATCATTTTAAAACCAGAGAAAGCAAAATGTTTGAGGATTCACAGCTAATGGGCATGTGAGTGACATGAAAGTATTTCACTGTCACAGATAGTATAATTTATGTTAAGTAGTTGTAAAATCTGTCTGGAACTCTCTTTAACTTGCCAGTTTTTTAAAAGTAGGTCAAACCTTTAGTAGAAAATCATCAATCCGATTCACTAGTCCAGAGAGAGTTCATTAGTTCTTTGAAACAGATGGATAACATATATCCAACTAGTTTTCTTCAGGTCTTCTCTTCCAGTCCTTTTTGATTTCTAATATATATTAGTAGGAATTGCTTATAGATTCTACACTTTAAGATTTCAATGGAGCCATGACTTCATTAATGTGATTATGCCCTCCCTTCCCATCACCACCCCTCAACCAGTGCAAACAGAAACTTTACCATTAGATCTTCATTTCCAGTCATATAGGAGATAATTCTCGTTCTACTTCTTGAATACAAATCATTAATAGTAATATGCTGTAGCCTACTTACATTCATGCATCTTTCCATTTCCTCCTGGATAATATGCTGATATGATCTCTCCCCTAGAGGAAATCACTTAAAGCTTAGGTTTGGCTCAGATTTAAGGTCTGCTTAAATAGGGAGAGAAGAAGGGTATTCAATGTACAGTGCAGATCAGGGAAGCTATTTATTTCTTCCATACAGAAGAAATACTTAACACAAAATATCCACAAGAACACATAGCTCGCAAGCATAGTGACATAACTACTATTATACTCTTCCTAGGAGATTGATAGCTATGTAACTCAGTTCACAAATGTTTATCTCCTTGGCCCTTGGAGAGCCCAAGCCTATGAGTGAAAACTAAACTTCTCCTCTCCCTACTGGCGAGGGGAAGAACAGGAGATGTCTTGGATGAAGGGAGTATGTCAGAATAAGTAGAGTAGGTTGCGGTGTGGTTATAGTCCTGGAGGAGGATTCAGTGCCACTGCAGTGAAGACAGAGATTGAAGATGTGACAATGTATACGGAGGAAGGGGACTGTCAATGGCCCCTGATACAACCTCTGAGCCTAAAAAGCTTCGATAGTGAAGCTACAGCCTTCATACCCAAGTGGCAGTCCCTCAAGCTCACAACCTAGAAGTCATCCTGGACTCCTAACTATCTCTTACTCCTCCATAGCCAATCCGTTGCCAAGGCCTATCAATTTCACCTTTGCAACATCTCTCCAATATACCTCCTTCTCTTCTCTGACACTGATACCACTTCAGTGCAGGCTCTTATCACTTCATGCCTACATTATTTCAATAGCTTGATGGTGGGTCTGCCTACCTCAACTCTCTCCCCAATCCAATCCATTTTCTATTCAGCCACTAGACTGATTTTCCTCAAAGACAGATCCAATTATGTCAACCAACACACACACACACACACACACACACACACACACACACACACACACACTTTCTCTCTCTCTCTCTCTCTCTCTCTCTCTCTCTCTCTCTCTCTCACACACACACACACACACACACACACACACACAATCTATCAACTCTAGTGGCTGCCTATCACGTCCAGGAACAAATACAAAATGCTCCATTTGGCAATCAAAGCCCTTCATAACTTAACCCCCTCCTTTCCAGTCTTCTTATACATTATTTTTCCCTAACACATACTCTTCAATCCACTGACACTGGCCTCTTGGGTGTTCCATGAACAAGATACTATATCTCTCAGCTCCAGGTATTTTCTCCCATGCCTGGAATGCTCTCCCTCCTCAACAATAACTACTGATCTCCCTGAATTCCTTTAAGTTACAGCTAAAAGCTCATCTTTTACTGGAAGCTTTTACCAACCTCTCTTAATTCTAGTGCCTTCCCCCTGTTCATTATTTCCTATTTATCCTATATATAGCTTGCTTCATATGGATTTGTTTGCATGTTGTCCTCCCCCATTAGATTGTAAGCTCCTTAAGGGACTGTCTTTTTGCCTCTTTTTTGTATGCCCATTGCTTAACACAGTGCCTGGCACATAGTAGGCATTAATAAATGTTTATCGGTTGATTTAAATCTCTGTGATACAGCCTTAATTCATCTGAGCACAGCTTTCCATTGTCAGCATTTGTCATCCTGAGGCTCTGTAGCCAAGGACTGAAGGAGGAGGATATTTTGCACCCAATAGACCAGGAAATCACATCAAAGTCTCCTGAGTCAATTAAATTTTGATTACTGTTTCAATACCTTTTAAGAAAGCAAAACAAAATAAAACTAGCCTAACTTGCTTTGGGGGAGTGAGAGGAGCCATGCTCAAGATATTGCTCCCAACATAATCAATAAGAACAAAATACTTGGAGTATCACTGCACTTTCCAAGTCTACAAAAGAAGGGTTATCTGACACTTTCTTTCACCACCTCACCAGCTGAAATAGTCCTGAAAAATCAAAATGAAATTTTGATGAGATTTATTGTTTACTTCCCAAGGGGTAAAGTAAACCCCCTTTTAGTGGGTCATGTCCAGTTTTGTGGCATATGCTAATGCTTTTACAGTCAACATGGTGCAGTCAACAGAGTGCTAGATTGGGAATCAGGTAGACCACCAGGGTTCAAACCTTGTTTCAATCACTGACTAACTGTGCAACCCTGGACAAGTCACTTAACCTTCATGGGTCTCAATTCCTCAACTGTAAAATGAGGGCATTAGGTTTGATCATTTCTAACTCCCAACTCTCACTCTATGTTCCCATACATTTCAGGCCACCAGACGTAGCTTCTAGTCAGTGCAACATGCAAACAGTTCCCACATGTGCTATATGCAGTGTATCCAAGATGTGAGAATCAACTTCTGGAACAAGAAGGCAACTTACACATGGACAATTCATGCCAAAAGTTTGTGAATAGCTTGAATCCCTTAGGCAATTTCTAACTAACAAAAACCCACAAGGAATAAAAAAAATAAAAACTCCCATCGTAGCACAGTGCTCCCTGGAATACAGATGCACCACATAAAGGGGAGATTTACTGACAAAATATTTCCTTACTGTCACATGGTGGGAGTGCATTGCTAGCCTATTCCTCCCCAAGGATGAAAAATGCTATTAGTAGGAAGGAGGGAGGCCACCCTGCCTCCTGATGAGCACCTACTTATGCCATATGATTCTTGTTAGACAAGAATCAGTGACAGGGGCATAGGTATTTTGACCTCACATAGAAAACAATTTTTCTGAGTAGACACCCTGCAAAAGTCATGAGCCAGAATCATGTTCACCTGCTGTTTATTCTCATTCAGGTCATTCATCATCCATAGGAAAAATTAATTTGGAATCAATAGACATACAAGGTGCAATAGATTTTTTTTAGTAGAATTAGCCAATAAACCGGGAAATTGACATAATACAAAATTTACCACCATTTAAATAAATAAAGTGACATGGCATAGTGGATAGAGACCTGGCCTCGGAGTCTACAAGACCTGGGTTCAAGTCTTACTTCTGACCCAGTCAACAAGCATTTGTTAACCACTTACTCTGTGCCTAGAAATGTTCTGTGTAATGTGGACACTGTACAAAGAAAAATCATAAATAGTTTCTGCCCTCCCAGAGCTTATATTTGAAAGGGGAAACAGTATGTTTATAAATAGGCACATAGAATTATACATACAGAGTAAATGGAAGGTAACCCTAGAGGCACAATCATCCTGCAGAAGGTGGCATTTGAGCTAATCCTTTAAGGAAGTCAGGGCATCCTAAGAGGCAGAGGTAAGAAGAGAGAGCTGTCCAGGTATAGGACAGCCAACTAGCATAAAGACAAAATCCAAGAGATGAAGCCTTGACGATTTATCTTTCAAGTGCTTCAAACAACAGTCCAAGACTATGCGTTCCAGAAAATGTATTGTTCTGCACTGGTAGAGGGAGGATCCTCACAAGAAGTCCAAAAATTCTTTATACCAATGAAATCACAGGTCCAGCTTAAAAAAATTTTTGGAACAAATGTCTTGATCTGTACGCTGCATTGTATAACTGTTGGTGTCACTTGTAGGGTTTTTAAACAGAAGATAATGTTCTACATGATAAATACGAATGGGCATTCTAAATTATCCTGAAATTTTCTTTGGAGTGAACACGGAACAGAGGTACTACTTTTTTAAGTGAACATAACAGATTTTTAAATAATATTTTCATATTTTTTCTGTCAATGCATTTATCACTAGACAAATTATGCAGAAACTTCAGCTATCTGTAAACATAACCAGGTTCCTAAAATAAATGGGGGAAATATCTCTGACTAGCCGAAGTAAATACTGTAAATTCATGCATGCATGTATGTATGTATGTGTGTGTGTATATATTTGTGTGTGTGCATACCTCATGCACACAGTCATACAAAACTCAGAAGTAAAATAGTATAAGCAGTTGACAATAGGTCTCCAAGTAATACAGCACAAACTATACCTACTCCAAGAGGGCAAATAGGGAAGGCAGTTGTCATGGGTGTTAGAGCAGAGAGATTGCAAACAGAGAAGTAAGTGCCCTGTGGAAGAGAAATAGCAGCTGTGCTGGTGAAGATAGGGCATTCCTTCTTCCAGAATACCGCCTTCTCTCTATTAAAGGTTATTGCTGCTAATAAGCTACATACCTGCCTTAGGCAAATCCTTGTAAACAGTAATGCTATGCAAATTTATTAAGAAAAAAAAAACTCTTGCAGGACTGAAACTCCATGGATAACTGCCTGAAATAGTCTAAGAATTCTGTTCCTTTTTACTTCATATGCTAGTTTCTGTCCTATCCTTGATACCTGAACGACAGCTTTGGCCCTAAATTTGTGGATTATGTCTTTGTCCTATATAACCAAAGGTCAAGCCTATCTTGGTCAAATTGCTAAATGGGGAAGCCGAGGATGAATTATACCCACAACTTAGGGTAATTAAACATGCATATGAATTATTAATGATTCATATTCACATGTAGTAATTTAAGGTTTATAATGGGGGCAGCTAGGTAGCAGAGTAGATAGAGTTCCAAGCCTGGAGTAAGTTGAAGTCTGGCCTCAGATGCTTAATAGCTGTGTGACCCTGGGCAAGTTACTTAACCCTATTTGCCTCAATTCCTCATCTGTAAAATGAGCTGGAGAAGGGAATAGCAAACCATTCCAGTTGATCTTTGACCCCAGATGGGGTCATGAAGATTAGGATGCAAGTGAAATGAATGAACTATAACAAAAAGGCTTATAAAGTGCTCCCTTTGGGGGGGGTGGAATAAATTTATTTATTTTACAAGCATTTATCATCTAAGCCTCCCATTTAAACTCTTTATTGATTTTTTTTAAAGGAAAGGGGAAAGAGGAAAGAAGAAAGCAGAAAAGAAAGGAAAGAAAACAACAAAACTCTCATCACAAATGTGCATAGTACAGCAAAACAAAATCTCAGATGCGCCAACAAAAATGTTGCTCTCTGAATTTTAAGTTCAGCACCTCTAGCAGGAAGTGAATGTCATATCACATCTTCCGGACTAGTGATTTATCATTGTATTGATCAGAGTCGTGAAGTCTTTCAAAGTTGTTTTTTTTTCTGCAATGCTATTGTCATATAAATTGTTCTCTCCATTCTGCTCTCTGCATCAGTTCCTAGAGATTTCCCCAGTTTCCTTTGCAACCATGTGTGTCATCCCTTCATATGGCACAGTAATATTTCATTATGTTCATATACCATTTAGCCATTCCCCAACAGAAAGACAGCCTCTTAATTTCCAATCTTGGGCTACTATAAAAAGAACTGATATAAAAATTTTGCACATGTAACATGGTTTCATTCTGGCCTCATTCTCTAAGGGCCAAGTCTTTACCACAACCATTCCAGGGGATATATTAAGGAGGTTTTGGAATCTCCCTTCTCTGTCTTTGGCGGGAGCTCTAACCAATTGTGTTCCCCCATTTTAAGGGCCTCATAACTGGTAAATTTAAGCACTTAATGATGGATTAGCTTTTACAAAGGAATATTAACTTCAAAGATATAGCAGGAAAAAACATCCCTCCTCCCCAAACCTGAAGACATAATCACAACTGGTGTCTGGGGCTTGGGTGATTAGGTTCATAGTTTAGCCTAATTCCTATATAGCATTAGGACCAACAAATTCAAGTCCAAAGTCCTGCTGGGCTACCATTCCCTCAATTTCTCTCCCAGGACTTCACTGCTGACCTGACTTTAACGCCTTGTCTAGATTCCTGGACTCTCGGATCAAAGTCTTCATTTTCAGGTCCAAGAACGGAAAAGGACTTAGCCCAACAAAAATAAAAGCCAAAACCTTAGACACATCTCTCAGGACCCCAGAGCCTAAGAAAGAGGTAGAAGGTAGGGCTTCCTTTAGCTTCCCCTCTTTTACTGCATGGCCTCTTCTGCTATGAGTGAAAGAGTCCTTCATGGTCAGATGTGAATTCAGGAAAAGGCTTCCCTAGACTGTGCTTAATCAGGCAGTTCAAAGATGCAGAAAGCTCTGCTAAAAATTTTTTTAACAGGCTGCTACCACCCATATGGTAGACCAATATAGAATATCCATGGAATCACCAACTTTCCTATCTCCCCAAAACAGGTTCCCCTCAAAATTTTCCGCATGGGTGACACCATTTTAGGTCCCTTAGATTCTAAGGAACAACCCAAAGGACTCTTGAATGTTTACAAGACACTGTTCTAAACACAGGGTCAGAAGGAACCAGTCTCTGTTTTTCCTTCACACTATTGCACTGAGCTTCCACCTGTTACATAAGAGCTCACCTTGGGCAGAAAGCTGGAGAAGAAACCTTAAGGTAGGTTATCTTACTCTCAGCACAACTTAACTGCAGAATTTTTCTTGATCTAGACGTCGGAAGAACTCAGTATTAAAAATGCTACCACACATACAAAAAGGAGGTCAATGACAAAAAATAGAAAGGTTCCATACCCACCAGAATATTTATAGCAACACTTCTTTATATAGCAGCAAAGAACTGGAAACAAAACAGATGCCTATTGATTACAGAATCACTCCACTTTGCTTCTGCTGCCTAACCTGGCTTCAACTCCAAAGAATAAGATGCCCCTCCCCTCTAATCTCATCATTATGCTACCTCCCTCAGCCTCCTGTTCCTTCCCCTCTGATTGGAAGACTGGAGAGTAGAGTACCAAAATCCTCCCAATGCCTTCCTTTACAGAGGGCAGGAACTGGACTCTCAGCTCACTCCATTTTGCATCTGTTGCTCTGTCTGGTTTCAACTCCATGGAACAAGATACCCGCTGGTGTCCACCACCACCAACCCATCCCAGCTTTCCTCCCTCTGTTTGTGTCTTATCTCCCCTGACCTCATTGGATTGTAAGTACCTTGAGGGCAGGTAGTGTCTCACTTTTTATTAATGTTATCCCCAGTGCTTTTCATAGTGTCTGGCACATAGCAGGCACCTAATAAATATTTATTGAATTTATTGTATTAGAATCTCTGAAAAAATCTGTACATGATTAAATTCAAACATAATTTTGTTATAAAACAGTAATGAATATGATGAATACATAGAAGCATTGAAAGATATCTGAAATGATGGAAAGTGAAGTAAGTTAAACTATGAAATACACAATATACAATGACTACAAACAATGTAAATAGAAAGAACTAAATATTTAAAACTAAGGCTGAGAAAGTATAATGATCTTGACTGGCCTCAAGGAAAGAGATATGAAAAGGAACCTCTTTCAGCTTCTTTGCAGAAATAGGGAGCTACAGATGTAGAACAATATATATGGGATTTTTTTTTGATTTGTTGGATCATTTTCCTGAATTCTCCCCCACCCCCACCTCTTTTTAAAATTATTATGTGGGATAGTTCCCTGGAAGGGGGAGAGGAAAATCAAGTGTAGGAGATATAAAAACAAAAAATATCAATAAAAATGTACTTCAAAAAATAAAAATCTTGCCACTTTGTCATAGGGGATACAAGGCAGGTGAAAGTCTTATTTGCTAGGCCTCATTAACCATCTTCTTTTTTTAAAAAAAATATTATTATTATTATTTTATTTTTGCAGGGAGGAAGGCAGGGCAATTGGAGTTAAGTGACTTGCCCAAGGTCACACAGCTAGTATGTCACGTCTCTGAGGCCGGATTTGAACTCAGGTCCTCCTGACTTCAGGGCCGGTGCTCTACTGACTGTGCCACCTAGTTGCCCCCTTAACAATCTTCTTATGGGCAAGCACAGTATCTATAATCTTTTCCTCAAGAGATAGTTTTTACTTTACCTTCTCATGTTATCTATGCAGAGTCAGAGCCTTGTATCTCTTTCACATTTTATTTTTTAAATTGTGCTAAGGCAGGCATAGTGGTGGCGTGCACCTATAATCTCTGCTACTCAGGAGGCTAAGGCTAATGGATCACCTGAGTTCATAAGCTACGGTGAGCTAAGCCAAATGGATGTTCCCATAAGTCTGACACCAGTACAGTGAGCCCCTGGAGAGCAGGAGGCCACTGAGCTGCATAAGAACGAGGTAAAGTAACCCAGACTGGAGATGGAGGTCAAAGCTCATACATCAATCAGGTGTAAGACTGGGCCTAGGAATTGGCTGCTATACTTCTAGTCTGGGCCAAATGGAAAGACCCAATCTCCAAACAACAAGAATAACAACATTTAATAAAAAAATAAACGTATATACATATATGTATGTAGATGCATATGTATGTGTGTATATATATGCATATTTATAAGAACTGTGTGTGTATGTGTGTGTGTGTACACACACACACATACACACACACAATTCCTTAAAGCTCTACTTCCACAAATCCTGTGCTCAGGCACTGAATTCAAAAACAAGAAAGAAAAAAATCATCTGAACCTAAGAAGATGGTATAAGGAAATGATGTCAATTTCCCACTTCCAAACTCTTAATTTAAATGTTACATTTTCAGTCACAGTGATTAGGCTTTTGCCTTCATCATTAATTCAAAAAGGCTGTGAGTCAAAAGAGTATTTGTTCTTCAGTAATGTTGGTGTGAATGGATTCAAACCAAGAGGTAGGGCAAGGATATCCTGACTAACAAGAAACTAGATAAGTTATGTGTTTTTTACATTTACCTATGCAACCCTAGGTAGCCTCCTTGAACCTCAACCATTGAAAGGGTTGGACTAAGCTGGTCCTTTCTAGCTCAAGTTCCATGAACCTGTGCTTTGCAAGGGTGTTTAACCTGAGGTCCATGAATTTTTTTTAATTACATAACTATTTTTATCTTTTTTTTGTTCAAATCACTTTTGTTGTCATCTTACAGAATACAAATTCAATTTAATTGGTTTTTTAAAAAATTTTGTATATTTCACCTTATATATTTAAAAACAATATTCTGAGATCCATAGGATCCACCAGAATGCCAAAAAGGGTCTATGACACAAAAATCAATTAAAAACCCCTACTCTAGAGGCCGATGGATGTTTTGTAGAGAACACCAGACTGAAAGCCAGGAGATCTTTATTCTAGTAGCAGTTCAGTCTCTTACTGACTGTGTGTTCCAGTGCAAATGACATAGAGGCTCTCTGAGTCTCTGTCAAACGGGGATAATAATAAATAGCTTTTGTATAAAGTTTTAAAGTTCGCAAAGCATTTCATATACATCACTCCGTCATATCAATCATGTCCAACCCTTCATGACCTCATTTGGGGTTTTCTTGGCAAAGATACTGGAGTGGTTTGCCATTTCTTTCTCTAGCTAATTTTACAGATGACAAAACTGAGGCAAACAGGGTTAAGTGACTTGCCCAGCATCACAGAGCTAGTGTCTGAGGCCAAATTTGAACATAGGTCTTCCTCATTCCAGGTCCAGTACTCAATTCACTAGGCCATCTAGCCACGTTATTTCATAACAATTCTTGAAGTACCCTCCATGATTAGTTCATATATTCACTGAAGTACTGGTAACAATACCTGTTCTGCCTTCCTCACTGAGCTGTTGTGAGAACCAAATGATACCAAGGATGGTAAAGTTCTTAACAGACCAGGAGAGTGCTGTACAAATGTAAGGTACTACTGTTACCTAATCACTCACTGCAATGGCATTACATGCAAGCTTTGGCCAGCAGCCTAGAAACTGTTCAGCCTTCTAGAAAGATCTCTATTTCCCTCCTCCACATGCACCTATTCATTCAAAATTTGATAATACTCATATAATTATGTCATGACTATTTCATTAGCCAACTGGATGGAAATTGGAACATAGGCAACGAAGCTTGTTATACTTCTTTGATGTCATTTGTCATATATCCTAAGACATATTCAGCAGATTATGTCTATGAAGAAAGAAATTATATATACGAAGTATGAAACACAAAGCATTTTTGAACGGCAAATTGTTTAACTATAGGCGACCACTAAAATTCAGTGAATCTGTGATCTACATAGGTTCATGAATTTAGAGATGAAAGGGACCTTCAAGGCTATTGGATCCAGCTCCCTCAGTTTAGTGACAAGGAAAATGGGGTGAAGCAACTTGCTAAAGGTCACACAAGCCATAAATAGAAAAGACTAGAACTCCAATTCTCTCAGTAGAAATCCAGGACTCTTTCCTTTGTACAACACTGTCTCTTCTTGACCTGGGCTCTGCTTCTCAAAATGCAGATCACAATCAGTATTCACCTTCCTATCCTATGTCATCCTTGTTTGTGTCTTTCCACAGTCATTTTCTCCATCTATTGTAGCCAGTGGTTCCATGTATATATGGTACGGTACTGGCTGGTGGAGAACCTGTGTTTTCTTGGTGTTAATTGTTAGGTCAAAATTAGCATAAGAAGCAGGGTATTGATCCATACTTTGTTGCATCTCTGCTTCAGAGGTTGCATTGAGTAAATCATCCGCAAAGAAAAATCATACACCAACTCTCCCTCCGGTGTAGTCTTGGTTTATAGCTTTTCAAATTAAATAATTTGCCATTAGTAGGGAGGCTGATCTTGATGCTGTGTTTGTCCTTGTTGAAGGCATCTGACAACATTGCTGAAAACATTATGCTAAAAGCATTGGAGTGGGGACAGCTAGGTGGTGCAGTGAGTAGAGCACCAGCCCTGGAGTCAGGAGGACCTGAGTTCAAATCCGGCCTCAGACACTTGCTTGGGCTTAACTAGCTGTGTGACCTTGGGCAAGTCACTTAACCCCAATTGCCATGCTTTCCCGCCTCCAAAAAAAAACAAAAGCATTGGAGCAAGCACACAAACTTGCTTCACTCCACTGGTGACTGGGAAAGTGCAAGAGCATCACCCATTATCCAGAACCCAGGCAAGCATGCCACCAGGAATCATTTATAGTCATTTAGTCAACAAGCATTTTGTTTACCATATGCCATGTACTAGATTCAAGAATAGGGTCAGTAGGAAGAAAAAATATCACTTCCTCATTTGTGTCTTTTACATTCACTCTAAGTTTGGGCTTTGAAATAAACCAAAAGTACTTTTCTTCACCTGGCAGTAATCTGACAGGAAAGAGTCACAGAATACCTAGATGTACTGGGAAGTAGAGCTTCATGTCCCTCTATTATAAGTCATCTCAGATTTCCAGAAGTAGGTTCCCCAAGGTTCAATATGGGCTGGTATCAAGCAGAACACCCTTCACAAACTCAGAGTCTCCAGTTCCCCATCCTCAAAAGTTCACTCCCTTAATCACATCTCACTCAACTCTACCTCTCTTTCTCCCCTAATGTCCCACCTCAGATCAACCTCTTCCACGGCACTCTCTGGAATACCTGCTTCATAAATCTTTTCCTTTCTCAAGCCATATTCTGGCAGCCACTGAGAACAGATTCTTTCCTGATGACATTGCATCCCATACACCTTTTTGAGTACTAATTGTATCCCCATCATGCTACTAACTCACTGCTCATGGTAAAGAAGTTGGAATAATCCTTGTTCCCCATTGTCACTTCCAGACTTTCTTCTTACCATCACTCAGTAACCTCTCCTCTTTTTTGGAGGGGGGAAGGCAGGGCAATTGGGGTTAAGTGACTTGCCCATGGTCACACACCTAGTAAGTGTGTCAAGTGTCTGAGGCCAAACTGGAACTCAGGTCTTCCTGACTCCAAGGCTAGTGTTCTACTCACTGTGCCACCTAGCTGCCCCACCTCTCCTCCTTTGAGATTCATTTAATCCATTTTTATTACCCATTTAAGATTCTAGTAGCTATTATCTGTTGACCTTCAACATCCTCTCCTTCCTTCCTCAATAAGTTCAGTGCTTACTTGCCTTGATGTCTTTCTCCCCATTCCAACTGCTACCACCATACTATGGAACTTCAACATGTCCTCTGATATTTCCCCAAATAACCTAACTTCCCAGTTCCTCAATGTACCCATTTCTCATGACCTACTCCTCATCTCACATCAGCTACATATAGAGATGACCATTCCCTCAACCTTTTATTGTCCATGAACTCTGAAGTTCCTTTAACTGATCATAATCTCACCATTCTATCTTCCCTCTGTCTCATGTCCCCTATCTCTGTGCTTCAGCCTCACTGTCACCTCTAGTCTTTTCATAGCTCACTTCATTCCCAGGCCGTCACCTGCTGCACTGGCTATACTCTCCTGCCTTCCCTATCTTGATCACCCTCACATAGACCTTCATTATCTCATGCGTAGACTACTATAATACCCTTCTGCTTGGCCTCCTTGCTTCAGGTATCTCCCATTCTGGTCCATTCTCCATTCAACTATCAAAGTAAGTTTCCTAAAGCACAGGTACTACTGTTACTTAACCACTGACCATGTTGGCTCTCCTTCCCTAACTGAATAAACTCCAGTAGCTCCTTGTTACCTCTGGTATCAAAAATAAAATCCTCTGTTTGTCTTCTAAAGCCCTTTACAATATGACCCCTTGTCTCAGTAAGGCAATAATCACAATGCCAAAATATAATATGATAATTGTCAAAATGCCTATATGGTTCTGTATTGCAAAGTATATGAGACTCTCTGCATAGAAGGCAGAAGAAGTAAACCATTTATTCAGACACCAGAGAACCATATCCCACAAGCCATTTATCCAATCTATCACAGCAGTGAAGCATTCAATATACAATATCACAACATGGAGCTTCGCCATCCCAAAACCTCTCCAACCCCCTGCTGGAGTCTTCCCAAAAACAAACTCACAGTACAGCTATCCTCGCAGTCTGTTCAGCTCTAACAATCACGATGGCCATTAGCAGCCAAAACTGCTCTCTTTCTCTCTCTGCCTTTCCTGCGATGTGACTTCCTTTTCCTGTTAGAAAGCTCCTCCCACCACAAGTGACCTAGGCTTCTTGTGACATAAGTAGGTCACATGGCCTATTAATGGGTGGGAAAGATCTTCAAATCTAAATTGCTACTACTCCACTTTCTACCATTCCAATCTACTTATGTTTTACCCCTTCACATTCTCTATGGTCTAGCAACACTAGCATCTCTGCTATTCCTTGCCCATGACACTGTACTTCCTTTACCTTTTTTCTAGCTTCCCTTTGTGCCAGAATGCTCTCCTTCCTGGTTTCTACCTTCTAGCTTCCTTCACGACTCAGTTCAAATTTCACCTTCCCTAAGAGACTTTTCATGTCTCCTCAACCACATCACCACTGCTAATGCTTCCCTCTGAGATTACTTTCAATCTGCCCTTTATACAGGGTGTTCCTAAAGACTGGACACATGGGCAAAAATTCATATTTTCAAGAAATAAAATGAATGAAATTTTCAACAACATTTTATTTAACTGGAATATTAATAAATAACATCTTCAATATGATTTTCATCATTTGTGTTGCAAAGGTTGATGCACTTTGCAAGATTCATGTGAACTCAATGCAATAACTCCACGTTGCTGTCAGTTTTAGCACATTCACTCTTTATGTGTTCAATCAAGTGTGTCGCATCTATGATTTTCATTGAGTACACCTTTTCCTTTAGCATACCCCAGAAAAAGAAGTCAAGGGGGCTTAGGTCTGTTAATATTCCCAATATTTCAAAATATGTATTTTCCTATGTGTCCAGACTTTAGGGACATCCTGTATATCTCACACATGCATAGTTATTTGTATGCTGTCTTACATATTAGAATGTGAAGTCTTTGAAAGCAAGAGTCATTGCTGCCTTTCTTTGTATTCCCAGTGCTTAACATAGTGCCTTGCACACAGTAAACAATTAATAAATGTTGACTGAATGGCTGAGAACTGGGCTCTAATTAGCCACCACCACCACCACCACTACCCTCCCCCACTATATTTATGTTTTATCTCCTCCATTAAATTGTAAACTTCTTAAGAGCAGGTACTTTTTTCTTACCTTTGTTTCCTCAGCTTTTATTACACTGTTTGGCACATAGTAAGTCCTTAATAAATGCTTTTTGATTTGATTCATTCATTCATCTAATAACCCTGGAGGGGAAAGGAAATGGTGTTAGTGTGGCATAATCTGATCTTGATGAATCTATGAACTGTGAACAGATGTGTTTGGTGAAACAAATGGTGAGATAGTACACAGGGTTGAGTCCTGTGGGTTAGAATATATTTCTGTTTGAATGAGCCTAGGTACAGACTCCTAGCCATGTTTACAGGAGCATACATTCAGTGTCCAGGGAATCTGAAAGATTAGATAGTTATATAAATGGCCTCAGACACATATCCCTGAGCTAGAGTGCAGCAAGGATTTCAGTAATGTGGGTGCTCACAGTGCCGGACATGGAGTCTGGCTGTGGAAGAATATAAAGGTGACTGAAGATTATGGTGTCTCCTAAGATAGATGAGCCCGACTTTTCTACCTGGTAGAATAATTGAGGTCTTTGTCTCTAAACCTAATCTCCAGAGTGATAGCACTTAGCACTCTGGTAATGATGATGATGATAAACCCAAGACAGATATAATAGCTGCTTTGGCAGAATTCTGAGTCCCTAAGAGGTGACAAAATGAAAAGAGAAAGACAGAAACCCACGAATCCAAACAGTCCCAAAAGCATCAGCTTAACAGTGCTAGGCACAATACTGCTAAAAATGAAAAAAAATGGACCCTACCCTCAGGTAGCTTACATTCTATCAAGATAGCACTTCTACAGGATCATTTCACATTTTTATATTGGTCCCCTCTTACTTTCCCCTGTTTCTATCACCTATGCATGTCTTTTTAAAAAATTAACCTCCATATATATTCATAACAGGCACTTTAAACAATTTCTCCTTTTTTCTCATTATTAAAATTGCTTCTGATTCTGTCTTTAGAAGATTCAGTTTTCCTTTCCACCCACGAGGCTTTTCCCTTTAGAACTTCAGGCTATAGCTCCTCATCTCTCCATTCTATGGACTTTTGAAATATGCTCCCTCAAAATCAAGGATGTATATCAGACTATGCATGGCTTTCCTCCTCTCCTTCTTTGCCACAAATTCTGAGATGGAGTGATCACTTCCCCAGAAGATTTTCATCATTTCTATATTAACAAATAGGTCCTCCAAGTTGGTGAGAACCAGATCCAGAATAGCATTTCTCTCCTTTGCTTCTTCAACCTTTTTGGAGGATGAATTACATTAAGGTGACAAGTAAAAAAATTCATTATCTACTCCACTTTTGAGAACTAGAGATTTTGAGCAGATGTCCAGATAACTGAAGTGTCACATTACAACTATACCATTCCCCTATGGTAAACTTATGCTGTCTTTCCTGAAATCACCTAGTTCTTTCTTCAGTCCTGTGGTCTACAGTATACCCAAAAGACAGTATCACTTCTCTCTCTCCCTCTCTCTCTCTCTCTCTCTCTCCCTCTCTCTCTCTCTCTCTCTCTCTCTCAACTTTCTTCCATTCAAATATTGCCCATCATGTTTTCTCTTTATGGTTCCTGGATTTCTTCACAGAAGTGTATAGTCTTAATGTCATGTTCTCTTACCCACACACCCTATTCAGTATCTATTCAGTTCCTTCTGAATAAAATATACCCTTCCATATTCCAGTCATGAGTCTCATTCCACCAAATCTCCATGATACCTATGAGGTCAAATTTGTGCCTTTGCATTAGGATCTCTAGTTCACCTTGCTCGTTACCCATACATTGTGTATGTGTATATAGACAATTGAGGCCATTAATTTAATTTCTTGCATCTTAATTAAGAGTCAGTCAATTCAATTTAATAGGCATTTATTAAGCACTTAATAACAAGACACTGCTAGGTAGTGGAGATAGAAAAAAAAATTAAAAGTAATCTCAATCCTCAAGGAGCTTACATTCTGCCAGTGGCATGTAACATCTAAGTAGACTACTAAGGTAAAGATAATTTGGGGATTTCCTGTCTATGTTGTAAAAATTTCCCAGTCTGACAGATATAGATAGGTAGTTTTCTTCTTGCTCCTCCCTTTCAGTTTAAATCCCTTTCGATTAAATTTACAAGACTTCAGGCAAATCTACATAGTCTGACAGATACTACTATAAATTATATGTCTATCCCTACTGAAAAACTCTTAGCCCCAAGTTATTATTATTTTAGAAATCATATATTTACGAGTAAAGAAAAATCACCTCTTTAACAGAAAATTGTAACAACTTTATAACTGTCATTAATAATAAAAACTAACAAAACCACTCTAAAATGCTGTGTTGAAAATACAATGATCTACAAGGTTGGGAAGGGAACAAATGTTTATTAAGCATCCACTGTGTCCTAGGTATCATGCTAAGAGCTTTACCATTGTTATTTTATTTGATCCATACAACAACCTTGTGAGGTAGGTATCAATGTTATCCCCATTTTGTATCTGAGGAAACAAAGACAAATAGAAGTTAAGTGACTTGTCCGGGGTCACATAGCTAGTAAGTATCTGAAGTTTGATGTGAACTTAGGTCTCCTGACTCCAGGCCCAACACTCTATCTACTACACTAGCTAACTGTTCTGCAGTCTGGGATCTATAACCAGAAACCTTGGTGGTTGCTAGAAAAAGATAAGTAAGAGGCAAAAGACTAGGTTAAAAATGTTTACCCTGTTTTACTTAAACTTGAACAATAAGCCAACACCATAAACCTTTCCTATTCTAAAATGGACGAAGGACTTCATGTCTTCGCACATTATAAAACTGTATTGTGTTTGAAATTTACGGTGACTGTTCTAACCTGATACTGGATGGACTCAAGATACCCATTTGTATTATGATTGCAATGTAATGCTCCTTCTTTTGTAAACTAGGAGTAAAAATAAGTTCTTTTTGTCGCACATCCATCTTCTCTTACATTTCTATTATCCCCATTTGCATAAAGGGACAGAATTCATCTTGAACTGAAAACCATTTAATGACTCAACCATCATTCAGACTGTTCCCAAATGAGTAAGAAATTAGTTTTCAATAGGCTGAAACATTCCATACATTAAATTAAATCTCTTGGTGCCTCATGTATTTCAAACTGTCTCATAGAATGATTGCACACTGCTGGAATACCTTTAAGCAAAGGATGATAATAATTCTTCAGCATGGTGATCTAGGGTTATGATTTTCTGTCATTGACATCACAAGATAATTTACATGGAGACCTGAGGAAATGTTCTAAAGCCATACCATTTTGCATCTGCTAGGCGATTCTTTGAGTCATAGCTATCATAATCAGATGGCATTTGCTGGGTGCACATGGCTTGTAGAGGGCATCAGAGCAGGCACCACAGGGATTACTAGAAGGTGAAAAGGGGTTTCTCTCTATCTTAGAACAACTCACAATCAAAAGCATTTATCCATAGTATGTGAAAAGCCTTCCCTTGACCCTTCTACTGTATTTGCTATCATCCTATCCTTCAAAGCTTTGCACAAGTGACTCTCCTATTGTCCAGATGTTTTACATCTGTCCTGATCCTCAACCCAGCTACTAATACCTCTTTCAAAAAAATTACCTTGTGTTGATTTTGCGTATTTTATGCTTATATGTGTATATGTTGCTTCTCTCAATGAAATCTAAGTTCCTTAAGGGCATAAATTGTTTTGTGTTTTGTTTTACATCCCTAGAAACATACCTAGAATATAGAAGGCCTTCAATAAATAATTGTTGACTGTTTTCTTTAATCACATTGCTAAATTTCTTACACAAGTTGTCTACACCCAACATTTCCATTTTCGCACTACCCATCCTTTTCAATCTCTTCCAATCAGACTTTCATCCCCACCATTCTTTTGAAACTGTTTTCCTTTATATTTTTTAATTTTATTTTCATTTGCAGTGAAAAATTCTTTCCCTCTTTCTAACCCCTCCCCCACCCATTGAGATGATAAGATATAATACACATTACACAAGTGAAGTCATGCAAAATACATTTCCACATTAGCTATGTTCTGGAGGTGGATACTATTTTTTATTGTAAGTCTTTTAGAGTACTGATGGATCACTGTATTGTTCAGAGTTACTAAGTTTTTTATGGTTGTTTACCTTTACAATGTTGCTGCTACTGTGTACATTGTTCTCCTGTTTCAGCTCATTTCACTTTGCATCAATTCATGTAAGTCTTCCCAGGTTTTTCTGAAACCATCCCCTTCATCATTTCTTACAGTGCAGTAGTATTCCATCAGATTCATACCTTGTTCAGCCATTCCTCAGTTGATGGGCATCCCTTCAGTTTCCATTTCTTTGCCACTACAAAAATAGCTGCTATGAATATATCTCATATAGGTATTCATTACCACCTTTCTGGATTTACTTTTATAATAGCTTTCATTTAAAAAAAGTTTTTGTTAAATGAAAGTGATTACAATCTCATCTGGAGAAAATGAACTTATAAAAAATAGCTTTCTTTTTTATATCACCTGCTTTTCTCAATATATTCCTTATCATAAAAGGAGACAGAACATAGATATGTAATGTTGTTTTTGTTTTAAGAAAAAAAAATCAGAAAAGCTAAAAAGCACTTCATTCAAGTCCAACACTGTGTCCTGAAGTTTTTCCTTGAATCAAGCCCTTTTGCTATGGCAAAAAAACCCAAGTTTAACCCTTCCTCCACATGACAACCTTTCAAATGCTCATATACAACTATCACATCCCCATTAAGTCTTTTCTTCCTTGGGCAAAAACATCTCCCAGTTCATTCAACCAGTCTTCAAGTGGAAAGAACTTAAGCCTTTCACCAATCTAACTGCCCTTCTCTGCACACACACACATATACATACAGTTTATCAATGTTCTAAACTGAACACAATGTCCCAGATGTGGTCTGACCACAGCAGAGTCCAAAAGGATTTTTATATTCTCATTTCCAAAGGCTGTGCTCTTCAGTGAAGCTTAAGAACTCATCAGAACTCTTGGCTGCCTTACCACAGTTGGTTCATAATGAAATTGATTGGAGTCCATGAAAACTTATGTGTTATCATCCTCAGAATAATTTCCATCTATTGCCCTTCATATCATTCTTCTAGTGTGATTTTTAAGCCAAATAGATTAATGTTTAAGCCTGTGCAAATATTTTTGAATCCTTTATCTGTGATCCAATGTGTTAGCGTTCCATCCCAGTTTTTATAATCAACAAATCTAGTAAGAATGGCATCTCTTCTATCATCCAAGTCATTGCTCATAATGTACAGGGCTAAGGATAGATACCTGGCTCATTAATGACTATAGTTTTGAACCTGGCTATTCTTAGAAATCTATCTATTTTCTATCATCTAGCCCTCATCTTCCCATCTTTTTGTCAGCAATGGCATGGCAATCATTATTCAACACTTAACTAAAATCTAAGTTAAAGATGTTTATAGTATTTTCCTTCTCTACAAGGAGACAAATTCTGTCCAAAAAAAAAGGAAGGAGGTTAGTCTGGCATGGCCAAGACATTCTGGCCCTTTATGATCATTGCTTTATTTCCAAGTTATTTCATACACATCTCTTTAATAATATATTTAAGAATTTTGTCAGGAATTGAAGTCATGCTCACTGAGATATAGATATAGGTTCCATTCTCTTCCATCTTTTGGAAAAAAGTGACAATACTTGCCCTTCTCCAATCTTGCAGTAATTTTCCCATTATCTTAAATCTTTCAAATGGTAGCTGAAAGCAGCTCAGTAACCACATCTACCAATTCTTTTGCTATCTAAGGATCTAGTTAGTTCACCTGGTCCAGGTGAGTTAAACTCATTAAGAGCAGCTAGATGCTCCCTAATTATCTCCTTACTTATCTTGAATGTCAATTCCTTTTTGACCATTTTTGTTCTGACTATTCTAATCCAAAAATTATTCCATTATCAAGAAAGTTACCACTCTAAAAAGAAGAAATTTTCAAACTTTATTACAGTGAACTCTAAGGTTCTGCTAAATATTTCCAGAGGCTACTTGAAAGACAGAGTGATCTTTAAAGTCATATTTAATTGTGTCTCTCCGACACCTCTAAAGACACCGCCAACACCGTTGTTGTTGTTGTTGTTGTTGTTGTTGTGTCATTTCAGTCATGTCTGACTCTTTGTGACCCCATTTGGAATTTTCTTGGCAAAGATACTGGAGTGGTTTGCCATTTCCTTCTCCAGCTCATTTCAGATGAGGAAACTGAGGAAAACAGAGTCACTTTCCCAGAGTCACATAGCTAGTAAGTGTCTGAGGCTGGATTTGAACTGAGGTCTTCCTGGTGCTCTATCCACTGCACCACCTAGCTGCCCATCACCAGCACCATACTAGTTTCCAAATATTTCAAAACCATGGCTCCTCGATACACCTGTATTTTCAAGTATCAAATCAAAATTAGTAAGGTCAAACCTACTGCAGTATTGCTGAGCTGTGGCTATAAAAGAACAAAATATTAGAGCTAGAAGGGATGTGGAGACAATCTAGTGACTAACCTCTTTATTTTACAGATGAGAAAACTGCAGGACAAGGAGCACAATTGGCAGTGTTTTATAAAGAGCTATTTAATGTCCAGTGATCACTAAACTTGTGCATAGGTGCAAGTGCTAATATAAAGGGCTAATAGGAAAGGATTAAATAATGACTTATGAACTAAAGACGTGAACACCCAGTCCTAAGCACTGGAAGTGTAAGGAGCCACCCAAAGAAAACAGAAAGCATGAGTATTGTCATGTGAAAGATGCACAAGGGGCCAAGTAAGGTTTTTTGATTGACAAGGAAAAGTGAAAATGAAGGACCAAGGCCTGGTCAGGAAAGGATTGTAACAAGAGCCACTTGAAGGTGTCTAACTGGAGATGCTTAAGATTAAAGAGGATGGAAATAGGAAAGGCAGGTCTCCCTGGAGGACAATAGCCTGACTTTGGAGGGCATAAAGCTATCATAAGTCAGTCAAAAGCATTTATTAAGCCCCTACTATGTACCAGTCACCGTGAAAAGCCCTGGAGATACAAAGAAAGGCAAAAGATAGTCTCTGCTATCAAGGAATTGAGTCTAATAGCAAGAACAGGCCAGGAGGAATGAGTGATATTAGACCAAGTCTACATGGTGGTAATGGGAGAAAAAGTGAGAACAAATGGTTATGGAGAACAGGTATGGAAGCTGAAATCCCAACGTTGACCAAGCACCTGAGGGCTGGAAAAAACATGTTAGTGGGGAGAATAGGCCCTGGGCGCTGGAAAGAAAGATGAGTCCAGAAAACAAGAGCAAGGCGGGCCCTGGCTGGGGGCCTGGTAGCTCTGAAGTGTTAAACGTGGCAGGATGTAGCAAACTGGGGATAAGGTATATCCCAGGCCAAGGTTTAGGCATGCCCCTGTGCGGTGATAAGGGGAAGTGGAATTAGCCATAGTGAAAACAGTTATCCCTCTTTCCTTAAGTTTTCTTCCCACCTCAGCAACTCAAATCTATTCTTTCTGTCCTTGCCTTCATCTCTATTTCTCTTCATTCTTTTTAATTTCACTTCTTGGCCATTTCATCCTTCATTCTCTTCACTCCACTCTCTCTTCTCTACAATCCACTCTCTGTCCTCTCCACTATTAGTGTCTCTCTCCCCTCTCTATCTACTCTTTTCTCCTCTCTTCCTCCCAAATATTTTTGAAACAAACAAAATAATTTGAATTCTATTTGCATTCTACTTGTCCATCTCACAGAAGGGAGAAAAGAATAGAGGAGAGGCAGAAAGATGATGGAGAAGAAGGAAGAAAGGAAAGAATCAAAGCAACATAAAACATAACATTGCTACCCAATTTAGTAAATTAAAATATTTAAAATAATCTTACAAGAAGTTTTTTTTTTCTTCCCACAAAGTTTTCCATTAAAAGAGAGAATGGTCAGGAGAGGGAAGAGCTAGAATTGCTGAAGGTTTTGTCTCCATAACCCTTTTTCCTAAGACTGGCTCTGGACACACACCACAATAATCAGTTAAATGTCATGACTTTTCACTGGGTTTCAAATGCCTTTTTCAGGCAAACACCTAGAAGCAGTTTCCCAGGCAACCTATAGTGTGGAATCCTTGACAAAGACAGACATGTCTCTGGGCAAAAGAGCTGTATAAATTCACAACACAGTTCACAACATAGTTAATCTTACTTAAACCATTTTAATGATTTATTTTAATCCTTCCTAAGAATTGGGCAGCCTAATACAGCAATGTAACCATGAACATTCAATCAGCTTCCTTCTCCAAGTCTAAGGTCTATGAGCAACTTAACACAGGTGCACATTACTTTGAGAAAACTAGGTTCTCCTATCCCAGGAAGCATAAGAATGTGGATTTTACTCTGACTGCACCTCTAAAAGAGGCATTATTATCATGCCCTCTGGTGCTATCAAAGAATTGAGTATCTCTTCAAAGCATAAAGTTTCCCAAATGCTACATGTCGGAGTATCAATGCCATCTGTAAAAGATGAATACACCTAGCAACTTCACTTCAATGTGTTTTATGACCTAAATAGCCCAATTGTAACTAACTGCAAATGATTTGGTTCAAATGCCTAAAATTTGATTTGTTGTTACCTTTAAACTTAAAAGAAAACATGTTTGGGGACTTCTAGCACATGTTTATATA
This sequence comes from Trichosurus vulpecula, assembly GCF_011100635.1. NCBI lineage: Eukaryota > Metazoa > Chordata > Mammalia > Diprotodontia > Phalangeridae > Trichosurus > Trichosurus vulpecula. Next base: position 164,321,292 of record NC_050580.1, on the reverse strand, counting down.
ACATTTTCAGGTTAACTACATCACTTTTTAAAGAATAAAATGCATCTCATATGTTAAAGCTAACACTGTGACTTGGAAAGGATTATAAAGATGAGTAGTGCTATGGTGCATTCCTGCAACTACTGGCATAAATGTGAACAATTTTAAAAAAAACAATAGGAAGCAATTCTTAGCTCAAAATGCAAACGGAAGGTACAATTCCCCTTAATAAAAATTTCATTTTAAATGTCATTATAGTAACAAAAAAAACATCTTGAGGGGTGGTAGGTTCCCCCTCCTTGGAAGTTTTTATAGTCTAGATAACCATTTGTTGTATATATTAGAATAGTCCATTCTGGACTAGGGAATCACTGAAGTCCGTACCCACTCTCAACTTCTGTGAGTCCATGATCTTCAAGTTCCAACCAAGTGAAACACAGTCTAACCCAAACAGACATTTTATTGTGCTTTGAAATTCACTTTCAGAGGATTTGACATGTTTAAGGCGATCAAAGTTGAAATTGTTTGCTTTCAACTACCTCCTCCCCCAATCTGCCCTCCCTTCTATCATCCCCCCTTATTGCCTTCCCCCCTACTTTCTTGTAGGGTAAGACAACCAATTGAGTATGTATGTTATTCCTTCCTTAAGCCAAATCAGATGAGAGCAAGATTCACTAATTCCCTTTCACCTACCCTGTCTTCCCTTCCATTATAATGGCTTTTTCTTGCCACTGTTAGGTAAGATAAGTTACAGCATTCTATCTTTCCCTTTCTCCTTCTTCCAATATGTTCCTCTCTTACCTTTTAATTTTATTTTTTTAGATATCATCCCTTTATATTCAACTCACCCTATGCCCTCTGTGTATATGTGTGTATATATATATATATATAGATATTTGTATGTATGTAGGTATGTACATATGTATGTATGTATATGTATGTTCCCTTCAGCTATCCTAATACTGAGAAAGGTTTCATGAATTACAAATATCATCTTTCCATGTAGGAATGTAAACAAAACAGTTCAACTTTAGTAAGTCCTTTATGATTTCTCTTTCCTGTTTACCTTTTCACGCTTCTCTTGACTCTTGTATTTGAAAGTCAAATTTTCTATTCAGCTCTGGTCTTTTCACTGACAAAGCTTGAAAGTCCTCTATTTTATTGAAAATCCATATTTTGCCCTGGAGTATTATACTCAGCTTTGCTGGGTAGGTGATTCTTGGTTTTAATCCTAGATCCTTTGACCTCCAGAATATCATATTCCAAGCCCTTAGATTCCTTAATGTAGAAGCTGATAGATCTTGTATTATCCTGATTATGTTTCCACAATCCTCAAATTGTTTCTTTCTGGCTTTCTGACTGCTTGCAATATTTTCTCCTTGACCTAGGAACTCTGGAATTTGTCTACAATATTCCTAGGAGTTTTCTTCTGGGGATCTTTTTCAAGAGGCAATCTGTGGATTCTTTCAATTTCTATTTACCCTCTGGTTCTAAAATATCAGGGCAGTTTTCCTTGATAATTTGTTGAAAGATGATGTCTAGGCTCTTTTTTTGATCACGGCTTTCAGGTAGTCCAATAATTTTTAAATTATCTCTCCTGGATCTATTCTCTAGGTCAGTGGTTTTTCCAATGAGATATTTCACATTGTCTTCCATTTTTTCATTCCTTTGGTTCTGTTTTATAATATCTTGATTTCTCATAAAGTCACTAGTTTCCACTTGCGTCAATCTAATTTTTAAGGTGGTATTTTCTTCAGTGGTCTTTTGGACCTCCTTTTCCATTTGGCTAATTCTGCCTTTTAAGGCTTTCTTCTCCTCATTGGCTTTTTGGAGCTCTTTTGCCATTTGGGTTAGTCTATCTTTTAAGGTGTTATTTTTTTCAGTATTTTTTGGGAGTCTCCTTTAGCAAGTTGTTGACTCATTTTTCATGATTTTCTTGCATCATTCTCATTTCTCTTCCCAATTTTTCCTCTGCTTCTCTTATTTGATTTTCCAAATCCTTTTTGAGCTCTTCCATGGCCTAAGACCAATTCATATTTTTCTTGGAGGCTTTTGATGTAGGCTCTTTGACTTTGTTGCCTTCTTCTGGCTGTATGTTTTAATCTTCTTTGTCACCAAAGAAAGATTCTATAGTCTGAGTTTTTTTACACTGCCTTCTCATTTTCGCAGCCAATTGCTTGACTTTTGAGCTCTTTGTCAGGGTATGACTGCTTCCAGAGTGGAGAAGGCTCTGTCCAAAGCTTCAGGGGCCTTGCACTGCTGTTTTCAGAGCTACTTTTATTCTGAGGTGGTATGATACTCCTCTCTTGGCCTATGCTCTGGTCTGTGAGTGCAAGCACTCCTTTCTGCCATGTAACTACCAGGAGAACTCCTTCTCCACAGCCACCACAAGCTCTGTCACCCCAGCACTCCTCCTCCCCCCAAGGACCACTAGCCAGGACTGCAACCCAGATCCAAGCAGGGCAAAGCAAGAGAACACTGCCTCAGCACCAGCAAAGAGATCCCTGCACTCATGCTCTGATCAGCCACCTGATTCCCCCACCATCTGTGGGTGAGGAGCTCTGGAAGCAGTAGCCTGAGCTGCAGTTGCTACTGCCATCCCCACCCGCCCCACCCCAGGGCTGGGGCCAAACCACGTACTTCTCTCACCCAGGTCTAACAGTTTTCCCACTGACTTGTTATGTTGTCTTTGGTGTTTATGGGTTGAGAAGTCTGGAAACTGCCACAGCTCAGTGATTCAGTGCCCTGAGGCCTCCACCACCAGATCTACTCTGGCCTGGTCTGTCCTGGTGTGGCCCATGGGCCGCTGCACTGCACTCCACTCTTAGCACAGTGCAATTGACCCTTCCCAGTGACCATCCAGGACATCTTGGGCTGGAGATTTATTTCACTCTGTCATGTCATGGGCTCTGTACCTCTAGAATTTGTTTAGAGTCGTTTTTTACAGGTATTTGGGATTTGGGGGAAAACTCAAACAAGTCCCTGTTTTCACAACACCATCTTGGCCCTGACCCCTTCATTATCCATGAAATGAAAAGGTTAGATTAGATCTCCAAAGTTCCTTTCAGCTCTAAAGTTTCATGACCCCAATTCTTATTATTCCATCACACAACTTCTCATCTCTCTTTGGTGTCTAGGAAGGTATTAACTGTGGCACAGATGATTCCAGCAGCTCTGTTCCTGCTACACCATGTACAACTGCCTGTCCTATCCACTTCCACTGGCCCAGGAGAATAAAAAGACTTTGAGATGTCCTATATACTCACCACTGAACCTTGTTCATTGACTGCTTCCCCCTATTTTGACCCTTCTCCTCATATACTCTCAGGCTACTATCTAAAGTGATATAGGAAAAGAATGAGGGGTGTGTGTGTGTGTGTGTGTGTGTGTGCGCGCGCGCGCGTGTGTGTGTGTGTGTGTGTATGTAATAGTTATTGGAGCAGAAGAAGGCATAATTTTTTGCCCATTTTGATCAAATAATCTAGGTAAAATACATAAATCCAGTATTTCATGCAGACCAAGAAATCTATTTCCCAAAAAGTATTGTATCCACAAATTATAATAAATTTCCTTCAGGGAGAGTGAACAGATGAGAATACTAAAGACTATTTGGATAAGTACAGCATAGATAGTCCCTGGACTTCATCTCCCAACATATATGCTAGCAGATTTGAATCCCAGAGCATGGCTAACTACATCTCCTTCTCAAAGTTCTAAAAGTATCTGTGAGGGGCAGTGGGCGTCTACTACTTCAGGCTCAAAGTCCCATATAGTATATTCCCCAATATCAATCTATCACTTATCTCTTCAATATCATCCAATCAGTGATTAATGCCCCAATATGATTCTGATCAGTTGGTATCTCCTTAATATCATTGATAAATAATATAAGTTTTTACAAAGAGATATTAACAGAAAAATATAGCAAGAACCAAAGTGCAAAGTATTCCCTCAAATCAGGGAATTCTCTCTCCTCTACTACTTTGTCCCTGGGAAGAATGAATTCAGACTTTAAGTGGCAGTTTCATAAAATTCCTCTCAACAAGTTCTCACCTGAGCCACTAACACTGTTTTTAGGGCATGGTGTCTCCTTGGCAGCTGGGTCAATTCACTGTTAGACTGGGTCAATCATATCAATCCACAGGGCTGGCTCCTCACTGGTATTGAGTTCTGACAAACTCTGCTATGGATCCCAATTCCTGGACCTCTGGTGGGTCCTCTAACCTTTTGGAGTTTACAAGCTAGACTCTATTCTATGGCCATTCATCTAAGGTCAGGAAAGACCAAACAGAAAGAGGCAAAGTAACAGATAAGCCCTTTGTTCATGACTACATGTTGGCCTGTGTGGGACAGAGAGCCCATGATACCCCCACAGCAATTCCTTTTCTCCTCAATAGAAGCCTCCAGAGAGAAAGAGAAATTTCATCCTTTCTTGCGGTTTTCTTTTGTTCTGGCTTTGCATGGATAAGAGGAAAGAAACAAGCATTTATATAGAAGCTACTTTTTTCAGGCACTGTGCTAAGTGTTTACAAATATTATGTCATTTTATCCTCACAACCCTGTGAAGTAAATGCTCCTTTTATCACCATTTTACAGTTGAGAAAACTGAGGTAAACAAAGATTAAGTGACTTGCCCCTGGCCATACAGCTAATAAAGTGTCTGATGTTGGATTTGAACTCAGGTCTGACTCCAGGCCAACACTCTATCCACCACTCCACATAGCAGCCAATTAAACAATAAACAAACAGGAAATGGTCATGGAATACTTACCTATACTCTGAACTGAGAACAGAATTCTTTCATTATGCATCCCTGAATTTCTGGAAGCAGGTTCACCAAACCTCCACTTCTGGGTTGGCTGAAGGCAATAAATGCTCTGAGGACTAGGCCCCCAATTGGCCAGTCCGGCATTATACTGGTAAATAATAAAATGTCTTGCATGGAGCTATTTACTCTGCAAAATGGTTCCTTATCTCCATTTTCTCATTTGATTTTCACAACTGTATGAAGTAACTAAGTCAAATACTAAATTCTCATTTACCCAATATATGAAAACCCAGAAAAGTTAAGGGATTTTCCCAAGATCGCATGGCCTGGTCAGAAATAGAAATGATACTAGAACCCAGGTTTCCCCAATACATAGTCTCACCACAGCAAAGGATTTGTATAAAGCCACAAAGTTCCCAGTCCTGATTAGGATAAGTTAAATTTCCCCAGATTCTCTTCCAGGAAATCTTACTTTCCTAACTACGTAAAAGACTGGCAGGGATATTTCAACATGACTATGCTATGAGGCACAGATCTTATTTAACTCAGAAATGAAAAATTATAAAAGTTCTTGCTTATAAGTAGATATGCCAATCACCATGACATAGAAGACCATCCAAGATCGAATCTTAGAACTTCTCCCATTCTGGCTGTGATTTAAATATACAAATGATAAGCTTTGCATTTCATCACTGTCTACCGTCTCAAAGGCCACACAGCACAGATCGGTGAGTGGCTCACAAATATATCTGCCTGTCAAGCTGATGGATTTTTGTCAATCTTCATCCCCAAGGCCAGTTTTGGGATGTGCAGATAAATTAATAATTGGTGCCTTATGCCATAAGTCCATTTGAAGAATACTGTCATTTGGGGTAGATAAGGATAGCTCCCAAAAAATTATATTGCAATAGAAAATATGCTTGAATTATTTGCCTGTTTGATGTCCACTTGTATGGATTATGTAGATCCCAGCTTGAGGCCTTTAATTTCAAATCACACAGGCTCTAGAGGTCATAGAAACCATAGGGACCATTTAGTCCAACCCCTTTATTTTACAGATGAAGAAACTGAGGTTTAGGGGAACAAGGAGTGACTTGTCAAAGGTCCTCCAAAAGTGGTGAGTGATAAGAGACTGGGTTTGAAAGCAGGTCCTCTGACTCTAACCCACTGATCTTCCCTGAACCCCCCCCCCACCATAGTCTCTGAAGCAGTCATATAATACAATTAGATAGAATGGGTTGTTGAGGAAACATGGTACAATGAAATGATGAACTTGGAGTCTAGACAACCTTGGTTCAAGGCCCACCTCTGAAACCAACTATGTGACCTTACGTAAGTCCTTTAATCTCTCTAAGCCTCAGTTTCCTTATCAGTAAAATGAGGGAGAGGCATTTAATAATGCCTTAAGGGTCTTTCCAACGCTAAAACTATGATCCTATCATACTATGATGTGATAGTGTGGTTACAAACTGTGATATGCAGAGCTTTTTGGTCATAATGAAGGACCTCCATTTTTATTCTCTATTATATCACTTGTGATAATGTAGTAGAAAGAATAGTGAATCCAGAGTAAAGAGAACTGGACCCCTGTGTTGGCTCCACTCCTAATTAACTGAAGAACCCTGTGAGTATCAATTTCCCCAAAGGTCAAGTTGGAGTAATGATGCCTACTTGATCAACCCACAGGGTTATTGTGAGACTCTCCTGAGCTTCACCTGTCAGTGATCTATGCTGAGCCACTGGGGAGGATTGGGGTGAGGCAGAAGATTAAAGACCAGCTGCAATAATGGATGCAGGTAGCTGATGGAATAGAAGGTAGGGAAAGCACCATGTGGACATACAATCTATAAGGGTACTAAAGCTAAAAAGAAGAAGGCTAGTAGCAGCAGGAGCAGCAGCTGACCAGCAGACTGTATTTGCAGAAATCTGAACTACTTTCCCCTAGGGAGGAATATGGTAGGAGCAACATCTTCTAAGCTCCCTGCTACACAGGTAAAGCTAGGTTTTTTTTTTCCCTAAAAAGCAATAAAACCAACCTCAAGATTTAATTGACCCAATTAAGATTTGAATTGTTGGTGTGGCTTCCTGGTCCCCCAAGAATAAAAGCTTAGCACATGAGTCCAGAGTTCCTCAGGCTTGACACACACTTCTGACCAGGAAGCTACCATGGTAAATATGGAGGCAGGAGACCTGTACCCAACTGAATCAACACTGAATATCAGCTTCAGGAAAGAGAAGAGGAAACAGAGGGGGAAAGTAAAAATTTCCTTATCCAGTGTTATGGTAATTAGGGTGGGACTTTTTTGTTGTCTTCTTTTGCATTAAGGCAATCAAGTGTCTTTAATTTAGTCTTGCCTTTGTAGGAAGGCCCTTTGGCTAGTTGGGTCATGAAAGGTGTGAAGTCCTCAAGAGGTGTGAAACCTTCAAAAGGTGTGAAGCTCTCTGACCCTGAAAAAGGGTATATATACCTGAGGTTAGCATTTTGTTTGAGGCTCTCACTCACTGGAAGTGTCATGTGATTTGACCAGACAAGACTCTGGGTAGCTGTTGTTGAGAGCCCCCTGGCTTTGAAAACCCAGATGTTGGTGCTTCTCTTTTTGGTATGTATGTGATGTCTTCTTCAGACAAAGCCTGTCTGTTGATTTGTGTTATTTGCTCTGTTTATATTTTCTCTGTTTGTAATTTCTGTTTGTATTTGCTCTGAAGTTCACAGTGCTCCTTTTCCCCCCTGAACTAAGCGAATGATAGACGTATGTTTGATTAAAGTAAGACTGTAAACCCCTTAAAGTTGCTTTCCTTGGAAAAGCAGATCAAAGAACCTATGCTAGCTGCCCTCCTGTTTCCTGGTGTTTTTGGTTTTATAACTCCACAGCAGCTGCAAGCAACATTGTTGTTACATCCAGCAGTTCCCTAAAGCATTGAAACAACAGGTTCATTGTTATCCCTCTTCTTTTGCAGCCCAGAAATATTCAATCACATTCATGTACCATAATTTGCTTGGCCACTGTACCAAACAATAATTGTCTACTTTATATCTAGCTCTTTGCTGCTACCAAAGTACTACACTCAGTATTTTGGCCTAAATGGGATCTTTTTATTATTGAACACCATTGGGTATATGCTTAGTAGTGGGATCTCTGGGTCAAGGGGCATGGGCATTTTATTCAGTGAAAGATGCTTTTAAAATAAATATGGGCATGCTAACAGTATAGTATGTATATACCAAAATGAGGAAGTTTGCCAGGAGGCTTATTCAGATTTATGTGCAAGGAAAGAAAAGGGTTGTAGCATACAAAATGAAAGATACCACCTTTTCTGATCCTGTCATGGTAATAATTGAAATAATATCTCAAGAGCTAGAAAATTTGGCAAAGGTATAAAAAGGATGAGCAAATTCCTATTAGAAAGATATTCAGATAAAATCCTGGGGTGAGAAGTCTGGTTGGATTTTCTTAATGCTAGAAAATGATGGGCCATGTGAAAAAAATGATACAAAGAAAGTTCTTCCAAAAAAGGCAAAAAGCCAAAAGCTTTAATGAGGAAAATAGTTGTCTTCTGTAGCTGTAGCTAATGATGAACAGAAATACAAAACATCAAATAAAAAATGAAAGATTCATATAAATAGAAATGAATAAAATATAAATGAAAAGTATTGATAATTTAAATTATGCAAGGAAAAAAGAAAGAAGGAAAGAAAGGAAGGAAGAAGGAAGAAAGGAAGGAACAAAAGACTGAATGAAGGAAGGAAGGAGAGAGAATGAAAGAAAGAGGGAATGGGGGAGAGGAGTAATGAGGGAAGAAAGGAAGGGAAGGAATGAGGGAGGAAAGCAAAGAGGGAGGGAAGAAAGAATGAGAGAAGGAAGGAATGAGGGAGGGAAGGAAGAAAGGAGGAAAGGAAAGAAGGAGAGAGAAAAGGGAAGGAAGGAAAGAGGTGTGGAAGGAAGGAAGGAAGGAAGGAAGGAAGGAAGGAAGGAAGGAAGGAAGGAAGGAAGGAAGGAAGGAAGGAAAGGAAAGGAAGAAGGAAGGAAAGGTTCACTGGCTGAAGAAAGAACAAGACCAATAAAAATGGCATGAAATAAAAAGCAACAGATGAATGAGTTTTTCATGGAATTGTTTCAGAAACAACATAAGACAGATGAAAAGAAAAGGAACATGAGGTATGGGTTCAAATCCCTCCTCAGATGCTCATTATCTGTATAATCTTGGAGAAATCATTTAACCTCCCTAAACCTGTTTTCTCATTCATAAAATGAGGGGATTGAATGAGATGACCAGTGATGTCCATTGTAGCTCTAAATCTATATTCCTGTGGCCTGGGTTAGAACCAATGCCTCAAGCTGAAGAGTAAGAAATGAGCATTTAAGAGGAAGATATCACCCTTCAAGAAATAAGCAGGGAAAGAAAGGTCTTCACTGAAGGGGGAGAGCAATAGCCTTACTGTTTAGTTTTGCTCAGAACCTTTTAGTGTCATTTCCAAAGGCCTATGGGAGAAAGGTGAATTTACCAGTACAATGGTAAAAAGGATATTGATGCTATTTTAAAAGGAGAAAGGGTAGCTATTAGAAACTAGAGGTCATTAACATTACCAAATATTGATTACAAAACCATTTCAGGAATTTGGCTGCAAACGCTGGCAAAAAAATAGCAGATGGTGTGATCCAGAAGGCCCAGAAGTATGCCATTAAGAGGCAGAAAATAGCTAACTGAACATAAGGAAAATCACACAACACACCAAAGGAAAAGTAGAGGAGGTAGAAAAGGCATTTAACAAGTTTCAGTAAAGAAAAATCTTTTGATCAATTTGTATTGGCTTTAGTTTACTAACATTTAAAATGAAGAGATGAGCCTGGGCCTGAATAATTTTGAAGTGCTTTTCCCAATCTTAAAATTCTATTAACCTGTAAAATCAGTTTCAAGGCTATGCAGAGATCTCAGCATCAAACAAGTTGATAATATGTGTAAGGATATTATATACTCATATTCCTTGGGCAGATGGGGAAAGAAATGAAAGGGATGGGAAAGTGAGGAAAAGCTGCTCACACAGCCCCCTTGCTACCTATGTAATCAAGGAACCTAGTCATAAAGAAATATGTAGTCAATTTCAGAGAAATCATATGCAAAGATGAAAGAGAGAATATCTCCCTACCCTCTGGCGTATTCAAGTGACTCTGCGCTACCTGCTAAAATTCCTGGCTATGGCTCTGTACCATGGAATAGCAGAATGAGCATAAGATATGGAGTCAGGAAACCTTTTCTAGAAACTATCAGCTCAGGCGGCACAGTTAATAGAGTACCAGATGTGGAGTCAAAAAGATCTGAATTCAAATCCAGCCTCAGGAACTTGCTAGCTATGTGACTCTGGTCTAGTCGTTTAATCTGTTTGCCTCAATTTCTTCATCTCTAAAATGAGGATAATAATAGCACCTACATTCCAGAGCTTTTGTGAGGATAAAATGAAATAATATTTGTAAGATACTTTACAAACCCTGAAGCACTACATAAGTGGTAGGCATTATTATAATAATAATATTATGATCATATGACCTTCACCTCTCAAAACATTGTTTCCCATGGTGCCATTTCTTAGGAACCAGAAAGTAGCCATGTGATATGATGGACTTGAAAAAATGGGGAATGGAGGTGGAGCCAAGATGGCAGAGTACAGGCAGCAACCCAGCTGAACTCTCCCAAGATTTCCCTCCAATCAACTTTAAAATAACTTCCTTAAGTCAAATTTTGGAGTGGCAGAGATAGAAAAAGGCCAGAATGAGACATTTTTCCAGTCTTAAAGAAAAACCAAAGAAGTCAGCAGGAGAGGTCTATGAAAATGGGCTTGGGTCCAGCTAAGAGTGTAGCAATAGCACAAGCTGTGGGTCTGGAAGCAACCATGACAGTAGTGGCAGCAGATTCAGGAGCTCTCAGCCTAGAGATGGTAAGGAAGTTGGATAACTGGTCAAAAAGTGATTACAGGAGACCCTTTCCTGGGACTGGATGCAGTTGGCACTGGTTGGCAATTCTATTGCCCTAAAGTAGTTCTAGGTCACAGTTCTAGGGTGGAAAACAGTGATTGTAGTGAATCATAAGGGAACAGGGGCCCTGATCACACTTAAAAACAGAATGGACCAAATAGTAAAAGAGGCACAAAAATTCAATGAAGAGAACTCCGTTAAAAATAGAATTGGCCAAAGCTGGGAAGATGTACAAAATTTCACTGAAGAAAAAAATACCTTAAAAAGTATAATTAGCTTAATGAAAAAGGAGATATAAAACCTCACTGAAGGAAATAATGATCGATCCAGGAGACATAAATTAAGAAATGTTGGATTCCTTGAAATCCATGATCAAAGAAAGAATCTAGACATCATACCTCAAGAAATTATTAAAGGAAACCTGCCCTGATATCCAAGAACCAGAGGATAAAGTAAAAATTGAAAAAAGTTCACTAATTACCTTTTGAAAAAGAAAAAAAAATCAACAGCTTGGTAAAGGAAACATAATAAAAATTAAAGAAAATTAAAAAAAAACATATTAACACAAATGGTAAAAGAGGCACAAAAATCTACTGAAGAAAACTTTAAAAAGTGGAGTTCACCAAAAAGAAAAAAAATAGAGGATTTCATGCCACGGGGCAGAGCCAAGATGGTGGCTGGAAAGCAGGTACTTGCTTAAGCTCTCCCCCAAATTCCTCCGAACACCTGTAAAAATGGCTCTGAACAAATTCTAGAGCTATGGAACCCAAGAAATAGCAGAGGGAAGCAGGTCTCCAGCCAAGGACAGCCTGGACAGTCACTGGGAAGGGTCTATCTCACTGTGCTGGGAGCAGAGCGCAGCCCAGGGTGGGCCATGCCAGGACAGACCAGACTGAGAGTTGGCCAGCCAAAGCAGGACTTAGGGCCATGAATCACTGAATTGTGGCAGTTAGCAGACTTCTCAACCCCAAAACACCAAAGATCATGGAGCAGGTTAGTGGGGAAAACTACTAGATCAGGTTAGAGAGCGGTCCAGCCCCAGCCCTGGGGGTGGCGGAAATGGTGTGGCGGTGGTGGTGGCAGCCTTGGGAAGCTCCTGAAACTGCTTCCAGAGCTCCAGCATCAGTTGCTTCTGGAGTCACTGGCCCACACAGTGGGAGGAATCAAGATGTGGATCAGAGCAGGAGTGCAGGGATTGCTTTACCCTGCTTGGATGTGGATCGCAAGCCTGGTTGGCAGTTCTTGAGGGAGGAGGAGCGCTGCTGAAGCAGAGCCTGCTGTGTAGAAGTAGCTCTGAAAAGAGCAGCACAGCCACTAAAACTTGGGACAAAGCACTCTCTACTCCACAAGCAGTCATACCCTGACAAAAAGCTCAAAGGTCAAATAGTTGGCTAGGAACATAGCCAGGCAGTGAAAAAGGACTCAGACTCAGACTCAGACTCTAGAATCTTCTTTTAGTGACAAAGAAGATCAAAACATACAGCCAGAAGAAGTCAACAAAATCAAAGAGCCTACATTAAAACCCTCCAAGAAAAACATGAACTGGTCTTAGGCCATGGAAGAGCTCAAACAGGATTTGGCAAAGCAAGTAAGAGAAGTAGAGGAAAAATTGGGAAGAGAAATAAGATTGATGCAAGAAAATCATGAAAAACAAGTCAACGACTTGCTAGAGGAGACCCAAAAAAATACTGAAGAAAAAACACCTTAAAAATAGACTATTCCAATGGGAAAAGAGCTCCAAAAAGCCAATGAGAAGAAGAATGCCTTGAAAGGCAGAATTAGCCAAATGGAAAAGGAGATCCAAAAGACCACTGAAGAAAATATTACCTTAAAAATTAGATTGGAACAAGTGGAAGCTAGTGACTTGATGAGGAATCAAGATATTATAAAACAGAACCAAAGGAATGAAAAAATGGAAGACAATGTGAAATATCTCACTGGAAAAACCACCAACCTAGAGAATACGTCCAGGAGAGATAATTTAAAAATTATTGGACTACCTGAAAGCCATGATCAAAAAAAGAGCCTAGACATCACATTTCAAGAAATTATCAAGGAAAATTGCCCTGATATTATAGAGCCAGAGAGTAAAGTAGAAATTGAAAGAATCTACCAATTGCCTCTTGAAAAATATCCCCAAAAGAAAACTCCTAGGAATATTGTAGACAAATTCCAGAGTTCCCAGGTCAAGGAGAAAATATTGCAAGCAGCCAGAAAGAAACAATTTGAGTATTGTGGTGTAACCAGAATGGCCTTTGTTTTCTTTGAATGACTCAGCTTACCTCATTGAGCTTCCCTGGACGCTGGGGCTTGCTCTTCCGGGGCAGGACCAGAACTTCCTGTGTGATGAGTCATGGGGCTGGCTGAGGGGAGGTGTTAGCTCCAGAACCTGGTCTACCCTAGGGGGAGGAGCCAACTCAGGAACCAATCGGCCCTGGTCATTTGGGCGGAGCTTGATGATGTCAAAAACCCTATAAGAGGGGAGAGGACAGCTTGAAGATTCTTTCTTTTCCTTTTCCGGTTGGAGCCAGCGACAGTTACGACAGTTACGTCAGTTACAGCGACCGTTACATCGTCAGTTTCAGTTGCAGCTTCAGTTACAGACACGGACACAGCTGAGGCAGGAGCTGCCAGTAGCAGAGCTGACCTACGGGAGGAAGCTGAACAAAGACTTCAGTCCAGTGGGTAATCTTATTACCATAAAAGGGGGAAACATGATTTTGCTTTACGCAATCATGTTTCTCTGTAGCCTCCTGGTTACTCTTTCAAGGCGTACTTATTGGGCCTGGAAACTTTTCATTAATGTATCAAGGTGGGGCTGCTGGTTCATGGGTTGGTTACTGTTGAGCCTAAATAAATGTTTTGATTCTTCTGCCTTCTACTTTGAGAGTTTCTTATATCCGGCGATTCCGAACCTTTCAGACATGTTTATGATCCTCTTTGAGATTATAAACTCTGCCCTCCTGATACATTTGGCGTCACGAACAGGATCGCTAGGTATAAGATCTCTATTTAGAAGCAGAACAATTTCAGAGGAAGAGATGAATATCCCAGGATGGGAGGATCCATTTTATTCCTCCCTAGCAAAAGAATTGGCTAAAAAAGCTGGACCCTGTGAAAACTGGGAACCAAGGCTACGGAGAGGAGATCCTAGGGATTTGGAAAAGTGTTTACGAGAAGTTGGGATTCAGTCAGGGGCATCACTATCTAGGCAAAGCTGGATAGTGTTATCAGCCTACCGGCTAGTATACGAAAGATTGAGATTAAGTGAAAGACATGGGGGCACTCCTACCCCACAGGAAGAAGAGGAATCTCAGATAGCAGGAGACCAAACTGACTCAAATGAGAACTTTTCTATTAATGTGGCTAGGAGCAACAGGAGACCAAAAAAGCCTAGAGTGCATTTCAACCCAGCCCAGAAAGAGCCTGACTGCCTGCTTCGTCCTAGCCATGGTGGCAGAGGAAGTGAGTGGGGAGAGAATGAGACAATGTTAGGGGCTGAGGCACAAAACACTACTGGGGTTCAGGATGTGCCTCACACAGAGAATAGGAGATGGTTAAATGATCAGACAAGGGCTCGACCCATACAAAGGAGGAAGACAGAAACCCGAGGTGAAGATTCAGTTACAAGGGAAATTCAGGAAGATTTCTCACCGCAAGAGGTCACAGATATTTTGAGTAGATTCAGCCAAAGAATAGGAGAACCATTGATATCTTGGATGGTAAGACTCAGTGATCAAGGGGCCGGTGGAATATCAGTAGATGGGACAGACTGCATGAGATTCATAGGTATCAGCCATGATCCTCTAGTTCAACAAGCTTTTAGGGAACATCATCAGCAAGGAGATGGTGATAGCAGGACTACTCTGTTGGCATTAGCCGCTGTGGGATGCAATAAGAGATATGCTACTGATTCTATGTGGCCCACTGAGCACAGACCCTGGTATTCACTTAGAGATTGTATCATGAGACTAAAGGAGGAGGTAATGAAGACTGCCATTATGACAGGAACTGCAGACAAATATTACAATGATTCAATGGAACTGCCTCATAGGAATTTAATAATTAGGACAGCTCCCCCTGCTTATAAACAACTAATTTTGAATTTATTACTTGGAGAAGTAGGGAGCCGTCTTACAACAGTGATAAATAAGATTTTACAGTTATATGACTTAGGTGACTGGGGAAGGGATAGATCTCCTCAAGAGAGAAGGGTGAATAACCAGCAAACTTGGCGCCAAAGGAGAGTAACAAGGAAAGAAATGTTTACTGCTTTATTGAGAGCAGGGGTAGGTTTTGAAATGATAGATGGAATTCCAACCAATGAATTATATAGAATGTACAGAGATAAAGGCCTTGATAACAGGAGAGATAGGGAAATCAGAACTGCTCCTGCAAATGCTACAGATGTTGAACCTTCATACCCAAGTGAATCACATGAAAGGGAATACTAGGGAACAGGCCAGGCCCCAGCCCAAGTTAAGGAAATACACAGGCTGGATTGTAGACCTCACATTAACTTGACCATATATTGGAAAAATGGGTCAAGTACGGTAACTGAGGCATTAATAGATACTGGGGCCGAGGCCACCCTTATTTATGGAAATCCAGACAAGTTCAGCCATGGAACTCCTATTACCATCACAGGACTAGGAGGGACTGAAATATCAGCCAGACAAGTTAAATTGATGATGAAAATTGGACAGTTGCCCAAGAAAGAATATAGTGTGGTTATTGTGCCTATTCCTGAATACATCATTGGAATAGACATTTTGAAGGGTATGACCTTAAATTTACCTGAAGGGAAATACCAATTTGCTGTGAGGAAAATAGGCATTAATGCAGTCTTAGTGGGGAAAATCAAGATGGATCCAATCACTTTGCCCGAACCTTCTGAAGTAATTACTTTGAGGCAATATCGTGTGCCAGGTGGGCAAGATGAAATTGCCAACACTATAAGAGAATGTGTTGAGGCAGGAGTGTTAGTCCCTACAACTACTCAATGGAACAACCCTGTCTGGCCAGTCCGAAAGTCAGATGGAACATGGAGGATGACAGTAGATTATAGACAGCTGAACAAAGTGACTCCTCCCTTGTATGCTGCTGTCCCAGACACGGTTACTTTAATAGAGAGAATACAAAAACATGAAGGGACTTGGTATGCAGTTATTGATTTGGCCAATGCCTTCTTTACAATCCCAATAGACCCCAAGCAATGGAATCAGTTTGCTTTTACTTGGCAAGGCCGACAGTATACATTTACACGCCTGCCGCAAGGATATATTCATAGCCCAACTATTTGCCACAGGATTGTAGCTGAACATTTGGATGAATTAAAGTTACCTGGTGTACAGCTTACACATTACATAGATGACATCATGATACAGGGAAAGAATATAAAGGAGGTGGAGGAGAGTTTAGTATTATTAATTGACCATATGAAAAGCAAAGGATGGGAAATCAACCCCGCAAAGGTTCAAGGGCCAGCTCAAACTGTAAAATTCTTGGGGATACAGTGGAATAGAGGACTGCGAGAAATTCTCCCACAAGCTCGACAAAAAATCCAGGATTTTCCCACCCCTACCAATAAGAAAGAGGCCCAAAAGTTCATAGGGCTGTTTGGTTATTGGAGACACCACATCCCACATTTGGGACAGATTTTAAAACCCTTGTATAAAGTCACCAGAAAGAAATATGAATTTGACTGGGGACTTGAACAAAGTAGAGCTTTTGAGGAAGCAAAGGCTGCTATTCAATTAGCTCTAGACTTATGGCCTATGCAAAATGGGCCAGTGGAGTTACAAGTGACTGTACAAGATGACTATGCAAATTGGAGTCTGTGGCAAAAACAACAAAGCCGAAGTGTACCTTTAGGCTTTTGGTCAAGGAAACTGCCCTCATCTGGAGTGCAATATACACCTTTTGAGAAGCAGCTGTTAGCTGCATATTGGGCTTTAGTAGAAACTGAGCAACTAACTCTGGGTCATGAAGTGGTATTAAGGCCTGGAATTCCAATTATGACTTGGGTAATGAGTACCCCAGCTTCTCACAGAATTGGACATGCACAAGAGGCAAGCATAATCAAATGGAAGTGGTATATTCAGAATAGGTCCAGAGCAGGCAAAAATGGAGTTTCTGCTCTACATGAATCTGTGGCGAACATTGATACTGAGAGCAATGAAAAGCCCCTTGAATCTAAGCAACAGATGGTACCATCCTTAGTGAAATGGAATAATGGATATGACGGACTAAATGAAGAACAGAAGAAACATGCTTGGTTTACTGATGGGACAGCAAAATATTTAGGACAGAAGAGACATTGGAAAGCAGTAGCCTATAACCCCTGTACAAGGAGAACTCTGGAAAGTTCTGGGATAGGTGGAAGTAGCCAATATGCTGAACTGATGGCAGTGCATCAGGCCATCAGAGCAGAGAAAGGAGGACAGTGTCATATATTTACTGACTCGTGGGCGGTAGCTAATGGATTAGCTACGTGGATGCCTATATGGAGGAATCAGAATTGGGAGATTCATGGCAAACAAGTTTGGGGTAAAGAGTTATGGGAAAATATATGGGACATGTCTTTGGTTACAGATCTGTCAGTTTTTCATGTTGATGCTCATGCAACCCTGACCACACCAGAACGTGAGTACAATGCACATGCGGATCGACTAGCAAAGATTGCTACTGAATGTATTGTCCCTACTCCGACTCCAACTGATGACCCAGCCTTAGCAAGATGGGTCCACCAGACTGCTGGCCATTTAGGGGTCCAGGCCACCCATCGATGGGCACAGGATCGAGGTATCAGTATTTCTCATGCGTTGTTAAAACAAATAACAGAGGAGTGTTGTATATGCCAATTAGAAAAAGAACGAACTCTTCCTAGGATAGTTACTGGAGAAATAGCAAGGGGAAAAGTTCCAGCCCAAATTTGGCAGATAGATTATATTGGCCCACTACCCCAGGATAAAGGATGTAAATATGTATGTACGTGTGTTGACACCTATTCAGGTGTACTAGTGGCTTGTCCTTATAAAGACGCAACTCAGAAAAACACCTGTAAAACTCTAGATATTGTAAGTTTATATTATGGAACCCCAATGCAGATTCAAAGTGACAATGGGTCACATTTCAAGGGCAAAGAAGTGAAAAGATATTGTGTGTTGAATAATATAGAATGGATATATCATATTCCATATTACCCACAAGCATCTGGGCTAATTGAAAGAATGAATGGATTGTTGAAAGAACAGCTGAGAAAATTAAGCTCAAATAATTCATATCGACATTGGAAGGATAATTTGTCTATTGCCTTACGTAATTTGAATAATAGACCCTTAGGGGGGAGTACACCTCTAGCCAGAATGATGACCCCAAATCTGCAGATCAGAGAACAGCAAACATGTGAGATTCAAAACATTGAATTTTGGACTGTGAGGGAAGATGTCCCACTACCAAGTCCAGGAACACCTGGTTCAGCAGGATATGATTTACATTGCATAGAGAATTTTAGGTTAAATAGGAAAGAGATAAGAAAAACCCCTACTGGAGTATGTATGAGAATCCCCAAGAATCATCTTGGACGGATATTACCTAAACCAGGATTAGCGGCTCAAGGAATACATGTATTGGCTGGAGTGATAGATTCTAATTATCAAAAAGAAATTGTTGTGACACTCCAGAATATGGGTAAAAAACCTGTACAATTTTGTAGAAATGATAGGATGGTTCAAGTCATTATTATCCCCTGTGAAAAAATACCCTTTGTGAAAACTGACCCTTCTTCCAAAATAACTACTAGAGGGGCAAAAGGGTCTTGCTCCATTGATAGAATAAAGTCAGGAGCTAAGGTATGGGTAAAACGGAAGCCAGATGATATTCCAAAGGCTGCAGAAGTTATAGCCCATGGGAAGGACAACACTGTAACAGTTGTTTATTCAGGGGAAAATAATTACCAAATCGTACCCCTGAACCATATATTTTACCGTGAATAGGTTATAATAATAGATTCACAGACTATTCTTTTTGTCCTTTGTTTTGGCTAACCTTGTTGCTAGTTTTGTTTCCTTCAGGCTTAAGCACCCTGCACTTTCCGGTGACTGCCTAAGCATGTAGCATTCTTGGAATTCCTGCCAGCTTGTTAAAGAAATGACCTCTGGAATGGGACTTTTTGGGGGCAGGGCCATCTCTACATCCAATTTCAGCATGAAGAAGCTATGGAAAATGAGACCTTCACCCCTCACCCCAAGATTTTGAGCCCCAATCGTTCAAGGGGGGTGGAAATGATGATAGTGTTCTGTTTACTTATTTTGTGTTATCCTTGCTGTGTTGTTTTATTGTTATGATATTATTGATCCTATGTAATGGATACAAGGATTTAGGGGTGGACATTTGAATTATTAATAATTATTTTGGGGATGATTGATTGAAGAGATTATTTTGCTGGGATCTAGGGGTGGATCGCATTTGAATCGTTAACCAATGTTTGGGAATGTCACTGAATGATATGTTTTGCTTTATTGTGAATGATATGTTTTAGTTTCCTTTGTAATTGAATCACAATGTATGTTCTAGGATACATGGCTGATTAGATTATGTATCCTATAACAAGGGGTGGAGTGTAACCAGAATGGCCTTTGTTTTCTTTGAATGACTCAGCTTACCTCATTGAGCTTCCCTGGACGCTGGGGCTTGCTCTTCCGGGGCAGGACCAGAACTTCCTGTGTGATGAGTCATGGGGCTGGCTGAGGGGAGGTGTTAGCTCCAGAACCTGGTCTACCCTAGGGGGAGGAGCCAACTCAGGAACCAATCGGCCCTGGTCATTTGGGCGGAGCTTGATGATGTCAAAAACCCTATAAGAGGGGAGAGGACAGCTTGAAGATTCTTTCTTTTCCTTTTCCGGTTGGAGCCAGCGACAGTTACGACAGTTACGTCAGTTACAGCGACCGTTACATCGTCAGTTTCAGTTGCAGCTTCAGTTACAGACACGGACACAGCTGAGGCAGGAGCTGCCAGTAGCAGAGCTGACCTACGGGAGGAAGCTGAACAAAGACTTCAGTCCAGTGGGTAATCTTATTACCATAAAAGGGGGAAACATGATTTTGCTTTACGCAATCATGTTTCTCTGTAGCCTCCTGGTTACTCTTTCAAGGCGTACTTATTGGGCCTGGAAACTTTTCATTAATGTATCAAGGTGGGGCTGCTGGTTCATGGGTTGGTTACTGTTGAGCCTAAATAAATGTTTTGATTCTTCTGCCTTCTACTTTGAGAGTTTCTTATATCCGGCGATTCCGAACCTTTCAGACATGTTTATGATCCTCTTTGAGATTATAAACTCTGCCCTCCTGATACATGTGGAAACACAATCAGGATAACACAAGGGATCAAAGGGCTTGGAACATGATACTCTGGAGGTCAAAGGAGCTAGGATTAAAACCAAGAATCACCTACCAAGCAAAACTGAATATAATGCTCCAAGGCAAAATATGGATTTTCAATAAAATAGAGGACTTTCAAGCTTTCTCAGTGAAAAGGCCAGAGTTGAATAGAAAATTTGACTTTTAAACACAAGAATCAAGAGAAGCATGAGAAGGTAAACAAGAAAGAAAAATCGTAGAGGACATACTAAAGTTGAACTGTTTTGTTTACATTCCTACATGGAAAGATGATGTGTGTAATTCATGAGACCTTTCTCAATATTAGGGTAGTTGAAGGGAATACATACATACATAACATACATATATATATTATATATATACATATATATTATATATATATATATATATACATATATATAATATATATACACACAGAGAGCACAGGGTGAGTTGAATATGAAGGGATGATATCTAAAAAAATAAAATTAAGGAATAAGAGAGGAATATATTGAGAGAGGGAGAACAGGAGAGATAGAATGGGGCAAATTATCTCACATAAAAGTGGCAAGAAAAATTAGTTCTGTTGGAAGGGAAGAGGGGGCAGGTGAGGGGGAATGAACGAATCTTGCTCTCATCAGATTTGACTTGAGGAGGGAATAACATACACACTCAATTGGGTATCTTACCCCACAGGAAAGTAGGGGGAAGGGGATAAAAAGGGGGATGATAGAAGGGAGGGCAGATAGGGGGAGGAGGTAATCAAAAGCAGAGAAAGGGGTGTGGGGAGTGAAAGGGAGGGGGAATAGGATGGAGGGAAATAGTCATCCTAATTGAAAATGTGAATGGGATAGACTTACCCATAAAATAGAAGCAGATAGCAGAAAAGGAAAAGGGCCTCTATGTACAAAAATATTTATAGCGGTTCTTTTAGTAGTGGCAAAGAATTGGAAATTGGGGAATGGCTGAACAAGTTGTGATACATGATTGTGCTGGAATACTGCTGTGCTATAAGAACCAATGAGCAAGATGCTTTCAGAAAAAGCTGAAAAGACTTACATGAACTGATACAAAGTGAAATGTTCAGAACCAGGAGAACAGTATACACAGTAATGGCAATATTGTATAATGATCAAATGTGAATTCCTTAGCTATTCTCAGAAATATAAAAATCTAAGACAGTTCTGAAGGACCTATGATGAAAAATACTGTCAACCTCCAGAAAAAGAACTGAAGGAATCTGAAATCAAATCAAAGCATAGCTATTGCTGGTTTTTTATGTTATTTTTCTTTGAGTTTTTTGTCTATATTTTCTGTCACAACATGACATATGGAAATAGATTTTGTATGGCTGCACGTTTATAACCTTTATCAAATTTCTTGCCCTTTCAATGCATAAGAGAGAATTTGAAATTCAGAATTGCCAAATAAATAAAAATTAAAATTGTTTTTAATGTAATTGGAAAAATAATTTTTAATTTTTTAAAAAACAGAATTGGTAAAAGAAGCACAAAAATCCACTGATGAAAAGTACTCCTTAAAAAAACAGAATAGGCCAAATGGAAAAGGAAGTACAAAAATTCACTGAAGAAAATAATTCCTTAAAAATTAGAATTGGGCACCTACAAGCTAATGACTCCAGGAGACATCAAGAAACAGTAAAATAACATAAAAAGAAATTTTTAAAATATAAGAAAATATGAAAAAGCTCATCAGAAAAACAAATGACCTGAAAAACAGATTGAAGAGAAATAATTTAATAATTCCTGAACTACCTAAAAGCCATGATTAAAAAAGTAGCCTAGATATCATCTTTCAAGAAATTATCAAGGAAAAATGCCCTGATATCTTAGATTCAGTGGGTAAAACAGAAATTGAAAGAATCACCTCCTGAAAGAAACTTCAAAATGAAAATTCCCAGGAATATTACAGCCAAATTCCAAAGCTCCCATGTCAAGGAGAAAATACTGCACCCATACAGAAATAAACTATTGAAATATCATGCAGCCACAGTGAGGATCACACAAGATTTAGCAGTTTCCATATTAATAGAGTAGAGAGCTTGGTATATGATATTCCAGAAGGCAAAGGAGCTACAAACAAGGATAACCTACCCAACAAAACTGAATATAATGCATGGGGGAGGGGGGAATGGACATTTAATGAAGTAGTGGACTTTCAAGCATTCCTGGTAAGAAGACCAAAGCTGAATGGAAAATTTGACTTTCAAATGCAAGATTCAAGAGAAGCATAAAAAAGTAAACATAAAAGAGTAATCATAAGAGACTCAGTAATGTTAAACTGTTTACATTCCTATATGGGAAGATGATACCTGTAACTCCTAAGAATTTTTCGTTATTAGAGCAGTTAGAAACAGTGTACATAGATAGAGGACATGAGTATGAGGCAGTTTTGTTGGGATGATTTCCAAGAAAAAAAATGAAGAAGTGAGAAAGATGTATGCATTGGGAGAAGCAGGAAGGGAGAGGTAGAAGGGAGTAACGTGAGAAAAAAAACTGCAGGTTCTGCTTGGAGTAAGCAAGATGAATCAGAAAGTCACCTGCCAAAAATATCTCTCCAACACATTCCACCAATTGGAGATTAATTTGGATTTAGAAATTAATGTGCATCATCTGAAACACAAATAAACTCAGTAAGGTTAAATTTATTATTTATACCCAATTGCCAACTGTTTCTTTTTAATAAAAAACCTAAGCTAACTTATTCTTTAGTGAGATTTTTGGTAAGAGAAGGTGGAGGATGCTGAGGGAAAGAAGAAAGAAAAATTGCTTAGTATTATGTCAGAATCTTACTTTCACATGACCCTTTTCCTCTTGGCCTCATCTTCAACTTCTCTCTGTTCCTTTATTATGGCTGTTCAGCATGCTATAATAGAGATTCAGCCTCAGAAACAGAAAGACCTGGGTTCAAGTCCCACCTCTGACATATGCTGGCTTTGTCATTTGGAGAGAGTCACTTAACATCTGAGTGCTCTAGGCAGTTCTCTAAGATTGAGAGAAAAGCCAACCTGCATTGATTGGTAGCAGTTTCCACACCCAGGAGTTCCCTGTACCTGTGAAATCATAAAACCAGTCCATATTGCTAGCCACTAAAGAACTCTAGACTCTAGCTCCTTAGAATATTGAAGTCATCCTTCAATTTTGGCATAAAAAAAGTTAACAAAGATTCACGAAATCACGTAGTTAGAAGGACACTTAAGAGATTATCCAGTCTGGCCACCTGTCATCAGGCAAATGAGGAATCCTAATATCCTTTCCTTAAAGAGATCCACAGATAGAGGTGCTCACTTTGTAAGAGACTCCAAGTGTCTCTGGCAACTGATTTCTATAATAAGGAAAGAAATACTCTCATACACATGCAGGCAGCAAAAGCCACCATTACCCATAAAGTGGCAGAAGCAGCTAGTAAAAAAAAACAGATTGAAAAAGTAGATAAGAGTAGCACTCACACACTGTATAATGAGAAGTACAACTGACAGAATCAGTTGGCAAGAATGCTAAGGCAGAGGAAGCAGAAAAAAATAGGAGAACTTAGAAAAAGAGTAACCAGAATCCTTTTCATGGTTCCAGGGATTAGGGGATCAAAGGTGTCATCTTTGCAGACAAATAAACGAAACCTGGCTTCATCAGGTGTACGTACCCTTCCATGGGAAGGTGTTCAACTTCAATAAAATCCAATGACCAAGATGTTCTCATGCCAGAGTTAAAATTTTGTGCTGATCCCTTGTTAAGGTATTAGGGAAGTTTAGTGAATTCATTGATAGAAATTTTAGAGGACTGTTGATCCTGAACAGCTCACAGGCCATTGGTTACAGGTCATAGAAATCTAAGAATCCTGGTCCTATTTCTTTGTTAGTTTATATGTCTTCCCAGGAGCATTCCCAGAGGGATTAGCCCTGGGAAAATGTTCTGTCTGTGCTCTTGCTACAACAGAAGGATGTAAAAGGGCACTCCAAAGATTATTCTTTGGCTGGGGACAAAGGCAGGCAGTATGTATATGATAAGATAATAGCATAATTTTAAAAAAAGATTAATGGCCCCAAACTAAACTATGCTTATCTCCCTGAGGTTGTTCTTGCCTCTGAATCCAAGGAATTTCATGTAGGAGAGAAATGTTCCTATATTCATAAAAGAAAGTGGTTATTCTTATGAGCCAGCATAGGTAAGAAGTTTTGTTGGGTTAAATTCATTTTTGTCAAAATTTCTGATCTAGTAATTAAGGGATTTTCATGAACATAGTCCATGTAAAATTGAATATTTGCCCATCTTTCTTGTCCCCATGGGAAAAATGGATCATAGGATCAAAGCTATAGAGCTGAATGGGGCCTTAGGAGCCATTGAGGAACGGACCACAGAATCTTAGGTCAAATGTTAGAAGGAAACAGAAAGGTCATGTAGTCCAACCCCCTTATTTTACAAATGAAGAAACTGAGTTCCAGGAGGCTAAGTGACCTATCTAGTGTCACAAAAGCACTAAGTAAACATAAGAGGTAGAAAAGTATGAGACTGGAACATGTTCGCCGCTACTTGTGGAACGGTATATTTAGGCAGACTTTGAACTCTTTAAGGGACTGGTTCAAGCAAGTAGTAATTGAAGGATTGATATCAGCTGGAGAGAATCCTCATGGTGTGCCATAGGGTCAATATTTTTTTCATCATTGGCTTGCATAAAAGCTTAGGTGGCATGGTAATCAAGTTTAGATACAAAGCTTGGATGGATATCTCACACATTTGGATGATAGAATCAGGATCCAAAAAGATCACAATCACAAACTAACAAAATGAAATTTAACATGGGTAAAGGTCTAAGACCTATACTTGTTTGTTTTTTTAAATCAGCTGTGTAAGAACAGGATGGGTGAGACGTTGCTAAAAAGTGGGGGGGGGCAGAGAGAGACCTAGGGATGTTATATTTAGAAGCAATATTAACATCCTGAAGCATACTGTAGCTCCCCATGAAAAGACAATGGGGAGTATTGGGTTACTTATTCTGCTATTACCTCTTTTGTTGTTGTTATTCTGTCATTTCAGTTGTGTCTGACTCTTCGTGACCCCATTCGGGGTTTTCTTGGCAAAGATGTGGAGTGATTTGCCATCTCCTTCTCCAGCTCTTTTTATAGATGAGGAATTTGAGGCAAAGAAGGTTAAGTGACTTGCCCAGGGTAACACAGCTAGTAGGTATCTGAGACCAGATTTGAACTCACAAAGATGAGTTTTCCTGACACCAAACCCAGCACTCTATTCACTGTGTTACCTAGCTGCTATCACCTCTGCCAGTTCAACAACCATTTAACCATTCATTAACCATTCACTATGAATAAGGTCCTATGATAAGTACCAGTAAGAAAAAGACAAAATGAAAGATAGTTCTTGCCCTCAAGGAGTTTACATTCTACTGGAATAAAAAATTATGCAGATGAATAAGCCCAAGATAATCTGAGGGGGAGAACACTAACAACTCAGGCAGTTATGTATATAGAGCAGGACCATCCTATTCAGAACAAGGGTTAGCATTCCTCTAACCATTTCCTCCTTCTTCCACTCTTAATCTTGTTCATTCCTTCTTTCGCTCTTACCTCTTGCTCTCTATTCTGTCTTCGCACTCCCAGGCCATCTTTTTACAGCTGCCCAAACCAGAGACAATGCCCTGGAGGACTTAGTCCTTTCAGCAATGGAACTCCCCCCTGCCCCGGACCCTGGTATCCTGATTGGTGTGTGCTCTATATGGCCTTTCTATTTTGGAGCCCCCAGACACACTTCATTTTATCCCACAGTCATCTTCTCACCTGTGTCTTACCATCAGGCCCTGTAATTACTCTTTCTATCTCCTTTTCCTAGTCCTAGAATCATAATCAAATCATTATAGCCATTTCTACTCAATCGATCAAACAAGCATTTATTAGGTGCCTAAAATGTGCCAAACACTGCACTGAAGGCTAAGGCTCCACTCACCAACCTGGCAACTTCCTAAATAAAAAATACCCCTCCCTCTCCACTTCCTTACATGTCTTGTTTTGCTCTTTTAGAAGGTAAGCTCCGTCAAGCTCCTCCTTAAACTCCTCCCCAAGACCCTCCCTAAACCCCTTCTCCCATCACCCCAGGACCACCCTCGATCCCTGCTACAACCTTTGTGTATATAAGTCTCATCTTGCCTCCATGGAGGCACTCAGTTTCAATCTAGCTCAGTAGATTGAATCTGGCCCACTTGTGAAAATAAGCTTTACAAAGGGTGGAATTTCTTAAGACAACCCAATATGGCAAACCCTTAATAAACTTTGTCTTTTTCTTTAAAAAAAAAAGAAAGTAAGCTCCTTCAGGGCAGAGGCACTCAGTTTTAGAAAATGGGATGGGGGATGTTGTTTCCCCAGCATTTAGCACAGTGTTTCACAAGTAATCAATAAATGCTTTCATTTAGTCCTTTCTCCCTTCCCCCTCTTCTGTCTGCACCAAACATAACTCAACACCCTGGACAGTTAGATGGCACAGTGGATAGAATGCCTGACCTGGAGCCAGGAAGACTCATCTTCCTGAGTTCAGATCTAGGCTCAGATACTTACTAGCTGTCTCATCCTGGGCAAGTCACTCAATGCTGTTTGCCTCAGTTTCCTCATCTGTAAAATGAGCTGGAGAAGGAAATGGCAAACCACTCCAGTATCTTTGCCAAAAAAACCCCAAATGGTGTCATGAGGAGTCAGACCTGACAGAAACAACAACTCAACCCCATTAACTTTTTTTTTGCTTCAGTTCTATTTCATTTCTTTACTTAGTTTTCCATCCTTTCCTCTATTCTGTCCTTTATCCAACTGCTACTTTCTCTCTACTACCCATAATATCATGATAGGTGTTAAAAGGAACTTTTAGACCTTAACTCAGGTAAGAATTTAGACTCAAAGAGTCCAGATTACAGGGGAGAAGGAAAGTCACTCACAAAACAATCTCAGTCTGAGGGCCTCTGGGGGCTTTTCCTTGCTTCCTAGCTGGCTGCAGCTACAACTAACTCTGGTGCTATGTCTGAAAGAGCTGTACCCTTTGTTTATAGAGGAAAAGACCCATAGCAGCTACTATTCAGTAGAAGACCAAACACACTAGAGAAAAGGAATAGCACAGTGGGAAACCCAGCAGAGAATACCTGGAGATGCATAGCAGAGCACAGCAGCAACAGCAGCAGAGGATCCTAATTCAGTAGAGGAAGCAGATCGGAAATGATATCAACAGAGTACACCGGTGGCACGAGCATTGAAGGTATGAGTTGCCAAGGTCGTCTGTGTTCACTACTTGTGTGTTTCTCCCTACATATTCTCTAAACATGCACATTCCCTGGTTCATTCATGTGCCCTGTACATTTTTCCTCTATACATGTTCCCTGGCTATATGTACACCCCATATGTATTCCTTCTCCCGTTTGTGGTGTGATAACCTGTGAAAAAGTATATACCTAACCTGTATGTTTTTGCGGGGAGAAGGAGTCTTTATTGTCATTTATTTCATTGAATGTCTTTTGTTTTGAATTAATATGCCCTCTAGCTGGCTGGTAAAAAAAGAAACACATTGTTTGGGACCTGTGAACTATGGCTTAGAATGAATGCTAGTGCACAATATGCCTCCAAAAGATGCACATCTATATGTGCACACACACACACACAAACACATATTAGAATGCAATATTTTTATTCTGTCGCAAGTCCATCAAACTTACATATCAAACTAATTCAAACAAGCAAACATCATCTTCATATCACATTATCCCAGCATGGTTTAAAGATTTGACACATATCCCAAGGGCCCTTCCAACAAAGACGGTTCATAACAGGACTTTCAAAGACAGATGCTATAAATTGATTTCTTTTCTTCAGTGCGAGTGTGTATGTATGTAAATGTACCCACATATGTATGTATATATGGAAGTCACATTTTATATATTATATATTATATAACATTATTTAATAATTAATAATAATACATAATATATTTATATATTATATATGGAAGTTACAGTTTATGTATATATATATGCTTATTAAGTCTTATTTTATTCATTGATTCACTAAATATTTATCAAGTATTCATTAAGAGCCGATTCCTATGTTTGGTGATGGGAGAGATACAAAGGCTGGATAAGATAGTTCATGACCTTGTAGGAGCTGGCAACAAAGAAGGATAAGATTCAAACACTAATCATTAGTACAAACATTGTATAGAAAATACATTAGAGAGGCACAAAACAAAATGCTACATGAGATCTAAAAAAAATTCTTGTTGATTAGAGGGCATCAGCAAACCCACATGGGAGAAGTGTTATTAAAGAATGTGTTCTCTGCTAATTCTAAGCAAAGCTGCAATAGTTTGGTGTCCCTGCTGTCACACGTCCGCCCTTTTCCCCATATATGACTCTCCTCCTCTTCTTCCTCAGATGTTCGGTGCTGTTATGTTCTCTTCCCACTTATCAAATCTACTATCAGAAAAGAACTGACTTAACTGCTTATAAGAAGATATAGCTTATATTACTTAACTCTTTCAGTGGAGGCTAAGGTCTTAAACTGATAATCTACAATTATCTACTTCAAGGGCCATGCTTAAAATCTTGCAAACCAACTTCATGTCCGGCTGCCATGTTAATGGTGATCAAAATAAAATGTTTATTAATTAATCAGTCACCAACTCATCATTCTAGATAGAAACCATTATAATTAGAACAAATAACTAAAGGAGACATAATGGCAGCTTTTTTTGTTTTTAAATATGATTGAAATACACTTTCTAGACACTAATCAAAGGCTGAAGAAATATAACTTCAGAGATTCATAAAGACAGAGAAGATATATAAAGTGAGACATGTTTTTCATCAGCGACAAGCTCCCAACTTCATAAATATATATGATTTGGGAGGAACCCTTTCTAATTGCATTTTCACAGCCTTTCATTTCCTAACTGGGCATATGGAACTTGCATTCCTTTTCTTAAGAGAATTACATGCATAATGTGGAGAATGTGATGTGGTTTTTTTTCCATTCAAGATTTTATTTCAATTCCCTAAAACAAACATGAAACTTTCCTTCATCACATTGAATTCGACTCTTATGAAATCTCCATGGAATCTTTGCAGTTATTTCCATAATGAACTTCAAAAAGCTTTGTATACTTTGATATCAATTGTGTTTAGACTCAGACTAGTAAGCAGTTCCAACTCTTAAAATAAGATTTAAAATACCCTTATAAAGAAGATTTAAAGGTCATTGGTATATGACCTCAAAGTCATCATAACTATGAGACAATTATTCCAAAAAATTTAAGGACATCCATGGAGAATTGCTCAGAGAGCAAATAATTATCATGACTACATGTTCCAAATCGCCCCATTTTCTGTTATTGTTTCTAATCTATTGGCTCCAGTTCTTCAGGTTTTCTCAGATTTCCCTTCTGCAACTTCACCTTATCTTCCACCTTTTCCCAGACTCTTTACTTATTCTGGACTGATTTACATGTTAAGAGCCTGATTCTGAATTCAACCTAATTCCAGTCATGGCAACGACCTGCAGACCTACAACTGCCAATCTGAGCCCACCATCACACCACACTTGTACTGCAAAAGCATGAACAGGCTAGAATAAAATAAATGCAAGTATTCTCTTCCTGCCTGACCTAACAATATCATTCTACAGCAGCAAATCCCACCATCATGTGTTCTAAACCCCTCTGTGAGAGAGTTGGGGAAATTCCCTGAGATACAAATTTAAAAAACATCTATAAAGCACATTGCAAATCTTAAATCACTCTATATAAATGCTAGCTATGTAGGTCTGATGTTCTAAACTCTATAATATTGTTTCACTGAAAAATTTTTTTGACAGAAACAACTAAAGATACCAACTAGTACATTCCTGAGCAATCAAATTAGGTGGATATCTTTTTAAAACCTATATTTTAAATATGTATTTTATAGAAAGGTGATCAGAATTTGAGCTAAAAGAGACCACTAAACTAATTCAAACAAGCAAACATCATCTTCATATCACATTATCGCAGCACGATTTAAAGATTTGACACATATCCCAAGGGCCCTTCCAACAAAGATGGTTCATAACAGGATTTTCAAAGACAGATGCTATAAATTGATTTCTTTTCTTCAGTGCAAGTAGTGGAGAAAAAAATCATAAATCGATTGCTGTGGAAGTACTTTTACAGAAAGCTGAGGCTTTTATCAAATAATTAAAGGTGGCTAAGTCCAATATAGACAGTATCTAATTGCTGCATATATTTCCCGATTTCTTCCTTGCCTGTGAAGGTTATGAATATGTGGGGTTTGCATCATTATGGGATATAAAATTGTGGTTAAGCCACTTTAAATGTCAGTTTTAAAAGCTAATATTGTTTAACATTAATTTTTAAAGATTTAAAGTTCTACGCAAATACATATGAGCTCTAACCCAAAGTAGTTTGTGTCAAAACCAAGTTTATGACTTAAGAGTTATGAGTAAGGGAAGTTATTATTTCAAAATGTTGTTTAGCAAAGATAAGAGGATATTTGGCTCAAATCCTTTTCAAAGTTAAAGGGAAGGGAGAAGAGACAGAGAAGGGAAGAAAAATCTAAGACTGGTCAATAAGGAGCTGCAGTTTCACTGTGGAGACAACTATTTTTCTCTGTATTTTCCTCTTTTGGTAGAGGTGAAAGTACAAGAAGACTTGATGCTCAGAAGCTAGAGCAGGGTATTGAAAAGGTAAGCTAAGGTTTTTGGACCAAGCAAGCAAGAATGCACTAGCCTACGAGGCAGGAGGTGTGGGTTTGAGTCTCAATTCTACAATTTACTCACTGTGTAACCTTAGGCAAATTATTCAAAAAAATGCAAAGCCTCAGTTTCCTTATCTGTAAAATGAAAATGAGATCCCAGGTTTTTTACCCCTGGATTAGATCACTTCCATAGTTTATATCTAGGATTCTGTGGGAGTGGAAGGACTGTGTTTTAGGTAGAGAAAATCTACCAACAGTTCAGGAAAAACCATATGTAAAGGTTTTGGCACCAACCTGACAAACTGCAGAAGTTATCCTAGGAGACATCTGCTCATAAAATATAGATTCAGAATTAGAAAGATGCAGTTTACACAAGTTCTTCCCTTCTCTCCCCACCAAAAAAGGAGAAAAATATAAATTAAGCAGTGATTGATTACAGTTAAAGGTAATAAATTAAATGCAGGTTTTTCTTTAAATCTTTCCCTAAGCCTATATCATATTTTAAAGGAATGAGTGAAAAGAAATCCTAATCTCATTTTCGGTTAATCACACATATGCCTAAAACCTAGATATTATTCAGACACAAGGTCACACCCAAAGAACTGACATTTACTTGGTAGGTGTTTATTTTATTTTAAAGGAAAGTAATTTAGGAGAAATAAATAACCTCCAGTGCTGAATTCACAGCCCTAACTACAAAATTATGACAGTAACATCACAACACATATCCTTCCCTAAGGTAGTTCCACTGAAATGATCATTGCCACTCTCTGAAGATTTCTTGCAGAGATTGCAATTTGGTCACTCACAAGATGCTGATATCATTTAATAAATACTTGATGATTTGACTTGTCGATTCAGTGCGTTAGTTCTCTACTGCATAATGACGATGAAGCATAAGTAATGAATGACAGTGGCAAGACCCAAGCTTATAAGAATCTAGACAAATGCAATCACACACTGGTATAACACAAACATTAAGAGTTAAGGTATTAAGTAGTCAATAAGTATGTCCCTTCAAAGTATGATTTACTGAGTACATACTATGTATTTACCTCCTCTTTCTCTCCTTGCTTCCTTTAAATATTTGCTTGCCAACATTCCATTCTTGGCCTTCTTTTGTCTCTCTCTTTATGCCCTCTTTCTAAGGACTTTATCTACTCCCATAGTTTCAATTGTGACCATAACTATGTATCTATGACAATTTTTAGAGCTGCATTTCTAACTACATTTTGGAAATAGATAGAGATATAGAGATATATATATGTGTGTATCTATCTATCTATCTATCTATCTATCTATGTATATACACAAACACACAAATATATATGTAAATATTATATATATGCAACGTATATGTGTGTATATGTGATGTAGGCCTTCAAACTGAATATGATCAAAATTAAATTCATTATCTTTCTTCCAAAACCTATTCCTCTTCCTGACTTCCCTATCCCTTTCCACGGCACCATTCCTCCTAGTCACTTAGGTTTATAATTGCCCAGTAATCTTTGACTTACCTCTCTTTCACCCTCCATCACTTCATAAATCCCACTGATTGTATCCATCTTCAAATCTATCTTCAAAATTGAATATAAGAGCATATCCAACTCCTTTCTTACCATTCCTGTGGTCAGTTCCCTAGGTCAGACCCTCACCACTTCTCACTTGGACTAGCTAGATTATTCCCTTGCTTTCAGCCTCTCTCCCATACAATTTATTTTATACATGCCTGACTAATATTTAATATTTATCACATATCAATTCCTTGTTTAAAATCTTCCAATGGCTCCTAATTATCAAAATACTCATTTGCTCATATGAAAGAATGAATGAATTAGTGAGTGAGTCAGTAGGCTACAGTCTCTGCCATCTGGTTGGAGAGTATAGAAACATGCATAAAACAGGGAGCAAGATCATGATAGAGAGATAGATAAATAGACAGACATAGATAAAGAGATAATTAATGAAGATGATGGATGATCATGATATGATAAATTGGGTTGATAGACTAAAATCTTTAATATGTATTATTATAATAAAGTGCTAAATTATGCAACATAGGGCCAAATAGAACAGCAGAGGTCATAAGTACAAAAGTACTTAGAAATGGGAACAATCAATATGAGCCGGTGGCCATCAATTATGGTTTCACTGAGGAGGTAGGATTTGAGCTCGAAAAGGATAGATGGATAGGAACAGATGGAGAGGATAACATCTATTTTCTATCATAAAGCCAAAAAGCGGCACTGTACATCACTGCTTACTTGGGGCATGGATTTAACCCTCGTTAAATCACAATCAGGAGTTTGTGCACCTAGGATAAGAAGTAAGAAAAGACCTCTCACTTTTTTACACAGTGCCTTCAGTTAAGCCTCATATGGCCCTTAATAAGCAGGCCCTTAATAAATGCTTGTTAATGAGTTGATTGTTGAGGAATAGACAGAGAGACTTGGGGATGCCAGGACAAGAGATAAAGAGAGACTAGTATTACTAAGTAATACTAAGTGTTACTATGTGCAAAGAATTTTGAAGGTATTCAGAATACAAAGACAAAAAATTAAAACCAGCTCCTACACTTAAGGAGTTTATATTCTACTAGGCGGCAGTGATATGATAAGATATTTACCCTGATATGTAAGTGTAAGATAATGAGAAGGGAGAGAACATTAATAACTAAAGGAGGTCAAGAAAGGCTTCCTGTAAAAGGTGGCACACAAGTTGGGCTACAGATTTCCAATTCAACCCATTATGCAGACACACACAAACTTACAACACTACATATTCCATTTTGAAACAGCTCTCCTTAGGAAGTTTTTCCTTACATGAAGTTGAAATCTCCTTCTTTGCAATTTTCACCCACTGATACCAGTTGTACCCTTTGAAGCAAAAGGGAATAAGCCTAATCCCTCTTACCCATTAGAGCACTTCAGTATTTGAAGACACCTATAATGATGCTCCTGAGTTGGCTTTTCTAAAAACTAAGTAAATATCATCACTTCCTTCAGCTGAGCCTCACATAGCATGGCTCTTCAACATCCTGGTCTCTCTACTTGAAGGAGATGCTCTCTAGCTTATCAATATTCTTCCTAAAATATGGTACCCAAAGCTAAATATAAGATCCCAGAAGTAGTGTGGCCACAGGATTATTCCCTCCCAATTCCTAAAAGTAAGATCTCTCTTAAGGTAATCTAAGATTGCATTAACATGTTTGACTACCATATCACATTGTTGACGCATAATAAGATATCATTTTACCCAAATCCCCAAATTCTTTTCAGAAAAACTGAAATAAGAACTCCTCTAGCCATGAATCTCCCATCTTGTTCCTGTAGTTTTTTTTTTATTTCTTGGACCAAAACTAAATACTATACATTTATCCCTATCAATTTTTAATTCCTTAGATTCATCTCATTGGTCTACAGCAAGGGTTCCTAACCTTGGGCACATTTACCCACAGAACATTCAAGAAGGTATGGAGAATATTTGGCAAATGCATTCTATGACCCTGTTGAAATTAATTGAGCTCTTTATTTTGTTTCTTAAGAGTGTATGCATGGTAAACTTTGCAATTTATTTCTTTTCCTATTAAATAGTGATTATAAGAAGATTTACTGAAAGTCAAGGAACATGGGACTGAAAAGGGATAGGGACACTTGTTCTAACCTATCAAGAATTTTTGGATTCTGACTCTGTTATTAAGTGCAGTAGCAATCCTTTCCAGCTCTTTGTCATCTCAACTAAGGATGCCATTTTGCCTTTATCCAGTTTGCTGATAAATCTAGTTCAGGATCAAATTCGGATGCCTGGAGCACTCCACTGGAGACCTCCTTCAATTAATCACTACTCACTGAGTCTCAACCTATTATTCTCTAGCCCATCCATATCTCTCTCTCTTTCCACAAGAATAATATGTGATTCTTTTATAAATGCTTTGCAATCTTCATAAATGCCAGGTAAACTTGAACTGTTGCATTCCACAGATCTACAAATTTAGAAACCCTATGAGAAAACATCAAATAGGCCTAATCCCACATGCACATTATAGTATTTCAGTATTTGAAGACGCTACTAAATAACAACAATCTGAAGACAGCTGTAATGATCCTCTTGAGGTGGCTTTTCTATAAGCTAAATGAACAAACTCAGTTCCTTTGACTTAGCCTCCATAGCATAACTCTTCAATCCTGGTTGCCCTCCTGGCTGTCAAAAAATTAAATTTGGTCAGTCTGGCATGACTTGTACTTGTGGAAGCCGTGCAGGCCTTCTTTGTGACACCATTTCCTTTTCTAGATATTCACTAGGATTATACTCTTTAGGAGTATATTTTGGAATTTTTCCAGGATTCAAAGCTCAATGGCCTGCTGTTTATAGTCTATACTCTATTCCCCTTTTGGAAAAACAGAATAAGATTTGCCCTTCTCCAGTACCGTCTTACCTCTCCCATTCTCCATGGTCTTTCAGCATCGCCAATATCAGCTCAGCAATCCTATTTGTTGGTTCTTTCCATCTGAGTCAGGTCACTTGAGCAGCTAGGTGCTCTCTCCCTATCCATAGTTATCTTGAGTATCATATCCCAGTTCACCATTTTGATTCTGTTCGTCACTTGTACAGATATCATTTCCCTGGGAAGAGAAAACAGAAGCAAAGTAACAATTAGGAAGGTCTGCTTTCTTTCTGTCAATTGTCATTATTTTATCTACCTTGAACAGTGGCCCTATCCTTTCTTTAATCCTCCTCTTTTCCCTCAAACAGCTGACTTGTTCTTAGTTCCCATTGTCAGACTCACTTCATTCTCAATTTAGCATTCTTGACACTATTCTTGTAGCACTATGCCACAGCTATATTCATCCTGTTACCTGCCGTGTCTTGCATCTTCTGGAAATATCTTTTGTCAAGTTTAAGGCTTTTTATGAGTTCTCTAGGCATTTACATCAGTCTCTTCAGACAATCCCCTTTTATTCTTCTCACTAGAACTATTACTCATTCCATCAGAGTACTCACCATTCCTAACCCACAGTGAGCACATAAAATGACCATTGACAACACTGTTGATGTGTATCTATCACTTCTGGGCAGTCCATTTCTACTAGGAATAAACACAAAGATATTTACCCAAAAGCAAATCTTCCTCTGTTAAAGTACTTGGGATTGTATAAGCAGAAAAAAAATTCTGCTGTATTTTCCCAATACAACGTAATTAAACTTCAATAATAAAATAGCTCTGACAAATGAGTAAAACTTTGAGCAGATTCCAAAGAGATTTGATTATTGGAGTCTATTTGTCTACATTTAATGAATTACTGGCTTCACAAATTACAACTGTATTAACTTATTGATGACCAAGAAAGTTTCCTGAACTAAACTAAAACTGATCATGATGGAAGGAGACTTTCAAAGTCATTATGTCTACAACTTTAAAAACCAAACACTTAAATCTTGATGTTACTAAAACATAGACCCATCATGTCGTATCCCACCCCATCTCATCCCTACATACACACCCAAAAATCTGCAATGGCTCTGTATTGCCTCAAATATGAAATATGATATCGCTAGCCTTCACAATCTGAATACCAGCTGCATTTTCAACTTTATTTTGTTAATCTTTTTCATTCATTTTCTACTCCTCTCAAAGTGACCTATTAATAAACTGCATCCACCATATTCCATTATCCATGTTCATGATACAGCACAAGTCGTCCTCTATGTTTTCAATGCACTCCACCCTCACCTTTACCTCATAGAATTGCTGGCTTGCTTTAATTCAGGGGCTACCCCCTACTTGAAATCTTTCCTAAACTCTCCCTAAACTGGCAGCATTCTCTCCTTCTTAAAACTACTTTGCAGATGTAACACATGTGTGCATGTGTGAATCTATAGTACCCTTGTATACTTTATATGGAGATAGGGACTAGACCTGTCATCTCATTAATATAGAGAACTACCCAGGGAGAAAACTGCCTCTACCAATACAGATAAACACCTTCTCTGCAACTTAGAGTCTTAGAGAGTTGCCTACAGTACTGAAAGATTAAATGACTTGCTCAGGGCAGTACAGCCAATATGTATCAAGGAACCTGAACTTAGGTTTTCCTGGCTTCAAGGGTGAATCTCTTTTGACTATACCACACTTCTCCTACTTCATATATAAAAGAGAGACAGGATAGAGGAAGAGAGAGGCACAGAAAGACACAGAGATAGAGGTGGAAAACCTATGTATGAACATATGCGTGTAGGTATGTGCATTTGCTGGCATTATTTACTTATATGCTTTATTCCTCCACTAGAATTAAAGATCCTTGAATATGGAAACTTTGGGAGTTTTTTTCTTTATACTCCCATTAGATTGTAAGCTCCTTGAGGGCATGGACTGTCTTTTGTCTCTTTGTGTACACCCGGTACTTAACATAGTACCAGGTATATAGTAAGCACTTAATATATGTTTATTGAATTGAACAGAATATCCTCAGAGCCTAGCGAATAGACAATAACTGTTTAATTGAATTTGTGCTTTATAATTAAATAAATATTCTTACAAATTACCTTTGCAACAGATGTTTGTTGCACTATGCATAAGTATGTTATTATTAGTAGTAAAGAAAATCCTTACTTAATACAAAAAGTACATTATAATAAATTTATTAAACAAAGCTCTCAGAAGGTTCTGGCCATTAACCTTTTAGTCTTGCACAATTTTTTACGCTCCCTTGAGAATTTGGCTAATAAACATAAAACAAAGATAGCACCAATTTATAATACAAATGAATGTCTCATTCTCAAGAGTTCCAGAAATCAGGGAGCCAAGACATATTCACAGGCTTCATCCTCTCATATCTATAGGAGCAAGTCGGGCGGACAAAATCCTTGAAAATCAGATGTTCAGTCATCCATAGGCCATCTTCCCAACCTTACAGAATTATCCTACCTACTGTTATGAGGAGTTTTCCCCTTTCTGACTTCCTAAAGACTTATCATTTCTCTCTATTTCTCTGTATATGCAGAGGAGGTACTAAGGTTGAATACATGATATCCAGGGCTGCTGCCAATGTAACCGTGTCCCCTGTGGTCATTCAAGAAAGAATGCAGGACCTGATTTCTACCAATCTGAACCCATAAGGTTTGGCCAGTGTCCATTCAAGCCTTGGGCATTCATACAGCAAGCCAGTCATCACTTGGCCCAGGACACACAAATCTCTGGTACTCTGCTAGAAATAACAGACTTTGTAAACAATGGCCCTTGGCCAGAGGGCAGGCTCCACACATGCTCAGTATGTGCAAAAGAATGAAGGTCAGATTTGGCTTTTCTAGTCACATTCATACAGGCACAGGCGGTAGCAACAATGCTGCCTCTGGGGCAGGGTAAGGGGGGAGGGAAGAAGGACAATAAATAGGTACATTCCTCTCCAAGCATCTTGCTATGATTTTCTTATGAAAAAGCCTGAATTTTAAAATACGGCACAGCATCCAATGCCACACACCCCTCCCCAAGGCTCAGAGTGGAGAGGCCTGGATCATGCTTCCAGAGGGGGGATATCCTTCCCTTCAAACTTTTGGAGGGGAAACTCAGAAACAAATGATGTTCTGTGCATCATAGCAGTACACTAAGAAAGTTTCCATCCTGGATTTGTCCTGCTATTTTTCTCATAGCCACCACTTCCTAAGAGGTTTTCCCTGAACCCCTAGTCTCTACTCTTCAGCCTTTTGCCATCCTCCATCATTGCTATACCCATGGGTACATGGGAATCTTCATTGGAATAAAAGATTTCTGCGGGAGCCATCTCCTGAGGTTTCTACTCTCAGCTACCAATGTATAGTTATCCTAGATCTTTCCAGAGTTGGCATACAGCTTTGTAAGCAAAAAGAGATCTTTACAGGTATCACACAAAAACTGGAACTACGGAATCGAATTTTTTAAACTGCCTGTGATGGGGAAGCCTCAAACTCTGTCAGTCATTAGTAGTAATTCTGCCACCCTACCTAGCTGAGCCCAGCATCTTAGGCTGTATTTCTAACATATAAGTTCAATCCTTAGGGCCACGGGGCTACTTCCAGAAACCTGGGGATTCCTTTGAATTCATTATGCCTCAGGGATTCTGTCCTGGAGACCCATGGAATTTCTACTGTATGATGGAAAGATGTCCCGACGTTAGAAGACTTGAGTTCAAATCCTGTCTCGGATACTTAACTAGCTGTGTGACCTTGGGTCATATTTGAACTCAGGAAAATGAGTCTTCTTGACTTCAGGCCCAGCACTCTATTCACTGAGCCACCTGTTCAAATCTGGCCTCAGATACTTCCTATCTGTGTGACCCCAGGGCAAGTCACCTAACCTTTGTTTGCCTTGGTTTCCCCGTCTGCAAAACGAGCTGGAGAAGGAAATGGCAAACCACTCCAGTATCTTTGCCGAAAAAAAACCCAAATGGAGTCATGGAGAGTTGGACAGGACCGAAATGACTGAATAATAAAAACAAGTATTATCATTGGTACTTCCTAATTCTGGGCTAGAGCTGTGAAGTTGGTAAGGTTTACCTTTGATCTTGGAGTCCCAGAAATAGTTTAAATCAAGGTTCTGTTGTTTGCTATCTGTTCAACCTTGGGCAAGTCACTTAACCTCTCTGAGCCTCAGTTTCCTCAGCTGTAAAATGAGGGAGTTAGAGTAAATGCCCTCTAAGGCCTCTTTCAATTCTAGAACTATGATATTATAATCTTCTTCTGACCCTTTTCAGAAGTCTTCTCTCTAAGATAAAACTCTTTGCCACTGCCACACAGGTGGTTATCTGGCTCTCAGTCAGTTGCCAACTAAAACCATCCAGATATTAGTTTATTATTATTAACCTAAGGTGCTAACCCAGGGTAGTATACTGAAAGAGTACTGGATTTGGAAACACGGGCTCTGGGTTCAAATCCCACCTCTCTCACTTATGACTCATATGAATCTGGGCAAGTTATTTAACTTCTCTTTGCCCCAATTTCTTCATCTGTAAAATGAGAGATGGAATAGTTAGCCCCTAGGTCTCTTCTCCCTCTAAATCTATGATTCTATGATCCCTTTGAGATGTATATGTTTAGGCTTGATTTTTAATAAGGATTTTCTTGGAGCCCCAAAGAAATGAAGCCTTAGTGATAGCAACCAGGCAGTAGGAGAAATATTGGCAGGCAGGGAGGCCTGCTCTTATATCACACAATCAGAGGCAACTGTTTTGTATTACTACCTAATGTCTGCCTTATTCCAAGCAATGGAAGCCACTCTGTTGAAAGCAAGACAATGATTTCCACTGAGCTCTTAGGTACCATCCCTGCCATTTATCTACAGGAAACAGGAGACTATTGTCCCAAATGACATTGCTGAATAACTTAAATCCCTCTCTTTGAGCCTTTGCTTTTGTTTTCCAAAAATCACACTGCTGAATCTATTGAAATGCTTTGCGGGTATTCCTTCAGAGACTCAGGCTTAATGTCGCAGTCCCTTCCAGATCTGTACATAGCAACAAGATTTCCCCAAAGTGCTTCTAGGGCTCAGAAGGTTGGAGTCTCAAGGGCAGCATGGTGGGGAACAACCCATCTGAGCAATGCCGGCGTCTGCCAGAGCCAAATAAAGACTAACAGAGTGCCCAAGGAAGAGCTCATGGTGCAACACATTTTGGGGAGTTTAATAAAGCAACTGTTACTTCCTGTGCCAGTCCTGAGAGTCCCAGAGAGCCTACATATGCTACACAGCATCCTGCTTAGCTGAAGCAAAAACCCCCGATGCACAGCTCATGGCACTTGGAGCTACAATTAAGTTTTCAGTCTAAATAATAACTCTT
The DNA here is from genome assembly GCF_011100635.1 of Trichosurus vulpecula. NCBI lineage: Eukaryota > Metazoa > Chordata > Mammalia > Diprotodontia > Phalangeridae > Trichosurus > Trichosurus vulpecula. The sequence continues at coordinate 164,280,644 of NC_050580.1, read as the reverse complement.
ACCATTAGCTGCCAATAGGAGAATATTAACCTCCTTCTCTCTGAATTAAATCTGAACATTGCATCCCTCACAAGAGGAAAGGGACTTTCAGTAACACTTAGCAAGGAGGGAAAAGTTGATTAATTCAGAAACTGTGTTTGCCCTCAGCATAAAGACTTCCCCTTAGATAACTCCTCAGAGAAATTCTCATTTCTCTTCTCCAAACCTGCCTTTTTTTTGATAGATCCCAAGGATATGAAGTAAAAACAAAAATCACTAAACAATGTACTTTGTGCTATGTGATGTTTATCTAGGCCAAAGTTCTGTGATCTTTTTTTTTCCATTGTTATCTCTTATTTTTGCATCACCTTTGTTTTCAATATGTCTCTTTCCTCTCCTTTGCCCGAAGAGCTATCACATTTAACCAAGTGTAAAAAAAAAAGAAAGAAAATAAGAAACAGTTCAACAAAACTAACCAGCATATCAGCCAGGTCTCAGTATATGTGGAATCCCTTACCCATAATCCTCCACATCTATAAAGTCGAGTACCTAAATTATTTTGTGAGGAGAAACTATAGCTCATCTTTGCATCAATAGAGTTGACAATAGGGATGGAGAGAAGAGAGGGATATGCTTCTACCAGTGGGAACCATAGAAAACCATGCCAGAGAGTATTTGGAGAGAAAGTTGGTAGCAACTAGTTTGGAGGCTTTTCTGGTTAGTGTTGACATCTCCCGGCAAATCCTTATTTACTGATAGGATGGAGGGGGAAAGGGACAGGAAACTCTTTCTCCTCAATTCAGTTAACATTTGTTGAGTTCTTACAATCTGCAAGGTACAATTTTGGGCTATAGCATAAAACATAAAGACAAATAAAACATAATCTCTTCCCTATCAGAGCTTCTACTTTAGCCTACACCACTGCTAAGAATCCAGGGAACATTGCTAGCCCACATAGGGTTGATTGACTGCTTCCTCTGGTTCTAGGATTGCTGTGGTTAAGCCAGGAAAAAGAGAGCTCAGTGGACAGATAGATCAGTAGATCTGTTAAACCTCAGCAAACAGACCTCCAGCCTGGTTGCAATTGCCACCCCCAAGTCTTCCCCAGGACCCTTTCCTTCCAATGTGTTGGGGTTCCTCTCTAGAAGCATACATTCAATATGGGCAATCCTTCTCTGACCCACATTGCCACAGTTGTTCAACCACACTCTACATCCGGGATCTGCTTCTCATAAAAAGGTTTGAGATCCTTGCTCTATACATTTGGAATTGGACAGAGTCAACATATTATATTGGAAAAGTAGTTTTGGAGCCAAAGAACCTGGTTGTAAATCTTGGATTTAGGCAAGGTCCCTGGGCTTTTCTGAACCTCAGTTCCCTCATGTATAAAAAAAGGGGGTTGGATCAGATGGCTCTTACGGTCTCTTAAAGCTAGACATCTGTGATTCTTTAGCCTCATCTCCCACCCCAGTCATATGCCTGTCCTGCTGAGCTAAGTGTTTAATCACCTGGTATATAGGTGACATCGATTTTTGTGTCTTGGAGGTCAAAGGAGCTCTGATTGGTTGATTACCTCATTTATCTAAATCCTACTTCTGTGAGGCAAATGTGTTACAATGGAAAGCCAGCTGGCTTGATTAGGAATCAGAGGACCTGGATTCAAATTCCAGCTGTGCATTTAACAACCAAAGTGACTTTGGTCCAAGTCATTTCAATTTTCTCACTTGTGAAAAAGAAAGTTTGAAATAGGACGTATTAATTCCATGATCCTCAGAGAAATATTTTTATTCCCGTTTTACTCATAGGGAAAGTAAGACACATACTGGTGAGGTTTCAAGGACATAGGGAAGGCTTTCCTACATCACCATATATTTTCCCAAATTCTTGTTGATGCCAGAAATTCCACAATTAAAGGCTCAAATGTAAATATCCCATGGAAGGTAATAGTAATGATAGCAATAGTTCACATTTATATAGCTCTTTAAGGTTAATAAAGCACATTAAACTCTATTTAACTACTTAGAACAAATGAATTTATCAAATTATATTTTACAAGCCGTTGCTTTTTGATAGGTTAGGACAACTTATTAAAATAATAGGGAGGACAAGAATATTTAGAAATTGGGGAGTGCCCTGGGATGCCACTGAGATGGGAAAAAGGAAATAAAAGGGCAGATTGCAGAAATAAGCTTCACTTGGTTCAACATTTGTCAACTGGCCCTGATTAAGGCATAAAGTCCTTCACTCTTTGCCTACTCACCCTGAAGATAGATTATCTTGTCTCTCCAGACTTTCATACACATCCTTAGTCTCCAATCTGGGAAGCAAGAATAGTCTTTGGAAACAGATGAAACTTTCTGAAAGAACTTTCACCCTGTACAATATATACACCAGCTGCTACATCCTATTACTATAGAAAAGAACAAAGTTGATGGATGTTAAGGCCAAGGCTGCTTCTTTGGAAATCAAGCTTCCTGGGAGTCAGAATTAGTCCATTCATTTGTGCACTAACTTTGGGTCTACCATGTCATCAGCTAAAGTGTGCTGATTGTTTCCCTTTTCTTTGGCCTTGCTGAGTCTCTGCCAGCTAGCAGCTACCAATTAAACATGGGCCACTAATATCCTTTCATAAATGTCACATTATTTACAGCAATCACCTCATAAAGCTCTATGGTTTGGTGCACAGCGGTCCAGTAGCAGAGGGCATTAATGCTTCAAGGCTTTACACTTTCATGAATGTAGGTACTCCTTCCAACTATACACACCAAAACCCCTCTGAACCCTAACATGCCAACCATTAAATTTTAATAGAAAAATAGCTGTTATGTGGGAAATAGAAAAAAAGCCAACTTGCCATAACTTAATAGCCATCTCTCCTTTCATAGTGTAAGCAACAGAAAACACAAACACACACACATACACACACACGCACACGCACACACAAATCTGTCTGTGCTGCTTTCAAAATAGTGCTGCTCTAACCCTTCAGTTTTTCTTTTTCAATATGCCTTCCCCTGCCCTTAGTTCTACTTCCCCAGACACACTAGCATTTTTGTAAGGCTCATATAAAATATAGATTACACTGTAGACTGGTGGCTACAAATGAGAACTCAAATGGGGTTCTTGGAATGCGATTATCAGCTCACTGCTATTACAGAGCCATGGTTAACTTCATTTTTTATTCTGCTCTTTTTTTCCCTCTCTCGGGAATAGATATGATAACATAGAACTCTCTATAAAGCAAAAAAAAAAAATTGACATTTTCCTCAGCTGAAAAGCAATCTTCTAGCCTAAGAATGTAAATATGTGGATCTGTTCTTAGTGTATGTAAGGGGTGGGGGGAGGCTACATCCTTTAGCAGCTAGAACACCCCTAAGCCATCCTTGAGCTTGGTCTTTGGGTTCCTGGGGGTTGGGGAGTGATAATCAGTTTTAGATTATTGGATCCCTAAAGGCTGAAGCATTCAGTGAATAAACATTTTTCATGTCAAAGCCCTGTGACATGATTCAATCCATCTTTGACAGTAAGACCTTCTCATCTGGTAATCTCCCTCCCCCTCACTTTTCCATTTGCAACCTATTAGACAGAATTCCTGATAATGTTCTTTAAGACTTATAGTCAAAGAGAGCTCTAATCTAACCCTACAGAAGAGCTGTTGGACTTCAGTAGCAATGCACAATATTAAATATTCTGGAAGGATGCAAAGACAAAGGAGCCTACATTCTACCAGGAGATTCCTAACCTAACTACTAAGGATATCTGAAAGGACTCTTGAAGCATTTGGACAGGATTGTGAAGGAAACTCAGGCTTCTAGGTTGTAGGGGTGAAGAGTACCAACAGTTAAAACCTGTCTTTTACAATTTGAGGGTCACATTCTGGACTTTTTCATGTAACAGAGGAGCCATAAAAAGTCATACATACACAAAAGAAGAAAGAACAGGTGGTGGTATTTTTTAAACAATATCCCAACAGGTACAAATTAATTTATTACAAACTGAGCAAGAGGTGTTGAAGAGATGCAGATTAAAAAAACAATCAGAGTCAGATGGGGCTAACCTCTCGTCTCAGCTCTCTAATCATGAAAGGGAAGATAATGAAATGGTGTTCTACAGACTTCTGGGAAGAAAAGTGAGAGGTGCAATAAATACCAAAGTAGTTAGATTTCTTCTTTCTATTGTCAGGATACATACTATATAGTGGAAAGATCACAGATTTGGAATCAGAGGAGCTGGGTTTGAATCTAGTCACTTACTACCCTTGTGACTTCATCTGAGTCTTAGCTATTTCATCTATGGACTTTTTGGAGTTGGGCTAAGATGACTTCTAATTACCATGCTAGCTCTGTCTATGATCTTGTAATTTCCTTAATGCGAGAAACTCTCTTCCACTCCCAGATGAGAACTAAAACGTTGCTGAATTAAGGATATATGTGTCACCTATGATGGGCCAAATGCCTTTACATTCCTTCATGACTGCCTTGACCTCTTCGATCCCACATATTTAGCTTACCCGTAACGACAGAGGCCAAGAACTCTAATTCATGGATGTCAGTGATGAGAGAGATACTTAGAAAAGTCCATGAGTGAATGGATATAGGAATACACATACACACATACATACAATTAAGCAAATCCCCTGCAGGCCACAGCATCTGGACCAGAATCTAATATCTACCCAGAATATGAGTGGCTCTTCCTCTAGAGGTAGTTATCAAAGACTCCTGGGTAAATTAATAGGATCCCTTAACCCTAAGAGATTGACACCTATACAAAGTAGTCAATGCCTTTAGCATCTTTGGGCCTCAGTTTCACCTGTAAAAAGAGGGCTTGGATCAGCACAGCTATCTTTCTATGATTTAGTGACTACAGGTTTCTACTGACCATGTAGTCCTGAGTTGCTCTGGGTAAAGAAAAATCTTATAGAAATAACACCTCCCTCAGGTCTAGATTTCCCTGGTGATCAGCCTGTCCTACCTGAAATCTTACTGGTAACAAATTACCTGACCTTGAATTTTAATTATTCCTGCTTTGCTATCATGACCCAGAATGAACTGACACAATGTCAGCTGAATTAGCTATGACCAATCTCAACTGTCTACCCCTTAATGGTGGTTAAGCCTGTCCTATACTCTATCCCAGGAGTGGGGAACCTGCAGCCTCAAGGCCACATGTGTCCTTCTAGGTCCCTGGGTGTGGCTTTGTGACTGAGTCCAAATCTCTTTATTAAAGGGATTTATTCTGTGAAGTTTGGATTCAGTCAAAGGGCCACAATTGAGGACCTAGAGGGCCACATGTGACTTTGAGGCTACAGGTTCCCCACTCCTGCTATCCCATGCTCACCAACATTTCAATAAATGATGTATCCTAATAAACTGAATTATGCTGGGTTTTGTGGCATTCCCAACTTCTTTTAATTCCTGCTTCCCCAGAACCTTAGAATAAGAGACCTTAGAGAACATTTAGCCCAATTCCCTTATTTTACTGATAAGAAAAATGAGGTTCAAAGAAGTAAAACTTTAACACCCTCACTGGGATTGAACCCAGGTTTCCCTGACTCCACATCAACCCCTCTATCTACTACTCCATGCTGTCTCTCTTGATTTGCCCATAGTACATGATAGATCAGACTTCTTCATACCATTCTTAACCTCTTGGATCCCAGATATTTGACCTACTCATAACCAAGGATGATGAGCATTCACTAATTTCTGCTAAAATTTTCTGGTTCTCAGATCCTTGGATAGCTCCTAGCCACTGATACCAAGCTTCTATCTAGATCTTGTGACCTCTAAATTTTTAAGGCTTATTTCTAAGCCCTAGCATCCCTGAATATGAACCTTGAGTTTGGTGGGCTCAAATCTCTTCCCAGTCCTGTCTTAGTTACAAACTCTACCACGCTAACCTAACTTGGTTGCTCTCTCAGTCCAAATAAGAATAGCCACATTTCTAAAAGATTGATCAGACTCTTTGTGCCATGGATGTCCAGGATACAAAGGATACAGATAAGTGCATGAATGAATGCAGGAATATACATACTCTATTTAGAAAGTAGCCTAATTGCTAAATCTATGGCTAATTGTTCAGATAAATTCATCCAAGAACCTTATAATTTGCTAAACATCTCTTTGAATCTTAAGTTGTATTTATATATCTGTTGTGTCTCATTTAAATGAAACAGAACACTATGAATCATACTAAATCATTTTCTAGTTTGATACACAAAGGAGTTTCTGGTCTTAATCTAATTCGACTGTGGTATTGATGTGTATAACCGATATATGGATATTAATGGACATAATGAATCAATTATAATCTATTAATGTAACAGAGTATTCATTTTTATGGGAAGTAATGTCTTGCTACATGACTTTAGACCAGTCTGAGCCTTCATTTCCTCATCTATAAGGTGAAGATGGTGGACTACATGCAATTCACTAATGTTTAGAATTGAAGTTGGGGGTCACCCAAAGGGCAACGGAGAGCCCATGTTAGACATGAATAGGTTGTGACACATTATAAGTAAAGTAGTATTCAGAAGAAATGGTATAAAGAACACCATCAAAGAAATTTATGGTCAAAAAAGATAAACTAGTCATGTAGCAACAATCCAGGATAGTCAATCTTCCATTAAAATATGCTCCATTATGCTCTTTACAATGCAAGAGAATAAAATGAAAGCCCACAGTATATTGGGAGAAAAATGCGTGGAGAGCAAAGGTGAGAGTTACATAGGATGAACAGGTATGGATGGGTTGTGATTTGCATGACTAGGGGTATAACTCACATCTATGAGGTCACAAGACCATCCTCACACTCTATGGTCCAGCCATACTCAATTCTCCATCTCCCATTTCCATGCTTTCACATTGGTTGAACCTCATGCTTGGAATGGCCTCCCTCTTCACCTCCAAAACAGAGTCTGGGTACTGGGGAAACACAGATCAAAATGAAAGTTCATGCCCTCTGGGAGCTTACTTTCTACTTGGGTTGGGGGAAGAGTTACAACATGAGAATGAGCAAGTAAATTAAAAGTTTACCTACGCTGTTTTCTCCTAGGTCCTTGGATAAGTAGCATAACATTTCCAAAAGCAGGAAAAAGGCATTCACAACGCACTCAAATAAGTAAATGCAATATAGTACAAAGTAATTTCAAGAGGCAAAGAATGCCAATAACTGGGAAGATCAGGAAATCTTTAAAATACTCCATGTCAGGAAAACAAAGGCAGAAATGTTTTCAAATTTACAAAGTTTGTACATGGCAACAAAAATAACCAGCAGTGTGCCTGCAAGAGGCAAATAACATCTTCGAAAAATGAAAATTTGCCTTACTCACTGACTTCCCCTCCTAGTTAAGACATTTTATGATTTGAGCAGCCAGTTCACATCAGGAAGATAATCTAGCATTAGTCTACATGCATACTTCCCCCAAACAGCTATTTGGCATTAACTCTAGGATGAAGTCTTAAATCTCAGTGATTTCATATTTCTCTCCATAACTATAGATTCTTATGTCACCAAGGATACATTCCAGATACTTAGATCAGTATAAGTTTTAAGAAATAAAAAGGTTGAGTAGAATATAAGAAATAAAAAGGTTGAAACAAAAAGCTGCTGTCTAAAGTAATGCTATGGAATTAAAATGGGCTGTGTGACAGTAGTTCCTTAAGGTAAGAAGGGGAAAGGTAGAAAAAGTAAATGTACAGTTATCCCTTCCACATCACAATTTTCCCCATCACAGTTTCAATATTGTGTGGGTTGGTATAAGAAATTAAATGAGAGTTTTGCTGAAGCCACAGATGACATGTAAACAGGTGACACAGAAAAAGTTTAGAAACTCAGAAATGCATAAAATATATGTAAGTATTGGATATCAACATATTTCATCTTTTACCACCATAATGTTTCAGACTTCTTCTCTGGCACAAAGGGAGAGCCAGAAAAATTTTACATGGATTTTTCAAATCACAGGGGTGCTGTGCTCCTAACCCCTGTGGTGTGAAAGAGCTAACTGTATAGTGAAGTACAGCGGAAAAGCCAATGACCTTTGTTTAAGATGTAGATTCTGATCCTGATTTTGCCAAGCTGGGTAACCTTGAATTCCTTAGCCTCTGTTACGGCCTTAGTCCAAGGTCTTTCATTGGCTGTTATACTACCTAAAATCCCTATTAGCTTTAAAATTCTGTGTGGGGAAGGAAAAAAAGGGGATAAGAGTCCTCTGAGGAACAAAGAATGTCAGGTCAAGACATTTTGAGACTGCCAGCCTGGACCTCAAGTCAAATTCCAGGGTTGACCTATTATTGCAAGATGGATAAACTTGTAAAGCCTTAACACAGAGTTCTCTCAGCTCTACACAGCATAAGTCTCTCTGGGAAACATCAGAGAACTACATCCACAGAATCATAGACTGACAGAATCTCAGAGCCAGATAGGACCTCACTACCTGACCAAAAGTCCCTTCTACAATACTCCCAAAAATTGTTTATCCAGACTTTGCTTGAAGACCTCAAGTGATAAGGAATTCACTGCTCTCCAGATTAGCCCAATACACTTTTGGATAATTTGAATAGTCAGGAAGTTTTTCCTTACTCCTATGAACCTGTGCTCTTATCAATGTGGGTACTCTTCCCAAAGATGCAGCTTAAAATTCAACTCTGCCCAGCGCTACCAGGTGAGACTCTCATCGATCCATGTATATCACCCACAGAGGGTTGACCCAATATACTAGAGACTTTCATCTATTTCTTTAGATGTTATATGTATACCAATAGACTGTCCATCATTTATCTCTCCCTTTTCAAAAATGAGCAACCCATATTTTTTTCTGATCATGTAATTTTCTAATAACATCCATTATACATCTTCCCCTGCATAAAATTCCTCTCCTGTAATATGTTACAACCTGCCCTAACCCACCTGTGTCTTTCTACTGCCCTTTATGTGATCATTAACTTCAAATATTCAGAGATTTGGTAATCTCATAACAGAGCCATACACTAGAAAAATATTGGATTTAATGAGAGGGCCTTTGTTTCAAGAAAAATCTTGGAATCAATAGGAAATGGGCAATGTTGCAAAAACAATCCAGCCTACTCTCCTCCTCTTGCTTAATTCTAGGCCCAATTCACTGTCCATTTGCAGTACCTGTCCAAAATACACATGTTGATGGATGAGCTCTATAGATTGTCCTTCCAACTGAATATCATTGCCTGGACAAGAGGCATTCTTCATCCACTCTATTTTTTCCAGTGTGGATAATTAGACTGAGCTCTTTTTTTGCTGATTATGGAATTCATTTAGGAGCTTTTGAAATGTTCTGGAGATTGATACAATCAGTATGGTATTATCCACAAACAGGAACATCCAAAGTTCCTCATTATCTCTCAAAAATTCATTTTTGATTGGATTCTGCCCTATGCTAGCCACCTCCTGACAGAGAACTGATGGACTCAAAATATAAAGTGAGGCTTATTTTTGGTCAATGAGGGGAATTATTTTACTTGAATGACATATTTTTAATGGTTTTATCTTTTTCTCAATGAGAAGAGGGAGAGAGCAGATTTTCATTGACTGAAAAAATTTAAATATGATTTTTTAAAAGAAAGATAAAATTGGATCCTGTGCTGGGCATCTTTTGTAACATTGGCTGGCACCTTTTGGCAGGCATATGTACCCTTCTGTTAAAAATAAATGAGTTATTGAATAGTCATTTCTGTTATTATACTTTTCAAAGAACGGGGAGGAAAGAGAGAAAGAGAGGGCAGGCACATTTATTAAGTGCTTACTTTGTGACAAGCTGTGAGTGCTGGGAATACAAACACAAGAAGAAAGAAAAACATTTCTTGCCCCCAAGGAGCTTACATTCTAATGCAGAAAGACAAATGTAAAGGCAATCAGTGAATGGGAAGATCTTCCCTGCCCATTTGAGTGGGCTTCGGGGGCAGGGCTCTCAGGGTCCTGGGGAGAGTGGCTAGGATTGGAGCCAATAGTACAGGCCTGAGTTCTGGTCCACATGATGACATTAAGCCTGTGGTGGGCGGAGCTTGCTGAACAGTTGCAGCAGAGCTAAGAGGCAGTTGGTCTTTGATATCTTCCCCTTTCTGATGTCTTGAGAATCAATCCCTCAAAATCCTCAAAATTATGTATCCATTAGCATACACTTCCCAGCTTTGTTTTTCTTTAGTATCATTTTCACTTCCCAATGAAACAGATCAGAGACTGTCATGTTAGAATCCAAATATGGTGATTCTTATGTTCTGGATGATAGAATTAGTTATAAAAATCTTTATTGATCATTCCTATTTTTCAGACCTTTGTTGTCTCCAGTTTGATTTTGATTTCCCCCTTTCTTCACTTTTTTCAATTTCATCTGCAATTTTTATAAGCATGTTGTCTATGCCTTTATTAAAGTCACTGATAGATACTTTAAACAGAATAGATCTTGACCAAAAGGAGGAAATGTGGAACATTTTATACCATTTTTTTTAATTTAAATTTATTTTTAGTTTACCACACACGGTTCTACATAATTTTGAGTTCCAGATTTTCTCCTCTCCCTCCCCCCTGCCCCCCCAAGACGGCATGGAATCTCATATAACTACCATGTATAACTTCACATTGAATTAATTTATACACTAGTCAAGTTGTGGAGAAGAATTATGACCAATGGAATGAATCATGAGAAAGAAGAGACAGAACCAAAAAAAAAACCCAAAAACAAAAACAAAAGAGAAGAAAAAAGGCAAGCATGTAGTGCGCCTCAATCTGTATTCAAACTTCACAGTTCTTTCTCTGGATGAAGATAGCTTTCTCCATCGTGAGTCCCCTGGAGTTGTCCTTGCACCTTTCATTGCTGAGAAGAGCGAAGTATGTCAGGGTTGGTCCTCACGGAATCCATATATCTGTGGCTGTGTACAATGTTCTCCTGGCTCTGCTCCACTCACTCAGCATTGTGTCGTATAGATTTTTCCAGGTTGTTACAAAGTCCATATCATCCCCATTTCTTATGGCACAATAGTATTCCATTACCTTCATATACAACAGCTTGTTCAGCCATTCCCCAATTGATGCACACTCCTTTGATTTCCAATTCTTGGCTACCACAAAAAGAGCCGCTATAAATATCCTTGTACATATGGGTCCTTTTCCCACTTGTGTGATTTCTTTGGGATACAACCCTAGAAGTGGTATTGCTGGGTCAAAGGGTATGAACATTTTGGGCATAGTTCCAAATTGCTCTCCAAAATGGCTGGATCAGCTCACAACTCCACCAGCAATGTAACAATGTTCCAATTTCCCCACATCCTTTCCAGCATTTATCATTTTCCTGTTTTGTTATTTTAGCCAATCTAATCAGTAGTGATCCAGAGCATTTTTTCATATGCCTATAGATAGCTTTAATTTCTTCCTCTGAAAACTGCCTGTTCATATCCTTTGACCATTTCTCAACTGGGGAATGGCTTGTATTCCTATATATTTGGCTCAGTTCCCTGTATATTTTAGAAAAGAGGCCTTTATCAGAGATACTAGTTGCAAAGATTTTCTCCCAATTTTCTGCTTCCCTCCTAATTCTTGTTGCATTGGCTTTTTTTGTACAAAAACATTTCAATTTGACATAATCAAAATTATCCATTTTGCGTTTTGTAATGCTCTCTATCTCTTGTTGGGTCATGAATTCTTTACTTTTCCATAAATCCGATAAGTAAACTATTCCTTGCTTTCCCAAATTACTTATAGTATCAGCTTTTACTCCTAAATCGTGAACGCATTTTGACTTTATTTTGGTATATGGTGTAAGATATTGGTCTATGCCCAGTTTCTGCCCTACCATTTTCCAATTTTCCCAACAATTTTTGTGAAATAGTGAATTATTAGCCCAGAAGCTGGCCTCTTTGGGGTTATCAAAGAGTAGATTGCTAAACTTGTTGATTTCTCCTACTTGTGTACCTATTCTATTCCACTGATCCACACCCCTGTTTCTTAACCAGTACCAGGCAGTTTTGATGACTGCTGCTCTGTAGTACAGTTTAATATCTGGTATGGCTAGGCCACCTTCTCTAGCATTTCTTTTCATTAATACCCTAGCTATTCTAGACCTCTTGTTTTTCCAGATGAATTTTGTTATTATTTTGTCCAGCTCAGTAAAATAATTTTTTGGTAGTTCGATTGGTATGGCACTGAATAGATAGATTAGTTCAGGTAAAATTGTCATTTTTATTTTATTAGCTCAGCCTAACCATGAGGCACTGATATTTTTCCATTTATTTAGATCTGATTTTATTCGTGTGAAAAGTGTGTCATAGTTATGTTCATATAGGCCCTGGGTTTGTCTTGACAAATAGACTCCCAAATATTTTATAGAGTCTACAGTAACTTTGAATGGAATTTCTCTTTCTATCTCTTGCTGTTGGGCTTTGTCAGTAATGTATAGGAATGCTGAGGATTTATGTGGGTTTATTTTATATCCTGCAACTTTGCTAAAGTTGTTTATTATTTCAAGTAGTTTTTTACTTATTTTATACCATTTTATATCATTTTTGTAATTTCAATAAGACCCAGAGCCTGAATTAATGATCAGCTGGTAGAAGAGCCTGGACCTGGGCTTCTTTGTTCTCTGAAGTTTGCTCAGAGAATACCTTTTCTCTGTATACAAGGCCAGATAGGGCTGACCTAAGAACATTCTTTCCCCTGTTAATCATTAAGGGATGAGACCCTAATCCCGAGAGACTACCTCGTTTAATATTTTACGGGCACATACTATGTTATGGAATGTTAATGAAACACAGAAACATTGGGTTGTAGTTTTAGCTGACCTTTGTCAACACTCTTATCTTATTGAATTTACAAACCTATTCCATTAAGGTAAATCTCTGTAATGTGGTTAAACATACATGGGGATTATAAAATTGAGTAACACAAAACATGCTGAACTGTGACTGTTCTAAAAATATAAAAACCTGTTCATTCTTCTGTACAAGTCAGTCAGACTCTCTCTGGCTCAATCCATGATCACGTCTGTCCGCCATGCTTAAAGGGAATAAATAAATAAATAAGTAATATGAATTTTTCTATCACCTAAAAAAAACAGACTAGATCTAAGGAAGACTACTAGGGCACCCCTTTGGTGACCTCCTTCCATGTGAATTATTTAGGTCCAATCAATCAAATAGTTTGGAGACAATATAACTGTATTATCTTGCATTTGTCCATTTTATCTACAAGAATAGCATAAAGAATTCTATCAAATGTTTTGCCAGGACCTAGATGTAAACAACCCTTTGGCTATGCCTACAGGGGACAGTGATTCTAGAGGCTTATGAAGAGGTACCTATTGCTACTGGTCAGACTGGGATGACCTTTATTCTCAAACTCACCACCACAACCCCTTGGAAAAGAGGCTTGAGGGCAGAAAACATGGAAATTGGGCAGAGAGGGAGCCAAGGGCAGAAAGAGCTAAACAAGAAGGGAAAAGAGGTATAGGTCATCACAGGTTAGAGGCAGAGTGGGGAGCCATAAGGAACAGGCAGTAAAGTCTGGCTAATGCCAACAGCGGTGATGTTTGCTGCTAGTATGGAGAAGATGAGAAACCAGTGACATACTCTTTCCTTTACTTTCTCTATCACTCTCCAGAGAGGAAGTCAACTTTCCTTATAGGGTGTTTGCTCACTTTAATTACTGTTTCCCTCTGGCCTGGGCAGGTTTAGCCTTTTGTTTTTAATGTACACTTTGGTTTATAAGCATTTAACTATGATTTAAAAATGGCCCATTTACTACAACTATTGTGCTTTACTTATTGATCATGTCTATAGAGGAAGAAGAAAGAGAAAGAGAATTCCCTTTTCAGAGACAGGAGACTATCTGACCAATGACCAAGGCATATTGGAACTAATTTAGAACAGCTGGGCAAGGTAATAATTGGTGTTATACTTTGCATGCCTGGCAAGAACCCAAGATCAATATACCTCTACTAAAAACACGTTTTAACATACTCCTATTTTAAATCACACTTACCAATGACACTCTCCACCCCACTGCCCTACACACATACATATGCAAACAAAGGTGGTCATCTTCCTTTTATTTTCCCTTTGCACTGGTAGCTAACATACTTGACACACAACATAGTTTAAAAGAAAACCAAAAGTAAGGTGTGAAGTGAATGGCTTAAAAGTATAAAGCCATGCTCCTGGAAAGTGAATATTAAGGAAAGCTCCTCCCACAGAAAGAGAAGTGAAGTAAGTTATTCTGGCATATTCGGATGTTTGCTGGACCAGTGTATGACTGATATCTCAGTATGTCTCACTCCTGCCTATCTTTGGGAACTATATTGGGCAGCTTGGGTTTTTTTTTTTAAGCTTATATTCCTATTGAGGGATACGAAGTATACTTTTGCTGAAGTTAGGTTTTTTTCTTTTCTTTCCAATTTGAAGGCATGATTTAATCTGGATAGATTTTTTAGATTTTCTTTCTTTTACCTTTTAATACTCTTATTACCTCTGGAGGGGCAGTTAGGTGGCATTGCACTGCACGGGGACTCAGGAAGCTCTCATATCTTTGACCAATATCTTGCTCAGACCATAGCTGTGTGACCCTGGTCAAGTAACTTAACTTCCATCTGTCCTAGTTTCCTCATCTGCAAAATTGGGATAATAATAGCACCTACCTCCCAGAGTTGTTGCGGGATCAAAGGAGATCATATTTTCATAACATTTTGAAGATCTTAAAGAACCATATGAATATTAGCTATTAAATTAATTTTTTGAGGCATCAAGGTAACACAATGGTTAGAGTGCCAGGCCTGGAGTCAGGAAGACGACTCATCCTCCTGAGTTCAAATCTGACCTCAGACACTTACTAGCTGTGTGACCCTGGGCAAGTCACTTCACCCTGTTTGCCTTGGCTTCCTCATCCATAAAATGAGATAGAGAAGGAAATGGCAAACCACTCTAGTGTCTCTGCCCAAAAAACCCAAAGTCGCATCACAAAGAGTTGAACATGACTGGAAACGACTTGAACAACAGCAACAAATATGTATATACCAGTGATGTGGATTTGAGTGTTAGGATTTAGCACTATAACAATTGTGATCTTGTGTTACTGTCACTTTTATTGGTTACATGCTAAGTGTTTATCGGATGATTCACTGCTTCCTTGTTTTGATGCACCTGATATTATACATTTAAAGCTTAAATTTACACTATAGTTTCCTTAAATACTGTCAATTTGGATCGATCTTTTGAAAATAGAGAGGCTGGCGGAGCCAAGATGGCAGCTGGAAAGCAGGGACTAGCATGAGCTTCCCACTGAGTCACTCCAAAAACCTATAAAAATGGATCTGAACCAATTCTAGAACTGCAGAACCCACAAAACAGCAGAGGGAAGCAGGGCTCCAGCCCAGGACAGCCTGGATGGTCTCTGGGTAAGGTCTATCCCACAAGGATCTGGGAACTGGGAGCTGGGAGCTGAGAGCGGAGTGGAGCAGAGCCCAGCGTGAGTGGCGCGGACCAACCAGACCAGGAGCCAGGTGGAGCGGGCCCTAGTGCCCTGAATCAGTGTGCTGGGGCAGTTACCAGACTTCTCAACCCACAAACACCAAAGACAACAGAGAAGGTTAGTGGGAAAAGCTATGTATGTTTATGTGTATATATATATATATATAAGTGAATGTGTATGAATGTATATATGTATGTGTGTGTGTGTGTGTGTGTGTGTGTATATAAAGAGAGAGAGAGAGAGAGAGAGAGAGAGAGAGAGAGAGAGAGGACACAGAGTGAGTTGAAGATGAAGGGAAGATATCTAAAAGAAATAAAATCGAATTAAGGGATGAGAGAGGAATATATTGAGAGAGGGAGATACGGAGAGAAAGAATGGGTTGGATTATCTTGCATAAAGGTGGCAAGAGGAAGCAGTTCTGTGGGAGGAGGGGAGAGGGCAGGTGAGGAGGGAATGAGTGAATCTTGCTCTCATCAAATTTGACCTGAGGAGGGAATACCATACATACCCAATTGGGTATCTTACCCCACAGGAAAGGAGAGGGAAGAAGATAAAAAAGGGGGGGGATAATGGAGGGGAGGGCAGATGGGGGTGGAGGTAATCAAAAACAAACACTTTGGAAAGGGGACAGGGTCAAAGGAGAAAATTCAATAAAGGGAGATGGGTTGGGAAGGAGCAAAATATAGTTAGTCTTTCACAACATGAGTATTGTGGAAGGGTTATACATAATGATACACATGTGGCCTATGTTGAATTACTTGACTTCTTAGGCAGGGTGGGTGGGAAGGGAAGAGGGGAGAGAATTTGGAACTCAAAGTTTTAAAAACAGATGTTCAAAAACAAAAAAAAAGTTTTTGCATGCAACTAGAAAATAAGATACACAGGCAATGGGGCGTAGAAATTTATCTTGCCCTACAAGAAAGGAAGGGAAAAGGGGATGGGAGGGGAGTGGGGTGACAGAAGGGAGGACTGACTGGGGAACAGGGCAATCAGAATATACGCCATCTTGGAATGGGGGGGAGGGTAGAAATGGGGAGAAAATTTGTAATTCAAACTCTTGTGAAAATCAATGCTGAAAACTAAATATGTTAAATAAATTTAATAAAAAATAATAATAATAAAAAAGAAAAGACAGAGGCTACACATCATAAATGATATAAATATTATGGCACACAGAAGCCTACAAATAGAAAGAGGAGACCTGAGATATAAAACTGATGCAGGCATACCTCATTTAATTGTACTTTGCTTTGTTGCACTTTGCAAATATTCTGGGGTTTTGGGGTTTGTTTGTTTGGTTTTTTTTTACAAATTGAAGATTTGTGGCAATCCTGTGTCAAGCAAGTCTATCGGTGCCATTTTTCCAACAGTGTGTGCTCACATTGTGTCTCTGTGTCACATTTTGGTGATTCTCAGATATTTCGAACCTTTTCATTATTATTATATCTGTTATGGGATCTGTGATCAGTGATCTTTGATGTTACTGTAATTGTTTTGGGACACCATGAACTGTGCCCTTATAAGATGGGAAACTTAATAATTGTTCCATGTTGTATGTGTTCTAACTGCTCCACTGACTGTCCATTCCCTTATCTCTCTCCCTTTTCTCAGGCCTCCCTTTTCCCTGAGACACAACAATGTTGAAATTGGGCCAATTAATAACCCTACAATGGCCTCTAAATGTTCAAGTGGGAGGAAGAGTCAATGATGCGGGTAAACTTCATTGTTGCCTTATTTTAAGAAATTGCCACAGCTACCCTAACCTTCAGCAACCACCACAGTGATCAGTCAGCAGCCGTCGACACTGAGCCACGACCCTGCACCAGCAAAAAGATTGTGACTCACTGAAGGCTCAGATGATGGTTAGCATTTTTAACAATAAAGTATTTCTAATTAAGATATGTATCTTGGGTTTTTTTTTACATAATACTATTGCACACCTAATAGACTACAATGTAGTGTAAATGTAACTTTTATATGTACTGGAAAACCAAAAATTCATGTGACTCACTTTATTGTGATATTTGCTTTATTGCAGTGGTCTTGAACCAAATCTACAATATCTCCAAGGTATGCCTGTATATACTGTGAGAGTACTGAAAGGAGTTATAAAAGATCTAAGGGACTATAAAATAATTCGTACCAAGGTTAGGCCAGGAGGATCCACTAAGAACATGCTATGAAAATTACCAGGCTCATTTATTTGATTAGTGAGACAATCCCAGTAGGAAATGGTAACTAGAAGTGGCTAGCAAACCTCCATTTATGGAAGAGAAATTCTTCAGGAAATTTGCAGCCTTAACGAACAACAGGAATGCCTCAGCAAAGTAAATGAGAGTCAAACTTAGGTCAGAATTAGAAGCTTTATATGTGGGTGAGGTTGAGATAAATCAAGAAACATTTATTAAGTGTTTCTATGGGCCAAGAACTGTGCTAATCCCTGGGAGTAAAAATACAAGCAAAAAAGACAGTCCCTGCCCTCAAGGATCTCGAATTCTTTTTTTTTGGGGGGGGGGGGAAGGCAGGGCAATTGGGATTGAGCAACTTGTCCAAGGTCACACAGCTAGTAAGTGTGTCAAGTGTCTGAGGCCTAGATTTGAACTCAGGTCCTTCTGACTCCAAGGCCAGTGCTCTACTCACTGTGCCACCTAGCTGCCCCAAGGATCTTACATTCTAATGGAGAAACACAACACAAAAAAAAGAGAAGGCGGAGGTGAAGATCAAATGAAGCTACAAACTCCAAAATAAATAAGAAATCTCCTTTGTGGAGAGAGGAAGGCAGAGAAGGTACCAGTGCAGGAGCATTGTGGAGAAGTTTAGAGAGTCAGAAGTGGAACCAGGTGAGAAATAAAAGTGTGAACATGACAAGCATGGGCAAGTCCTCAAAATGGAAGTTCTGGTAGGAACTCACCAATGAGAGGAAGGGGTCAAAGGGATTGAGGGATATTCCAGGTGAAAAGACTTCAGAAGTAGAGGTTTCTGAGGAATACAGAAGAATTCCCAGAGTGAAAGAGAAAAGATTCTACATCTCAGAAATAGATAACTCATCTGTAAGTTAGGAAAAATCCACACTCTCTTTATCAGAATAAAAGCTCCATTTGTGGGTAAAGTGAGGACCCTCTCAACATACAGAGAAGCTTCACCTGTGGATAAAACCAAAGCTATATATCTCAATGAAAAAAAAATGTGTCAAAGGCCTATGATAGAAATCTTCCTAGGAAAGGACTCTTGCCCTCTTGGAAAAGACCTAGCAGAGCTCTGAGGTGAGAATGCATCAGAAGTAGTAAAGGGTTTGAAGGCATCTAAGATGGACAATATAAATTGCTTGATGGAAAGTATAAGAGGACTCATTCATTTTTTAATATGCATGGTCTCTGAGAGCAAGAAACTCTTAAATCCTATCACAGAAGTACTTGCAAAAAAATTGAATGGTTCTCCTGGCCTGGATTATTGAGATGATGCTTGTTAGGTCCAGCAATACCACTGAAAGGGGAAGTGCCTTATAAATTGGAAAGGCAGGGATAAAACCTTCTATTGAGACATGTATAAAGAGGAGTGGTACAGGGTAAAAGAGCAGAAATGAGCAGAATGACCCAAGTTTCCAAAAGATGGCAGGGTTAGATCAACTTAAAGATAACTCTGAAAAATCCCATAGCAGCAAAAAATCATGGATTCATGAGGAGTTGATTGAGCAGTAGGGAAAGACAGAAAACAATGGACAGTCCAATGTTCTAAAAGGAGCCAAATTCAAGCCAGTATCTGGTAGTTTGGGATGGATATTGGAACAAAATGAGACAATGTTGCAACAATTTGGCCAGCAGCTGCTGTGGGGGTGAAAAACCAACACAAGCCCCCACAACAAGAATGCTGCAAGCCCAGGTTCTTTTGATCTGTTTTACTAAGGAAAGCAACATTAAGGGAACCTGGAGCTGAGTCAGCTGAACAAGCTGACTTACCTAACAAGCTCCCTTACCTAAATTATCATGATCCACCAGGCAAATATCAGAGGACCCTTATAGCTCCTCATTGCTTCTTTATAATCAGATGATGAGGATTTGTTGTCAATGATTTGAAGTTTTAGTGTCCTGGGCCAACCAAGTCTCAAGGACATTCTCCTTGTCTTTTAAGGAAAAAATAGCCTAATTTGCTTGGAGAGGAGGGTGCTACACCCCTTGGTGCTGAGGTTCTTAAGGTTTTTTAGAGTAGTGCTCTAAAACTCAAATAGAAACAGATCCCTGATAGCCACACAGTGATTTAGAAAACCACAAAATAACATTATCTGTATTTTATTGTACTTTTATTTATTTTGGTAAATATTTACTATCTCTTGTTTGGTGGCACTAGCTGTAATGAATTTGATACCTCTATTCTAGAGGACTTTCTATAATGTAAATAATTTTAGAATACTTACTCACTGGTCAATACTTCCAGTATTCAAGAGGTCTAATACAGGCGGCACACTAAAGGAGGAAGAGAAAAACTAAGGAGAGAAACATAACCAAACCAAAATAAACAATGTAAGAGTTCCCTGAAGGAGTGGCTCAATCTTGGAGAGTC
This sequence comes from Trichosurus vulpecula, assembly GCF_011100635.1. NCBI lineage: Eukaryota > Metazoa > Chordata > Mammalia > Diprotodontia > Phalangeridae > Trichosurus > Trichosurus vulpecula. Next base: position 164,260,619 of record NC_050580.1, on the reverse strand, counting down.
ACAGGAAGGACTGAGTCTGGGGCCTAAGCAACTAACTCCATGTAATGGCTGGGGCCAAATCACTGCAACGTAGGATAGGTCTCACAGTCTAAAGAGGTGAGAGGTATTATCATGGAAATAGGCGTTTTTTCCTGGAAAGATTCAGAGACAAGGAAATAGAAATCATGACAGCCTCATACAAAGATAACACAACCAAATAAGCAGACCCATCTTCTGTTAAAATTATGTATTAGATGACTTTCCATACTTTGGATGTACTCATAGGAAAAAATGCAACCTTGTTCCTGCAGAAGCTAAAATTTCATAAACTAAAATGAGATTGTACAGAATATTTATTGTTGCATCTGTGGTATTTGGTTTTGCTTTGTTTTGACTGTAAATAAGTCAGATTCACACCCTCTCCAACAAGGCTAGAGACAGAAGTCATCCAAGATCACAAAACCAGTAAGCATGACCTCCTCATCAGTTACCTATGAGTTTATCTCATCTAGACTAATAGGACCATATAACAATGTTTGCTGCTCTGTTTTTGTGAACTTTTTCTTAAATCTGTAATCTATCATATTTCAGATCCTTTGAGCAATGACCACAAAGTCCACTACAGAAATGATATTAAAAGGATACCGGCTCCAAGATATCCAAGATATTACCTTATTTTCTCTCATCACCCTAATTCCAAATATGTTTTTTATGTATACCTTCTTTACCACAACATTATTAGTCATGGGAAAATCTACTTTTCTTTCTTTCTTGAAAATTTCCCAATTTCAGTATAGTAAAATCAAATTTAGAATTCTTTATTGAGTGCCTAATACATGCAAAGCACCGTGCTGAATGATATGAAAAACACAAAGAAATGTCAGACATGGTCTTAGCCCTCAAGAAACTTACACTCCAGTTGGGGAGTCAAAATATAATACTATAAAAAGTACCAATACAATATTTAAGTAACAGTAAAGACAACAAATAGAAAAGAGACCAGGGAGTTTATAGAGCACTGGACCTGAAAATCAAAGAGATCTGAGTTCTAATCTTGATCCTGCTGTAAATAGTGTGACCTTTAAGCAAGTCACTTAATTTCCTAATTGATGTTGTAGTAAAGAACTATAAGCGATGGCATAAGCCATGTCACATCAGGTTTTTTTTTCTATATGTCTATTCTACATATCTCTATTTCATTATCTCATGGAGAATGTGATTTGACCTGTGGTATTTGATTTTGCTTTGTTTTGGCTGTAAACAAGTCAAGATCATACGCTCTCCAATTCTTTTCCCAAACAGTTTCCATGCCCCAAAACAACATGCCTCCTCATCTCTTCCATCCTACAGCCCTTCAGTCATTTAAAACTGAACTCAGGGCTTCCCTCTTGAATGAAACTTTCACCAATCAGTCCTGGTTTGTCACAGGTACCTAAATGATTGTAAGTTTACTGATTTCTCCAGTACCTACAAAAGCCCCCAAATGAAGTGAATCAGAATGTCAACACAGTTACTCCTTCCACATCACAACTTTCTCCATCATGATTTTGACATATCACAGGTCAGCATAAGAAATTAAATAGGAATTTTTAAGAGTTTCGTGGAATCCACAGATGACATAGGAAGGCCAGCAGACAACACAGAGACAGTTTAGAAATGCAGAAATGCCTAAAATACATGTACAGTATTGTATAATATCAATATATTTTATTTTTAATACTGTAAATGTCCCATAAGAGAAAAAGAAAAAATTCAGACTTCTTCTCTTGTACGAAAGGAAGGCCAAAAAATTTTACATGGATTTACGGATCCACGTTCCCTGATGTGGAAGAGATAACTGTACATAAAACAAATAATGTAGTACATTGGAAAAAGTACTGAATTTGGAGTCAGAGGAACTGAGTTCAAATTCTAGTTCTGCCATTTACTCCCTGTATGATCTCAGACAAGTCACTTCATGTCTGTGGGATGGTCTCAAAAGATCACTTCCATCTCTAAATCAAAGATTGTATGAACCTAAGTGATGCAGGAAAGTACCTGGACTTTGCAATAAACTTATGAAGTAGACCTTAGACACAGTAAGTGGGTCCCTACCATTTTCTGATGGTGTACTCTCCCTTCTTAAATAAACTAAAAGATCAAATGATTTAATCCAAGTTGTTCTTATATTTTTAATCTTATTATATTTATCTGTGTGTCTAATTTGCCTCTAATAGGCCAAATCTAATAGCCTTTCTCAACCTCAACCTTCTTGACCTCTCTATATCAGTTGACACTATTAACCACCTTCACCACCTGAGTATTCACTCTTCTCAGGCTTTTCATGACATTTCTCTCTCTTGGTTCTCTTCATACCTATCTGACTACATCTTCTCAGTCTCCTTTGTTGGATCTTCACCTGTGTTATACACAGTAACTATAGGTGTCCTCCAGGGTTCTATCCTTGAACCCCTTGTCTTTTTTTCCCATGTTCTCTTACTTGGTGATCTCATCACCTTTCATAGATTTAATTGTCATCTATATGCGGATAATGCCCATATCTCTACAAGAAGGACTAGTTTCTCTCCTGAGCTTTATTCATATATGACTCACTGTTTAGTAGTCAAACTGAATATCCTATAGGCATCTCAAACTCAACATATCCATGAATAGAATTTAGAATTCCTCCCTATACCTACCCCTCTTCCAAACTTCCCTATTTCTATCAAGGGCATTACTACTCTGCCAGTCATTTGGGTTTTCAACCTAGATATCATCCTCAACTCCCTCACTCCCATTCACCCCATATATCCAATCAGTTGTCAAATCTTGTGATTTCTTTCTCCACAGCATCTCTCAGGCATCTCCTCTTTTCTCTACTCATGCAGCCAACACTCTAACTTGAGTCCTCAATACCTCTTGTCTGAACTATTGCAGCAGACTCCAAATTGGTCTCCCTGCCTCAGGTTTCTCCCAACTCTAGTGTTTAGCACAGTGCCTAGCACATAGTAGGTATTTAATAAATGTTTACTGAATGAACTCTAATACAACTATCCACACAGCTGTCAAATCTGTTTTCTGGAAGCACAGATCTAATCCTGTCACCCCTCCTACTCTACAAACCATATTGGCCACTATTCCTCTAGGATTAAATATATAAGCTCCTCTATTTGGCATTTAAAGACCTTCATGGTAGCACCTTCCTACATCTCCAGTATTCTTTGTATTAACCTCCTCTCTTCACTCTATGGCCCAACCATCCTGGACTACTTGCTGTTCCTCACACACAATAGTCCACTTCCCATCTCCAAGTCTTTGTACTGGTTCTCCTCCATGCCTGAAGTGCTCTCATTATCCAACTCTACCTTTTAGAATCCTTGGCTCCCTTTGAGACAGTTCAAAAGCCACCTTCTCCAGAAGCCCTCTTCGAGTTCCCCTAACTGTTAGTATCTCTACTTCTAAGGTTAGCTTCCTATTCTATTGCATGTATCTTGTACATATGTATTCATGTACATAGCATCATAGGAACATGAAGATCATAGAAGTCATTGTAGTTCAACCTCCTCATTTTATAAACAAGAAAACTGAGGTTCAGAGAGTTTTAAGTGACCTGTCCATGGTCATAGAGCTAATAAATATCAGAGGAAAGATTTGCATCCAGGTGCTCTTGACTCAAAATCTAGCACTCTAGTAATTCTACATTCCCCATCACAATGTAAGCTCTTCCAGAGTAGGAATTATTTTTGCTTTTACTTCGTACCCCAAACACTTCAGTGCCTGACAAAGTAAGTGCTTAATAAATGCTTATCGATTGGTTGGTTAATTATTTAAAATGTAAGTTCCTTGAAGCCAGGAACTCTTTCATTTTTGTCTTTCTATCTCCAATGCATAGATAGATCCTAGTATATAATAGGCACTTAATAAATGCTTATGGAATTGAGTCAACTTCATTTTCTTCAACCTGTTTCCTCACCTGTGAAATCAGAAGGTTTCAGCAAATTCATAAAGATTATAAAATGCAAGAATAGTCAGTGTTTGGAAGTGCTATGGGAAGGCATGTCCACTAAAGCCCTATTGGTGAAGTTTTGAACTTGTCCAACCATTCTGGAAAACAATTCAGAATTATATGAGAAAACTCTCAAACTTTATACCCTTAGAATACACAATCTCACTCCTGAGCAAGTACTCCAAAGAAGGTCAAATATTCATAGCATCACTTTTTGAGGTTGCAAGACCGGTGCCTATTGGTTAGCTAATAACTGAACAAATCGTGGTCTATGAATAAAATTAAATATTCTTGAACTGTAAGAAATGACAAATGTAGGGAATTCAGAGAAACATGGGAAAGACATATTTGAACTGATGAAGAAAAAAGAAAACAGAACCAGAACAAACACTATATTGTTGCTTTTAACAATATGACAACTATATACAATACACAATGATTAGAATCACATAAATGAAAACAACACTAATAGGTAGTAATGAAGATCAAATGCAATGACCAATGTTGTTTCCAGAAGACAAATGATGAAATAACACCTTCCTCAGGAAAGAGGTGGGGGGACCACAGATGCCAAAAATTGCCTATGTTATCAGTCACTGTGCTGTTTTTCTCTTAACTGGTTTTTTTTTTATTTTGAGTGAATTCTACTGGGGAGTGGGAGATGGAGGGAGAGGAGGATTCAGAAATGACTCTGAAAAAAAGAAAATCTCAAGTCATCAATAAAACTTTTTTAACTCCCTTTCAGAGTTTATAACAAATAAAAAAGAGGGTATAGGATTAGATGATGTCAAAGGTCTTTTCCACCTATAATTTTCTATGAGTCTATGATTTAGTCATAGTTCAAAAACCATATCTAGCCAAGGCTTAAAAATCCCCACTATACTCACAGATATTCAAACCTCTGCATTTCATGCTGTCAGTAATGGTGAACTCAGAATTTTGAGAGTGAAGAGTTCATATTTATAATTATAGGTAAAATTCCAAATCACATCTCTGACTAGCTTTATTTCTAGTGAATTATATCTATTTTTCTGCCTTAGACCTCTATTTTCATTTGCATTGCTAAGCAACATTATGTATCCCTAGTTCTATTTCAGGCTTTGCATTTATAGTCACATACACCTACAAGGTTACATCCCACATGTTGGCATATTTTTAAATTCAGTCATATGTGCTATGAAGTACCTCAAGCCATAATAATAATGCATTTTATTTGTACAGAACCTATGTCCAGAAAGTTCCAAAAACAAATAAACTTTTTAAAAAATTTATATTATATCCAATATTTTATGATATCCCCATGGGCATCAGTGACCCAGCAGAAAGGTACAATGATTTTCTCAAGGTCAGAGAGTAGAAGTGTCAGACTTAATGCCAGTTCTTCTGACTCCTGCCAAGCCTTCCTCTACCATGAGTATTTTAAGGCTTTCCCATCTTCTCTAGACCCTGGCTTTCTTCCAAACACCAACTCTGAAAATGGAAGGAACTGAAGCTTATGTGAGAGAAAAACAGAAAATACAGTTGCTAAGAGAAGCTGTTTATATAGAGCACTTGCCATTGGAAAGGTTGTTAGAGACTGGAAAGAAAATATTATCTACTCTGGGGTCTTTTGTTTTTTGGAGGGAGATAGGCAGGGTAATTGGGGTTAAGTGACTTGCCCAAAGTCACACAGCTGGTAAGTGTGTCAAGTGTCTGAGGCCAGATTTAAACTCAAGTCCTCCTGACTCCAGGGCCGGTACTCTAACTCACTGCTCCACCTAGCTGCTCCTTCTAGGGTCTTTCTTAAAGTGAAGTGGTTCAAGTGTTGGAGTTATAGTCAAAAAGATCTAGATTCAAATTCTGCTTCTGACACTTATGAGGTACATGACCAATGACAAGTAATCTTTTTAAGCTCTACTTTCTACATATTGAAAATGGGGGTGCCAGGGTTGCTGTGAGGTTCAAATGAGATAATATATGTTAGGAGGAAAGTTTCCTAAACCCCAAGGAGCCAGAGTCTTAGCTCCCCATCTTCCATTCCTTAGGTATGTGACCCCACACAACTCCCTTAACCTCTCTAGGCCTCAGTTACCTCTTCTGGAATAATAAAAATAGCTGACATGTACATAACATACATATGTTACATGGATGTAGTGCTTTAATGCTTACAAAGCATTTTTCATATATCAACAACCCAATAAGGCGTATACTCATGTTCTTTCCGTTTTGCTGGAGAGAAAATGGAGGCTAAGTGACTTTCCCAGGCTAATACGGTAGGTAGGATATGAAGTTAGCTCTACTTCCTGCCTCCATGTTCAGCACTCTATCTGCAACACCAAGCTGCTTCTAAAAGAAAAACATAATGATGCCTCTGTCTTCTCATGGCATGGTGTCCGGGCACATGACTTCAGAGTTCTTTCTAGCTCCGAGCTTGACAATTCTAAATCCTTTATTTTACAAACAAAAGAAATTGTAATTTTGTCTGATATCACAAAACCAGTAAGTGACAGATCTAACATAGGAATCCAGTAGGCCTGATTTCCAGTCTACACCATGATACAGAGGAGAGAAAAATGGATTTTAACTGGAGAATAATGGGTTCAGATCTCAACTCTGTCACATACCTGTGTGACCATGAGCAAGTCACTGAACCCCCATGGGCCTCAGTTTCCTCATATGTAAGATGAAGGCTTTAGACTAGATGGCCTCTGAGGTCCCCGTCAGCTCTAAGTTGATGATCTACACCTTTTGAAGTCACTAAACTACTTTAAAAATCAGTGGTGAAATGTGAATAGTACATAAAAGGCAGAGAATGAACAGCATGCATTGGCTTCTAACCAACGATGCATATTGTGTGAGGGTGGCTCTGGAATAATAACAATAAATATAATAAAACAGGTAAATGTCAGGAAGTAATACTAAAGAAGGAGACTGTGGGAGATGCAATAAAATTGCTCTGTTCTTTCTCCAGGATACAGAAAAACAACCACAAAAATATGATTATTTTGAAAAATGTATAATTCCATTGGAATGGGTTCTCCCTCCATCCACATAGATTATAATACCACTACACCTCGGTAGGTGATCTTCATGATTCGCTATACCCCAAAACTTGGTTTACCTGTAGGCCAGCCTTCTAGTGAAACTGCTCTCTGAACTTAACCAGGATGGCAGCAATTGTCACAGCTTGTAAGCAAATTCCAGGAAACCCATGGGGTTGTGAACTGTACGAGGAATATATTTTTGACTTTGGACCAAGGGACGAATCAGACAAGGCCTTAGCTGAAACTCTTAAAGAAAGAACTCTGATTTAAACTAAAAGTTAGAATCAGGGAAAGGGGAAAAAAAGCAAAGAGCCAAATCATGAAGGATGTTCCTGTTGCTTTCCTAATTTAAGTATGGTTCATCATCTAAAATTCCCTCATGCTGCAGTAGATAGCGTATTCTGAAAAAACGAGTGAGCTGGTTGTGTTGGAGCAGACTGAGTGAAGGAGGAAATACCCCAGATATGACCTGGACGGGGAAACCTGAGGAATTGGGGGGTAACTCCTTAATAGACAACGGTAAAAAAAAGTTATCCAAATGATGACTAACAAGGACCTTCCTATTTGGGGGGCTCCATGAAAAATAATATTTTATCACTATTTAATATCTAAAAGAGATGAATATGTAGTAGAGCATAGGTAATTGAATTTCTCTCTGAAATTCCCTTTTGCCCTGACCCATGACTTCTTACCCTCATTATCCCACATTACCCTACTTATTTTCGCCTTCTCTCTGTCCTAAATATTGACTTCACTACTTTATGAAATTCATTAATAAAAGCACAAAGAAAACTTAAGTCTCTAGAACTGGAGTTTAAACTTTGATGGCAAAATTGTGAGGTAGATAAAGTTTGTCTCTTCACTGCTCCAAGCCTCTACTCCCTTCTCATCCATGATCACACATAGATTAAGAGCTAAAATGGATGAAGGACCAAGTTCTTTCCTCCCAGACACCAAGTATCTTTATGTACTCCCATCTTCTCCCCCTGTGAAAACTTGTGCTTGGATTCTTCTTCCAACTAAAGTGTATAAGGGCTATGTTAGAGATGAGAGAGGAGGAGAGAAATTGTATTTTTAATATATTTTTTATTTCATTAAATATTTCTCAATTACATGTAAAAAAATTTAACATTCATTTCTTACATTTTGAGTTCCAAATTCTCTCCCTCTCTCCCTCCCCTCCCTCACCCCTTGAGAAGGCAAGCAATATAATATTAAGTATGTGAAATCATGCAAGAGATAGCTCCATATGAGCCATGTTGCAAAAGAAAAACACACAATAAAACAAGAAAAATAAAGTTTAAAAATTATGCTTCAGTCAGCACTCAGAGCTTATTAGTTCTTTCTCTGGAGGTGGGTAGCACTTTTTATCCTGGATCCTTGGAATTATCATGGATACTTGTCTTGATCAGAGTAGCTAAGTCTTTCACAGTTGATCATCCAACAGTAATTTTATCTCGAGGTATTGAAATCTTAGGCTAAAAGAATTGAGCTCTTCTACTAATGAAAGTTGGGGCATCAGGTTTATACGAGGAATAAAGAAGCAGCATTTATATCCTCCCAATGATCCTAAAATCTCTGTTGTTTGTCTTTTGTTCTCAAAGAGGACCATGACATCAGAAAAGTGATATCATGACTTCCAAGTGAATTGGATTTAAGTGAGGAGGGCTGTGCAAAGTCACCAGCCTTACTTTCTCCTCCAGAGCCATCTGGGTCCAGTGGCAAGATATAGATCAAGACAACTGGAGATGGCCCAGTATGCAGTGGGATACCTGGGCCTTTTTAAGCTTAGGTCTTTAACAGCTCTCATTTTGCCTGAGGCATCACCCTTTCAGTTATTAATACCATTTAAGAAATGAGGCAAAAGAGAAAACAAGGCCAGAAGAAAACAAAAACACACCATTCAGCAGAAATCAGTGTGATTACCTCACCAGAGGACACGAGCAGCAGTACAATATGAAAGGTCTGAGTTGCTCTAGCCACAAAAGGCACTTTGCTTACACTGTGTGCCTCTACGTGTGTATTCCCTTACATGTTGTCTATGTATGTGTCCTCCACCATTAGTGGTTTGGGAACCTATAGGATAGTGTATCCCATTGTGCATGAGGAGATCTTATCCCTTTACATAGTCAAAAAAAAAATCAGTCTGGGAGGGGAAGACCAACTTGGCCAGTTCTAGTTGGGCAATGTAGCTCCTTCCTACCTTTCTTCTGTAAGAAATGGGAGGAGCAGTTTTGTTTCCACAGAGTTGAAAGTATTCCTCTTCCTCCCTCCTCCCCTCTCAGCTTTAGCAGAATGTAAGTCAGGTGACTGGTTAGAACTAGTTCTAATTAGAGGTCTGATCTAGCAGAAACCAGGCCGCAGGTTGGTCAGATGAAAGGTCAGAGGCTTGTACGCATGCTTCAACAAGCCATTTGAGGAGGGCATGACAGTAGGCAGTCAGGGGTTTGCATCTGGCCAATGAAGAGCCTGGGGGGAACGGGTTTCGAAGGGAGGGTCTATAAAAGGATTGGCATCCACCTGAGTCCTTTGTACTCTCCTGTACTCTGTTTAAGGAATGTACCCATTTATCCCACCAAATAAATGTAAAAATATAATTAAAGCGCCCCCAATCTCTACTGCTTGGGTGGCATCCTTTCTCATGAGAAAGCATAATAAATGCCTTTTCTGATTTCAGGCTCGGACCCCAAACTCTTTATTGTGTTGTTGCACACAGTTCCTTCCTTCCTTCCTTCATTCCTTCATTCCTTCCTTCCTTCCTTCCTCCCTCCTTCCCTCTCCTTCTGTCCACATACAGAAGCATACCCTTACCTGCAGGTGTTCTGCCCCTCAAAAAAATATAAATCTTTATCACTGAAACCTCACGAGATGTCTTGGAATTTACAAGCTAGATTTCTTTTAAGGACCATGCCTTAAATCCAAATCACTCAGGCTCTCACTGATTGGCCAACAATAGGTCCCAGCCCAAGCCTCACTTGGCTTGTTTGGGCTCTGATGGCTCAGAGTTTGTATAAATTGCAATTTTTTCTATTTTGGCCAGAAACCCTGAGGGTCTTCCTCTGTTCAGTTTGTTTTGTTTTGTTTTGTTTTTGAGGGGGTGGGGTTTGGATTTGTTTTTCTTTTGACTAGAAATCATAATCTTAACCTATGTGATCCTACTAACTTTTGCTACTTAAACAGCTTGGTATGGTGGCGTATGGACTTTAGCTATGGATTAGAAAGACTTCAGTCTTAGGAAAAGGCTTTCTAGTCATCCCACCCCAAGAAGGTGGTGGTATACAGCAGATGTTCCTGAAGAGGCTAATTCACTGGAATAAGAAAATGGTAGCATAGAACAGCTCAGCAATCACAAGACCAACAGTCTATATATCCAGTAGAGAAAACAAGACCAGAAGAAAACAAAAACACCATTCAGCAGAAAACAGTGAGATTACATGAGCAGCAGTGCAATATGAAGGATCTGAGTTGCTCTAGCCACAAAAGGCACTTTGCTTATACCATGTGCCTCTACACGTGTATTCCCTTACATGTTATCTATGTATGTGTCCTCCACCACTACTGGTTTGGGAATCCCATTGTGCATGAGGAGATCTTATCAGGAAAAGGGCCAAGGTAGAGGTTCAGAGTAGAAGAGAGGAGGAAAGTAGACAACAGGGGGCTACAGGTTTGCTGAAAGGAAAAAAAGACAATAGAAATCAAAACTAATTTTTAAAATGCCTGAAGTTTTTAATCAAGGGCCAGGAAGCAGCCTGAAAGTCAGAGAGCCAGAGGAGGCAGGTTTATGGCTCTCTATATAAACCTAACATCCCATCATCAGGGCCACAAGCAGGCCCCTAGATATCTAGCTGAAGTCAGTTCTCCCAAGAGCCAGGGTAAAAGGAGCCGTATAACCGGGAAAAAAGTGATGAGGGAGCATTGCTCTGAATGATTCCAATTATACAATGTATTCTCCAAAGTGACTTTGACAAGAATTCCATTTTTTTTTTGTAACGCTGACCTTTTGGTTCCCAACGTTTCCATCTCTCAGATGTATTTCAGCATTTTGTCACTTTGGCTTCTGTCCCACAGTCACCTTGGCTAATAGCTGGGGTCCCAGGACCAGAGGCTACAACTTCCATTGTGTACTTGTCTAAGGACTATGCCCTGTTACGGTTTACTGTAGAATGCCTGACAGCTACCTTCTACTGTCTCTAGTAAGTCATTCAATCTCTCTTGTTTTATTAAGGGTGACAAAGGGCATTTATAGTCTCCCAGCCAATGTCACAGTATGTGATTTGATCTAAGCTTACTCCCACATTATTTGCCCAGAGACTTACCAAAAGTGACATTTGATCACTTTTTGTTCCATCCCTCATGTCTGCCGAAGCTAACAACAACCATGTGGTTTCATTTTTTTCCCCTGTTTTTCCTTTCCCTGTGTTTTCAGGCTTTTCTCCTACTTTTCTGCATCTGTCAACACTAACCAGTTTAATTTTTCCACTAAGCACAAAAAGAAGGGGGCTTGTCCTAGCAATACAGAAGGGCTCTTGAAGCATCCTAATATACCCTATTATAAAGAGGACTTTCAATACACAGGGGATTTGCTACTGAGCCAGGTGCCTATAGCATGTTGTGCATGACTAGTTCATCAGGTGTGGAAATCCCAGCAAAGTTGGCCTTCTTTGTCCTGGCTCATACAAAACTGCTCCAAAGCACATCTCTAGGGAGAAAAATAAGCTTGGGCATTTATGGTCCACGGTGACATGTAGCAAATGTTTCAAAAAGGGTACTGGGAGGGGAAGGGAGAATCTGATAACAAAGACAAGTGAATATATAGATTGCATAGAGTAGAATTAAATGAATGTATAAATATACATTTATGTAGCACGTTAAGGTTTGCAAAGTGCATTAAGTATTTAATCTCTTCACAATAATCTTGTGAGGAAAGTGCTATCAATTATATCCATCTTACAGATGAGGAAATTGAGGCTGACAGAGGTTAAGCGACTTGTCAAAGAGCAAGATAGGAACTGCTCAGGTCTTTCTGACTCTAATTCCAAAATTCTATCCAATATGTCACTTAGCTGACTCTCTTACTACAATATCCTTAATTCTGCTCTCTCATATTTTGAGAAGGAACCTCAGATCCATGGGTTTGGAGTGTCAAAAATTCTTAATCCCGACTTGATGCTGTTACATGATACTCATGTACCAGTCAAAATATAGGAGAAAAAAACCACAATACAGAAGCATATAATAAGTACAAGGCTGCATCGAACATGAGAAGACTGTATGGCTTTTCATTCACCAAGTATTTGCTGAAGCATAGTCATACCCTATGGAATGCACTTCTAGGATTTCATGATTCTGTCAGCCCAGTCACTAATAGACAAAAGTTAGCCTTGGGTTCTTTACTTTGGAATATAACAGAAACCAGTTTGCCCAGTAAATCATCTTCCCTGTCATCAATAAAGAAGAGATAAATCATGTTCTGATTTTGCTCTAAATCCCCTAATTTCCTTGCTTCCTCTCCTGCTTCACCAAGAAATACCCTCTCAGCTTAACCATTGGTCTCCCCATGCAATTTATACCAATGTCAGGTTAACTGGTTTCAATAAAAAGCAGGATACTTTTTTTAAACTTCTATTTCAGTAATAACTCAAATATTTTTTATTTCTCTAAATTTAGCTGTACTGCTCCCCATTCCACCCCCAACTTCATCCCCATCCTTTGACTGCCATAATTCTTGTTCCCCTAATTCCTAAGATTGTGAGTCATTGCCAAAGCAAAAAAAACCCTTTTCCCCTGCTACCTTTCCTCACAATCTCATCCTCACTTAACTCAGAAACCTCCTCAGCCCTTATTCTCCTATATTCTCCCTCTTCCATTATACTCTGGAATGTCAGCTACATGGTTAACAAGTCATATGTCAGCCCAGATTTCTTCCTCTCATAATCTGTCTTTTAGTTTTCACAAAACTCTTTTAGAGGCAACTCATGCACACACACTTTCTAGTACTGGCTATTCCTTCTGTGCCCCAGCCTTACCTCTCCACTCCACCTTCCCCTCGCCCCCAACCTAGGCACATTTATACGTGGACCAGGAAAAAAGATAGTATTTTACCTTGCTCACCAAGTCTAGGCCCCTTCCCATTACTGTGATTTAGTGACCTTTCCCCCTTTGAAATTCACTCCAACCACATCTAGTTCCATCACCCTCTCCAGGTTTTTTGTTCCTATCACCTATCATTCCCAGGTCTTTCTAAGTGAATTCAGCATTTGACTCAAAGTCTTCACACCATCCCTTCTCCTTGTGTTTGGAGAATTCAGTATTTACGCTAAGGTCCCATCCAACTGTCAACCTCTCAATTCATCAACCTTCTCAAATTTCATGATCTCCATTTTTACTCTCCCTCAGTCACCCACAAGAATAGTCTACACCTTAGACCTCACCGTCGCCTACCCATTCTACTACCACAATCTGGAACTTGAAATTCTTGTCCTTGAACCCAATATCCTTCTATATCTCCCACTATTTCACTCCTAAAGCTTCTCTTCATCCATATCATGACCTCTTGTCTCTGAATCATTCCATTTTTCCCTAATCGAACACCCTTGTTCTAGTCCCAATTCAAAGTTTCACCAACCCCAAAATTACTTATATTTTTTATGTGTCCAATAATTTGAAATTCCTGTCCTTGAACCCAATATCCTTCTATATCTCCCACTATTTTACTCCTAAACCTTCTCTTCATCCATATCATGACCTCTTGTCTCTGAATCATTCCATTTCTCCCTAATCGAACACCCTTGTTCTAGTCCCAATTCAAAGTTTCACCAACCCCAAAATTACTTATATTTTTATGTGTCAAATAACTAAACATGGCTCTGCAAAACTATCATATTTTCTTCCTCCTACTCTGCACTTGATTTTTACTCTTTCATTTAGCTCCAGATTCCTTCCAGTTAAGCTAATATTTGGACAATGTATGTCGAACATGAGAGATAGCATGGTATAGTAAACAGAAAGCTGACCTCAGAGCCAGAAAGACCTGGATTCAGTCTCACCTTTAACATGTATTGACTTTGTGACCCTGGAGAAGTCACCTAATCCTTCACTACCACAGGCAACTTCCTAATACAAGTTGCAGAAAGGTACCTTCCTGCATGGGTAGAGAAATTTTCCTCATCTGAGAAATACCTATACCAATGAAATCACAAGTCCATTTCCTATCTCCTGCCCCTCTGTGAAGTAAACAAAAGACACTATTTTGAGGAAAGAGGAGCAAGTACTCATGTATAAAAGGTCTAAAACCAAAAGGTCACTCTGGAACCATTAGCTTACTTGGGAACATCAATCATTAGTTACCCAAGATATTTTCATATTACGATGTTTTTTTTTTCAGAAAATTAAATCCAGTTCAATACCTCTTCCACTGTTTTTATCATTTCCCTCATCACTGCAGTGGTATCAAATCGCATCAAGTGACTTCTTGGAGTTCCTTGGTGAGAGGGTAAAGTAATTTGAGAAATGTCAAAGTGTCCTAAATGGCTATGATTTTAATGAGAACAAAAACCACAGTAGATTATTAATAGGCTTTAGTGATCAAGAAACCCCTAAGCTAATGTTATTTATTCCTAAAATGAGCTGTTAGGGAGATGAGAGAAGCATAGGATCACCAAATGCCAGAGTCAAAAGAATTGTCAGAGGCCCCCTAATCAACCCATGCTTGAACAATAATATCTTCAACATACCCCAAAATTGGTCCTTTGGCCTTCATTTAACTTCTAGTAAGAAAAGGGGAACCCAACTATATTTTGAGGCAGCCTATCTCATTTGAAGATAGCTCTAATTGTTATAAAGTGTTTTTTTTTCCTTCACATTCAATTTTAATATGCCTCTTTGTCATTTCTACCCATCATTCCTAGTTATGTCCACTGGAGCCAAGCAGAATAAATATTATCCTTCTTCTTTAAAAATAATGATTAATTTATTTCGATAATTATTTGGTTCTCTGTCTCTCTCTCTCTCTGTCTCTCTCTCTCTGTCACCAGATTAAACATTAAAAAATAAAATATCATCCTGATAACAAATATGCCTAGTACAGCAAACAGTGGCCAAGTTCAATAATGTATGTCTCGTTGTGCATTTTAAGCCCATCACCTCTCTTGTTACTTTAAATGATCTTCATAGAAGAATGCAAGACCCTTCCCTATACTGAACATATTCCTGTGGATGCTCTCCAGCTTTTCAATGGCCTTACCAAAATGAAATGCCTAAGAGGGAACATATAACTCCAGCTGTGATCTAACCAGAGCAAAGTACAATGGGACTATCGCCTTCCTATTCTTAGATATCTTACTTGTCTTAATGTAACCTAAGTTCACATTAGAATTTGGGGCTGCCATATCTCATTAATAACTAATTTTGAACTTGTAGTCTACTAACAATCCAGGCTCCCCATCTTGGGAAGTTGATTTTTAATGAATACGTATCTTTATATTTGTTTCTAATAAATTTCATCTTATTAATTCAACTCTACCACCACTCAGTAACTACCCTTCCCACCTTTGTACCATCTATAAATCTGATAAGCATTCCATCTGTGCATTTAACTAAATCATTGGTAAATTGTTAAGCAGCAAAGGACCAAGCAAGACCTATTGGAGAGCTCCTTCTAGGGTCACATCAAACTACTAATGATTACTCTTTGGGTTCTGATCATTTAATGACTCCCAGATCCATCTAGTTGTATTATCACCTAACCCACATCTTTCTATCTTACAACCAAAGAATGGTATGAGAGACTTTGTAAGGTTCTCAATAACTACAGATCATTCTTCTACTATACCAGGCTGTGGCCCTATCAAAAATGTCATGACCTGTTCCTGCTGAAATGATTTATGATCACTACTTCCTTTTCTAGATTTGACCTATGGTTTTGTACCCCAGGCTCTGGCTTAGATGGTTTAGATTCAGTCTTGGAGCCAGTCCCCCAAATTCTTTTTGAGCTCATGTTACCTCCACCCAGATATGTCTCTAAGAAATCTCAGACTAAAGCTCAGATTTAGCTCATATGTTGGATGCCTGCTTCCATACGACCATGAGGCATTGGAATAGTACCTTGATAGGAAGAGTATAAAATGAACACCAAAAGAGGACCATAACTTTAGAAGTGAAAAGGACTTCAGAAGACATCTGATCCAACACCTTTTTTTGTATATGAGGAACTAAGGCCAGGAACCTTAAATGACTTGCGCTAAGTCACAAAAATTGTAAGAGACAATATTTGAACACAAGTCCACTGGCTCCAGATCAGTGTTCTTTCCAATGCACACTACTGCCTCTCTAAATCACTTGCCAACTGAGTTCTTTCAAAAGGTTTGAGTTTATATATTATCCCTTTTGCATTCTGAAAGTGCACTGCAGCTCTCAAAATCAGTTGGAAATCAAATGATCAAGTCAAGAAAAAGTTATAAATTATCAGAATATCATTCTATTTCTAATAAATTCTGAACCAGAAATCATCAACTAGTAAATGATCATAATCTTTGACAAACAGAGAAAAATTCTTCAGGAAGCTGCCATCTCAGCACTGCTGGTAAATACAGATGTTGATATTTTTTAAATGCCCCCTACACATACTCTCTGAAAGCAAATTTAGCTACAATGACATAGAGAAAAAGTTAAAAATACTGTAGGCACACCGAATAAGGAAGGTTCGAGAATAGACTTTATTTGTCACTGAATCAGAAGTCATTCATATCCACTGTTATTTCCTTAGGCTATGACACAGTACTGTGTAGGAATGGTGTGGGGGACAGGGGTAGGAATTTCTTAATGTCTAATATTTTTAGGCATCAATTTTTATACAAAGGTCATAAATCATCAGGCAAAAATTGACCCACCAAACAACTGTCTAAATACACAAAGACAACCTGACCATTCCTCAGAAGTGGACAGAACGACTCTGAAGGAAGAACAGAAGACAAGAAAATAAAAAGAAGCAAAGCATTCCTAAAGCAGATTTGTCATTTGGGCAGCTCCTACCCCACCCCACTTTAAGAGCATATGTCATCTGAGCCACATGTGCATGGATGAAGGGGTGAAAAGGAAAAGGTCACAGAAAAAGAGAAGATAAATATCTGAAGAGCCACAGAGCAGCAAAAGGACAAAAGCTTGGGTATACATTCTCCATACAACTAAACCTATGATTTCTGGTCATTGTTAAAGATACAAGCTAAGCAAAGCTCAGTCTACAAAAGCCAGTGTAGTATGATGGAAAGAAAACTGAGGTTAAATTTTGAAGAACTCATGTTCAAATCCCAGCTTTAACAATAGCAAACTATGTCATCCTTAGCAAGACAAAAAATGTCACTGAGCCTTGGTTTTCTCATTTTTAAAATGGGTGTGATATTATTTGTACTGCCTACTTCACAGGGCTGCTGTGAGGAGGCATGCATGAAAACACTGACAAGTAGGGATTTTCTCTCTATAGTCAAGGAAGGAAGAGAGCCGTGCCTCCTCTCCCTTCTCAAAACTCTCGGATTCCCCCACTACAGTCACCACAGTCAATAGATTATTCAATACCTCCCCTCGTGCGCTCTCTAAAAAGAAGGGTGTGGCTGCATTGGTTACTGTTTTATTTATAATGCTGCCCATTCTCCAGGATGGACAGACCCAACTATATGTCACCTGACTAGAGATCACCATAGAGATGTCGGCCAAGCAGACAAATACTTAACACAGCCTGATCTGAATGGTCCAAAAGAGAGCTTCCTGCTTCAATATATTTTTCTGACTGCCAGTTATGTCACAGGCTATCTACCATCAAGATTTATTCTCTGAGTCTCAAAAGATCATAAAATCATAGAGTATGAAATCAATAAAAAAAACTTAGAGGCCATTTAGTCCAATGTATTTACTTTACACTTTTGGAAACTAAGGCATATTGGAGAAGGGCAACATGTCAAGCAGCTAACATAGCTTGGCATCCTAAAAGAGAATAGAAGACCTGGGCTTTAGACCCAGCTCTGCCTCATAAGAGTCATGTGAACTTTGAAAAAATGAGGGAATTAGATAAGCCCGTTTCTTAGATCTCTTCTAGGAAGTATTTATGTAGTAAGTATGGTAAGTACTTGTCATGAGAGAAATAGGAGAACCAAATAAACTTCAGAACTTGGACATTCTGCATGGTATCAGCCCTGTACCTGTCCTTAACAGATACGCCTTTCATCCTAGGATGGGAGTTAAAGAATATATTATGTCACTAGGGTCTGCCCAATACAACCCCATCCTCAGAACATGTTCAGTGTGCCTTGCTTGATGCCCACCCTCTTGGAAGAGGTTAGGAAATGATCTATAATGATGTATAATGGAAGAGGCCTGCTTCCAGGCACAAGGATGTGAAGGTATTCTCAGTGTTTCTGGTCCTCTTACCTGCAAAGAAGAGCATTTTGATTGACTGCTGGACTGAGTCAAAGGGTACTCACCAGCCAGGGAGTTTTCTCTTTCCTGCCTGGCTGACTTTGACTGAGAACATGCAATAAGCTTCTAAAGGGGGAAAGACCTTGGGTCCTCCCCACCTGCAGCCGACAGATAGTCAGTGAACACAGGACTCTGTTCTTTGCCTCTTTGCATTTGTCCTCTCCTGATTTTAAATGAAGGAGTTTTGGAGAAGACTACAAACTTTTGAACTTTGAAAGGTCAGAAGAGAAAAAAACAAAATTACACAGAATGGGCCCAATCCCTGCTGTAATGCTACATGTCCCATTTCCCTCTCTTCTAATTGATGAAGCATATAAAATAAGCTAAACCGGGTGCCTTTGTCTCTCTTCTGCCCACTGTTATATCACAACAAAATTGCCGAGTGAATATTTCTTCCCATGCCCCACCAAACTGATTTACAATATGACTGTTTAGCCCCCTCTGCGTAACGTGGGATTGCTGCACATGCTCCCGTCAGAAACAACAGGAATTATTCAGATAGCTGCTAACTAAACAAGTTGCAATGGTAATATGTAAGTAGAGCTCATTCTCCGCAAGAACACAAAATGCTAAACAGCAGAAATCAACTTTAATTAGTCTTAGCCCCTCTTCTGAGGTCAGTGGGGAGAACACCAAGTTTTCTTCATTTAAAAAATGATGTTCAGAGAGAAATGATGATCACTACTCCCACCACCACCTCTACCCCTGCCCTGCCAAATTCTGAATGGGCAACTAAGACTCAGGCAGCTTCCATCTAAAACTCTTGCAGTGTAAAAGCAGCCTGCAGAAGAGCCTACTTACCAATTAGTGAGGCATTTGCTTGGAGTTCTTCTCCTACTACTGGAAATGAGTTTGTATTGATCTAACCTAGACCAAGGGAACACAATTCTATGAGTGTCTGTCACCCTTAACAATGCAGTCTGGGTCGAAGGCAGAATTTGCATTCTCCACTAGAAGTTAATGGCATAGCTCCTCTCTTTAAAAAATTATACTGGCATTCTCTACCTGATCCTGTAAGAGGGCTATTCCTCTAATAAGACATTTGGGGATACAGCTGACCTTTTTCCTCTTCCTGGTCCATAACTTGAGATCTTTTGGGAAGTGGACAATTGGATACCCAATAGACATCCTCAGTGAATAAGCAATTCTGTTTTCCTGTCCATAAGAGCAGCTAGGAGGTGAAGTGGATAGAGCACTGGTCCCGGAGTCAAGAGGACCTGAATGCAAATCTGGCCTCAGACACTTACTAGCTGTGTGACTCTGGGCAAGTCACTTAACCCTGTTTGCCTCAGTTCCTCCTCTGTGAAATGAGCCAGAGAAGGAAATGGCAAACCACTCCAGTATCTTTGCCAAGCGAACCTCAAATGGGGTCACAGAGAGTGGGACATGACTGAAACAAGTCAACAACTACAAAATCCACAAGAGAGAATGACAGACATGCAAATCCTAAAACAGAAAAGAAAAATCCATTGAGTATAAACTTCTTATCACTAATATTAAAGACACTAACATATGTGATCCTACAAGTAGATAAAAATCTATTGAGGATAAACTTCTTACCAGTAATATTAAAGATAACAACATATGTATTCCTGAAAGTAGATGACCAATCTATACCTGTCCAGTACTTTCTTAGCATTTAAAGCTCTTCACAACCTAGTCCCTACTATCTTGCCAGGTTTTTTTGCACATTAATCCTCTCCATATACTTTACCATCCAGTCATAACAACCTCCATGTTAATCCTCACACACGCTATCTCCCATCTCTGTGCTTTTGTATTTGCTGTCCTCTGCCCCTGAAATGCTTTCTCTCTTCAACTTAAAACCTCAGAATCCCTGGTTTACTTTAAAACTCAATTCAAGCATCATCTTCTATAGGAGGGTTTTCCTGTCCCACCTCACCCCCACACTGGCTAAGGTTACTTTGTGTGTATCTTATATATGGCAATCCAGGTAAATAGATTCTTCTTGTTAGAATGCAACCTCCTTGAGGCCAGGGACTATTTGGTGTTTTCTTTGTTTATTTCTCACCGGCCTGACACATCATAAGTATTTAATAAATGCCTGACAATTGATTGAGGATAGCATTCTTAACAGGAACCCTAAAGACACCAACACACAAGCATTACTGCAAATATGATATTTTTAGATTACCAAATTCT
The DNA here is from genome assembly GCF_011100635.1 of Trichosurus vulpecula. Taxonomy (NCBI): domain Eukaryota; kingdom Metazoa; phylum Chordata; class Mammalia; order Diprotodontia; family Phalangeridae; genus Trichosurus; species Trichosurus vulpecula. The sequence goes on along the minus strand of NC_050580.1, from coordinate 164,240,003 downwards.
ACCTGTTCTAGGCCCATCCAAGTCTCACATGCAGTCACCAGAGATGAGCCAGAGGGCTGGAAAAACAAAGCTGCTGCCTATTACTCTGCCTGCCAGGAAGAATACGACCAAGAGAAAAAAGCTCTCACAAGACTCTTACATCTTTAAATCCTGTTACCTCCTATCTAGTCGGGTTTTACACATTTAACCTTCCTTCTTGCTAGATCTCATTCCTTAGCTCACCCCAAGGGGCTGAGAGCAACGTCTTTCCCCCGTCTCTCTAACATTTAATCTCTCCCTATCAAATGGTTTCTTCCCTGCTGTCTACAAATAGGCCCCCATGCCTGTCCCATTCTTTAAAAAACCCTCAGCAAGTCCAATCATCCTTCCAAGGTATCCTTTTGTCTTTCCCCTCAATTTCATATCCTAACTTCTAGAAAAAACTAACTTCTTAACACTTTGCAATCTAGTTTTGGACTCATCGTTTAACTGAAATTGCTCATTACCAATAATCTCTTAATTGTCAAATAAATGGGCTCTTCTAAATCCTGAGCCTGTAGCACTTGATACTAGTGACCAATCTTCTCCTCCTCCTACATAGTCCATCTATTCTGGGTTTTCATGGTCCTTCTTCTACCTGACTGCATTTTCAATCTCCTTTACTGGATCACAGCCATATCACATCCTAATCGTGGATACACCCCCAAGGCTATGCCCTGAGCTCCCTAGTTTTCTTTAAATGTATGCTCTCACTTGGTGACCTCATCTATTCTCATAGGCTTAATAATTATTGGCATACACATATATACATGTATACACTATTATATATACCCATACATATATATACATATATGTGCATATATGTATATATGTATGTACATATATATGTGTGTGTATACACATATGTGTCCAGTACCAGTCTCGCTCCTGAACTCCAGGCCATTATCATTTATTGCTTATTATTATTATAAGTAATATCTAACATATATAATGTCATATGTAAATATATTATTATAATTTTATAACCATTTATTGCATTTATTATTTGCAAAGCACAAAGATAAGTGTTGGAGATACAAAGAAGAGCTAAAACACAGTCCCTGCCCTTCTAATGGGGGGGGGAGACAACATGCAAACAGCTATGTATATTTCAGATACATACAGTATAAGTGGGAGGTATCTCAAAGAGAAGCTACTGGGGGTGAGGGAGTACAAAGAATGGCAATCAGGAAAGATTTTTGCAGGTCAGATGTGAACTGAGTCTTGAAGGAAGCCAGGGAAACCAGGAGCTGTAGGTGATATGGTTTAACGAATCAGGAATAGAGGATATTGAAAAGAAAAGGCACAAAGTTGCAAGATAGAAAATCCAATGTGAGAAACAGCAAGGAGAGTCGTATATCATGTGGAGGGGAGTAAAATAGAAGACTGGAAAGATAGGCAGAGTCCTGGTTGTAAAGAGCTTTGAAAGCTAAACAGAGAATTTTATATTTGATCCTGGAGGGAGTATGGTGTCACTGAAATTTACTGAGAAGGGCAGTGGAGGTGACATGATCAGATCTACACTTTAGGAGTATTGGCAGCTGTGTGGAGGATGGAGTAGAGCAGGAAGACCCTTGAGACAGGGAGACCAACCAGAGAATTGTTTTAGTGGTTCAGGTGTGAGGTGTTAAGGGCCTGCACAAGGGTGACAATTATGTGAATGAACAGAAGGAGACATAAATGAGAGATGCTATGAAGTTGGACATGGCAAGACTTGATGACAGATTGAGAATGCACAACGAGTGTGTGTGAGGAATCAAGGAGGACACAGAGGTTTCAGGCATGGGAGACTGGGAGGAAGATAGTTCCTATAACAGTAATAGGGAGTTCAGGAGAAGAGAGAGTTGAGAGGGAGGTAAGTGGAGAAAAAGTTCTGTTTCGGACATGATGATTTTGAGATGACAATGGGACATCCAATTTGAGATGTCCAATAGGCAGTTAGTGATGAGAGATTGGAGGTCAGGAGAGAGGTTAGGACAGGATAAATACATCTTAGAATCATCTACATAGAGATAATAATTGAATCCATAAGAACTTATGAGATCACCAAGTACAGCAGGAAAAGAGAGTCAAGGACAGAGCCTTGAGGGACACTCATGGTTAGTGGGCATGGCCTGGAGACTGAAGATCGGTCAGACAGGTTGTAGGAGAACCAAGAGAGAGCACGGAAAAGCTGGATAAAGTTGACACAAACCTTGAGAAGAGGGTAATAGATAAGATCAAAAACTGAAGAGAGGCTAAACATCGTGCCTGCACCTAGTAAGTGCTTAATAAACATTAATTGATTGGTTGATTAAACTGAAAGTCTCACAGACATATCAAATTCAATATTTCCAAAACAGAATTGATTATATTCCTCCCCCCCCCCCAGCCCCACTGCCCCAAAAAATTCTCTTCCTTAACTTCCGTATTTCTCTCAAGGGCACCATATCCTTTCAATCTTCCAGGTTTGCAACCCTGGCATCATCCTCAACTCTTTACTCTCCCTCCTCCTACATCTACAATTAGTTTCTATGTTTTGTTGTTTCTACCTTCACAAGTATCTCTCGTGTCTGTCTTCTGCCCACTATTTACATAGTCATCGATTTAGTTAAGGTTCTTTTCACCTCCTGCCTGAAATTTTGCAGTACCTTCCTAATTGGACTCTTGCTTCATGTGTCTATTCACTCCAATTTGTCTACCTCGTAGTTGTCAAAGTGAGTCTTCCTTAAGCACAAGTCTGGCCAAGTCCCTCCCTCACTCAATAACATCCAATAGCTCCCAATTACCTCTAGGTTAAATATAAACTGTATTTGACTATGATCTTCACAAGCTAGCTCCAATATATCTTTCCAGTCTTATTATACATTACTCACTTTTCCACATTGGACAGTACAAAGTGACCATTTTGCTTTTCCTCACACTCTATCTCATTTTTCAGTGTCTTCACTGGTCATTCTCCATAACTGAGGGGGATGGGACTAAGGGACTGAGGGACTACTTTCTCATTTCCACCTCTTAGAATACCTTATTTCCTTCAAAACTTAACTCAAGTACCACCTTCTGCATCATCCCTCCCAATCCTCCCAGCTGTTAATATCCTCCTCTCAAAACCTTGCATTTATTCTCTATATGTTTATATATACAAATGTTGTCTCCATAATGGAATGTAATCTCCTTGAGAGCCAGCAGAAGTATCCCCTACTGGTACAAGAAAGTTTTGAATCAAGGAAATCCAACCCTAATAGTTCCCTCAAGGCAGTCACATGACTCATCACTACCATTCTCCCAAGACCTTTTGTTCTGAAAGGATGTGTGACAGAAGATAGAGTTATTATATACAATCTAATCCAGGTAGCTGGACAGTACTGTTTTGATGGCTTAGTATAAAGATAACTGTCCTACACAAAGATCAAAACTATAACCTTAGATTCATTTGTACAGCTCTCTCTCATCAACCAAACAGACACAGCCCCATTCTTGGTTTCCAGGAGGTGAAAGAATACTTTCTGGAACAAACAGAAAACTACCTGTTGGTCAGTTAGACTAAGCCTTCGTTTAATTTCATCTCAAGTGTTATATACCTTCATAACATCTACAGGTAGGGAGGCAAAGAGATAAGGACTCTGCTTCTTCCCTCTTGACACGAGTGGCTCCATCTTTAAACTTCATTTCAGGATGCATCAGGAAGTAGGTGCATTCTTTCTCTTGTATTTTGAATTTCTTCTACCCTAGTTTTTTTGCAACACTGACTCACAGTGATACTCCATGTTGAGCCCCCAAGACCAGTAAAAATAGCAAGTGCCCTTCCCCCTCCTTGAGCACAACAAACTCCCCTTCCCAAAGTCAACTCAAACAGCTCATAATCTAGACTTTTTCCCCTCATGACCCCTTCAGCATTTAAACAGTTTAAGAGTGCTAGATCACTGCCTCTTTTGCCTTCTTGAAACTCTCTTCATATAACTATATATATATAAACACACATGCATATGTATCTATATATACATATACATATATATATATATATATGGAATTTTATGTATCACTCTATACATTCTCATTAAGACAGAGGAGAGAATCTACTTGAATGACATAGAATTGCTGCCATTCAACCAACCTCTCCAAGCTATGGCTTATAATAACAATAGAGCTTTTTAACTGGTTTTTGGCCAAATGTTAAAGATAAGGTCTTTTTACCAAGGCAGTTTTATGATGAACTAACTGGAAGTCCAAAACAAGGAATGCATGCAAAAACCACTTCTTTGGGGCCCTACTCAAGGTAATAAGATACTTTTCAAGTCACTTTTGGGGGCTTTGAAGGGGACCCCATATACGCTTCCAAGACATCTGGATTTCTTTTCATCCCCCTAAAAGATGAATCAAGATTTTGTATTTATTTTTTGGCTTATTCTCTTTCTGGCTGAACCAGTTGATGATGCAGTTGTTTTGAGTCTGGCTAACTCCTTGAAAAAGAGTCTTGATTTGTTTTGTTCTGTGCCAGCAAAATTTTGGAGTAGGATCCTTTAAGAGAGAATCTGCCTAATTACCTCCACTGAAATGCTGTGGGAGTTTCTTCTCCAGCCTGTTTAATCACCTCTGCTGAAGGGAGTTTAATCTGTATTATCTGTATTTGTCTGGCCATGAGAAGGGAGGGGGGTGTGGGGAAGCGGGGGTGGGGGTGGGTGGGTGTGTAAGGCCTAGTTCTTGACTGGAGGCTTTTCAGGTAACCTGTCTGCCTTCTCCAAATCCTTCTAATGTAATTTCTTGGGTCAGAAATTTTTACTCCAGACAAAGCAGAATCCTCACAGTCTAGCTCTTGAAATGTGGCTATGGTTTTCAAGGCCCTTAGTAACTCTTCCTGTCTTCCCATGTATCCAAAGCCGGGTAGGTTTAATTATGTAAGCTCTAGTAAGGTAACTCCATGTATGTGGATAGAAACCCTAATTAAAGGTGTCTTTAAAATTAAAGATTAACTTGAAAGATGAAAGGAAATTTGACTACTCCTTCAAATTATGCACAAGCCTTTTTCCTCCCCTAAAACTACAGAAGAAATAGAGGAAGTTAAAAGTTAGGGGACGAACAGAGAAATTCTTTAATTGGCGCACAATCTTCCAAAGAAGATGAGGGAAAATTAGCTAGATTTTGACCATAGAATCTTGTTATCTCTTTCTGTCATTTGTTTTGAAAGTGTGAATAGTAGTAAAAAAAAAATGTTTGTTTCTGTAAGCTTTAGAAGGAATGACAACATTTCAGCCTTTTAAAATACAGTATTTTAGTTCAAGCTGAAAGAGTAGAATATGTATTTTACTCTTTTCATTCTGAATTTGATCACTCGGAAGTAAAAGAAGATATAATGTCTAATTAGCAAAGAGAAAGAGAAAGGCTTCTCTCTCTCTCTCTCTCCCTCTCTCTCTCTCTCTCTCTCTCTCAGAATTGTACAGGGAATCTGTCCTCTACCTGGACTCTACTCTGGATATCCTCTATCATGGTGAAAAATGCCTTTGGTGAGCACACATCTCCCTGTTTTGTGCCTTGCCTGATGTTTATTAGAAGAAGTTCATTTACATTATTTCTATCACTATATCTTCCAAGGAATAACAAATGATCTTAATTAATAGATGAGATCTTGCCATAAAAGAGCCCATAAAAAACATTTCATTTTGTTCTGAGTCCAATGGTTTTTTTTTTTTTTGGTTTTTTTGTTTTGTTTTGTTTTTGTAATAAACAAACAAGCACAATGGGATTCTTACCATCTCTATCACTTTCAGTTAATGCTATGATGGTAAATACATGGCCCAGTTGAATAAGTTTGCTTTTCCCCTACTAATTAGCTCACTGAGGGTGCCTTCAATTCAAATAAGATGCCTCAAAAATATTTTGTATAAATGAGAGTAGGTATGTAAGTCCATTGTTTTCTCAGAAACCTTTTTTCAGTCTTAATAATGCCCAAGGTTTTAGAGGGTTTTTTCTCTATGCCTTTGGGTATCTTTTACTAGCTATATTCTACTGGTATCATTAAAATCAAAATTAAAAAAGTTGAATATTTGTCCACTCTTTTCTGACCATCAATAACCACAGATAAAGAAATTTGACAGTTCCTGAAACCCTGTACTATTCTATATTATAAACACAATTTTAGATATCTACTGTGTTTCCCCAAAATAAGGTAGATATTTTTACTGGTCAGAGTAGAATTGTAGAGTATAAATAAAACCTATGATGAGCATAGCTTTGTAGCTGAACTAATTCTCATTTCATTAAAGAAATTTACTAGTTTATCTTTGAGTTAAAACTCCTCTAATCTGATCATAATATAGCTTCTGAAAGTGGTGCTTTTTTTAAAGTAAGAATGGAATATGCCTGGACCAAAAAGTCTGGAATGTTATAATTTGAAATATTTAGGTTGTCATTCCAAATTGACAAGCAGCCACAAGATACAAATCAGCCTGATTGTATAATAGGGAAAATTGAATGAATGGGAGATTTAAGACATAAAAACCATGATAAGCCTCATGAGGTAACTGTCAACTGAAAATTTAGCCTTCTCAGACAATATTTATATAAGGTACCCTAAAGGTGTTAATGCATTAATATCTGTTATTAACATTATGTTTGTTCTCTATTATTTAAAGTGATAGTCCACAGAGAATTTTCAGGGTCCTGGTTTAGGCAAAATATAGCACCCTTTCACTTAAGAAACAATTTTTCTTAATTGATTTTGTGCATTTAAAAACAGCAGAGACCTTGAGCTCTCCACTGGGAAAGTTTATAAAGCAGTTTCTCTGAGACAGAAAAAAAAATTGCTGGTATAGAAATGCTTGCAAAAATATATTTTAATGAATTTTAACCTGTTAAAACAGACTATGAGAATTAGAATATGAATTTAAAATTCCAGATTAATATATCGTATCATAAAAAGATACGTGGATTTTTTACACTTTAGTATATTTAAATATGAACTTTCTGAACAATTTCGCTCTACATAGAGAAATTAACTGAATCTTTTTCCTTACCACCAAAAGAGGGGAAATTATTAGTTATTTAGAGAATACTTCAGAAACAAGGGACAAGAAATGGTAATATTTAGAATGTAACTGAACTGTGAAAGGGTTGCTTATATACAATATAAATGATTTATTTAGTGAACTGTCACTGTTTATTTCTGTGCTAGATTTTATTACCCTGATTATTTAGAGTTTGAAATTTTTGAATTGAATTGTAAAGTGTAAAATGTATTGAACTTAAATTAGCATATCGCTGGGCTAACAAAACGTGAAGTCAATCTTTCTCAACATAGGAAGAGATTTGTGATAAAGAAAATGTTCCTTGTGATTAAGTACAATCTACATGTCTGGAAAATTCATAGTCATGGCAACTTGTGCTTGTAGGATGGTTTTCCCAGCTGGAATTCTTCTCTGCCTCTGATGTTGCTGCTCAGTGTTCCCCTTGTAAAACTGCTGATGCCATCTGTCTCATCCAGTAATGCTAAACTATAGGTTCTTGCTCAGGGCTGCTGAGCAGAAAATTCTCCCTGCTACTTAGGTATATTCTGGTCCTCCATGGCTGGACTACTCCCTATAGAACTTCTGCGGCCCCATGTTTCTACCTGCTGATCTGCTAAATGGCTGCTATGTGATTTTTTTTGTGTGTTTTCATAGAAAAGGTATTTTCAGCTCTTTTAGCACGTAGCCTCAGAATCATCTTGGTCTTTTGTGATTTAAACCACAGACACAGCTAGCTATAGCCAACAGAAGCTCTCGGGCTTAGGTTAGACCTGTCTTTTGAACTCCTTTAGTTGTATTGCCAATCAGCAAATTCAATCATATACTTGACAAAGATAGGGAACATTCCTTTCAATTTCTTTCTATTTTCATTATTCTTTTTTGTGCTCTATGGAAATCATCTCCCTAGAAGCTTTGGTTTAGCAAGACTGGAGGGTCAAGACTCAAATAGGAATATGTTATCCTGCATTCCATATAGAATGAAAATTACTGCTCTATGGACACATTCAATAAATTTTTGTTGGTTGATTGACCAAAAAAAATCTTAAAAACACTCTATTAGAAAAACATCCTGATCTTCAAAAACAGTATGTCTGTGCCTTATAGATAGACAAGTGAGAGAAATAGGCTAGATCTAAGACCCTCCTAGGTCTAACATGTTAAATCTATCCAAAAAAAAAAGAGAGAGAGAGAATCAAGTCTTCTCTGTTTTTCCTCTTCAGCCCCCTTCCACCCAGAGGGCAGTTAAATTACCTGTAGGACACCCTTAAGGGGCTATCTCAAAATAGTGTTCTAATGAAATTAATGAGGAATCAGAAGTGGCATGTGAACAGCAGTGAGGGACAGCATTTTGAAGTGAAACAGTACTTCATGATCTTCTAGTCCAATACCCTCACCTTAACACTAAGCAAACTAATACTTACAAAGATTGAGTGCTTTAACCAAAGTCATCCATAGTTGACAGAATTGACAATTATGAGAAAAATGATTATCAAATAGCCAAGTACTGGGAAGACCCAGGATTTTTTTCCCTTCCTAGATTCTCATTCTTTACTAGGCAAAGCCAGCACTTGAAGGACATTGTTGATGAATGAGAGGTGCCCCAAATCACTGTGGAAGATGCCTTTGATCCTGGCTGGGAATTGTTGCCCTACCCACCTAGAGAACATTACAAAGAATTTAAAGTAAGCCAAATTCTGGTCTGTTGTATTCTACTCAGCCAGGTCAGAGCCGAGGTGGAGCCCCTTTTGTCTAGATTGCCCAAGGCAGGGGTAGTCTGGATAAGAAATAAGTCTCTTTGTCCAAGACTGAGTGATTAGAGTCTCATCCTCCAGCCCCTCACTAGAATAAACCCACCCCTCATTATAATATTCCTTTTCTCATTAAGAGTTAACCAATCAAAAAAATACTTAACCTATCAGAATTGATTGCCACCCTCAGGAACACCCACTCTTCTAAGGCCATATAAGTTTTGAGTGAGTTCCATGAGGGATCTTTGGTGTTCTAGAGTGTCATTGACCCCTTTTATTAATTATTTGCTAGCAATAATTAATTACTGTAATGGTAATCAGGGAAGGATTTTTTGCTGTTCTTCTCTTAAGTGCCTTTAATGAGTCTGGCCTTTGTTTGAATGGGGCAGGTAAAGTGGGATCTTTTGTCTTGGAATGCTTCTCAGCAATGGGGCCTTTGAGTCATTGACTTGTATGTGATGTGGCACTTTCCCACACCCTGGTTTCCCACAGGAATGCTAAATTTACCCTCAGGGTCCTGAAGAGGGTATGTGTACTAGAAGGTTAGCATTTGACTTTTTGGGGTACACTCATTGAAAGAATGTGGGTGATGAGACTCTGGGCTAGCCTTGAAATAGCCCTGCCCCCGCCTTTGTAACCCAGATGTTGGTGCTTCTCTGGTAACTATGAACTGTGATTTGAATCAGACAAGGTCTATCTGTTGATGTTTGTAATTTCTGTTGGTATTTGCCCTGAAGTCCAGAGGGCTGATATTTTCCCCCTGAACTAAATGAATGATATCTGTATGTTTGATTAAACTGAGATTGTTAACCCCTTAAAGTTGCTTTCCTTAGAAAAACAGATCAAAGAACCTGGGTTGGCAGCCCTTCTGTATGCTCTTAGTCTTGGTCTTACACAGCCACAGTTGTTACAATTACCCAGAAACTATTTCTCTTGAACTTCTTGTACATCACGGTTATCAAAGCTCAAAGTTGAACAGTACCTCAAGCATCGTAAAGTTCAACCTGTAGCTGAAAATGAAGACTCTATTTGACAACCCCAACCAGTCGACACATACAGTCTCTTTGAAAAAACAAAACCTTCCAGTGAAGAAGAGGCCACTACCTTTCAAGACATGCCATTCCATTTGGGAGTGACTCTGTTATTAGGAAGGGTTTTTTTTCCTTACATCAAGCCTAAATCTGTTTTTTGACAGCTTCTGCTGACTGTTTCTAGTCTGACCTCTGGGCCCAAGAAAAGTAAAATCTTGTTTCTCTCCTATAATAAGATTTACACCAAAGTCCTCTAATTCAAAATCCAGTGTTCTTTCCCGTATACCATGCTGTTCACTACACAATGCACCCCATAGCTCTCCATTTAAAAAACCCTTAACAAAGGTGCAACATACAAAGCTTGTAAGTATGGGTTATCAAGGGAGAAGGAAAATATGGACATGGAAAAGCCATTTTTCCTTTTGTATTGAGGAAACTATAGTATTCTAAGATCAAGAGGCCAGCTGAGCTCACTATGTAATTTTATATAAGTGGGAAATGAAGCCAGATGATCAAAGAAAGCTTCTGTTTGTGTTGTGGTAAGAAGGGATTAGAGTTGTGTAATATATTAATTGGTCATCATTGCTTTAATTCATTAAAGTACAATGAGAGGAAATTTAATGTGCTTTAACTCAAAGTTCAATATCAATACTATGACCCACATAACAAGACTATTTGCAAAATTACCTCACCTAGAGCATATTTCATTATTGATTTGTCCATTTGTCTTACATTATTTACAAGTAATTGGTTATTTTCCTGCCTGCCACATTAAGACTTAAATATTAAATTAGTAAGTAGCACAGGAGCTTTTACAAAGAGATATTTAATTCAAAAGGCATTATCACAAATAGACAAAGATACTCCCAACAAATGGGAAGTATAATCCCCTCCACACTTGCAAGATCTCAGTCTCTGAGGAGGGGAAGAGGATTAAGTTCAGAGTTTAGCTTGATTCCCAGAGAGCACAGTCCCAGTTCCAAGTCCAAAACCCATTTTGCGCACAGGTCCCAAGTGCCCTGGCTTTTTGGGGCTTCTATGCCAGCTTGTCTGACTATACTATCACCACTTCCTCCCCTGACATGGCACAAAATCTTGAGTCACTAATAGATCCCACCCTGATTCTTTCACTGACATAGAGATGACTTTTGGTTCTGAAAAGCTATGCCAAGAGAGAATAGAATAGAGGATGCCATCTTTGATCCTTTGGCATTATGGAAGGTCGCTGTATTAACCAGTTTTTACAGCTTTAAAAGTTGCTTGTTTTTACAATGTTATTATCATATAAATCATTCTTCTCATCCTATTCATCCCATTCATCAGTTTATAACATTTCTCAACACTGTTCATTTTTATAATACTGATGTTATAGCATAAATTATTCTGGTTCGACTCACTTACCTCTGCATCAGTTCATACAAGTCTTTCCACATCTCTTTAAAAATTGTCTCTACTTCTTATAAAACAATAATTTTCTATTACATTCATATACTACAGTTTGTTCAGTCATTCCCAAATTAATGAGCATTACTCGTTCCTTGTTTTTTGCTACTTCAAAAAGAACAGCTATAAATATTTCTGTACACACAGGACCATTTCCTTTCTCTTTGATCTCTTTTGAGTATAGGCCTAGCGATGGTATAGGTGGAACAAATGGAATTTATTATTTAGTAACTTTTTGTGTATAATTCCAAATTATTTCCAAACTGTCTCATTCACGGACCCATCAGGGGGTCAATGTGTCTGTTTTTCCACAGGCCTTCCACCATTTGTTATTCTCTTTTTCCATCATCTTTGTTAATCTGATAGGTATGAAGTTGAACCCCAAAATAACTTTAATTTTTATTTCTTTAGTTGTTAGTTATTTGAAGCATTTATTTAATACGTTATAGTTAGCCTAGGTCTCTTCTCTTGAGAACTTCCTGTTCATGTCCTTAGACCAGTAATGTTAAACCCAAATAGAAACATGGGCCACTAATTTGTACATGAGGATCCCCACAGGCTACATATTAACTTAGTTTTTAAATATAATATTATCTATGTTTTATTAGGATGGTTTTTTGTTGTTAAACATTTCTGAAGTACATTTTAATCTAAGTCAGGTCACATTCAGCAGCGTTGTGGTCCAAAGGCTATGCATTTAACAACTTTGTCTTAGATTATTATCAATAAGAGAAGGAATCTTATAAATTTGAATCAGTTCTTTATATATCTTGGAAATGACACTTTTATCAGACGAATGTGCTACAAAGATTATTGTCCTTAGTTAATTAATTCTCTTTTAATTTTACCTTTTTGGATTTGTTTGTTCAGAAACATTTTAGTTTTACACAAAGTATCTTTTGTAATCTTCTCTATCACTTTAGTCATGAATTTTAAGCCATAGATTTGATAGATAATTGATAAATAATTTGATAGATCATTTTTACCATTTATCTCTAATTTGTTTTTTGATGTCATCTTTTATACCTAAGTCACATATCCATTTAGAGTTTATCTTAGTAAAAGGTATACAGGGTTGGTCTAAATCTAATTTATTCCATACTGACATTCAATATTCCCATTACTTTTTACTAAATAGTGGGTAGATGGGGAAGGGTAATTTTTATTAGTAGTTTATTTTATCAAACTCTAGGCTACTACATTCAGGATATACACTTATCAGATTGGCAAATGTTGCAAGGCTAGGAAGGATGGCTACTCACAGTATGACAGAGTCAGGGTCCAAAATGTGCCTGACACAGGAAGGCATTTGGCTTAACTGAAAGAGATGAAATTTAGTACAGATAAATACAAAGTTGTACAATCAAGTTCAAAAATCAACTTTACAAATGCTAGAATGGGGAAGCATGATTAAATAGCAATATGTCTGAAAAATATCTAGGGGTTTTAGTGAATAATAAGCTTATTAGGATGTGACATGGCAGCCAAAAAAAAGCTAAGGTGAATTTGTGGGACATCAATAGAGCCATAGCTTCCAGAAATAAGTTGTTAGAAGAGTCCTGATGTTCCCTGACCTGGCTGAATTGCTTCTGAAGCACATGATCAAGTCTGGGCACCATATTTGAGGAAGGACATTGATTAGCTGGAGAGTATCCAGAGAAGAGCAATCACAATGATGAAGGGCTTTGGGTTCGTGCCATGGGAGCATCTGTTGAAGGAACTAGGAATGTTTAACCTGGAGAAGACTCAAGGGACATTTGATAGCTGTCTTCGAGTAATTGACTGGCTGTCTTATTGAAGAGGAATTAGTTGTGTTCCGTTGTGTCCCAGAGTGCAGAACCAGAAACAAATGGATATAATGGCAAAGAGGTAAATTTAACTTTAATGAAAGGAAAAATTCCCTGGTAATTTGAGCTACACAAAAGTGAGAAAGACTGCCGAGGGACATGGTGAGCTCTTCCTCATCATAGGTCTTCAAAGATTTAATAACGACTTCTCACATATATTTTGGAGGGAACTGTCAGGTATGGGTTGGACCAGATGGCTTTTAAAGTCACTTCTAATTCTGAAATTCTGTGACTGTTATTGTCTGCGATCTAACACAATGTCCTCTAGTACTTAGAAGCAACACAATAGTGAAACCATCTTGGATTCTGAAGCTGGCTACAATTGCTCAGGTCCCATTCTACGGAACTGTTGAAATACACAAAAGTAACATCAGGATTTTATGTGGAATCAATTCCAGCTCCCCTATCAAAGTCTATAGTAAGAGTATACTACAGTAATAGTACAGTAATAGCTGCTGATGGTGAGTATTCATTGACTACATCATGTAGCAAAATTGGACGTAGCTGGAAGGAGGGCTCAGTGGGAATCTCTGCCCTTTTCCTGCTTTTAAAGGTTCATCTCAAGATTTTTTATTAATTTATTTTTTTATTTTTAGTTTACAACACTCAGTTACACAAGTTTCTGAGTTCCAATTTTTCTCTCCCTCCCTCTCCTTCCCCCACCCCCAAGACAGCATGTAATCCAATATAGTTGGATAACAAACTAAATACAAAGTACAAAAAACATGCATTTATAGTGGTGGTTACCTAACTGACTGTCAATCTTAATCCAAAACCGAATCCTAAGAAAAAATAGTACAGAGAATTCAGGTTAGTTGAAAACTCATTTATTCAAAAACTGGAAACAGAGTAGATGTCCATTGACAGGGGAATGGCTAAACCAATTCTGGTTTGTGAAAGTAGTTGGTTTATTATTGTATCATATGAAATGATGAATATGAAGAATGTAAAGAGTTCAAAGAAGCATGGGAAGACATATGAACTTCTGCAAAGTGAAATAACCAGAACCAGGAAATAATACACACAATGGCTACAATGATGTACATGGAAAGAACAAAGAAATGAAACTGAATGACGTCCTTATGATGACCAAGCTTGACCCCAGAGAGAAGGTGAGAAAATGTCCCTTTCTACCTTCTTTGAAGAAGTGGCAAGCCACAGCTGTGGAATACTGCTTATACTATAAGACTCAGTTGATATATTGGTTAGTTTTGCTAAACTGCATTTTTTTTCCCTTTCCATTTGACTTTTTTCTTAGAATGGATGGATAGCTGGGTAAAAGAAAAAGAGAAATTTTAAAACAAAAGTGATATAAAATATCAATACATTTTTATCACTAATTTTTAAAAAAAGGAAACCCATGAGCTCATACCATGAAACATCTCTGTTGTTTCCTATTACTCAGGCAGCAAAACCAGAATGGAATAAAATAGAGACCTACTCCATCAGAGTTGAACCATTATCAGCATGCTTTCCCTTTGACTGTAAGGCAATATGGCAGCCTCAAAAGGCTAGTGTCGAGCTATGTGAGTCATAATGCAATTCTTCATTCACAGTCCCATCCACATTCTTCAGAATACCTTTGGCAAATCACTTGATCTATCTGGGCCTTGGTTTCTTCATCTGTAAAACAGAGGGGTAGAGGGCTAGACTAGATGACCTCCACACCAGCTCTGAGTTATAATCCACAAGCACTCCAATCTGTTCATAAGCTTCTCTTGCCAGGATAAGCACATCTTAGTTTATACTTTCAAACACTAAGGTACCTGAAAAACACAAGCTCTATAAATAACAGTTTCCAATTAACCTTCCCATGCTCTCTCTCTGTCTTCCAACTTGATGCAAGTTCTCTCTTTTGCAAAGGTTAAATTACAATTGTCACCTGATTCTTTGGACATAACCTCTCTTCTCATTTATGCTGGTACCACTATCTTGTTACAGTTAATTCCTGCAAGTCCCCTTGATATATTTATTTGCCAGACCATTTCTCAATTTAACCAAATTTCATTTGTATCAACTCAGCTCTTCAATACACACACACACACACACACACACACACACACACACACACACACACACATCCTGTGGTAAGTCAGCCAAGCTTCAAAATACTTGAATAAATTACATTGGAAAGAGTCCCTCTGCATCTCTATGAGAATCTCTCTGCATCTGAGATTTGGTACCAGGTTCTGTATTAAACAAAACTGAGGAAGCTTTTGGTCTCTGTCAATCCCTGCTATAATCTTGTTTCATATTTATATAATGCTTATTGATTTAAAAATCATTTTTCTCATATCCCTTTAAAATAGTTAGTTCAAGTATAATTTGACTTGTTTTACTGATTCTCATGGCCACCTAACTAGTGAGAGTTAGAGCAAGGACTTTAAGCTCCAAGTCCATTGCCCTCTTCACTATTTTGCTCCCTAGTTTCCCAAAGGCCTTTACCGTAATACTACACCTTCATATGCCCTCCTTTGACTGGTGCCCATACATCCCCCTCACACCTTTCACAGCATCATCTCTGTCATCAAAGACTACCTGTCCAGTGTTCAATTCTTTTAATTCTCTACTCTCTGTAATGACAAGCCAGCCAGCTTTGCTCTACAGTCATTTCCACACCAAGCCTCCTACATATGACTGAGCTCCTATTGGTAAGAGTTTTCTGTAACTAACCTGACCTAGCCTCACCACACTGCTGCTCTCTGGTCATCTTCATGCCATGCCACTGCAGGGCACCAGTGAGAACCAGGGAGTGTGCTTTATTTCACTTTCTAGATCCCTAGATTGGAGAACAGTGATCTTATTTTTTGAAAAAGCTACCATGCCTAAAAGGAGCACAGTAATCAATTTCCCTATGGTTCCACTCATCATCCTGTGACTTCCCAATATAAAACACTTCCTCTATGGCCACCATTGTCTGACACATATTAGTTTCCTTTCTTAGACAATTATCTCCATGAAGGCAGCAACTGTCTCTCTTTTTCTATTTGTATCCCCACTTAGTATGCTGCTTGGCATATAATAAGAACAAAAAATACCTTTTCATTCACTCATTCACTTATCTGATGAATTAATCAATGCCTTCTCTCTGAAACTATCCTAGTTTATTCTGTATATAATTTAGGTATAGTTGTTTGCATATTATCTCCCCCATTAAATCAAGAACTCCTTGAGAGCTGGGATCATTTTTTTTGTCCTTCTATACATCCCTGGCACTTAACACAGTGTTGGGCACATAACAGGTGTTTAATAAATGCTTGTTGACTGACTAATATTGTTTAATGTAGTATCGCCTACAGTGAATATACAAGCGCGTGTACTTTAATAGTGGCTTTCTGGGGCCCCTCCCCAATTCTAAAAGTTTCTCCAAAAGTGGGAATTTAAGGCACCATATAAGGCTGGGAGTTGGGGTGGTATTTTGAGGCAGGCTCCACATTCAGGTATTTCTCAGATCATTACATATAGGCTAGTTATGCCCTTGGGGGCCTTCCTATTAATCAAACAAGATATAGGCACATAAATCATTCTCTTCTCATGTCTTTCTTGAGGTTGTTTGTTTTTTAAATAATTGATTATGTTTTTATGTAAGTCAGGCATTTAGTGGAATCAGACTAAGCTGTAGAAGGACAGATTTATATAAGAGAACACTCAACTCAAAGGGTCATGGATTTAGAGTAAGAAGACACTTTAGAGGTCATCTAGTCTAATCCTCACATTTTACAGGTGAGGAAACTGAGGTCCAAAGAGATTACTTGTCCAAGGTTATACATCGTAATTAGCAGAGACAGGATTTGAAATGGGTTCCTCTAACTACAAATCTTGCACTTTTTCTACTGTACCAGGTGACCTCTTAACCTGCTAAGTGGGCTTACCAGGAAAAGGGCGTCACAATGTTGGCTTAGGGTGAATGTTGCTGGAGTAGCTTGTTGAAAAAACACCTGATTCTTTCTGCTCCATCCCAGTGTGATCCTCTGGCACAACTGGGCACTTCTTCAGTGAGAGTACAATACATTTCCATTCCCAACATCTGTAGCCATAACTAATTTTCCTGCTACTCAAACTGATCACCTCATCTGAAGCTAGTCCCTGAAATGGTGTGCCTACCAACCTTCCCCACTAACTCTTTGTTTCTCGTTTAACACTTAGATTCTACAAATATTATCTAACTCCCCCCCCCTCAAAAAAGAGTCTCACTCTCATCTCCTGCCTAGTACTCAAAATTCCTTTAATAGGGGCAAAGCCTTTCACGCTACAATTTTAGAGGAGATGTAGGTTTGGGTTTTGGGGTTTGGAGGGGTTTGCAGGGCAATCAGAGTTAAGTGGTTTGACCAGGGTCACATACCTTGTGTCAAGTGTCTGAGGGTGGATTTGAACTCAGGTCCTCCTGACTCCAGGGCTAGTGCTCTATCCACTGGGAAAGTTAATAAACTGATGTTAAATCACATTAAGATATCAAAGACCTATATCATATACTTTACCAAGAGGAGGATTTTAAAAAGAGAGAGCATCAGGACGAAGAGAAAGAAGTACAAAAAGATAAGGCTGGGGGCTCCAAGACAAATACTGTCTATACAAATTTTTCTACAGCCATCCCTGACCAAGGCACTTAATGATTACAGTCATGAATGAAATAATGAACAAATAAACATTTACTGAGTACTCATTATGTATCAGGCACTGTGCTAAGTCCTAGGGATGTAAAAACAAGTGGAGAGATGGTTCCTAACCTCAAGGAACTTACAATGGAAGGAGGTAAGGTTAAAAAGGAAAGGTAGAAAGTCAGAAGTGTGTGTCAGGATTGGAGAGGAGGGACAGAGTACAGTTCTCACAATTTGGAAATAGTCAGATATTCTAGAGAATGTCACCATTTCAGAAATTACATTAGGGATAACTGAGAAAACAAGTATTTTATTCTAGAATATTAGGGGAGTGGGAGGTTCCATAGTACAATAGAAAGAGTACAGATTTGTCATCAGAAGACCTAGATTTCAATCCTGATTCCACCATTTACTTGACAATGGCCAAGTCACAACCTCTCTGAGTCACAGTTGTCTCACATAAAATAAAAACAATATTTAAATTACCCATATAACACAAAGGTGTAAGGAAGGCATTTTGTTAATAATAAAGTACCACAGATTGCCTCCAGAAAAAAAAAGGGAAAAAGAAACTATGCTACAAACTCCAAGGCATATAATGGTTAAATTTAACAATTCCAATGAGCCAAACAAAAAATTCATCGTGCAACCAGGAAACAGGCCCTCAAATATAAAGGAAATTTGAATAACTCAAGAATATTCTAAACCCACCAGAAAAAAGAGAAGGAAATAGAATAAAGTGTCCCAAAGAGCAAAGGAGCTCAAGATGCAACACAAGGTTATATACCTTGCAAACCTGAGCAGAATAATCAATGAAAAGAATGTATGTTTAATAAAAGAGAGGCATTAGAAACATTCCTATCAAAAAAAAAAGCCACAAGCAGATTATTTCCTTTGCAAACACCCCAAACGGCACAAATGCAAGAAAGGTAAACAAAAACAGCAACCAAAGAAGACACAAATAACAGAATAAATTACCCACAAAAAAGATGGAATGGGAGTGGGAAGAAAAAGATACCTATGGAATTAACAACAACAAAATAACAAAGGGATCATTAAGAGATATTTTTTATAAAATATTAAAGGAGACAAATACCAAAGCAAAAGTCATATAGAAGAAGTGATGGTGAAGAAAGAGGCCTAAATACCATGGTCTTAGCTTGACAACATCCAGAATACAAGTAAATCAATGTTTTTGTAGCACTATGCTGCAGAATGGGAGGTCACATAAAATGGGAGAAAGAAGATAAAAGGGAATGTGGGATGTACCCTAAGAAAGCCAATGATAAACAATGAAGAAAAAATAATTCCTGTAGTCCCTCAAAAAGAAGATGAATGGGTAAGGTAGCAAAGGGAAAGACTGAATCAGAGGAAATGAGAGAAATTTCAAGTTAGTGGTGAAAGGAGATCTCACTGAAAAATACTCGTGTGTGTGTGTGTGTGTGTGTGTGTGTGGGGAGAGAGAGAGAGAGAGAGAGAGAGAGAGAGAGAGAGAGAGAGAGAGGGAGAGAGAGAGATTCCATAATAGGAGACAAAGATACCATTACCTTTGAAAGAGTATTATGCCACTATGGATTGCATCCTGCCTCAGGAACAAAAGAAATTAGAGTTTCTGGGGCAACTGACACAAAAAAAATTTAGGAAAGCATAAACTCAGAGAGAAGATTTCATGGAAAATGGGGGAGGGTTAAGTGAATGATCATGAGAATAGGAGATAGTATTGAACTGTATCATTAGGAACATAAGAAAAATTCTACCATGAGGCAATACTGCTATACTCTCTGTTACTAGTAGGAATTGGTCATTTCAAGAGTGAAGCACAAAAAAAGAAGAAAGAGGGGAAGATTTACAAGGTAATAATATAAAACAGTTTAGTGAAGGGAATTCAAAAATAGGTACTTTAGCTACTTTAATAACATGAGGAATGGGGCAGCTAGGTAATGGAGTGAGTAGAGCACCGGCCCTGGAGTCAAGAGGACCTGAGTTCAAATCCAGCCTCAGACACTTGACACATGTACTAGCTGTGTGACTTTGGCCAAGTCACTTAACCCCAATTGCCCTGTCAAAAAAAAAACAAAAAAAAATAACATGAGGAATACAGAGACTAAAAAAGGAAGTAATAAATATAAGAATCATGAATCAAAGAATAAAAGTCTAGAATAGACAGAAAGGGAACAGAAATGATGAAGAAAACGAAGGAAAGACAACCTTTTGAGAAAAATGAACAGGAAATGAAAAAAAGGAAGTTGAAGGAGAAAGGGGGGATTAGTTGAGTACTTAACTGAGAGAAAAAGAGGGAAATAGATAATTAGATAAAAGGAATCAAGAAAAAAGAAATTAATAAGTAAAACTCAAAGCCTGAGAAAAGAAAGACAAATTGTGGTGGAGGAAGTGAGGGTGACGTAAAGAGACCTTGTGAAAATATAGTCATCTTAAACTAGATTAAGCAAAAATAACTGAAGAGATAAAGTGCCACCTTTATAGAGGAAGAGGAAGAAACTAACAACTACAATAAATCTGAATTCAGAAAAAAAATTGTTAGTGACAAATGGAGGAAAATAAAAACCTTTCAAAACTTTATGAATTAAATAGTATGTATTAATATGTATTAAATAAGCCAATAAAATAAAAAGTGACATTGGATAAGAAAACAAAACATCACAATCTGCTACTTACAAAAAAGTACACCTAAAAGGCAAAAATATATACAGAATAAAGATAAGAAGCTTTGATGGGGTTAGAATTATTAAACATCATGTAAATCTAATGAAGCAAGAGTTGAAATCATACTATCAAAGCAAAAACCAAAAAAAAAAACATAAAAAGAGATAAAGAAGGAAATTTTTACTGAAAGAAACCATATCATTATTAATATTAACCTTATATGTTCCAGGTACTATCATCTAAATATACAAAAGAAAAATTAACTGAATTACAAGAAGAAACCAACATTAACACAATAATAGGGAACTTTAATGTCCTTCTCTCAGTTTTGGACAAATCTAAAGAAAGATAAAATCAAAATATAGAACTGAACAAATTGTTGAAGAAACTAGAGCTAAAAAAGTTATGGCACATTTTCAAATGTGACTTCTAAAGGATATACAAATTTCTAAGCATCACATGAAATTTTTACAAAAATTGACCATTTATTAGGACAAAAGATACTGCAAATGAATTTTAGAAGGAAAAATGGTAAGCACATACTGTAATAAAAACAGTAGTCAGTTCATGGAGCACAAACAATGACACGGACACAAGAGTAGTTTTAACAATAAAATCCCTAACCATGAGTGGGTCAAAGAACAAATCATAAAAACAACAATGTATAAATGATAATGATAAAATATCATACCAGACTTTCTGGGTCATAGCTAAGGCAGTCTTCAAGAGAAAAAATATATCCTTGAAAACATATGTTAATTAAATAGAAAAGGAGAGGATTAGTGAAGTAAATATAAATTTTTAAAAATTAGGAAACCAACAAATCAATTAAATCCAAATAAGCAGAAAAGGAGATAATGAAGATTAGAGGAGAAATGGGTTGAGTGGAAATAAAAAGATTTTTGAAATGATTAGCAAAATTAAAATCTGTTTCTTTGATGAGACTGACAAAACTAATAAAAACCTTTAGCCAATATGACTAATAGGAAAAAAGAAGAAAATCAAGTCAACAAAATATTAAGTGAACATGGTGAAATCACAACAAAACAAGAATAAAAAGAATCATCAGAAGCTACTACGTATAATTATATGCTAACAAAACTGAAAACACAAAAGAAACAAAGAAATAGCTACAAAAAATAAAATACCCAAACTAATAAAAAAACAAATAAAGATCTTAAATAATCCAGTCTCAAAATAAGAAATAGAACTAACTGTAAAGGAGCTATCAAAGGGGAGGAAAATCAAAAGCTGGTTCTTTGAAAAGACTGACAAAATTAGTAAAACCTTTAGCCAATATGATTTTTAAAAGGAGGAAAGACAATCAGACCAATGAAACAGCAAATAAGGTGAAATCACAACAAAACCAGATTAAATAAAAAGAATTATCAAAACCTACTGTACATAATTATGAGTATGTGTATATGTATGTATATCTATCTATATGTATGTATATCCATATGTATATATGTATGTATGTATAACTAACTGAGAACACAAAAGAAACACAAGAATACCTTCAAAAAATAAAATACCTAAAAGAACAGCAGACCAAATAAATATCCAATCTCAGAAAAAAAAAACAGAACTAAGTACTTGTAAAGGGAAACTACCAAAGGAGGAACAACAAAACCTCCTGGTCCTGATGGATTTACAGGAGGATTCTACCAAACTTCTAAAGATGATCTACGAAGGAGCTGATCACCTCTGTTCTTAAATAAGGGAGTTCAAAAAACAGTATGATACAAGATAAAAGGAACTGTCTCTGGAGTCAAAGGACCTGATCTCAAATCCCACCTCTGACACTTAGTATTTTAATTCTGACCAAGTTGTTTAACTGCCATGAGCCTGTTTTCCCATCTGCAAAGTAATGGGATTGGACTAGCCAGCCTCTGAGCCATTTTCCACCCCTAAATCTATGGCTCTTTGGTCTAAATGGCATATGATGTCTCTTCCTAGTCGGAATCTTTGAAAACCTGTCAGACCTTGTTGTTCAGTTGTTTAAGGCATGTTTGACTCTTTATGACCCCACTTAGGGTTTTCTTGGCAAAGATACTGTAGTGGTTTGCCATTTCCCTCTCCAGCTTATTTTACAGATGAGTAAACTAAGGCAAACAGGGTTAAGTGACTTGCCTGGGTCATAAAGCTAGTAAATGTCAGAGGCTGGATTTGAACTCAGGATGCCAAGTCTGACTCCAGGCCCAGCACTCTATCCATTGTCCCAACTAGCTGCCCTATACTCAGGCCTTAGTGTTGTGAAGGAAGGAACCAATGAACAAATGAATGAATGAAGGAGGGAACGAAGAACTAGTAACCTCACAAAAGATCAAGACTGAAACTGATTCTGGCTTGGGAAGCATTGTCATGAAACAAAGTCTGATTAAGTAGTCACCATATTAGAAGGCTTACTTTCAATTCAGAAAATCCAAGCAAGGACAAAGACAGGCTTGGGGGTGGGGGGAAGGAGAGGACTACGTAGCTTAATAGCTAGCAAGATGCTTAAGGCTGCCCACCTCAGCCTCAGCTCTTGGGCTTCAAGTTTCAGTGACAATGTCAAGCAGGATTCAACAAGGAGAGGGGGTAAAAGCTACAGGAGAGCTGGGAATGGGTCCTCAAACCTCATTAGACAGCATGACACTATGCAACAGAAAGAATGCTTGACTTAGACTCAAAAAGATCTAAGTTCAAATCCTGCCTCAGACACTTAGAAACTGTGTGACCCTGGGCAAGGCGTTTGACTTCTCTTGGACAAACTTCATCTATAAAATGAAAGGTTTGGACTAATTGGTTTTTGAGTTCCCTTATAGCTCAAAGATGATGATCCTATGAAGCAGAAGAGCCTAGATTGAGCAAAGGGAAGGAGGCAGTGTAGTACAATGGAAAGAACACTGGATATAGAGTCAAAGGACCTGGGTTATAGTCCTGCCTCTGATATATGTTGACTATGTGACCCTGGGCAAGTACTTTACCCCTCTAGGCTTGGCTTAGCACTGTGCCCAGCACATAGTAGGCACTTAATAAGCACTAGGCTTCAGTATCTTCATCTGCAAAATGAGGAGGCAGAATTAGTTGACCTCTTGTCTCTTCCTTTTCTTGGTCTACAAGACTCTTAGGTGAGGAAACTTCCACCAGTGCATGTCAGCACTTTCTCTGCATCTCAGCATTTTAGAGTCGCCTCAATCACTGTGTCCAGTATGTATCAGAGGAGGACTTGAACCCAGGTCTTTCTGACTTTGAAGATGCCTCTCTATCCACTGTATACTCGATCTCCTAAATCCACAAGCCTGTGAAATAACAACTGATTCCCGTGAAAGCAAGGAAAATCAATGATCATCAGGTGCAGCTTCATGGACAGAGTAAGTAACCAGTGATGAAAAGCTTGTCTGTAACTCTGAGTCTATGAATTGGTCTGTTTCAGCCTCCCTTTGTTCCTGACATCTGTCATCCCACTCACTCTAACTGCTTGGTCTCTGGGTGTGGAAAGTAGTTTCCATCTGCCTACCTTACTTTGACTTTTAGAGATTAATTGTTCCACTTTACTCTCTGTCTGAATTCTCTATTAAGCCTTAACAAGAGAGATTCAAAATGGAGTCAAAACTGTACTGTGCCTTAAATTATAAATGGGCATCCTAGAGAGAGCATGCTTTCATGATTTGTACTGCGAGCATCCTCACTCCCCTTTATTCCATTCTATTCAGGTTGAGATCTGAAACCTAGAATCCTCCGGGGGAGCCATAAAATCCAATCACCAAAGCTCAGTAATCCCAATTTGGGAGATGTGCGATAAAAATGTGCCCAGCATTAGCCTGAACAAACCCATCAGCTCCTTCCAGCTGCCTCACCAATCCAAATAATCAGCCATGGAGTTAGAAAAGGGCCAGAGTTATCTGACTCCTAGGCCTCAGTCTCCTTCTAGTTGGCCACACTGTCTCAATAATGGAGGAAAGTATACAAGTATATTATCTGAGTTGTTGGAGGAAGTTTCCATACCATTAAAATCACAATGCATTGACACTGAAATCACAAATCATCCCTTCCGTGGTGTGTTGCATTGTAAACGACAGGGCTGATTTGTTTTCCCTTGTGGCACATCCCTGGCTCTTACCCCTTAGGTCATCAACACAAAGAGTTCCCACTTATTTATATACTGCCCATTGGAAATGGGATGAACAAGACAGGTTTCTGCAGATTGTCACCGTGTGGTGACACTGATCAAGATTCCATGGAGAGACCAGCTTGGAAGGCCTAGAGCTTCAGAGTCCTAGGCCAGGATTCCTCTGCCCTCCCAGCTCTCCCCTATAAGTTCAGTGCTTTCTGTCTCTCTCTCACTGGCAGAGCCAAACCTCAGTGGGCGTCCATCCCAGAACAGCTCATCATTCTGTCAAACCCTACTGTCTAGTGGTAGTGAGACACAGAGACATAGAACCATAGGTCCTCAGAATCAAAAAGCCCCTTAGCAGGAATTGCAGCCAATCCTACTAGGCTGAGACACTCAACAGAAGAGGGCCTCTCTTGACTTTATTTTCCTGCACATTGGAACAGCACCAGGAAGAGAGTGGCTGGTCTCCCTCCTCTGGAGCCTGTCAATATTCTTCAAGGGAACCTTCTGGGAACAAGACTCCCTCGACTTCCTCATCCTTGAAGTTGGGGCCCATTTAGTGGAGCAGGGTTAAAGGAATCTCCACTGAAAAGACTCACCCTCCTTACCCCAGCTACTGATCCCACCTGACTGACCACAGTCTAATGGGATCAAAGATTCAGTGCTGTAATGGACCTTGGAGGCTAGCTAGCCCAGCCCCACTACTTTACAGATGAGGAAACAGAAGCCCAGATGGATGAAGTGATCTGCCAGAGGTTGTACAAGTAGTAAGTGACAGAGGTGGAACATGAACCCAGGTCCTCCAGTGCCAAATCCCACCATGCAATGCCAGAGAGACCACAAAACTTCTTTGTCACTGTTACAGTCACTGCCTGTCTCAAACTGGGAAGAAATAAGAAGAGACATTTGCCAAAGCTACCAGTCACTATAGATAGTCTTTAATTCAAAAGTGATAGATTAGGAAAGAAGCTGATCTAGGGAAACTAGAAACTTTATTAGGTTCACAGCTTTGGGTAGCAAAGAATTTGCTCCCTGAATTAAACTCTCTGGTTAGAAATCCCACAGTGCCATTTCTTATATATCACAAGATTACTACAGTAACTTTCAAAAAATAAATAATAACATACCTTTCTATAAAACTGTTGTGATTTCCTCACAACAGTCTGTCAGTCAACAAAGCATTTATTAAGTCCTTATTACATTGCAACCATTGTAATAAACACTGGGGATAAAAATACATGCAGAAATAAAGAAAATCTTTGACTTCAAGAAGCTTATATTCTACTGAGAGAAGACAAGAAATAAAAGGAAGCTGAAAAGGGTGTAGCAGGGAGTAGGGAGAACTCAAAAGTCCTGGGCCCAGTTGCATGGTAGAGAAAGTCCTGGAGTGAGGCCTGGAGAAAACTGAAGACATGGCTGGTCTGGGCATCCTCCTTCCATGAAGCCCTGTGAGGAAGGTGGATTGAACTAGGCTAGATGAATTCAGGGAACATTTTGCAGTGATACAGTTATGAATGTTAACCTTAATCAGCTCTCTTACAAATGAATCCAAAAGAGACCAGGAGGGAGGATAGATACTTTAATACAACTCATCCCCATTTTTGTGGAAAAATCAACTCAAAGTATACAGCTTAGAGACAGTTGACCAACACACATCTTCTTTATATTACACTATTACTCAAACATTCAACCCCACCTTTCTCCCCACTATTAAAGACACATAACACTAATGAGACCTATAATACTTCCAAATTCAGGTAAGGAGGTCTTAAAAAGAAAAGGAGAATGTTTCATGGTGTCTTTTATAGTTCTTCATTGTAACAATAAAACAATCATATCATGAATCTCTCTATTTCAACACCTGAATTCATCATGTAATAACGGTAATATTTTAATGAGAAGATCGATGATTAGCTTTAGGATCCCATTGCCAGTAGTGGCTCAGCAAACACATTTGACAAATCTTCCATTCCCCAAAGACAAAGCTTGTCTGGGGACTTGAAGGCTACTAAGTGTTTTCTTATCTCTTCACTTATCTCCATTTTCAACTCCTGCTAAACAATCCTTCCCCAGTCCAAAGAGAATTCTTGATAGGGAAAACCAAGAAAAAATAGGAGTAGCCTTCTTATTACCATCTGTTATTATCATCCTAGCTCCCACAAGTAGCCATACTGTCTTGATTTTCCTCTTACTCCCAACACAGTCAAAAAGAAATCTTATCTCCTTGGGGACACATATAGCACAGCACCACAGGAGAACACAAGCAAATAGATAAGAAAAGTAACTAGACTCCCAGAAGCTGCACTGCTCTGACATACGAGTCTTACCTGGTTCGCTAGTTTTCCCTCTCCAGGCAATACAAGAACCAATTTAGAAACACTAGCTCAGCAGCATAGGATGGCTATGCTTTCATAGCCTGGCTACATGCAACTTCAGAGTGGGGAAGAGAATGGTGCCCTCCTCAGGGTGATTGGCAACAACTGCCTGCCTTCTTATTTCTGGCATCATCTTACATACGTGCTCTTTGCAAAATGCATGCAAATGCCAACTAATAGCCACCTGTCAGAATGGCACAATTAGATCCCATAACAATGCCACATTCTTGTTCTCCTAGAGGTATACTCACAGGATCTCAAAGAGAACTAAGAAGTATTCTCGTCCTGATTTTACACATGAGGAAACTGAGGCCCAGATAGTATCACAGCATCTTAGAACTGGAAGGGATCTCAGAGGCCATTTGGTCCAACCCATACTTCCAAAGAAATCCCTCCTACAATATACCCAACAAGGAGTTATCCAGCCTTTTATTTAAAGACGTCTAGTAATGGGGAACCTACTGTCTCCCAAGGTCACCCAGGCAAATTTTATATCAGTCTAATTTGCACCATCAATCACTACTCCTAGTTCTGCCAAGCAGAACAAATATAATAATTGAAGATAACTATGATGTCCACTCCAACTCTTCTCTTCTCTAGGCTAAGCATCCTGTGTCAATCAATCTTTATATGGTTTCTCCATTCCAGCTGCCCAACTCTGTACATTCGGCAGTTTATCAATGCCCTTGCTAAAATATGGTGCCCATACTGGAACACAATGTTCCAGAAATGAGTCAGTTGGCTCCTCTAAACATTTTTAGAAAGTACTGAGTTCTTTGACTCATTTCTCTCTTTTGCATATTACTGATAATGTTTTGACTTCACTTCATCTACCTTTAGCTTTTATCTCTGGCTCCTAAACCCTTTTTACAGCCCCCTTATTTTAACACGTTGCCATGGAGAGGGCTCAAGGGCGATAATGCCAGCTTTGCACAAGAGCATAATTGGAACAATTTTGATAAAGGACGTTATACCAAATGTAAAAAATAAGCAAGTTAAGATCAAGTTTAGAAAAAATAACTACCTTCATTTCTATAAAAATGTCCAAAGAACAAATCATGAGAATTTTTTTGCCAGCATCTGCTATACCATACACAGAGATAATGGACATGAGAGCCCTTTTAAAATATAAAATTCTTCACAAATTTAAGACATATTGAGTAAAATGGATAAAATGAGTAAATGCTTTTTATGCTGGTCAACCCATGGGCTGCAGATTTTTGGTATAATCATAAAAATTAAAAGATGTGATACAGAAATAAAATTCATTTAGAGAAAGAACCAAGATGGTAGTGAAAAGGCAGCAACTCACCTGAGCTCTCCCCAAAACCTCTGAACACCTTTAAATTATGCCATAAAACAATTCTTGGAGCAGCAGAACCCACAAAAGGATGGGGTAGAATAATTTTCCAGCCAAAGACAACTTAGAAGGTCAGCAGGTCTGTCACACTGGGTGAGAGTGGAGCACAGTCCAGTACAAGCTGCACTAGCACAGACCCAGACCCAACAAACCAGGAGCAGGCCTTGGGAGCCACAGCAGAGGCAGTGGATGCTTCCAGAGCTGTCAGCCCACAGGTGGTAAGGGGGTCAAACAACTGATCAGAAGGAGATTACAAGGGTCTCTTCAGAGCTATAGTGGAGCAGGGATTCTCATCACAGTCTCAGGGCAGAAAAGAGTGCTTGTGGTCATGCACAGACCAGGAGAGTAGTAAACATATCTCTCCTTAGATCATACCACCTTGGAAGAACTGAAAACCTACAGGTCCCTAGAAGTATCTCTGAAAATAGTTGCACAAAACAACACCTTGGGACAGTGCCCCCTCCACCCTGGAAGCAGAGCCCCACTTTAGCAAAGAGTTAAAAGTTAAAAAATAGACTGGAAAAATGAGCAAACAGAAAAAATTCTAACCATAGAAAGTTACTGTGATGACAAAGAAAATCAAAACACACACTCAGAAGAAGATAAAGTCAAAGTTCCATCATTTAAAGCCTCCAATAAAAACATGAGTTGGCCTCAGGCCATGGAAGGGCTCAAACATGATTGTGAAAGTCAAGTAAGAAAGGTAGAAGAAAAATTGGGAAGAGAAATGAGAGTGATGGAAGAAAATCATGAAGTGTCAACAGCTTGATAAAGGAGAAAAATACTGAAGAAAATAACACCTTAAAAAATAGAACAGGCCAAATTTTAAATGAGGTCCAAAAAATCAATGAGGAGAAGAAAACTTTGAAAAGCAGAATTGGCCAAATGGAAAAAGTGGCACAAAAATTCACTGAAGAAAAAAAATTCCTTAAAAAGTAGAATTAACCAAATGGAAAAAGAGGTACAAAAGATCACTGAAGAAAATCATTCCTTAAAAAGTAGAATTGAGCAAATGGAAGCTAATGACTTCATGAGAAATCAAGAAACAATGAAATAAAATCAAAAGAATGAAAAAATAGAAGACAATGTGAAATATCTCATTGGAAAAACAACTGACCTGGAAAATAGATCCAGGAGAGATAATTAAAAAATTATTGGACTACCTGAAAGCCATGATCAAAAAAAGAGGCAAATATATTTCAAGAAATTATCAAGGAAAATTGCTCCTGATATTCTAAAATTGGAGGGTACAACAGAAATTGAAAGAATCCACCAATCGCCTCCTGAAAGATATCCTGAAATGAAAATTCCCCGGAATATTATAGCCAAATTCCAGAGCTCCCACATCAAGGAGAAAACACTGCAAGCAGCCAGAAAGAAACAATTGAAGTACCATGGAGCCACAGTCAGGATAGTACAAGATTTAGCAGCTTCTACATTAAATGATCAGAGGGCTTAGAATATGATATTCCAGAGGGCAAAGGAGCTAGGATTACAAATAAGAATCACCTGCCCAGCAAAACCAAGTATAATCTTTCAAGGGAAAAATTAACACTCAATGAAATGGAGACCTTTCAATCATTCTTGATGAAAAAACCAGAGCTGAATAGAAAATTTTACTTTCAAATACAAGACTCAGGAGAAGCATAAAAAGAACTCCTTGGACTGCTATGCTGAACTAGAGAGGTCCATTGAACAAAGGTTAAAATGACTGGATTAGGAATATGAACTACAGAAAAAGACCTGGGAGTCAGAAAAGACTACAAGCTAAAATACGTAGAGCAGCTTGATGTTGTTTTTTTTAAAGAATAGCATACTCTGGTGGATAATTTTGTAAATTACCAAAATTTTTTTAAAAAATAAAATTCATTTAAATCAATTTAATAAAAAGTAGAATTTTAGACTATTCAATTTTGTTTAACACATAAAAATTGTTTTAAGATAGGAGAGTTAGCCACTTTCTTTTGTAGGCATTTATCTTAATAACCTACAATGTTTCAAAATTTTCTATGATCTATTAAAAATTATAGGAAGTATGTTCATTTCAAAACTTTTATTGGCTGCCATTTTATTGCAAAATGGCAGACAACTATAAATCAAATTTAAGATATATCTTGATAGGCATTATTAGTGTAACTATAATCATCTTCTCCTATTTTGTATAGCATAGTTGTACTTATTTTTTTGAGTAAAAACAAATTTCATCCCAGAGCTTGGCTCAATAATTATGTGGTTTAAATCTCCACTTTAGAAGTTATTTTGTACTGAGATTCTTTATCCACTAAGAAAGGCGGCCTTGCAGTATAGTTAAGGTTCTCTATAGTTGAGACACAATGGAGAGAAAAGGCAATGTTCCCCATGTCACTGAAGAGAACGCCCTTTCATCCCATGGCTAATGGTAGCAGAGGTGAATACAAGGAGGTTTTTCTGAGAATGCCCCAGAGTTTTTATCACAGTACAAATTTGATTTAAAATGTCATGGCCTTCAAGAATTATTAGAGAACAAATAGACAAATGTAAACTGCTGAGAAGTAGAGTTAAAATGGAGACTATGCTTTGTTTGATCAACTTACTACTATAGCCCAGTTATGCTACTATTAAAAGATAAGAATTCAGAAGACCTCTATTTTCATCCAGGGACAGATTTATCAAAATATTCTTTCAGGTTATTTCTTTCTAGGTCAGAATTATATTGCTTTAGGCCAACATTGCAGGACTTACAGAGAAAGGGGTAAATAAAATGTGATATTCAAAATAAATCATAAAACTCAAAACGGAGCAAAGTTTCTGAATTGAGAATATGTGACATTTTTATAACTTACTTCAAAAATATTGCCTCACACTGATACATAACTAGCCTGTCTTAATCCAACCAAAATAGATAGGAAGCAGAAAGAACTTCCCCCACCAGAGCAGGGACTGTCTTTTTTTTTCATGTGTATCCCCAGCACTTAGCATGGTGCCTGGCACCTAGTAAGCACTTAATAAGTGTTTATTGACTGGCCACTGTCCTCCTCACTTTCTCCCTGACTCCCCACCCCCAATTAGGGGCATCACATCACCCATCTGGGACGGCTGGGCCAGAGAAAGAGTCATCAATTTTGGGATCACCATACCCCCTTGTCTTCTTCCTCTCTCCCTCGCTGCTTGACTTCTCACAGTCTCACTTGGCTAAGAAGGGAATCAACAATTCCATTCTTTCTGAGGCCTTACCATTTGCCCTTCCTCTAAGCTCTGCTATCACCAATCACATCATCTTAATTACCTGTATTTCCTAAGGCCCTCTGGGTCTTACCATTCTCCCCAACACTAGACCTTTAGGACTTCTGAACTTTTGCCTTGTATGTGGCAAGAGTTGCCTTCTCAGCTTTATGCCTTGGCAGTTGAATTTGGTTTTAGGTACTGTCTCTCCCAATTAGAGTGTGAGCTCCTTGAGAACAGCAGTTTTTGCTCAATTTTTATTTTTAAGAAGATTTTGGGATGGTCTTTTCCCCCCATATTTTGTATCCCCAGCACTTAGGACAACGTTTGGTAGCTAATGAGTGCCTAATAAATAGTTCTTCATTCATATAGTAGACAGAGGAACATTTGTTCTAATATTTGACATGGCCAGTACAAACGATGATAGCTGACATTCATATGGTTCTTTAAAGGTTTACAAAACACTTTACATGCACTATCTCATTTGATCTATTTTGAGACTGTGAGCTTTTTGAGAGCAAGGATTATCTTTTGCCTTTCTTTGTATACCTAGTGCTTAGCACAGTACCAGGGACATAGCAAGTATTAATTAATGTTAGCTAACTGATTAACTGATCCTCTGGACAACTTTGTGAGTTAGAGTCACAATTGTGATTATTCCCATTTCATAAATAGAGAAACTGAGGTTCAGTGAGATTAAACCCTTAGCTAAGTAAATGTTAGAGATGGAATATAAACCCAGATATCTCCTGATCCGAAATTCAGTGCTCTTCCAACGATGCCAGTGTTGCCTAGTGAACAGAGATTGTAACAGTTTCATTCAGTTCTGTATTAAATAATAAGTAACTTTTCCTATAAGTTTTTATAAAACCGTTTTTATTATGGATACCAGTTAAAAATCTCTCTCTACCATACCTAATGAAACTTATGCGGTGGCAGCAAATACATGTGGCAAACTAAAAGGCAAAGGAAATGGACTTTTATCTCAGAGGTTTCATACTCAGAAATTCACTAGGTAGAGGAATTCAGTGCTATCTGCCTCTGATAATTGCAGAGGGAATGATATGACAACAGATTATCATAAAGGCTTGCCTCTTTTTATTTTGTCTGAGCTTAAGAAATACTAGATTGACCAGGTAGAATAATCTACTGTGATCACTTATAATCGCCTTATTTTTCTTTTGCTTGCACCTGAAATTTTTTTAGTATATAGAATTTCCAACAAGGAAACGCCTCCCACTAATGCAGATCAGCAACTGTTCTTCAATTCAGAATCTTAGAGAGTTACCTAAGGCATTAAAGGGTTAAGCAATTTAACCAAGGTCACATAGTATGTGTTAAAGGCAGCATGGCACAGTGGATAAAGGGATGTCCTCAGAGTCAGGAAACTCTAGAGACTTAATTGTGTAATTACACAGTCTGTGCCATCTCTAAGGTGTCCTCATCCTACCTTCTACTCTCAAAAATGAGTTGGGTTCCCAGAGCAAAGCTAGCTACATTTCCCCTTCAGGATCCTATGGGTACCCATTGTGGTTTCAGGAGTAATTGTTTCATGCCATTGGCTTGAGCCCCCACTGGTGTGCTTCTCTCCAATGTTATTTCAGAAATATTTAGTCATACAGCTTTAAGAAGCTTTTAAAAGATGCATTTATTAAGGCAGTAGAATAAGAAGAGTTATTACAAAACACCTACCCAAAGATTGTGACATAGCTTCCCACAATTACGGAGGCCCAGAGAAAGTAGTCCCAACCTCAGAGAGCCAAGATAGTGAAGGGGTAATTCACAGATCCTGTTGGATCGGAATCTTTTTCTCTAATTTGTGGTATGCTCAAGAACTTCCTTTTAAAGATGGTCAGCCTCTGTCCATCTTTATACTCAGCTCCCGATTAAGATACTGCCACTAGCTGATCTAGGAACAAAAAAAAATGGAAAGTCTAACATCCCCCACAAGCTTCAACACTGGTAGATCCTCCTTTGTACAAATGGGGAGAGGTGAAGGAGATATGGACAAAACCCCTCTTTTCATTCCCCCACATTCCCATCCTAGTCCTCCCTGCAAAGTAACTCCTTGTCACTCCTGCTCTAGAGTCACATGCTACAATTTATTGAAAAGCTTCCCATTCTAGATAACTCAATGTTTTGCATAGGACCAAAAAGATATAACAGAATCTCACAGCAACTTGGAAGAAACTTCTAACCTGCCATCATTTCACTTTATCAAATGGCTTTCAAAGACTTTTTGCAATTAGTCTAAAGTCCTTTGATTTAATCATATTCTTAACTAGTTAATGCATCAGGCTCAAATGGGATAGTGAGGTTTCAAATATCAGCCTTACATAATGCAAGGGGTGGGGAGAAACCTTATATTCAAAATACCTTATATTTCAGACATAGTGTTTTGCTCTAAGATACAATTGCGTAGGTGAGCAGCTTCTTTAAAAAATGATCTGTGACTTCACGGATGAACTAGAACTGAATCAGTCAGTGGCATTTATGAACTCGGCTTTTACAATTCTGTGTTTCAACTTGGTATAATTTTGACAGATGGTTCTCATGAGAAACTTTCCCTTCCTTCAGCCTTTACATAGTGGCCACATAAACACAAGCTATAAGGGGAGTCCTCAATTTGAAATGCTTACTGGGACAAATACAAGAGAATTTTTTTCAGGTTTTTCCTGATGTGAAATCTATATTTTTTCCTAGATCTATTTGATAAATAATTCAAGCCTTTAGTTCACAGTGGAAGAGTTTGGGGGGCTAGATCAATGAAGTAGTTACCGTTAGTGTGGTAGAGTTTCAGTACAATTCTCATTGTTTCAGTGATTGTAACTTTCATCATCTTAGTGTGTGATTTCCAGGAAAGCTTTTAGTTAAGAAAGATGTTTTCGTGTTTACACATCCAGTATTGATTGACCAGCTGATTCTCAAGTCTATTGAAATTTGCTGGGCTTGGGGCGGAGCCAAGATGGCCGCATGAAGGCAGCCTCTTACCGGAGCTCTCTCACAAGGTCTGTCAGATTCCCATAAAAAAGTGAATTTGAGCAGATTTGAGAGAGTCAGAAACCGCGAGCAGTCTGCGTGGGGCAAATTTCCGAGCCGGGAAAGTCTGAAAGGCCAGAGGAACGAACCTGCAGGCGCGGAGAGTGCTCGGTGCGGAGCTGCTCCAGACCAAGGCGGAAGCGGCCGGCCGGGAAATCCACGTGGGAGACGAGCTGGGAGAAAGCTGGGCGCCCGAAACCGGCAGAGATCCCCAGGCTTCCCAACACAGGACGGCAGTCTCTGGGAGCGACGAGAGGCAGCGCAACGCCACCAGCCGCGAAAACACCCAGTCCTGCCGCTTGCAAAACCCAGGATCTCGGCCTCTTGAACTTCCGGAAGACTCAATGGCTAGGTAAGCGGCTCTAACCCCTCCCCCCCCTCACCCAGAGAATTCCTCGGGGAAAAAAAAAAAAAAAAAAGAGAACTGAAACAGAGGAGAGAGTAGCGGGGCTTCACAGGACAAATACTAGAAGCTCATTAGTCCCAGAGGGGAAGAGTCGGCAGGGGGCCAAGCCAGGAGCCCAGACGTAACCTTGCTCCCCCAGGGGAAGCGCCAGTCATCAGCTCAAACAACAAACAGCTGAGACCATTGCTGAAAAGCAAGTGCTGGAGAGCACCCATAGGGAGTAAGACGCCAGGGAGCCAGACCCCTCCCCCACACCTCAGGAAACTGAAGGTTATAATTTTAGACTCACAACCCCCAGAATAAGAAAGCTGGGACAGAAAGCCCTGAGACTCACAGATAGAAATTCGTTCTAACGCCAGCAAAAGGCAATCCAACATGAAGAAGAACACAAAAAAACCGAGGACAATAGATTCTTTTTATGGAGACAGGCAGGATCAAAATATCGACTTAGAAGAAGATAGCAATGACACGGTAGATACATCAGATACCTCAAAAGCTAATATGATCTGGTCTCCAGCCCAAAAAGCACTGCTGGAAGAGCTAAAAGAGGATTTTAAAAACCAAATTAGGGAGCTAAAAGAAAATATGGAAAAAATGGAAAAAAGGGAGAAAAAATCCACTGACGAAATCAAGTCCCTAAAGAATAAGATTGGCGAAATGGCTATGGAGATTCAGAATCTAGAGAGAGAAAAGGACACCCTGAGAGGTGAAATCAACCAATTGAAAATGGATGCTCAAAAGCAAAATGTAAACACTAACTCATTTAAAATTAGACTTGAGCAAGTGGAAGCTAATGAATCTATGAGGCATCAAGAAGTAATAAAACAAAATGTAAAGAATGAAAAAATAGAAAAAAATGTGAAATATCTGATTGGCAAAACAACTGACCTGGAAAATAGATCCAGGAGAGACAATTTGAGAGTTATTGGTCTACCAGAAATCCACGATGAAAAAAGGAGCCTTGACAGTATCTTCGAAGAAATTATCAAAGACAACTGCCCAGAGGTCCTAGAACCAGAGGGCAAAATAGTCATTGAAAGAATTCACCGATCACCCCCTGAAAGAGATCCCAAACTGAAAACACCAAGAAATATTATAGCCAAATTTCAGAGCTATAAACTTAAGGAGAAAATACTGCAAGCAGCCAAAAAGAAGCAATTCAAATATCGTGGAACTACAGTCAGGATCACGCAGGATCTCTCAGCTTCCACATTAAAAGACAGGAGAAATTGGAATATGATATTCCGAAGGGCAAAGGAGCTGGGACTACAACCAAGGATCAACTACCCAGCAAAACTAAGCATAATTTTCCAGGCAAGGCGATGGACATTCAATGAAATAAGGGAATTCCAGACCTTCCTGATGAAAAGGCCAGAACTCAATGGCAAATTTGATCTCCAAATACAAACCTCAAGAGAGACATAAAAAGGTAACCAGGGGGAAAAACCCCACAAACTTCATTAACCAATAAGCTTAGGTTGTTTACATCTTTATGTGGGATTATATCATCTTATGTATGTTTTTTATGTATATATATATATATACATATACATATATAAGTCATTCTTGTGAATGGTACAACTATTGTGACAAATGAAAGGGATATACATAGGTTGTGAATGCCTGTATAAATTGACTGATGTAAAGATATAAAATATAAATAAGAGATATAAAGGGAGGGCTATGAGGGAAGTGGTAAGAAGGTTGTAGAAAAGGGTAAATTACACCAAAGGAAGTGGCAAAAAAACATATTATAGTAGAGGGAAAGAAGGGAGGGAGAAGAGCAGTATTTGAGCTTTACTGTCATCTGATCTAGTTCAAGAAGGGAATAACATACTCGGATAAGTTTAGAAATCTAACTTGTCCTACGGGAAGTGGGAGGGAAAGGGGGGAAAAAGGGAGGGGGGAGGGCAGAAGGAAGAGGAGAAGTAGCAAGTGGGTAACGGTTAGATAAGGGAGGGGAATAAAGAGGGAGGGTTAACTGAGGAAAGCGGCGGTCAAAAGCAAAACTTTGTTGGGGAGGAGAAGGGGAAAGGGAGAAATAAAAGCATAAACAGGGGGAATTAGGATGGAGAAAAAGACACAGATAGAAATCATAACCCTGAACGTGCAGGGGATGAACATTCTCACAAAACAGAAGCAGATAGCAGAATGGATTAAAAACCATAATCCTACAAGATGCTGTTTACAAGAAACACATCTGAAACAGGGGGATACACATAGGGTTAAGGTAAAAGGCTGGAGTAAAATATATTGCTCCTCAGCTAAAGTAAAAAAAGCAGGTGTAGCAATCCTAATCTCAGACAAAGCAAAAGTAAAGATAGATCTAATTAGAAGAGATAAGGAAGGACATTATATCCTGCTGAAAGGCACCATAAACAATGAAGCAATATCATTGCTTAACATATATGCACCAAGTGGTAAGGCATACAAATTCTTAGAGGAGAGGTTAAGGGAGTTACAGGAAGAAATAGACAGCAAAACTATAATATTGGGAGACCTCAACCTCCCCCTTTCTGAACTTGATAAATCTAACCTCAAAATAAATAAGAAAAAAGTTAAGGAGGTAAACAGAATTTTAGAAAAGGCACATATGATAGACCTCTGGAGAAAACTGAATGGGGATAAAAAGGAATATACTTTCTTCTCGGCGGTACATGGCACATACTCAAAAATTGACCATGTACTAGGGCATAAAAACCTCACAATCCAGTGCAGAAAAGCAGAAGTAGTCAATGCATCCTTTTCAGATCATGATGCAATAAGAATCATTTTTAATAAAGAACCATGCAAAAATAAGCTAAAAACTAATTGGAAACTAAATAATTTAATTCTAAAGAGTGAGTGGGCCAAAGATCAAATCAGAGAAACAATCAATAATTTCATTCAAGAGAATGACAATAATGAAACAACATACCAAAACTTATGGGATGCAGCAAAAGCAGTTCTTAGGGGAAGTTTTATATCTCTAAATGCCTACATGAATAAAATAGGGAAAGAGGAGATCAATGATCTGGGCATACAGCTGAAAAAGCTAGAAAAAGAGCAAATTGAAAACCCCCAATTAAATACCAAATTAGAAATACTGAAAATCAAAGGAGAGATTAATAAAATTGAAACCAAGAAAACTATTGAATTAATAAATAAAACAAAGAGCTGGTTTTATGAAAAAACCAATAAAATTGACAAACCTTTGGTCAATTTGATTAAAAAAAAGAAAGAAGAAAATCAAATTACCAGTATAAAAAATGAAAAGGGTGAGGTCACCTCTAATGAAGAGGAAATCAAAACAATAATTAGGAATTATTTCGCCCAACTGTATGCCCATAAATTTGACAACCTTAGAGATATGGATGAATATCTACAAAAACATAAACTGCCCAGACTAACAGAGAAGGAAGTGAAATTTCTTAATGACCCCATATCAGAAAAAGAAATTGAGCAGGCCATCAACGAACTCCCTAGGAAAAAATCTCCAGGGCCAGATGGTTTTACATGTGAATTCTATCAAACATTTAAAGAACAACTAATTCCAATACTTTGCAGACTATTTGGGAAAATAGGAGAAGAAGGAGTCCTACCAAATTCTTTTTATGACACAAATATGGTACTAATACCTAAACCAGGTAGAGTTAAAACAGAGAAAGAAAATTATAGACCAATTTCTCTAATGAATATTGATGCAAAAATTTTAAATAAAATATTAGCAAAAAGATTGCAGCAACTCATTACGAGAATAATACACCATGACCAGGTAGGATTTATTCCAGGAATGCAAGGCTGGTTCAATATTAGGAAAACTATTAGCATAATTGACCATATCAACAACAAAACTAGCAAAAACCATATGATCATCTCAATAGACGCAGAAAAAGCCTTTGACAAAGTACAACACCCATTCCTATTAAAAACACTAGAAAGCATAGGAATAAGGGGAACCTTCCTCAAAATTATAAATAGCATCTACCTAAAAC
Source organism: Trichosurus vulpecula (assembly GCF_011100635.1). NCBI lineage: Eukaryota > Metazoa > Chordata > Mammalia > Diprotodontia > Phalangeridae > Trichosurus > Trichosurus vulpecula. The sequence continues at coordinate 164,201,217 of NC_050580.1, read as the reverse complement.
CATCAACAAGCATTATTTGTAATGGGGATAAACTAGATGCATTCCCAATAAGATCAGGGGTGAAACAAGGATGTCCATTATCACCCCTATTATTCAATTTGGTTCTAGAAACATTAGCTGTAGCAATAAGAGAAGAAAAAGAAATTGAAGGAATTAGAATAGGAAAAGAAGAAACTAAATTATCACTTTTTGCAGATGATATGATGATTTATCTAGAGAATCCTAGAGAATCAAGTAAAAAACTACTTGAAATAATAAACAACTTTAGCAAAGTTGCAGGATATAAAATAAACCCACATAAATCCTCAGCATTCCTATACATTACTGACAAAGCCCAACAGCAAGAGATAGAAAGAGAAATTCCATTCAAAGTTACTGAAGGCACTATAAAATATTTGGGAGTCTATTTGCCAAGACAAACCCAGGGCCTATATGAACATAACTATGAAACACTTTTCACGCGAATAAAATCAGATCTAAATAAATGGAGAAATATCAGTTGCTCATGGTTAGGCCGAGCTAATATAATAAAAATGACAATTCTACCTAAATTAATCTATCTATTCAGTGCCATACCAATCGAACTACCAAAATTTTTTTTTGCTGAGCTGGACAAAATAATAACAAAATTCATTTGGAAAAACAAGAGGTCTAGAGTATCTAGGATATTAATGAAAAGACATGCTAGGGATGGTGGTTTAGCCACACCAGATATTAAACTGTACTACACAGCAGCAGTCATCAAAACTGCCTGGTACTGGTTAAGAAACAGGGGTGTGGATCAGTGGTATAGGATAGGTACACAAGTAGGTGAAATCAACAAGTTTAGCAATCTACTCTTTGATAAACCCAAAGAAGCCAGTTTCTGGGCTAATAATTCACTATTTCACAAAAACTGTTGGGAAAATTGGAAAATGGTAGGGCAAAAACTGGGCATAGACCAATATCTTACACCATATACCAAAATAAAGTCAAAATGGGTTCATGATTTAGGAGTAAAAGTTGATACTCTAAGTAATTTGGGAAAGCAAGGAATAGTTTACTTATCAGATTTGTGGAAAAGTAAAGAATTCATGACCCAACAAGAGATAGAGAGCATTACAAAATGCAAAATGGATAATTTTGATTATGTCAAATTGAAATGTTTTTGTACAAAAAAAGCCAATGCAACAAGAATTAGGAGGGAAGCAGAAAATTGGGAGAAAATCTTTGCAACTAGTATCTCTGATAAAGGCCTCATTTCTAAAATATACAGGGAGCTAAGCCAAATATATAGGAATACAAGCCATTCCCCAATTGAGAAATGGTCAAAGGATATGAACAGGCAGTTTTCAGAGGAAGAAATTAAAGCTATCTACAGGCATATGGAAAAATGCTCTGGATCGCTGCTGATTAGAGAAATGCAAATCAAAACAACTCTTAGATACCACATCTCTCCTGTCAGATTGGCTAAAATAACAAATCAGGAGAATGATAAATGTTGGAAAGGATGTGGGGAAATTGGAACATTGTTGCATTGCTGGTGGAGTTGCGAGCTGATCCAGCCATTTTGGAGGGCGGTGTGGAACTATGCCCAAAGGGCTATAGAAATGTTCATACCCTTTGACCCAGTAATACCACTTCTAGGGTTGTATCCCAAAGAAATCATGCAAGCGGGAAAAGGACCCATATGTACAAGAATATTTATAGCAGCTCTCTTTGTGGTAGCCAAGAATTGGAAAGCAAAGGGATGCCCATCAATTGGGGAATGGCTGAACAAGCTGTGGTATATGAAGGTGATGGAATACTATTGTGCCATAAGAAATGGGGATGATGCAGACTTCATAACAACCTGGAAAAACCTACACGACATAATGCTGAGTGAGCGGAGCAGAGCCAGGAGAACGTTGTGCACAGCCACAGATATGTGGATTCCGTGAGGACCAACCCTGACATACTGCGCTTCTCTCAGCAACCTAAAGGGGCAAGGACAAATCCAGGGGACTCACGATGGAGAACGCTATCTTCATTCAGAGAAAGAACTGCGAAGTTTGAATACAGACTGAGGCACACTACATGCTCGCCTTTTCTGCTTCTCTTTTGTTTTTGGTTTTGGGTTTTTTTTTTGTTGTTGTTTTTTTTTTTTTTGGTTCTGTTTCTTCTTTCTTATGATTCATTCCATTGGTCAAAATTCTTCTCCACGACTTGAATAGAGCATAAATTAATTCAATGCGAAGTTATACATGACAGTTATATGAGACTTCATGCCGTCTTGGGGAGGGAGGGGGGAGGGAGGGGAGAAAAACTGGAACTTAAAACTATGTAGAACCGTGTGTGGTAAACTAAAAATAAATAAAGGAAAAAAAAATTAAAAATAAAAAAACAAAAAAAAAAAAAAAAGAAATTTGCTGGGCTATTTTTCCAAAAAATAATCAACTGTAGGCTAGAATAATTAATGTTTAAAGATTCCTCTTTGCAATGATTAATTGTTCTAAAGGAACCTCTTTTTGCAACCTATATGAATAAAAAAGATGGCAGGCCATACAGCCAGCATTCAGAAAGATTTTGTGAAAGTCTACTGTGGATATTTCTTTCTATCACAAGGCAGAATAGTATGTGAAAAGAATACCCAGACTTAGAATCAGAAGATCTCAGTTCAAAAACAAGTTCTATAACTTACTGATTATGTGACTTTGGGCAATTCACAAAATCTCAAACGTCTGTTCCCTCATCTGTGAAATAGTAATAGTATCTTCCATGCCTACATGACTGGGTGATTGTTAGGATCAAATGTGTTCATGGAAATGAAAACCTTTAACCACCAGGTGATACCCCCCCATCACTCAGTGAGAAGTCTCATACTTACCCTGGCAAGTTTGCATGTGCCCTGCTGGGATAGAAGTTCTAAATCACTGTCAAACACTCTCCAGTTACCAGATAGAATGCTCCCATCTTTCTACTCACTCCATCTCTCTCTACCAGGCTGCACCATTATCTAAGGGGCAGGTAGGTGGTACAGTAGATAGAGTGCCAAACCTAAAGTCAGGAAGATTCATCTTCCTGAGTTCAAATCCCACCTCAGACACTTACTAGGTGTGTGACCCCGGGCAAGTCACTTAACCCTGTTTGGCTCAGTTTCCTCATCTGTAAAATGAGCTGGAGAAGGAAATGGCACAAACCACTCCAGCATCTTTGCCAAAAAAACCCCAAATGGGATCATGCAGAGTTGGACGTGACTGAAACAAATAAACCACAACGACATTGTCTAAGAACGTATGGCTTCACAGATATAACTGATCAAGACTGCTTGTAGGGTGTGCTGTAGAGAGGATTCTTTCTCAGCTCTGGGTTACATTAGAGAGCCACTGAAGTGCTGGGATTCTATGAAAAATTTTCCCTGAGCCTTCACCCACTCGGTAACTCCATCTCTCTTTTGATGCTCCGTGCTCCAATGAGTGCTAGCTTGACATAATGCAGTTGGTTCACTAGAACCAAGCATACCTTCCAAAATGTTGTATGTAATGCTTTTATTCTTAGCAAAGAGTCAGTAAATAAATAATATATGACCATTAAAACATAATGCACAATAGACAATGAAAATATCCACCAAGGAGCTGTGATCCCCATGATCTGCTAGTAGAGCCCACCCCAGTCCTTCCCAGCAGTAGAACTAATCGGGCCCTAGGAGTTTCAGAATATACACAGTCAGAGTCTTCCTCTTGAGTTGACAAAAGAATTCAACCCCATTTCTCCTAGAATACTCATTGTACACTTTCCACAGGACTGGTCATCGAGTACAGACTCAGTAACTCTTGAGTCAGAACCTTATCTTACATCAAGATCATAAAATACAGTACAACTTGGGAAGGTTGATGATTTGTCTAGTCACCAGAGTAGACCTCTGAACTCAGCTGGCATCTTATTCTGTTAGTAGAATCAGGAGGCGTGGTAAGCAAGGAGCAAGGCTACCTTCTTCCTCAAGTGGGAATAGGAAATGGGGGAGGAATATCTATTGATATATGTTATGTTATGTTATATGATATTATGTTATATTATGCTTTATTATATTATATTGTATTGTATCATATTGCATCATATATTAATTATATTATATTTATTATATTCTATCTTATATTTATATTCTATTTAAGCATTTGTTTTTCACCTACTATGTGCCCTGCACTGTGCTAAGATCTTTACAGATACTATCTCATTGATCTTCACAATAGCCCCACAAAATAGGTGCTATTATTATCCACACTTTACAGTTGAGAAAACTGAGGCTAAATGACTTCTCCAGGATCATATAGCTAGTAAGTGTCTAAGGCTAGATTTGAACTCATGTCCTTCTGACTCCAGGCCCAGAACTGTATATGCTATGCCACCTAGTCCTTCTTCTCTTGAACTATTATTACTTTAGACAACTAGGAGGTACAGTGGATAGTGTGTTGAGTTTAAAATAAGGAAGACCTGAGTTCAAAACTGGCCTCAGACACTTACTAGCTGTATGACCCTGGTTCAGTCATTTAACATCTGTCTCCGTTTCCTCATCTGTCAAATGAGGATAATCCCTGCATCTACCTCCCATGATTGTCATGAGGATAAAACAAGACAATATTTGTAAAGTGTTTTGCAAAACTTAAAGCACTGTATAAATGTTGGTTATCATCGTTGTTATTGTAAATGAGTAAAACACAGCACTTTCTCTGCTGTCGTGTCTCTCCTCTCTTCTGCCTCCCCCTTTTCCATAGATTTGCTCTTACCTAGACAAATAAGGCTTTCTCCTCTCTTAAGAATGCACTGAAATGTATGGATGCCAACAACTGATGTCTATACCACTTAGGATGCTTCGTAGTGCGGGTGTTGCAGTCCATTATAAATAATGTTTGAAACAGACAAAAAGATGGGAATCCTACCAGTTTAAATCCTTAAACTTAGATCCGTCTGTTGATATGGGCACACTTCACCTGTCACAGCTAATTTGTTAAGAGGAAACATTATACATGGCTATTGATACAGCACTTACTATTTCTACCCCCAGCCTCAATCTCCACCACTCTGTAGAAAGTAGGGTGGGGGAGAAGGAAAAGGAAGGGCAAAATGAGCATAAGTATATACTTTGAAAGTCATAAAATGCCACATAAATGTAAAGTCTAGAAGTCAGATATAATCAGAAAAGGAAATGACTCAGTCACATATCAAACCAGAGGCTAAACAAATGAAGGGCTGGCATGTTACATTATCTGTGATTTTTGGGGGGTGGGGGTGAGTAGTGTCCAGACCTGTGATTTCATTAGCATAAGGATCATGATGAAGGAACTCTTTTCTGGATATATAATTAATTTTCAAAAAATTTATGGTTCATTTAGTATTTTATTTTTCCCCAGTTACATGTAAAACCAATTTTAACATTTCTTTTTAAAACTTTAAGTTCCAAATTCTCTCCCTTCCGCCCTTTCCCTCCCCCCATTGAGAAGGCAAGCAATTCAATATAAGTTATACATGTGTATGACTTATATAAAACATATCAATAATAATGTGAAATAAAACAGACAAAAAACTCAAAAAAATAAGATCCTCTTTCAGATATAGATCTATTCTGTAATTTATAGATTTATTGAGTTGCCTGGGGCACTGAGGTTAAATGATTTGCCTAGCATCACAAAGCCAATATATGTCAGAGGTAGGATTTGAACCCAGGTCTTTCAGTCTCCAAGGCCAGCTCTCTAGCCACTATACTGCTCAGAATCCATAAAATATGAAAAGACCCAAGAGAATGTCTCTAGTGTGTTGGATAAAACTTACATAGCGGAATTATAAAAGGATGAATTACTTTCAAAGCATACGATAGGATACAAATAAGAATCATAGAGGATAAGGAGGCATAAATGGACAGGCATGGAGAGGAGCCACATCCATGCAAATGCAGATACTGTTGTACACTCTTAATAGATATCGGGAGTGTGCAACACATATAGAGATAAGCATAACAACAGGTACTATGTGACAGGGAAAAGGAGATTCCTGGCTAAGTATTCAAGGACAATTAAAGAGAAAAAAATGCTTTTCAGGAAGGCCTCATGAATAAAGTGGCACCTGACCTGGGCTTTCAAGGACGAGTAATATTGCAACAAGGAACAACAGAGATAGTGTGAAAGCCCCCAATGAGAGATGACACATGATTCACAGAATGCACAGAAATGCACAGAAACAGAACACAGGATGAAAATTATAAACAGCTAATAGATCAATTTGCCTAGAATATGGAGGAGGCAAAGGGGAAGAGTGTCCAACAAAATTAGAAAAGGAATAATGATAATAGCAACAGTAACTTCTATTTATATAGCACTTTAAGGTTGGCAAATGTTTTACGTAAGGTATTTCATTTGGGCCTCAAAACAACCCTGTAAAGTAAGTACAGATGAGGAAACTGAGGCTGAAAAAAAGAGACTGAATGACTTGCCAAGGATCACACAGCTAGGAATTGTCTGAGACGACATTTGAACTCAGGTCTTCTTGGCTCCAAATTGAGCACTCCATCCACGACACCATCTAGCTAAGTTGGAGCCAGATGGTGGAAGACCTTAAATGCTAGCCTAAGGCCCTAACAACCAATGGTCCACAAAACACAGTCTGAAAATCCCTAATGGTCCCTGAAGCCATTTCAGGGGATCTACAAGGTCAAAATTATTTTCCTAATGATGCCAAAACATTTTAATTTCTTACATGATAAATATCAATAAATAGAACTCATATAAACAAAAGCCCTTTGGGGCAGGGTCAAAAATGTTTAAAAGTATAAAAAGGTCCCGACACCAAAAAGTTTGAGAACCACTGATCATAGAAAATAGGGAGCCATTGAAGGTCGTTGACCAGGGGAGTAATCTTGTCAGACATACATTAAAAAGGTCGTTTTGACAGAGACCAGAATAAAGGAAACTGGTAAGAAGGCTATTATAATAGCCCAGATGAAAATGATTAAGAGCCTGAACTAGGGTAGTAGCAGAACAGTGTGTGTGTGTGCTAGAAACTTTTTTGTCCATGTTTCCAAAATAAAATACTGAAAATATATTTTAAATTCCCATTAGTTACTGACTCTCCCTCATGCTATAATTTTTGCATATATGTCAACACATAACAAGTAAGGAACTATGAATTAGAGCTTGAGAAAGTAAACACACCATGCAGATAGCAGCATGCTATTTATTGAATAAATTACAGTCTGACTCTGCTTGCTTAAAACTAGATTTGTAGCTTCAGGGTGGCTCTGCAAACCAGCCTGGTATAGACCTGAAATGATGTGATTTCTACACCTTCTAGGACTAAAAATGGACAGAGTGAGACCTATTAGGAGATTTCAAACAGTGATAGAGAGAACTCTAGAAAGGTCTCTCTACTTTTCCCCCTTGTCCACAGCCACAAGAATTTTCTCTAAGGAAACCTTTCTGATCAAGGGCTCCCAAAGAACACTGTCACTCAGAGAACTACCACCAGGGCTGGGGCTGGGTCCTGACTTTTCCAAAGGGAAATTAAATTGGTCGACAGCTAGCCCTGCTGTAGCCACTTATGGGTAATCAGTGGCTCATGGCAGAGAGCTACCCTAATGGTGTCTGGCCAACCTTTGCCCAGACTATCATTCCCACTAGGTTGCTGTGGGGTGTCTTTCAATTTTGAAAGGAAATCAAGTCAGGGACTGTAAGTGTGGCAATGACACCAACTTCAGAAGCCTAGAGAGAGGGCAAGAACAGAAAGGCAAGGATGTCTGCTGATTTCAGTCAACTCAGTAGTGTTAATCAGCTGCCCTCTATCCCTGTATGTCCAGTGATATTTTCCTAGATAGGAGAGCATCCTATCTATTTCTTGGTTTTGATGAAGGAAGAGCAGGTAGGCTTAAAGCCTCTCAGCTGTCAGCCAGCTTAGTGTGGGCACTCCCTGGGCCTGGGTACAGAATACCAAGAATCATCGCATAGTATCTCCATGGTCCTCATGAAAAGATGGACCCCTGTCTGTGCTATTTTTACCCACGGGGCACAGTGACTTTACATTCCTTCCTGATAAAACCGACGGCAACATATGCTAACCAGAAAGCACAAGAAACTCTCTGCATTTTTGATCCTACCACCTTGTAGTTCTTCCAATCTACACGTGTAAATTTGCCAATTTTTAAACCAACCTGATCCCTTCTACATTTTTCCTGAATATGGAAGGGTAAAAAGAGTAGTACTCAAGATTTGTATGCCAGTACTTCAAGTGGACATTGAATCTGTCCCAGCAGTTGCTCTAAAACCTATGGATAGAAGCATGACGACAGTAGGTAGGCCGAGATAAGCCGTTTAACCCCTCTCCGCCTCTGTTTCCTCATCGATAAAATGAGGGTAACAACCATACAAACCTCAGAGGTTTGTAGTGGGGGAAGAAGAGAGAATACATTAAAATGTTTTGAAAACCTTAAAGCAATATATAGATGTTTTTGTCAAGTTGATTTTCAGTTGTGTTTGACTCTCTGTGACTTCATTTGGGGTTTTCTTGGCAAAATACTGGGAGTGGTTTGCCATTTTCTTCTCCAGCTCACTTTACAGGTGAGGAGACAGAGGCAAACAGGAGTAAGGGATTTGCCCAGGGTCACACAAGTAGTAAGTGTCTGAAACTGGATTTGAACTCATGAAGATGAGTCTCCCTGATTCCAAGCCCAGTGCCCTATCCACTGCACCACCTTGCTGTGATGCCTAATATATTTGCCTTAGGTCTGGCAAAACATTTTTAAAGCTAAAAACAAGGAAGAGAAATGGAAGAAAACTGTCTATGCGTATTCACTACCCTAGCTACCATGAGAGAAGCTATAATGTTGGAAAGATTGGTGTTGAGACACTCAGAAGCTCACAGAAGACAAAGTCCAAAAAAGGAGCCAACATTAGAACCCATAACCTAAAATGTCTGTGCACAAATGCCTAAAATTTAGGCAGTAAGCAAGATGAATAATAGGTCCTAATGCAAGGAGGCAAATTTGACATCATAAATATCACTGGAACTTGATGGGATGAGACCAATGATTGAATATGACTCTGAGTGGCCATGCCTTATTAGAAAGAAACAGGATAGCTTAAAGAGTTCCGTGTCACCTTTGGAAGGAGGTCTCCAGTGATAGATCTCATGACAGACTGTATACTTTTTAATATTGATAGTAACTTGAATGAAGACATGTATCACACACTTATCTAAATTGCAGATAACACAAAACTAGGAGCGATGGCTAGCACACTGGATAATGAAGTTGGGAACCAAGCAGATCTCAACCAGTGAAAAAATTATGCTAAGTATTTTAAAATTTAATAGGAATAAATGTAAATTATTACTTGCAAGTTCAAGAAATAAACCCTATAAGTTCAATAGAGAAGAATGGCTAGACAGCAGTTCATCTGAAAAGCATCTGGGCATTGTAATGGACTCAAAATGCAACAATATTACACGGTAGCCTCAAAAACCAGTTCAGTCTTAGACAGCATGAAAAGAAGGGTAGCTTCTAGGAATAAGGACTAGTCCTGTGCTCTGTCTTGGTAAAACCCAAGAGTGTCCAGAGCAGAGCAACCAGGATGATGAAGGACATTAAGTCCATGCCACATGAGGCTCACTTGAAGATATTTAGGGATTTGTAGCCTAGAGAAGAGAAGATTCAGGTGGACGTTCTGCTTTCTTTAAGCATTTGACATGCTGCCCTGTGGAAGAAGGGAATAGAGTTGCTGTTTGGGCCCAAAGAACATAACAAATGGTGGGTAGAAGTCACAGAAAACCAAGTTTAAACTTGAAAAAAGGAAAAATTTCACAAGAATCAGGCTTATTCAAGAGTAGAATGGGCTGCCTTGGGAGGTAGCAGATTTCCCCTCACTGCAGGTCTCTAAGCAAAAATTAGACATCCTGTTCTTGAATGTGTGGCAATGCCTTTGCTTTTGTTTGGAGGCATAGCTGCTGACCTCCTTTTCAGCTCTGAAATCCTATGATTCTGTAAGTAATATTATTATTATTATTATTCCATAATTTTTGCTGCAAGTATCCAAGCCAGTAAGGAAGGAGAGTAATGCTTTAGTCAGCAACAATTTAACAACAAAATCGATCCTCATTTTGAAACTTGAAGATGCTTAATCACTAAATACAAGACTAAAGTCACTCGACCATATTTTAAATCTCCCTTCTTATAAGAGGACTGTATAACTCACAAAGGCTTCAGAAGCTCAAAGCTGGAGGACAAAGTGATGACAGTTGCCATAACAACTCCTCCTTTTATCTCTCTCCAGAAATGCTGAAGAATAAATCATGGTGTAGGCAGGGAAGGAGGGTGAAAGGAAGGAGAGTCTTGGATTGAAAAAAACCTGAACTTGGACATTGTATCCGAGGAACAACTGAGCCTTGTAATTAGTTTAAGAAGATCTAGATCCAAAACTTTAATTATTCTTCACCCATACTCACATCCCAAACCCAATCCCTGAGGCAAATAGCTTCTTTCACTCATAGAGTCTATGATTCCTCCTCATACAGGACGACATGCCTCTATATATACCTCCATTGTCTTACTGAGGGTAAATCCAAAAGAAGGGAAGTAGAATCTACCAAACCCCTAAACACACACAAGGCAAGACTATGAAGACAGCTGCATTTGTACAAGTAGCCCTGAAAACAATGAGAAAGAGAGAGAAACTTTTCTTCTAGTCATTCTACAAGGATTCCTCTCCAGCTGCCCATGTTCCTACGAGTTAAGGAACCGTGTATATGGCTGGCCATTTTGCCAATGTGTACAACTGTAAAGTGATAGGACCCTTCTCACATTCAAAGGAAAAGGATAGTCTATATATGAGAAAATATACACCCCTTTTCTAACTTCTCTAGCCCCAGAGGTACTTATTCATCTCTCTCTATCACCTTCTTTTATAGTCAATCCTCTACTTAGAGACTATAAAATCACAGATTTAGAGCTGGAAGAGACCTTGGAGGCTAATGAGTCCAAAGCCTTCATTATATAGATGTGGAAACTGAGGCACAGAGCAGCAAAGTGATTTTTCACGGAACTGCACAGCCAGTAAGTCTATGAGGTAGGATCTGAACTCAGATCTTTCAGATTCTAAGTCCATTGCCTTATCCAACAAACCATGTCCCACATACCTCATCTCAGCCTGGACCTTTCTGGTCAAGAATCCTTATTCTTCTTTCTTCTCCTTCTGACCTCCCTTTCCTGTCCCACACACAGATCATAGACTGATTCTTCCTTCCTAAACTACTTCTCGAGGCAATGTAATATGGAGGAACTCCTAAAGATACATATAACAATAGCAACCCCAAAATCCAAGTCTAAACAAGAAATCTGCATGCCCTGCAGAGATTGTAAAAATTCTACCCCTATGACTTACTGACAATAAGAAGTTTTGAGCCCCCACCATAATACATGACATTTGGTAAATTTCAAAATAAATACCTGAGCTCCACTGGAGAGTAGAATTATCTAATCTTTGTGACAGATACCCTCACAAGACAAATAAGGGGTGGATACACATGGGAGAATTCATCACTTCTATGGCTCATTTCTACAGCCAATGAATTTTACTGTATGAAACCACACAAGATGTTGTCACCAACTCCCCTTACAACCATACAGTTTCCAAAATTCAAAGGAAAAAAAAAAGACAAGTCGAGGAAGACAAACAGAATTCATGAAAAATATTGACACACATCAATGCATAAGTCTTCCCTGGAGACCTATAGAGCATCAGTCACTTATAATCAAGCTTTAGGTAGGGATCCCATCAGGTGACATCTCCTAATAGTTTCCTCAGCATGTGGCACCCATTGCACTTCTCCACGGCTGTCAGCAGTTCCCAACAGATAACGTCACTTGTCACTGCCCATCATCACAACTCTAGCATCTTGTCAGCAGCTCCCAGCAGGCAGAGTCAATTCCACCTAGAATTCCTCCATGTTCTTCCACCTTTGGTTTTCTACTTCTTCCAGTATGGTAGCAATGTTAGCCCTTTAGCCAGAGATTAAACCTCTCTTTCATAATGGACCCCATCTCCATGATACAGAGGGGAATATTTCAGTTTTCCCATCATGGACCTTCAATATGAAGCCTCCCTTGTGATTCACTTCCTACCAACTTTTGGCCTTTCACAAAGTTCGCCCAGAACAGCACACGTGGTGAAACAAACCCTGGCATCACACACCATATCATGCACAGCATAATGAAGGCTCTAATTAGAGTCAGAGGACCTTGATACAAATCTCTGCTCCACCAAGACATGATCTTGAGTCATATCACATCTCCCTAAGCCTCAGTTTCCTTATTCATTAAAAAAAAAGGAAGATGGGTGATATGAACTCTTACTTCAAGATCTAAACCTGTGATCCCATGACCTCTAAGCTATTCTTAGTCATGGACACCAGTTTTGAATACAGAGACTCCATAGCCCAATGCCCACTTTGCCATTCCTTGTAAGTAGGCATTATTTCATTCCTTATACTTGTATCCCCCCCCCATGCTTAGCACAGTGTTGTTGTTCAGTCATTTCAGACTCTTCATTACCCTATTTGTGGTTTTCCTGGCAAAGATCCTGGACTGGTTTGCCATTTCCTTCTCCAGCTCATTTTGCAGATGAGGAAATGTAGGCAAACAGGGTGAAGTGACTTGCCCAGGGTCACACAGCTAGTAAGTGTCTGCAGCTGGATTTGAACTCGTGAAGATGAGTCTCCCTAATCCCAAGCCCAGTGCTCTATCCACTGTGCTACCTAGCTATCCCAGTGCCTGGCACATAATAGATACCTGATTGATTCCCCAGGCACATGGGTAACATATCTGTGTCAATATTTCCTATGGAGCTAAAATGGCATCCATGAACTTTTTTTTAATATTCTAAAATGAATTTCAACTTGGTTTCTTTTGTAATACCATATACTTTTTTTTTGAATTTAAATGCATTATTCTGATAAAGGATTCATGGGTTTCACCAAACTGCCATGAAAAATGTCAAGAACCCCTGGTCTAGAAGCTTGATAAACAATCCACTTTCTTCTCAATCCTATCAGTTGACCCTCTCTGGGGTCAACTCAACAATGCTATTAAAATTACTTAGGGCTACTTCCAATTACTCAGACACAGCGGAGGGTCAAGCATTCACCCATAGTAATATACATAAGGAGAATAAAAGAAGGAAGGAAAATTTGAACAGCCCCCAAAACTGGTGCATTTATAAAAAATAATACTGAAGCAGCCCTTATTACACCCCTCCAGGTGTTGCTCCTTGGGTGACTGCCCACTTTGCCCGCCTCTACTCTCAATTCAGGATTACTGTGTCCCAGGCTTAGCATTGACTAGCATCACAAGCAAGGACATTTCCGCACATAGGAAAAGACATAATGGAAGTAAAAGCACAAGAACTATTAGCATCCACACAACTGGTATGGGAATGCTAGGAACATATGGGCTGCAAAAAAAAATTTTCAATTCCTTTCTCTGTTTCATCAGTAGCTGACCTAAGGAACCTTCCCCTTCCTCTGTCTCAGCTGACCTCCACCGACTTCTCAAATGCAAAAATGCTATCTGTGTGGGCTTGTAGCTCTTTGGAGTTACAATTCAATTATCTCAGCTCCCAACTCTGATTCTCATTCTCATTCATTCTCATTCTCTCTCTCTCTCTCTCTCTCTCTCTCTCTCTCTCTCTCCCTCCACGCACCACACACACACACACATATATAGTATATGTACATACATATATACATATATCTATACAATTAGTGACTGGGATGAAGAATAATCTGCAACCTAGTTCACCAGGGATGAATTCTAGTCTTAGCTCTTCCTCCATACTGATACGTAATTCTTGCTAAATTACTTCCCGTATTTGTCCTATAATTTCCCCAGTAGACAATAGGAAAAACATCACCAAGCATAGGACTGTTGCCAGATATAAAAGATCCCTTACAACAAAGCTCTGCAAAAATCAATGTAACCTAAGCATGTGAAAGATTGGGTAACTGATTCATAAAGAAATGTCTCTTATTGTCTTTTGTCTGTAGCTTTGGTACTGGAGGGAGTCATTATGGCTAAGGCAGGGTGTTACTGATGCAGCTGAAAGAGATTAGAGGTCAGTATAGTGTCTACCACAGATTGTCACATACCAATACACACACACACACACACAGAGCACAGGAGAGCTCATCTCTGATGCCAACTACAAACATCTCTCCATTCCCGTAAAATCTGATCTAGCCCAGTGATACAGAATGGCCACGGATCTCTCTTCCATTCAATATGTATGCCAAGATATTTTCCTTTCTCTCCCAGAAGTCAAAAAAGGTAGTGAAATCTAAAAGCTTGGATCTGTTCGAAACTTCCCAAGACTTGAGGGTACCCACTGAAACATGGCTAGTTTTGGTTGCAGGGTTACAGACTAGCCTTCAATCTAGGTGGTGCAGTGGATAATAGACAGTGTGCAGTGGATGGTGTGCTGCACCAGGAGTCGAGGAGAACTAAGTGCAAAAATCTGGCCTCAGACACTTACTATCTGTACCACCCTAGACAAGTCACTTAAATCTCTAGAGTTTCCTCTACTGTACAATGAGGATAACAACAGCACCTCCCTTGCAAGGTTTTTGTGAGGGTCAAATGAGATAATATTTGTAAATATTTGCCTCTCTGGACTAGAGTTTCCTTTTCTGTGCGTAACTCCTGTTTTGATGGATTGAGGCACCTCCCTCATCAAGGGGCCAGAGCACATGTTTAGCCTCATGGGAGGTACTCCATTCTAGCAAACCAATGATTTTCCAGCTACCCATTCCGTATGTAAAATAAGGGGGCTGGGCTAGATCATCACTAAGGTCCCTTCTAGCACCAAAGATCCCAAATTTTGTGATTCACCCATCATTTTAAGGTTAATGCAAAGTAGATGTGACCCCAAAGAGCCTGGTAAGCCTAATGTCCCAAAGTACACAGGACAGCCCCAGACCAGACCTCCTGGGATGGGGGGGGGAAGCAGGGTGCCAAAAGCCCAGGGTGTGGCCGACAGCCCTCTCCATCTCCTGGCAGCCCTTGCCATCTGCTGCTAGACACCCCCTTATATCATAGACCGCTCTGCCAATGTTGTAACCTGGGCAACAGGATGTTATTTTAGATCAAATTGATCTACCTTATCCTCTACTCCTACTCCCTATGTCATGTGCTATATGCTACTATTTCACCTTAACATACAATGGCCATGCTCCAATGGCCTCATGTTTTCAATGTGCCCTTGGAGCCACCTTGCTTATAGCAGCCTGTCATCCATCTCCTTTGCTCATCTAGCTCAGCAAAGCTGAGCTTTAAGAGAGTGGCTTTAATGCAAATGGATTTACTAACTCCTATAAAAGACCTTTCTCCACAAGCATATTATCCTCAGTCACCCATGAAACTGGTCTGCAAGTCAGACTTGACATGCAGAGCAGATCCAAGCTTCCCACCCTCACACAAGAGACCCAACACTAGCTCTTAAGAACTCACAGAGCTATAAGAGAACTTTCATAAACCCAATATCACACATTTCTGGAGCGTTGGTTATTAAAACAACTAAAAAGGAAAAAAGTCAAGAAAGGGAAATGCTCATTAGAAAAGGAGGGGCAGCTAATCAGCACAGTGGATAGAGTGCCAGGCCCTGGAACCAGGAAGACTCATCTTCCTGAGTTCAAATCTGACCTCAGACACTTACTAGCTGTGTGACCCTGGGCAAGTCACTTAACCCTGTTTGCCTCAGTTTCTTTTTCTATAAAATGAGCTGGAGAAAGAAATAGCAAACTACTCCAGTATCTTTGCCAAGAAAACCCCAAATGGGGTCGTGAAGAGTCAGACATGACTGAACAACAAATTACAAAAAGAACCCAAAGATATAGAACACCAACCAACATTTTTATACCAGAAACAAGCAGCATGAAAAACATTCAATTCAACTTTCTAATATAAATTCAGTTGGAATTGGATGAGAAGGAGAGACAGAACCAGAGACACAACAAGGCTACTGGGCTGAGGAACAGTAGGACAGGGGTAGAGTGAGAAACAAAGGTGGAACAATCCATAATCCACCTGGTGGCTTCCTACTTTAGCTAAGTATTTTTGCTCATTAGGTGCTAAGCTCAGTCATTTTGGGGCTACTGAAGGATCTTAAGCACCCTCTATGTCTCATCACCTAGGTTATCCCAACCTAGTTACTACTCTGCAAGAAGAGAATTGAAGAAGAAAGAGGAGCCAGGAAGATGCAGGGTTCTACAGAACTGAAGCAACCAGGTAGATCTGGGCCCTTCCAGTCATGACTGACTACTACTCTTAGTATAGAAAGATGTCAGGAGTAGGTGGGCCCCCTTTTCCATGGCTCTGCCCTCCCTTAGCACTTTTAATAATGATGATGATAATACCTGAAAATATATATATATATATATATATATATATATATATATATATATATATATATATGTTGCTTTAACGTTTGCAAACTGCTTTATATACATTATTTCATCTGAGTCTCATGACTATGAGTTAGGTAAAATAAGTATTATCTCTATTTTAAAGATGAGGAAACTGAGATACAAAGAGTTTAAGTGAGTTGCCCCTGTTTATATAACTAGAAGCTATTAAATACAGGATTTGAACCCATGCCCCTGATTCCAAATCCAGCACACTATCTCCTCCCATGTTCTCACTGGTCTTGCTCTGTTGGTATTTCCCTTAGTCATCTTCAATCTATTGGTCCACTGTTTCCTTCCCCTAAGGCTCTGAGATCCCACAATCACTAACAGAGATGAATCTGAGAGACTGAGGAAAGGGTATATGGCATTGTCACTGCCTGAATATGCCAGTATTCCCTGAGCCCAAGACCCTGGACAGCTCACAGCATATGGCAGCATATGAAACCTCACCCTGAGGCATATAGACAACATGAGAACGGACACGCAGGAAAAACCATCCAGGCATAACAGACTCTCCCACCCACACAGAACCATAATCCTCTTTCCATAAACCATGCTATCTCCCTTTGGACCTTCACAATCATCTTCAGTCAGCAGACAAAAGTTCTTTGGCCTCCTATAAACTCTACCCCATTTTCTGTGGGATAAAACACAAATTCCTTAGCCTAGAATTTAAGACTTTCGACAACCTGATAACAACCTACTTTTCCAGAATTTTTCCGTACTCCCCCCCTTTCTCATACTCTAGATTCTAGCCAAACTGGACTACAAACCTTTCCCCAATGTCATCCTTTCTCTCCAAACTCTGTTCACTACAGCATGCTATCTCCACCCCACTCTCCTCCCCATGCCTAAAACAGACTCTCTCTAAATACCCACCTATTAGAATCCTTTTCTTCCTTCAAGCTGCAAGTCAGCTACCACACCCATTACACTTTCCCCATTCCCCTACAGCAACTGAAAGTGATCTCTTCTTCCACAATGTGGCATTTAAAAAGGTATGAGGGATATAATTTCTGGATAATTTAATCATTTTATTAATAATGGCAGCATTTTAGTAAAAGGATGGTCATTTGGCTGTCTCTCTCTTAGATCATCTTAGATCATTATGGCAGGCTTGTGGCTTATATGCCCATTGGAAGAGGGGTATTGGGGGTGGTGGCAATCAAGAGAATGAATATTACAATGAGGGGCTGGACCTGAACTTTGATTATGTCATTTACTTCTTAAGTTAGCCCCAGCCTTGGGCAATCTATTCAAAAAATTTGTACCTTCCCAAACCTGAGTAGAACACAATGACTGCCCCACCTGAGTGGGCCTAGATAGAGGAGAAAGCTCAACCTTTGGAGACCTAGGTCTCGAAATGAGGATAAAAGAAATAAGGGGAAATCTGAATCTCTTCAAATCATTGGTTATTAATAATCATTTCTCTCAACAGATTTCTCATAAAACTTTGTCTGGAACTGTTCCTTACACTCACTACATTCTGCCTTGTGTTACAGTTAATGTAGCCCTTAGTCTCCCTTCTATCCTTAAGGGTAGGATTTTCATCCTTGTATACTCAGTGCCTAACACAACATCTTGCAAATAGTTGGTGCTTAATAAATGCTTGCTAATGTAAATTGAATCATTTTAAGAATGCTTATAATCCATAGACAAGCTCAGAGAAGAAAGGGGAGGGGGAAGAGCACAGCTTAGCTCTCCCAAACAATTGTTTTTCCTATCTGAAGTTTGAGATTATGTGATAGGCCAGTCTGCCAAAAGAAATGCTTGCTTCCTAACTCAGTTTTCTAATTCATCATCACACTTAGTCACTTGACTTCATACTCCCAGTGAACACCTTGAGAGTTCCTAGGTTTTATTTGCCATTTATACATCTGGTTCTCTGGCACAAGCTTTGTACATGGTACACACTGAATAAACGTTTGTTGAATAGAATTGAATGATGGTCAATAGATATTGATGATGAATGATGGTCAATATTCACCATAGCTATAAGGTGAATAGAGGAGACTGACAGACCATTTAGACAAGGCTTTATAGGCTCTACGTTATTTCCACATTCTAGGATAACTGCACTAATCTCTCAGTTCTTTAGATTCAGGACTGTGAAGATCAGGTTATCCAGGAGCGATTAAATTCTAGAAAAAAAATAACTAAGGCTGCCTAAACATTTATGGATGATAAATGTTTGTTGGTCGATACGTTCCCAACTACCAAGATACTGATTTATACTGAGAGATAGAATTCCCACATAGAGCAGAATAGTCATGTCTGCCTATTAGCACCTAGAATCATAAAATCTTAAATCTGTAATAGAATTTAAATATCATCTAGCCCAGGCACTCTTAACCTAGGGTCCATGGAAAGATTTCATAAAGTTCATGAACTTTAATTAGAAAAAAAATTATTTCTTTATTTTCACTACCCTCTAACTGAAATTTAGCATTTCCTTCCATTATGAATATAGGCAACAAACTGCAGTAGCATTATCAGTACTTTGTCACCAATAGCAAACACAGATATTTTCATATTACATAGTTGTTGCAGATATCTCAACATATTACTTATGCTCATCACTACTTCAAAATTACTGTATTTATAAGACCCACTGCTAGATTGCAAATGATAGGAGTCTTGTCATCTATAGAAACTCATGCAACACATCTGGCTAACAATTAGGGAACTCAGTGGCTAGCAGCCATTTATCCACCAAATAGTGAAGTTAGATGTTCTTGCGTTGGCGACCCAGACATCTAAATTGCTTTCTAGTATTCCTATCTCCTATATTATGTTCTTGATCACTATGTGGAAGGAAGTGAGTCTTTTTCATTGTTTTTTAAAATTTTGCGACCCAGACATCTAAATTGCTTTCTAGTATTCCTATCTCCTATATTATGTTCTTGATCACTAAGTGAGTCTTTTTCATTGTTTGTTAAAATTTTGCGACCCAGACATCTAAATTGCTTTCTAGTATTCCTATCTCCTATACTATGTTCTTGATCACTATGTGGAAGGAAGTGAGTCTTTTTCATTGTTTGTTAAAATTTTGCCAAACTGGGTAGGTCACTGAGAATTCTTAACTCTTGGGAAGGCAGCAGGGGTTTTTGGAACCCAAATAAGCTTGTAGGTCATAAGTGTAGGGTAGCTGTAATAGCTATTTAGATTTGAAGATCTTTTCAACCCATTAATAGGTCATGTGATTTGCTTACATGGAAGCCTAAGTCATTTGTGGTGGGAAGAGCCTGCTGAGAGGAAAAGGAAATTGTGCCACAAGAAATGCAGAGAGAGCAGTTACTACAGTTAGAGCTGAGGGAAAGAGAGCAGACATGTGCTGTACTGTAAGTTTGCTTGCCCCAGCAGTGAGCGGATGGTTTTAGGATGGCAAGGCTCCATGCTGTGATGTTGTGTATTGAATTCTTTGCTGCTGTGATGGATTGGGCACATGGCTTATGGGATCTGGTCCTCTAGTGTCTAAATAAATGGTTTACTTCTACCTTCTATGTAGAGAGTATCGCATATTTTGCGATACAGAACCACAGTCATTTTGACAATTATCATCTATATTGTGATTATTGCCTTGCTGATATGCCAGCCCAGTTCAAACACATGTGATGGTTGAGTTAATGACTGAAATATGTTATTTAAGGTCACTTATTATTATTTACAGATTGGCAGTGATACAAATCATACATAGTATTATAAGTTCTGGGAAAAGAGAGGTTTTCTTTTTCTCTTTGTACTACAATGTTACAAAGAGTCAGACATGACTGAATGACAACAACAAAACAACTATGATGTGAAGTAAAGGCACGCATGTGTAATATAGAAATATTTGGGTATTATCGTTATTATTTTATAAACTACCACAGATTTTAAAAATAATTTTGTGAGAAAATAACAAATGATATCAGTACCTTTCCAGTTAGACAAAAAAAAAGCCACATGACTCCATTTGTAATAGCTAAACTCCAGGAAAGAAATGATTCCTGAGTACTGCTATAATCTGTTTCTCTATCAGGAGAGTTAAAAGCCATTAAAAGGGAAAAAAAACTTGGGACCTATTATAAAATCTGCCATATTTTATGTAATTGTCATATAAAATCCTTTAATATCTTATACTTTCATTAACATACAAATTACTTATTTCTAGGCTGACTTATCAATCACTAAGAAACGATAAAATACTGAGATTCAGAAAGTATCGGTTGAATCAAATAGTTTGTTTTATCTTTATATTTTATAGATCCAATTTCAGTTAGAAATGTCAAAGAAAAAGGCATGATGAAGACTGTATTATATGATTTCACATGCATTAGTGAGCATTATGAGACACAAAAGCTTCTGGTTTTTTAAGTAGAAAAATTCTTGTGAATGGTAGCATGAAGTCAACAAAAAATAAAAGAGCATGCCGCATCTGTCCATCCTAAAAAAACATGAATTTCAATACTTAGTTTATTTTCATAGGAAGACAGCTCAATTCAAAAAAGCTGGGACATTTCTAACTTTTGCGAACTTTTTCTTGAAGCATCCTATCAAAGGGCTTGCCAGACCTCCAAATAAAAGAAGCTCGATGTCATTGGAGACTTTGGTAAAGCCATGTATACTGCAAATGGACAAGCTTGTTTGTGGACTGGAAAAAAGCGGGTGGTGGGGGAGAATGCAAAATGAAAGTAGCACCATTGTCAAAGAATGTATTATGTTCTAGAATTGCTGGTGTTTCTTTCACGAATTGTCAACCTTGCCATTTCTCTGCAATATGCATTTGGATGAAATAACGGTCATCTCTCAATGTAGCCAGCTCCTCATGTCTATCAGCAAGTTACATGCTAATGCCACCAAGCAGAATTTTCATTTTGTGAATCCTACTTAGAAATTACAAAGGCTGTCAATATTTTAGAAGCAGTAGCCAACTATTTTTACCAATGCAAGCTTTGACTAGAAAGAGACCCTTCATACACTTTACCTAGATGGAGCTCCTGTACTGCTTAGAAATACTCTGTTTAGAAATACTTTTGTGAAAAAAAATGAAGACTTTTTATAGTTGCCACTTGTTTTTTATACAGACATGTGCCAACCATAAGCATTTTTCCAACAATACTAAAAGATGTTTTCTCAGCTGCCAGGAAGGTCATCAATTTTATCAGAATCAAATCTCTGAATCATCCTGTTTTTAAAAGATTTTTGTCAAAAAAAATAGGTGTAGAATATGAAATGCTCTCTATCACACAGAAGTTCACTGACTTTCAAGATGACAATTCTTGAAATGTTTGTTCAAACAAAGGATAGAGGTTTTGCTTTTCATTGAAGAGAAAGGAACTCCAGTCTTGTCATACTTTAAAAGACAGGACTTTGATTGGATTTACTTGGAAGATATTTTTAAACATATAAATGAGATATATCTTTCAATTCAAGGTTCTGGAGTCAACATCATAGGTGCTATTGGAAAAATTAAAATGTTTCTTGGCAAAGCTGCTGATATGGAAGAAGATTGAAAAGGCTGACACTCTTGTAAAAACTTTTAAAAATTAGAGATACAAAATACTCTGTTGATTTCTTTAAAAAGATGAATTAGTGAACACCTGAATATATTTCAGAACTCTTTAAAAGTTATTTCTATCTAGACAGTATTAAAGCTGAACCACAGATTTGCAATCCTTTTCTGGCTGATATAAATTTTATCAGAGTTGTTGACCTAGTCAAAGATAAACTCATTGACTTTAAGACAAAAAAATATGCTACAGTTGGTTTTTAACTCAAAAAGCCTTGAAGAAATTCTAGTGTGTCTTGAAAGAAGCCTATCTCCACCTCGTTGAGTAAGATGGAATTTTCAAAACTTGTACTCATCAAAAGCAAAATTGAAATCGATTGGGTGTCCAATATTACATACATGTTGTCTTGCCAAAGATTACCTTATAGTTTAATGTTTTTATTCAAGCTACACAATTGCTTTTCTACTGATCTCTTTTAAAATGAAATTTATTTTTAACTTGCCCATATTTTAAATGTATTATCTTAGGTGTTAGTAAAGAAGCATACTATATTATTATATATTATATTAATTGTCACATTAATTAATATATTATACTATATTTTATTACTATATCACAAATTTATTTTTTAATAGTTGGTGACTATAGTTCAGTAGAACTGGCTTCCTTTGTAATAGTAATTAAAAAATGTAGAAGTCCATTAAGGCTAGAATTGTCAGGAAGCATACTTCCTCTACATGGGAGTAATTTTTAACAGCTCACCAACATACATTTATTTACCAAGTGTTTAGTGAGCATCTAGGCTACAAACTGTCCCAAAAGTCGTAGTGCAGTTTTAAGGGATTAAAGCCAAATATAAAAGCATATATAAAGTTCTAGCTATAGCACAGTGATGAAACAGTTACTGCTGTCAGGTAATCTTACAGTTTTGTTTGGGAGCCAAGGGCTAGCCACATGGAACAATTAAATAGCATTCTGCACCAGAACAAATGTTCAGGCAATATGGACTAGACTGATTGAGGAACCATGGGGAGTAGGTGCTGAGTACAGTAGAGTTGCCATTTCCCCATGTTAGGAATGTCTGAATTAGTATTTAACATTAGTTAAATAGACATTCCCAGTTGATGTTGGTTGGCTTAAAAATAAAATTTCAGCAATATATAAGAAGTACTGCATGTTAATGAGATTAGTATTCCAAATTGTGATGCTATCTTGTTTTTCTGGTATTTCCTTCCTTTGGGATACTCTGTTGTTTGTTTTATACATTTAAAATATTATTCTGGGAATCCATAGATTTTGACAGATTGCCAAGGAGGTCCAGAGACAAAAAAGTTTCAGAACTCTTTATCTAATCTAATCTCTTCATTTTACAGAAAGGCTCATAAAGGTTAAAATGACTTACCCAAGGGAATGCAGATATTACCAGAGTAGGGACTAGAATCCAGGAATCCTAGCTCCCTAGTAAGTTAGTACCTTTTCCATTATTACTTATCTACCCGTCTTATCTGTTAAGGTCTAGTTACAGGGCTGGGGAATCTGTGGTCTCGAGGCCACATGCAGTCCTCTAGGTCCTCAAGTGTGACCTAGTGGGCCACATGGGGCCTCAAGGCCGCAGGTTCCCCACCCCTGGTCTAGTTCATGAAGCATCCCAACACACTGATCTCTGACTTCTGAACATCTATAGTCCCTTTGGTTCTTTTATTGTAAAATCATAGATAGATTTAGAAGGTACCTCAGAGGCAGTGGTAGGATTCAGCTGGTTCCCATGGGTTCAGAAGAACGGATACCTAATTTTATGTTGAGTTAGGCAAACCTGTTATTAAAATGGCACTTGTAATCAGGGTTCTAAGGTGGGCACCTGGGCAGCTGCCTAACGTGGAAATCACAAATATATATTCCCCACCCCACCCCCCCAAAGGCAGTGCTGTGTCCCGGCCCAGGAATGGGGTCTGTGCTGGAGGCACAGAGGAAAGCAGGAATGCAGTAATGATGTCCCAGCACAAGATGGAAGGAGGAAGGGAAGGGGAGAGCCAGGCCCAGGATGGGAAGGCTGGCTACACCACCAGCAGAAGCTGCCACCACTGGGGGAAGGGGTGGGGGGAAATGCAGAAGGGTGATAGCCCCAGCAGAGGCTTCGAAGGCCCTCCCCACTCCCCTGCTCCCTCCCTCTCCAACTGCTCATGAATGAATCACCCAGCAAGCCTCACCTCCGGAGGCCAGCCCCTAAGACTAGGTCTCTTAGTGTAAATGTGAGAAAAAGCAAGCAGTTACTTTGGGCTTCCTCCCAGGGCCTTATGCCTCCTGCCTGCTTCCCACTCCTACGGTAACTAGCACGAGGAGGCAGAAGGCGCTAATGATGGAAGCCCCCCAACACATGTCCTCCGCGGTCCCCTTCCCCCCACCCCTGACCACCATCACCCTCCGGCCCTTACACACCCCACCCAGCCCTTACCCACCCGGCTCCCTCTGTAATCAGTGTCTGCCGCTTTCTCCCTGGGCCTGAGCCCTCACCAGAGCTGGTCCCAACTGATACTGATGACTGAGGGACCCTTGCGTGTGTCATGGAAATCAAGGATGCCAAGGGTTCAGAGGGAGTGTTCCGTGGGGGCAGGAGGTGGGGGGTGAGGGAGGGAGGGCGGAGATATATTAAAAAGTCAGATTGCCCTTGGTGACTCAGACTTGGCCTTTTAGTGTAAATAAAGCTATTCAAGAGAAACTCTGACTTTTTCCCTGGCCCTGAACTCACCTTAGTCCTGATGTCTCCAGGTCTCAGGATGGTGTTGGCTGACTCCAGCGAGAAGTTGGGCTGCGAGTCCATGGGTACAACAATCCCATGTATACAACCCGACACGAGACCATTTTTCTGAGCTGGTCCAGTGCCTTATTGCAAACACACTCACACACACATTCGCACATATTCACCAACATTCACTCACACACACACATACACTCACAAATACACAACCACACATAGTCACGGCTCATATACATTCACATATGTTCACTTATACACATGCGCACACACTCACACATAAACAAGCTGACGCACACTCACAGACTATACATATTCTCATACACACACACACACACACACATACACACACATTCATACATATTCACCAACGTTCACTCAAATGGTCATTAGGGCAGAGAACCGGTTGTTAATTTATTTGAATCCCACTACTGTTCAGAGGTCATTGAGTTCCACTCCTGGCCAAATCATGAATCCTTTCTACAATGTCTGTGGCAGGTTATCACCTAGCCCCTGCTTGAACATCTCCAGTAACAGGGAACTCGTTATCCCAGAGGCAGTCTATTCCATGGGTGTGGGGGAAGGAGGGTTAGGGAGAACAAGTATTTATACAGCACCTGCACAGGGCACTAAGCACTTTTACAATATCATCTCATTTGGTCATCATGACCCTGCAGGGTAGATGCCATCATTATTCCCATTTTACAGCTGAGGAAACTGAGGCAAGCAGAAGTTAAGTGACCATGGTCATTCAACCGGTAAGTGTCTGAGGCCACATTTTAGCCCTGGTTTTCCTGACTCCAGGCCCGGAACTCTATCCCCTGTGCCACTGCTGCCAAATGGTCATAGATTTCTAGATAGTCTTTAGAAATTATGTAATGCAACCACTTTTTTACAGTTGAGGAAACTGAGACCTAGGGTGATGATGTGCCTTGGTGTGATCTCCTAGAGGCAGTGGAAAACTGATCCAAGATTTGAACCCATGTATCTTAGCAACAAATCCAAGACTCCTTCCAGTTCTTTTGGGTCCAGTCTAATTGTTAGTGAGCTTTTCCATTTGTTGGAATGAAATCTGCTGATTTATCTGAAATAAAATAAGGATAGTTTTAGGGCTCATCCAAAGTCACACGGCTAGAGCTCTAGCTAGAACCAGAACCCAGTTTTTCAGATTCTTGGTTCAGTCCTTGTTCAGGTCCTCATTACCTCTCACCTGAACAGCATCCTCATTTGTTGACTTCATTCTCTCCATCTCTCCAATACACCCTCCACACAGATGCCAAAAAAATATTCCCAAGACACAGGTCATGTCTCTGTTCTAAAATTTTATTGGGCTTTTTGTAGCCTCTAGAATAAAATATAAACACCTGAGAATAGTATTTAATCTTTCTAATGCACAGGTCATGTCTCAGCTCAAAAATTTTTATTTGGCTTTTTGTTACCACTAGAATAAAATGTAAATTTTTCAACCTAACATTGATATTCCTCCTCAGTCTGACTCCTACCCACCTTTCCAGACATGTTCCATATCACCATCCTTCACATACTATTTTCAACAAAACTGGACTATTCCTTGAACTTAATATTCCATCTCTCACCTCTGTGCATCTGCATAAACCAATTCTTAAGTCCAGAATGAGAATCCTCCTCAACTCTGCCATTCAGATTCCTTCTTTTCCTTTACATCTCAGCTCAAGTGCCACCAACTCCTTAAAGACTTCTCTGATTCCTCTGGTAATGCTCCCTCCCTCCTCAAACTAATTTCTACTTACTTATCTTTGTCCATGTTGTAACTTTCCCTTCTAGAATGTAAGGTCAATGAGGTCAGGAACTAGTGAATTTCTACTTTTGTAGCCCAAGTGGCTAGCAGAGTAATTTGCATACAATAGATGCTTTAAGAACATTTCTTGAATTTCACCAAATTATTGAAATACTCTATAATCTAATTATGCACTGTATAATTTCTCCATAGTAGCACATGAGATAGTTCTTCCAGAGAGGACAGAGGCCTACCTAATTAATCTTCTGCCTTTTTCACTATTGGTTTTGTGAGCCCAATGGCCCTATCTTAAGAATGAAACTCTTAAGAGAGGGAATGACTACCATATAAAATTCTAGGTCATAGAAACACAAAATTACAAGGTTGGAAGACACCTCAGAGGCCATCTTGTTCAACTCAACCTGAACATGAATCCATTTACAACATATCTGACAAATAGACAATCTATTTGACTGAAAAGTCTCTCTTGAGAAGGTGGGACCCATTATACCTCCCAAGACAACCCATTCCACTCCTGGATAAGTCTTTTAGGAAGTCTGAGGAAGGTTTCTTTTGCAGGGGCCATATGAAGCCTAAATTTCCCTTTGCAACTTCTACCCATTGCTCTTAGTGAAGTCTGGGAGACCAAGCAGAAAAAGTCTAATCTCTCTCCCATATGACAACCCTTAAAATGCTTGAAGATAGTTACCATGCCTCCTTCCTTAAGTTGTTTCTTCTCCAGGCTAAAAATATGCATTTCTTTCATCATCATAAGGCATAATTTTAAGAATCTTCATCATCTTCTTCTCTTCTGAACACTCTTCAGCTTATCTGTGTCTTTCCTAAAATGCGGCAACCAGTAGTGAACTCAATACTCCAGATGTGATATGACTGAGGCAGAGTGTGGAGGTACTATCAGACCCCCTCCCTAGTCCTGGACAATATAACTTCTAAGAGTGAGTGTGGCTTCAGAAAGGGCCAAGGAACAGTTGATATGGTGTTTGCTGCTCAACAACTCCAGGAGAAATGCCAGGAGTAGAACAAAGGTCTGTATGCAATATTTGTAGATCTGACTAACTTTGATACTGTCAGTCATGAAGGCTTATGGAAAATTACTTGGGAGGAGGGGGGCAGAGCCAAGATGGCGGCTGGAAAGCAGGGACTAGCGTGAGCTCCCCGCCAAGTCCCTCCAAAAACCTATAAAAAATGGCTCTGAACCAATTCTAGAACTGCAGAACCCACAAAATAGCAGAGGGAAGCAGGGCTCCAGCCCAGGACAGCCTGGATGGTCTCTGGGTGAGGTCTATCCTGCACGGAGCTGGGAGCGGAGCAGAGCTCAGTGTGGGCGGCGCAGACCAACCAGACCAGGAGCCAGGCGGAGCGTGCCCTAGTGCCCTGAATTAGTGAGCTGCAGCAGTTGCCAGACTTCTCAACCCACAAACACCAAAGAAAACAGAGAAGGTTAGTGGGAAAAGCTGTGGGAGTGGAAGGAGTTCCCGGTTCGGCTACCACCCCGGGGGCAGCAGAGGTGGGACAGCTACAGAACTACAGCTGCTGTTGCTTCTGGCTCCAGGCCCACCTGGCGGGAGGAATTAAGTGGCGGATCAGACCAGGAGTGAAGAGCCTGCTGAAGATCTAAGCCCAGTCCGGGTTGGGGGTTCTTGGGGAAGGAGAAGTGCTGGTGTAGCAGAGCTGGTGCATCCCCCAAGCTTGGAACATAGTTCTCTTAACTCTACAAGCAGTCATATCCCGCTGAAAAACTCAAGGGTCAAGTTAGTTGGCTGGGAATATGGCCAGGCAGTGAAAACGCAACCAGATTCAGTCTCAGACTTTGGAATCTTTCTTTGGTGACAAAGAAGACCAAAACATACAGCCTAAAGAAGTCAACAAAGTCAAAGAGCCTACATCAAAAGCCATGAAGAAAAATATGAACTGGTCTCAGGCCATGGAAGAGCTCAAAAAGGATTTGGAAAAGCAAGTTAGAGAAGTAAAGGAAAAATTGGGAAGAAAAATGAGAATGATGCAAGAAAACCATGAAAAACAAGTCAATGACTTGCTAAAGGAGACCCCAAAAAATGCTGAAAAATACACTGAAGAAAACAACACCTTAAAAAATAGACTAACTCAAATAGCAAAAGAGCTCCAAAAAGCCAATGAGGAGAAGAATGCCTTGAAAGGCAGAATTAGCCAAATGGAAAAGGAGGTCCAAAAGACCACTGAAGAAAATACTACCTTAAAAATTAGATTGGAGCAAGTGGAAGCTAGTGACTTGATGAGAAATCAAGATATTACAAAACAGAACCAAAGGAATGAAAAAATGGAAGACAATGTGAAATATCTCATTGGAAAAACCACTGACCTGGAAAATAGATCCAGGAGAGATAATTTAAAAATTATTGGACTACCTGAAAGCCATGATCAAAAAAAGAGGCTAGACATCATCTTTCAAGAAATTTTCAAGGAGAACTGCCCTGATATTCTAAAGCCACAGGGCAAAATAGAAATTGAAAGAATCCATCGATCACCTCCTCAAATAGATCCCAAAAAGAAATATCCTAGGAATATTGTCACCAAATTCCAAAGCTCCCAGATCAAGGAGAAAATACTGCAAGCAGCCAGAAAGAAACAATTTGAGTATTGTGGAAACACAATCAGAATAATCCAAGATCCAGCAGTTTCTACATTAAGAGATCGAAGGGCTTGGAATATGACATTCCGGAGGTCAATGGAGCTAGGATTAAAACCTAGAATCACCTACCCAGCAAAACTGAGTATCATGCTCCAAGGCAAAATATGGACTTTCAATAAAATGGAGGACTTTCAAGCTTTCTCAGTGAAAAGACCAGAGCTGAATAGAAAATTTGACTTTCAAACACAAGAATCAAGAGAATCATGAAAAGGTAATCAAGAAAAAGAACAAGAAAAAGAAATTGCAAGGGACTTACTAAAGTTGAACTGTTTTGTTTACATTCCTACATGGAAAGATGATGTGTATGATTCATGAGACCTCAGTATTAGGGTAGCTGAAGGGAATATGCATATATATATATATATATATATATATATGTATGTGTGTGTGTGTGTGTGTGTGTGTGTGTGTGTGTGTATATATGTTTATGTATATATGTATATGTGAGTGTGTATGTATGTGTATATGTATGTGTGTGTATATATATACACATATATATACATATATATATATATATATATAAAGAGAGAGAGAGAGAGAGAGAGAGAGAGAGAGAGAGAGAGAGAGCAGGCACAGGGCGAATTGGAGATGAAGGGAAGATATATAAAAGAAATAAAATCAAATTAAGGTATGAGAGAGGAATATATTGAGAGAGAGAGATAGGGAGAGATAGAATGGGGTAAATTATCTCGCATAGAAGTGGCAAGAAAAAGCAGTTCTGTAGGAAGAGATGAGAAGGCAGGTGAGGGGGAATGAGTGAATCTTGCTCTCATCAGATTTGACCTGAGGAGGGAATACCATACATACTCAATTGAGTATCTTACCCCACAGGAAAAAAGGAGGAAGAAGACAAAAAAGGGGGGATGATAGAAGGAAGAGCAGATGGGGGTGGAGGTAATCAAAAACAAACACTTTCGAAAGGGGACAGGGTCAAGGGAGAAAATTCAATAAAGGGGGATAAGTTAGGAAAGAGCAAAAGATAGTGAGTCTTTCACAACATGAGTATTGTGGAAGGGTTATACATAATGATACACATGTGGCCTATGTTGAATTGCTTGACTTCTTAGGGAGGGTGAGTGGGTGGGAAGAGGGGAGAGAATTTGGAACTCAAAGTTTTAAAAATAGATGTTCAAAAACAAAAAAAAAGTTTTGCATGCAACTATAAAATAAGATACACAGGCAATGGGGCATAGAAATTTATCTTGCCCTACAAGAAAGGATGGGAAAAGGGGATGGGAGGGGAGTGGGGTGACAGAAGGGAGGACTGACTGGGGAACAGGGCAACCAGAATATATGCCATCTTGGAGTGGGGGGAGGGTAGAAATGGGGAGAAAATTTGTAATTCAAACTCTTGTGAAAATCAATGCTGAAAACTAAATATATTAAATCAATTTTAAAAAAAGGAAATGACAGAGCTGGAAAAAAATAAATAAATAAAAGTGATTACCCTTGGGGATAAAAAAAGAAAATTACTTCAAAATTTGGTTGCCCAGAGAAGCTCATCAATATTGTATGTCAACTTCTTGCTTGCCTGGGTTCTGGATAATGGACAATACTCTCATGTTTTCCCAGTCAACAATGGAGTGAAACAAGGCTGTATGCTTACTCCCGTACTTTTTAGCATGATGTTTTCAGCCATGTTGTCAAATGCTTTCAATGAGGATGAACACGGCATCAAGGTCAGCTACCACACTGATGGTAAATTCTTCAACTTGTAAAGGCTACAAGCCAAGACCAAAGTGGAGGGAGTGCTAGTACATGATTTTCTGTTTGCAGATGAGTGTGAATTCAATGCTGCCTCTAAAGCTGAGATGCAACAAAGTACGAATAGTTTCTCTGGTGCTTGTGCTAATTTTGGCCTAACAATCAACACCAATACAGGTGTTCCATCAGCCACCACCACACCATCCATATGTGGAACCATCAGTTACAGAAAATGGAGAAGTTTTGAATGCTATGGATAAGTTCACTTACCCTGGTAGTGTCCTCTCCAGGGAAGTACACATTGATAATGAAGTTGACTCACACATTGCCAGAGCTAGCTCAGTGTTTGGGAGGATCCGAAGAAAAGTATGGGGGAGAAGAGGTATTGGACTGACTACCAAACTGAAGGTCTGCAGAACTGTTGTGCTGATCTCATTGTTGTATGCCTGTGAAACCTGGACAGTCTACCAGTGCCATGCCAAGAAACTGAATAGTTTCCATTTAAATTGTCTTAGGAAGATTCTGAAGATCATCTGGCAGGATAAGGTACCAGACATTGAGGTCGTTTCTTGAACTAGACTGCCAAGCATTCAAATTCTGCCTCAGAGAGCACAACTCCAGTTCAAATGCAAAACATACATTTGCCAAAAAGACTATTTTATGGAGAACTCAAGCCGAGCATTCACATGGTGGTCAGAAGAAGCAATACAAGGACATTCTCAAGGTCTCTCTTAAGAACTTTGGAATTGATTGTGTGACATGGGAGATGCTGGCACAGGACCACATAAGAAAAGGTGCTATACTCTATGCGCAAAGGAGAATTGAAATAGCTCAGAAGTGAAAGATGCATTAGAGAATCCACCCCAAAGGTTCACATGGACTATTTGTGCTCAACCTGTGGTAGAACATTCTGAGCTCATATTGGTCTGCTCTGCCAGAGTCAGACACGATGAAACTTGACTCTAGCATAGTGATGTCATTTTGGTCCTCTTTGAGAATAAAGGAGGAGAACCAGATGTCAAATTACACATTGATTTTTCCCTAGTTATTGTTTGGAGTTTGGCCAGCCTACTTGCCTGTGCTTAGTATTATCTAAAGTTTTGTTTCAAGGGCTGGCCTGTGACAACTTCAGCTCTCAGTCCCAAAAGGAACCAACCTACACTTGAGAACTCACCATTTCCTCCAATCCTGACCTCCCAACCCATACACACATATACACACATGCAAATGCATATGCACACATAGAAGGGACATTCAATATCACCTAGTTAGTCAGTGAAAGGTCAGGATTCAAATTCATATCTCCTGACATTAAACCACATGCTCTTTCTACCCAAGAGGAAATAAATATCCATCTTGATTACTTATTAAACATGTAGGATACAAATCCCAAACGAATCAGCCCTGTGCATTGCCTGCTTTCATTGAAAAAAGTAATTCTCAATTTTTTCTTTGGATAACTTAAAATGTTCATTTTTTTCATTCAGAATTTCTACCCTGCAGTGGTATGTAATGGTATTGAAGAATGGTCAGTATTTCATATTGATCCAAAAGGACACTGCCAAGGACTGTCTTAATCTATAATTAAAGAGGAAAACTTTTCCAAGAATTATTCCCTTAATGATCGGTTTTCCTTCACTCTTCCCCAGCCTCTTTAGCAATCAAATTTCTTACAACATTTTAAGGATATGCTTTATCTCCATCTAAATACTGCATCTACTAAGCAGGGAAGAAGGCAGGGGTTTATGATTGATTGCATGCCTGGTTTTGGTTGGATGTTTTATTTTGTTTTTTAAGTAAATGACCAGTCATTTGAAATAACTTCTCATTTAAACACCTTCATATTTCAGGTAAGTTTGTATTGTCTAAAAATGGGAGAATTTGCGGCCGCCTCATCCTCTCACCTTCTCCCACGACTGGAAGTACTTACTAGTTATCTTATAAGAGCCGATTTGAATTGAATAATTTTCTACTTTTTCACACAAAGAGATCCAGGGCAGCTCCAAGTTAAAAAGGAGTGCTGTGGTACTAGAAAGGAACAATTTATCACTTATCAGAACTTCAGCCAATCACTCAGTCCTTTTCACACAATCAATTAACCCACTCCCAATCCCACTAGGCTTCCTCCCCAGCCTACTCTCTATGGTTGGTTACTTGAATGCTGCCTTAATATCCTAGCCTCCTTCCCTCATCCCTTTGAACTTCCTCATCATTTCTAATCCCCAACCATGGATCAGTCCCAACGTCCACTTTTCTTTGTCCCTCCTGTAACCTCATATATAAAAACAAGCTATAAATAGGATAAATCAGAAATAATTAATAGAGAAAAGGCACTAGAATTGGGGAAGGACTCCTGTTAAAAATAGGATTTTAGTTGAGACTTAAAGGAAGCCAGAGAAGTCAGTAGGCAGAGTTTAGGGGGAAGAACATTCCAGGCATGGGGAACAGCCAGAGAAAATTCCTACAGACAAGAGAGGAAATATTTTGTTTGTGGAATAGCAAGGAAGCCAGTGTCACTGATTCAAAGAGTACATGATGGGGAGTAAGAAAAGTTTGTTGAAGTGAATTTGTTCCCAGATAATTTCCCACAGTTGCGGTGGTACAGAGACTGTTTCCTCCCATACATACACACACACACACACACACACACACACACACACACACACACACTCAGCAGATCATTTTCTTTTCTACTTCACTAAGATGGGGTCACTTATCTTTGCCCAATCTTGACTGATCTTTCTCTCTACCCACACTCTTATCTTTGTGTTTGTCCTTCATTCTCAAAGAGGACCATGACATCAGGGAAATGATGATATAACTTGCAGTTGACTTTGATTTGAGTGAGGGAGGGCTGTGCAAGGTCACCAGCCTCAATTTCTCCACCGCTCTTATCTTTACAATCCTAAAGGAAGAGAGAATGTTCCTCTTTTAAAATAAACCATTCAACCACTTTTCTTTCCAGTATTATCTAGCGGAGTAATAACCACAACAGGTAGGCATTTATACAGAACTTTAAGATTTGAAAAGCACTTTATAAATATCATCTCATTTGATTGCTACAATCCTGGGAGGTAGTTGCTATTAATATCCCCATTTTAGGAAACTGAGGCAGAGAGAGGTTGTGTGAATTGCCCAAGATCATACAGCTGGTGTCTGCAGCTGGATTTGAACTCAGTCTTCCTGACTCCAAGATTGGCACTCTAGCCATTGTGCCACCTAGCAGTCTATCAACAACATATGTACTAATGGACAAGATCTCTGCACTATCCATCTTACATACATACAAATTAGTATAATAAATGGGGAGGTCAGGGAAGCTTTGCAGAAAAAGCAGCATATGAATTGAAAAGTTAACCTAAAATGAACTTGAAATGAATGAAATACAAGAATTCTGAAAGGCAGAGTTGAAAAGGAAGTTCATTTCGGACACAATGGATGACTTGTGAAAATACATAGAGGCCACAGACGGAATACTGAGTTGGGAGAATGACTAATAGTAGTTTGGCTTGGATAGGTAAAAAGGAATAATGTGAACCAGCCTGGAAAGGTACATTAGAACCAGGCTGTTGAGGACTTTGAACTCTAGGTTGAGGAATTTGTACTTTATCCTAGAGGCCACGAGGAGCCATTGAAAGTTTTTGAGCAGGAGAGGAACATGGTCAGATCTATCTATGCCTTAGTAAGATTGTTTTGACAGCTAGGTGGAGGATGGATTGGAACAGCATGAAGACCAAATAGAAGCCTATTCTATCAGTCCTAGAGAAAGGGGATGGGGACCTAAGCCACATGTTAATGGAGTGAAGAGAAAGGGTTGCATTCAAATGTTGAGGAGATGAAGTTAATAAGATTTGACAACTGATTAACTATGAGGAAGGAAGGAATAGAAAAGAGATAAATATACTTGTAACATTATAAACCAAAGTTACTGGAGAATATTGGATCCCTCAACAGAAAGAAGGAAGACTGGAAGAGTGTCTAAAAAAAAAAGTTCAGACGGGCAACTGAAATGGTGAAGGAGATGAATCTGAGTTCCTCTTATCTTTAATAGCACTTTGTTTTACAAATTTAGTTAATAATTAATAATAATTTTAATTAATAATAATTATTATTATTTCTCATTTCATCAATAAAGGAAACTCCATATGAGCACATCAGCAATGTTCTGTAAACTTTCATCTTAGAATGTGACCTGGAATCTGAAAGATTAAGTGACTTACCAAGGGTTACTCAGCCATTATATGTCACAAGTGGGACTAGAACCCAGGGAATCCTGACTTGAGGGTTGGCCTTCTACCCATTTTGCCACATTACCTCTATATAATACATTGCATTAGAGCTCTCTGGCTGGTATCTTATAACTCTAGAAGATTGTAAACCAGTGGTGTCAAACTCAAATAGAAATGGGGACCACTAAATCATACATAAGGATCCCCATATGCTGCATATCGACTTAGAAAACCACATATTAACATTATCTATGTTCTATTCTATTTTTATTTGTTTTGTTAAATATTTCCCAATTACATTTTAATCTGGTTTGCCCTGCACTCAATGTGGGCACCTGTGTGTGTTCAATAACTCTGCTATAAACTTCAGGACCAGAGCTGTCTCTCCAGCTAACTAAACTGAAGGCCAAAACAGACATAACTGACCTTCTAATTATTAATATCAAGCAAAGAACAAAAGAGGGACATATATGTTCATCAGCTAAAGGCAGATAACCAGTCTGGGGCCCAAATAGAAGGGGGAGATTTTCCAGATGTTCCCATTTCCAAATACCACTGTAATGATTGCCTTTAGCCTTGAAATACTTCAGAGCCTCCTAAATGAGATTTTATAATTATTCAAGAGTTTAACCCAGCAATCTATACAGGAAAAAATAAGAGGATGAATAATGCCTTGGATCTAGACTCTAATTAATAGAGTTAGATAATGGCTTGTTGAGCTAGTCCATCAGTAAATACTATCTTGGACAGACATTACAGATAGAAAATAAACCAAACCAGGAATTAAATAAATGCATTTGTGAGATTTTTAACACTTTCAGTGAAGCCAAACTTCTCCTTGGGGGAAAAACATTTCTTAACCGCTGTTCTTCTGGTCATGTTATATGCCTCCAAATCATATAACACCATCTCCAAAGAATCAAAATTGTTGGTTGCCCCATGAGCAATAATGGGAATAAGTTGTGTCATGTTGTAAATTATGTGCAAGAAGCAGCACAAACATTGTCATCATCACCATCATCATCATCATCATCACCATCACTGGCATTCACATATTGTTTTAAGGTTTACAATGTGCTTTGCAAATATCCTCTCATTTTTCCTCACAACAACCCTGGAAGGTAAGTGCTATCATTATCCTCATTTTATGAATAAGGGAACTGAGTCAGATAGCAGTTAAATGACTAGTGCTAATCCTAGAGTCACAAAGACCTGAGTTCAAATCCAACCTCAGAGGTATAAGCCTGAGCAAGTCATCTCACCTTTGTCTGCCTCAGTTTCCTTAGGTGTACAGATCATACACACAGTTGGTAAGTATCTAAGACTGACTTTCAACTTAGGTCTTCCTAAGTCCAGCACTCTATCCACTATGCCACCTCATGATTAAAGAGGTGTATGATGGAGAAAGGAAGAGGGAATTGTATTGAGGGAATGACTGAATAACATAGGAAAGACCTACGTACTATAACAGTACCCATATAATGTGACAATACCAAAAAAGTACCCCAGAACACTGGGTACACCCCTTTAGAAGATTTACAGGAGCACATGGAAACAGGTCACATAGGATGAGAAGGCATGGGATATATTGCAATCTGCTCCATCAATCCGGTAACTAGGTGGCACCATGGATAGAGTATTGAACCTAGAGTCAGGAAGACCTGAGTTCAAATCCAGCCCCAGAAGTGTAACCCTGGGGAAGTCATTCAACTTCTGTTTGCCTCAGTTTCTTCAGTTAAGATAGAGATAATAATAGCATTCACCTCACAGGATTGTAGAGGATCAAATGAGATATTTGTAAAGCACTTAACATAGCACCTGGCACAGAGTAGGTACTTAATAAATTGCTTATTTCCTTCCTGCTCCATTGTGGGGGTTGGGGAGGGGTACATGCTTATGTCAATGAGATCACATATATGCTGAAATACTGAAGCGCAATCCAAACTGAAAAAACAATTATGAATAGAATGAACACTGCCTTGTTTGCTCGTAACTAGGAGGCACTGTTTGAAGCTTCAAGCATGTGCCTGGCACATAGCAGGTACTATGTAAATGCTTATTCCCTTCCTCCTTGGCTTCAAACATGTAGATTCAAGACCAGATTTTAAAACTACATCTTTACCCAACCAGTAAATCTTGGGAATTTGTTACACCAAGATGTGGTACAAACTGAAAAGACAAATAGACTCAAGCAGGATATTCACAATCTATTTATTGGGGGAGACCAGAAAAGCTTGTGGCACAATCTCATCCTTTGGCAGTTGACATAATGGATTACAACATGCTCTCACAGTATGTGGAAAGGCTGAGGGGTGACGTGATAGCATGTGAAGGGAAAAAGGATGAGACTTTTTTCTACATGACCCTAGAGAGCAGAACTAGGAGCCAAGGATAAAAATTGAACAGAGACAGATTTAGGCTTCAAGTGAGGAAAAAATCCCTAACTATTAGAGCTGTCTAAAAGCAGAATGGACTACCTCAGGAGGTTGTGAGTCCTCTTTCCCTAGAGACCTTCAAGCAAAGATAAGATGACCATTTGTCAAGGATGTGTAGCGAGGATTCCTATTTATGTGTGGGTTGGACCAGATGGTCCCTAACATCTCTTCCAGCACATAGATTCTATAATTCTAGAGTGCTCTTTAGTGCCATTGTCAGAGATGATGGTGAGCTGGATGGACCAGATCTATCGCAGCACAGGGAATCCCAAGTGCACTATATTCTATTCACAGAACCTACTTTTCCCCATACTTGTAAAAATGAGTAAAATAAAATTACTAACCCACCAAGATATTTTCATTTCTTTTTTTTAAACCAACTTTGTCATCTTTCTTCAGGTAGTAAAAATGAGTAAGTCTACTTAAATTCAACTAGGGACAGCTTTTATCTTGAAGATAATTGGATCCATTCCCACCAGACACTTCCATTTCCCTAAAATGAAAGGCATATCAGAGCTCCAGTCCCAATCCTATGGGAAAAGGTGAATGGCTCTTTTCCTTGCCTCCCATTCCTAGTGGATAGACTAAAAGGTATCAGAATACCACACCCTGGACGATTTCAAAGTAGTATTTCTAGAGGCAGTGTGCCACAATGGAAGGAGCACTGGATTTGGAATTAGAAAACCTGGGTTCAAATTCCACCTCTGTCACTACCTGTGTGTCTTTGAGCTAGTCAGTTTCATACTCTTGGTCCCAGTTTCATCAGCAGAAGTTGGATTTAGATGGTCCTAAGGTCCCTTCCAATTGTCAATCTACGATCCTAAGCATACTCAGTGCTACCCCCTGGAAATATGGGTACATGGGATCTCTTGTCTTACCCAGAAGGTTTAAATATTGCCCAAGTATTTCTTTCAAGGCTCATGATGGAAAGAACGGGAAAGGAAGAAAACCTTTCTCTGTGGAAAATCTTTATATTCTGTGACATAAAAAATAAGGGAACCCTTCTTAAAATTTAGTTTGGGATCTCAAGAGTATACATTTATTTCCATTGCTGGAGGAGTTATGGATTAAAACAAACGGGGTGAAGGTGATAAAAAATACTATCTTCCCTTTTTTCCTACCCAGATATACCAACTTATAAAGGACTCTCCCTCCCCAGTATGTTTATGAGAATGATTCTCCTCTCATCAAGGCATATAACCAGGTTTAATGTACCTTCAACTCAAAGTAACAGTCAGCGATTTTAGGGGAGAATAGTTCTACCATCAGAGCCAGCACCGTGCTGGCTGCTCATGACCTTGCTCATTCACCTTGATATCCGGCTTTGGCCACAGGAGGGTTCCCATTTCTCTGTTGCTGTGATAAGGCAGACGCTGCCCATTATAGCAAAATCACTTTTCAATAACTTAGGACGAAATCTCTAACCTACCAAATGAAGGGACACAGACTGAGGAGGGAGCCAGAATTATTAAGGAATTCACCTTCATAGGGAGAAGAAAGCATTTGGTACCTTCTGTTTCACTGGCAGGGTGTTTGAACCAGGTCTTCCTGAGTTTCTCTACAAATGGGTGACTTTTCAGCAAGGAAATGTGGCTTCATTTTTCTAAATATTAGGGGTTACTCCATCTTTCTCCCCCAAAATCAATTGGGCCTGAAGTGAGAACGATAGGGCAAATGAATCACATATATTGAAAACATAGATCCACAGTAATTTTTTCAAAAGTTTGGAAAAATTAAATCTCTCTTCCCCCCACACCAATCATGTTTATGACCTAAAATGTCAATATATCATGTGCTTAACTGCAGTCAATTTTATTGTCAAACTAAGTACATTTCCTTCCTTTAATTTGGCACTGGAGAATAATACGCCATAACTACCTCATCCTAGAAGTGAAATATATTTTAGAGTTTTTGATCCAGAGTCTGTTCCCAGTTTAAATTAATCATAAACCCAGATCTTATCACGCTCACTGCAGAACAATGTTCACCCATCAGGAATGAGATGAAGATTCTACATTAGCTGTTCCATAAGCATTTCCTAACATTAGACAAGATTAATTCACTGAACATTCATGGAATAAACATCAATTAAAGGCCTATTGTGTACAAAGAATTACCCTAGAAACTAGAGGAGACACAAAGCTCAGATGCTCTTGGGAAGCTCTCATTTCTAGAAGTGAGGACACAAATGCCTATCTACAATCCTCAAATATTGCATGAGGGGTGCATTAGACAGGTAGAAAACAAAGTAGCATGTGAATTCTGAGTGGCAGCATCTCATTTGGACTTTAAAGGATGGATTCCATTGACAGAAGAAAAAAGATATTCCAGGCATAGAGAACAATATAAAAAATGTAGATATGGGAAATACATGTTTTGAGAGCAAAGAATACTCCAGCTTGACTGGGATATAGAGTAGCAAGATGGGAGTATTATGAGATACTCTGGAAAGTTGGGTTGGTACCAGAGAATGAGGGTCTTGAATGTCAAGCAAAGGAGAATGAACTTTGATAGGCAGTAAGAAGCCAAAGGAAAAAAACCTAGCAAAAGAATGTCACAAACAACTCAATGTATGAGAAAGATAAATCTGGCTATAACATAAAGGATGGATTGAAGGAGATGCAAGAATGGAGGCAAGAAAACTTGTTTAGAGTCAGATGACAAATATTTAAATCCTAGCTCTAAATTTACAGTATTGCACTAAACTAATCTCAGTATTTCTGAGCCTGACTTTCCTCCTCTGTTAAATGGGGATAATACCTCACAAGGCTATTTTGAAATAAATGCTGTGTAAAAAAATAGTGTTATATAAATGTGACCTATTGCTTTTATCCATGTATAACCCTCCTTCATTTCCATCAATTATAGAGAAGTTGGGTTACTACCTAGGTAGAAAACCAATTTCTAGGGGTGATCTTTTCTCCTTTGGGTAGCCATCTGTGAAAACAGGCAGCCTCCCAATACCAACTATGATTCCTGGATATCACTGAGAGAACAGCGGGAGGGAAACTGGACTCACCCTCTAGGCTATGGACTGCTTGACTACATCCAAGCTATGGAATTCTGGAACATGGTGGGGAAAGAGAGGCTTGATTCTTTTTATCCTTGGTTGTTTTTTAATTGTATTCTTTTTTTTTTCAATTACATGTAAAGACAATTTTTAACATTCTTTTTTTTTTAATTTTGAGTTCCAAATTTTCTCCCTCCCTGCCTCATTTCCCCCCTCCGTAAGATGATAAGCAATTGTATAAAGGTTATACATATGCATTCATATAAAATATATTTCCATATTAGTCATGTTGTAAAAGGAGAAACAGATGAAAAAAGAAAACACAAAAAAAAAGTGAAAATAGTATGCTTCGATCTGTATTCAGACTCCAACAATTCTTTTTCTCTGAATGTGGGTAAAATTTTCCATCATGAGTCCTTTGGAATTGTCTTAGATCATTGTATTGCTGAGAAGAGTTAAGTCTATCATAGTTAATCATCATACAATATTGTTGTTACTGTGTACAATGTTCTCCTGGTTCTGCTCACTTCATTTTAAATCAGTTCATGTAAGTCTTTCCAGGTTTTTCTGAAATCTACCTGCTCATCATTTCTTATACCATAATATTATTCCATTTTATTCATATACCACAATTTGTTCAGCCATTTCCCAACTGATGGGCATCCCTTCAATTTCCAATTCTTTGCCAGCATAAAAAGCTTAACTCATATTCTAGTTCAATTCAGCAACCACTTCTTTCTCAATGGCATCTTACTAATCACACTCAGATGTCCAAATATGGACCTTTCCAGATTTCACCTTTTAGCAGCA
The DNA here is from genome assembly GCF_011100635.1 of Trichosurus vulpecula. NCBI lineage: Eukaryota > Metazoa > Chordata > Mammalia > Diprotodontia > Phalangeridae > Trichosurus > Trichosurus vulpecula. The sequence continues at coordinate 164,159,891 of NC_050580.1, read as the reverse complement.
AGAAAAAAATATAAGAACAAGATATCTAGACAAATAGCAAACTCCTTATGGAAATGCAGCATGGTATTAGAGTATGAAAATGCCAACAAAGGGGAAACAGTACCCCAGTGCTTCAGGGGTAACACAGCTGAGTACATTCACCCCATCTCCCATTTTCCAATGTTTAGTGTCCTCTTAGACTCTATTCATGATGGCTCTGTCCCAGACCTAGCCTTCATTACTATTAGAATATCTCTCATTAGGTCTTCCCATCCTTACTTTCTTGCCTGTCCAAAGAATCCCTGACACCACTATCTTATTTACCTTATTTATGCATCAGTCTGATTACATTACTCCTTCATTCAAAACCCTCAGTGACTTACTAAAGTCTACTGAGAAAAGCTAAAACTTCTTGCCCTGGTATTCAAGGGCCTACACTATCTAGCACCACATTACCTCTCCTATTGTATATTACAGTCTTTCATGTACTTATTATGCTCCAGAGAAACAGGACTTCCTCAATTCCTGTCTCTTTTTTTGAGTTATATATTGAATTTGTTACATACTTAAAATAAAAAGCAAGCTTTACATAATAGATTTGAAGTTTCATGTACAATCTCCTCTGTTCTACATATATATACATATATATGAAAATGGTCATTTTATTTGGTATTTGTTAAGTATAGAATTGTTTTAAGAATATGGAGGTGAATAAGAGCCAGAAGCAAACAGGGCATACTCTATTGAAATCATCAATAACTCCTAAGCCCCAGATGTATTCTGTGATGGACAGTCAAGACCCTGCCCTTGCCCTCATGTAGAACAAATGACTCACATCCTTTGCTCAGAGACAAGGAAATTGGAAACCCATCTAAGCTCAGGGCCTGTGACGATCAGCCTCAGGCCTCTGGTAAGAATCCACAATTCACAGAGCTGAATCCTTGAGAGGGCTGGAGGAAAAGAGAATGGGAGCCTCCATTCAGAGTTCCAGATTTCTGTTTTCATTTACATGTTGTTGTGAATAAAAGAGCTGATCTCAGGTGAGGATGACTTGATTTCAAGTGCTATCTCTGACATATGCTAGCTGTGTGACCCAGCCAAGTTGTTCAGTCTCTTTGTGTCCCACATAAATCTCTAAGACTTCAAATTACAGAACTGTTGCCAGTCTTCCTTAGTAGCGGGAGTTCCTTCATACAGGTATTCCCCACACTGATGAAACCAAAGGGAAGTATCAGAAACAGTATTTGCTTAAGCTATTCCCTACGCTTGGAATTTCTCCCCTTCTGCCCCAACATTTCCACATTCCACAATTCCATCTATTGAATTCCTATTGGTCCCAATCAGAGTGTCACATCTAACAGGAAGTCTTCTGATAAAGGGAATATCAGATAATGACTACTTCCCAAGTAGATCTGAATATTTTCGCTTCAGAAATCACATACTCTGCTTATATTTCTATGGGGCACCAATGTTTTTTCGGTACCTTAGTTATTTGTGGTTGTCATACTCCCTTAACACACAGAATGTATTTGACTATTTTGTGTGTAATTTTGTATCACTCTTGATGCCTAGCACAGTGTTCCACACAGAGCAGGCACTCAATTCAACAAACTTATTCAATTTAAGCTAATGACAAACATATTTGTTGAATTGCTTTTAAAATCCTGTAAAGAATAAAATAAAAACTTAGCAAATCTAAGGGCCTACTATGTGCAAGGCATTTATTAGGTTCTTAATAATCTTTAATTGTATGATGCAATCTTCTGACACATATATGTCATAACTTCGTAACACAAAGGAAAACTCAGTTTCAGAATGGACACTCTACGTATTTCTAATGGTAATTAATACTATGATGGACTCAAAGTATAGATGATAATTCATGAAGCAGCCTTGAAGTGCTGTCTTGGGCATTTTTTGGCACAAAGAACAGATCTATACTATCTCAATCCATCATGGCCTAGGAATAATATGTCATGGGACTGACAACAAGCCTTACATAATTTAGAAGCACTAGGATGATAAAAGTCTCTTGGGTTATGTCAGAAGAATTAAGTCAAACTTTATTTTACACCATGACATAATATTTTTGAATATGCCAACAGAGGTTACCAACTTATTGAATCTTAAATGATAAAAACGTGTTTACATAACTAAAAATATTTTATTCAAATTCTCCCCATAAGAATTAGCCATTCATTTCTGGGTTTTGGTTGTGATTTATTTGCTTTTTGAGATCGGGCCTCCTTTTCTCACCCAGGCTGGAAGTGCAATAGCCACTCATTGATTTGGCCTGATTCCATGATTCCACTGTTGATCAATATGGGAAGCTTTGACCTGCACCATTTTGGACCTGGGCTGGTTCATCCTTCCTTAACCAGCCTGGCAGGCCCCACTTTCCATCCCTTCCCACTCCTCACTCTTGGAGAATCAGCATACTAGTGGTAGACAGTGCAGATACCGAATCAGCTTTAACCCTAATACATCTCAGAACTCCTGAGATCAAACAATCCACCAGCCTCCCCAGTAGTAGGGATTATTAGCATTCTCCATATCTAGCTGTCATTTCTGGTCTACAGAATAGAGGTGGGAGAACCAGACATCTTAGATATGATGTTATTATAATAATCCATAGATATCCAGTCATGGCCCCATTGAAACATATTGCTATCTTAAACTCTGAGACCATTTGCCTTCCTCTCTTTCTTCTGTCTACTGACACTGTCTTTTCCCTTGAAGATGGGCTTTATAGCACAGAAAATGCTAATTCAGAAAATGGTGCCAGAAATGGAAGGGGAAAGGGGAAAAAGAGGGAGAGAGAGAAGAAAGGACAGGAAAGGACAGGACAAGGAAAGGAAGGGATGGACAAGGGGAGGGGAGGGAAGGGGAAGGGGAAGGGGAAAGGGAAGGGGAAGGGGAGGGGAGGGCAGGACAGGGCAGAGCAGACGAGGGCAGGGCAGACCAGGGCAGGGCAGGGCAGACCAGACCAGACCAGACCAGACCAGGGCAGGGCAGGGCAGACCAGACCAGACCAGGGCAGGGCAGGGCAGACCAGGGCAGGGCAGGGCAGGGCAGGGCAGGGCAGGGCAGGGCAGGGCAGGGCAGGGCAGGGCAGGGAAGGGAAGGGAAGGGAAGGGAAGGGAAGGGAAGGGAAGGGAAGGGAAGGGAAGGGAAGGGAAGGGAAGGGAAGGGAAGGGAAGGGAAGGGAAGGGAAGGGAAGGGAAGGGAAGGGAAGGGCAGACCAGGGCAGGGCAGGGCAGGGCAGACCAGGGCAGGGCAGGGCAGACCAGGGCAGGGCAGGGAAGGGAATGGAAGGGAAGGACAGGGAAGGACAGGGAAGGAAAGTACAGGGAAGGACAAGGAAGGAGAGGAAAGGAGCGGAAATGAGAGAAAAGGAGGGGAAAGGAGAGGAAAGGAAAGAACGAAGTCTAAAGAAATGTCATAACCAACATTTCTAAATTTCTATTACTTTACTTTATTGTTTATGTTTCAGTTTTATTCACATAGATATCAAGGAAAGAGAATAAGGATCTATATGAACAAAAATATTTATAAGAGCTCTTTTTCTAATGACAAAGAACTGGAAACTAAGGGTATACTTACCAATTAGAGAATGGCTGAACAAATACACTATATTGGCATAATAAAATATTACTCTACCATAAGAAAGAATGGTGTTAGAGAAACATGGAGAAATTCATGTGAACTAATACATAGTGAAATGAATAAACCAAGGAAACCAATTTATAAAATAACAATACTGTCATGACAGAGCAAAAGCCTGTAGTCACGTGCTCATTGGAGACATACCTGGTGGTGTTGGTATGTGTCAAGTGTACCAGTGTCTGGCAGAGAGCAAACATGCAATGGACCAGCATCCAGAGACAACACATCCAGGGCAAAAGACTCCAGGAAAGACTCCACCTCAATTAGAGCAGCATGCTATAGAATACAAAGTATTGTCCCCAGAATGCCTGTAGAGACAAGTAGGGAGCAGGTCAAATGGGAACATCATTATAACATCACCAGGAGACATAAGTAGCCCTGCAGTGTCTAAGGTGGGAGTTCCCTCTAAACACTGTCCCATATGAGTTTTCCTTTCTTCAGCTAGTATCTTATTTTGAGTCTTGTGACCCACTCAGTATTATATGGAGCTAAATTTTTTTTAATTTAAAAAATATTATATGGAGCTACCAAAGAAAGGAATATTTATCTGAAGAAAATAAGCTAAGTGATGGGTCAAGGAAGTGTTAATATCAATATTATATACTGAAAATACAAGTATGACTTCCTCTTTGGGAGATTTTTCCCAAGCAGAAGAAGTAAAAGTATAGTTTGTCATATTACTTTTTATTGAGTTAATAGTTAATAATCACAACCTCTCAGGGCAATTGTGATGAACAAATGCAATAATATTTAAAAACTTCTTAGCACAGTGCCTGGCACAGAATAGGCACTTAATTGATATTTGTTCTCTTCCTTTTCCCTACTTTTTCATTTTTTTCTTACTTCTTCCAAAAGGTTTTGTCTCTCCCTCCCCAAGTATAAGTTAACAGTAATTTCTGTAAAAATAATTCCCCACATATTTATTAGGATACAAACTAAGCAGATTGCTCATCCTGAGATAACTGCTATATTTCAACGTCACTGACCATACATCATTATTAGAATCAGTCCATCAAAGGTTTACCTGTAGAAAAAAAGAGGTAATTAAATCTTAGGCTGCCAAGAGTCCTAAATATGTGCCAATACCAAATTGCCCAGTATGGAAAAGATTGCCTACCAGCTAGGATCCCATGGTTTGATCAATTAGTCTTCAGAAAAGACAATCCGTGGACAGGTGCCACTTGGCCAGTTAGTGATCAGGGGCCTCACTGATAAGTACTGATGATGTCAGAAGTAATGCTTTCTCACTATATGACCAGGGCAATCCAGCTTCAAACCCCATTACTCATTACTGACAAAGATTTATTTTTCAATGATCACAATGGATACTAATACTAGTATCAGGATGAACAAAGCTGGTTCAAGACTGGAAAAAACAACCTCTAAAGACCTGTATCTGTGTGTGTGCATGCATGTGTGTGTGGGTGTACATACATAGGTATGTGTGTGTATCTGTGAAGAGTATACCCTTTGTCTGGAACTTCCTAAGAAGGCCAAGAATAGCATCCAAACTGTTGGCAGCCCCTATCAATCTGGGATCCAGCTGATTGTAACTCTTCTCTTTAACGCACGTCCTTGAAGATATCTCACTGCAATATACATAATTTGTGTGCCTTTTAGAAGAGATAAGGCTTAACATATAATTACTCATTTAAGAGAATATTGATAAATATTGGGGAACAGGTAGGAGTGCCTGATCACTCCCTCAACCCATGGAATTAGCCCCAAAAATGTAAGACATATACATGTGAACCATTTTTTGTACCCCTAATGTGTGCCTTGGCCACACGTGTTTCCTATGTGTGTAGCCTACTTCCACAAATGTTCTCTACACATATTCACTCTAAGTTATGTTTTTGTAAAGAACCTGCCACAAGGTTCATGGGGGAAATGTTTGATTGCTACTTTTATTAATATAATCTTTCATTAAATGTCTTTGCTGTAAACTAGTTGTGTTCTCCCACTGAGGTCACCATTAAAGTTAAGTACATTGGTTGGTGCTCATAATAAAATAAGTATTCATAATCACAATAACTAATAGCCAGCATATATATAGCACTTTTAAGTTTTACAAAGTGATTTATAAATATTATCTCATCTGATCCTCACAATGATCCTGAAAAGTAAGTGCTGTTATTATTCCCATTTCACAGCTGAAGAAACTGAGGCTGAGGGAAGTTAAGTGATTTGCCTAGTTAATAAGTATCTGAGGGCAGATCTGAACTCTGGTCATCCTGACTCCAGACCCAGCACTCCATCGACTGTAGTACCTAGAAGCCAAAAGAGACTAGATGTAGAAAAACCAGAAAGGAGATAATTATAATATTTTAGGAATGAAGATATGAACTAAGATGATTACAAGAGATGTTATACAATAAAAATTGGAGGGGAAGGCGAGGAGAAAGGGAGGAGTCAGACTGCAAATGAAAGCAGACTACCAGGCTGATTTTTAAAGAAATAGATGAGAATATATACACCAAATAAGTGTTGCTCCCTTCCGAGTAGTCAGCAAGGGAGGCTCTACAACTAAGCCATCTCTTAAAACATACTGGAAACTCTCCTTTTTAGGGCAGCCTTTGGAGATAGTTTAAGAACCATGCAAGCAAAACAGTTTCATTACTTTATAGTCATGCCTGGTTTTAGTCAATAACAATACCAAGCCTCCCCCCAACTCAGTCATCCATTCACCACACTTGGATATTAGAAACTTCGGACTATTTCCAAAAGTCAAATCCTCCCCCAAAGGATGAATATTTTCTACCACTGAGAATAGTCAAAAGAAGGGGCTATGGACTCACTTGTGATCGACACTATTGCTTTTTCCCTTTTCAATCAGTTATAAATATAAGCGGCATCAGTGACCGAGGAGCAATATGTACATTTTTGAAACAATATTTTTTTTAAAAAAAACTTAAAATATGTGAATTACAGCTGTTCTTTGCCACCTTTCTACATACATATACACACACACAGAGTCCCTCTGAAGTTTCAAAATAAAAAGGACCCATACCTTCACTAGGAAGTTTTGAGGAATAACGATTGTTCCCCACATTTAGAATGTTTTACTATCTGACTTATTCAGGGAGTTTCACCCCAGTCCAGTTTTACTGTCCTCAAAAAAAATGGCCCTAAAGCCTAATCCTGCCTAGCCATTGAGCAATAGTTTTCTCTTAGAAGCATAGAAATTTCAGATTTGGAAGAGCTCTCAGAGGTAATCCCATTTCTGAGCAGGAACTCTTCTAATGGCATTTATAGAGATGGGGACCTCGCTACTTCCTAAGGCAGCCCATTCCAATTTTGAATAGCTCTAAATGTGAAAAATATTTCTAGACTTACTTAACTTTTCCATTGGATCTATGATCTCAACAGTATGGGTGAGTCTTGAAAAGGTTAGTCAATAAACACTAAGTGCCTATGTGGTGCTAGGCCCTGTTCTAAACACTTGTGCAGACACTATTCCATTAGCCACCCATCTCACAGTGATATTACCTTCCTTCTGAGATTATCTCCCATTTAACCTGTATATTTCTTGTTTGTATATAGGTGTTTGCATGTTGTCTTCCCCATTAGTATGTGAGTTCCTTGTAGGAAGGGAACATGTTTTGGCCTTTCTTTGTATTGCCAGAGCTGAGCACAGTGCCTGGAACATTGAGTTTGAAAAATGCTTGTTGATTAATTTTTCATTCTGTGCAAATCCTTTTTTCATGACGTTTTCCCTAAATGTGCCTCTATCACCTTTCTGCTATTAAGTTCCATGCAGCACTATGACTGATTCTTAATATCTAAAAAGAACTTGATTTGCCAGCCATGGTCAATATAGTAAATCCAAGTATATTTCTTTCAAAGCATAATCTATATTTAAGTTATTCTGCTTAGCCCCAGGGAGCCAATCTAAGAACCAATAGGTAAAAGTTTCAGGGTAGCAGATTTCAGCTCAATGTAAGAAAGAATTCCTTAATATTTTGAGCTGTCCAACTACTCCCCAAATAGGCAACAACTTCCTAATTGATCTCCTTTTGTCTAGCCTATCCTCCTTAGAATCCTTCCCCCACCCAGCTGCCAAATTGATAAAGCACAGGTCATCCCAAGCTATCCCACTGCTTAAAATGATTTAATAGTTCCTCAATGCTCCTAGGGTAAAATAATTATTCCTTTGTGTGGCATTTAAAGTTATTCACAATCTGGTTCCAACCCATGTTTTTAGGCTGTTGACCTAATCACAAACCCTAGATTTCAGCCAAACTGACCTACTTGTTCACAACATTCTACCTCTAGTTTCTGGGCCCTTCCAGGAGCTACCTTCCAGTCTTCAAATGCTCTCCTTCCTCACCTTCACTTCTTGGAATCCTTAGTTGAATAAATGAATGAAGCATTTATTAAGCACTATGTGCAAAGCTAGGGCATCTAGGTGGTGCAGTAGATAGAGAGCTGGGCTTGGAGTCAGGAAGATCTGAGTTCGAATGTGACCTCCGACATTTACTAGTTGTGTGACCTTGGACGTCACTTGTTTGCCTCAGTTCCTCATCTGTAAAATGGGGACATGTTGGAGAAGGAAATGACAAACCACTCTAGTATTCTTGCTAAGAAAACCCCATTGACAAAAAAAAGTCCAGGGGCCACACAGAGTTAGGCACAACTAAATGACTGAACAAAAACAACAGCAAATGCGCAAAGCACCGTGCAAAACACCGGGAATACAAAGAGACAAGGAAGACAGTCCCTGAACTCAACGAGCTGTTCTTCTGATGGAGATAGAATACACATGGAAGGTTTCAGCTGCAGGTCCGATGGTCCTTAGGATGTAGCAAAAAGGCAGGTGGTAACGCATCTTCTTTAATCACATAAAATCATATCATTTTCTGCTGTTGTGACAGTGCCAAGGACTTTGGTGGAAAGAACTTCCTTCGCTGAGTCCTTACTGGCTGAGGCTGCAACATCTGCAGGCACAGGTGCCAGGTGGCATTTCTACAAAGGTTGCTTCCCACGATGATAGCTGAGGACACTGAGCTAGAAGCATTGCTGTGGCCAAGGCTCTTGGCCTCAGTTTTGGGTTTAACATTCAAATTGAGTTCCAATGCAAGAAGACTTTCCAGATTCTCCTAACAGTTTTTCTCCACCTCACCCCAAAATTATTTAGTATATATTGAGTGTTGCTGGGTACCTGCTAGGTGGCACAGTCTGTAGAGCCCTGAGCCTGGAGTCAGAAAAACCTGAGTTCAATCTAGCCTCAGCCACTTGCTAGCTGTGGGACCCTAAACAAGTTACTTAATTTTTGTCTGTCTGGGCTTCTTTATCTGTAAAATGGGGGATAACAATAGCACCTACCTTCCAGGGTTATTGTGAGGATTAAATGAGATAATTATTGTAAAGTGCTTAGTACACTGCCTGGTACATAGTTAAGTGCTATATAAATGTTAGCTATTATTATGATTATTATTAAGCATTTTGAGGACAGTGTCTGGGGTTTTTTTTGTCTTTTATCTCCATCCCATTGTCTGAATGCTTTTTTCTGTCCAGACCTGTTTATTTTATTGATGCAAGGAACTCCTAGTGATAAAATTCACTCTACCAATGCAGACCAGCAACCATTATGCAACCTGGAGTCTTACACAGTTGTCTAGGACACTAACAACTTAAGCGACTTGCCACAGGTCGTATATGTGAGAAGCAGACCTTGAACCAAAGTGTTCCTTCTAATTATGAGACCAGAGCTCTATCTACTACACCCTAGTGCCTAACATCTGGCACATAGGAAATGCCTAGTAAATTCTTGTTCAACTGAATTTTTTTGTCTCATCCCTTGGCAAAACATGGTTTGATTACCTAGCATTGCTATCACTCAGCTGGACCTAAAAAGAGCAAGCCAACTGGTAGGTCCTGGGCATCTTGTCTTACTAGGTCTAGACCCCTATCACCACATTCTTATCCCCAACATCCCTCCAAATGGTGCTTGCCATTATTCAATGTATGACTTTAGGAAAGTAATTCACCTCTCTGAGTATTTTGTTCCTCATTTTTACAATGAGAGTGCTAACAAGATGACTTCAAAGGCCCCTTCCAGGTATAGTGCCTAGTACATAGTGAGTACTTAATAAATGTTTACTGACCAACTCCAGAATTTTATGCTCTAAATCAGTGTTGCCAAACTCAAATAGAAATGGGGGGCCACTAATACATACATAAGGATCCCTACAGGCCACATATTAACTTAGTTTTAAAATGAAATGCTATATGTTATTGTGTTTTTATTGATTTTATTAAATATTTCTCAATTACATTTTAATGTGGTTCAGGAAGCACTCAGGAGTACTATGGTCAACTGTGTGCTTCATACCTCTCTCCTAAACAACCAAATGGTGATCATGTTATCTAGTCCATCTATAATCTTCCAATTATTTAACTCCTCATGGTTTCAATTCCAACTCAAGACAATATGTTTTCTTAATATGTGCAAAAGGAGCATGGGAATTGACTGTGAATATCTACTGATAAGCAGAGCTCTGCCAAAAAGAGTTCTCCTATAAATGTTCTTTTATGAGTTTGCCTCATAGCCCAGAACCAGAGACAAAAGTGGAACTCACCATTTCTGTTCTCCAATCCCATAACAACCAGATTTTCCATTCTTTGGTAGTACCTCAGTCATTAGCAAGGATTACTTGATTGCAGCTCTGAATCTTTCTGTGTTAAGGCAGACTGTTTCCAATCTATTCTAAGTAAACCTTCAGAATCTTTACTACTGAGGCACTGTCTTTTCTGCTATATCTGGGATTTCTGAGGCAGAGGGAATAATGACATTCACCGCCCACATTGATCCAGCTACTGTAGCAGCAGAGATCAATACACATGGCGACTGTAATGCTTTGCTGAACTTACCATCCCCAGAAATCAGCTTCCATTTAGACTGAAGAACCAAATATCTATCACAACTCCAAAGGGAGTTTAAGGCCTGGAGAGAATATAGAATGTGACAGTCTTACAGAAAGGCAGCCTTGGGAAAAATAGATTGGAAAAAAAGAAAATTAAAAACAAGGTCATTCACATTTATTTGAAAGGGGAAAATGGCTACAGCTCTTCTTTATGGTGGAATTGAATCTCCAGGTTTCACTATAATATAGTTACACTGTAGGCATTTTGTACTGAAGATACACAAGACTGCCTCTCATTGGTGTCTTTTCAGGCATGTAAATAAAGCTATTCCCCTTTGATGGCTACTGCATAGACTGATAGAAAATATTAATTCTCTACCAACCTAAGGGATGCAAGAGATGAGTAGCCTGAAGACATGAAATACATTTAACAATATAGTGAAAAAATACATAATATCTCAGAGATGGTGGGGATGTAAAGAACAGAGAAGCTGGCATTGGCATCAGGAAGACCTGAGTTCAAGTCATCTCTCAGATATATTGAGTGCATGACCAGAAGCAGTCATTTATCCTCTGAGGGGAAGGAAGGAGAAAAAGAAAGAGAATGAAAGAAAGAAGGGAAGGAAGAAAGGAAGGAGAAAGGAAAGAGAAAAAAGAGAAAGGAAAGGGGAAAAGAGAAAGGAAAGGGAAAAAGAGAAAGGAAAGGGAAAAGGAAAGGAAAGGGGAAAGGAAAGGAAAGGGGAAAGGAAAGGAAAGGAGAAAGGAAAGAAGAAAGGAAAAAGGAGAGGAGAGAGGAGGGGAGGGGAGTTGAGGGGAAAAAGAAAGAAAAGAAATGAAGGAAGGTAAGTTTACTAAGTGCTTACAATGGGCCCCAAGAAACTCTCTACAACTTTAACTTACAAATTGCTGACCCGAATAGGTGGATAAAGTTTCCACGCAGGAAGTTCTCCAAATTTTAAGGTAATAAAGTCTTCGAAAAGTGGTATTTCTTTAGTTTTAGACCTAAGTCTAAAAGATCACTGAGTCTAACCTTTCTCTCCACTTCTACAGATGAGGAAACTAAGGTCCAAATAAATTAAATGACCTGACCAAGGCTGCACAAGGCTAAATAAGCAACAGCGCTTGGGTTGAAATGCAAGTCCTCTGACCCCAAATCCCTAACTCCACTCTACCATATTCAAACTCATTAGTAATGTTTGGTACTTGTAGGATCACAGAAGCATAGATTTAGGACTGAAAAAGACCTTTGACGTTATCAAATCCAACCCCTCATTTTACAGATCAGGAAACTGAGGCCTAAAGAGGTTAAGGGACTTGACCAAGATCACATATGATTAGCATCTGAGTCAGTATTCAAATCCAGGACTTCCTGACTATTAATCTAGCTCTCAACTCACTGTACCATCCTGCTTTGTTTTATAAGCACTTTTGAATCTGTTATGCCATTCCCAAAGCACTTCTGTGAGTTTATCCTCATTTTATCACTGGGTAAAACTAAGATGCAGAAAAGTGAAACAGAAGGTTCAAGGTCACACAAAAAAGTCAGTAAAGCCACACTAAAACCCATATTTTCTGGCTCAGTGCATTGTCTGTTTCTGCTACAAGATGCTGCCTATTCGCTTGGGGGAAAGCAGGATGTTGTAAACCTTCCAAGGAAAGCCTTTTAGGGTTTACCTGGATTGAGTGGATGGAGACAATACCTCCACATGCTCTATAACAGTATCTAACACATGACCTACAGGCCCACATGCAGCCCACAGTACTCTTGAACCAGACTAAAATGTAACTGGGAAGTAGTAACAAAATATATATAGTATATGTATATACACATATATAGTATAATATATATTATATACATAAAATAATAAAAATATAATGAAGCATAGAAACATTACATTTTAAACCGAAGTCAACAAGTGGCCCGCAGAGATCTTTATTACAGATTAGTAGCCCCAGTTTCTATTTGAATCCAACACCACTACTCTATAAAACTATACACAGCTGTAGCTTATGAGGGTTGTCTCCAACACAGACCAGTTAGCTCATTTGGCTACAGAAGAAGGAAGAAAAAGAAATGGAGGAACAAAACCATAAATGCACTGATACCCTCAAGCCAGGTTTCTTACATAATCATACTCAAAGCGTATGAAAAAAAAACTTTCTTTTGACTGCTACTCAGCTGGGGGAAGTTCTTTGGTAGTGAACAAGGCTTTCTCCTAACATGCCTCAGAGAATCTCAGATTTAGGCAGAGAAAGGCTCTATTAGTCTTTGAGACTTAGGAGAACTTCATAACACCTTCTAATTATAGAGCATCATTATGAAAAAGAATGATTTTTCATTATACCTTAAACTTTCTGAAAGAATTATTCTTTATGTACATGGAATTATAAGACCTTCTTCTTTCTCCAACACCGAGGGTGTTTAAGCAGACATTGACTGGTCACCTGTCAGGAAGTTGGTAGAGGTGATTCACACATTGGGAAAGTGGTTAAACTAAAGGATCATTAAGATCTTTTCCAACTCTTGGTTCTATGACTCTAGCATTTTATTATTCTAAGACTGGCAGTTGGGTGGGCAGAGATACCTTATATATGAGCTCTGCTAACGGCCAGAAATGTTTTAAAATGGCACCTTACTCCCCACAACAGCCTCTGAAAGCTCCTAAAAGTCAACAATATTGCATTGGAACCCTTATATCCCAGCCACTTGTATCATGAAAGTATATTGTGGGTATATCACATTTCTCTTGGTTCTAGCCCTCCGTCAGAGGAAAATCACCCAGCTAATACCCATTTTCCATCACTTGCAAGTATACTGGGCAAGATGTATCCAAATTAGCTTTATTAAAATATCTATAGTGACTAAATGTTATGATAAATGGAAACAGTCCCGATAGTCAAATGTCCAATAATAAGTATTATATAATATCATTTAGACAGTCTTTCTGTTGTTCAAGTTGGTGAAAGCTAGGAAATATATCAGTTTTCTCCAGCTTACCCTTATTATCCAGGGCTAGAAAATGCCCAGAACTTGACCCTAGGGTAGAGAAAATTTTCCATGGAATAAATCTCCCCTGGATACTGTTGAGTTTAAGATATGTCTTCTTTGCATGAGACCCTCGATCTATTCTATTTTGTCACAAAGCTTAGCAAAAGTAGGTATTTCAGCTCTAATACTAGTACTAATCTGTGTAGAGCAAGTTCATGGTACCAGCCAGGACATCTATAGGAGTTAGAAAGGTCCAAGGGTCAGGAAAGCTATACTGATCAACTATGACTACTCAGGGATGTCTTAGAGACTGATAACTTCTCTCCTTCTCACTATCTCTGTGGATAATTCAACAATGACTGTACAAGCAAATCAACTATGAATTCCAGTTCATAGGAATCCCTTGGCCCAAAAGATCAGACCAAGACACCCGGGGCAAAGGATTAATTCCTAAACGTGACTCACCCACCCTAGGGTGATATAATTATTCCATCATTCTGCCTTCTACTAACATGTATTTTCCTAGGACAGTTGCTTTATAACTCAGTATATCAACCAATTAACAAGTGTCTAATGAGTAACTACCATCACTCTAGGACTGGCACTTACCTGTGTTTCTAGCACTCCTGACAATGGTCCTGTGTTTCATATGAATCATTGCTCAGCTGGTTCCTACTACACTGCTATCTTTCTTCTGGTATAGCAAATTGATTTTGACTCCAAAATAGTTCTTCATATAATTAGGCTTAAATTTTATAAATGAAACAAAGATCCAACCAGAATTTAGCTTTTTAAGTAGATCATGCCACAACAAGGACATTCTCTTGCTAAGCCTGCCCCACCTAGTTATAGCTCATGCACATGGCATTAGCCATATCCAGATTCCAGTGCATCATCCAGAATTAGGGTCCATATCCATCAAATTTTCTAGATTATCTACAAAAGGATACTTTATCAACCAATCCTCAAACTCACTATATCTGAAGTATTTCCGTCAACATGGCTTTTTCCCATCCTTAGCTAGTGAAACCCATTAATAAAGGGAACTTTAAAATTCTGCCTTAAAATTGTCAATTGTCAGGTTCTCTTTCCCCATCAAAGGAATTGCCTAATATAGGGCACTTACTCCCAAAATTTGACAATAATAAATGCTGTTATTGACCTTCCTTGGAGGGGCTAAAATCAGGAGACAATGGGGGTCTGTGGCTTCATGAGCTCCATAGTACTGACCAAAATCTTCCCCAATTGGGAAGCATGTGAGAGGTTATAGTCAGTGTGTTCTGATAGAAATGATAGGGTAAGGGTAGGGATAGAATTATAATAGATACATAGAATAAATATTTACTGAACATCTCATGTGGCAGGTACTATGATTAGCACTGGGGATGCAAATATAAGCAAAAAAGGCAGTATCTTTCCTCAAGGAGGTTATATTCTAATGGAGGATGACAACACATAAAAGGGATGTGGCAGTGTCTAAAGTAGTTCCATAGAGGTAGAGCCACTGTAGTCAGAGGCATCAGTGGTGCAACCATGGTGAAATGTATGGCACTTTCCTTCTGGGCCTTGTCACCCTCAAGAGAATAGCGAAAGAGCCATTGGGTGCTGACAAGGACCATGGAACACAAATTCATTATCACCCAAACCCTTCTGTTTTCTCTGTGACTAGGACTTTGGGCAATTTGCAGCATCACCAAACACACAATCAAAATGAAAACAGAGATACCAAAAAAAAATCTAAATTGGGAACCATAGATTCCCGGAACAAAGATACTGAGCCATAAAGAAGTGCCATCTAACTTTCTACCTCCCCTTCTTTCTACAATGAAAAGCTAGGCAATAGCAACACAAAGGGTCAGTTTAATACCAGCCAAGAAGTCCTGCTTCTGCCTTTTGTCTATAGCAACAAGTTGAGAGACGGTGCCCTTCTTTAGAGCCTTGGTAGCAGCTCCTTTTTTCCCACCTCAACAACGCAAATACTTTGCCATCTTTATTATGGAAGCGTTAGAAGCCTGAAGTCAAGGCCATTATTTCTTTTAACTCTTCCCAGACTAGTAAAGTCTTGCTTCCATTATGCTACTTTTATTGTAAAATATTTTATATCACATGCTGTGTGATTAATATTATACAGTGTATATAACAAATGCACATATTTATTTCTTATGGAAAAGCTTCCTAGGGGAAAAGTCTGAGAAGTTCAGGGGAAGATGTGGAACAAGAGAAAGTTCCCATGAAAGTTGCCATTTGCTGAACTAACCTTCTTCTTCGTGTTATTGCTGAGGTTCAGTCATTTAGTTGTATCCAACCCTTAGTAACACTGTGGACCATACTCTCCATGGGGTTTTCTTGGCAAAGATACTGCGGTAGTTTGGTACTTCCTTCTTTAGTGGATTAAGACAAAGATTAACCAACTTGCTCAGGGTCACACAGCTAGTAAATGTCTGAGGTCAGATTTGAACTCAGGTCTTCCTGACTCCAGGCCCTCTATCCACCGAGCCAGGCAAACAAAGGTTAACTAACTTAGCCAGGGACACACAGCTAGTGTCAGAGGCTGGATTTTAATTCAGGTTTTTCTGACTCCAGCATGGTATTCACTTAGTTATCTAGCTCCCTCTGCCAAACTAACCTAGAATGGATCTATGATCACAAGAACCAAAGGGAAACAGGGACTTGGTAAAAGGAACACTGCAGGGTGAAACCTTTGAAATGGAAAAGAAGTTCTATACGTCAGTAGTAGCACAGAAGATTCAGGAATATTAGAGGTATAGATTGCATGGATGTGGGATACTGAGGAGTGAAAAGATGATGGGCATATGGTCTCTAGAGGGGAAAAAGTTTGGGTGTAAGTCTTTAAAAATAAATTAATGATAGCTGACGTTTACATAGCACTTTAGAGTTTACAAAGCACTTTTCATATATTATCTTATTTGAGTCTCACAACAACCAGTAGGCACTATAGGTAATTATCCCCTTTTTATAGATGAGTAAATTGAGACTCAAGTTAACTAATAAGTGTAAAGGGATTTGAAGCCAGGCTTCTCCTGCCTTCAAGTCCAAAACTCTTTTCTCTATACCACATTGTTTTCCTGAAGCATTACAGTAAAGAATACAATTTTACACATAAACACAGTGCCTTCAATCACATCAAATCAACCATAATAGAAAGAAAGTTTTAAAGGCAAGAGGGTCAGACAGACAGAGACAGAAATACAGAGAGAGAGATGGAGAAAGAGAGGTAGAGACAGAGAGCTCATTACATTGTTTCTTATTTCATAACACTCATTTTTCACTGTAAATTTTTAGCCTATTTATTAAATAAGGATATTAAAAATAAACTTAAATTTCCTTTAGTTATTGACTCCCTTTATACTACAGTTTTTCTGAACTAGGAGAGTGAACTCTTTGAAGATGAGAACCACATCCTATACACTTTTAAACCTCCTAGCACAGTATTTTATACATAGTAAGGACTCAGGAAATGTTTGTTAAAGAGATGACCATCTGCTTCTGCTCAATTTAACAGAATATAAGTCCCTATAGATGAAGAGGCTTTTTGTTGTTGCTATGTCTTTGTATCTCTGGTGTATAACTTGTACATACGGCATGCCTTGCATAATTCTTAATAATTGTAGTACTGGATTTTAAATGAGACTACAAGATCTGATTAAGACCTAAAATAGTGTGACTACTCTACCTCCAGTGACAAGAACAATACAGAGCAAGACCTATCAGGGAATTATAATCAATGATAGAGGACTGAAACTTCTGGAAATGGCATCCTTCATTCCCTTTGTCCACAGCCTAAAAGATATTCTCTGGAGGGGATTTAATGATAACTGGCTCATCAGGACCATGCCCTTGGATTCAAAGTTTTCTAAGGTCCTTTCTAATTCCGAGATTGTGGTTCAGATAATGACAGAAGAAGAATCCTAAATATCAAGTGGGTTGATGAAGATGCATCTTTCCAGGCATATGAGGGAGAGAAAAGGAAAAGAATCATGAATTTTGGTACTACAAAGAGCAACTCACCTTTGAGGCTATCCTGTACAAATCTCTCATTTTAAAGATGAGGAAACTGAAACCTAAAGAGACTATGACTTTCCCAAAGCCACACATCTAGTCATCAGTACAACTAGAATTAACGTTGTTTGACTCTCAGCACCTTCTGTGTTGATTCCACTGCCTCTCAATATCTGACCTAAGATGGAAGAACAGCATAGCACTAGATTACACTAGGCTGTCTTAATTAACTCAGAGTGAGAGAATATATACGCCATTAGAATATAAACTCCTTAAGGGCAGGGAAAGGCTTTTGCCTTTTGTTGTATCCCCAGCACTTAGCACAGTGCCTGACAAATGGTAAGCATTGAATAGATGCTCTTATCTACTCTTATCAGTAGAGTTCAACTCTTCATGACTCCATTTGGGGTTTTCTTAGCAAAGATACTGGAGTGGTTTGCCATTTCCTTCTCTAGCTTATTTGACAGATAAGAAAACTGAGACAAACAGGGTAAAGTGACTTGCCCAGGGTCACACAGCTATTAAGTGACTGAGGCCAGATTTGAACTCAGGAAGACGAGCCTTCCTGACTCCATGCTCAGCATTCTATCCACTACACCACTTAACTGCCCAATAAACACTTGTTCACTGACCAAAAAAAAATGAGTGAGTATATAGGTGGTCTGATATTTTTCTTAGAAGGTAGTAACTTGTTCATAAAGTATGATACTCCTCTATATCACTCTAAAAATGGCACTGAAAAGTATCCAAGCTATCATCTTGTACCATATGTAAGTTGTTTGCTGGGCACCATGTGAGGTATCAACAGATGAGGAATGAATAGACTATTAACATGGCAGTGTCTTATTGCTGCCAAGCTACTCTGAGTTGGGCTCTCCTACTTTGGCAATCAATGTGGCATGCAGCTATAGGTGGTGACAAGGAGGGAAAAAAATTAGCATTGTATTGATGGACTCCTAATAAAGCTGCCCCAGCCCCAATATTCTAACTTCTTTACAGGCCCCACTGAACAGCAGGCCCACAGCCCCTACCTAGCCACTCACCGCGCCCTGCCCCAATAGCCTAACTTCTTCATATATGCCTCATTGCTCACTAGAACAATAGGTGTGTCCATGCACTTAACCACAACCACATCCATCTAGCCTTAGACAGGGCCACAATATTCAGCCAATCAGAAAGCAGCACCGCCAGGATACCCAAGGAGGATGTAGACCCCAAAACAACAGAAGGGACTTCCCCTAAGTAGGCACCTGTGCGGTAATAGTAAAGAACTGACCTAGAGTGAACTTATGACATAGGGAGGCTTATTATAATATCATTATCATACATATATAACCCCTTAATGGGTTTTTTGTACGCATTGTGGGTAATGGCATGTGCAATTCCACTGTGGCTGGGACCTCTCCCCTATTACCTAATCCCTTATCAAACCCCTCCTGCCTTTTTAATACTCATAATTTCTATTATGTAACTGTATCTTTATGCTACAAAAATCCATCTTGCTTCCTCTGAAGTTGCTGGTTCCTCTTAGAACTTACCCCACTTCATGAGAGGCGTCAATCTCAACAAGTGCCTATACTTGGATTAGAGGTGGTCTGACTGAATTCTTTGAGATGGTTTCACCACAACACATCCTGAAGCTGCAACAGTTTTTGGCATCCCTGGGTGGGCAGAGTTTAAACCACAACCGTTTCACATCTCTCTTGACAGAGACAGACAGACAAAATGCTAGGGTACAATTCTTTGGTTTGACAGGAACCCTTACAAAGAGGATTAAGAAGGGTCCTCTATCCTCCACATTCAGGGACAAGATCCCCTGCATAGAAAGGAGATATGAGTTGGCAGCTATTGTGTAGTGAAAAGATCACTGCATTAGGAGCAGAAATTCAAGTCCAAACTGTCCCACTAACTCACTTTATGACCTTAGCCAAGCCACTTAACCTCATCTGTAAATCCCTCAGGTCTCTTCCTTCTCTAGGATTCTTGCTGGAGCTGATAGATGAGGCAAAGACAGGCAGCTGCAAATGGCAATTTCTAATTAAAGTGATTTAGTCCAGGTCAGTACAACACTTAGAAAATCAGAGTGGGGACTGAAAATTCACTTAGTCTAATTTGCTAGAAATTATCTTAATAATGCAGGAATGATGGGGCCTAGTGCTTCTGGGTCCCCACAGTGTGGCTTGACTCTTTTGATGAGTTTTCTTGAATCAGAAAAAAAGAAAATTTCATTCTATTTCAAATTGCTCCTGATTTACCCCAAAGCTCAATCCACTTCCCCTCATCTCCCAAGTATAACTAGTTGGAATAAGGCCCTAAAACTCCTTAAACACTAAGTGAAAAAGAATAAATTGTTCTTTCAGACCATACTGAATGACTATACCATGCTCAAGCAGATTGTAACATAGTTTGGTAGTTAACTTTTCCCTTTTGCCCTACCTTGGAGTGTGAAAGTCTACATGAGCTAAAGGGCAAGAATTGTAATGGTAAAAACATTGAATTTGGAATCCAAGGATCTGAGTTAAATTCCAACTCTGCTACTATCTTAAGGAAGTGAAGGAAGATAAAGTGAGGCTGGTGATTTTGCATAGCCCTCCCTCACTTAAATCCAATCACGTGCATGTCCTGGCATCACCTCCCTGATGTCATAGTCCTCTTCAAGAACAAAGGACAAACAACAACACATGAATGTAATGGAAAGACTTACATGAACTGATTCAAAGTGAAGTAAGTAGAACCAAGAAGACAATGTAGAGAGTAACCATGGAAATCTAAGAGTAAACACCATCATCTTGGCAGTAAATGGTAGAGACAGGATTCAAACCGAGATCATCTAATGCAATGTTCTGCCTCCCTCAAGTTGATTAAGAGGTATCAAAGGCCTCAATGGACTATCAACCACAAGATTTCTGCTTACAAGGCATTCACCTTCACTGGCTTGACCACAAGGCACTTGTTGGGAATCCAAATGTTGAACATGGGGGCGGAGCCAAGATGGTGTCTGGAAAGCAGGGACTTGCCTAGGGCTCTCCCCCAGGACCCTCCAAACACTGATAAAAAATGGCTCTGAACAAATTGTGGAACTGCAGAACCCATGAAATACCAGAGGGAAGCAGGGCTCCAGCCCAGGACAGCCTGGATGGTTGCTGGGTAAGGTCTATCACTCACAGAGCTGGAAGCAGAGGGGAGCAGAGCCCAGCACGGGCATGGACCAACCAGACCGGGAGCCAGGTGGAACAGGCCCTAGTACCCCGAATCAGTGAGCTGTGGCAGTTACCAGACTTCTCAACCCACAAACACCAAAGACAACAGAGAAGGTTAGTGGGAAAAGCTGTGGGAGACAGAGTGAAAGGAATTCATGGTTTGGCCACCACCCTGGGGGCAGCAGGGATGGTATAGCTACAGAACTACATCTGCAGTTGCTTCCAGCCCAAGGCCCACCTGGTAGGAGGAATTGAGTGGCGGATCAGAGCAGGAGTGCAAAGCCTGCTTAAGATCTGAGTAGGGTCCAGATTGGAGGTTCTTGGGGGGGGAGGAGCACTGGTGTGGCAGAGCTTGCTGTATAGAAATAGTGCTGAAAACAACAGCGCATCCCCTCAAGCCTGGAACAAAGCACTCTCTACTCTAAAAGCAGTCATACCCTGACAAAAAAATCAAGAGTCAAGTAGTTGGCTGGGAACATGGCCAGGCAGCAAAAACAGACTCAGACTCAGACTCGGACTTTAGAATCTTTCTTTGGTGACAAAGAAGACCAAAACATACAGCAGAAGAAGTCAACAAAGTCAAAGAGCCTATATCAAAAGCCTCCAAGAAAAACATGAATTGGTCTCAGGCCATGGAAGAGCTCAAAAAAGATTTGGAAAAGCAAGTTAGAGAAGTAGAGGAAAAATTGGGAAGAGAAATGAGAATGATGCAAGAAAACCAAGAAAAACAAGTCAATGACTTGCTAAAGAAGACCCCAAAAATAGTGAAGAAAACAACACCTTAAAAAATAGACTAACTTAAATGGCAAAAGAGCTCCAAAAAGCCAATGAGGAGAAGAATGCCTTGAAAGGCAGAATTAGCCAAATGGAAAAGGAGGTCCAAAAGACCACTGAAGAAAATATTACCTTAAAAATTAGATTGGAGCAAGTGGAAGCTAGTGATTTTATGAGAAATCAAGATGTTATAAAACAGAACCAAAGCAATGAAAAAATGGAAGACAATGTGAAATATCTCATTGGAAAAACCACTGACCTGGAAAATAGATCCAGGAGAGATAATTTAAAAATTATTGGACTACCTGAAAGCCATGATCAAAAAAAGAGGCTAGACATCATCTTTCAAGAAATTATCAAGGAGAACTGCCCTGATATTCTAGAGCCAGAGGGTAAAACAGAAATTGAAAGAATCCACCGATCACCTCCTAAAAAGGTCATAAAAAGAAAACTCCTAGGAATATTGTCGCCAAATTCCAGAGCTCCCAGATCAAGAAGAAAACACTGCAAGTAGCCAGAAAGAAACAATTTGAGTATTGTGGAAACATAATTAGAATAATACAAGATCTAGCAGCTTCTACGTTAAGTGATCAAAGGGCTTGGAATATGATATTCCAGAGGTCAGTGGAGTTAGGATTAAAACCAAGAATCACCTACCCAGCAAAACTGAGTATCATGCTCCAAGGCAAAATATGGATTTTCAATAAGATAGAGGACTTTCAAGCTTTCTCAGTGAAAAGACCAGAGCTGAATAGAAAATTTGACTTTCAAACACAAGAATCAAGAGAAACATGAAAAGGTAAACAAGAAAGAGAAATCACAAGGGACTTACTAAAGTTGAACTGTTTTGTTTACATTCTTACATGGAAAGATGATGTGTATAATTCATGAGACCTCAATATTAGGGTAGCTGAAGAGAATATATATAGACAAAGGGCACAGGGTGAGCTGAATATGAAGGGATGATATCCAAATGTTGAACATGACATGGATGTCACACACAAAAAAGCTTTCTGCTCTCTTGCCTATCCAAACTTCCCTTTCTCTGCCCAGCCATTCCTAGACATCCTGTGACAGATGTAGTAAGGGCTCTTCTTAGATGCTGCTATGGCCCTATAATTGAGGTAGTTGGAATGTTAAAGGTGGGAAGTTGTAGAAGGCTAATTATTGTTTATAAAACAGAACAGTGGGGAAAAAATAGCTCAACCCAGCTCTGCTTCATCCCTAACCTCCTACAGTACTGGAAGGAGATCTTTTACTTTTGGAAAGCAAATGTTACATGGACGAGAGAAAGTGTTTATATAAAAAAGAAAACACTAGTACCAAGGCAACTAATTGCTGTACTTTTGAGACACTGGCCAGAATGCATCTAGAGCATTTACATACTAAACCCACAGATTTTACCATAGAGCCACAGGATTTTAGAGTTAAAAGTAACCTTGGAGATCATTTAATTCAACTTCCCCATTTTATAGATGAGGAAATTATATCTCAGGTGAAATGACTTGAATAAGATCACACAGGTGATTGATGGCAGAAAATCAGAAAATCAGAAAACCTAAACGAGTACTGGTTCCACTATAATCTCTACAGCATCTAAGGGGAGAATAATAATGGAGGTTAAAAATTAGTCAGTGATAACATACTATACTGCTTTTACTATAAAGTTAAATCAATAAGCATTTTTAAAATGCCTTCTATGTGTCAGGTTAAGTTCTGGGAATATAAAGGAAGGGGGGAAAGGAAGGAAGGAAATATAGCATATATTAAGCACCTACTATGCAACAGGCTAAGAGTTTACAAAAAATATTAGGCTCAGTGCTCCATCCACCATGACATCTAGCTGCCTTCTAATAGGGAGATAAAAGATGAAAACTACATGCAGACAATATGAACATAGACTATACTGTAGATAGTCTGAGTGGGAAGACATTATCTTTAAGGGGAACAGGGAAAGGCTTATTGCAGAGGGTGGGATTTTAGCTGAGAATTGAGAGGAGCAAGGAAACATGAGTGAGGAGGGAGAGAATTCCAGGCATAGGGGAGAGGCAGCAAAAATTCAGAATCTGGAGAAGGTGTTTTGTGTGAAGAACTAGCAAGGAGGCCAGAGTCCTGGATTATAAAGTATATGGAGGAGAATAAAAAATAAGAGGATTGGAAAGCTAGAAGGACAAGTTATGAAGGGCTTTAATAACCCAGAAAATTTTTTATTTGCTCTTAGAGGCAATAGCAAGTCACTGGTGTTTGCTGAATACAAGAATGACACTATCAAACCTGCATTTTAGGAAGATCATTTTGATAGCTGAATGGAGGACAGACTGAAGTGAGGAGAGACTAAAGCCAACAAGCAGGTTATTGTAAGAGTCCAAGTATGAGGTGACGAAGAACTATACCTGGGTAGTGGCAGAGCCAGAGGAAAGAAGGAGGTATGTGAAAGAGATGTTACAAAGGTAGAATTGATAGGACTTGGCACCTGATTGGTTATGGGGATGTGAAAGATAGAAAGGAGTAAAGTATGATGCCTAAACTGAAAGACAGAGGATTGCAATTACTTCAACAGAAATAAGGAAGTTAGGAAGAGAGGAAGGTTTGAGGGGAAAGATAATTCTAAACTCCAACTTCAAGATCTGTTAAATTTAAGATCTTAAGACATCCAGTTCAAGATGTCCAATAAGCAGGTAAAGATGTGAGATTGAAGGTCAGGAGAAAGATTAGGGCTCACTAAACAAATCTGAGAATCATTTTCATAGAGATGAGAATTGAATCCATGAGAAATGATAAGTTCACCAAGTGAAATAGTATGTAGAGGGAAGAGAAAAGGGCCCCAGACAGAGCCTTGGAGAAAAACCTCAGTTAGCAGGACTGATTTGGATGAAGATTCAGCAAAGGAGGTGAGGTAGGAGTAGTCATTCAAGTAGGAGAAGAACTAGGAAAATCAGTCTCATGAAAACCTAAAGAAAGAGTATCAAGGAGAAAAGAGTGATTAACAGTGTCAAAGTCTACGGAGAGGTCAAGAAGGGTAACGGTTGAGAAGAGGCCATCAGATTTGGCAATTCAGAGATCACTAGTAACTTTGGAGATAGCATTTTTTATCAGATGACAAAGAAATCAATTGCAAATACCACTACTAGCTCTATATCCCAAAGAGATTGTTAAGAAAGGGAAAAGGACCCACATGTACAAAAATATTTAGAGCAGCTCTTTTTGTGGTGGCATAGAATTGGAAATTGAGAGGATGCCCATCAATTGAGGAGTGGCTAAACAAGTTGTGATATAGTAATGGAATGGAATACTATCATGCTAGAAGAAATGACAAGCAGGATGCTTTCAGAAAAACCTGGAAAGACCTACATGAACAGATGCAAAGTGAAGTGGGCAGTAACATTGTACAACCATCAACTATGAATGACTTAGTTCTTCTCAGCAATACAATGATCTAAGACAATTCCAAAGGACTTATGATGGAAAATGCTATCCACATCCGGAGAAAGAACTGATATGGCCTGAATGTAGATAAAAACATTGTCAAAATATTCTTGAGATATCCTGTTTCCCAGAGCTAAGAGCCAGAACGCAGACTGTGCCCTGAGTTTGGCATAACAACAATCCTTTGCACTCTGGATGATCTCACCCTCTGGCAGAGTGTATTGTTTTGACCAGAACCAAGTGTTCACTGCCCACTATTTCCCAGTGACCTGAGAGCCATCTATCACCTTTCTTGACTTGCTCACAATCCCTGTTCCTTGTAACAGCTAAGTGACCCAAACCAGGCACTGCACTCCACTGTGACCCAGTGACTGTTCCCACTGGATCCAGGAACACTTGCATCATCCACGAATAAGGCTTCCTGAGAATGGATTATGTCATAGTCCAGCCCACTTATGTATATAACCACTTGCATATGTTTCCCTCACTCTGAAACTAATTAAACTGCTACTTGACTCCTGACAAACCCATCTCTGGACTGTTCTGTTTCAGCAGCAGCCATTCTGAGACCTGTGCAGTCTGGAATGCATTTAAAATTCTGTTGACAGAATACTATTTTCACTTTATTTCTTTGTGTTTTTTTTTTCTTTTGGCCTGTTTCTCATTTCACAACATGACTAATATGAAAATATGTTTTACATGATTGCATATATAACCTATATCAAATTGCTTATCATCTTAGGGAGGGGTGGTGAGAGAGGGAGGGAGAAAATTCGGAATTCAAAATTTTTTTCAATTAATATTAAAAATTGTCTTTACATATAATTGGAAAAATATTTTTTATGTTTGTTTTTTGGAGGGGGAAAGGCAGGGCAATTGGGGTTAAGTGACTGGCCCAAGGTCACACAGCTAGTACATGTGTCAAGTGTCTGAGGTCACATTTGAACTCAGGTCCTCCTGACTCCAGGGCTGGTGCTCTACTCACCACACCACCTAGCAGCCTCAGAAAAATACTTTTTTAAAAGAAAAGGAAAAGGTATTTTAAAAATCAACTGTAAGTAAGATTGATTTTGGTCAAGAACACGATAACAATTACCATAAATTATGATGGAAAAATGTAGTTCTAAGATCTGAAGGGAATGTGGGGGCAAAGCACATATAAGATAAAACATGGCCAAGGTGTATATGTGAAAGGGCATATACACTGCTTTCCCTGGGTCCTGTTCCACTTACTGGGTCACAGTCTCTCCTTTCTGCTGCTTAACCATAGAGCTGTCAGACATTATTGGGCTGGACAAGTAAATTCCATCAGACGCCACTCCTTTGGATATATAGTTTGTACCAAACAGCTCTAACCAGATATTTGCTGCTCTGAGCTTCCAGCTCAACAGAAGCCCTTGGCCACCTCTTCCTCCAGGAAAGAGTAGGTGCTGCCAGGATCTATCAGCTTATAGGCAATAGGCTTTTCCCAGCTCCCTTAGAGTAAAGCAGAAAATCCTTGTATGGGTACCAGCAATAAGTCTATTCTGCCTTCTTGCCTCAGTATCTTACCTAGTGAGGCCTCTCCTCTTCCTAGCAGGAGATTCTCAGCTCCAGAGGCCAAGTTCAATAGTTAAAGATCTCAGAATTAGTCTTTTCTCTGGATTCTTCATCCTGATACAAAGACCTGGATTCCCTTGTTAAAGACTTTACTCTAATTTACAGAGAGCATTCCTTATATTTATCAGTTTTCCATCTTAAAGGTCAGGCTGGAAACAAAGTAATGGTTATTTGCCTAATAGCTACCAAAAAGTTCTAAGACTTGTGATTTAGTTTTCAAACACTAATCATATTCTGTTCTCCTATGTACATGAATAGGTGAGGAAAGGCAATGAGACAAAATGGCCTTGTCCAAGGTCATTGTGGCTATCTCTCCAGGGAATGGAATAAGCACTTATATACTGAACTTTCTATGCTGTAGGCACTGTGCTAAGTGCTTTCTTCAAATATTTCCTTTGATACCTTTGAGGTAAATGCTATTTTGCTGTTGCAATGTATCAGTCATATCTGACTCTTCATGACTCCATTTGGGATTTTCTTGGCAAAGATACTGGAGTGGTTTGCCATTTCCTTATGACAGAGGAGGAAACTGAGGAAACTGGGTTAAGTGACTTGCCCAGGGTCACACAGCTAATGTCTGAGGCCAGATCTGAACTCAGGAAGATGAGTCATCCCGATTCCAAGCCCAGTTCTCTATCCGCTAAGGCACCCAGCTGCCCCTTCAATGCTATCATTATTCCTACTTTTCAGTTGAGGGAACTGAGGGAAACAGATATTGACTTGCCTGGGGTCACACAGCTAGTAAGTGACTCAGGTCTTCCTGACTCTCCACTGAGCCACAAGCTGCCTCCCATACTGTTACCCCCCTTTCTCTTTTTCATATGCAAATATAGTCAAAGTGTGAAAGGGATTCTTCAGCTGAACAAAAAGCAGCTGCTGCCTAGGAACAGTCTAGATGTTGCTGTTGTTATTGTGTCCTATTCTTCCTGATCCCATTTGGGGTCTTCTTGGCAAAAACACTAGAGTAGTTTGCCTCCAGTTCATTTTACAGATGAGGAAACTAAGGCAAAAACAGGGTTAAGTGGCTTACCCAGGGTCACATAGCTATTAAGTGTCTGAGGCCAGTATTGAACTCAGAAAAGTAAGTCTTCTTGATTCCAAGCCCAGTACTCCATGCCGCACCACCTAACTGCCCCAGTACTCTGGGAACAGTCTAGGAGGTATTCTTCAGTAAATGCAGCTAGGTGGCACTGTGGATAGAGCCCTGGGCCTAGAGTTGGGAAGACCTTAATTCAAATCTGACCTGGGACACTTACTAGCTATGTGACCTGGGCTAGTCATTGAACTAATGTTTACCTTAATCAGTTGTCCAAGAAGATGACCAACCACTCCAGTATCTTCCCCAAGAAAACCCTTGGGGTCATGAAGGGTCGGATATTACCAAACAACAATTCTTCAATAAAGTGAGCCTTACGGATCCAATCCACTGTGTGTACTTTCATGTTCTTGGCTCCATAGAGATTCAGTTTTGAGGCAGATATAATCAATATTTATTAGGATGTTAGATAGTTATTTAGGAATTACTTGTGATCTCCACATTAATGGAGTTTGGGGAGATGTCGTTTTCAGTCTGACAGCATTACGATTCATGACAAGAAGAGATCCTAATTTCTTAAAGAAATGTGTTTCTAATCTTAAATTCCCCGACTCAATGAAGTTTCTCTTATTCAAGTCCCTAAGTGTATGCAATCAGTCTTCAATAAGTGACCAGCCATTTAATAGTAATATTGGTACTTGAAAGCTAAGCTTTGACTGCTCATTGGTTTTAGAAATTTGCAACAGGAATCTAAAAATTTAACATTCTTCCTGGTTTTAATCAGATTGTTAAAAAAAAAAAACTAACCATAGGCTATCTTTCTGTATATGCAGGTACCTGTTACTTTTCTTCACTATCAGAGAAGCTGGTGTGGGCCACTGGCATCATCTTGTGGGTAACATTGTGCTTAATTGTTTCAATCCCTCAGCCCAGATCCCGAAATACCAAGGTGGTCACCAGACTCTGATTGAGATTCTGATGGGAAGTTCTTCAGTGATGATACCCTCTACTGGCATGGCTTCAAAATACCCAGGGTCACCTCTATACCAACAAGAGGCATAAATGAGATGATTTAGCATTTTGTTTTGTTTTGTTTTCCCATCAGACCAGTGATTTCCTCAGTGTAGGGAGCTCCCAACACGAAACTTCCTCTATTGATGCAGGTCAACACTTTCGTTAGAGTCTAAGCATTTCTGGGGCACTGAACAGTTGATTGACTTGGTCAGCCAGGTGGTAGAGTCAATAGGTACTAGGCCTAAAGTCAGGAAAACCTGAGTTCAAATCTGGACTCAGCTCTCTAGTGCACTAGTGCTTAGTAATAGTGCCTAGAATATAGTAAGAGCTTAATAAATGTCTGTTGACTGACTACACCAGGCTGCGTCTCATTCAGCTAATAATTAAAGGTAAATAAGACTCTGCCGTCATTTCATTTCTTCATTTCACTGCTCTGCGTGTTTTTTTCCCCAAAGCGAAGTATCCACTACCACAGCATTCTGCTGCTGCCACCAACACACCACCCCCCAACTCTTTTCATGTGTATCTGTTACTACTATACTCTGCATGGGTGAGTATTCTGTCCTCAATCCTCTTTACTAAGAGAAGAGCATGTGAAACTTGGCATTCCAAAGGGTTTAGACTGACTGTATTGGTAATAATAATAACAGCTAAAAATGATGTAGTGATTTAATATTTACAAACACACTACATAACTTGGATGTCATGTGATGAACAAGTCATGTGACTTGACAGTGAATGGAGTCAGGAGAACCCTACCCATGGCCTCAGGCAATAACTAGCTGTGTGACCCTTGGCAAGCCTACTTACCCTATTTGCCTCAGTTTCCTCATCTGTAAAATGATCCGGAGAAGGAAATGTCAAGCCCCTCCATTATCTTTACCAAGAAAATCCCAAATGTGGCACAAACAGTTGGACATGATGAAGTAACTCAACAATAACAACACAAAGAATGCTGGGATTAGGGTCAGAAAGATGGGTTCAAATCCCGCCTCGTGTCTTCAGCATAGAATCATAGCTTTATGACCAGAGGGATCCTTAAAGGCCATCTAGACCATCCCTTTTAACTTATAGATTTAAAAATAATAATAACAGATACATTGATTTGCCTAAGACCATAGGATAGATATAGTTTAGCAAGTGGAATCTGAACTCCTCTGTCTCAAAATCTGATTCCAAAGTTCTTCCCATAATATACTCCACAGCTCTATGCGCAAGAAAAATTATTCTCCATCACTTTCTTTCCCTGGTTCTATGCTTTGGAGATTATTTCTGGCATTTTTTAAGCCCACACACAGGCAACGGGCTATTTGCAAAGATAAAACAAATAGGATGATCTCAGCTTATAAAGACCAGTCAGGAGTGGTTTGAGTCCCCCAAAAGAGGTATCAATAGGCATGCTCTCATTCTCTGTGAAGAGTTGTCTGCCAAGTTGGAGATGAAGGCTCCTGATCTTTAGGCTCATCAGAGTGACTCGAGACTTCTGTAATCAACTCTCATTACAAAGAGTAAGCTGCTCATAGAGGCTTGTCCTTAAGAGTTCATTTTGCCTTTGCCTCAAAAATCATTCATCCTATTGTCTCTCCTATAAGAAGCAAAGGTAACCTCCCATCCCCACCAACCCCACCTCCTACAAACACATATGAAGTAGAAAGGGCACTTTGGCAAACCCCTTTTTAAATACTTGCAAACCTCTGAAACAGATATTGATTTCAAATTCAGTAGCCCTATAAAATGTTTTAAGTTAAATCAAGGGGGAAGATTTCAAAAAGAGAGGCTTTTAGATTATCCTTAGATGCTATATAGAATGAGCACCAAGTTGGAGGATGAGATCTGAGTTCTAATCCTGACTCTGCTGGTAATGTACTAAATGATAAGACTAAAGATTTAGAGCTGGAAGGGACTTTGGACATCATCTGGTCTAATTCCTTCATTTAACAAACGTGGAAACCGTGTCTCAGAGAGTGTAAGTGATATCTAAAGGTCACACAGGTAGCATGACTTTGGGGAAGTCACTTCCTATAATCACAAAAATTTAGAGTTGAGGCAGACCTTAGCAACAGCCTAATTCTATCCCCTTTATTGTATAAATAAGAAAACTGAGGGCCAGAGTAGTTTTGCCCAAGGTCACAGAACAAGTAGTCAAGTCTGGATCTCAGCTTCAAATCTGAAGCTCTCCTCACCATATCATAATACTTTATCTGTAAAATAATGGGGGTTGGATTAGGTTATCCGTAAGGCCTCTTCCAAGTTTAATATCCTCTGATTGTGTGCCATCTCTGTACCCTTGATCACAGATCATCAAAAGTTGGCTGTTCTCCCTAAATTCCCTTAACCTTCTCCCTCAACCCCAACTCAATTACATATCGCCTCCAGTCCCCAACACGAGCCGTCTGCCAGTTTAACCCTGGTACATCTGGCAACTGTGTTGTGACAGGACCCCACTCTGAATTCAGTAGGACTTTTTGACTTTGTAGAATTCCATTAAAAAACAATTCAATTTGGGGATGAGGGTTGCTCCTGTCATCGTTGGGGACTGGCTTTCTAGTGTTGGGCTGAATACTGATGTCTTGCCAGGTTCAGGCTACTTAGTACTGAGAAATGGGAAAAAATATCAAGCCTGTAACAGAGGGAGATGGGAATCAGAGCATACATGTTTTTGGAGGATGGGGAAGGGAATATGGGCTTTGAGTGCTACCAATAATTTTCAATCATCATATTTGTTTTATATTTGCAAATGGCCCATTGCCCGTGTGTGGGTTTAAAAAATGCCACAAAATGATCTCCAAAGCACATAGCCAGGGAAAGAAAGAGAATGTATAAGAGTCAAAAGAGAGATAATGACTACTTTGGGGGCAGACCTCCTACATGGGAGCCCACAGAGCCTTGAGGGTTCCCTGGCCAAGGAATAAATCTGGAAGCCAGAGAAGAATGTTGCAAAAATAGTAAAACCTGACCCACAACTAACATATTATCAATTTTTTTAAAATTTACATATTATCAATTTTTTTAATTTGAAAAAATTACACATTATCAAATTGCACATTATCAAATTTCACTTCGATGCAGATCAAATTACTTCAGTGCTGCTCTTCATTCTTTCCTATTAAAAAAAAATACTTGGAATATTAAAAAAAAATCTCCCTTTCATCAGACACCTACAAAAGAAAATCTGGTTCATGTTATTCAAGTCATTTTGATAGAATTCTGTAACTAACAGCAAAGCCTAAAAACAGCAAGTGGGTAAGAGGCACCTAAGCATATTCATATGCAACCAAATTTCCCTTTCTCTGATCGATATCACACAGCGACAAGCTATCCAGTAGCTTTCATCTGTCACCACAATATAAGGAACTAGCTCTCTAATGCCCACAAACCTAGAGATCTGTGAGAATACTTCTCCCTCCCTTCTTTGCAAAAAGTTGGGGACTAAAGCAAAGAACTTTGAAAAATATTCAAACTATTTGAATAGTTATCAGACTTAGTTGATGTATTAGTTTGAACTGTTTTTTTTTTCTCCTCTTTTTTTATTTGTTAATAAACGGTTCTCTGGGAGGAAGAGGGTAGGAATGGATTTGTTAGGAAATGTATGGGATGCAAAAGAAAAATAAAATATATCAATAAAATGTCAAAATAATAATAGCTCACATTTATATAGTGTTTTACTGTTTATAAAGCACTATATTCACAACTCTGTGAGGTAGTATGAGGAGCACCAGGCCCAGTACTCTATCCACTGAGCCACCTAGCTGCCTCTTATCTGCCCCATCACCTCTATCTGCTGCTACCCTTATGGGCCTAGTTCAAAATTGTTAAAGTTTATACTAGTGGGATTAGCAGCAAACTCAAAGGCAGAGACCTTGAAAAGCCCCAGAGGAATATAGCCCTAGTAAGAAGCACTTGGGAGATTTGAAACCAAGGACCAGCCCACAACACCCTAAGCTTTCAGCCTGATAAACATATACCTAAGTTTTTTTTCAGATGCATAAGTTTTGCCCATAGGTTATTTTTCATTTCTCAGATTTATCACAAAATGCACCCATTTCAAGAGCGCATGCTGCTCAAGGAGAAGAAAAAACAACAAGCCCTCTCAACCCCAATTCAGGTAGAAAATGTTAGAACTGGAACATAAACCCAGGTCTCCTGACTCCCAAGTCATGCATTCTTGCCCCAAGACTATGTCGCTTCATTTACTTATCCGTGTGTAGCTATTACATATACACAAATAGCCACATGACTTTTAAGTTCACAATCAGAGATTCTGCAGCCTGACCATCAGTACAGAATTGCTTCACTGAACAAAAGTCTTTGTCCTGGATTATTCAGAGACATATTCCTCACGCAATATTTTCCCTCAAACAGTCAACACTCAAAACCACAAAATTCTAGACTCACTGAAGCCTAAGGTCAGAAGCTTCCTTGCAGATTATCTAGTCCACTCTAATGTGAACAGGAATCCCTACTACAAGATCACTGACTAATGGTCATCCAGGATCTGCTTGAAGGTGTCTGTTCTGCTTTTGGAAGGTGCTAATTGTTAAGAAGTTTTTCCTTTCATCAAGCCTAAATGTTCCTTCCTGTGGTTTTCACCCACTGCTTCTAGATCTGTCTGGCCCCAGTGAATGGAACACTTCTGGCTTTATAGTTAAGATAGCTAGACTTGGAATTAAAAGATCTGGATTACAATTACAATTCTGCTGTTATCATATACAACTTTGGACAAGCCATTTTCACTCCAAAGACCTCTGCCTCCTCTTCTATAAAAGTTCAAGTCTCTATACACCCAGGTCTGTAGGAACTGGCCGTGCATCAGTTGCTTTACCATTCAAGACCTCAGTTCCCTTAGCCATAAAACCAAGAAGTTGATCTCTAATATCCCTTTAGGTTACAAATCTTTTGGCTTTGGTTCTACTTGAGGTTCACATGTTCCCTTATATTCTGATGGGTTGCTTTTTGTTTTGTTTTTTAGGCACCTGGAGGCACAATAGATAGAACCCTGGACGAGAAGTCAGAAAGACTTGAATTCAAATTCAGCCTCAGACGCTTACTAGCTGCGAGACCCTGAGCTAATCATTCAAACTATCCTATTTGCCTCAGCTTTCTAAACCATGTGAGGCCCACCAGTAAGTGAAAGATCTTTCCTGCCCATTCAATAGGCCTCAGGTGGGACCAACAAAGGGAGGCTTGATTAGAGACAGGCCCACACCTTTGTGAAGACCATCAGTGATTAAAGACCTTTCCCACACACTCAATAGACTTCAGGTGGGGCCAATTAAGGGAAGCTCCAT
This sequence comes from Trichosurus vulpecula, assembly GCF_011100635.1. Taxonomy (NCBI): domain Eukaryota; kingdom Metazoa; phylum Chordata; class Mammalia; order Diprotodontia; family Phalangeridae; genus Trichosurus; species Trichosurus vulpecula. The sequence continues at coordinate 164,126,034 of NC_050580.1, read as the reverse complement.
TAGAGGTTTGTTTGTAGGCAGGCCTACTCCCTTTATTTACTAGGCACCTTTATTTACTAGGCACTATCTACTAGGCATCTCGGGTCCACACCTTTTTGCTGATTAGGAGTGAATTCCTCCAGCCCTAAAAAGAGTATATACACCCAGAAGGTAGCCATTGAAAATAGAGAATTCAGAAGTCTGAAGAGAAGCCAGAATTCAGAGTCAACAGAGCTGCCAAAGAGAGTACTGAGAAGAGAGTGGAAACCAGGGAGCTTCAGAAACCAGAGAACTGAGGAGGGAAAAAACACAGGCAAGCAGAGAGTTATGTTTCATGAGTGATCGTTTACAGGAAGGCCCTAACAGGGGGGAAGGTTACAAGATGACTTGGTTCCTTGCTATAATACTGTGTTATAATTTTTTGTTGCTACATTGAGATAGGCTTACTGGTTTTGGAATATAATTACTGCTATATCAAATTGGAATTACTGGTCTTGGGATTGGATCTTCTGGTGTCTAAATAAATGTTATACTTCCTCTGCCTTCTACCTAGAGAGTTTTTCATACTTTACAATGCCAAACCATACAGGCATGTTCATGGACATCCTCAAGGTCATGAATCTTGCCTTATTAATACAAACTGTAAAACAGGGGTAATAATAGCATCTACCTAACAGGGTTGTTGGAAGGTTAAAATAAGATATTATTTGTAAAAGCACTTAGCACAGTGCCTAGTGTGTGTGTGTGTCTGTGTGTGTATGTGTTCATATATACATACATACATATATATATATATCCTATATAATTGTGTGTGCATATATATGTATGTATGTGTGTATATATATATATATATATATATATATATATATATATATATATATGTCCTGTATAATTGCTTATTCCCTTTTCTCCCCCTGCCTTTTTAATTTTTTTCATGCTCTCTTTATTCCAAAGATTTTAGTCTACCTTGACAAGTTCATTAATGTAGTGGGAACAATATCCTAACCTCCAATTCCCATACAAGTTAAGGCTACTTTTTCATTTTAAAGTATTGAAACCATCCTTGACATTTGATTGGTTCAGGAAAGTAAAGGCTTAATCTGTTGACAATGACTTTCTAGTTGCCTGAGTGCAAAACGGCCGTGATGAACTCCAGCCTCTCTCTGATGCTTGGCAGGTTAGACCACCATGGGCCTCTCAGAGGCAGAGGAGCTTTGCTCAGCTAAGTCATTTCAAGGTGTCTTCAATGCAGAGCTTTCTTGGATATCATTCCCCTGTATGGAGAAGTAAATCACTTTAATGACTAATGTGAAAATATGTTTAATATGAATGTATATATAGAGCCTATATCAAATTGTACACTGTCTTGGGGAGGGGAGAAGGCAAAGAAATTTAAAACTCAAAATCTTAGGGAAGTGAATATTGAAAACTAAAAAAAATTTTTTTAAATAGTATTCCATTGTAATCCTATACCACAACTTGTTTAGTTATTCCCCAATTGATGGATATCCCCTCATTTTCCACTTCTTTGCCACCACAAAAAGAGCTGCTATAAACATTTTAGAACATATAGGGGTTTTTTTTCCTTTTTCCTTGATCATCTTAGGAAACAGACCTAATGGTGGTATTCCTGGGTCAAAGAGTATGCACAGTTTTATAGCCCTTTGGGCACAGTTCCAAATTGTTCTCCAGAATGGTTGGATCAGTTCACAACTCTAGCAACAGTTCATTAGTGTCCCAATTTTTCCACATGCCCTCCAACATTTTTCATTTTCCTTTTTTTTCATAGTTTGCCAATGTAATAAGTGTGAAGAGGTACTGCCAAGTTAGAAGGAGAGAATTTCTAAGATTCCTTCCCACCACTCTAGAGTTCTAGCTGGTCCATGATTCAAGCCCACCCTGCCTCAAGTACTGATAACCTGCTTTCCCTAGAGAGTTAGGGTTGTTCAGGTATGTCCAACTTTTTGTGTCCCTGTTTGAGGTTTTCTCAGCAAAGATACTAGAGTGGTTTGCCATTTCCTTCTCCAGCTCATTTTTCAGGAAGAAATTGAGGCAAACAGGGTGAAATACTTGCCCTGAGTCACACTGTTAGTAAGTGTCTGAAGCTGGATTTGGACTTAGGTCAGCCTGACTCTGAGTCTGGCACTCTATCCACTTCACCACCTAGCCACCCTTCCCTAGAGAGGACAATGAGTAATTGAGGTCATAGTGTTGGGAGCCAGCTAGGAAACTTTTTGATTTCTTCTATTCCTGATCAAAAGCAGCAAGAAACCAAGGCTTCACTTTGGGAAATGAGGTTTGAATTTTGATGCTGTTTCTACTACATTACTATAACCATATTTTTATTAATTAAACTTTTAGCCTTTCCTAAAAATGATGTCACAATATTATATGGGGGAAGTATCACACAGTAATGAAAGCATCTAGCACCAAGGGAATAACCTGGAAAGCAGATCTGAGAGGGGCTCTATACTTCTGTTGACACTCACATTCTATGATTTCAGGTAATTCCATAATAATATGCCTCACTGATGCAGCTTCTATAACTTCTATATATGACCAACCCTTAGGGATAAAGCACTTCTATGATCTGCAAGTGAAGCTTTATTACTAAACTCCAGCTTCTATATGATTCATCCTTTCCTAAGAGAATTCATGTCTAGCATTTCCTACTTCCGCAACTCTCTTCAAAGTTTCAGTCATTACCGCCTAGTGCTCCCAAATTGCTCTGTCTCTCCAACGCTAATGGAAAAACACAGCTAATGAACACATTCACACTAAAGGTTTTAGGGACTTAAGCAAATATCTCTGTATAATGTACTTTTTTGTTTTTTAAGAAAAAAGATCCAAAAACAGAAAAAAATGATTAACTAAAAAGAAGGGGTCACCATTAGTAGAATTTAGGCATGAGAGAGAGAACACTGTATTGGGAACATGGGGTCTTCTTGGCCACTCAAATCATTCTCCATTGCTAGTGTGTATTCCACCAGTCAATGTATACATAGATATGTATTTCCTAATTGCTGAATCAAAGTTTTTACTAATCTGCAGTATTGTTTTGTTAAGGAAACATTGCTCTGGATTATTCAGACTATCATTTATTTGGAAATGTTATGTATGTCAGAATGTGGCTCTAAGAAGCTGTAGCATACGCAGCAACAGCCACAACCCAGTAAACCACTTTGGCAGACAGGCTAAACCACGCCGAGGGTAACTAACAGGCCTTAAACCTGTTAGTGAGTTAGGGGGATATCTACCCCAAGCATGTGAGGACTTTCCCCCAGGCATGGGGGGATGAGAACGATTTGTTCCAACAGCCATGAAGGCAGCAGAAGCAGGTGCTATGGAACACTTAGACCTAGAGAAGGTCATGCACTGCATCCCAGGCCATTGCCGGTCATCATGACTTTTGTCTTGCCACTGGACTTCAATGACTCTGAAAGAGGGACTGAGGCTGATGACTTTGTGCATCTCTGCCCCATCTAAATCCAATTAATGAGAAAGTCGAGACATCACTCTGTGATGTCATTGGTCCTCTTCGAAGGGCAAACAACAACATGCCAAAACAGCATCGTGAAAGAGGGCTAGCATTTGAGTCCTAAAGATCAGTGTATAAGTCCCACATGCAATTACTTAACCTCTAATTGCCCCCAGGAAATTCTCCAAGACCACCTGCTGCAGAGCAGCTGCTAGTACAGGGAGTCTCTCTCTACCAAGGAAATCATGTTACCAAAAAAAAAAACCAAAATGTATTTTTATATATGTATATGTATCAGCTAATTGTATTGCACATTTCAATAGTGCCAAAACAATGCTGCCTAACTAGCAAGCCTTCTGAGGGTTACTTGACAAAGTGGTACATGTGTAGGGTGTAAGTGTGGCCTGGTTATGTGTATATCTACATGAGTTGTGTAAGCTAGGTTTGCAGGGAAGCATGAATAACTATTAGCAGAATCTCATTCATTCCTCTCCCCTCCAGGACTTTTGATTCCTACCTAGAGTGGAGCAGAGGGGCTAGCCTCTCTGCTCTCTTCAGAGATGGGGCACTAGATGAGAATTATATCTATCTGCCCCTCAAAAGTATTTAGAGGAAATTATTTTGGGGTTTAGACCACTTTCCTGATCACAGTCCCTTAAAGAGAAAAAAAGAAATATCCCAATCCTATAACTGAAAGCTTGACTCATTTCCCACCAAATGCTAATTACACATACGACCATCATGAATAGTGAACAGTGGTATAACCCAGAACTCAAGGCCATTTGAGTAAGACTCTTCTCATCGATGAAGAATGATTGCTCTATACCCTGCATCTTCACGAGGGGCAGAGTTAGCGACCTACTCCTCACTTTCTCATCCTCCATATATCCAGTCTGTTGCCAAGTCCCATTGATTTTACCTTTCCAACATCTCTCATGATGCCCCCTTCTCTCCTCTGACGTTGACACCACCCTTGTGCAGTTCCTCATTACCTCGTGTATGGACTATTGCAATAGCCTGCTGATGGGTCTGCGTGCCTCAAGTCTGTCCCTGCTCTGCTCCATCCTCCACTCAGCTATCAAAATAATCTTCCTAAAATGCAGTTCTGGCTATGTCCAACAAGCTCCAATGGCTCTCTGTTACTATTGAGATCAAACATAAAATCCTGTTTGGCTTTTAAAGCCCTTCATAACCTGGCCCCTTCCTACCTTTCTAGGCTTCTTATGCCTTACTTTACCTCCATGTACTCTGAGATCCAAGAACACTGGCTACCTTGATATTCCTCATTTTAGACATCCTATTTCAATTGAACACTCTCCCTCTTCATCTCTACTTCCCAGCTTCCTTGGCTTCCTTCAAGTTTTTGCTAAAGTGCCTTCTTTTGAAAGACTTTCCTAGTCCTTTTTAATGTCATTACCTTTCATCTGAGATTATCTCTTATTTATCATATATGTATACATATATATATATGTATGTCTTAATTATATATAATTGTTTTCATCCCACCCCCTGGATTGTAAATTCCTTAAGGAATTTTGCCTTTCTTTGTATTTATTATTTTTGCCTTTCTTTGTAGCTTCATGCTTAGCAGAGAACCTGGCATGTATTAGGTTCTTAATAAATGCTTGTTGACTTGACTCAATACCACTACTCGGCCTCCATCTCAAAGATCAGATAAAAAGGAAAAGGACTTGTACATACAAAAATGTTTCTAGCAGCTTCTCATAGTGGAAAACTAAGGGTTACCTTTCAATTGTGGAACGGCTGAAGAGGTTATGGTATATTCATGTAATGGAACTCTTTTATACCATAAGAAATGACAAGGGATGATTTCAGTGAAAGCCGGAGAAGACCTGCATAAACTGATGAAGAGGAAAACTCAACCAGGATAACAATTTATACACTAACAATAATAATGTAAAGATAAACAGGGCAACTAGGTGGTACAGCAGCCAGAACACTAGGCCTGGAGTTAGGAAGATCTGAGTTCAAATATGGCCTCAGACACTAGCAGTGTGACCTTGAACAAGTCACTTGACCCTGTTTGCCTCAGTTTCCTCATCTGTAAAATGAGCTTGAGAAGGAAATGGCAAACCACTCCAGTATCTTTGCCAAGAAAAGCCCAAATGGGGGTCATGAAGAGTAAGACAAGAGTGAAATGACTTAATAACAAAAAAGATAAAGAGCTAATCAGTGAAAGGACCAAGTACAATTCCAGAAGCCTGCTACTCAATTCCTTACAGAAAGATAATGGACTCGGGATAGAGACTCAGACATATGTTTTGGACATGGTCAATATAAGGATTTTTTTCTTAACTAAGCATATTAGTTAAAAAGGATTTCAGTTGTTTTTCCTCTCAAATGGAAGGGTTACAGCGATAGGAAATAAATGTTTGTTCATTTAAAAAAATTGTTTTCAATGAATAAAATGAGCGGAAGAGATTGGGTTAAACCATTTCAAGCTCTAACTCCTCTGATTCTCTGACCCATGTGACTGAGGAAACCTTCTACTTATTTTCTACCATCAAAGGTAAGAATTTTGATGTGGACTGAATTCCTGTTTTAAGTGTTGAGATCAGATTGAAAAGTAAAAACAATGTCAGATTTATCTTCTCCCTCAAATCGAGTAGCTGCTTTCCTGGTGCTTTGTGTGGTCCTCTCAGCTTATAGGTTCCTCTTAAACTAACACATCTTATATTTCAGGCAAGAAAATAAAACTCACTTTGTTTTAACATATCTCTTTGTAAGTTCAAATACAAATCTCACCAGCCTCCTACTACAGGTTTCCATCAAATTTCTCCAAAACATTATATACAAAAGTAATTCTTAACAGGCAAAGGAGGGTTGTAGAAATGATTGGAAGCACAGCATGCCACCTGAGAAGAATAACAGTCCTGGGCATTCAGGGAGCTATATTAGGTCCCTACAAGATGAAGGGAGAAACAGAAATTTCAGAAGAGGCAAAGAATATATCTAAGACAAATGCTGCCCCTTTATAATTTTGCCTAGTCCTATCACCTTCTGGGTATAGTTAATGATATTTCCTGATAATTAGCCTGAAAAGCTTCCAGAATCTATATCCTGGAGCCCATCTGGGCTAAGCCTCTTGGAAGTTCAGAAGTACAGAAGTTAAATAAAACTAAGCTGACTTGGCTTGGCACATATCTTTTTGTTTGTTCCTAAAGCAATGGGAAAAAAGGCCTTAGGGGCAAATTTATCCTGTCAGTGGGCACATCTAACTTGAAGCTGCTACATCATTACAATTAAGAATATTGCTTGGAGGAGACCTTACAATGATGAGCAGTCCTGCAGACATCGTAGTCCCAGTTGAGAGAAAGATAAAGAAAGATCTTTTTAATTCATAGTTCCCTGGTAATTAATTGAGGGGGGGAGAGGAAGTGAATTTGGCAGATGTGGGGGAGGGTGAGTAATTTCTGAATAATGAAAATACTTGCTTATATATTCATCACTGCAATACAGGGCTCACAGAAACTATGTTCAATCTTAGCAGTATCTTTCCACAAAATCTCTTTAACTTCTTTCTCCTGGAAACATCAGAATGTGGTTCATTTTGTCTCCACTCAGAGTTTTATTTGGCAACATCTGAATTTGGCAACCTGTCTCTCAGGCCCCCTTAGGTCCTGTTCCACAAAGACTAAAAGAGCAGATTTTATTCAGCCTGAAAGAAAAACACAAAAGATTTCCACCAAAGTCTACATATCGTAAAAAAAAAAAAAAAAAACAGCTTACTTTGCCTCTCAGGTAGGCCTCTGGTTTCCTCAAGGAACTATATAGTCCTGCTGACATAGTACTACCCTACAGGAGGAAAGGATCCATCGATCACTCAGTCAAGCTACCCTTCCATATCATGGCTTCCACCTTCCCTTTAGACCTAATAGACCACATGACTCAGACTATCAGCAAAAGTTACAGGTTTAGGTTTTGCTTCTATATCAAAGTATAAGGACCAGAACAGTGGACCTGGATTCAGGAGGACCCTGGGTTTAAATCCCACCTCAGACACATCTTGCTGTGTGATGCTAAGCAAGTCACAACATCTCTGGGCCTCAGTTTCCTCAACTGTAAAATGGGAGGGTTAGACTCAATGGTCTCTAAGATTCCTTTCAGTTTAAATCTAGATACTTGCTGCACTTCTTCATATCACCATCTGGCAATGGTTTCTCTCTTTGTATGTCTCCATTTAGCGACAACTCCACAGTGCCAACAGTTGTCTCTATAGGCCCCAAGGATGTGTAGATCTTGATCCAAGGTCAATTCAGCTGTATAACCCAGAACCTTTGTTCTGTTGGTCACAGAAAAAAGGCCTCAGTCAGTGAGACACGGGTATCAACACCTTGTCTGGGGAATTCACTACTTGTCAAGTAGACAGAAGCACCAGCACATGTTTACTTAAAGGCCTCATTACTGGGGTACATCTGCTGCATAGACTTAATCTTTGTCATTAATCAAATATGGGCCTGGAGATGGGCTTTGTGTCTGTTGTTTAAACCTAGTTAAGCTCAGAGAGATTCATCATCAGATGATAAAATTTTTCAGTCACAGAAACTCACAAATATGGTCTCCCAGGTTCTAGAGGGATTATGATGAAAAGGGTAACCACAACAAAATCCCACATCATATTTGATCATAAATGTTAATTGGGATCTGGTACATGAACAAATCCCATGAGTCTATTGGCTGAGGTAACACTCCAGGTGAAGGGTACTGGGGAACATCCTTCTGGGAGAATTTTCAGTATGTGTGAGATAAGTACCTTGGAGACATTGGAGAACATAACCATAACTGGTTCCAGTAGCCTAACCACATAGGGAAAGGGAGGCTCCTTGATCGTCTTTGAAGGCATTCTAAAAATCCTGTCAGCATCAGCCACCTTCTCTTTGCCTCAGTCACTCCTGGGGGACTACAGTGACTCTTTTAAAAGTGAAAGTCCTTGGAGCCATCTCTCTTGATGAGGCCACATGGCCCCAAGAAACCTACCTTAGACCTTAGTTTCAGTGTTTTTCATTATAGGTAAAAAAAAAACAGGCTTCACAGTATTGCGAATTCTAAGAGTCTGGAGGGTGCCTCAGCATCCCAGAACTCTAAGACAAGATTTTGCAGCTAGCCCAGCATTGGAGCCTTGAAGAGCAAAATGGAACCTCCAGGAAACATACCAGCAAAAGCTGAAATCAGAACTCATCCACCAGTCATGCTACATCTGACCATGAATTCGATGAGAACAAGCATGTGTAGAAACTAACCCAAGTTTTGAGCTTTATCCCTCCCAATGACCAAGGTGGTACAGGAGAGATTAGCCCCACTATCTCCAAGATGTTGAAGAAAACATCTGAATTTTGTTTTTGCTAAATATCAGAAGTAAGTACCTATTTGTAAAAGGTAATCAATGTTGACTTCTTTCTTTCTATTCTTTATCTCATATATACCTGTTTACTTATAGATTGTCTCTCCCATTAGAATGTAAGCTTCTTGAGTCAATACTGCATTGTTGGTTGATACTGAGCCCCTAAAACCATGTCATCTTTTTCATGAGAAGTCTTAGTAGTCACATCTACTCCTTCTCCACTTGTACTGTTAAAATCCAACTTTAAGACTATATTTAACCCTATTAAATTTTATCCTGCTAGACTCAGTTCATCATTTTAGTCAGCTAATATCTTTTGGGATCTTGAATCTATTGTCCAAAATGTTAGTTCTCTATCCCAGCTTCATTTATCCAATCACTGAATTTTTTAAAAGTTTGAAGAGAACATAGCAGTGAACAGATATCCCTGAGGCACTTCACTAGAGGTCTCCAGCCAAGGTGATATTGATCCAATGATGCCTATTCCATCCAACTAGACTGGTATCAAGACAAGATGGAGGAATGTGATCTGGGTGATAGTCAAATTGGGTGGTTGAATGACTAAACCCAAGGAGAATAAATATAAATGCACTGTATCTATGAAACCTCCCTTGCCTACCAGTCTAGAAACCATGTCAAAAAACAAAAGTAGATTAGTCTAGCATGATTTGTTCTTGATGAACCTATCTATGCTGACTCTGACTAACCACATTTTTCCTTTCTAAGTGTTTATAAACCATTATATAAGTTTTAATAATATCTCCCTAAATTTTGCCAGGAATCAAGGCCAAATTCACTTTTGATGACCTACATTCCCACAGTATGTATATTCTTTCATATATATAGTTACTATATTTACTTACTATGCATACTAGATATCCTATAATTTACTCTTTTTTCTCTTAAAAATTAATCCTAGCAATAGGATGTTTTGTTATTCAAAATGACAGAGTTCAGAAAGGTAGAGGAATAGAAACTTGGAGCTTAAGCTTCAAAGTGGCAAGGGTCAGGGGCCCATCATCAGGGCCAGGGGTTACAAATAGCATAGCCAAAGTACGTATGCAGAAACGCATACCTTACCACCAAGGACAGAGTGTCCTCTAGGAAAAGATCTATTTATGATCTGTTCCCTAGGAATCTGGGGAAATTTTCCCAATCCCTTTGAGCTGAAGTTGCTTTGTTTCACAATTAGGACCTACCACCTCTCCAAGCAGACCCTGGGATACTACTCCTCATTCTTCCTATCCCCCTAGGGTACAATGATTTGCTAGAGAGTTCCTGGGAATTGGCTTTCCAATTTTATTGCTTTGGTGAGCTAAAAGGAAGCTGACACATAGCTCCTGCCCTCAGATTGCTTACAATCCAATGAGAGACAGGATAGACTCAAAAATATAAGAAGCACAGTGCAAATAAAGACACACATTAAGTACACATACATTCAACTACAGCTGTAGTAAGCTACTTAAAAGTACTAAGTAATGCAGGGATGGGGAAAGGATGAAAAGTGGGGTTTAGCAGAGCTGTCAGTGAGACCAGATAAAGGTAGAGGTGTGTTTATCATTTTCAGTCACAACCCCTTTTGGGGTTTTCTTGGCAAAAATACTGGAGTGTTTTGCCATTTCCTTCTCCAGCTCATTTTACAGAAGAGGAAACTGAGTCAAACAGGGTTAAGTTACTTGCCCAGGGTCACAGCTAGTAAGTATCTGGGGCCAAAAACTCAGGTTTTCCTGACTCTAGGCCCAGCACTCTATTCACTGTGCCACCCTGTTGCCCCAAAGGTAGAGGCAGAAAGAGGTTAGTCCTGAAAAACTTTGATGGAGGTGAGTTTGTGTGAGAGTTGGGCTGAGATAACTAAAACATTGACTTGACTAGGGAAACACAAGTCAGGGTGTAGCATGAGATGAAGGTAGTTAAGGGCATCAACTGGTAGAAGTAATGTAAAGCCTGTGATGAGGATCATTAACGTGATTCAAGAGGCAACAGGAAATAATTGACAAGTTCAGAGAATGGGAATGACATGATCAGAACGAGCTTAAAGAAGAAGATTCCTCTGAGTCCAATAGAAAGATGTAAGACCAAAGGCAAGCTGAGAGCATGGAAGCAAGGTTGATGTTAGGGCCTAGACTAGGATTATAGCTTGAAAAGAAGGAAAAGAAGCTAAGAATTATTACAGCAATCCAGCAAAACAACCAACCAAGTATTTATAGAGCACCTATTATGTGCTGAACATTTCAAAAGATTCAAACAGACATAGGATATGATCCTCAATCTCAAAAAGTTTACAATCTAGATAGAACAATATATTAAAAAATAACTCATTATACAAGGTCTCATGGACTAGCTGTCCATCGTGTGATTGTTTCTATTTGAACTGGACCAATGATTTCATTTCTATAGGGAACTCTCAGTGATAGTACCTCCTCTACTCATCCAGGTCACCACTGCTCTGCTATATATAGCCTCAGAAAGTTGTCTCAGGCTCCAAGAGATTAGGTGACTTGCTTGGGGTCATTCAGCCAGTATAGATCCAAGTAAAGTCTAGAATCTTGGCTATAAGAGGAAGACTTTCTGGAGGTGGGATGTGATCCCCTTCCTAGTGAAGGAAGGGTAGGATATAAATAATCAGAGAGGCTTTCTGGCTCCTCGATCGCCATGGCGCCCATGAAGAAATCTGTGATGAAGGGCGACTTAAAAAAAAGCAAGTCCTCAAATTTACCCAGGTTTGTACCCATCCCGTGGAAGATGGGATTATGGATGCAGCTAATTTCAAGCAGTTTTTACAAGAATGAATCAAAGTGAATGGAAAGGCCTCAGGGGCGCAGCTGTGACCATTGAGAGAAGCAAGAGCAAGATCACCGTGACATCAGAGGTGCCGTTTTCTAGAAGGTATTTGAAGGACCTGACGAAGAAATACTTAAAGAAGAACTATCTTCAAGATTGGCTTTGAGTGATGACCAACAGCAAGGAGAGTTATGAATTAAGGTATTTCCAGATCAACCAGGAGGAAGAGGAGGAGAATTAAACCCTCTTGGGTCTAGAAACCTTTTGTATATGATCTCAAATAAAACTTGAACCAAAAAAAAAATAATAATCAGAGAGGAAACATTTGCAAAGTGCTTTGGAAACCTCAAAGTACTACGTAAATGCTAGTTATTATTATTAGAAACAAAATGAGCAAAAGGTATAGAAATGGATTGATTGAAGTATTTTAGGATCCTCCCTAGAGGTCCTCTGAATCTCTCACACTGCCCTACACGCAGTAGGTATCCAATAAATATTTGTTGATTGATTTGATTAATTGATCATCTGTTATGCTGTTTCTGATAGCCTATCTTCATTCCATCTAGTGGCCTAACTAGAGCCTAACCCAGTGAGATTTGACAGGTTAACACAAAGGATTCATTTAGCAGAGAAGTATGAGAAAGGATGGAAAAGAAAAGTGTGAGATTATGGAGGGTCTTTTGAATGTCAGCCTAAGGAGTTGGCTCAGAAATATTTGCTGGGTCTCCCCAGGGTCCATCAGATTAAGTCCAAAAGAATAGCATAGTGAATGCAAAGTTTTTTGGAAAAATAATCTAGTAGCTAGTTGGAGAAGGATTGAAATAGGGAGAAAAAAAACTAGAGTCAGGGAAGACAGATAAGAGGAGAAACTAATGTAATAAACTAGACACGCCATAATAAAAGTCTCATCTAGAGTGGTGACAAAGGCAATAGATGGGAAGAAATAGATATGAGGCAATACAAAGGAAGAATTGAGGGAGATTAATGAATAGCAGAAAAGAAGAGAAGAGAAAAGAGTCACTAGAACCTAGTGATAAAATAGTATTTAGGATAAAGAGGAGTTTAAAAAATTCCTGTGTCATAAATATTGAGCAGCTTGGATAGTGTGGTCTTGTCCCTAGGCAGAATGTGTACATGTACACACACACCTCTGCTTCATGAAATCGTACCATTAAAACATCAAATCCCAGCTCAAATACTACCTCCTCCATAGCTATTTCATAATTTCCACCCCTCCCCTCCCTTGGACCTTGAATAGGACTTAGTCTGTAGCACTGTTGTACACTTATCAGATATTATTTTGTCTTAATTATGTGTATGACTCTAGCTGAGTCACCCTAGACAAGGCATTAAGCCTCCCAGACTCTGGGCAACTCTCTAAGACTCTCTAATCATAAAGAAGCTCCCAGCCTACATTGGTAGAGAGAATTTCTCACCAGGAGCTCCCCCCACAACAATGAAATTTTAGGTTCAGTCCATAATCTATGTCTAATTATTTTTTGTTTATGTTACATCCCCCTATACCACCGTGAGCTACATCAGAACAAGGGTCATCCATATTTATAGTCTTTATATTTTCTCCAGTGTCACAGAAGATATACTGCTCAGAGTCCAGCCCATATTCCCATTCCTTTACCAGCCTACAGATGCTGGAGGCAAGCTAAATCCCAAATCATTGGAATTGAGGAGTATTAAATAAAAGGGGGGTGAGGGTGGTAAAAAGTGGATGGGAGGGGGTAAGGTGTTTGATTTTTCAAAGGAAGTATTAAAAGTCAAGACTATAATAGATCCATCTCATCCTGTGGGTTTTTAGGGATATTACAACGCTGCAGGATTGTCTCAGGCTATCAAGGATTTAAATCAAAGGGTTTAGTAATGAAGCTGCAATGATCTCCCTGCTCCCTCTCATGTAATCTTTTCCTTTGCTGCTTGCTTGTCTCCTCCAAAACTTCAAAGGGAAGGCGTCTGAATGGACACTCAAAGGTGTCAAGAAAAGCACTTGAGCCTATGAAAATAAACTTTTTAATACACTTCCCTCTATGGACCTAAAAGCTCTATACACCCATAGCAGAAACTATCTTTGGAAAGTACTCCTGCAAAATGCAGATAAATTAAGAAGTCTTTGACCAATTAGCTATCTATTAAAAGAAGAGTTAGAGAGACCTGAACTTCAAACACTCATTTTTCCTTCATGTCTAACATAGAATATAATCTTTCATCTTTACTTGTAAAGTTCTGATTGACTGCCACTCTGATGAGTTTATAATAGTTTGGGGGGAAATATATGTTGAAGGTGAAGGCTCTTTCTTGACAAATCTGCCTTTAATGCTGGGTGATGGGACAGAAAAATGTCTCAGGAGCAACTAAGGAGAGACTCGAATGTAACACTGGAATGGTGCCTAGAATTCTTCTGTTCAAATCTGCCAGGATCCTTGAGCTAAATCACTTTGCAAACAGATCCTTCAGTTCTTTTTCTATCTAACTGGGAGAGACCTTGCTACGTGCATAAAGTTTGCAAAAAATGAATAAAAAGAACCATAAGAGTATTTATCAGGGCTTCTCTTTGGGAAAACTATGACTTAGGCAAAGTTAGATGAGTTTCCCCTCTCCCCTTTTAGGAACCCTATCTCCTCTCTTGGTGCTAATTACTCTTTTCCCAACCCCCATATCCACACCTAGCCAGAGTTCCTTTTCCACAAAGCCTTGGATTCATTTAAGTATAAACTAATCCCTCACCTGACATCTCAAATGGTAATAGGCAATCCTTTAAGCCATTATCAGGAATTAGAAGTATTCACCCTCTGTCACAGTGGACAGAGGTCCCAACCTGAAGTCAGGAAGTCATCTTCCTGAGTTCAAATCTAGCTTCAGGTATAAGCTGTGTGACCCTGGGCGAGCCACTTAACCCTGTTTGCCTCTGTTTCTTCATCTGTAAAATGAGCTGGAGAAGGAAATGACAAACAACTCCAGTTTTTTTGCCAAGAAAACCCCAAATGGGCCACAAAGAGTCTGACTGAAATGACTAAATGAACACACCCTCTAAAAAAAAGCATTCCAAAAGGATTTCTAATGTTGGGTTCTGGCAGATGACAGACAAGATATTTTAGGACTAGTACTCTGACTAACAACTCTAAAGTTACACCATATAGATGGGATGGCATACCATCTTGATCAAATAATCTAATTAGAAGGGGCCTTCATCTAACCCCAGCCTGAACAGGAAATATATCTACAACATCCCCCTAAAGTGGCATGCATTCATTTGACCTTCTTTGGCTTCTCCACCAAGGTCCCCATAAACTCATCATTGGGAAATCTCATCATCTAGCAAAATGCAATCAACATTGATATTGTGGATCATTTAATACCATTTTATATCATTTTTGTAATTTCAATAAGACCCAGAGGCTGAATTAATGATCAACTGGAAGAAGAGCCTGGACCTGGGCTCCTTTGTTCTCTGAGTTTACCTAGAAAATGCCCCTTCTTCTTATGTCAACAAGTCCAGATGGGGTTGATTTAAGCCTCTGTCCATAACCATTAAAGGTGAGACCCTTGACTCCAGATACTATCTTGAATTCTGTGACTTTTTCCCATCTTAATATTTTATGGGCATATACTATGTTATGGAATGTTAATGGTAAATTAAACACAGAGATCCTGGATTGTAATTCCAATTGACACTGTCAACTATCCTGACTTACTGTATTTACAACCTATTCCATTAAGGAAAATCCTTGTCTTGTATCGTGGTTAAACATGCGTGGGGATCATAAAAGTGATGTAATGCAGACATGCTGAGTCTGTTAAAGAAAAATGTATATAAGCTTTCTCATCTCTTTGTTCGGGGTCAGATTTTGGTCTGACTCCATACATGTATGTCTGTCTGCTATGCTTAAGGGAATAAATGAATAAGTAATATAATTTTTATATCACTTAAGTCTGTTTGCCTCCTTTAACCAAACTCTCAGGGCAACAATACTCACACCTCATCAATACCCTCTGCCCATCTAACTGGAAGATGAAGTCATACCCCTACTTAAGGAGAAGGAACAAGTTAGACATTTCCTCATTTCCCACACAGTTAAATTTATTTTGGATTTCTTTGGCTTCTCTACCACTATGCTGGATACCACCCCTTTTCATAATTTTCTGTTTGTTGTTCTCCTCATTTAGATTGTAGGCTCCTTGAGGGCAGGAACTGTCTTTCTTTTTTATATTTGTGTACCTAGCATGTAGCACAGTGTGTAGCACATAGTAAGTGCTTAACAAATATTTATTGATTTTTCAACATAAGTAAACATTCAGCTTTTACTCAAATATTCACAATAATAATGAAGGTACTACTTGTCTAGCATGCCATTCCACCTTTGAGTAATCCTAATCAGTAGGAGGTTTTCCCACATACTAAGTCAAAATAAGCTTTTCTGTACATTTTACCCACTGCCCTTAGTTCTAACTTTTGGGTCAAAGCATAATGGCCCATTCCACTTAACTCTCAAATATTTGAGAACAGCTATCACTACCCTCTTCTTTCTCAACCACTATCATCTACATAGATCTTCACTGGTCAAGGTAAAATAGCCCAAGTTCCTTCACCTGATTGTTGTATGGCCTAGTTTCAAGTTCCTTCATCAACCTGGTCACCATCCTCTGGATGTGATCTAGCTTCTCAAGGTCCCTTGGTATCCAGAACTGAATGCAAACTATAGATATAGTCTAGCCAGGATAAAGTAGAGCAGAACTTCATGCAGTCTGAATACCATTTTGCCATTATTATAGCCTGAGATCATATTTGCATTTTTAGCTCCCCCATGAACTCACATGAAGTACAGACTTCATTTCACATGAATCATTGTGTGGCAGCATGTCTTAAACTGTGGGTCATGACCCCATATGCGGTCATAGTTTAAGAAGTGCCGAAGGGGTCGCTAGTAGAAAAAGTTTAGGAAGCCTTGGTCTAGCCACACATCCCCCATCTGTGCAGTTGATTTTTTGAACCAAAGTGTAGGACTTTACATTTCTCCCTATTTTGAATTTCATCTAATTATAGTTGCCCTAGAGTCCCAGACCAACAAGAATTTTTTGAAACCCTATTCAATCATCCACTATAATAGCTCCACCCATCCCAAATTCCTTGTCATCTGCACATATGCTAATCCATATTCCTAATCCATACCTTCATCCAATTCAAGGACTCATGGTCATGTAATCTCCAAATGAAAGGAGAGAAATATAAAATTACATAGAAGTTAACCTTTTGACAACTTTCAAAGACATGGGGATCAAAGAAAGAGTCAAGCCTCCTGAGAAGCACCCTATAGTCAAAAACGCCATTCTACAGTGGTCTTCATTCTTCCTCTTCCCCTTCTTACCCTTAATGGACATTTTCCAAAGAACATGACGTGCTAATTTTTTAAATTGGCTTTAGGAGAATCTAAAAACAGAAAGGCTGAAATTAGAAGGAAAATGGACCCAAATGTGTTTTCATCTACATTCAAGAGAATAAAATTTAATAAAACATATTTCTTACAATATTCCTATAGCAGAGCATGTACTAACTTCACATGTGGTGAAACTCTACAAAAGCGACACACCCTCTTAATGGCAGGGTAGGAAAATCTCAAACTATATTATTAAAACTACAGGATCAAGGGGAAAAATAAGCAAAAGAAGCCCAAAAGTCACCTGGTGGAGAGATGTGGAGAGTCAAGAAGTAAGGAAAATCACTAGAAGAGAGCTCACTCCCTGCTGCTACAGCAGCTGGGCCAAGTGAAATATTAGATTAGGTGAGGCATTAGCACAGTTTGGCCAAGAGCCACTGAGCTAATTATTACTTGTTGATGTAGCTAAAGTTTACATGGTTATGACTTGTAGTTTTTAATACCATGAATAAAGCAAATTACGGTCACCATAATTTGAGGATATCCCAGCAAATTAAGAAAATTATACAATTAATAAATTCCCTGAAGTGGATGCATGTATTCAGATTCATACTATTTGAAGTTATGATAATGTAAAATATGATCTTTGGTCTATCTCAATGGAAATATGCAGTGCAAATTCAAATAATGTGAAGACTTCAGGGTGATTATTAGCATTAATCGGCACCTAGCTATGAGTCCCCCCAAAAAGGCCTCTGAACAAAAAAAATACATGACATATAGTCAGTACACTGATCCTCATTGATCCATAGACTTGGAGTGAAGAAGAACTGGGCCCAAATTATTCATCTGACAATTGCTATGTGGCCTTGAACAAGTCCAATCCACTCTTTATGTTCTTGCTCATGACTCCATCCTTTGTGCATCAAATAGACTCCATCCCTTTCCCCCATTTCTGTACTTGGTAAACCTTACCTTTGCTTGAGTGTCCCATGCAGATATCACCTCCTCTGTGAAGCTTTCCCTAACCATCAACCTGAGGTAAGACTATTTTCTTCCTCCTCAAATTTCTCATAGCAACTTGCCTGGATCTCAGCTTTTCCATTTTCTCCCTTACCTATATATCATCACTTGTTTGTGTACTTATTTGTCCTCCTTCCTTCCCCCATTTCATCATAAGCTCCTTGAGAGCCAGGCCTATTTGGTATCTTCTTTTGAATCCCTCAATCCTTATGTGCCTTTCACATAGTAAATATCCCCAATTCAACAAACTTCAGTGACTCCTTATTGCCTCTAGAATCCTGTTTGGCTTTTAAAACCCTTCATAACCTGGTCCCTTACAGCTTTTCAGTCTTCTTACACTGTATTCCCCACTACAGCTTCTACTATTTAGCCAGACTGGCCTACTTGGCTATTCCCCGATGTGATAGGAACAATATCTTAAGACTCTGCCCCTTAGACTTAGCTTAGACTAGCTTTTTCTTAAATGTTTTGTAACTGTCCTATAGATGTAGTTATCTCAGGGGACTAAAGTCCAGGATATTGATAAAGCTTTGTGGTTCCCTGTATACAAGAAGCTACGAAGATATCTGGCTTGGTCCTGATGCTAGACCACCATAGTATCAAAATTTAAATTCAACAAAAGGATAAACTGAAGCACATCACTGAGCAAGATAACATTTATTAGCAGGGGCATGCTGCCTATCAATAGACGAGTCAATGGCTTGCTTCCATTTATGCTAAAGACCCCAAGCAAAAGGACAGTTCCCCTTTTATAGGTTTTGGGGAGTACAGAAGGAATAACTGAACAGGGTAGATGACTTCATGGAATTGGGGACAACATGATTGGTTATAGAGTTGAGGCACAAGGAAACAACATGATTGGTTAGAAGTTTGGGAGCTAGCAATGACAGGACCAGATCCTGTTCTTCTCTCTTGAGACTAAGAAGTGCTCATTGTTTGAGTCCAATGAGAGATAGCAACTCAGACTTTTGAACAGCTAACCAGACATCCTTGAATGATAGCTTGGTGATGTAAAGATAGTAGCCCCACCCCCCACACTCCCTTTGTGTTCATACACATTCTCCAAGGTCAGTTAAATTCCTGGAGGCAAGAACAGATTAGCAATTAGCAGTGGGCTGGATTTCTAAAATTAACCCATTATAGGCCAGCTGAATTCTGAACTAAATTCAGAGACAAAGAAGGATGACTTAAGCAATTACAGGACAAAAGCAGTTACAGGACAAAATCAATTAATTGTAAATAGGATCAATAAATAAATGACACAGGATCAATCTTAATCTTCCCAATTGGCAACATAGAGGCAATGGTGTTACACAAAAATGTAACATCCTTTGCTGAATATCCTTCCCCCACTATGGCTAAATAAATCACCTTCTGTTAACTGTCAGATCTTCTGCAAGTGTCTTGTTTCATTCCAATAGAAAGCCTAAAACTACCAAGAGACCAGCCTGAGTCAAGCCTGTACTGTAACACTCACCCATGTCACAATCTCCCACTTCCATGCCTGTATCCTGGTTGCTGCTCTTGCCTGGAAGGCTCTCACTTCTCACCTCCAACTCTTGGTATCCCAGGATTCCTTCAAGATTTTTCCTTTTCTATTCCCCACAGATGCTAGTCTTTTCCACTCTAAGGCTACTTTCCATATACTACATATGTGTGTATGTATGTGTATATATATATATACACATACATATATATACACATGTACATATGTAATATATATGTAGGTATGCATATATGTGTATATGTATATAATGTGTGTATACATGTAGCTTGCAGGTACCTAATTATTTTAATGTTGTTTTCCCACTACAATGTAAGCTCCCTGAGGGCAGGGGCTGGTTTTTTTTAAATTTTCTTTGTGTCCTCAGCTCTTGACAGTGTCACATAGTAAGCACTTAACAAATATTCCAAAAGGAATATTATGGGCAAAGGCATACCAACTGAAAAGCTCAGTGTATATAAAAAAACAAATAATCTGGTTTTACTGGAGCTTAAGGGACATTTAGGAAAGTAGTAGAAGACAAGGATGGAAAAACAAATTGGAGCTAAATGGTGACAGACTTTGAATATTAGACTAAGATATTGGGCATTTTTTAGTAGACAGTATGGTGCCGTTGAGGTTTTTTATGCTTTGTCGTGTTTAAGGACAGTTAATCTGGTAATGGTATTTACATTGGACTAGGAGGATTGTAAATAAAATAATCATAATGATAATTACTATATAATTATAAGATGATATAATTGATAATTGTGCTGCAGCAATTGCATATGATACAATAATAATTATAAGATGTTGATATAATTGATAATTGTGTTAAAAATATAAAAAACTAATAATAATAATAGTCTGGATCTGCCATGCAATTTCATTGGTGCAGGAAACTTCCTGGAATGAGGAAACTCGGTCTACCGTTGCAGATCAGCATCTGTGCTAGATGTAATGATTAGCCCAGGACTACACAGTCACACTCCAAAGCTAGCTCTCCACTCACTGCAACATACGGCCTTACTAATAATAATTTTTTAATCAAGCCCCCAATTTCATCAATATAAGGAATTTCCTCTACCAATTAATATCAGCTTTGGAGGGTTGCCTGAGGCACTGAGAGGTCAAGTAACTTTCTAGGGTCAAATAGCCAGGATGTGTGAGAAGAAAGACTTGAACCCAGGTCTTTATGGCTCTGAGACCAGCCTCTCACAACAGCAACAGCAGCAACAACAACAACTAAATACTAAGAAGCACATGAACAAGTGGTCAAAATTAGATGCCACAAGCTCATTATTCTTCATAAATATATGACAAAATCCCATACTACAGATCCAAGTCCTCAAATGTCCTGAAGAATTCAGTAAATAAATTCTACCCGAGCCTTATCACAAACAAAACCAACTCCCACAATCTCCCAAACCTAACACTGATCCACAGATATTTAAGAACGCTTTTAATAGATGTTGACATACCAAACATTCATGACCTCCAAACTATGTGGAATGAAATATGGAGAGCTAGGTGAATCAGAGTCATGTAAGAATGGGACGAAATATATATAATCCCATCATCCTGTCTATTGCTGGAGTTGTTCAGTGAATCTGTAGATCAGTATACATCCTACTTTCATTCAATTACAAAAAATCAATATTTTTATTCACTTGTGCAATGAATGCTGAACACTAACCACACTATAGTATTCTAACATCCCCTCAAAGGCTACTCCCCCAAATTCCACTAACTGGCAGATTGGGTCCCCAGAGGAAGGCTAACTATTACCCCCTCAGGATACTAGAAGTAAACATCAGGGTTATGTGGAGTTTTCTAGTAAGATCAACTATAAGCCCTCACCAGTGTGCTCCCAAATGATTATCAGCCAGTATTAATTAGCCCTTAAAAAGAGTGTTGACTAAGCAGGTCCAAACCAGGGGCACATTTCCCCCTTGCACATGACAGGTCTCTGGAGAGAATGCCCAAACTTAAGGAGCCCAGGTCAAAGGGTGAACTCACAATGCCTGGTTATTAGTAGTCTTTTTCTGCCTTTGTGAAGTCTTCATGAAGTTCTACTAAGATATATAGCCCTCTGCTAGGATCCTAGGGTCAATGGTCTTGTAGATTCCTGAAATGGTATCTCTTAACTGCATTTTTGGATGCTTTGTTCCCTATAGGACCAGTCTCTCCAGGGACATGGTGAATGGAAAATGGGGAGTATAACAAAGCCTAGGCTTTCCTCTCCCCTTTCTCCCCCTGGCACAGGGACAAGCTCCTAAAATTTGACTGCTTTACTGCTGGAATGACTAATAAAATGTCTCTGCTATTTCAAATCCACAGAGATATCATAATCTTGTTTGATTAACCGGTAACATTAGTCCAGTCTTGACTCAAGGAAATTCAGACCTCATAAGGTATTATAAGGCATAAGCTATCCTGGTCACACATGTAATAGTTCTTCGTGTCCTTAAAACTGATTTCATTCTACCAATTACATTAATTGAGGTGAGAAGGTGGAACCTCAGCCTATACAGTTGGATACAGACTGGTCCCCAAATCACGTTTATCTAAATTCCACCAACTATAAAGAAGAGAAGAATGAAAAAGAATAGTAGTTTATATAACACAGTACTTTAAAGTTTACAAAGAGCTTTATATACATTACCTCATCTTATTCTTCCTATAATTTTGTGAGTTAGATGCTATTATTACGTCCATTTTCAAGTGAGGAAAGTGAAGGAATTTCACCAAAAGTCACACAGTTAGTGTCAGAGGTGAGTTTCAAACACAGGTCTTTGAAACATTAGAAATCTGTACTAGGGTATGGCTTGTTTTTCAAAGCCCAATGAGGCAAATGACTGCCAGTATGGAGGAGAATGACCCTCAAGTTTCAGTTTGGAAATACTTGATCAGAACAATATTAAACTTTAGGATTCAACATTAAATGAACCTTTATTAAACACTTCCTATGAAAACTGCATTAAGCTGGGTGCTAACGAGATAAGATGGTCATCTTACAAGGTTCGACTTGTAGGTGGGGATTCCCAAACAAGTCTATTTTCTGAACAATTGCCTACATAGTGGAAAAATATGGGCCTGGTCCACTAATTACTAAAAGGGTCTTGGATTTACTTTGACTTAAGTTCACCACTTGTCAGAGTTTAAGCTTGTATTCTTACATAACCAAAATCTGGACCCAGAGTGTATTAATAATACATCTGTATTAGTCATAATTGCTATAGGCTTCATTTTAGAGATATTAAGGATAATCATAATCCTTTGAAAATGCCATAGTTTATTCTGTTTAAAGCTCATATTATAGTTAAAGGCACTTCCATTTTTCTTCCTTCCATATTCAATTAATCTGAAATCAAATGTGCATTTCCTTTGATTGTGCCGACTTTTCTCTTGTGTGTCATATGTCAAAATAGTAAGTATAAGTGCCTAACAGGTAGCTCCATTTGTTTGATTTTCCAAATCCCTGGTGATTTCTTAAGTGAGTGGACAAAAACAGAACCATAAAACGCATAGCAACAACTCACTTATCCAAAGTCTGACCTAAGGTCAAGCATCCAGAACACAGCCAAGAAATGAGAAGTAATTGAAAAGATCTCTAAGCTCCAAATATCTTTCAGAAAACCAATTTGCTTTGCTTCTTGAGGCCTCCAATCATTTTATATATTTTTATATAATACAAGTCAAAAAATTAGAAGTACCCATGTGTTATCAATGAGAGATGATAGTTGACAGACAAGTTGAGGCATCTAGGTGGTGCAGTGAATAGAGCCCTAGGCCTGAAGACAGGAGTTCAAATCTGTCCTTAGACACTTATTAGCTCTGTCACCCTAGGCATATCATTTAATCTTTATCCACCTCAGTTTCCTTAACTGTGAGATGGGGATAACAGCACCTACCTCATGGAGTTGTCCTGAAGATCAAACAAGATTATACCTGTAAAGCATTATTATCCTGGCACATTCTTTTCCCTGTGCCTTCCAAAAGAAGGAGGTAGAACAGCCATCCACAAAAGTATATCAGCCTAGAGACATTTTTATCAAGAAAATAGCTATATATAATATGTATATAAAACAGCTTTCATTTTCTATCAGCTGCTCTTCCAGGAACATCAAGCCCTTGTGGGCACCCCCTGGAAGCCTCCTACCCACCATATCCTTTGCAGTTCCTTTCTTTTATTAGACTGCAAGCTCCTTGAGGGGAGGGACTGTCTTTCTAGTTCTTATTTGTATCTGCCACCCGTGCACTTATCATAGTCCCTGAAACGTAGCAGGTGCTTAATAAATATTTATTGATTATGACTGATGATGCATTTTATGGATGGCATGGTGTAATTTTAAAATATGCAGGTCTTGGAGTCAGAAGACCTAGGTTTGACTGTTAGCTCTTTCATTTACCAGCTAAATGATCTTGAGAAGGTCACCTCACCCCTCTTGCTTCCAATTTCCTCATCTATAAAATTTCTAGGAGCATCACAGCATAGAGTTCACAACCATGACCTTGAGCCATCAAAAACGTAAAATGTGTCCAATGGCATCTGGTAAATAAACCAGGAAGCGTATACTTTAGGAAGATTTATATTTTAAATATACATATAAAACACACTGCTTCTGACCTCTGTTGTCTCCCTCCCCCTTCCCATTCCAAGACTCATCCACACCTACAGTTCAATACAGACTGAATATTTCCCCCTTTTCCTCACCTAGGGGTCCAATCATTTCCCCACTTCAATGTTAAATAACCTCACCTCTCACAACCATGAATGTGTTAGCTGATCCTAAGAAACTCCCAGAAATTCAGAATAAAACTATATGACAATACTGTCAGTTAGGGTTAGAAACAAAAATACAGTTAGAAATGGAATTAAGGTGAGAAACAGAATTAGGGTTAGAAAAAGACAGTTTCAATAACTTTCAAGGAAAAACTAATCTAACCTGAACGAGTCAAGGCCTTTGGGTATTGCTCCCACCACATCAAGGAGTAGGAAGTAGGCTGATATGGTTAGACAGATAGTAGAATGTGTACAGGCTAGTTAAGAGCAAGATGACTAAACAGATAGGAAGGGGTCAAGTTGTGAAGGGTTTTTTAAAAGCCAACCAGGGTTTTGTATTTGATCTGAAAGGTACTGGGGAGCCACAAAAACCTATTGAATAGGGGCTATTTACCATGAGTAAGTCACTGAACCTAGGTTTGGGAAATAGCAAAGGGAGACTTTTCTCGCAGGCCCTGCTCTCGAGAAGCTTACAATCAAATGAGGGGAAAGGCAAGTGAGTACACAAACTGATACACAGGTGAGTGAAAAAATTAAAATGCTGAGATCTAAGCAAGTTTTTATAAGAAATTTGAGGAAAGAGAAAATATTCTTACCTGTATGTGCTAGTTAGGGAAAGCTTTGCAGAGGAGGTGGTATCTGTATTGGGCACTGAAGCAAGGGAAGATGTTCTAAGGACGGAAATGATGTAAGAGGTAGGTGGAGTCCATTCCATGTGTGCAGGATGGTGTGAGCAAGAGCATAAGGGAAGGAGCAGGCTTGTTCAAGGTCACATAGCAGGAAAGTGTCAGAGGGAAAATTTCAGGAATTATGGTCTAATTATTAAAGTTAGGGGGAAGAATACATGGGATGTAAATTTTTCAATATCCCTATGAACTCTTATTTGTAATTTTGGTGAGAACAACAACATAGAATCATAGACTTTTAGAGCTGGAAAAGACCTTGAAAGTCTTCAAACCAACCCATTCCTTTACAGACAATATAACTAAGGCATAAAGGGGTAGAAGCTCCAAAATGGCACTCTCTGACAGAATCTGGACCAGAACCCAGCTCTTTTCCCACTATATAAGCAGCTGCAGTATCCACAGGAGGGTGGGGCCTAAGTCAGGCAAGCAGTTCATAACCCTGAGTGTCAAAGATGGGAATGTCAGCTAAGAAGGAACAGCCTAGAAGTTGGGGAAGAGTTAGAAGAAGGAAAGAGTAGGAGTAAACAGCTGCTCATGACCCACAGTTATGTCCCAGTACTATTTAAAAAGTCCTGGGATATGTTTTCATCCCTGATCATTTGAAAGAGGTGTGGTAATAGAAACTCGCCCATGGGTGTATGGAAAGGAGTTCGAGAAATAGAGTTTGCCATGTTTCTCTAAGCAACTCATTCTACTTCTGGGGTATGGCTTGCTTTTCAAAGCCCAGTGAGGCAAATAGCTGACAGGATAGAGAATAGCAGAAGATTAAAAGGAATATTGCCTCACAAAACAGCAAAAAGCCATGAATCAAATACAAATCTACAGAAAACACTCATACGACTCTACTCCTTTGGCTAACCCCATTCTCCCATTGGTGAGTTCCTGCTTAGACCTTCCATTTGAGGAAGTACCTGGGCCAACCATGTCTTACTTCTCTCCCAGCTTTAGTCTTTTCTCTGGTCTTTTCTACCTCATGCCCAAGTGGGTATACTCTTCCTTTGTTACCACTACTTCTCAACTCCCTTTTACGTATTGTCTTCACCTATTGAAAGATAAACTCCTTGAGGGTAGGAACTATCTTTCTTTTTGTTTGTATATGTATTCTCAGCTCTTAGCACAGTTATTGACACATATAAAGTACTTAATAAATTATCTATTAATATTCAGAAACTAGTATTCTGAAACACATAAAGTACTTAATAAATACTTCAGCTATCTATTAACTAGTATTCTGAAACTAGCAAGAAGACAAAATAAAAAGACAACATAGTACAACTACCTCTAGTTCAGGCCTTTCTCATCTCTCACCCAGATTATTGTAGTGGCCCCCAACTGATCACTCTCCCTCAAGTCTCCACCCATTGCAGTCCATCCTGCACACTGCTGACCAAACTATTTTACTCAAACTCAGATCTGTCATGCCTCTACTTAATAAACTCCTGCAGTTTATTTCCTCTAGGATCAAATATAAATTCCTCTGGTTAGCTTTTAAAGCCCATCACAATTTTGACCTACCCTATATTCCCTCTCCATCACTCTATCTCTAGCCTTTGTACTAACTTCCCTCAGGCCTAGAATGCACTCCCTCCTCACCTTCTCTTCATAGTATCTCTCTTCTTTCAAGATGCAGCTCAAGCAAAACCTTCTGCATGAATCTCATGCAAATCTCTTCAACTGGTAGCAAAGACTACCTTATATTTAACTATTTGTTATTTACCTATGTTTGCTCTCTTTTTATTTATTGTGTATATGTTAGTTTTATACATTTATTTGTTTGGCTTTTTATTTTGTATACATTAATTTTATATACTTATTTGTTTGGGTTTTTTATTTTGTATATATTTATGTATGTACTTGTGAGTAGGGATTATTTCATGCATTGTATTTTCATCTCCAGGATCTATCACAGTGTTTGATACATAGTAGGCATTTAATAAAGACTTGCTGATTGGTTGAACAAGCTCCAATTCAAATGGAAAATTCCACTGCTTCTTAGGTTCACTATGGGATCAGATACTTAACTCTCCTCCACATCAAGTGCATGATGCACCTAATCTATCAGGCATAAACCATAGATCAAATAACAAAGAACATAATTTGGACAGAATTGAGAAGTAAATAACAGTGAAGAATCAAACAGTGGAATCATTCTCAGTCAAGGTGCTGATCACAGAAACTCTGGAAGTCGGTATCGCAGAAAGAACATAGGCTCTTGAGTCAGAGGACTTATTTCAAATCCTGCTTTGGATACCTTTGTGACCTCTCTGGGACTCATTGTCCTATCTGTAAAACTAGGGGATTGTACTAGATAATCTCTTGAGGTCCCTTAAGGCTCCGTGATCCTATGATCTTCCCAAGATTACAGAGACTTTGTCAAACTGTCCTTTGGAGGATTTTACCAGAAGACAGGTCCTCCCAGGAAATGAAGAGAGTTCAGATTGTTCTGGAACTCCAGTGGCTTTGAGAAAGGTGCTTTCCTGAGAGGTCTATATTAGGATCTATCCTTTAGGTCTTTTCTAATACTTGGAAAAATTCAGTGATTTTTTAGCATGTTTTCAGCTGTTCTCATCAGACATCGTTCCATTTTCCACTGTTGTTAATCTGCTATTGGTTGCTTCTATGGATTTTTTTGAGGTCTCCTATGATAACTCCCTAATTGGTCATTTTCTTCCTCTCATTCTTTTTCAGTGTCTTTTAGTTCTTACCTATTATACTTAAGGCCTATTGTTGAGATAGACAGAGAATCAATTCATTGAGTTAATGCATTGGGATATATATCTGAGACAAGTGCTCTAGAGAGAAAAAGATGGGCCTAGAATTGATTAAAAGAAAGAGATTACATAGATTGGATTGCATTTGAGAAAGTGTATAGTGCTTTCAATGATCCAGAGTTGTTTCCCCTACACCCACACACACACACACACCCACACACACACACACACACACACACCTTTCTTTCTTAGCACAAATATTTTCCTAGTGATTCTGTGGGTTGGTTATTATGAATCTTAGAATACCACAATATACAAAAATCTTAATTGCATGAAACTCAATAGGCAAAAGAAAGATCCAAGTAAACTGGAGGATATTTCTGGCATTTACTGATGTGCAAGAAATGTCATAAGAGACACTACTAATGAAGTGTAAAATCAGAAAAGGAGGTGGGCTGGTTATAGAGTAAGACTGAAAGATGTTCGCCCAAATGCCACAGTGAATTTCAAAAATGTAAAAAGACTTATGGAAGGCCACTCACATGTTAGGGTGATTGATGGAAGAATATGGAGAAAAATCATATGAGTTGAGAGAATGTATCAATGGAGAGAATACCCACATTGAGATCACAGATCCATTCAAGCATTATATTTGTGTACATGTCCTATTTCCTCTGTTTAGATGCTAAGGTCCTGAAGGATAGGTATTGTGTCATATTCATCTTTGCATATGTGCACCAGAAATACTGCTTTGCACATTTCTCACCTGGCTGTATGACTTTGGGACTTCTCTAGATTTCTCACCATGCCCCAAGAAGCTCCTACTGGGAAACTCTCATCATCCTGCAAGATCCCATCACCCTTGGGACTCTAGCTCATGACCACCAGACCCTCTCATTGAAGAGTGAAGCCTTGAATTCCAAAACTTCCATGTAAGGAGGAAGCTTAGTTCAGAACATCTCATTTCTCACCTACCTACATGACCTGAGAAATTCTGTGACTTTCCCACCATGCCCCCCATAGGATTCCTTCCCTATCCCTATACACTTTCCAGCTCCTTTTGTGTGTTGTCTTTCCTCATTAGATCATAAGCTCCTCTAGGTTAGGGACTGTCTTTCTTTTTCATATTTGTATCCCCACTACTTAGCACAGTACCTGGCACATAGTATACTTAATGCTTCCTGATTGATTGGCTGAATGCAGTAAATGATTTTTTAATTAAACCTGAATTATGACAAGGATATAAGGTTAACTCACTATATTGTGATTTAGCTATGATTTGCCAGGAATAGGGAAATATCAAGACTCCCATTGTGAGGTCTGTTGGTTAGGGCATATAGAGGTTACCGATGTATTTAAAGAGACATTTGACAAATAGCTGTAGATATAAATGTCTTATCGACTTTTTTGTGTCTTAACCTAGTCCCATATTTGAGGGATGGTATAGGAGAGGGAAATGGAGAAGGGATGAAGAGCACGAACCTTGTCCATATTGGATTTGTTTTTCTGGAAGATCCTAAACAGTAAAAGGGCCTTTTCTGGATTGTTCTACTTAGGACCTTCCAATTGAAACTTTAGCCACTGTCTTTTAGTTTGGAGGCAACCCAATCACAAACCACGGGTTATATTGTGTCTTCTAAGACTAGTTTACCACTGCTTCATTAATTCCCTTTTTCCTAACCTCAGTTTACCCCTGAAAAAGAAAAGAAACAGAAATTAGGAGACTGGGAAACTGGGAGACAAGAAGCTAGAGAGCCAGTAGCTAGAGAGACAGGCAGACACAAAAAAGTTAGAGAGGGGGGGAAGAAGGAATCACTGACACCAGGTACTAAAGAAATAAGTGAGTTTTGAAATGTTCTAAAGCAGAAGGTGCTACCAAAGATTCACATTATCACTGAAATAATAAATAAATCAGCTGCTGTTTGCAATTCAGGTCTGACAAATGGACTGTAATTTGCTCCAGCCTCCAAAAGTCTCATGTCAGCAGTTTGATATTTTCAAATAAGCAGCCTGAGCTCGATGGTAAGGCAAAATTGCAAAGCTGACTCCCTTTATCACCCTCTCTCTCCTGGTCCTTGAGTATGAGCTCAAAATTCTTCCAGTCTATGTACCCTCCAGCTCTTGTACAACTACTCCTTTGTGTAAACCTCAGAGAATATAGAAGCTGGTAGTAAAGTCTTGCTAAATGTTGTCTATGTCTCTCAGCAAAAATGAACTGCATGGAAAAAACCCATTTCCCAGTATAACGAAAGCAAATCAATGAGCATATATTGTGTCTGCTGCTCAGCTATCAACCATTAAAACACCACGATGCCTCAGAACTAGAATCAGCTTCATTGCAAAGTCATCCCTACAGCAATTGTCTTCTGTGATGGCCTTGCTAAGTATAGACCCAGGAGTTTGCACAAACCGTGGCAGGAAAATTTCCCAGGTCATTCGCCAACTTTTCAGCCAGATTTCCTTGGGGGAACTCATAAGGTTTATAGATGCTCTCTTTATGGTTTGACAGCTATCAGCCTGCCATGTCAAACATAAATATGACTAGTAATGGAAGTTAACAGTAAGGTGTGGAAAGAGTTTGGGTTTTGTCATCAGAGAGCTTGGGTTCATATCCCAGCTCTGAAACTTATTTTTACTCTATGGGAGAAGGAAGGAAGGCAAGAAGACCAGAAGGAGGGCAGGTAGGCAGGAAGGAAGGAAGGCAGAAAGGAAGGCAGGAAGGAAGGGAGGGAGGGAAGGAAGCTAGAAAGGGAGGGAAGGAAAGAAGGAAGGAAGGAAGAGAAGGAAGGGAGGAAGGAAGGAAGGATGGATGGAAGGAAGAGAGGAAGGAAGGGAGGGAGGGAGGGAGGAAGGAAGGAAGGAAGGAAGGAAGGAAGGAAGGAAGGAAAAAAGGAAGGAAGGAAGGAAGGAGGAAGAGAGAACCTTATAAAGTGGTTACTATGTATCAGGCCCTGTGTTAAGCACTTTACGAATATTATCTTATTTGATCCTCACAACAACCCTGGGAGATAGATGCTAATGTGATGCCCATTTTAAAGTTAAGGAGACTGAGACAGCAGAGGTTAAATGACTTGCTCAGAATAACACAACTGCTAAATGTTTGAGACTGGATTTGAATTCAAATCATCCTAATCTCAGGCCCAGCAGTCTATTCACTATACCACCTAGCTCACCTTCCTAGGCTTCAGTTTCCTCATCTATAAAAGTGCTGCAGCAGATGATTTCTGAGTTCTCTGCCAGCACTAAATCTTTTCATTTGGGAGTTTCTTTCAGGAGGTAACTGGTGGATCCTTTTTATTTCTACTTTGCCTTTTGATTCTAAGAAATCTGGGCAGTTTTCTTTTTAGGATTTCTTGAAATTTCATTTCCAGGGTATTTTTTTGGTCATGGTTTCAGGTAGTCCCATGATTCTTAAATTATCTCTCCTCAGTCTGTTTTCCAGGTTCATTGTTTTTGCTATGAGGCAACTTACATTTTCTTCTATTTATCAGTCTTCTGATTTCATTTTAATATTTCTTGTGGCCTCATGGGGTCATTATCTTCTATTTGATCCACTCTAATTTTCAGGAAGTTTGTTTCTTGGATAAAGTTTTACATATCTTGTACAAAGTTGTTAATTCTCTTTCTAATTCTTTATTCCATAGCTCTCATTTATTTTCTATTTTTTTCTTATACTGTTCTTGTTTCATTTCTTAAAAAATTATTAACCATTTTAAAAATTCTTACTTTATATCTTCCAGGAATTCTAGCTCAACTTGTACCTAAGCTATATTTTCCTTTGAGATTTTGCTTGTAGATTTTTTAGTCATTCTCCTCTTCTTGGTTTGTATTGTAATAGTACCTATCACTATAATATTTTTTTGTGGCAAGACTCTTTTTGATTTTTTTTTGGTCATTCTTCCAGCCTTCTAGACATTGGACTTTACATTAGGGGTAGGCCCTGTACACTTCTAGAGGGAATGTCTGGGCTGAGCTTGTGTCACCCAGAATCCTGTTCCTGTTTCCTTGGGGCATTGAGCATTGTGTTACTCTAGAATCTCCAAGATAGCAAAAGCTGGGGACCTACAAACTTCAGAGCTGCCAAAATGGTCTGATTCAGGGCAAAATCTGATCACTGTACTTCTGACCCAAATTCTGCAAGTTCCTTTCAGTCTGAGCAACACACCTGAGAGCTTGCCTCTAGTTGGAGTTCTGGTAGACTGCTTCTAGACTCCACTACTTTCATGTAGCTGGAAAGCTCTAGTAGTTTAGAGTGAAAGAATTTCATGCTTTTCTTTGGTCTGGGATTTCTATCCTGGTTATTCTACGGGAGGTTTCATGCTGGGCTAGAGAGAAGATTTGAGATCCCATGCTGCTCCTGAAGGTGCTGCTTGATTTTGAATTTGTTCTTTGTTCAGTATACAACCTAGGGCTTGCAATCACTACTCAGTCTTAAACAGTACCCCTTGATTCAAGCCCCTTCCTCAACTGGGTATCGAGCAACACAACTGACATATAGAACATATTCTTGGACTCCACACAAAGTCAGACCCCTTTGTAGTAGATCCAAGACTTCTTCCTTCCTAGTGCACAGCATCTCCCTGCTCTGGAATGTACATATAGCCTTTCCTGGCTCGACTTTGTCCCCAGCGTCCATAGACCTGTCTTCCTATGCCAACCTGAACTGGAAAAAAAATGATTCATGATTTTTTATTAGATTTCCTAACAAGGACTTAGTCTGGTGTTAAAGGAAACAGGATCATTTGACTAGAACATGGGATCCATTAAAGGTAGGATGCAAAATAATGATGGAAAAGTATATTAGAGTCAGTTTGTAGAGCCTTAAACGTCAGGCTAAAGAGCTTAAACTTTATACTAAAGACAACAGGGAGCCGCTGAAGGATTCTTAATAGAAAAATGACATAGTCAGATCTATAGCTTAAGGATATTATTTTTCTTTTCTTTTTGTATTTTTTTTTATTTTAAACAAACAGAAAATGAGAAAATAAAAGAAAAAGCATTGCTGTATACATAGCAGACTATACAAGAGGATCTGATATAAAACAATAAATTTTCATTTCAAGGAAACCTATATGGTAAATACTACACACTGTTTATAAAGCTGTCTAGCCTTTCTTTGCTTCCTTGTTGGTTTTCTTTTGTTCTCTGCTGTGTACTTTTTGCTTTATTTTTTCCCTCCCTCCCTGCCTAAAGAAGGCTACAATGAAGCATGGATATATATACATATACATAAGAAATCTATAAACATACACATATGTACGCATATACACTCATATACATATATGTAAGACCATACTATGCTTGTTTCCTCCTATCATCTGTTTCTTTGAAGGTGGATAGTATCTTCCTTCATAAGTCCAAACCTTTCTATGTTTTTCTAAATCAGCCAGCTCATCATTTCCTACACCACAGCAATATTCCAACCCAATCACGTCCTATCTGAGAGATTGTCTATCAAAGTTTTTTCCCAATTTTCTTCATTCCTTCTATTCTTGGATACATAGGTTTTATTTATACAAGAAAATTTTAATATAAATCAAAATTATCCTTTTTACACTCCAACAATGCTCTTGCCTTTATAGCATAGTCTAAGATCTGATACTGCTGAATCTACTTCCTTTACATGTTTTTCCCCTGGTTTCTTTGAAGTTCTGACCTTTTGTTCTTCCAAGTGAACTTCGTTATTATTTTTTTCTAACTCAACAAAAAATTTTTAGTAATTTAATTGGGATAACATTGAATAAATAGGTTAGTTAAGATGTTATTTTTCAAGGTATATTAAGGATAGATTTGGATAGCTATGAGGTTGGAAATGATGAGACAAATTATGATGTTACCACAATAGTGGAAAGGAAATAAGACTCCTGAATTGGGTCATGAATATTCAAGAAACTAGTAATTTTGCAGAAGAATGTAAGAATATACCATGGAACAAAGAGTCTTTCTCAGTTTCAAACATGTAGTGACCTCTGCCTGAACCTGGCCAACAAAACCCCTTATTTGTCTTTATGTGTTGCACTGAGCACCCAAGAGTTAAGTGACACCTATTGTGTCCAATTGCTTCCATTGCTGAGCTGGTTCCTAGACAAAGAAATCAATTCTGTATAAAAAGTAACACTCCAGGTTAGCTCATGAAGGCTTCATTTTCCACATTATTTTAATTATAAACTAGAAAAGCATCCACAAACATGAACATTTCCATATTCAAAGGTCAGAAGATGAGAATTGTATGTGAAACTATGAATCCACTCCATATAGCTGTTTTTTTACTATACATTAAGTTTAACATGATAGTGCCAAAAGAAGGAAGAAAAGACAGCCCAGAACAGGGGCTTGGGGAAGACCCACATTTAGTAGGTGAAAGAGCTAACAAAGGAGGCTGAAAAGTAGCCTCTGAATGGGTAGGAGAATTAAGAAAGAGCTTCTCAGAAGCCAAGAATAGAGAGTATGCGGGGTGATGAAGTGGTCAACAATTTCAAAAGCTTCAGAGAGATCAAGGAGAACTAAGCCTGAGAGAAAGGCATTGAATTTAAGATTTAGCAATTAAGAGATTAGTGACAATTTTGGAGAGAAACATTTCAGTAGACTGATGAGGTAAAATGCCAGATTGGAAGGGATTTAAAAGTAAGTGGGTGGTAGGTCAGCAGAAGGGGCAAGAGTAGCCAAACTTTCTAAGAACTTGGTGGTAAAAGGGTATGAAATAATAATTTCAGGGGATGATAGTCAAGAGAAGGTTTTTGCTTTTTGATTTTTTTAAGAAAGAGGGAGAAGTGAGTGTGTTTATAGGTAGCATGGTGGAAACCAAAAGAAAACGAGAGACTGAAGATGAGAGAAAAGGATGGAATGATTGATGGTTCAAGCTTCCAGATAAGATGAGAGAGGAGAAGATTAAGGGGACAGGTAGAGGGCTGACCTTAGCAAGGAAGAGGGCCATCTTTTTTCAGAAGCTAGAACAAAGGAGGAAAGTATGGGTTAAAACATAGAGGGTTTTTGATGTGTTAAACATGGAAAATAAAGGATTTATTTTTAATCTTTTATTTCAGATAGAAGCCATCCATTATGATGGTCTCAATTAAGGAGTATATGTTTTTCTTAGTGTAGGCATTAGGGTCATTTGCTAAAAGGGAGAGAGAACTAGGAGTGGTATTAGGGTCTTGAAAAAGAAGGAGATGGTAAACAGGCTGGTGAGTTGGATAAAATATTGAAGCTAGAGTCAGGAAGACCTATTTTCAAATCCTGCCTCAAGGACTTACTAGCTGTATGATCCTGGGCAAGTCTCTTAACTTTTCTCAGCCTCCATCTCCTCATTTGTAAAATGATGATAACAATAGTACCTACTTTGCAGTTGTTTAAAGGAGGATTAAATGAGATAATGCATGTAAAACACTTTGCAAACCTTGAAATGCTATATAAGTGCTAGCTATAGTTATTATATTATGAAAGAATGAATTAAGAAAGAATAAATGGTTTGACATGCAGTATTAAGAGCTCTGTTGAGATTAGATAACAAATTTTCTGAGAACAGTTGGTAAATTCTTCCATTTAGCACCTTGGGAGTAAGAATGAAAATGATTCGGATGATCTGGGTGTGGGATTAGTAAATCATAAATGGCGATAGGAAAGGGGGCAAGGAATTCAAGGGTGGAACACAATATATAGTGGAACTTCTTTACAGGTTCAAGACTGTGAAGAGAGAAAGTGGTGAAGGTAACGGGTTAAGAGAATGGAGATGGACTGAATAACAGAAAGTCATAGCAAAGACAAAGAGTAGGTCTAAGAGGATCAAGGAGAGAGGGAAAGTTGGGTGATTGTGATCAGAAAAGGGAAATTCAGAGTTCAAGATCATACAGCTGACACAGTTGTAAGCCATGGTGGGATCTAAGGTATGGACCTTTCCATGGTAAGTGGCTGGGTTAAAATAAAAATCTAGGTCTCTGGAATTAAGATGGTTGACACTTTGGATCTTTGCTGGTTCCAGATCTCTGAAGGTGAGAGATGATGATTCTGGTGAACAGGTCCTCTAGTGGCTCCACTCAAACAACTCCATGGGCTCATCACAAGATGTCAGGGGATGAGGGACACCCAGAAACTGCCTGCACATAAAGCATACCCTTTCTCAGTTTGTTCTAAATCTCCCTCAGCTCAGGCTCACTAGAAGTCTAGCCCCCTGAGTTAGGATCTCACAAACTTCCAGACACTTAATACAAACACTGGATCAACCATATGAACTCTCCCAGGTTACATAATACAAATGCTCTACCTATCCTACTTCCTTTACCACATCCAGGGCAGTTTCCAACCTCTAAACTGACTCAAATCAGCCATGAGGCGCAAATGGTTGTGGTCACATGTAGCTGAATCAGAATCACGAAACTTGAGAGTTGAAAGGAAGCTCAGCAGCTATTTAGTCAAAGCTGGGTACAAAATAGTCCCCATTATAGCATACCCAACAAGTGATTGTTCAGCCTCTGCTTGAAGACCTCCAACAAAGAGAATCCAGCACTTCTAGAGGGATCCCAGCCTACTTTTGCACTGCTGTCATTGTTAGGAAGTTTTTTCCTGACCTCAAACCTTCATTTTCTTCTTTGCAACTTCTGCCCACTGTTCCTGGTTCTTTCTTCTGGGGAGAAATAAAATAAACCTAATCTCTCCTCCACATGAGAGTTCTTCAAATACCTGAAGACAGCTATTACATCCCATCCCCCCTCCCCAGTCTTTCTTCAGGCTAACCACACAATTCCTTCAACTGATCCTCACATATCACAGACTCCAGGCCTTTTACTGTCCACTTTGCCCTCTTCTGAACACCCTACAGTAAGTTTATCATAGGCTTCCTAAACCTTGGTGCCCCTGACTGAACACAATATTCCAGAAAAGAAGTGGCAACGGTGGAGTACAGTGGCACTACTGATTCCTTCTTGGAAGCTAGGTTCCTCTTAATAAAACTTAAGACAGAATTCACTTTTTTAGCCATCACATCATATTGCTGATTCATATTGAACTTATAGTCCATGAGAATCCCCAGATCTTTTTCAGAACAACCATTGTCAATCCATGAGTCCCCTATGGTATACTTGACTCACCCATTAGAATGTGAAGTACTATTTTTACCTTTCTTTATATCTCCACCACTTAGTGCACTGCCTGACACAGAGGAAGTGCTTAACAAATGCTTTTTGATTGATTTGATTGATTTTTATAGCTATTCCCCCTTTCCCTGCTTCCTTTACCTCTGACACTTCAGAACAACAGTGTTCTCACTGAAATTTGTTAGATGTATCTATTGCATTTTATTTCTGTGGCTCTATTTCAAGAAATGCTGGGAAATTCCATTACAAAATTCTATTTCTAAGGTGCTTACTGCTAAGGAATTAAAACTGGCTCGTAATAAGAGTTAGATTTTCAAAACAAAGGGCAGGTTGTTTGAGGGATAAATAAAATCAACCCAGGTTTGTTTCCTTTGTCTATTCGTTACCTCCCCCTGGGGGACAGTGAGTGCGTACCATTTTGTCTAGAATATTTTCAAAAATCACATATTCCATTAGTTCTGATTTTGATAACTATTCCAATCTAACCTCACAAGTATACTCAGTCACATTTGGTAAAAAAAATTATCCCTTTTTCAGCATGTCTCCTCTCATTTATTTTTTCCCAATCTCATTCCTTTTCCTGCTGCTCTAACTCAGCAATAAACCTTTTCTCAATATTCTTTATTCCTGTTTTCTGATTATTTCTGCTGACTCCAAGAAATCTTCCACTACTTATACTTCTTTTTCCAGAAGCACAGAAACAAAGAATCACTAAATTTGAGAGTTTCAAAGGACCTATAACGGCGGTCATCTAATCAAACTCATACACAAAGGAATTTTTTCTAAAACATACCCAACAAGTGGTCTTTCAGCCTCTGATTGCAAGTCACCAAGAAGGGGGAACCCACAATCTTCTAGGCAGCCAATTCTATTTGTCCAAGCTCTAGCTGTTTGGAAGTTATATTTTTCTGATATCAAGCCTAAATTTGCCTCCTTGTAACTTACACACAGTGCTCCTGGTTCTATGCTTTAGAGCCCAAAAGAGTCAAACTCTACTACATTTCACCACTTTAAATACTTGGAAGATGCCTATGACGTCTTTTCCCAATCACCCCTTTTGCAGGCAAAATATCCCCCAGTTCCTCCCAATCACCCATTTGATGAAGATTGAAGCACCTCTATCCAGCTTGTCAATATCCTTCACAAACTATGATGTCCAGAACTGAATAAAACATCATAGACATAGTCTGATAGGGAAGAGTGTAGCATTACTATCACTTCCTAATTCCTGAAAGCTATCTCTCTCTGAATTCAGCCCTAAAGTACATTGGCCTTTCTGGCTGCTATCTCCCACTGTTGGCTCATTTTTAACTTTTTTTTTCAATAAACTTCTGGCTAGCCATGGCTCCATCTCAAACTTACAAAGTTAATTTTTTTGAACCCAGATGTAAGACTACATTATCTCTATTGAATTTCATCTTATTAGATTTGGTTCAAAATCCTTACCTGTTAAGGTGTTTTTGAATCCAAATTTTTTTTCATTCAGTATGTTAGCTAGCTTTGTATCATTTGCACATTAGATAAGCATGACATGCGTACTTCAATCCAACTCATTAATTAAAATGTTAAGCATCACAAGGTCAAGCAGAGATCCCTGGGGTGTTCCATTGGAGATCTACCAATTTGACAATGACCCATTAACAATTTCTCCTTTTTCCCCCCACATTAGTCATGTTGTAAAGAAGAATG
This sequence comes from Trichosurus vulpecula, assembly GCF_011100635.1. NCBI lineage: Eukaryota > Metazoa > Chordata > Mammalia > Diprotodontia > Phalangeridae > Trichosurus > Trichosurus vulpecula. The sequence continues at coordinate 164,087,583 of NC_050580.1, read as the reverse complement.
AGAACCAAAGGGAAAACCTACAAGAAAGAAGAAACAAGAAAAAAAAAACAAAATAAGAGAGAAAAAAGTACGCTTCGATCTGCATTCAGACACCATAGTTCTTTCTCTGGATGTGGATAACATTTTCTGTCATGAGTCTTTTGGAATTTTCTTAGATCCTTGCATTGCTGAGAAGAGCTAAGTCTATCACAATTGGTCATCACAAAATGTTGCTGTTACCATGTACAATGACTTCCTGGTTCTGCTCATTTAACTCAGCATCCGTTCATGTAAGTCTTTCCAGGTTTCTCTGAAGTCCACCTGCTCATCATTTCTTATGAAACAATAATATTCCATTACATTCATATACCACAACTTGTTCAGCCATTACCCAATTGATGAGCATCCCCTCAATTTCCAATTCTTTTCCATGAAAAGAGCTGCTATAAATATTTTTTTACATGTGTGTCCTTTTCCCATTTTTACAGTCTCTTTGGGATACAGCCCTAGAGGTGGTATTGCTAGGTCAAAGGGTGTACACATTTTTATAACCCTTTAGGCATAGTTCCAAATGGCTCTCCAGGGTGGCTAGATCAGTTCACAACTCCACCAACAATACATTAGTGTTCCAATTTTCCCACAACTTCTTCAACATTTATCATTTTCCTGTTTTGTCATGTTAGCCAATCTGATAGGTATGATGTGGTACCTCAGAGAACAGCTACCCTTTAAGTCTGGTCAATCAACTGGTTAGGAATCAATATAATTATATTATCTGCTAGTCATATCTCTCCATATTTCACACGGGAATAGTATAGGATGGTTTATCAAATTCTTTTTTTAAAATGTATATAGTAATTTTTTCCAATTACATGTCAAGACAATTTTTAGCACTTGTTTTCACAAGATTTTAATTCTAAATTTTTATTCCTTCCCACTCCTTCCAAAAATGGTAGGCAATTTAATATAGGTTATACATGTGCTATCATGTAAAATATATTTCCATATTAGTTGTAAAAGAAGAAACAAATCAAAAGGGGAAAAAACACAAAAGAGAATCATGTAAATGAAAAAATATACTTCAATCTGCATTAAATCCATCAGTTCTTTATCTGAATGTGAATAGCATTTTCCTTTGTGAGTCCTTTGTATTTGTCATAGATCATTGTTTTGCTGAGAAGACCTAAGTCATTCATAGTTGATCATCACATAGTGTTACTGATACTGGGTACGATATTTACCTGGTTCTGCTCATTTCACTTTGCATTAGTCAATACAAGTCTTTCCAGGTTTTTCTGAAATCTGCATGTTAATCATTTCTTGTTGTACAATAGTATTCCATTGCATTCATATACCATAGCCTGTTCAGCCATTCTCCAATAGAAAGCATCCCCTCAATTTCTAATTCTTTGCCATCATGAAAAAGGTTGCTATTAATATTTTTGCATGTGTAGGTCCTTTTCCCTTTTTTATGGGAATACAGACCTAGTAGTGGTATTATTGGATCAAAGGATATGCAGTTTGGTTGCCCTTTGAGCTTAGTTTCAAATTGCTCTCCAGAATGGTTGGATCAGTTCACAACCCTACCAACAGTGCATTAGTGTCCCAATTTTCCCACACCCTCGCCAACATTTATAATTTCCTTTTTTTGTCATAATAGGCTATCTGATGTATGAGTTGGTACCTCAAAGTTGTTTTAATTTGCATTGCTCTAATCAAAAATAATTTAGAGCACTTCTACATATGCCTATACATAGCTTTGATTTCTTTACTTGAAAACTGCCTATTCATATTCTTTGATCATTTATCAACTGGGGAATGGCTCACATTCTTATAAATTTGCCTCAGTTCTCTATATAGTTGAGAAATGAGGCCTTTATCTGAGAAACTGTAACAATAATGCTGCTTGCAGCTGCTGTGGAGGTGTAAGGCCAGCACACAGGAGGGCTGCTAGGACAGGTTCTTTGATCTGCTTTTCTAGGGAAAGCAACTTCAAGGTGTTTATAATCTCACTTTAATTAAACATACATATATCATTCACTTAGCTCAGGGGGAAAAGTCAGCACCCTGAACTTCAAAGAAAACACAAACAGAAATTACAAGCAGAAATTATATAAACAGAGCAAACAACACAAATCAGCAGGCAGGACTTCTAGCTGTCTGTCCACAGCAATACATACATAGTTACCAGAGAGAGAAGCACCAGCATCTGGGTTTTCAAAGCCAGGGAGCAACTTAAGGGCTACCCAGAGTCTCATCTGGCCAAATCACATAAATACTCTTCCAACGAGTGAGACCCAAAGCAAAATATTAACCTCAGAGTACATATATATATATATATATATATATATATATATATATATATATATATATATATATATATATATATTTCTTCAGGGTGAGAGGGCATCACAACCACGTAATTCAAACTCATGTGACTTAGGCTTTCTTGTGACTTAAGCAGGTCATCAAAAACTCTTGATTCAATAAAAGACTCTTGATTCAAACAAAGGCAAGACTCAAAGGCACTTGATTGCCTTAGTGCTGAGAAGCACTCCATAAAAAAAGTGGCAAAAAGTCCCACCCTGCTTGCCATTACAGAAACTTGCTATAAAAAAAATTTCCCCAGTTTTTTGCTTTCCTTCTAATCTTGTCTGTGTTGCTTTTGTTTGTGCAAAACTCTTTTAATTTAATGTAATTAAAATTATCCATTTTACATACCATAATGCTCTCTATCTCTTGTTTGGTCATGAATTCTTCCCCTCTCTATAGATCTCTATAGATCTCCTTGCTCTTCTAATTTGCTTATGGTATCACCCTTTATGTCTAACTCATGCACCCATTTTGACTTTATCTTGGTATATAGTGTGAGATGTAGTTCTATACCTAGTCTGTGTGCTATTGTTTTCCAGCTTTCCCAGCAATTTTTGTCAAATAGTGAGTTCTTATCTCAAGAGCTGGGGTATTTGGGTTTATCAAACACAAGGTTATTATGGCCATCGACTACTGGTTAATCAAATTCTTTACTAAAATCTAGGCAAAGTAAATCTACATCATTTTTATGATCTACTAATTTAATTAATCTTACCCCCTCCTCCAAAAAAAAGTAAAAGAAATGCAGGCAAGTCCCACATTTGTTACAGTCATATTGGCTCTTCATTATAAAAACCTCCTTTTCTAGCTGTTCACTAACCAATAATGAGCAATTTTAAATTTTTGCCAAGCATTGAAATCAAACTCACTGACCTAGATAGTCTGAAGACTCTGTTCTCTTACTTTTTTTGAGAATTTTGACATTTTCCCAATTTATTATTTGACAACTATTTTTTGCTATGCCATCCAAATCCTTTTTTTGTGTAGTGGATTTATTATTTCAAAGTAGTGAGTGCAAGGGAAAATACGTAATATTCATGAAGGGACACAGGAGACAATCTCCAAGGATAAAAAGATCTGGATAGTTGGAGTCAAGGGAGTGAAAATTCACATGGATTAGATTATAAGTCCATTTTTAATGAAGCACTTCCACTGATTTTTTTCATCCAAGAGAACCTGTTAAAATAATGATTTGTGGATTTCTATATTTGAGGGCTTCAATACTTTTAGAACGTACCTAATGTTGAGTAAAAGTAAAATGGACCAAAAGGTGAAAGTGCTTGAATATAAAAAGAATAAATAAAAAATTAGAATCAGGAGACCTGGCAACTATCCCAATTCTGACACTATCTACCCATGTGATTGTAACCAGATCACAATCTCTCTGAGCTTCAATTTCTTCATCTATAATAGTGAGGGGGAACTAAACTAGGTGACCTGTAAAATTCTAATTCCAGCAGAGGAACATTTGAGAACTCATCACTAAAGACTCATTTTAGTTTGTTCTAGCATAATTTTATAAGCTCTGGACTAAGATAGTGTTTTTTTTAACTTTCCTTGTATAACTTCCTTCAAGCCTTCTCTACAAAAATACTTCAGAGCTGCTGCAATGAAAAATCTAATAGGTATCTAGATAGCTATAATAGTGATATATGAATTAATAAATCTGCTCAAATATTTCAAAAAGTAACAAATGCTAGCATTGTTCATCCACCAAATTAGAGCCTGAGGCCAATTGGTCTTCATTTCTCAGGCTCCCTAAATAACAGCCACAACAACCACAACCTCACATTTCTATAATGTCAAGGTTTGCAAAGCACTTTCCAAATAGGCATGTAGGCACAGCTGTAATTAGACATTTTAATAGCCAGGGCAAAGAAGGGTAGGGTGGGATAGCTCACCTGGGTGATGTCAGTGTTTTATAAATTGTAGTGTCCAGGAGCAAAGTTCTAGTCACATCAACCTGGTTGTATCTCTGCAAGCAGCCATATTGATTTGCCCAGGGAACACAAAGCCCCACTGAGTTCCATCGAACAACCTCCTGAACCCAGGGGCCACACCCAGCTGTGACAACATTCTACTACCTCTCCTTACTCAGTTTCAATCTCTAGAAAGCATGGTAAAAGAGAGGTGTTAACACGTGGCCTGGGTCAGCTTCAGTACAAAGGGAAGGGGTGACAAACAGTGGCATCTCATTGGTTTTACAGAAAAGTATTGTCAGAACCAAGTGGAAAATTCAACTTTCTCTAAAAACTAGATTTCTGCCTATGGGTAGGAAAGAAAGCTTTATCCTAGAAGCCATTAAATCTTGCATGACCTAAATGTCTTTCATTCAAAAACTTTTAAAATGGAGCCCATAAACCTATTCTTCACTGACTTTTATACTGTTCCTTGAAAAAAGAAAATATCTCATCTTGAATGTAGACTTTAAGTTCTTATATCCCTTATACTGGAAAGTCTTAGAACTTTTAAAGGAAAGAAGGGGGTGGGAGGGGGCTAACATTTGAAAGAGAAAACTTTCAGTTATCAATCACAGAAGACATGGATAACCAGCTAATATGGAAAAACATGCAATAGAGACTTAAGAGAGAACAGTTCAATTTCCACTTTCTTTAAGAAATTTCGTTATACTTCTTTGGAACGGAATTAGCAAGAAGAGAAATGCAGGCTCCTCTTACAATTTTTTGAAAGAAATTCTGGAAACTGGTAAACATGCTTTTCTAGCACTTCTGAAGACCCTGCGTTTCTTATCTCCAATAAGCCAGTGCCCTCTGCAGGGCTTTGCTCCACATTGCTTTCCTGCAGCATATCAAACTCTCTGGGCTGTTGAATAGCTCTGCAGCATCCTCTCCAAGACAAAGTCATTTTCAAGAAAAGTACTATTTGAGTTCAAGGAAGCAATCACTTGAGAAAACAAAGGGGGAGGGAAGATAGATTAAAAGCTGAATGTCAAGTGGTGTAATTACTATGACACAGAGCCAATGATTATCCCTTTGTCCTTTCTAAAAGTGATTTAATTTGGTCTTTGTTAAAAAAAAAACAGTTTCATAAAGAGGCTGAATTATCAATATAGGTGGATTCATAGACTCACTACAGGGGCAGACAATGAATTGAATTAGATCTTGTGAAAGAAGGGGATTAATTAGCTGTATCTTTTCTAACTATAGCTATTAGGAGGCTCTAGCATCAGGACACAAAGGGAAGTAGCTCAATATTTTTTTCCCCAACTTGCAGTGTTATAAGATCAAGATAGGGAATTGGGCTCATTGAACCAGATCAAAAGCAATGAGGTAAAGGAAGCTATTTCTGAGGCATGAATTGGGGACTTGTAAAAGTGCCCTCGTCCAGGATACTAGAGAGTACCAGCAATGCAAGCATCAAGAGACTTCATGGTAGAATGGAACGGGTGTTGGAGTTGGAGCCAGAGGACCCAGGGTCATTTCCCAGCTCTGCCACTTATTGCCTGGGTAACATTAGACAAATTAACTAGTCTCTCTGGGTCTCGGGTTACTTAACTGCAAGATAAGTGCGTTGGATGAGTGGGTTGATGGCCTCTACTCAGATCCTTTCCAGCTCTAAATCTATCATCACAGGGGACTATTCCAGTGCCCCCATAAAAACTACTTTACTACACCCACAAATGAACTTCTCTCCTAGTGTCAGATTAACCCAGTAGTTTTTAAAAGACATCATGTGGTGACTTTTGTTGGAGCTTTCCTTTGAAAAAGTGCACTGTATCCTAAAGAAAAAGAATGCTCCTGATTTATATTTAATTAATGCAACCAATCAACAAACATTTATTAAACAATTACTATGTGCCAGGCACTGTGCTAACCTTTGGGGATACAGAAGAAGGTAAAAGATAGTCTCTGCCCTCAAGGAGCTTACAGTCTAATGGAGGAGACAAAATGTACACAAGTGTAAACAAAAAATCTATGTATAAGATAAATAGAAAATAACCCAGGGAAAGCACTAGAATTAAAAGGAATGGCTTCTGGCTTCTTGAAAATTATAAGATTTTATGTGGGGCTTAAAGGAAGCCAGAAAAGCCAGAGGAGAGGAGGAAGAACATCCCAGGCATAGGGAGCAGCCAGAGAAAATGCCTAGAGTGGAGACATGGAGTGGCTTTTCTGTGGAACAACCAGGAGGTCAATGTCACTGGATCAAAGAGTGGAAAGGTGGGGGACCTTAGGTGCAGAATATTACTGTCACACAGAATATACTGTCAAAATCACTGTGTTAGCCAGTTTGCTTAATTATTTTTGTTATTTAAAAAAAGTGGATTCCACAGTACATCAGAGGGGTAGGTGGCATCTGTCAGGAAACGATTGTGGCATAAAAAAGTTGTGGGCATCAATTACACTTTTAAAAAAAGATTCTCCTGTCTCCTTCCCCTTGGCCCCTTCCCAATCTCTGGAAAATCTGGTATTTTCCAAAGGAAGGGTTTTACTGCTATCAGGGCATACAATGTGAGTATGTTAACTCTCGATTGATTTGAAATTCCTTCTAAATGAAGAAATGGACACATCTTGAAGAAAAAGCCTGATTCAGTCCAGTCTCCAGGCAGTTTAGGTTTAATTTTGGAATGAAATCAAATGCTCATATAATGTCTTAGAATTAACAAAAGGAAATTTACTTTGCCAAACAAAGGATGGATATTCCATAATAATATTCATCAATGATGCCATATTAATACCATTGAGAGGAGAAATCCTCCTTATGTGTTGCCCAAGGAAGTCTGCTGTTCAAGTAACAAGGCCCAGGTGAGGCTTCTCATGACTTTTTTATACTTAGGTGACCAGAAAATCATGTCAATAACCTGAGATTTAGTGCCCTGAATCAATAAAATTTCCAGGACAATTTTAATACCTTTTAAAGGGAAAAATGGATGAATCACTATGGCTAAGTCCTTAGGATACTGTTCTAACCACAACACGCAACATAGAAGAGCAGACCTTTAAGTAGATGAAACTGGTACCAGCAAGGCTAAGGTTGGCTGGTATATTCCTTCCTATTTTGATGAGGTTTTGTCCTTCAATCCAATACTGGATAAAAATTCATTTATGGCCTAAACAAAACAATTTCCAAAGACATACTAAAGTGGGCTATGAGAAACATATATCTAGAACTGGAAGGCTTTTGTTTAAGATTGTCTAAACCAACCCCCTCGATTTAAAGATGAGGACCCTGTAGCCTAAAGAGGTTAGGCCACTTGAAAGGAGACAGGAATCACTTAAGGGAGAAGCAGTAGGAAAATAGATAAAAGTGTATTCTACTTAATTTGCAAAGAGTTAGACCCAGAAGCCCCAGAAGGAATACAGCACAGTACAAAGTATACTGTCCCTAGAAAGCATCACTCCTGCCAAGCTGCAAAAGTGGCCGTGAATAGCAAGAATCCTGTGCTTATGCTTTCTTTTTCCTTTGATATGTTACTCAGCCTTCTTTTGGGGAAACATCCCTCAGATTTTGAGTCTTTCACCACCAAGTAAATTCACTTCAACTTGCCCATCTTTTTTCCCTGACCTCAAAACTGTGGCTGGAGAAAGAGGAAAAGCTAGGCAAAGAAAAACAAAATCTAAGATATGGAGTTAGGAAACAACATGGAATGAGAAAGATGGTGAAAAGGTCAGCTTGGACCTGATTGGACCAGAAATTTCCATCTCCATGCTTTTGGGCTGGTTTTCCTCCACACTGGGAGTACACTCCCTTCTTCCTTCTGATGTACGTAAATCACCCTCTTCCTTGAGGAAGCTTGGGCAATCCCTTCTTCTTGAGATATTTTCTAATTTCCATTAGTTGCTTGATGTACTCCCTCCCAAACTATCTTATATTTAACCACTTTGCATTTATGTATTGATTAGCTTTATATTTTTATATATTTGTTATCTCTCCCATTGAAACATGAACTGTTGGCAAATAGGGATTGTTGCATTCTTTGTATTTGTGTCCCCGGTGCCCAGGACTGTGCCTGGTACACAGCAGGTATCTGAAAGGTATTTTTTGGAGAAAGAAAGAAGGAAAGAAGGGAAGGAGAGAAAGGAAGGAAGGGAGGAAGGAAGGAAGGAAGGAAGGAAGGAAGGAAGGAAGGAAGGAAGGAAGCAAGGAAGGAAGGAAGGAAGGAAGGAAGGAAGGAAGGAAGGAAGGAAGATTTCTCCTTTTCTGATGAATTAATATAGATAGCCCATTAAGGACTATAAATATCGTTGCTCTGAGTGCCAAAAGAGAAGGTGAACTTTTTCCTAAGAGAGGTAGCATGAGTCTAATTCCCAGGGTTTAGACTGCCATGAAGATGGAGAAGCTAGTTTGAATCATTATCTTGGAACACCAAATGTTTATATTTATCTGTGATGTTTATGTTTGCTAAATGTTTACTGTTTATCTGTGAGGCTCCATCCCTACCCAAAGGTAGGTAAGTAATTTCTCCAATTGCGTAACCAGGGTGTCTAAATGCACTGGAGTCTTAAAATGTCTTTCCAGTGTTGTACGTGGTGATCGTTAGCAGATGTATGAGGTTGGGTAATTGGATTTAATCACCAACTACACTGGGTACAGTTAAAAGAACAGTTTGGTTTGTTTATTATTTTTAAATATGAGAAAAAATTAAGGTTAAATTAGTGCTAACAATCCTCCAAATCTCATGACTTACTTGTTTGGGAATGAGTATCACTGCTTTGGGATGCTGACAACTCCAACGGTCCCAAAACAGCATTTAGGAAACAGTTTTGACAAAGATTCTACTGACGTGAAGAAAAATGCAGATGACTTTAAACTAGAATCTAAGATTCTTCTAATTTAATATGCCTAGTTTGGGGATATTTAAGTCCAAATAAACTGATTTTTACCATTGGTCAGAATACTCATAAAGATTTTAAGCTCCAAAACTCAGTTTCCCTAGCAGATACCCTCGTCTCCAATCAGACTGTTCTCCTTTGGATACCTGTCTCTGCTTGAAGACTTCCAATGTTAGAGAATTCACTCCCTAATGAATTAGTCCATTCTATTGTTGGACAAGTCTTCAATCAACCAAAAACTATTTATTAAGCACTTACTATGAGATAGACACCAGGAATATAAAAAGAAAAGAATAAACCAGCCCCTGCCCAAATGAAATTTAGATTCAGAGGAGATGACATATACATGAGGAAGTAAATACAAGACAGATTATAAGAGGCAGCTAGGTGGTTTAGTGGATAGAGCTCTGGACTTTGAGTCAGGAAGACCAGAGTTCAAATATGCCTCTGACAGGAATTACTTTGTAACCGTGGACAAGTCACTTAACTTCTGTCTGCCTCAGTTTTCCCATCTGTAAAATGAGGATGATAATAACATCTACCTCCCGGGGTTGTTGTGAGGATAAAATGAACTAATATTTGTATGACATTGCAAATCTCTAAGCACTATATAAATGGTAGCTATTGACATTATTATGAAAGATAACATAATATAATATATAGCATGCTGGACTGGAAATCAATTCCCCTTAATAGTTCACATTTACAGAACATTTGAAGGTTTGTAAAATGTTTTACCTATATTCTTACTTGATCCCTATAGAAGAAGCAGATGGAATTATCCTCATTTTATGGATGAGAAATCATATTGATCAGAGAATTTAGATGACTTGCCTAGGATCACCAAGCTAAGCTAGTAAGTCTAAGAGGCAGGATTCAAATTCAATTATTACTGACTCCAAGTCTAACACACTGCTCACCCCACAATGCTGCCTCTCAAAATCTGCCTCCCTGTAACTTTCATCCATCACTTGGTGCTTTGTACCAAAGTTAACTTGTTCCCAAATTTGACTCCACCATATGCCTGGATAGAAATAGGGTCTCAGATCACCATACCTTAGACAAGAGTCTCTGAGCCAAGCTCATTACCACCCGGTGCTGAGAACTCTAATGTAAGATGACCACTACCATCCTTAAAGACTATTAATGTTCAAGAGCACAAAGAAACTTGCAGGACCCCAAAACAAGACCCTGATCTCCGAACAGCCTTGTTCTGAATCAATGGCCAAAGCTCTAACATTGGACAATGTATATATAACTGGCAATAGCGGATGATGGGGGTGTCATCAGTCATTGAAGGGGTCTATGTTCCTGCTGGATAATCAGCTGCAGCACGTCCACACTCAGTACCTGGATAGAAGAGATAATCTCCACAAATGAAAGGTCAGATATGGGGAAATAGTAACCAGTAATGAGTGGGAGCTGTCTGCTGGTTCTTGCTGTACCTGCCCTGAAGTCAATAGCCAAGTGCCATTTCCCTAGGCTCCCAAGACGGATAGGACTATCCTACTAAGCAGCCTCATCTTCAAGCCCATAAAAGAAATCAGCTGCTGTCTCATAGAAAGGTCCAACTCCTACTTTTTCTTTTTATTAACATAGACGGTCTATGTGATAAACTTAGTAACTTCGTTATTCTATTTTATAACGGTGTGTACCTTACAGTTTAGCACATGATATCTGATTTCCATTCTCTGTCTTTACCCCCAATTTCAAATGTGTAGGAACTTCCAATGTGGTAAATCCCTCAACCCAAACAGTTAAACTGTAGCCTTGGAGAACTGCCTGAGGCTCAGAGAGATTAGGTAATTTGCACAGTGACATAGGTAGTAAATTTCAGAACTGGGATTTGAAAACAGATCTGACTCCAAGCCAAGCATTTTATCTATCCCACCAAAATGTTTTTGCATGTTTGAATAAAATGCTATTATATAACATAGTTCTATTGTAACGTTTGCTCATTTGTAATGCTAATACTAATTTGTTCCAATTTGGTTGATATGTTAGGGACTAATTTGAGCATAACCAAATTTTGTGTTTGCTTATATGTGATTTTATTCCTGGGAAACAGCAAGAGAACACAAAAAACTGGACCGTTTCACAATAATTCACAAGCTAAAACACCTTTCAAATGCCCACTTCCTTACAAATTTCAGATCTTTTTCTAGGTAAAGTGCCATATTTATTCTATATCTTCTAGTGCTGTGGGCAGGGGAGGGCTAGCCTGCCGTTACTTAAGGGCAAAGCCCACTGAGGTTGGCCTGGTGAGAACCTGGGAACCAGGGAACAGGCTGAGCATCAGCCTGAGGGACTATGCCACTATTGTAGTATTTATGTATTTATCTACCATTTAATATGTAAAATACTACACTACCATTTTTATTAGGTTTCTCTATTTTCTTATGTGTCACTGATGAAGTTTTTGACTGTTGTGCCCCTAGCTTCCTTTTTTCTATAATCCCCATGGTTCTTATTGCTTCATTTTACATGGCTGTCATTTTTAGGAATACATACATTGTGTTATAGCAGTATTTTGAGTATAGTGCCTGGTGTTATAGCTAATTATGGCTTATTGATTAATTGGCTGAAGAGCTAGCATCTTTCACTAGGAGCTGTACCTAATTCTTTGCTACCTCATAAAGCCTTTCTAACCACCATCTTCCAGAAGAATAGGCAACAGGTTATCTGTAACCATAGGCTATAAGCTCAAATCGTTGTTTACTAAGAACAGATGTAAATACTCTATTGTTTTAAAATTTACTGCTAAGTCATGTTATTTGTACAAGATGTTTTTTATCATTTTTTATCATAGAATTGTGTACTAGGTAATGACACTTCATCCTTGCATGGAAATATCATAATTTGATCTTTTGTGTTTGTCTCTATAAGAATACAACCCCATGGATTTAAAAATTGGGAAGCATGTACCTGAAATAGAAAGTTTAATCCCTCATGGGAAAATTCTGGACACCCAGAATGCAAGTGGCCTTAGAGACGAATTTTAAAAGATTAGCCATCCAGTGGGAATCTCCCACTACAATGTCATTAGATTAAGCATAATGTAGGTTTTATGTAATTAATGTAGGTATAAGGGCTTTGGGTTCCAGGAGGACAAGCTTTGCTTCAGTCAGAAAAGAGATTTGGGAATTGGGGCTCTGGTGCCTGAAAATGAATTTTACAGAAAATGAAACAGAACTATTTTCAGTGAGCCTCCTGGAACAAGAAATAATTATGCACAAAAAGTAAATAGTCTTCCAGCTACTCTTTGGGGTTAAGAAAAAATTTCCATTTTGTACAGCCCTCTCAAAAAGGAAATTGATTTGGGCCATTCATTTATGGTATAATGAAACCCTGAATACAGTGACTCCAACATCCACCTACATTAGGGCTGTCCAAAATATGACCCGCGGGCAGCAGTGCAATTTTATGCGGCCCACCTGTGGCTTTCAATTTTCATGAGCAAAAAAATAAAATAATAATTTGCATGGAATGCATATTAGATTTTTTAATTCCATCGCTAACAAATAATCTCATTGATGTTGATTTTCTTTGGTGTTTTTAACCAGTATTACAGATGGAACATATCACACGGAATTTTCAATCTGTACGATGTGTTCTGTCTGTGTGATGTAGACTAGTCAGTATACACCTACCTTTATACTGTTGTGTTGTCACTTTGTTGTTTTGTGCTTGCTTTCATGCTTCGCACCTTTGCCTGTCATATTGATGATGTGCATTCCCCCACTTTCTATTAGTGTACTGTATTTTTTATTCTAGGTGCAACCCTCGAATAATTATTTTATTTTAATGTGGCCCTAAGATAACCTAAGGTTGGACAGCCCTGACGTACATGCATGTCCCTATTCAACACTAAATTAATATATCTAGCCTAATCAATCTCCAAGTATAGGAGGAACAGATCCATCTAACTCCACCAGTCTTTCACAAGAGCCCTTTCTACCCAGCAAAGCTCATGCTGATGGGAGTCTTCCCAAACAGCTAAGGACTTTTGAGAACTCTGTTACTAAGATACCAATAAAGAATTCCTGTGTTTCATTTTTAAAAATCTCATTTTCCTTCTGACTTGTTTTTAAAGAGCTTTGGTTTGCCCCTATAATTGCCACTTGACCACTTAACCCATATTTTCAAAGAACCTTTGAGAGGAAGAGGAGGCAAAGAGATTGGACCAGAAGCCTGGCTGGGGTGGGAATGACAAAAGAAGCTAATTTTTTCATTCTTCATTATAATCCCAGAGTTGATCCAGGTTTACTATGTTATAGCTATAACCATTACTCCATGAGAAGCCTGCTCTACCATGTCCCCTAACACAAACAGACTTGACCTACAGATTGATATGTAGTAGTGGTCGAGGGACCATCAAGAAATCCTAACCAAAGAGCCCCTAACTTCAAATGTTCTCCCATCACAAGAAGATAAATCAATCTATCAACAAGCATTTATTAAGCACCTACTATTTGCCAGGTATCATACTAGACACTGGAGAAACAAGCCAAAGGATGAAGCAGTCCCTACTCATCTTGTGCTTACATTCTTTTTTTTAAGCAAATAAATTTTAATTGGTTATCTTTGTATTTCAATGTATTCTATTTTTAATAAGTGTTTATGTCTTTTGTTTTTTACATCATCATAATAATCCTAAGTATCTTTTCCCCTACCCAAAAGTCATCCTATATAACAAGTAATATTTTCCAGACAAGAAAAAAAAGTCAGCACAACTGATCTCTACATTGAAAATGTCCAAAAACAAGTGCACTGTGTAATACCTGTGGATCTCCCACCTCCACAAAGAGGTAGGATGGGAGCATCTTCTCACATCTTGACCTTTATAATTTTGCTACATTCACTTTTGATTTTGGGGTGTGTGGTTGTTTTTTCCATTTACATTGTTGTAGTCACTGCATTTATTGTTTTCTTGGTTCTGTTTACTTTGCTCTGCATCAGTTCATATAGATCTTTCCATACTTCTCTGTGCTCATCATACACATCATTTGTTACAGCACAGTAATATTCCATTACATTCACATACCACACTTTGTTTAGCCATTGACCAATTTATGGGCATCTCTTTTGTTTCTGATTCTTTGCTATCACAAAAAGCACTGCCATAAATATTGCGGTGTATATGGGGCCTTTTTTTTCTACTAATGGCTTTCTTGGTATATAAGCCTAATTAACAGTGTCTCTGGTTCAAAAGGTATAGACATTTTCGGCTTTTTTGCTGAATTCCAAATTAATTTCCAAAATGGTTGTACCATTTCACAGCTCTGATTCTGAATCTCACCTCTTCCCAGTGAGTCAAGATTGGATACACTAGATGCCCTGTACTGGATACTATGGTAACTCCAAAATTAACATTCTCTGAGATTGTTACAAGATTAGAGGGATAACTTAACTCTGCATTTCCATAATGAATCAATTAATGATCAATGAGTTTTAGGTTTCTAGTATGTTGCAATAAATGTCCCTCCCTCAAGAAATTTACATTCTATCAAAGAAGTTAACGTACATAAATATGTATTTGCAAAATAAATTTTTCTTGGGAAAAAGAGGTAGGAAAGACATTAACCACTGGAGTAACAGGAGTTAAGCTTTGAAAGAAACTAGGAATTCTAAGAAGAAGCAGAGAGGAGGGAGTACACACCAGGTATAGAGCACAGACAGTACAAAGACACAGAGTTGGGAAATGGAGTTTTGCATGTGGGAAATAGCAAGAAGGTCAGCTTTGGTGGACCAGAGTTTAAATAGAGTAATGTGTAAGAAGGACAGAAAGGTAGGTTGGAAGCAGTTGTGAAGGACTTTAAATGCCAACCACAGGTGATGGAATCCTAATAGAGCTGCCTGCAGCCCCAATATTTTAATTTCATTCCCCACTGTACCTAGCCACTCCGTTCCCCCCCCCATGTCCTAACCTATGCTTCACTGCTCACTAGAACAACAGGCATGTCCCCGAACTCTTAGTTCCCACAGAAACAGAAACCCAGCACTGTCCCAAAGAAACCCTTTCTCACAAAACAGGTGTGCAATTACAATAAAATCATCTATCATGACCAGACAGGACCACAATAGTTAGCCAGTTGGAGGGCAATATGACCAGAATGCTTGACCACCAAACCGTAGAAGGAGCCCAGCCTACAACAGTGCTTGTGCAGTTCCAGTGAGACTAGGACCCCTCCTCCATTACATAATCCCTTAACAAACTCCTCCTGCCTTTTTAATATTAATCATATTCCTGTACTCTATGTAAATTTCGTTATATAATTGCATCTTTACCCTATAAAAATCCATCTTGCTTTCTCTGAAGCTGTTGGTTCCTCTTGGAACTTATACTGCTCCATGAGAGGCGTCAATCTCAATAAATGCCTATACTTGGATTAGAGGTGGTCTGACTCTGAATTCTTTGAGACGGTTCCACCACAACACATCATGGAGCTGCAACAGTTTTTGGCCCTAGGTGGGCAGAGACTGAACCTCAACACAGGGATTGGTAACAAACTGCCTCACACATAAAGCCAAATTGGAATAGTTCATTGTTCTTCTAAGCATATAATCATGTGTGTTTTGTCTTCCTTTCAAGGGGCATAGAGGAAGGAAAAAGGAAAATACAATCTAAAATGAAGTAATATAAGACAGTGATAAAGATTACGCAAAACAAAGTAACACACAATGTGAAAATCAGATAGCTAAACCACTCTCAGAGAGGTAGGGAAATAAAAACAAGAAGTCTAAATGTCTTTGGAGTAAAAGCAGCTAAATAAGAAGACAAAGGAGTCCTGAGATTATTTTAACTGCCCAGTGCCCCCACTATGAATACCCAAGAACAACACTTTAAGTCACCAGTAGCTAAAGTCCTACCTGAGATCAGAAAGAAACCACATGATGGAATCTCAAGTTTGCTTGTTTGTATTCACTCTGGACTTTTTCAATGTGGATATCTCTGCCTCTCTGGAAAGAATATCTTATCTGCAATCTGAAGACCTGGGTTTAAATTCTATTATTTACTGTGGCCTTGGACAACTTGCCTAACCTCTATAGACCTCAGTTTCCTCATTTCAGTTAGCAAGCATTGATTAAGTTCCCACCATGTGCTAGGCTGCAGGTTCCCCACTCCTGTGCTAGGCACTGAGCTAAGCGCTGAGATCAAAAGAAGGGCAATAATCAGTGCCTGCCTTCAAGGAGCTCACAATCTAATGGGAAAGATGAGCAAACATATATGTATAAACATGTTACATAAAGGATAAATAGAAAATATTTAAAGAGGGAAGGTTTTAGAATTAAGAGGGGTTGAGAAAGGCTTCCTGTAGAAGATGAGAAGATGAAAAGGTGGGACTTAAAGAAAACCAGGTAAAAAATTTTCATTTGTGAAATGAAGGAGTTGAACTAGATGAACTCTAAAGTCACCTTTTGTCTCTAAATCCCACACCTTTAGACATCCCAGGAGTATGTTTGGAGGAAGGGGTAGAGGACTAATAACTCTCTTAACAAAATAAAATAATAGGATGGAGTGATAAGGAAGAGGAAGAGACAGCTGCATTTCAAAGTGTGGGCAGGCTAGGTGAAGATATTTGATGCTCTAGTCTTAGCAAATGCCTGGAAGGTCAAAGGCCTATGAAAGGAGGAAGCTGCTCAGAGTACACAAGCTGCCCATTTGTCTGGAGACAGTCCATTAGATGGGCATAGGCATGAGAAGAAAGACAGCTCCAGATTTTGCTTGGAGGCCTGGTATTCAAAGTTATGCCATTGTTCTGGCCCATCAACAGTTTTAACTATTGTGCTAGCTTAGCTGAATCACCAAGTAACTTCTTCAGAGAGAAAACCTCAGGGGCACAAGCTACATACAGTATTGATTTCCATTTGGCAGGTCAATAAATGAGTATAAAGCACCAATTTAGCCAAGCACTTCACATTTGCTTTTGTATACCACCTACAAGCTAGAACTACCACCACAGTAGTTCAGGGAAAGAAACTGAGGCATAGGAAGGCTAATAGGTTTTCCCCATAGCACAGAGCAAAGATGAGAAAGCACTGGCCTTGTGGTCATAGACATGTAGAAACTCAGAATTCAATGCATTCTTCGATGGGTCATTTAGTCCAGGATGTGGCTAAACAGAAATCATCTCTATCATCCCCAGCTGGTGGTCAGTCACCCAATCTCTGCCTGATGATCTCTAGGGATAAAGAACTCATTCCTTCCAAAAGCAGCCCATTCCTATTAATTAGAACTGATCCACATGGAATTATTTCCTTAAATCATCCTGAAATCTAGCCAGCCACTCTTTGGTCCTAGCTCTGGCCTCTGGAGACAAGCAAAACAAATCTAATTGTTCTTTCACATGACAGCTCATCAAATACTAGAAGGCACCTTTCACATATCTCTCGTCTTCTTTTCTGCAGACTGAAATGTTCCCAGTTCCTTCTGCATATAACATTGTCTCTAGAACTCTCATCATTCTGGTCATTTTCTTCTGTGCGCACTCCATTTTGTTCCCAAAAATGTGGATGTAATACAATGCTCCTGATGTGATCTGACCAGGACAGAGTGTAACAGTGCCATCATCTTCCTTGTTTCCAGCTTGCTGCTTCACAGCGATTTTTAACAGATAAAGAAAATGTGTCCTTGGTATGCATGCCAAGAAAAATACCTTGGTTTTCTACCCCAGGAAACAACCAGGTTTTGTCAGAGCAACCTAAAATATGTCTGTTCAAGTTATAAAACAACTTCTATCATCCTAACAACGAATGATCCCAGCTATTTAATAAGCATTCATTAAGCACCTACACTACAAGGCAAATAGTATATAAAAATGTAGTTCTGGAAGAACATCGTCTATGTGGACCTGAGCAAATAAGGCTAGATAAGTCATTTAAAATTCAAAGAAAGCATCTATGAAGGTATTCAGGTATGGTCAAATTTTAGTTTATTATTGCACAGTTTATTATTTAATTTATTATTTAGGTTCTCGTTGTTGTTATGCCCACAATTCTGGCAGGTTGAGAGAAGTTGCAGTAATGTACAGGTCGGAACATTGGACTAGATATTAGGAGACCTGGATTCAAGTCCCAATTTTAACAATCTGAATGAACCTCAGACAAGTTTCTGAGACTCAGTATCCTCATCTGTAGAATGTTGAGGATAAAATTGGATGACCTCTGAAGTCCGTCCATTCCTGTTCAGACATCCTATAAGAAGCCCTGCTAATTTAAGCCAGACAAGAAGTCACAACTAATACTGGGATGGCAGGCCAGGCAGATTCTAGACAAAAGCTGTGGACCTGAATCTAGACTGATACATTCCGGGACAGATCTGAAAACGTGTCTTCTCCCACCTACAGCAACCTTGGGTAGTCGGAGCTGCCAGTGGACCATCTCTAGTAACAGAAGAACCCTCCAATGTTTTCCACGGGATTCAAGATACTCTTTGGCATGTTCAGGGTGGACTTGAGCTCACGGATCAACAAAACTTTGGACTCAAAGTAAAACAAATAAACGACACGACACAAGGAATAAATATACACCAGCTCCTTAAGAACTAGGTTACAGGTAATCATTTCGTGTCTGGAACATAGCACTTGCCATCAAGTATTAATTAATTGATACATCACAATACTTCGGTGGATCAGTGATATTTCTTCTCTAATAATCAAGAAATTTAATTTATACATTTCAGCACTATTACAAAATGACAATCCCCTCCTTTGTTTACATGGTTTCTGTAACACAATTTACAATAGTTTCATCTCCAATAAAAATCACCATCTCTTGCTCTCCTGAACATCTGATACTACAGGTGCCCACTCTTGTCCAGTTAAGACTGATTAGTGAGTAACTCCAGGTGTACATTTATTTCCTGTTGTGTGGAACAAGAGCTCTTAATCATTGTTGAACTACATTCTGGCAGAACCAAGGGACTTTGGCAGGTGCATTTTCTTGCATACCAACTAACTTGCATATTATTGAATTTTGCTTGTGTAACCAATCCCTTGGTTATGCTATTACTGAGTGATGGTTGCACCTAAGGTTACATCTCAAGAAAATCTCCAGTATTCATTAATATTTGTTTTTGTTGACTCCCAAACATTGGTTTTTAAAGAAAAAAAATGAAAGTGTATAGCTAAGCCTATTCATTTAAAAGATTTTCCTCACCCCACCTCCTCCTTTTGGTATTCTAGGCCAGGCCTACTAGGCCAATTGAGTGAGTCAGGCTCAGGGATTACAAAGGAATGAGATATTTGTGGACCATAAAATGCAATAAAAATAACTTTATTAATTGTAAGAAATTAAAAAGTATAATATCTAAATTTAAAAAGGATATAAAATGCAACTCTCTACTTCTATCATCACCATAGCATCCAGTCATACTATATCAGAGACTGAAGGTGGTCACCACAGGTAATATAAGCTTAAATATAACCTCTGATACAATCTCTCCATCTCCAATCCTGGTTAAAACTCTTATGCTTCAGGTGGCAAAGAAGCCAGATGGTCATCCTGATCCTTTGAGGAAGTAGCACAACCAAAAGAGCCACTGCCCAACTTTAAAGGTACTAGACAGATTGCCAAAGAAGGAAATGGGATGATGAGGAGGAAACAGCAAAATGTAAATAAAGAGGAACAGGCTCCTGCCACAGTTGTAGCAAAAAATATGGATTCAATACCACTTTTAATGGTACACTGTCATGGCAGCCTGGCCAATCAACTTCAGTGATAGCTCCCATCATCCCACATCCTACCCCTTAATGGCAAAGTCCACAAATTTTTCTAAAGGATATTTCACTGATAAAATAATCTTTAAAACAGCCCTGGCAATTGTAAGGGGAATTAATATAGCATAATACAATATTTTACTGGGATTAATGTGTGTGTTTATGACTTCTGGGTCATGTGACTAACAAGATAGAAGATTAGACATTTTTCTACAGACTTTACTATGTCTCCAACTCCATGAAGTAGGGATTATATGAAATAAGTAAAGCAAACGTGATTGTCTCTACAGGCCAAGACACCAAGAAGCCTGACAAGGTTTATGAGCTAACAGCAGAGAATGTTAATACCTAACGCAATCATCACTCACTCTCCCTAGCCCCCATACTCTACCAAGGCACACAACCCTATCACAAATTTGTTCTGCAGTATTCACTCAACAATTTCATTGATGCTGCAGTAATCTGTGTCCGCACACCTTACATCTGCCCTTACTCCACTATGCTTAGACAAGGTGCAACGTAACTGCGGGGAAACAAGGACCCTGGTCACAGTTCCAGTGTGGAGAAGAGTGCTTGTGGTCACTCAAAAGGAAGTAGGGGCCCTGGTCTCAGCACCAAGACAAAAAAGAACACTAGTTCTTATGGCTGCAGGAGAGCAATGGGTCTGGTCACAATTCCAGAACCAAGTGGAGTGCTAGCACTGGCACTTCAAGGGAGCAAGATCCCTTCCTGGCTAAAAACCAGAGCACAGGCCAGGAGAACAGTAGCCACACTTCTTTTTGGATCATACCAAAGTACCAAAAAGTTACAGACCCTCAGAACTATCCCTGAAAACAACAGGACAAAAAACCTAAAGCTTGGGATAGCACACCCTCCACCCCAGGAGCAGAGCCCAACTTAAACATAAAGTTAAAAGGCAAGAAATGGACTGGAAAAATAAGGAAACAACAAAAAAAACCCTGTGACAGGGAAGATCAAGACACAAACTCAGAAGATAACAACAATGTCAAAACAGCCACAAGTAAAGCCTAAAATTAAGAAAAAAAATTGAATTGAACACAAGCCTAACATGTTCTAGAAGAGCTCAAAAAGGATTTGAAAAATCAAATAAGAGAGGTAGAGGAAAAATTGGGAAAAGAAATTACATCAATACAAGAAAATTATGAAAAGAGAGTCAACAGCTTGGTAAAAGAAGCACAAAAAGATACTGAAGAAAATAACTCCTTAAAAAAACAGAACTGACCTAATGGTAAAAGAGCCACAAAACTTCACTGAAGAGAAGAACTCCTTAAAAAGAAGAATTGGCCAAATGGAAAAGAAAGTACAAAAGCTAACTGAGGAAAACAATTTCTTAAAAATTAGAATTGGACAAGTAGAAGCTAATGACTCCATGAGACATCAAGAAACAATAAAATGAAATCAAAAGAAAGAAAAAAAGAAGAAAATGTGAAATATCTCCTCAGAAAAACAACTGACTTGGAAACTAGATCCAGGAGAGACAATTTAAGAATTATTGGGACTATATGAAATCCATGATCAAAAAAAGAGCCTGGATATCATAATTCAAGAAATAATAAAAGAAAACTGTTCCGATGTCCTAGGACCAGAGAGTAAAATAGAAATAGAAAGAATCTACCAATCACCTTCTGAAAGAGAACCTAAAATGAAAACTCCCAGGAATATTATAGCCAAATTCCAGAGCTCCCAGGTCAAGAAGAAAATGTTGCAAACAGCCAGAAAGAAACAATTCAAGCATCATAGGAGCCACAATCAGGATCACATAAGATATAGCAGCTTCCATATTAAAGAAACAGAGAGTTGAGATTATTATATTCCAGAAAGGAAAGGAACTAGGATTACAATCAAGAATAATCTATCCAGAAAAAAAAACTGAGTATAATCCTTCAGGAATAAAAATGGATATTTAATTAAATGGAGAACTTTGAAGCATTCTTGATAAAGAGAACCAAAATTGAATAGAAAATTTGACTTTCAAATATAAGACTCAAGAGAAGTATAAAAAGGTAAACAGGAAGAGAAATCATAAAGGACTCAATAAGGTTAAACTGTTTACATTCCTATATGAAAAATACATACTTGTAACTCCTAAGAACTTTGTCATTATTAGGGCAGTCAGAAGGAGCATCTGTAGACAGAGGGCACTGGGTTTCAGTTGACTATGATGGGATGATCTCAAAAAAAATTAAGGGATGAGAAAAAAGGGATGCACTGGGAGAATATGGAAGGAAAAGAACGGGGGAAATTATCTCACTTAAAAGAGGCATACAAGGAAGAGTTTTTACAGTGAAGGGGGAAATGGGAAGGTGGGAAATGCTTGAACTTCACTCTCATCAGAACTGATTTACAAAGGGAATAAGATGCACACTCATTTGGGTAGAGAAATCTATCTTAACCAACAAGGAAGTGTAAGAGGAAGGTGATAAGAAAAGGGAGCACTTATAGAAGTGAGGGCAGATTAAGGAAAGGAATGGTCAGAAGCAAAACAACCTTTTGAGGAGGGAGAGGGTAAAAAGAGAGAGAGAGGAGAAACAGGGGAAAAGTAGGATGGAGGGAAATACACAGTTAGTAATCATAACTGTGAATGTGAATGGGATGAACTCATCCATAAAATAGAAGTAAAGAGCAGAATGGATTAGAAACCAGAATCTACCAATATGTTGTTTACAAGAAGCAAACTTGAAACAGAGAGACAGGAACAGAATAAAAATAAAGAGCTTGAGCAGACTCTATTATACTTCAGTTGAGGTTAAAAGGTGGGGAGGGGCAAGGGTAGAAATCATGATCTCAGACAAAGCAAAAGCAAAAAGAGACCTATTTGAAAGAGATAAGCAGGAAAATATGTTCCTGTAAACATAAATTAACAAATTTTTAAAATGAAGATTAATGAACTGAATATGCATTTTTAAAATATTAAAACCAACAAATAAGTAAAAAATGAGCACAAAAGAGGAGTATTAAAAATCAGAGAAGCAGGCAGATATAAATTGAATGTATAAAATGAATATAGAAATGAAAACCTAAAAGCTGGTTCTTTGGGGGGGGAGCATAATTAAGAAAAGTGATAAACCTAAGCCAACTTGAGTAAAGAGGGAAGAAAATTAGATAAGTAAAATACAATTAAATAATGTGTAATCACAAAGGAGAACAGAAGAAATAAAAGAATTGTCAGAACCTATTATGCACGGCTATGTGCTAACAAAACTGAGGACATAAAAGAAATAGAAGAAGACCTTCAAAAGGGGCAGCTAGATGGCGCAGTGAGTAGAGCACCAGCTCTGGAGTCAGGAGGACCTGAGTTCAAATCCGACCTCAGACACTTGACACATTTAATAGCTGTGTGACCCTGGGCAAGTTACGTAACCCCAATTGCCCTGCCTTCCCCCCTCAAAAAAAAAAAGGAAATGACAAAGAAAGCAGAGACCTTTGTGAGGAAAAAATATAATCTTAATATCTAAATGAGGAAAGAAGAAAGCATAGAAAGTTAAATATCATTAAGATAAATTTTAAAAATTTAAATGAAATTCTATTGCAAATTAGGAGAGCATGGAATAGTTTACCTGTCAGATATACTGATACAAGAAGAATTTAGAACCAAACAAAATATAGTGAGCATTACAGAATACAAAATGGATAATTATGATTATATAAAATTCATAAGGCTTTGCACAAACAAACCCCATGCAACCAAAATAAGAAGGAAAGTAGAAAATGGGGCGTAGGGCTAGATTTTGAAGTTGGAATCTCTGATAAAGGCCTCATTTCTCAAATACATAGAGAACTCAGACAAATTTATAAAAATACAGGTCATTCCCCAACGGATAAATGGTCAAAGGATATGGACAGTTTTCAGACAAAGAAATCAAAGCTATCTATAGTCATTTGAAAAATACTCTAAATCACTATTGATTAGAGAAATGCAAATTAAAACAACTCTCAGGTACCACCTCACACTGATCAGATGGGCTAATATGACAGAAAAGGAAAATGATAAAAGTTGGAGGGAACATGGGAAAATTGGGACACTTATGCACAACTGGTAGAGTTGAGAACTAATCTAACCTTTATGGAGAGCAATTTGGAACTATGCCCAAAGGGCTATAAAATTGTGCAAACCCTTTGATCCAGCAATAGATCTGGATCCCAAAGAGATCCAAAAAGTGGGGGGGAGGGTTTGAACCTATATGTACAAAAATATTTATAGCAGCTCTTTTTGTGGTAGCTAAGAATTGGAAATTGAGGGAATCCCCACCAATTGGGGAATGGCTGAATAACTTGTGGTATGTGATTTTAATGTAATATTATTGTGCTCTAAGAAAAGAAGAGCAGGATGATTTCAGAAAAGCCTGGAAAGACTTACATGAACTGATACTAAGTGAAGTAAGCACAACTAGGAGGACATTGTACAATGTAACAAAAATACTATATGGTGAACAATTGTGAATAACATTCTCAGCAATACAATCATCCAAGACAATCCCAAAGGACTCATGATGAAAAATGCTATCCACCTCCAGAGAAACAAATGATGGCATCCGAATACAGACTGAAGCATACTACTTTTCAGTTTCCTTCTTTCTTTTTTTTTCATGTTTTCTTCTACAAAATGACTAACATAGAAATGTTTTACATGAGTATATTTGCATAACCTCTATCAGATTACTCATCATCTCAAGAAGAGGGGAGAAGAGAAAGAGAGGAATAGAATTTGGAACTCAAAACTTAAAGAAAATGAATGTTAAAATTTGTTTTTACAAAATAAATTTAATTAGGGAAAAAATAAAATATTATTTTTTAAAAGTATTTTCAAAAATAAAATAAAATCCTGTCAAATGGGCTATAAGAATTCAAACAAGAAATCATTAATTTCTATACTGCATTGATGCAAGGAATACAAGGACAGTTCAACATTAGGATAACAATCAACACAATCATGTTAAAAACAAAAACATATAAAACTTCACGATTATCTTAATAGGTACAGAAAATGCCTTTAGCAAAGCACAACACTTATTTATACAAAAATCCTACAAAATATAGTCATAGAAGGATCTTTTTAGGTATCATAAAAAATATCCACTTAAATCTATTTAAAACAAAAGCAAGTCTCATGTGAAATGGAGAAACAACCAAATTCTTCCCAATAATTAAAAGAGTAAATTAAGAATGTCCACACTCCCTACTATTATTTGATTTAGTTATAGAAATGCTAGTTATAGTAATAAGACAAGAGAAAGGAACTGAAGATATAAAGATAGGCAAAGAGGAGATAAAATTGTCCTATTTGCTGATTGATATGATGATTTATTTGGAAAATCCTAGGCAATCAACAAAAATGCTAATTTAGACAAACAGCAGCTTCAGAAAATTTGCAGGTTCTTAAACAAACACAAAAATCAACAGCATCTCTGTATAATAATACTCAAGAGGCAGTAATATAAAGGGATTTCCAGCTCAAAATGGCTACAAAATTCATAAAATATTTGGGGATCGATCCACCAAAGTCTCAAAAATGCTTGTATAGACTCATCAATTACAAAGTGCTCCTCAAAGAAATGAAGAGCAATTTAAATAGCTGGAGGAATGTTCAGTGCTCACAGATGGGCTATGCCAATATAACAAAAGTGACAATACTACCAAAGTTAATTTACACTTTTAATGCTTATACCTATCAAACCACAAAAGCAATACTTTACAGAGCTCAAAATAATGACAAAATCCAGTAAGAGGAACAAAATATCTAAAGGAAAATAATGAAAAAAATGTAATAATGAATAGAGAATAGTATTTCCAGACCTCAAACTATATTATAAAGCAACCATAATCAAAACTTGACATTGGTTTAAAATATAAAGAAGCACATCGATAGCACAAACTATACAAGGGAGAATCAGAAACAATAGAAGTCAAAAAACCAAAGTTCGAAAACCCCAAAACATAAAATACTTATGTAAGAACATCCTATTTGATTAAAGACTATTGAGAAAACTGAAAAGCAATCTGGCAGACTTAGACCAACCTCTTACACCACATTGGAAGCAAAATTCAAAGTGTTTAAGTAATCTTAATATTAAAGATCATGCCATAAAAAAATTTGGAAGAGAAGTAGATTATATACCTTTTGTAACCATGAGAAGAGATAGAATCTTAACTAAACAAGGGATAGAGGGAATAAAAAAATTGAAAATGTTGACTATATGAAATTGTAAAGATTATAGGCAAAGTTAATTCATCTAGATTAAGAAAGGAGGCAGTCAAGTATCAAAAATCTTTTTATAAAATTTCTTCGTTAAGCATTTGGTATCCAATACAATTAGACAAACAACATACATGATATATACATATAAGTGACCAAAAGCCATTCCCCAGTAAGTTGTCAAAGATATCAAACAGTTCCCAAAAGATGACTTGCATCCACATAAAATAATGCTCCAAATAACTAATAATAAGAGAAATGCAAATCAAAATGACACTGAGGTTTTACATCATACAGCAAATTGGCAATAATGAAAAAAGAAGGAAACAGTCAATACTGGAAGGGTTGTGGGAAGATAGTCGCAAAAACAGTGTATCATTGGCTTTCTCTTCATTCTCTTTTTATTATTTTATTTAAAAATATTTTTGTTATAGATGTTGACTCTCTGGAAGAAGGGGAAATATGGGGGGAAATTTAGACAATAGAGAAACAAAGAATATTTTTAAATTGTTTTAAAAAACTTATAGACTATGTCCAGTTCAATTCAATAAACATTTACTAAGTGCCTACTATGTGCCAAGCATTGTGCTGAGTGCTAGGAATACAAATAAGAAGAAGAAAGAAAATGTCTGCCCTCAAGGAGCTTACAATCTAATGGGTGAAGACAATATAAAAAGCAAACAGAAAAGCAGGGGGTAAGAGGCATGAGGGGGAACTAAGTATGAAGGCATGGTATTCATGGAGTTGAAACTAGATAGACGTGCTGACAGAAAATATAGAGTTACCTGGAAAGTCCTGAGTCCTCTATAAAGAAAGGTTTGGGGAGCAGTTTATTGTTCAGCCCTCCAGATCTCTAATCACAGGGAAGAGACAACTGAGGGAATTGAGAAAATATTAAGAATCAAAAGCCGAAGTCAATATGCATGGTAATAAGATTTTAGGCATCATCCTAAGGGAAGCAGAACATAAGTTATCAATATATCTACAAAATGCCCCAAATCAGTAGAAGACATATTAAAACAACTCTGAGGTTTCACTTCACACCTATTTTTTATGTATACATATGTATATATATATATATATACACATTATATTAATATATACATGCACATACACACACAGAGAGACAAAGACAGACAGACAGACAGAAAGACAGGCAGAGAGAGACATGGCTAGAGAGACAGACAATAATTTGAAAAGTTATAGAAGGACTGGCCCCATTGTTGGAACTGTGAATTGGTACAGCGATTCTGTAATTTGGAACTTTACTCAAAATATTGCAAAAGAGGAAGAGAAAGAAGTAAAGAATCGATCAACTAGTATTAATTAAGTACCTACTATGTGCCAGGTTCTTTGCTAGGTGCTGAGAATACCAAAAAAATTAAATAGTCCTTACCGTCAAGGAGCTTGCATTCTATCTGGGGAAACACTAAGACTTATGCCACAGCAACATAAGTAGTTACTAAATAAATGCAAGGTAAGAAGCCGGTGGGGGGGAGGGGGACACAACTAGCCACTGGAGAGACCATAAAAGGCTTAAGGTAGAGGTGGTACTTAAGTTGACCTTTGAAGGAAACTAGAGAACATTCCAGGCTTGGGAAACAGTCAATGGAAAGGCATAGAGATAGTCTTTTCAGAGGGACAGTAAGGAGACAAGATTTCCTGAACTATAGTATGTGAGGAGAATAATGTGTAACAAAGTAAAAAAGGTAGATTGAAGTCATGTTGTAGAGAGCATTCACTTTAAAATACAGGGGTTTATATTTGTTCCTGGTAGAACACAAGACTTTTGTGAGCAGGGGTGTGGTATGATAACGCCTGGACTTTAAGAAAATCACTTTGTTGGCTCTGTGGAAGATAAACTTGAGAAGGAAAAGGAGAAGGGATATTAATAAGAAAGCTATTGCAAAATCCAGGCTTAACTAAAGCAGCTATTAAGCAAACAGAGGGAAGAAGAGATGTGAGAAATGTTGTGGACCTTTTAAGGTTTGTAAAAATCTCACAACACCTCTGCGCATCTAATAGCAACCACATTTTGCAAGAGATAACAAGTTCAGAGTTTGTGACTTCCCCACGGTCACACAGTTCGTAAACGTCAGAGACAAAATGTAAACCTGGATTTTCCTTGATTCTAAATCTAATATTAATGAAATTTTTTTGAAAAATACATAAGAGATCAGAAGAAAATTCAGAGACATAGATAAGATGGGCAGTGTTGATACTGTCATGTGTTTCATATATTTGTGTATACATATATGATAACTTTTTAAAATGATAACTATAGAATATTGTGTTTTTCTATTCTCCATATATGGAAATGTTCATATTCATTGATGTTTGTTAATAATAAAAAATATTTCCAAGAGAGATTGTGGATAACTTTGATGAGGGCAGTTCAGTCCAAAATCAGATTACAAGGAATTTTTAAGCAAGTGGGAGGTGAAAACATGGAGACAATGAATGTAGACAACCCTTTCTTGGGAATTTGGCTGTAAAAAAGAAGAGATATAGGCAATAGGTTAACGAAGTGACAAGTTTTTTCAAGGATGAGGAAGAACTGTAGGTATAGGGAAGAATTGTAGAGAAGAACATATTTGTAGGTGTCAGGGATCTGCATCCAGTGGATAGAGAAAAATGATGAAAAGATGAAAGACAGAACAATTAAGAGGGCAAGGTCTCTGGCGACACAAGACGGAATGGAATTAAGTCTACAAGTAAAAAGGTTAGCCCTGGGAAGGAGAAAGCCCACATTTTTTCTCTTAGACTAAAATAAAGGAGGAGAAAATGTGGACAATGAAAAAGAGGTTTGAAGTATAGAGTCGGGGGAAATGAGTAATTCAGGACAGATGGTCTGTACTTCTCACTGAAGGGGACAAGATCCTCTGCTGAGAAGGATGAAGGAGAAGGTGGGGAAAGGAGAGAGGAAGTCTGGAATAGCCCCTGTGGAGAATGTGATGAGTCAATCAGGAAAAAATTAAAGAATTGCCTTCAGCAGAAGTCAGAGACCACTAGAGAGTAAGTAACACGAATTTATGGTGAACCTAAGCTTTCCCAAAGAGCATTCATGATCATGTGAGTAGTGATTGAGAAAGTGGGAAGTAATACTAGCCCAGAGTTGAGGAATGGCAATTCTTAAATCCTCCATTCTTCGGGAGGCCTTTCCTGGTCCCATCAGCTATTAGAGACTTTCCCTATCTCCTTCTATCCACTATATTATGGTGTCTCTCCTGTTATAATGGGAGCTTCTTGAGGGTAGGAGAAGTTTTTATCTTTCTTTGTATCTCTACTAGCACAGGGCTCGGCTTGTAGTCACTGATTAATGCTTATTGTCTGACACAGAAAACAAAAACAACCAATAACAATAATAGTATTTATAAAACACCTTAAGGTTTACAAAGTATTATATACATGTGTGTTTGTACATACATATATATGTATGGGCACACATACATAGAAATGTGTTATATATTTATATTTATATATATATATATATATATATCATTTGAACCTTACAATAATTACCCTATGAAATAGATGCTATTATTATCTGCATTTTACAGATGAGCAAACTGAGTGATTAAGTGACTTGTCCAAGGTCACATGACATATAAGTGTCTGAGGCAGGATCAGACTATGCTGCCTAGCTGTCCCCATTAGAATGGGTACTCCTTCAGGACTGGGATTGTTTTTACCTTTCTTATATTGTATCCTTAACACTGAGCACTGTGCCTGGCCCGTAGAAATTTAATGTTTGTTAAATTGAATCAGGGCTACTTAACATGTATTTCATTCAGATTTATACTCCATGATCCAAGTCTGCTTTCACTCACTCTACCAGTAAATTGAGATATTAGAATGCCTACAAAATACTCCGCAAAAATAGACTGATTCCTATTTTGCAAAAGCTTTTGTTAATTGATCCTCATGTGCACACACGGCAGGGGAATGACCAAATCTATTTAAAATGATTTGTATAATGCCATGTACAAGTGCACTTAACACAATTCCAAGGGAAATATGATGACATTATAGCAGTCAATCATCCTTGTGTTGGGTTTGATTATCCCATGTACCCACTTATCTGGAGCCTGCATCTACATGGGCCATTTATCTGTACATCAGATGGGAACACTGCTGACAGCCTTAAGGATAATTATCTCTCCTGGCTTCTGCCACAACCAGTCAAAGGCCTAATTACAACCAAATCAAAACTGAGGGGTTGGTGGCACATTAGAGCACCACCAACTCCGGGACAGAGGGGAAAATCAGCCTTTTGCCATCAGTAAATGGCTATCCATGACTGTTGATTTAGGGTAAGCTCTACATACTATGAGACTGCAAATTACCATTATAGGTACCTGCACAAAGAAATGTTGTTGTTGCTTAGTGGCTTTTTCAGTCATGTTCAACAGAGATGGCAAATGGAAGACAAGAAGAGCCCTGACTACCATGTTATCATAGCAATAGTATCAATTGGGTCTCAAACCCTAAATGAGATTGGATTTACCTGGGAGCCTCTTTCAACAGTAATCTCTGACTCATACCTCTAGACTTGTCTCTGTGTCTCAAGCCTCTCTCGTCTCTAATTTACCCTCCACTAGCTGCCTAAGGGATTTTCTTAAACTCCTCTTTCTAGCATTTAAAGCCCTTTACAATCTAGCCCCAATGTGTTTTTTTAATGTTACTATCTCTATGCTGCAATTAAACTGTACTTATTAATACAAACAAGACTCCAAATCCTATCTTTATGCTTTTGTATTGATGGTCACCTATGCCTCCAAGAAGCTGTAGCATGAGTAGCACCCACTCCCTAGTTAAACCATCTTGGCAGACAGGTTAAACCAGACTGAGGGTAATCAACAGGCCTCAAACCTGTTGATGAGGCAGGGGGATGTCTACCTCAAGCATGTGAAAACTTCCTTCCTATGGAATGGGCACATGAGAATAATTTGTTCCAACAGCCATTAAGGCAGCTAAAGCAAACACCGTGGGATGCTTAGAGCTTGGTCAGACTTCAAAGATGTCAGGGTCATCCACTGCATCTCAGGACATCACCACTCATCTTGACTTTAACTAGACTTCAATGACTCTGGAAGAGACAGTGAAGCTGCCAACTTTGTGGGCAAGTCAAGACATCACCCAGCAATGTCACTGGTCCTCTTTGAAAACAAACAACACCCCTAACTGGAGTGCACTCACTCCTAAACTCAAAACTCAGGTCAAGTGCCACCTTCACTTGAAACCTTCCCTGATCTCCTTAACTGAAAGTGCTTCTCACCCAACACTACTACCATATTTCTATTTTGTGTATATATATATATATATATGGATAGATATATAGATAGATAATTGATTAACAGATATAAGATATGTAGCTCTCTCAACTCTAGTAGCAAAGAGGATGATGAAGATGATATGAACCTCGTCCTGTTCCCATGTGATTTTGATCTATAGCTATTCATCTATTTATATATATATATATATGCATATATATATAAACACATGTACCTATTTTTATAAAGACATATATTTGGAGAGGGAGGGAGGGAAGGAGAGAGGCAGGGGAAAGGAGAAGGAGAGGGAGAGAAAAGAGTAATAAGCATTTAAATAAAGCACCTACTATGTATCTGGCACTATACCAAGCATTTTTACAAATGTTATCTCATTTGATGTGTGTATATATACATGCAAATAGCAGCTTTTTGTAATCAAATAAAAAATATTGGGCTGTAAGTTCAACTTCTGTAAAACCTCTGAAAACATCTTCAGGCCAACTCTAGTAGCAGACAGGATGATAGAGATGATATGTACCTCATCTTGTCCCCATGTGATTTTGATCTCCTCTGCTAGATCTCTATGTCATGAAAGCATTTTGTTCCATGTAATTAAGAGATGATGAGTAATTGGTATGGCAATATCTAATATATTGTTCTTTTAAAAAGACTCATATACATATGCATATACTTGTTTATATTCACATTGTATATTACAGATGTAAAGTAAACTGAAGGGCAGTATTACAGAGTAGATAGTGTCAGAAAACCCCCTGGTTCAAGTTCTCCCTCCAATACATACTAGCTATGTGCTGGGCCATCTCCAGTCATCCTAATCTATATCTGGCTACTAGACCCAGATGGCTCTGGAGGAGAAAGTGAGGCTGGGGACTTTGCACACTTAAATCCAATTCATTTGCAAGTCTTGGCATCATCTTCCTGATGTCATGGTCCTCCTTGAGAACAAAAAACGAACTACATACAACCACAACTAGCTATGTGACTATGGGTATATGTCCCACCTCAGATGCTTACTATTTGCATGATCTTGGGCAAGTCATTTAACATTCCTTGGCCTCAGATTCCTCATTTACAAAGTGAGGAGAATGCCTAAATCTAAAGTCCCTTCTGGCTCTAGATCTGTGATCCTATAAATATACGCCCATTGATTTGCATATGATGTTCAGGGCCCTCAGGTAACTTTCTAAGACTAGAAGTTAGGGATAAATTGGCTATCTGTGTCAGTAGAGGGCCTAACTACACTTGGAGTCCTCTACATCAATGGAACCACAGGTGCAAACCAAATCAATTAGATTAGATTTATCAATTAGAAGAGAATAAGAAAGTAGAATAGATTAGACAAATAGATATATGAAAATTAGCTCATAAACTAGTTTAAGAGAGATTTTAACTAACTGAGTTAACTAATAGTTAATTAGCTAGTTTAAAGTTTAAAAGACAGAGAAGAGAGGGGGAGAGAAAGGTGATATGTGTGTGTGTGTGAGAGAGAGAGAGAGAGAAAGAGAGAGAGAGAGAGAGAGAGACAGAGAGAGAGAGAATGCACTTTATTAAGCATTTAGTATGTTCCAGATACTGTACTAAACTATGAGTGTACAAATATGAGCACACAACACAGTTCCTGCCCTCAAGGATTCTAATGGGCATAACTATATTTAAAAGGAAACTGGAAAGCAGGGAGGTGGGGAGGGAGGGCTGAGGAAAGGCTGCCTCTCTGCTGCTGGTGAAGAAGTGAAGAAGCCCAGAGAGAGGGATAGGTCAGTAATGAAATGAAACATGGTTTGGGGCCCCTCATGAAATGGCCCCTATATGAAATGGCTACCAAAGATTTCTTTGATTTCAACTAGCTAACTAAAGTTCATTCTTCCCATGTTTGGATCAAAAATCCAAAACATCTGGATTGAGATATTGTATTAGGAGGGCAGAGTTTATAATCTCAAAGAGGATCATAAACATGTCTGAAAGGTTCGGAACCACCGGATATAAGAAACTCTCAAAGTAGAAGGCAGAAGAATCAAAACATATATTTAGGCTCCACAGTAACCAACCCATGAACCAGCAACCCCATTTTGATATATTGATCAAAAGCTTCCAGGCCCAATAAGTACGCCTTGAAAGAGTAACCAGGAGGCTACAGAGAAGCATGATTGCATAAAGCAAAATCATACTTCCCCCTCTATGGTAAAAAGATTACCCACTGGCCTGAAGTCTTTGTTCAGCTTCCTCCCGTAGGTCAGCTCTGCTACTGGCAGCTCCTGCTTCGGCTGTGGCTATAGCTATAGCAGCCTCTGGCTCCAACAGGAGCTGCTTTTAACCATCCGGCTTTTGCGGGGGTGTAAGGTACGCCAGGGAAAGCACAGGTTCTTTCCATCAGCTTAAGCAAGGGAAGCAAGGTGAAGGGGCCGACAAGCTTACTCCAGTCCAAGATACAAACAGCATTCAGTTCAGGGGAAAAAGCCAAACTAGTCAAGGGCACTTGTTGACTAAGTGCTAAGGAGCCCATTTTTGGTTGCCAATACACTCCACCCCTTGTTATAGGATACATAATCTAATCAGCCATGTATCCTAGAACATACATTGTGATCCAATTACAAAGGAAACTAAAACATATCATTCATAATAAAGCAAAACATATCATTTGGTGACATTCCTAAATATTGGTTTATGATTCAAATGTGATCCACCCCTAGGTCCCATAATATCATAACAATAAAACAACACAGCAAGGATAACACAAAATAAGTAAACAGAACACTCTCATCATTCCCACCCCCCTTGAACGATTGGGGCTCAAAATCTTGGGGTAAGGGGTGAAGGTCTCATTTTCCATAGCTTCTTCTTGCTGAAATTGGATGTAGAGATGGCCCTGTCCCCAAAAAGTCCCATTCCAGAGGTCAGTTCTTTAAGGAGCTGGCAGGAATTCCAAGAATGCTATGTGCTTAGGCAGTCACCAGAAAGTGCAGGGTGCTTAAGCCTAAAGGAAACAAAACTAGCAACAAGGTTAGCCAAAACAAAGGACAAAAAGAGTAGACAAGTATGGACTATTATTCTTCAAATAAAATCATCTCAAGTTTGGTTGAGATTTCAGTTATGCAAAGATCCAACATCAGAGCCAAACTCAGGTGGGAAATGTTTCTTTTCAAAAGGAACATAATGAGGAAGCCAAGAGGATCCCACCCTAGATAGAGACTAAGATTGTCCTCTCAGCCTTTCCCCAGATGTACAAGGAAACACAATGGGAAAATTAAACTAAGAGGATCCCATCCTAGATAGAGACTAGGATTGTCCTCCCAGCCTTTCCCCAGATGTACAAGTTTTCATCCGTTAATCACACAAGGTCACCTTCAGTCTGAGTGGCTTGTGGGCTTGCAGGAGCAGTTCTTATTTCCCTATTTCTCGTGTTATCAAGTCCTCTATACATTCTGTATAATTCATTGGTTGGAATTCCATCTATCATTTCAAAACCTACCCCTGCTCTCAATAGAGCAGTAAACATTTCTTTCCTTGTTACTCTCCTTTGGCGCCAAGTTTGCTGGTTATTCACCCTTCTCTCTCGAGGAGATCTATCCCTTCCCCAGTCACCTAAGTCATGTAACTGTAAAATCTTATTTATCACTGTTGTAAGACGGCTCCCTACTTCTCCAAGTAATAAATTCAAAATTAGTTGTTTATAAGCAGGGGGAGCTGTCCTAATTATTAAATTCCTATGAGGCAGTCCCATTGGATCATTGTAATATTTGTCTGCAGTTCCTATCATAATGGCAGTCTTCATTACCTCCTCCTTTAGTCTCATGATACAATCTCTAAGTGAATACCAGGGTCTGTGCTCAGTGGGCCACATAGAATCAGTAGCATATCTCTTATTGCATCCCACAGCGGCTAATGCCAACAGAGTAGTCCTGCTATCACCATCTCCTTGCTGATGATGTTCCCTAAAAGCTTGTTGAACTAGAGGATCATGGCTGATACCTATGAATCTCATACAGTCTGTCCTATCTACTGATATTCCACTGGCACCTTGATCACTGAGTCTTACCATCCAAGATATCAATGGTTCTCCTATTCTTTGGCTGAATCTACTCAAAATATCTGTGACCTCTTGCGGTGAGAAATCTTCCTGAATTTCCCTTGTAAATGAATCTTCACCTCGGGTTTCTGTCTTCCTCCTTTGTATGGGTCGAGCCCTTGTCTGATCATTTAACCATCTCCTATTCTCTGTGTGAGGCACATCCTGAACCCCAGTAGTGTTTTGTGCCTCAGCCCCTAACATTGTCTCATTCTCCCCCCACTCACTTCCTCTGCCACCATGGCTAGGACGAAGCAGGCAGTCAGGCTCTTTCTGGGCTGGGTTGAAATGCACTCTGGGCTTTTTTGGTCTCCTGTTGCTCTTAGCCACATTAATAGAAAAGCTCTCATTTGAGTCAGTTTGGTCTCCTGCTATCTGAGGTTCCTCTTCTTCCTGTGGGGTAGGAGTGCCCCCATGTCTTTCACTTAATCTCAATCTTTCGTATACTAGCCGGTAGGCTGATAACACTATCCAGCTTTGCCTAGATAGTGATGCCCCTGACTGAATCCCAACTTCTCGTAAACACTTTTCCAAATCCCTAGGATCTCCTCTCCGTAGCCTTGGTTCCCAGTTTTCACAGGGTCCAGCTTTTT
Source organism: Trichosurus vulpecula (assembly GCF_011100635.1). Classification (NCBI taxonomy): domain Eukaryota; kingdom Metazoa; phylum Chordata; class Mammalia; order Diprotodontia; family Phalangeridae; genus Trichosurus; species Trichosurus vulpecula. The sequence continues at coordinate 164,051,558 of NC_050580.1, read as the reverse complement.
TAGCCAATTCTTTTGCTAGGGAGGAATAAAATGGATCCTCCCATCCTGGGATATTCATCTCTTCCTCTGGAATTGTTCTGCTTCTAAATAGAGATCTTATACCTAGCGATCCCATCCTCGTCGCCAAATGTATTAGGAGGGCAGAGTTTATAATCTCAAAGAGGATCATAAACATGTCTGAAAGGTTCGGAACCACCGGATATAAGAAACTCTCAAAGTAGAAGGCAGAAGAATCAAAACATATATTTAGGCTCCACAGTAACCAACCCATGAACCAGCAACCCCATTTTGATATATTGATCAAAAGCTTCCAGGCCCAATAAGTACGCCTTGAAAGAGTAACCAGGAGGCTACAGAGAAGCATGATTGCATAAAGCAAAATCATACTTCCCCCTCTATGGTAAAAAGATTACCCACTGGCCTGAAGTCTTTGTTCAGCTTCCTCCCGTAGGTCAGCTCTGCTACTGGCAGCTCCTGCTTCGGCTGTGGCTATAGCTATAGCAGCCTCTGGCTCCAACAGGAGCTGCTTTTAACCATCCGGCTTTTGCGGGGGTGTAAGGTACGCCAGGGAAAGCACAGGTTCTTTCAATCTGCTTAAGCAAGGTGAAGGGGTTGACCGGGAAAGCACAGGTTCTTTCCATCAGCTTAAGCAAGGGAAGCAAGGTGAAGGGGCCGACAAGCTTACTCCAGTCCAAGATACAAACAGCATTCAGTTCAGGGGAAAAAGCCAAACTAGTCAAGGGCACTTGTTGACTAAGTGCTAAGGAGCCCATTTTTGGTTGCCAATACAGATATCACCTTCACATCATTGACAATGCCTTAACAATTTCACCACTAAAGTCACCCCAACTAGTCAGGAGACCTATTTGTACTTATTCTCCTTCACAAGGAAGTTCTGTACCCTTTAGGTCTTTAATTAGTCAATTTCCACATCTGGCCAACTGCATGTCTAAACATTCAAAAATATTTTTTAGTCAAGTAACCATGTAGCTTTGGACTAGGCCTGAGCCAAATGCCAAGAATACAGGTCACATAAGAATGGTGGCAGAAAAAGAAGTTTCCTGTCTCGGAAAGAAATAATTAATCAAACTTTGCAAAGCTAAAAAAAATTTGGCTTCCAGGGGCAGCATAAGGACAGGATACAGACCAGAAAGTAACAGCTACCCATTCCACTGAAGGTTTGATCCCTCACTCAATCACATATTGGACAGAGCACTCTAAGCCCATGTGACAATCTTGTCAAGACAAGCCACAATCCTAAATTTAAAAATCAAATGCATTTTTCACATTTTGGACATTCCATTCCCTGGAGAAAATGAAGGAGCAGGAAGAATAGAAATACTTAAGGCTCTTTTAATGTTGTGTCTTGGCTAGGATTTTACCACTGATTTGGACCTCTCCCAAAAGAGAATCTGATGGTGTCAGATTTTCACAATGTCTCTCCTGTCACCCACCTGATGGGTGTTTTCTGTCAAGCACTAAGTAGCAAATCCTAGGACAAACTTCCCTCATCCCTCTTCTCAAGGTGACTGCTATGAATGAATGCCATCTCTACCACACCACTGCTGTCAGCAGGGATTGCCAACATCCTTGATTTGAATCACCTCTCACAGTTGCTTAAGAGGGATCCTTCAATGCTTTAGAGATAATTAGGGAGCTAATTGGCCTTTAGCTCCTGAAAAGTGGGTAGCATCTTTTATTATGGGAGACACTATTCTGAGACAAAGCCATAACAGGGGCAGATAATCCAGACTTTCAGCCAGGACACTGAAATTAGAGGGTGCAAAAATTTAGCATGTTCTTCAGCAACACATTACAAACTAGATTTTAACACCTAGTTAGTAAGAATAGTTAAAAACAGGAAGCTACCAGATTACCCGTTGCTACCAAATAGCACCTACCTGTGACTACAGTAATTAATTCCCTCTCCCATAGCTGAATTTGTCTTTATTACTTCTTCCATTATTTTCATATCATGAATTACTGAATTTATATGAAAATCCATTTCTACCTCTTGTCCCTCAATATTAAAATTATATGATATATGATTCTGCTCCCAAGTATTAGAGAAAGGACTTTCTCAAGATTTATAGCCACAGCTGAAATTGGGACTGGTGCCAGAGACACTGCTGAAGCTGGTGCATGGTGGGTACCTGCTCCATGGGTGAGCTTTTGTGAGGCCAGATGTCAGTAACATCAGTGGCAAATGGGAAAAACCTCGATTAAAGGATATCCATAGTCTGGTCCTGTGACACAAGAAAAACTATACCTCCTGCCAGTCAGAAAAGTAAAGGTCTTCCCCATCTGGAATAGCAAGGTCTGAACTCAATGACAGAAAGATCTAGATTAGCAGAAGGTCAAAGGCAATAGAACAGGCATGAGAGAGACCTCAACAGAAAATGAGAGGGCCAGCAAGAGCACCTGACATGTGGGACTCCTGCTTTAAGGAACCACAGAAGGGGATCCAACGGAAAGCAACAGCTGGCAAGAGCAAGAAGGAATGTCAAGAAAACAACATCTGGCAAAAGCAGCAGGGACCCACAGAGGAAAGAAATATGCCAATTCAGGACCATAAATAAGTAGAAATTTAAATAGATTTGGGGAAGAGGGTTTCTGCTTGTTGGAGAATATCTTTTTGTTTCCCCAAGGGTTTGGTTGGGTTTTCTTCTGCCTTTCAATAAAATGTTCTTCAATATAGTGAATTATATGTTGACCTATATGTTCAATATAGTGAACTACAGGGAAGGGGAAATGTTGCCATAATACATTGTCCAAAAATTTCCAGGTACAGATTATAAACCAGAGGAGTAAGGAGGCCCCCAAAATGAATTTGGGTTCTTCACATCATGAAAGTCTGACACAAGTTTTATAAAACTTGGTCTGGAATCCTGACTCATATTTACTCTCTGTGTCAGTCAGTCAATAAACATTTATTAAGCCCTCACTACATGTTAAGAATTTTGGTAAGTGCTGAGGATACCAAGAAAGGAAAAAATAAAAAGAGTTCTTGCCTTTAAGGAGTCTAAATTGCCATGAGGGGACAACACGTAGATGACTAGGTACATACAATATATGTATAAATTTGGTGGAAGGTGATCATTTATAAATTTGGTGGAAGGCACCAGCAACTGAAGGGGACCAGACAAGGTCTCTTGCAGAGGGTGAGACTTAGCTCAAGAATATTCCAGGCATGAGTATTAGCCAGGCACAGCACTGGAACATTGTGTGTCCTGTTCAAGAAACTGCAAGTAGGCCAGTGTAGCTCAATCTGAGAATTCATGGAGGGGAGTAAAATGTGCCATGATTAATAATATAGGAAGGGACTAGGTTGTGAAGAGGTTTAAATGACAAACAAGAGTTTATATCTCAACCTCATTGATCGTGGGAGTTAGATAGTTAGACTACCACTTTAGGAAAGTGATAATTTGGAGAATAGGTTGGAGTAGGGAGAGACTTGATGGACAAATTGCTTAACCTCTCTGAGCCTCAATTTCCTCATCTGTAAAATGGGGATAATATCCACAGTGCCTATTTCTGAAGGTTGTGGGGAAGCTCATATAAGATAATATACAAAATCTTAAAATACTAATTAAATATCTAACATTGTCATTTGTCCACATGTTGGTTATCTTTCTTAAATATCACCACAGGAAATATCCCTTTTTCCTCCCATCATTTAACCTCTGTGAGACCACTGCAGTGATACAGAAGGTCACAAACTATTTAAAGGAAGTCACAAGGCACCCTCCATTCAGGGGGACTGAGCCTAGGCTTGAGAAGACACAGGTCCTTCTGCCAACAAGGTAAATGGAGAACTCAATAGCATGGCAGGTATAGGCAGAGACTGTGGTCCCTACACAGGGTAAGAGAATCTGAAAGAAAGGAAGGAAGATCCAGGAGTAAACCTTCCGTCCTAAACCCTTTTCCCAAGTCTATAAAAACGACTACTAAAAACAAAAGTTGATTTTTCCTTAATATAGTAAGCCGGTTTTTCTCCCTATGGAGAACAGGTTACATATATAAAGCACTTTAACAAAGTACTCCCACCTATATTCTCTCAACAACAACGCTATGAATGAGGTCATGCAAATATGAATCCTTTTTTATAGATGAGGAAAGAAAGGCTCAGAGGGGTTAAATGATTCGGCCATGGTCACACAGCTTTAAGTGGCAGCCAGCCTACAAGAGAAAAAAAAGAAAGAAAAACAAAACAGTTCCCTTTTCTAGGACTCCACACAAGAAATATAATAGCACCATTCCAGAACTGAAAGATATATGTTGATTTTTATATTCGTTCCTTTGAGGCACTCACCTGGAAGATATCTTCTGAATCAGATAAGTTTGTAATGAAGGGGAGATAAGACACTAATTTTAATGATGTGAACATCCTTGTCATAGCATTTACGTTGAAGGGATGCATTCTTATTAGGCTAAAGAAGTGACTGCATTATTAGACCCACAAAGTTAATTAGAAATGGATTTCAATTTTCTCTGATTTTGGGGGGGTTTGTTGTTGTTGTTTTGTTCTTGTTTTCAGAAACTTTGTGCATTTAAAACACTCAAAACAGTTTTTCAGATTTAAAAAATGAACTATCTACTGAGAGCTCAATTAATTCAGGGAATTCTAATTATCTCTTTGTAATAAGCTATAACCAAGTGGACTACACTTATTCTTCAAAGTAATAGAAGCTGGATTTTTAAGATCCTTCTTTTGTGTTCAGGTAGTGGCTGTTCAGGGGTGCAGCTTAGAGGGGATATTTGTGCACAAAGTGCCCCCTTTTGAGTGCCTTGGTCTTTTCCATCCCAGATCACAGCAGGCATCCAGTTCCTCATTCTTAGTATAGTACATGATGACTGATCATCTTAGCCCCTTATGCATCTAGAGAGGATAGGAAAACCAGCTGACTACAGATTTCTCTAGAGAAGCCAGGGCTGGTTATCTACAAAGTTAATCTAAATCAAAGGTACATCTCTTATCTTAGATTTCTGCTTACGATCACGAATGTAAATCCAGAAGAAAACTTATTAACCATCCAATCCAGTCCCATTATTGTACAGATAAGGAAATAGAGGTCAAGTGACTTTTCCAAAGCTCACAAAGGAACTACCTAGAAGACCTGAGAGGTAAACCAAGTCTTCTAATCAACAAATCCAGTGTTCTTTCAACTACACCATATTGCTTAGACACTAGCAAGGAAGTAATACAATATAATGGTAGAAACACTACACTAGCTGTCAGGAAACATGGTTTCTAATCCTAGAGATGCCATTCACCGGTTCAGTGGGCAAGTCCCTGCTACTAAGTGTACAATGAGAAAATCTATATGCATTCTTGGCTGACCTGCCTGAGGTAATCTGGATAAATATTAAGGACTTTACCTCTTCAAAATTTAATTTCTTCATGTGTCAAGTGGAAATTAGAACATTGGCCCCAGCTACCTCATGAGATTGCTTTGAAACTAAAGGCACTTTGAAAAGTATAAAACAGCGTGTTGTATCCAAGTTGGCAGAGAAAAGACAGGGATTTGTCTGAGCTCTTCCAAATTTCCCTTCAACTTTAAAATAATGCAAAACAAATTCTGGAGTGGCAGGACCCACAAAAGCATAGGGTGAAATAATTTTCCAGCCCAATATAACTTAGAAGGTTAGTAGGAAAGGTCTGTTCCACCAGGGTGAGAGTGGAGTGCAGTCCAGCACAGGCAACTTCCCAGAAAGACAGCAGTAGACCCACCCTGGCAAACCAGCAGCAGGCCTTGGGGGCAACCGAATCAGAGGTACCAACTTCTAGAACTCTCAGTCCAGAGATGGTAATGGGGTTAGACAACTGGTCAGAAAGAGATTACAGGAGTCCCTTTGTTGGCACTGGGTGCAGGACTCTGTTGCATTGTTTATACATGGTCACAGTGCTACAGCAGAGGCATAAGCACACCAGAAATTGTAGCCACATAGGAGCAGGAAGCCTGGTCACAGTTTCAGGGTGGAAAAGAGTGCTTGAAAGCACTCATAGACTAGAACAGAGGCCAGCAGAGCAGTGGCCACACTTGACCACCATCATACCATCTTGGAAGAACTGAAAACTTACAGACCTCCAGAATTAGCTCTAAAAAACAACTGCACCAAAAAAAACTGAAGCTTAGGACAGTGCCCTATTTACCCAAGAAGCAGAGTCCAACTTTAACATAAAGTTAAAGTCAAGAAATAAGCTGGAAAAATGAGCAAACAAAAAAAAAGAACCTGACTATATAAAGTTACTATGGTGACAGGGAAGCTCAAAGTACAAATTCAGAAGACAATGAAGTCAAAAGTGCTATACACAAAGTCTCAGGGAAAAATTGAATTGGTCTCAAGTCAAAAAGAATTACTGAAGGAACTCAAAAAGGATTTGAAAAATCAAATAAGAGAGGTAGAAGAAAAATTGGAAAAAGAAATGACAATGATGCAAGAAAATCATGAAAAAAGAGTCAACAGTTTGGTAAAGAAGGCACAAAAAAATACTGAAGAAAATACACATTAAAAAACAGAATGGGCCCAAAGATAAAAAGAGGCACAAAAATCCACTGAATAAAACTCTTTAAAAAGCAGAATTAACAAAAATGGAAAAAAGGAATACAAAAATTTACTGAAGAGAACTCCTTAAAGAGCAGAATTGGCCATCTGGAAAAAGATGTACAAAAATTCACTGAAGAAAATAATTCCCTAAAAAAATAAGTGGGCAAGCAGAAGCTAATGACTCTATGAGACATCAAGAAACAATAAAATGAAATCAAAAGAATGAAAAAATATATGAATGTGAAATATCTCACTGGAAAAAACAATTGACCTGGAAAACAGATTGAGGAGAAATAATATAAGAATTGTTGGACTACCTGAAAGCCATGATCAAAAAAAGGAGCCTAGACATCATCTTTCAAGAAATTATCGAGGAAAACCACCCTGATATTCTAGAACCAGAGGGTAAAATAGAACCTGAAAGAATCCTTTGATCACCCCCCAAAAGGGATCCCAAAATGAAAACTCCCAGGAATATTATAGTCAAATTCCAGAGCTCCAGGATAAGGGAGAACATGCTACAAGCAGTCAGAAAGAAATGAGTCAAATATCTTGGAGCAACAATCATGATAACATAAGATTTAGCAGCTTCTATTTTAAAGGTTCAGAGGGCTTGGAATATGATATTCTGGAGGGCAAAGGAGCTAGGATTACAAACAAGAATCACCTATCCAGAAAAACTGAGTATAATTCTTCAGGAGAGGGAAATGGATATTTAATGAAATAGAGGAGTTTTAAGCATTCCTGATGAAAAGACCAGAGCTGAATAGACCCGGGATACCACTATTGGGTCTATATCCCAAAGAGATCAAAAACAAAAAGGAAATGGACCTATATGTACAAAAATATTTATGGCAGCTATTTTTGTTGTGGCAACAAATTGAGAACTGAGGGTAGCATCATCAATTGGGGAATGGATGAACAAGTTAAGGCATGTAATAGTAATGGAATATTATCATATTATAAGAAATGATGAGCAGGCTGATTTCAGAAAAATCTGGAAAGACTTACATGAATTGATACAAAGTGAAATGAGCAGAACATTGTATACAATAACAACAGTATTGTACAATGAACAACTGTGAATGACTTAGTTACTCCCAGCACTACAATGGTCGGAGACAATCCTAAAGAACTCATGATGAAAAACGCTATCAGCCTCCACAGAAAGAACTGATGTCATCTGAATACAAACTGAAGCATGCTAGTTTCCTAGTTTCCTTTCATTCTTTCCTTTTTTGATTCAAGTATTCTTCCATAAAATGACCAGTATGGAAATATGTTTTACATGATTGCACATGTATAACCTATTTCAGATTGCTTAGTGTATCAGGGAGGGAGAGATAGAATTTGGAACCTAAAACTTTTTAAAATGGAGGTTTAAAATTATTTTTACATGTAATTGGGGAAAAATTAAATATTATTTTTAAATGTTAAATAAAAGGCACACAAAGAAGTATAAAACATTAACCTGCACAAGGTACCAACATTAGTGATACCTTATACACATAGATTTAGTGCTAAAAGGGACCTTAGAAGTCAACTACTCTAAAACCCCCTCATTTTAAAAATGAGGAAAATGAGTCACAAAGGGATGAAGTCTGTGGAAGTCTATGGGCTTAAAATCACATAGCTTTAAGTGACAATCATAGGATATGAATAGCTTTGTCCTCTGTCTCCCAAGTCAGCATCTATTCCATAGCACCAAGCTGTCTCTGGTAGCTTGAGAGATAATTTTTAAATTTCATATGATTCCTTAACCTTGATCAAATTTGACTCAATCTGTATCTAGAACAGCTTTTGGCTTTGTCATAAATGGAAAAATCCCAGATCACCCTCAGAAACAAGCTCCTCTTTTTTTCCACTTTTTAAATTTTTGGTTTTGTCCTAACTTTTCCAAAGCTTCTACCTCCAAGCAGTATCTGAGTAATGAAAACCACTTGTGTTGCTGTGTTATAAATAGAAGAACATCTTAAAATCAATGCATTTTATTGGTAGTGCTGAAAGTATGGATGGAAAGGAACCCAGGGTGGGATAACAAATAACTCAATGGTATACAGTTATTAAGTATCTATCATGGCAAGGCTCTGTGCTAGGCACTAGGAATAAAAACAAAAGCAGTCCCTGTCCTTAAGGAGTTTACATTCATTCTACTAGGAAGATACCATAGACACAGTCAAGAAAATACGTAGAATTCTAGGAGGAAGAGGGAGCATTAACAATTTAGGAGATCCAGAAAGGCTTCCAAAATGAAACAACATTACTAAATAACCCATTGCTTTTTGTGTTCCCACGGAAAGTCCCTGTACAATCCCTGCCTTGTCCTCTGTGGCTCTCTTTCTGATAAAAATGCTTCCTGCTCCAGTTTTCATGACTGCCCTGGAGATGTATCCTCTCATTCAGCAGACAGAGAACATCATTATCAATAACCTCAGCAGGATCACCCACCTGCTTGTATTGTCCTTAATATCCATCCAAATTACCCAAGCTAGGTCAGCCAAAAATGTGCACAGCTTTTCTCTCTGCACACTCAGCAGCAGTACTTTATCCTAACCTTCTTTATATGGCTGTCATTTCTTAGGCTGAGTTGATAGAGACCCTTATGTCCTTGAGCGTACTTTCCTACCTCAAAGACTACTCCATTCCTATTTTCATTTTACTGGAGCCTATGAAGGGAATAAGTAGTCTCCTACGTTCAAATGCAATTCCTAGCCCACAGTTTAGGCCAAAAAGTTTTGTCATCTGATTAAATAAATTCATACTGATCTGTTACTCTGGATAAATACATACACAGCCTTAACTGTAAAATCCAAAGTCATCTTTGCTTTAGTTAATAATTACCACCCTTGAGGGGGAGAAGCCAAGATGGCACTGTAAAAGGAGGGAACTACTAGAGCTCTCTCATAAATTCTGTCATATATGTCTAAAAAAGTGAACCTGAGCAGATTTGACAGAGTTGTAAGCTACTAGTAGACTGAGTGGGGCAGGAGTGCTGGGCACGGGAAATGGCACCAAAACACACCATCCGGGAACAACAGAGGAACCCAGCAAGTGCACCAGTCTGGGAGAGCGCTGGGCACTGGGCGAGCCCAGAGTGGAAGTACTGGCTACAGTGGCAATCGATCCCCAGGTGCCTCAGCCCAGGACAGGAGTCTGTCAGAGCTAGGGGATACACCAGTGCAGAGCCTGCAGCCAAGGGAGCAGCTACCCTGGAGGCCTCCAGCCCACAGTCTAAAGGTTTGAAACTCACCTTCTCGAACTTCTGGGAGCCATGATGACCAGGTAAAACAGCTCTCCCTCCCTTCCTCAGCCAGATCATATCAGGAGAAACCCTGAAATAGAGGAGCCAGAAGTGGGGCTTCAGTAGCCTTTTAGTGAGAGAAGTTGGGGAGAGAGCCCTTGTTGTGGTGGTGGAAGGAGACTAGTTCAGGAAGAGAGGTGTCCCAGCAGGCCCCACCTCAGCAGAACAGTGAGAGTTCCTGAACCCCAGGCAGGTGGAGCTAGCAAACGTCAATACCAGGACCCTAGAAGTGCCTTTGCACAGCCACAGGAAATGGCAGGCACCAGCACAGAAAACAGCTGAGACCACCCATACTGGAGAGCAGTTGTGGGAAAGAGGAGACTTCCAGAATCCAGACCACCCCTCCCCCATACCTCACAAAACCAGAGGCCATAGCACACCAAACCAGTGAGCAGGCTCACAGTTCCCAACACAAGAAGCTTGGGACAGAGGCCCCTGAGCTCCAGAAGGAGAAATCCACTTTAGAAGCCAGGAGGGAAAAAAAACATGATGAAAAAACATACTAAAAAGCCAAAGACCATTGATTCCTATTATGGAGACAGAGAAGATCAAAATAACAATTCAGAAGAAGACAGAATTGGCACTATACCCACATCTGAAACCTCAAAAGGGAATGTGAACTGGTCTCCAGCCCCAAAAGCATTCCTGGAAGAACTCAAGGAGGACTTTAAAAACCAAATTAGAGAGGTAAAAGAAAAAATGGAAAAAATGGAAAAAAAATTCACTGGTGAGAACAAATCTTCAAAAAGGAAAACTGGCAAAATGCTTAAAGAGGTTCAGAATATAAATGGAGAAAATGTCTCATTAAAAAGTAAAATAACCAAATGGAAAAGGAGATAGAGAAACTAAACGAAGAAAACAATACATTAAAAATTAGAATTGGGCAAGTAGAAGCTAATGACTCTATGAGATGTCAAGAATCAGTCAAAATCTAAAGAATGAAAAAATAGAAGAAAATATGAAATATCTGATTGGAAAAACAACTGACCTGGAAAATGGATCCAGGAGAGATAATCTAAGAAGTATTTGTCTACCTGAAAGCCATGATGAAAAAAGAGCCTGGACAGTATCTTCCAAAAAATCATCAAGGATAACTGCCCTAAGGTCCTAGAACCAGAGGGTAAAACAGTCATCAAAAGAATCTACTGATCACCCCCTGAAAGAGATCCCAAATTTAAAACTTGAAGGAATATTGTAGCCAAATTCCAGAATTATCAGGCCAAGGAGAAAATACTGCAAGCAGCCAGAAAGAAACAATTCAAATATCACGGAACTACAGTCAGGATCACGCAGGATCTTGCAACTTCTACAATAAAAGAAAGGAGGAATTGGAATATGATGTTCTCAAAGGCAAAGGAGCTGGGACTACAACCAAGAATCAACTACCCGACAAAACTGAGCATAATTTTTCAGGCAAGGACATGGCTATTCAATGAAATAAGGGAATTCCAAACCTTCCTGATGAAAAGGCCAGAGCTCAATGGAAAATTTGATCTTCAAATAGAAAACTCAAGAAACATAAAAAGGTAAACAGGGTGGGGGGGGAGGGAGAACTATGTTATTCAATAAAGGCAAATTGTTTACATCCTTATATAGGAATAAATTGATTTTTATATATTTTATATATATGTCAGTCTTGAGAATGGTACTGCTATTATAACAATTGAAAGGGATATACATAGACTGAGGGTGTCAGTATAAAGAAACTGATATGATGATAAAAACATATTAAGGGGTGCAAAGGGATTGTTCTGGGAGAAGAAGTAAGGAGGAGGTAGAAAAGGGTAAATTATTCCACATGAAGAGGCACAAAAACATAGAGGGAAAGAAGGGAGAGAAGCAATGTCTGAGCTTTACTCTCATCAGATTTGGTTCAAGGAGGGAATAACATACTCTAATAAGTATAGAAATCAAATTTGTCCTACCAGCATTAGGATGGGAAAGGGAAAAGAAAGTGGGGGTGGATAGAAGGGAAGGAAGGAGTAGCAAGGGGGAAAGGGTAAGATAAGGGAGGGGTGTCATTAGGGAGGGAAAACTGAGGAAGATGGTGGTCAAAAGCAAAACTCTTTTAAGGAGTGGAAGGGAGAAGGGAGAAATAAAGGCATAAATGGGGTGGGGGGAATAGGATGGAGATAGTAATCATAATGTGAATGTGAATGGAATAAACTCTCCCATAAAACAGAAGCAGATAGCAGAATGTATTAAAAACCATAATCCTACAATATGCTATTTACAAGAAACACATTTGAAACAGGGGGATACACACAGGGTAAAGGTAAAAGTCTGGAGTAGAATTTATTGTGCTTCAGCTAAAGTAAAAAAAAGCAGGGGTAGCAATCCTAATCTCAGACAAAGCAAAAGCAAAGATAGATCTAATTAAAAGAGAGAAGGAAGGACACTATATCCTGCTAAAAGGCACCAATGACAATGAAGCAATATCATTACTTAATATATATGCACCAAGTGGTATAGCATAAAAATTCTTAGAGGAGAAGTTAAGGGAGTTATAGGAAGAAATAGACAGCAAAACTATACTACTGGGGGACCTCAACCTTCCCCTCTCTGAACTTGATAAATCTAACCTCAAAATAAACAAGAAAGAAGGTAAGGAGGTGAATAGAATTTTAGAAAATTTAGATATGACAGACCTCTGGAGAAAACTGAATGAGGATAAAAAGGAATATACCTTTTTCTCAGCAGTACATGGCACAAACTCAAAAACTGACCATGTACTAGGGCATAAAAACCTCAGTGCAGAAATCCAGTGCATAAAGGCAGAAATAGTCGATGTATTTTTCAGATCATGATGCAATCAAACTATGATGCAATCAGACTATTTCAGAAAATAGGCAAAGAATACCAAATTCTTTTTATGACACAAATATGGCACTAATACCTAAACCAGGAAGAGTCAAAACAAAGAGAGAAAATTATAGACCAATTTCCCTAATAAATATTGATGCAAAAATTTTAAATAAAATATTAGCAAAAAGATTGCAGCAACTTATTACAAGAATAATACACTATGACTAGGTAGGGTTTATTCCAGGAATGTAAGGCTGGTTTAATATTAGGAAAACAATCAGCATAATTGATCATATCAACAACAAAACTAGCATAAACCATATGCTCATCTCAATAGATGCAGAATAAGCTTTTGACAAAATACAACATCCATTCCTATTAAAAACACTAGAAAGCATAGGAATAAATGGAGTCTTCCCTAAAATTATAAGTAGCATCTACCTAAACCATCAGCAAGCATTATATGTACTGGGGATAAGCCAGATCCATTCCCAATAAGATCAGAGGTGAAACGAGGATGTCCATTATCGCCCCTATTATTCAATTTGACACTAGAAATGTTAGCTTTAGCAATAAGAGAAGAAAAAGAAATTGAAGGAATTAGAATAGGCAAAGAAGAAACTAAGTTATTACTCTTTTCAGATGATATGATGATTTACTTAGAGAATCCTAGAGAATCAAGTAAAAAAACTACTGGAAATAATAAAAAACTTTAGCAAAGTTGCAGGATATAAAATAAACCCACATGAACCCTCAGTATTCCTATGTATTACTAACAAGGCCCAACAGCAAGAGATAGAAGAAATTCCATTTAAAGTTACTGTAGACACTATGAAATATTTGGGAGTCGACCTGCCAAGACAAACCCAGGGCCTATATGAACATAATTACGAAACAGTTTTCACGCAAATAAAGTCAGGTCTAAATAAATGGAAAAAACATCAGTTGCTCATGGTTAGACTGAGTTAATATAATAAAAAACAATAATTTTACCTAAATTAATTTACTTATTCAGTGCCACACCAATCAAACTACCAAAAAAATATTTTACAGAGCTGGATAAAATAATAACAAAATTCATCTGGAAGAACAAAAAGTCCAGAATATCAAGAGAATTAATGAAAAGGAATACTAAGGAAGGTGGCCTAGCCATACCAGATATTAAACTATACTATAAATCAACGGTCATCAAAACTACTTGGTACTGGCTAAGAAACAGAGTGGTGGATCAGTGAAATAGGTTAGGTACACAAGACACAGTAGTCAACAACTATAGCAATCTACTCTTTGATAAACCCAAAGAATCCAGCTTCTGGGCTAAGAATTCACTATTTCACAAAAACTGCTGGGAAAAATTGGAAAATGTTAGGACAGAAACTGGGCATAGACCAATATCTTACACCGTATACCAAAACAAAGTCAAAATGGATTCATGATTTAGGAATAAAGGCTGATACTATAAACAATTTGGGAGAGCAAGGAATAGTTTACCTGTCAGATTTATGGCAAAGGGAAGAATTCATGACCCAACAAGAGATAGAGAGTATAACAAAATGCAAAATGGATAATTTGATTATGTTAAATTGAAAAGTTTTTGTATAAACAAAGCCAATGCAACAAAGAGTAGGAGGAAAGCAGAAAATTGAGAGAAAATCTTTAAAACCAGTATCTCTGATAAAGGTCTCATCTCTAAAATATACAGGGAACTGAGCCAAATTCATAGGAATACAAGTCATTCCCCAATTGAGAAATGGTCAAAGGATATGAACAGGCAGTTTTCAGAGGAAGAAATTAAAGATATCTATAGGCATATGAAAAAAATGCTTTAAATCACTATTGATCAGAGAAATAAAAATCAAAACAACTCTTAGGTACCACATATCTCCTGTCAGATTGGCTAACATGACAAAACAGGAAAATGATAAATGCTGGAGAGGATGTGGGAAAATTGGAACAGTGTTACATTATTAGTGGAGTTGTGAATAGATCCAGTCATTCTGGAGAGCAATTTGGAACTATGCTCAAAGGGCTATAAAAATGTGCATACCCTTTGACCCAGCAATACCAATTCTAGATCCCAAAGAGATCACAGAAGTAGGAAAGGGACCCGTATGTACAAACATATTTATAGCAGCTCTTTGTGTGGTAGCAAAGAATTGGACATGAAGGGGATGCCCATCAATTGGGGAATGGCTAAACAAGTTGTGGTATATGAATGTATATGAATGAGCTATAAGAAATGGGGAAGATACAGACTACATAATAACCTGTAAAGACCTACATGATCTGATCCTGAGTGAGAAGAGAAGAACAGGGAGAACATTGTACACAACTACAGTCGTATTGCTTCTGTGATAACTAACTTTGATAGACTTGGCACTTCTCAGCAATACAAGGTTCAAAGACAACTCCAAAGGACTCATGATGGAAAGAGCTATCTACATCCAGAGAAAGAACTACAGAGTATGAACACAGATTGAGGCAAACTATTTGCTCTCTTCTTTTTCTTTTTTTTTTTGGTTTTGTTTCTTCTTTCTCATAATTGGTCATAATTCTTCTTTACAACTTGACTATTATGTAAATAAGTTTAATATGAAGGTATATGTAGAACATACGTCAGATTCCATACCATCTTGGCAGGGAGAGTGGAGGGAGGGAAAGAAAGTTTGGAACTCAAAAAACTTGTAGAACTGAGTGCTGTAAACTAAAAATAGAAAATCTAATTAAAAAAATTACCACTCTCAGTTGTGAACTAATCCAACCATTCTGGAAAGCAATTTGGAACTATGCCCAAAGGGCTCTAAAAATGTACATACTCTTTGATCCAGCAATACAAATTCTAGGGCTATATCCCAAAGAGATCATAAAAGCAGGAAAAGGACTCACATGTACAAAAATATTTATAGCAGTTGTTTTTGTGGTGGCAAAGAATTGGAAATCAAGGGGATGCCCATCAATTGGGGAATGGATAAAAAAAACTGTGGTATATGAATGTAATGGAATACTATTGTGCTACAAGAAATGAGGAGCAGATGAACTTCGTTATAACCTGGAATGACTTATACGAAATGATGCTGAGTGAGGGGAGCAGAACCAGGAGGTTCTGCTGGACACGATATCTGTAAGGACTAACTTTGATATTCTTGACTCCTCCCACCAATGTAAGGTTCAAAGACAGCTCCAAAAGACTCATGATGGACAAAGCTATGATTCCAGACAAAGAATTATGGAGTCTGAATGCAGATTGAGGCAAACTTTTTGCTCTCTCTTTTTCCTTCTTTTTTGGTTTCGTTTCTCCTTTCCCATGATTCATTACATTGGTTATGATTCTTCTTTACAACTGGGCTATTATGTAAATAAGTTCAATGTGAAGATATATGTAGAACCTACATTGGATTACATGCCATCTTGAGGGGTTGGGGGGAGGAATGGGAGGGAGAGAAAATGTGGAACCAAAAACCTGTGGAATTGAGTGTTGTAAACTAAAAATAAAAAACAAATTTATTAAAATAAAAAAATGAAAATTAAAAAATGATTACTACCCTCGTTAAGACACTGACTTCCTTTTCTCTTGCTTTTTCATTATCAAGTTGGCAAGTCCTCTTCTTTTCATTTTCCTTAGACAGAAGTGCTACCTTTGATAGCTGTCCACCAGTTCCTCTGTCATTTGTCTCTATGAAAGAAGGCAAGCAGCAAGGATGCTGTTTTGAGTCCTGCTGATTGTCAAAAGAAAGCTCCTGATGAACCCATAATCTCTTTCAAAGATCAGAAGTTTGAATAGTCCTTTGGGGAGGCTTTAGCTTCATTTTCCTGTTAATAATAACTACAGCACATTTATGTTCTTCTACAAATATAGAGTAAATAAAATGAGTTCCCTTAGTCCAGGGGTGGGGAACTTGCAGCCTTGAGGACACATGTGACCTTCTAGGTCCTCAAGTGTGGCCCTTTGACTGAATCCAAACTTCTGAAGGGCCACACTTGAGGACCTAGAAGGTCACACGTAGCCTTGAGGCTGAAGGTTCCCCATTCCTGACTTAACCCAATACCATTAAACCAGTGATAGCAGCCCTTAAATGATATACCAGAAGCTACTAGGTGGAAATACACATACACACATGCACATTATATATATTGAAGAACTACTTTTAAAGACCCCTTTTTTCAACTATTATGTTTCTAAGGCTATTGTGGGGTCATAGGAGTCATGGAATCAAACTAGAATTAGCCACAAAAGATCTGATAACTATCATTGCTAAATATGCACCAGTTACTCTTTCAAGGGTAATAGGAAATGCCATAGCAGTGTGTCTGGGACTGGGACAGGAGTCTAGTAACCCAACAAATTTACTGTTAACATCATCGTTGGGTCTTTCTTAGGAGTGTGCTCATTCAGTTAAGGATTTGTGCAACCATCTAACTATGTACTCTTTTTATCTCTCCTCAGTGGTGTGTTATGTCAAACCAAAGCTCTGTATGTGATCTTAACATTATAAGGAGTTTAACTGGATCAGGCAAAAGTCAGTCATTCGACAAGCATTAAGCACCTACACTGTGCCAGGCACTGGGCTAAATGCTGGGCTGAATGCTAGGGGAAGGAAGAAAGGAAGGAAGGAAGGAAGGAAGGAAGGAAGGAAGGAAGGAAGGAAGGAAGGAAGGAAGGAAGGAAGGAAGGAAGGAAGGGAGGGAGGAAGGGAGGGAAGGAAGGAGGAGGGAGGGGAGGAAGGAGGAAAGGAAGGAGGGAAGGAGCTAATGAATGAACGAAGACAATCCTTTCCCTGAAGGAGCTTACAATCTAATAAGGGAAGACTAAGATTTACTCTCACTAGAATAACTTGCCTTTTCCATTAAGTATTTAAGTTACTATCTATTTAGGACACATTAGAGGAGCTTTTTGTGATTCCCTAGAATACTTTATAAACAGGGCTAACCTGAGGTACAGGCCAGGCTTTGTGGAATTTTCCAAGATGACTTCCTTTCCGTTACTTAGTTTTGTTGTAATGAGGCAGATGGGTTCACTTTGAACTGGAGGATGTGAGGTTGTCTGGAACCTTTCTTGTCAAGCCTCTATGCTGTGAATACCACAACCTCTCTTATGTGAAGAGAGGTGGCTACTCTATTTCTAAAGGATGACAAGGGTTAAGAAGAAGAAATTATACCAATATTTAATAAATTTTTCTATTTTAATCTTATTCAAAACTTTCCTTTCATAGAAAGCTTTTTTTGGATTTTGCCAAAGATCCTCAAGTATACCAATCAGTCAATAAACATTTATTAAGCACCTAATATGTGCCAGGCACATGTTAAGTGCTCAATACAAAAAATAGTCAAAAAAATAGTCCCTGCCCTCTAGGAGCTTACAATCTAATAGGAGAGACAACATGGTACAAAAATATACAAAGCAAGCTAAAAATAAGATAAATAAGAAATAATTGAGAGGAAAGACACTAGAATTAGGGGCTGGGAAAGGATTCCTGTAAAAGATGGAATTTTAGTTGGGATGAAGAGTTGAGGAAGAAGAGCATTCCAGGCAAGGGTGACAGCCAGAGAAATGCCCAGAGTAGAGTGCCTTGTTTGTGGAAGAGCCAGAAGGCCAATATCACTGGACTGAAGAGCATGTTTCAGGGAGTAAGGTATAAGAAAATTGGAAAGATAGGAGAGGGAGTAGGTTATGAAGAGTTTTCAATGCCAAACAGATCATTTTGTATTTTATCCTAGAGGGGATGGGGAGTTACTGGGGTTTACTGAGTGGGAGTGACATGATCAGTGTATTAAAAATTATGCGAATGTACATCCTATCCATCAGCCAGAGAGACAAATTATATTTTTCATTTGCTGACTTCCAATGTTTATTTTCATAATAAGCCTCCTGGCTTTTCACGTTTCATAGAAGGGGCTTGGGAAATCATACACTTTGTTTGAGGTTACAAAGAAAATGTATGAAAAAAAAGGATTATGAGAACTCACATTTAAAACTAGAGAATGCCAAAGTAATATTGCTAAAGCATGGATCTATCAGGCTCAAGAAACACCAGTGCTCCCTTTTGCCTACATGATCAAATATAAAATCCTCTAACTAGTATTTTAACTCCATTAACATTTGGCTCCAACCTACCTTTCCAGACTTAATTGTATATTACTCTCTTTCATGCGCCAATCTGTCTATCCTACTTGCTAGCCTTCACATGCAACATTCAATCTTCAATTCCTATGCCTTTTCACAGGTGATCCTTCATGCCTGTAATGCATTCCCTTCCCATTGTTAAAAAGTTTATGTTACAGATTTTTATCCTTTTGCTATCTACAAAGCATAAACAGAATTCAAGAAAGGCCTTCAATGTGTTGGATGGACTCCTTGGGACAAGCTCATGGGTAAACGCAGACAAGAGCTTCACAGAATGAACAGACATGGGTGGATCATGGTCTAAATCACTGGAGACAATATCCACAGGAATAAAAGCTACATTGGAGTATTCCTGACCAAATGACTCACAAATGACTCTATAATCCATATATTCACCAGAAATAACAAGTGGCCTCTCATGAAGTTTTGTCTCTATATTAAGAGTAAGATCCTCCCATCTTCAGAAATCAAAATAAAAAATGTGACATTCCCTCTGCATACTGAAATTTCTCATGTCAAATACCAGCTTTGCCCAAAAGCTTTATCAAAAATTTACATATCAAGAGAACCCTCCCCTCTCTGAGCAATAGCAGAACAAAATATCCTGCTTTCTTATCCCATGACAAAAACCAGGCATCATTAGGAATAAAATTCAAGGTAAAAATCCGCATAATTTTAAGAAGTCAGCCTTGAAAAAGAAATTGTAGAAATTGTATAATCCCTCTTTTTATTTTACAAAAACAAAGAAAAATACTTATTTTTGAAATGAATGGGAGATAGATCTGTGATTCAATCAGTGTAGGGAACTCCCAGGGTAGAAACTTCTCCTACTTATGCAGATCAGCAACTCATTTATACTGTGTGCCCTCAGAGTTGCATAAAAAGCTATACCTGACCAAAATTCCATCATTTTTGGTATAGTATTTTTTGTTAGATGCTATGAAAGAAAAACTCTATACTCTGTATTGATTTATTTATTTAATTTATATACTCTGTAAATGACAACTTGCTATCCCCAAGCATTGCAAATGAACAGCAAAGACATGAGATGAAGTATTCCAGTAAAAGTTTTAAAACCCATATGCTTATGGTTATAGAGGTACTCATGCCTGTAGCTGCTAAAAGACTATAGCATAATTTAGCTTTTTGCCATTATTTTGAAATGGAAAAACATTTTAAAAGAAAGAAAAATATTAACAAATGAAATAAAATCTAAAAGTTAAACATACAATAATAAAGTCATGTCAATGGAGTCAGTGACTTAGACATAAAAAAAGGATTGGGGGAATTCCTTTTATTATCATCAAAGAATTCTGAGAATTTAGAGGACTTCTGTGTCACAAGACCAACAAGGTGGTGAACTAGAATTTTCTTCAGTCCCTATTAAATCTAAAAAGCCTCCAGAAAGAGGAATTATGTGCTAACTGGTAGAATTTCAGATGAATTCGAGAGAGAGAGAGAGAGAGAGGAAGGAGAGGAGAGGAGAGAAGAGGAGAGGAGAGGAGAGGAGAGGAGAGGAGAGGAGAGGAGAGGAGAGGAGAGGAGAGGAGAGGAGAGGAGAGGAGAGGAGAGGAGAGGAGAGGGAGAGAACGAGAACCCTGAAAGGTAAAATCCTTTTCAATTAAAATCAGAGGATATTATTCCATAAAGCATCATTCAGAAACACTCCCCCACCAGCTTTTACACTCACCTCAAGGACATTCAAACTGCCCTTTCACCTGCTTCTTGAGCATAAGGCCCATATCAGGATGGTGCAAAGAGTTTGATAGCATAATTTAACTTTTGTCCACGCCCCACAAGCCCACAACAAACAGCAGACATTCATTCTGCCCAGCTTTGTGTGGGGCAAAGAGAGCATGCTGCCTTCTGACTGGAACATTCCATTGTTTAGGGACCCCCTGCCTACCAAGGCTTCATAAACTGTCCAGGACACCCTCCCTGTCCTTCTGAAATCTGAAAAATCAGAAGATGATGATTCATTCCAGCCAAAGAAAGAAAGGAAATCCAAGGGAGGAACTGGACTAATATTCAGTTGTACCAGGCTAAGTAAACCTAAGTAAGGCTACTCTCGTTCTTTCAGAGGCTTCTTAGGGCAGGGATGAAGACCAGTAAAACCTAAATCCCTCAACCCAGGAAAAGGCTAATGAAACACTGTAATCCAGCTCTAAGAGTGAGTCAATCAGAAAAGAATGAAGATGCCAAAAGTAACAGAAGAATAAAAGAAAAAAAACTTTTAAAAGATTTCAAAAGGAAAAAAAAATCCAGAGTATCATAATGATAACAGTAATGATAATGATGAAGATGATGATGATAATGATAGCTACAACTTATATAACGCTTTAAAGTTTACAAAACACTTTACAAATATTATCTTATTCCATCATCACAATGACCTTGGAAGGAAGATGCAATTACTATAAACAAATAAACCAATAGAAAGGATCCTAGAAATTAAACAGAATAATGAGCTGTTGGTGTTGTTCAATTGTTTCAGTCATGTTAAACTCTTTGTGGCCCAATTTGGGGTTTTCTTGGCAAAGCTTCTAAAGTGGTTTGCCATTTCCTTCTCCAGCTCATTTTACAGATGGGGAAACTGAAGTAAACAGGGTTAAGTGACTTTCCCAGGGTCATACAACTAGTAAGTGTCTAAGGCCAGATTTGAACCCAGGAAGATGAGTCTACCCAATTTCAAACCCAGTGCTCTATCCACTATGCCACCTAGCTGCCCCTAGAATAATGAATATTTATCCCTCAGACAGAATACAAAGCTTTTTTTTTAATTTTAAGAGAAAGCAAACCAACTCCTAACGAAACATAGAATCCTGTGGAATCCCAAAAGAACATGGAAATAACAGGAAATTCTAAAATTGGTTTCAAAAAAGAGAAGAAATTAGGAATGAAAATATATAAAAAAAATGTATAGCTTTCAAAGCAGATTTTTTTAAAAAAATTCAATTAGCAGATTAGGGGGGAAATCAATCTATATTTAGAAGAGCTTCTCCAAAGAAGCAAAAGAGATGAACAGATGTGGAATTTTTTTTAAACGAAGTAGAGTAAAATCAAGCAGGAGAGAAGTAAAAAGCAACTAGACGAAAAAACACATGATTGTGCTCATTTCAGCAAAGTATATACTGAACATGGAATGATACAGAAAAGATTAGCACAGCTGCGTGCAAGGATAACACACAAAATCACGAGTTATTCAACATTTTTGAAAGTTCTAAGAAACTATTAAAGAACAATTAATACCAATACTACACCAATTAATCTTA
Organism: Trichosurus vulpecula; assembly: GCF_011100635.1. NCBI lineage: Eukaryota > Metazoa > Chordata > Mammalia > Diprotodontia > Phalangeridae > Trichosurus > Trichosurus vulpecula. The sequence continues at coordinate 164,029,510 of NC_050580.1, read as the reverse complement.
AAAACTGAGAAAGAAAGCACTCTATCAAACTCTTTTCATGAGTCAAATATAATTCTGTTACTTAAACCAGAGACGGATAAAAAGCAAAAAGCTAGAAATGTAGACCAATATTATTATTGAATGCCAATTCAAAACATTTAAGTGCAATCCTGTCAAACATATTACAGTAATGCCTTCAAGAAATCATCTATTATATCCAAGGTAAATTTATACCAGGGATGCAAGGATGATTCAATATTAAGAAAACAATAATTATATTAAAAGCAGTAACATCCCCAAACCTCATGGTAATCTCAATGGATGTAGAAAAAGACTTCGATAAAGTTCAACACTCATTGATTTTCACAAAAACCCTACAAAGTAAAGGGATGGGGAGATCTTTTCAATGTCATTTTTTTAAAAAATACCCATCAAGGAGGCAGAGCCAAGATGGCAGCTGGAAAGCAGGGACTTGCCTAAAGCTCTCCCCCAGGACCCTCCAAACACCTATAAAGAATGGCTCTCAACAAATTCTAGAACTGCAGAACCTACAAGGTAGCAGAGGGAAGCAGAGCTCCAGGCCAGGACAGCCTGGATGGTCACTGGGTAAGGTCTATCCCACAGAGCTGGGAGCAGAGTGGAGCACAGCCCAGTGTGGGATGTGCCCAGACCAACTGTATTGGTAAACAAAATGGGCTCTTAGTACTTAATTCAACCAAGTACCCTTGAAGAGTTTGGCTTTTGTTTCCTTTGAATAATTCAGTGTATTTCATTGAGTCTTACTAGGTGCTAAGCCCTAGGCCCAAATCCCTATTAGGTATAAAACCTATGTGGGTGTGGATTGGTAACCACAGTGGGGCTAACTAAGGGGAGGGCCTAGTTTACACATGAGTTTGAGTGACATGTCTGGGACAGCAGAGGCTTTTAGACCACATGGGTTTAAGTCGCCTCTTTGTGATGATTCTAGGTCACATGGGTGAGTTGCATGTGTGACTCACCCCTGACCCTGAAAAAGATATAAAACCAGGGGTTGGCTTTCTCTTCATCAGAGCTCTTACCCACAGCAGTGGTGGCGCATGTGACTCTGGGCCAGCCCTTGTTCTGAGCTCCTGGGCTGAACCTAGATGTTGGTAACTATGAATTGTATTGAGTCTGTCTGTTGATATTTGTAATTTGTTTGTATTTTGCTCTGAAGTTCAGGGTGCTGGTCTTTTCCCCTGAACTAAGTGAAAGACATTTGTATGCTGAATTAAAGTAAGCTTGTCAACCCCTTAATGTTGCTTTCCTTAGTTAAGCAGATCAAAAGAACCTGTGCTTTTGCAACGTGCTGGTAGCATGCTTGTTGTTGGGCTTCTGTTGATCTTTCACCCCCACAACAGCTGCTAGCTGGATTGTTGAAACACCAACCAGACCAGGAGTCAGGTGGAACAGGCCCTAGAACCCTGAATCAGTGAGCTGTGGCAGTTACCAGACTACTCAACCCACAAACACCAAAGACAACAGAGAAGATTAGTGGGAAAAGCTGCGGGGGACAGAGTGAAAGGAATTTGCAGTTCAGCCACCACCCCAGGGGCAGAGGAGGTGGTGCAGTTCTGAGGACAGAACTACAGCTGCAGTTGTTTCTGGCCCCAGGCCCACCTGGTGGAGGAATTAATTGGCAGATCAGAGCGGAAGTGCAGAGCCTGCTTAGATCTGAGTCACGGTCTGGGTTGGCGGTTCTTGGGGGAAGAGGAATGCTGGTGTGGCAGAGCTGGTTGTGTAGAAATAACTCTGAAAACAACAGCGCATCCCCTCAAGCTTGGAACAAAGTACTCTCTACTCTACAAGCAGTCATACCCCAATGAAAACTCAAGGGTCAAGTAGTTGGCTGGGAACATGGCCGGGCAGCGAAAATTCTCTCACATTGAGACTCAGACTTTGGAATCTTTCTTTGGTGACAAAGAAGACCAAAACATACAGCCAGAAGAAGTCAACAAAGTCAAAGAGACTACATCAAAAGCCTCCAAGAAAAACATGAACTGGTCTCAGGCCATGGAAGAACTCAAAAAGGATGTGGAAAAACAAGTTAGAGAAGTACAGGAAAAACTGGGAAGAGAAATAAGAATGATGCAAGAAAACCATGAAAAACAAGTCAATGACTGACTAAAGGAATCCCAAAAAATACTGAAGAAAACAACACCTTAAAAATAGACTAACTTAAATGGCAAAAGAGCTCCAAAAAGCCAATGAGGAGAAGAATGCCTTGAAAGGCAGAATTAGCCAAATGGAAAAGGAGGTCCAAAAGACCACTGAAGAAAATACTACCTTAAAAATTAGATTGGAGCAAGTGGAAGCTAGTGACTTTATGAGAAATCAAGATATTATGAAACAGAACCAAAGGAATGAAAAAATGGAAGACAATGTGAAATATTTCATTGGAAAAACCACTGATCTGGAAAATAGATCCAGGAGAGATAATTCAAAAATTATTGGACTACCTGAAAGCCATGATCAAAAAAAGAGCCTAGACATCATCTTTCAAGAAATTATCAAGGACAACTGCCCTGATATTCTAGAGCCAGAGGGTAAAATAGAAATTGAAAGAATCCACAGATCACCTCCTCAAATAGATCCCAAAAAGAAAACTCCTAGGAATATTGTCACCAAATTCCAGAGCTCCCAGATCAAGGAGAAAATACTGCAAGCAGCCAGAAAGAAACTATTTCAGTATTGTGGAAACACAATAAGGATAATACAAGATCTAGCAATTCTACATTAAGGGATCAAAGGGCTTGGAATATGATATTCCGGAGGTCAATGGAGCTAGGATTAAAACCAAGAATCACCTACCCAGCAAAACTGAGCATCATGCTCTAAGGCAAAATATGGATTTTCAATAAAATAGAGGACTTCAAGCTTTCTCAGTGAAAAGACCAGAACTGAATAGAAAATTTGACTTTCAAACACAAGAATCAAGAGAAGCATGAAAAGGTAAACAAGAAAGAGAAATCATAAGGGACTTACTAAAGTTGAACTGTTTTGTTTACATTCCTACATGGAAAGATGGTATATATAATTCATGAGACCTCAGTATTAGGGTAGCTGAAGGGAATATACATACATACATACATACGTATGTATGTATGTATGTATAGACAGAGGGCACAGGGTGAGTTGAATATGAAGGGATGATATCTAAAAAAAACTCAAATTAAGGGATGAGAGAGGAATATATTGAGAGAGGGAGAAAGGGAGAGATAGAATGGGGTAAATTATCTCACATAAAAGTGGCAAGAAAAAGCACTTCTGTTGGGAGGGAAGAGGGGGCAGGTGAGGGAGGAATAAGTGAATCTTGCTCTCATCAGATTTGACCTGAGGAGGGAATACCATACACACTCATTTGGGCATCTTACCCCACAGGAAAGAAGGAGAAAGGGGATAAAAAAGGGGGCAAGATAGAAGGGAGGGCAGATAGGGGGAGGAGGTAATCAAAAGCAAACACTTTTGAAAAGGGACAGAGTCAAGGGAAAAATCTGGATAAAGGGGGATAGGATAGGAAGGAGCAAAATATAGTTAGTCTTTCACAACATGATTATTATGGAAGGGTTTTTCATAATGATACACATTTGGCCTATGTTGAATTGCTTGCCTTCTTAGGGAGGGTGGGTGGGGAGGGAAGAGGGGAGAGAATTTGGAACTCAAAGTTTTAAAAGCAGATGTTCAAAAAAAAAGTTTTTGCATGCAACTAGGAAATATGATATACAGGCAATGGGGCATAGAAATCTATCTTGCCCTACAAGAAAGTAAGGGAAAAGGGGATGTGAGGGAGTGTGGTGACAGATGGGAGGGCTGACTGGGGAATGGAGCAATCAGAATATATGCCGTCTTGGAGTGGGGGGTGGGTAGAAATGGGGAGAAATTGGTAATTCAAACTCTTGTGAAAATCAATGCTGAAAACTAAAAATGTTAAATAAATAAATAATGATTAAAAAAAAAATACCGGTCAAACCAAAAGCATGTATCATTCAGGGATATGCTAGAAGCTTTTCCAACAAATACAGTAATCAAGCAAGGATGGCCACTTTCTCTGCCATTATTTTATATAGTCCAAGAAATGCTAGGAATAGCAATAAAACAAGATAAATAAGTTAAAGGAATAAAAAGAGGGAGAGAGGAAATAAAATCATCCCTCTTTTGCTGATGGCATGATGGTTTACTTAGAAGATCCTAGGGAAACAGAGAAGTTACTGAGATAATTAATGATGTCAGCAAAATGGCAAGCTGAAAAATAAACACGCAAAAATCAACAATAGTTCTACATAACAATAATAGAAAGAGAAATCCAATTCCAAATAACTACAAAATGCATAAAATACATAGGAGCCAAACTTCCAAAGCATACTCAATACTTGTATAGATTCACTATGAAATGCTCATTAAAGAAATAAAGACAAGTTGGAGAAATATTCATTGCTAAAGACTAATCTATTCCAATATAATACAAATGACTATACTATCAAAGTTAATATATAGTTTTAATCCTGTCCTGAAATACCAAAGCTATATTTTAAAGAACTCAAAAAAATAGCAACAATATCTGAAGGGGAATAAAATCTTTTAGACTACCAATGGACTAACGAGAAAAGGTAAGAATGAAGGAATAATAGCACTTCCAGACTTCAAACCATATTATAAAGCAATATCAAAGCTACTTGGTATTGACTAAAAAAAAAAATAGAAAGATAGATCAATAAACTATCAGTAGACCAGACAAAGGAGAAACAAAAATAATAGAATTCAATAATCTTATGTTTGATAAACCCGAAAACATAAATTACTTTGGAAAGAACACTTCATTTGGTAACAACTACTGAGAAAAGCAGGAGGAAATCTGGCAGAAATTAAAACATCTTATAGCATATTCTGTATTCAATTAAAATTGGATACACAACCTGAATTTTAAAGCTCATACCATAAAAAAAATTAGAAGAGAAGCCAACCATACATTTTCACAGTAGGAGATGAATTCCTAACCAAGCAAATATAGAGGTAATTATATTACAAAAAATTAATAATTTTGATTGTGTTACAACCTTTTCATTTGCACATAAAATTAATCTGTCTAGAATAAGAAAGTAGCTGGTAAACTAGAAAAAAATGGGTCATATTTGTTGGATAATGGTTTTGTAATCCAAGATATGTAGAAAACTAGTAGAAATATGAAAACCAAAAGCCATTCCTCGATAGATAGGAGGTTAGGGGATATAAATAAACATTTCTCAAAAGATGACTTGTAAGTTCTTCACAATCATATGAAAGAATGTTCCAAATCACTAATAATAAGAAAAGTACAGATCACTCATTCCTAAGATTCTACTTCACACCCGGCAAACTGTCAAAGCTGGCAAAAGGTGGGAACAGTCAATCTTGGAGGGTTTGTTAGAGGAAGGAAGGGAGAAAGAAGAGAAAGGGAAGGGAGGAAGAGAGATGGAGAGAGATGGAGAGAGAAATGGGGAGGGAGGGAGGGAAAGAGAGAGGTGGGGGAGAGAGAGAGAGAGAGAGAGAGAGAGAGAGAGAGAGAGAGAGAGAGAGAGAGAGAGAGAGAGAGAGAGAGGAAGACTGAAGGAGTTTGAGGTAAAAATATATGAAAATTGACAGAGAAACAAGGTAAAATAGAGGGAGGTTTAAGAGGGAGGATATATTAGTTAGTGTGAATTGATGCAGAGTAAAGTGAGGAGAAGCAGGAGAACAAGTGGTACAAGAATAGTAACATTGTAAAGAAAAATAACTTTAAAAGACAATAATCCTGATCAATACAATGACCAACTCTGTCTCCAAAGGCCCCATGTGTAACACATCCCCATGTTTTAATTTCTGCCAGATTTCCTCCTGCTTTTCTCAGTAGCTGTTACCAAATGAAGTGTTCTTTCCAAAGTAATTTATGTTTTCGGGAGGTGTTAGGCACAAGGTACAAAGATACATTTTTGAATGTGACTAATTGTGTTCATTCATTTTATTGACTATTCTTATTTGTTACAAGAACATTTTTTCCTCTTTCTCTTGGTCCTCAATTGATGTGGAAGGTCAGGGAGATAATAATAGTAATAACCTCCAAAATGAGATATTATAATTTTTTTTAGAAAACAGGAGGAGGGAAGAGAACACAAATAAGCAGAATAATGTTGAAAATAATCTGGAAAAAATGCATACTTTTTTCAGCATGCAGTATAAAGTAGAGATTCACAGTTTCATATAACACCCTGTTTTGCTGTTCTACTGTGTGCCAGGAAATGCTGCAGGGAAATTGTGTGCGTGTGTGTGTGTAATACCATCCTTTTATTCCTTTACAAAGAAAGGGATGTTGTCAGATTTTTTTTAAATGTATTGGTTGATTTTGCTGGAGCTTCTTTTCTTTTTCATTTTTGTTTTAAAAAATTTTGTTTTGACAGATGGCTGTTTGAGAGGAGGAATGGGAAAATTTAGGCAATGTAAAAACAAAAGATATCAATAAAATTTATTTTAATAACCTTATTTCTACACAAGCCAAAGTCATTGAATTTAAAGACAAGAGACAAAGAGATGAACGACTTAATAATCAGAGGTTTCCAAAAAGAATATGACAGTTGTTTTTAAATCCACACACCATTCAGGAAATAATATAAGAAAATTGCCTAGAACTTTTGAATCTAGAAAACAAAGCACCAAACAAAAGAATCCATGGATTCTTTCCCCAAAAAAATCCCTACACTTCAAACTCCCAGAGAAATAGTAGTTAAATTTAACTATTTGAATGACAAATGACAGGCAAGAAGCCAGGAGTAGGATTTTCAAATATAAATGAAAGGAAATTTAAATGACACAAAATTACTTCACACCCGCTAGAAACTGCCTATTTCTCAGCACCACTTAGCACTTTTACTAAAATAGACCATGAATTAAAGTACATTAAAAACTGCAAATATATTTGTAACCCACATTGCCATGGAGATGAGACCCCCTGGCAGACACACCCTTGGAATGCACCAGTTACATGTGTTTGGAACTGAGAATTCCAGCACTGCTTTGCAAAGATTTGGGGGAAAAACATGCCAAAAACTAAAGTTTGAGTGTTTGAAGTTCATCCTCCATCTTGGGACTATATGGACATTTCAGGGTGGAGCTCAGAGCTGCATCTCTGGACTTATGGGTGACCTGCTCTCCTCCAGAAAGAAACTGAGGCCAGTGGCTGAAACTGTCATTGTTGCTGCTGCAACGAATGAATGTGTTATTGTACGCACATCAGGTCATTGGTGAGATGACCCTGGTACTCCTTTACAGATAATTTCCCTCTATCTTGTGACTGAGTTGAGGAAGAAGTAACTACAATCAATTTAGTAACTCCTTTGGGTTTCCTTGCTTCATTGTATTTGGTAAGGGGTAGGGGAAGAGGGGAAGAGGTGTCATGGGAGAAGGAGGAGCCTAGAGTGGGAAAAGCCAATTCTATCACAGCAGTTTCATTAACTTTACCCCTCCTCCTTAAGCTGTTCTTTTCATTTGCTTCCTCCTCGACTCTTGGGTGAAAAAAGCAAAAATACTAGATAAGTCCCTTACAGATTAAAATGTAATAAAAATAGTAATTAATTCAGGAAGCACAAGCAAAATATACAGAGCTGAAATCCTAAATAATGAGTGGGCCAAACAGCATCATAAAATGATTAATAACTATGAAAGAATTATAATGACAAGAAAACATGCCAAAATTTCTGGCAAGTAGCTAAAGCAATCCTTGCAGGAAATATTCCATCCCTAAAAAATAAACATTAACTGGAAAAATAGGGCTTTAGTGAGATTGTCATGCAATGAAAAAACAAAAAAACCAATAAACAAACCCAAAATAGGCACCTATGATGAAATCTTAAATATTCAAAGAAAATAAATTTGAAATCAATAATACTATAGGACTGATAAGCAAAACAGCTAGATCCATGAAGAGACTAATAAAATTAAAAAACCATTAGCCAGCCTGTCTAAAATGAAGGGTGAGGAAAATCAAATTTTAAAATTAAAAATGAAGGCAAAATTACAACAACTCCAGGAGAATTTTAAAAATTATCAGAACAAACTATTCACAATTAGATGCCTAACAAAACTGAGAATTCAAAAGAAACAGATAATGTACAAAAATATAAAATACTCAAATTAACAGAACCAAATAGAGATCTGAAATCATCTAATCTAAGAAAATAAAATTGAATTAGTTGCAAAAGAACTAGCCAAGTTGGAGAAGACCCTCTTAGAGATGGAGAATTCTATCAAAAAATTTAAAACAGTACCTGTCCAAATTATTCTCAAAATCAAGAAAGAAAACACTCTACAAAACTCCCTTTATTAGTCATAGTCATGATACCTAAACCAGAGAATGATAAAGCAAAGAAAGAGAACTATTGGCCAATATATTCAGTGATGAATATATACCTAAAAATAAAACCCTGGCAATAAATGCTTTTTCATTCATTCATAAATTTAATGGAATATTACTGTGCTATAAAAAACGATGAATATGATAAATATATAGAAGTATAAAAAGACATATCAACTAATGCAAAGTGAAGTATACAGAACCAGGAAAATACTATAACTACAACATGTAAATGGAAAGAACAACAAAACAATCTAAAGTGAATTACAAGATTATAATGACCAAGCTTGACTCCTCCCAAAAAAAAGATATGAGAAGGCAAATCTTCCATTGTTTTTTGCAAAGGTGGAAGTCCATGGGTATGGAATATTATATATAAAAGACTCTTCCAATGTTTGCATTTTTGGTGAGCTTTAAAAAAATCTCATTATAAGAGATAACAGATTAGGCAGGACCAAGGAAATACAGTGGGAGATGTAGGTGACATAAAAACAAAAGATACCCATACAAAAAAAATTTTTAAAGAAGTCTGAGAAATTTGTCTTATTTAATGCCTTTGGAGAAAAAAAACAAAATGAAGAAAATAATAGAATGATTCATGTGTAGAGAGACTGCCACATCACTCTCTTCCCCTTCTTCCTGCTGAAAACATAACCTTAGTACTTCATGGGGAAAAAAAGTATGTCATTCTCTGAGAGCTCCCTCTTCCATTTGCCTCATCTCACACTCATCTGGTCCTAACCTTAACCCACTCTTATCACCTCCTTCACTCCCTGATAAGGTTGACCTTTTGCTTGCAAAGTCCAACCTCTCCACATGCACCCCTGATCTAAAGCTTCCTCTCTTCTACAGAAGATTATCTATCATTCATATTTCCATATCATTTCTTGTCCTCTCCTCTTCTTTCCTTCTCTTATCTCAATCTTTCCCTACCTAATGGTTCCTTCCCTGCTACCTACAGACATATTCAAATCTCCCCCATACTTAAAAACAACTTATTAGATCTAGCCAAGCACATCTCCCATTATCCCACATCTCCTCTTCTCAGATCACCTTGAAAAAGTCATCTACTCCACTTCCCTCCCTTTCTTCTAATGTGTTTTGTGACAATCCTCTGGCATAAGGGTGTCCCTTCTGAGTTCCCCTATTGACCCTTGCTTTCTACAACTGACTTCACGGTGTCATACTCTCCTGGTATAGGTGTAGCTGTCAATAGTTAAGTCTTTGTCCAATTTATGTGTAAGGAAAGGCCAATGGGCCAGCCAGAGACACTGGGGAAAATAACCCCTTAATGAGTTCAGGTGCTGAGAATAACATGTAAAACAATAAGACTCAGCTCAAGGCAAAGCTTATTGCAAGCAGTAGGGAAGACAGGAAGGGGAAAGAAGAAGATAAGATCCAATATACAACTAAAAAGGCATAACCTTTAAATCAATTGGTGTTGATTACTTTGATTTATTTTTAGTTTGATTGAAGGATTAAATTCTCTTCTTTAGGAAAGGCTAACCCTGGGGCAGCTAGGTGGCGCAGTGAGTAGAGCACCAGCCCTGGAGTCAGGAGGACCTGAGTTCAAATCCGACCTTGGACACTTGATACATTTACTAGCTGTGTGACCTTGGGCAAGTCACTTAACCCCAATTGCCCTGCCCAAAAAAAAAAACAAAAAAACAAAAAAAAAGGAAAGGCTAACCCTAACAGCTAAGCTAAGCCAATAGAGAATTCCCTTTAACCTGAATGATACCTATAGATCTAGGGAAAAGATTGATAAGACTTCATCATTTAGCAGCAGATAATTTAGAGTAGCGCAATATATCTTTGTAGGAACAAAATAATCATAGAATTATAAGATTTTTTAAAGGCTGAGTTCCCCTTTCTGATAGCTGGAGAAAGGCAGAGAAGGGTGACTAAAGATTAAGTTCCTCTTTCCTGTCTTAGTTTCCCTTCTCTTGGACTCTCTGAAGTAAGTTCAAACTAAAGGCCCCTTGAAAGTAAGCTTTTTAATTGCAAAATGCTACATCTGCACAGCAGAGATTCCCCAGGCTATCTCACTTTGGCAGATGCGGTGATAGACACAGGCCCTAATCCAATAGAACATCAGATTGAGTAGTTATCCCGCCCTAGAAACTCTGCATTATGTTTCCCACATGCCCAGCAGCCAAATATTGTGAATCTGCCTACTTCCCTCTTCTCCTTATACTTCTCTGTTCTTGTAAATTTTATGCCTCTTTTTTGTTATAAAAATAAGCTTTGGAAATCACTCTTTGGTCTCTGACTTCTCAGGCAGTCAGATGACCTGGTTTGATCTGCAGAATGCTAGCTTTGATAATTAAATCATTACACTTGGAAGTGTTGTGCCTCAGGATTTTTCTATTTCAGATAATTAATTTAACACAACTCAGGCATGCCTACAAACAGGATAAAACTCATGTAAGGGCTACACAGTGTTGAGGAGCACAGTCCATTCAGCAGAAAGGGGGTGCTCCATCAGGGAGGAGTGCTCCTGCTGGAGAGGAGGGTATGCTCAAGAGTACCCTTCTGAGAGTGCAGTTCTTATATTATGATTCTAGATGATTTCCCTGGAGCTGAACAAAATGTGTATTAGGGGTGTAAGTAAGGTGGATTTTAGTGTGTGTAAGATGGATTTTCGTTATTCTTTCTTAGAGTTTAGTTTCCCAGGATCCATGGCCATAACAATCTCTATTTCTCAGGCTCATGACTCGTAAACTTCTCCACCACGCTTGCATAGTGTTATATAATTGATATAAACATTTGTGCTTAAAACTGTAAATATTCACTGCAACTGTGCAGTGAGATGTAATGGTGAGAAGACACAAACTTGTGAGGCTATTGCTGGCAAACTGCCTTCTTTGTCTGTTGCCCTATAAAGCAAGTGGGCACTCGTCAGTGAGTGGGGAACCCTTATGGTTGAATGCACAAACTGGAATGCTGTGTGTTCCTTGATCAGCCCCCATCAAGGCTTGGGAGAATCTGTGTGTTTGCCTCAACTAGCCCCCATTAAGGCTTGAGAGGATTTGGGGGAGTACACAAGCTGTGCCTGTCTCGATTGACCCCATTGAGACACGGGGGCAGTTTTCCCCTCTTCTTGTCCGCCCCTGCAAGAAGAATGATTAGGGAATGCTGTAGGAATTAGTGCTCCATTATCAGCACACTTCCTTTGAGAAGACTGGATTAGAATAAAGAAAGATTATTAACCCCTCCCAATCTGTCTTCCTGTCCTTCCTGTCTGACTCCTGTCTTGATCTCAAGAGCGAACCTGTGCTAGCAGCCCTCCTGTGTGTTTACCTGTCTTCCAAAGGGTCAGGGCAAAATATTGTTTTGGAGAGTTTGTTATCAGGGAGAAAAACAAGCTGGTAGTTAACAAAATATTATTTGGGGGGTTGCATATCAGGAAGAAAAACAATCTGGTGGTAGACAAAATATTATTTGGGAGACACAACGGTACCAGCCTTCAAAAATGTTAATAGTTAATATTTTTCCATGAGTATGTTCCATAAACTCATAACCTTCCTTGGAGAAACTTTCACTATGACCTCAAAACCATCAGGCCTAATTTTATAACAATTTCCATATATAGATTCTATAAATTACAGCTTCTCTTAAGGGGAAACTGTCATGGTGGTCTCAAATGCACCAGGCCTAATCTTATAACATAATCCTTCTGCAATCTGACTTCCATTCAACTGAAACTCCTTTCTCCAGTTATCATGGATCTCTTAATTGCCAAATCTCACGACCTTTTCTCAATCTTCATCCTTCTTGACGTCTTCGTAGCACTTAGTTGCCACTTCGTGGCACTGTTGACCACGTTTCTTCTCCTGGTCGTTCTGTCCTCTCTGGGACTTCCAACTGTCATCTGCTCTGTTCTCTAGCCTAATCAATCTACCTCTACCTAATCAATCCTCAGTTTCTTTTCCTAGATCTTTATCTCTTTCACATCTACTAACTGCAGATATCTCTCAAGGTTCTGTCCTGGTTCCTCTTCTCATTTCTCTCTAACTTCTGTTACTTGGTGACCTCAATAACTCTCATGGGTTCTCATCTCTATGCGAATGATTCCTAAATCTATATATTCAGTTCTAGTTTCTCTTCTGAACTCCAGCCCTGCCTCATCAACAGTTTATTGGATATCTCAAATTCAATGTCCCAAAGGCATCTCAGACCCAGTATGTCCCAAACAGAACAAGTCCACTCCTCTTCCAACTTACCCAAGTGCCACTGAGAGCATCCTTTCCAGACATCCCAGTGTCTCCATTATTGGAATATAAGCTCCTTCAGGGAAGGGACTCTTTTTAAATTTCTTTGTATCCTCAACACAGTGCCTAGCACACAGTAAGCACTTAATAAATGCTTGTCTGTTGCTTGACTGATCTGTTGAAAGTGATCAAGGAATTCATTCCATAATCGCTCTAGCAAATGGAAAGCATGAGCATTTGTTTAGACTTTGGAATGTAGGCATACCCTACATACTGGTACCTTGTTAATAAGGACCCATGGAAATCAAGATGATTAATAGACAGCATGTAGAAAATGAACGCTTATCAGAGTAGCCTCTCCTCCTCATGGCATATAAAATTGACTTGTGAGGGCAGCTCAGCCCTTTTCACTCTCACTCTTCAGGACTCCCTTCATTTTCTACCTGGCTGCACTATTTTGGACATCATCATGTTCCTATACCAGGTACCTTCTTCCCCCCACTCCCCTTTTCAGCTTCCATTTCTGTGTTGTCCTCCCCCATGAGATTATAAGCAACTTGGGGGCAAGGATTGTCTTTCTTTTTCACATTTGTCTCCTTGGCACTTAGCCCAGTGCATGGTACACAGGAAGTACTTTGTAAATGTTAACTGATTGACTCTCTTTACCTTTTTCCCTTATGATTCTTCTAGGATGCAGAAAGGTGCGGAAGAGCTCTCCTCCACGTACCCTACCACCACCACTCTGCCACTCCACAGGAGCAGTTGATGACCATGTATGGTATGTGGCATAATCATAAGGCAGCAGTAGATAGGTGTAATATCAATTAAGTTGGGACTTTTTTACTATTTTAGAATGATGAATTAATTGTCTTTGATTGAGCCTTACTAGGTGCAAAGCCCCGGGCCCAAACCCCTATCTACTAGATGCTAAGTCTATGTGGGCGTGAAGCCCTCAGGGTCCTGAGGGGAGTTGCTAAGACCAGAGCCAATAGTAGGAGCCTAAGTTCTGGTCACTCAGATGATGCTTGATGATGGCTAAAGAGTGTATAAAAAAAGAGAACAGAGCTATTTGCTTGGGGCTCTGAGCCATAGGAGGAGTGGCGCATGACTCTGGGCCAGCTATTGTTATGAGCTCCCCAGCCCCTGAACTCAGATGTTGGTTTCTTGGTAACTATGAATTGTATTTGATCTGTTTATAATGTAGCTTTATAATTTGTTTGTATTTGCTCTGAAGTTCAGGGTGCTGGCTTTTTCCCCTGAACTAAGTGAATGATATATGTATATGTTGGATTAAAGTAAGATTGTTGACCACTTAATGTTACTTTCCTTAGTAGAGCAGATCAAAGAACCTGTGCTGGAAGCATTCTTGTTGTTGGGCTTGTGTTGGTCTTTCAGCCCCACAGCAGCTGCTAGCCGAATTGTCACAACAATAGGTAGCACAGTGAATAAGAACACTGGGCTTGGAATCAGGAAGACTCAACTTCATGAGTTCAAATCTGACCTCAGACACTTACTAGCTGTGTGACCCTGGGCAAGTCACTTCACGCTGCTTGCCTCAGTTCCTCATCTGTAAAATGAGCTGGAGAAGGAAATGGAAAACCACTCTAGCATATCTGCCAAGAAAACCCCAACTGAGGTTACAATAAGACGAACATGACTGAAACAATTGAACAACAGCTTCGATAGATACATTAAAAATATTCCCCGTCCGAGAAGGTAGTTCATGGACAATGCACCTAAAGTCCAAAATTCTATGTGGAAGCATAGGGATTTTCAATTATTTAGGCAATGAGATCCCAGAATTTAGTTTCCTGGACAGAGCAGGAGGATTTCCAGAATTTCAGGAGATCAAAAGATGGTATCAAGTGGAGCACTGAGAGATTCTCTGCAGAAGCAAGTAAGTATACATCTACACAGCCAAATTACAAGAGTTCCCAAGCTCAGGAGTACAGAGGTCTGACCTTTTGGAGAGAAAAGCATTTACTGATGATTCTGGCTGGAGAAACAAGAATATAGTCTACTATAGGTCCTATACAGCAACTCTTGTAGAACAAAGGGAGGTAACTTGGGCAGTGCATGTCTAATATGATTGCTTATTTAACAGCCTCCTGAATACATATTTTAAGGGGACTCTAAGCCAGAAAATGGCATTACAAATCTTAGGGGGAACTGTCTAAGACTCTGGGAAAGAGAAATTCATTGGAATGTTAAAATGGTTGCTCTGATAACAAGCCCAAGTTTAATTCTTTTCATGTAAGACCTAGAGAGCTAACTGAATATTTTGTTTCTGCTTCTGTTCATGAGTTCCTGTGAATCCTTTGCATCTAATATACTTTGCAGGATAAAAGAAATGTCATCCCATTCTAAGTAACTGCCCTGTATAGTAGCTAAGAATTCCTTTACTTCACTTTTAAAGTAAGTTAGGCATAAATATACTAAGAGATTTTTCTAGAGAAACTCCAGGTAGAGAAAATGAGCCAAATATGAGAAATAATGTCCTTGATAGTCAGTCTCCAAGATAAAACCCAGTCCACATGAGTTGAGTCCTTAAGCCACAAAAATATTTAATTAACTCTCTTCTACTACGAACTGCTCCCTGAAAACGCATGAGATAATTTGAAGTTTAATCGCACTATTATCATTTTCCTCATACTTTCTTAAGTCATTGATTAAAGGTGAAGAGCTGGGCTCTTTCCTGACTTTCAGGCATACTACTTGACTGAACTGCTAAACTCTCAAATTACTGGCTTGCTGCAGGGTTTAGCTATTTGAAGTCCCAAAGTGTAGCCATTTTTCAGCCCAACCAATCTCACTGCCCCTCCTAATTCAGAGATAGGTAGTCAAATTTTATAAAGGGATCATCAAATGTTAACATCTGGCATAGTAGATAGAGCACCAGGCCTGGAGTCAGAAAGCTGCCTCTTCCCAAGTTCAAATCTGGCCTCAGACACTTACTTTGTAATGAAAATTGATAGATGGCTTACCTCCACCAATTTCATGTGGATGACCAATAAAGCTGACACCATGTGATTGGCCCAGTTCATTTCATTACCTCCCCCTCTACCCACTCACCCATCTACTTCTGCCTCCATTTATTTAAGCCATTTTAACAATTAAATTGGTTTGGCAGCTTAGTGATCTACTAAAGAAAATAGGTTTTTAGACCTAACCTTAGTTTATTACCTCACAAACACTTGGGAAGTCTTTCCAGTCTTTGGAAGGTCTTGATAAGTCCAAGTTCCAGAGGGGTGGAGATTATTGGATCTGGGGTCACAAGACCCATCTTTGTATCCCCTCCTTGCTAATTCTAGATACTCCTGAACATACCCCATACCTGAGGCAGTTAGGGGACAAAGTGGATACAGTGCCAGGCCTGAAGTCAGGAAAACTCATCTTTCTGAGTTCAAGTCTGGCCTCAGACACTTACTAGCTATGTGACCCTGGGTAAGTCACTTCACCCTGTTGGCTTCAGTTTCCTCATCAGTAAAATGAGCTGGAGAAGGAAATGGCAAACCACTCCAGCATCTTTGCCAAGAATACACCAAATGGGGTCCCAAAGAGTTGGACACAATTGAAAAATGACTAACCATCAACAACAAACCACATCAACCTCTCCTCACCTTGTCATTTATAGTTTTCTTAGTACTGGGGGGAGTGGGGAAACGGAAAAAGTGGAATCAAACTTCCCCCCTCTACACAAGTGAGAGATCAATGACTGGTGTGAACAGGCTGCAACAAATGACAAATGAGGAACTTATGAGAAGAGACAACAAGCATATAGACACAAACCAAAAACACGGACTGGTCACATGATAAGAGCAGGTGTTAGCATCTGAAAAAATTAAGTATTCTATCAGTATCTTTGTAATATCAGAGCCAGTGAGGAAGGTTGGCACCATGTCACATGGATCCCTATGATGAACTTATTAGA
Source organism: Trichosurus vulpecula (assembly GCF_011100635.1). NCBI lineage: Eukaryota > Metazoa > Chordata > Mammalia > Diprotodontia > Phalangeridae > Trichosurus > Trichosurus vulpecula. The sequence goes on along the minus strand of NC_050580.1, from coordinate 164,013,009 downwards.
GTACACGGTCAAGAGTCAAAGAGGATAAATAGGAATGGGTGGGCAGCCCTCAGCTTTGTTCTAGGTAATATCCAAATCGATGAGATGGAAGTTCCATTTGCATATGAAAGAAACTTCGCTTAGGTCAATGTAACTGGCCTCTGCAATGCTTCTACCCTGCTTCCCCTCCACCTTTCTACTATCATCACCTCTCCAAAATATCACCTTTATGTAATGAGCTCCACACAAGCACCCAACAACTAAAGACCAAATTAATTCAGAATAAGGTTTGTCCATCTAATTAACAACAACGAAAACCATGAAGCCTTTCACAAACTTGTTTCATCTTTACTAAACATATGGTGTTTCTTTCACTTTAGTGTCTTGTTCTTCTTGTCCCACATCATCAACTTAACTATCATTCCTCCAGCTCCCCAAGAGCATAAAAGATCACATAACAGCTGGCAGCTATGTCTCCTTTGGTTGAGGGCCTCCAAGGTACTCTAGACTTCAAAGTGGTTGCTCTGATAAACAACATGCCTTTCCTCGAACAGCAGAGGAAAAACAGACCTTAAAACACCCCCGCTGGCTACGTCAAAACCCACACTGGATCTGACTCAAACTTTCCAAAAAATATTCTGACACTTTTTTTCTAGTCCTGAACTTCCAAATATGAGCCAGGATAGCCCCAATAATCTTTCTTCTTCACATACCATCTTTCTCCAAATTCAAATCAAGTAGAAGAAAACAAAAAAGATCACAAATGGGCACCTTATATCTAAGGTAAATAGAGAGATCCCAGAACTCCTTCAAAGACTTGAAGAAACTTCATATTCAAACAAGAAAAGACCTCTAACTCAGTGCTATCAAACTCAAAAGAAACAGGGACCAATTAAGCATACATGAGAATCCCTGGGGCCACATACTGACATTAAAATCAAATATTAATTTTTTGTTACTATATCAACATACTCAAATCAGATAGGAATTACATTTTGATCTGGTTCAGCACCACTCAGGTGTGTCGTTTAACACCTCTGCTCTAAACTTCTTAAAACAGCTCTGTTTCACTTATCAATAATTTAGTTTGTTTGGGGGGAGTGGGGAAAATCACCCCCAGGCTATGGAGGGGTGGGGAATGACAAGTTCTAGCTACATAGATCTCATATATAGACCTCTCTCTACATGGGGAAAACCCATCATTTCTACCTTCTCAAAGGGAGTTGTGATCTCTTCTATATGACTATCCCCTCCAACAATTTAAAGCAAACATGCCTGCCCATCCTGGGCAACTATTGTTCTCATCACAACCAGGTCATCAGCCAAGTCATCACAAGGGATCCACCTAATCTATAGGGTCTTCTAACATGGGATCTCATGCTCTCTACATCTTGACAATTATTTTACAATAGTAAAGCTGTTGTTTGCTATGAAATGGTACTTTTTTTTAAAGGATGCAGATTTTATTCAATATCTCTGAGATTAGTTGTTTGGTATTTTTATGCCCATAGTCTTTTCCGGCATATAAGAAGTAACATGGATGTACCAAGATAGAGCATTCAAAGGCAGGTCTCCTCAAAGATGAGCAAAGTCAATTTAGTTACTCTTTTGCTTTTCATATGTATTGAACCCTAGTAAAATAGCTAAGATACAGTGGGTACTTGCAGTGCATTATTAAAGATCACATGATTACGAAAGCCTGCATTTTCAGCAGTACACAACTGCAACAATTCACAAATGCCACAACTGCAGAATACTGTTTCTGGCTCTATATACAGCGCGGCCGGCATAACCCTAACAAAAAGAGGAGAAGAAATGCACAAGAAAGGGAATCCAAAGCGAGTGGGAAAGAGGGACAAGGGAACTGTGAAAAGGCAGAGGAGTAAACTAAGTGCTTCACTGGTATTTAATGTTCAGAAGCTAAACAGTTCAGAACAAGACCTGCCCTGTCAAAAGAAGAGCTAAAAAGACTGTTATATATAAAAAAATTAAGGTGAAAACCCATTTGTTCTCCACTCTGATTGGCAATGCCTTTAATGCATTTGTAGAGTATTTTCATCTAACTTTTATGTTGAAGGGCACGTAGGCATAAAAGTTGATGTTCTGACATCTTTTTCCAGTGTTAAGGAGGTCTGGAGTTATTTTCCCCACGTTTTGTGCTTTCCCCCCCCTTCAGATATCTTGTGCATAGATCCTTCAATGCCTTCACAAATGCAGTATTGCCCAAATTAATCTCTTCTATGTATATGGCTCTAATACAGCTGCTCATTCCTTTTGGCAACATTTCTGCCCATTTATAAAATGTCTAGGTCTGTAATGTTAGACTCTTACTATAGTGGTTCCACTGTCCTCAATGGTGAAAAACTTTGTTATTGCAACTCCTGTTCCATTTCTTCACCAGTGAATGTCCTGCCCTGAGTGAAAGGTGGGTGAAGCTGGAGAGAGCAGGAGAGCTCCAGCAGGCTTCAAGAGGAATGGTGGAAGAGGCCAACCCCACTTCACGTTGTGGTACTGGAAAAATCAGTTATTGCTAAGGAGAACCCTGCCCCCAGCCCCTAACTAAAACACCAGTTTGCATAATAAAGAATGCATGTGACTCCTCCAAGGAATGTCAATAGATAAGATTATCCCACTTAACGATAACCTGTCAGAATCTTTTGATCTGTCAGGACCTTTATTCCTGTTCCCCAGGACCACCCACCACCCTGTGACCGACCGGGCCTATAAAATTCCAAGAGATGATTCACCACTGTACCCCATATTTTCTATATAAGCCACTTCTTTACCCGAACTCGGGGCTATTTTGATTTGGGTGGAACCCCGAATGGTCGCCGGCTAATAAATTCTCCATTTAAAACTTATACTCTGTGACGTGTCTCACTCGCTTTTGGTATAACAACGTCACTGAAGGAAAAGACTCTGGGAAGATATGGGTGGAGCTGGCAATCCCCATCATGTCCCTATGCCTAGCATGCTATTCCAGACGACTTCAGGGAAATTCCCCTTGGGCATGTTATAAATATATTCACGCTGTCTAGGAATAAACAACACTAGGGAAGCCAGGAAGGTTTTAATTACATTTATTCATTCTGAATAAACAGGTACATCCCCTGAACGGAGTACAGGAGAGTACAAGGCCTCAGACAAATGCCAGTCCTTTTACTGACTCCCAATTTGAATCTCTTGCCTGACTCTTCATTGGTTAGATGCAACACCCTGACTGCCTACATCATGCGCTCCTCAAATGGCTCGTTAAGCATGCGAACAAACTTCTAACCTTTCAACTGATCAGAAGCCACCTAGATCACAGCTCTGATTAGAACCAGTCACCTGACTTACATTCTACTAAAGGCGGGAGGTGGGGGGGGGGGTGGAGGAGGATGATATATTTCCAATTCTATGGAAACAAAACTGCTTCCACCATTTCTCACAGGCAAGATCTCTCTCCCTCTCTCTCAGGAGGAGAGCTTCTTCACTCTGTTGTCTGGTATATACTCTTCTATGAATACCTTCTTATCTGTTTTGCTACAATTTGGACATATGTGCTTCTTGGCTATCCCTATGTGGATTCACTGTGGAACTGATATTTGGTAGGAAAAGAGTCAATCCTTAGATATAGAGCATAGGATTCCTTCTCTCCCCCTGCCCAATAATGTGAAACAGCATATGCCCTAGACTAACACCATTTAAGAAAGCAAATAGGTATAATCCTAACCTGATATCCCCTCTCTCTGAGAAGAGCAGAGTGACCTTCACCTCCAACCTCCAGCTTCCCCTTCTAGCAGGAAAGAAAATCTCCCTGGGAGGATGGGAGGACAAGAGGTTAAAGATGTCTATTCTGCCTCCCTTCAAGTCACAAGACACTCCCCAGGCTATGGGTGGGGGTGGGGAACAACAAGCTCTAGCTACATAGATCTCCCTATATATAGACCTCTTGCCACATGATAAAAATCTTTGCATATCTTTTCCTTTTTTTTTTCTGTTCTCCTTCCATTTTCAACCTTAAATGCCCTCAGGATGACTTTGCTTAGTCTGGTCTCTTGCTGAGTTTTCTTTAAACTGATTATATCCCATAAGCTTCTCTCAATTTTAAGGGGAATATTGTTCTTAATCTTCCTTAAACCAATTTTAAATGACTTTCTATTCTAAACCAGTATTGCTTTTGGCTGGCACATCTTTCCACTTGAGAAGTTAAATATTTGCTGACTAAGATGCTTTAAAAAAAAATCCTCTGTTATCTTGTTATGGCAATTTATGTCAATTAAACTTATATATTAAATAACTATAGTCTGTGTCTATAACCTTTCCTCTGTCCATTTCCCATTTTTCATTATCAATAAACATATAAATAGGTGCTAAGTTATTTCAATTAATAAGCATACTATATCTGATTTTCTCCTTTATCTTTTTGTCTAACTTTGTACCAATACGAATTTTTTTGCTCTAACAAGTTTGTGGTATAATTGTACACATTAACTTAGGAATAACTCCCACATCAATACTAAGCCATTTCCTATCTTTAAAACACAGTTAATTTCATTTTTGTGATGTTAATCAGGGCCACATCCAGTTCTTACTAATGCTTTTCTCAAAATAATTATGATATATAGGCACGAGCCTTCAATGAAGTTGCTTTTCTCTGAAGTAACTTAGTATCCAAGTACATGCTGATTTAATTTGCAGATTCTTGTAAAGTTCTTCATGGGATTTCTCTCCCTCTTCATGCTTTCCAGGAGATGATGGTGCATAAATTGCGATTATTTTCATGGTGGTGTTTTTATAAGCACATATCATGAGCACTGAAGGACAAGAAGACCAAACTTCCTATTATTGTCCTAGGGGACAGCCAACTCCAAGCAGTTCTTTTACCTGCCACTCACAGGAGGGGGAGGGGGAAAAGATCATCTGTGAATGGCATAGGAGAGCTTGTAAAGAGAAAAATCATATGGAATGCAAGGATTCTGGAACATTAAGATACAGAATCTCACCTCCACGGTTGGTTGTTTTTTTGTTTTGTTTTGTTTTGTTTTGTTTTTTTTAATGTTCACAGTAAGGACTGCTATATGAGCTTGCAGGTAGGGAAGGTAGCTGAAATCTGTTTCCCTCAATAACCCAGATGCTCATCATAATACAATAAATAAGAGAGAAATTGACAGGATCTAAGATTCATTGTTGGAAGAGAATTTAGAGATCTTATCCAGTTCTTTGATTTTACAGACTAGCAAACTGAAACTCAAAAGTTAAGTGATTTACCCAGGGTCACATAGTTAGTAAGCAACGGGACTAAGATTTGAACCCAGAGGCAAGATCTGTGTGTGAAAAAAATGAAGGATTGGCCAAGGGCACCAGATATCCATGGCAGTGGTTTTGCCTAACTTAAAGCAGCAAGGGTAAAAACAATCAGCACTCAGGGGTAGATCTTAAATAGTGGAATCAACGTTGATCCAACATGGGGTGGGGGGTGGGGGAGCAGTGTACATGCACAGGGGAAGGGCATTGGATTTTGAAGTCAAAGAACCTAGGTTTACAACCTGGATCTATTACATGTCCCATGTATGATCTCAGCCAAGTTCCTGCTCCTCTCTGGACCTCAGTTTCCTCACTTGTAAAATGAGAAAATTGTACTACATATCTTCTGAGGTCCCTTCTTGTTAGAAATCTATGATCCTATGAATTAACCAATCTGCCTATGAAAATGTATATATTTCACCTTGACTTAGCACTTCTTAAGAGCCAAGTAATCTCTTAATTAGAACCCAATGATCTAATTAAAATCCATAAAGACTAAGTTCTCTGTAGCAGTTGATCAGGCTGTAGGATTTCTACTCAAAGCTCTAAGTAACATGAACAAATTCAAAATCACTAATCCAAAGTTACTTACCATGAAGAGAGTTTAAGTGGTTTTATAGACAATTCAGTCCTGAAAGTATTTTTATCAACATCTCTTTGCCCATCTGTGTTTATATAAGGGAGTTTCTAATGTTAAAATCCTGCCTTGTGTTCATCGGCTCCATTATAATTATGCCAAGCCAAGTATTTTGTTATGTTTGATGCCAGTTCAATTTAAACACTGATTAAATAGGATATAAATTAATATAATGTAAGTTGGGGTGGCAAAATCTTACAGTTGCACTTTCCCACTGAAACAAACCACCCACTAATGAGTTAATAGTATTTTTATTTGAAAGAGCATTTGATGTAATCAAGTGGAGTGAACATTTATGTATCCCAATAAATAAATGGGCTCATTAGAAGAACTGTAGCAAATGGGACTAATTTCCTAAAGACTTTCCATGCTGGGGTAAACAGATTGTAATTAGAAAAATAATATGATTCTGGTAAGTAATACAAAGATCTGAAAGAGCTCTGGCACATCACTCTTCCCTTACCTTATCATCTGGGCATCATATGGTTATAGCCCTCTTAAACCACAGAGACCATGACTATCAATTTCCAAACCCATGACAGACACTCGTTTAAAGCAATAAAAAATAATGAGCTGGCAATCTATATCATACATGCCCTCATAAATCAGCAAACAAGAAATCTCGAGGTACTTGTGGAATCATAGAACTGGGAAGAATCCTTTAAAAATCATCAGATTCAATCTCCTTTACAGATGAGGAAATTGAGGCTTGGACAAGTCTGAAGTCACATAATGTCTCTCATGAGAGGCCTAATCTAATTACAGGGTATTCCTAAAGTCTGGACACATAGGCAATTGACAGCAATGTGGAGTTATTGCATTGAGTTCACATGAATCTTGCAAAGCACGTCAACCTTTGCATCACAAATGATGGAAATCATACTGAAGATGTTATTTGTTAATATTGCAATTAAATAAAAATTTCATTTATTTCATTTCTTGAAAATATGCATTTTTGCCTATGTGTCCAGACTTTATGGACACCCTGTAATCTGAATGCACTGCAATGTTTGGGGGGATTTTTCCCCCACTGCACCAATTTCTATCCCCCATAGTTAGGGTTTGTAAATTATTGCCAGGTATTCCCTGATTTACCTTCACTCATTGGTCAAAGAAATAATGTCTAAGATAACAAAATCACCTAGGGCTCCACAGACCATCACCCCCAGCATAAATTCCAACTGGCATCATCAGACAAAACTATACAGAATTTACATTAGCTGATCCATTGCTGGCTACAAACAATGTTCCAGATTCCATAGTCTTGATCTTTGTTACTTGGTCACATGCTAAGGTAATGGGATGTATCAATCCTGAGGGTTACCAGAACAAAACCCATCAGCTTATTGGTTGCACCCAATAGTAAAAACACGCAGACATAACATTAATCTATAATTTTTTTAATTTTCTTTTTATTGTAAACTTGTCAAAATTCAGACATTTCAAGGTATAAAGAACAGGAAAGCAGATTATGTAAGAAAATATATCTGCTACATACCATTCTTGAAGTATAAATATACATGTTAAGTTTAACAAGGAGGTAACAAAACTGCTCTTTTTAATCTCTCCTTGTCCATTTCTTTTTTTTCATCCTTTGCATTTTAAAAGCCATTTATTGTTTGTTCCTTTCCCCCATGTCTATCATTATCCAATAACCCACCTTTATCCCAACACCTCTAAGGAATAACCCTCCCTTATAACAAATGTATATAAGCCAAGCAAAACAAATCAACATGATAATCATATCTGAGAATGCATGCCTAATTTTATACCTCCAGTTTATCATCTCTTGATCAGAACTTAGGAGAGATTTTTTTTTATCAGTATCTTGAAGATATTCAAAATGGATGCCACTTTGGTTAGAGTTCTTAGGGCTTTCAAAGCTGGTCATTGCATAAGGTGTTGTTCTGGGCTGGGTCTGACTCAGTTTAGTCCTCTAGTAGTTTAGGTTGGACATTGGAATAAAACGAGACACTGGGATGTCATACAAGTGTTGACAAAAGAAGATTTACTTAACCATAACAGAAGAGTATTCGACAAGAATAGACATTGAGAAGCCTTGAGTGGATTCAGCTGAGCAAACCTCCCATCTCATCCATCAGCCCAGAGTCTGAGAACCTCTCTAGGTCCTCAAGGCTGCTTTCTACTCAGGGGAAAAGGGAGTAGTCCCCTGAGCCAACCAACTGGCAAGGAACATCTCAATACATTTTAAGGAAAAACTAGACTAACCCGTATGGGGTGGGGGCAGGGTTAGGATAGTTCTTCTATGAGAGACATTCTTATGAGTCTTTCTACATTTTTAAAAATCCACAATAATTTTATAGTACAAAATAATTCTATTGCAGTCATACTACAATTTTTTTAGGCACCTGTTTTTTCTCCCTCAGTTCTTTGGTGCATCAAAAATGTCTATATATGTGCATGCATATATGTTCTTATAGATTCATAAAAAATTAAGACCAGTTTTTATAGATGTATTTAGATATAGATTTTTTTTATAGATGGCTAGTACATCTGACCAAGTATGCATCACCTTAAACTATGTGGAATAAAAAGCTTTCAAAATCTAGAGACCCAAAAGAAGGAATAAATGAATTTTTTAAAAACCACTTAGTAAGCAATTACTATGTGCAAAGGCCCTGTGTAAACACTGAGTATACAAATATAAACAAGCATGACAATCTGACCTCAGGGAGCTTACATTCTAATAAAGAGAAACAGCACAATTAAGGAAACTAGAGATGGGGGGGTGGGGCAAGGTGAGGGCACATGAAATCAAAACCAGGTAGGAAGAAGGTGAGGTACACATAATCCCATCATCCTAATTGCTACTAGAGTTGTCCTGACAATGCTTTCAGTGAGCCTACATATGAGCTCACTTTCCAATACTTGTTATTCAATGACACAAAACAGTCATTTTGCTCTCCTGTGCAATATTTCACAGAATCCAAAATGTTAAAAAATATGACAGTGACTTGCACCAGATCATTTCTAACTAAATAAATTGCACTAAAAAACAATGATAATAAATCCCACACTTTTAAAGCCCTTTGCAAAGAAGTTCACATCTATAGGGTCTTCATGACAACTGATTGTAAGGGTTCAGCAACCTTTCTGAGGCAGCCATACCCAAGAGTATAGGGAAGGACTCAGAAGGTTATTGCCAAAGACACAGCTACCAATGAAGTTGTAATGTGTTAACCTGAGAATTTGGTTAAAGGAGGAAAACAAGCTAGGTGACAGAAAATTTTATATTGCTTACTCATTTATTCCCTTAAGTTAGCGGACATACATGCATGTATGGTGCCAGACAAAATCTGATTGCCTGCACAAAAGAATGAGAAAGCTTACACACATTTTTAGAACGGTCACAATTCAGCATGTCCATATTACTTCACTTGTATGATCCCCATGTATGTTTAACCATGATACAAGACAAGGATTTTCCTTAATGGAATAGGTTGTAAATACAATAAGTCAATGTCAATTGGAATTGCAACCCCGGATCTCTGTGTTTAATTTACCATTAACACTTCATGACATATGCCCATAAAATATTAAGATAAGAAAAAGTCACATAATTCAAGATAGTGTCTGGGGTCTCACCCTTAATGGCCATGGACAGAGGAAAGAATGCTCTTAAATCAGTCCCATCTGGGCTTGTTGACATAAGAAGAGGTATTTTCTGAGTTACTCAGAGAACAAAGAAGCTGTTAAGTAAAGACTCTTCTTCTGTTTGATTAGTTCAGGCTCTGGTTCTTATTGGGGTTTCAAATTTAACATAAAATGATTATCATACAGCATCATCCCCGCCCAGATGCAGTCTATGCCTAAGACCACCAGAATCTTAAAGTAAAAACCAATGTATGAGACTTTCCCCAGGGCAATATACAACTCAGGGGAAGCACAAACACACATGGAAAATTACTCAGGCATTCAGCCCCAGAGCTACACTGTAATATCACAATGTGGTCTCACCTGACTCTTTTATTCTTTCTCCATCCAAAACCCACAGCACCACAGTTATGAGATAGTGTGACTTCAACCCAGAGACTCAGGCGCTCTCTGGTTTGATTTGCCACCTACAGGCAGCCTCAGAGTGGAAAGGAAGCTGTTACCCTCCAACAAGGCATTGACAACAGCTGCTGACTTCCTGACCCACAGCTCATCTACCCTGCCTTCCTGATGAAGGTTCACAACAACTAGAGAAACAACTTCATCCACATTTTACAAATGAAAAAACTGAAGCACAAAAAGGTTAGGAATTCACCGATAATCACATACCTTATAGGCAATAGAGCTTGGAATCAACTTGGGTTGTCTGACTCAGCCCAGGGTTCTTTCCATTAGAGTCCCCAGAAGTCTTAGTTTGCCAGATTAACACAGCCTTTGAAAACAAATATTCCCATTCTAAAAACATTCCAAAGGGATGCACACAAAAAGGGAGATACTCTAAGGAATCACCAGAGCACAACCTTTGAGTTGCAAGAGATTACATAGGACTTGTAGTCCAGTTCCCTCATTTTATAGATGAGGAAACTGAGGCCTAGAGAGGTTAAGTGACTTCCCCAAGGTCACATAAGTAATGAATGGCAGAGGTGTGATTTGAACCCAGGTCTTCAGATTCCAAGCCCAAAATTCTTTCTACTGCGCCACACTGCCAAAATCTGGCACCATTTTCTGAGAGAGACCAGAATTCTGGTGAAAGCTGGCAACTAGCACACTGACCAGGTCCTAGAAAATGTTAAAATTTCACCCATTTTTTAGGTTTTGATGGGCTTATGTAACAGTCTGCTTTTACCCAGCAAGAACACATTTGAAGCTAATTCAAGAGTTACATGTGTACCATTAACCTACTATGAACCCTGAGTCAAGAAGAAATGACAATGACCTATACAGGATTTGGATGTAAAACTCAAGGGTCTGATGGAGGCTTCAGTAAATACACACTTTGGAAAAATTGCCTGGAAGCTCAAAATGAAGTAGACCTGTGGAGTTTAAATGGCCAACTTTGCCTCTCAGCCACCTGCTCTGAACAGCTGTATGTGTTTAGAAAGTGTTTCTATGTAAGTGTGTTTTTTGGAAGCTCTGTTTCTCTCCCGCCTGCCCCCAGGTGTCTCTCTCTGTGTAACAGCAGTAACCAATACAAGAATGGGCAGGTTAAAAAAATCCAGGCTATGAACATACCCAACTTTCAGATTTAAAAATTGGAGAGGTTAAGTGCAAAGGGTGCAAATTACTCACGGATCCCAGATCAGATGCTATGTACCTACTGTTCTCAGCAGCTTCCATGCTTCCACTGTAACTTCCATGCAGGAAACAAAAGGGCAAAGGCATAAATCAGGGGCTGAAGGATATTGGCCATTTTCCATATGATGAAACCTACATCCAAGGAGGTGACTAAGTAATCAATCTGTTACCGTTGTATCTTTGCCTATGGATAATAGCTAGCATTTCTATAGCACTTTAAGTTTTGCAAAGTACTTTACATAAGCTATGTCTTTTTACGGGGTAAAATGTCAGGCTGAGAAGTGATTTGACCAGGGATGTACAGAAAGTATCTGAGGAAGAGATTTGAACTCAGGTCTTTCTCATTCAGAATCCAGAGCCCTATCCATTCATCACCTAGCTACGTGCAGATGTATCTGATTAGTGGGCATTATGTCCTAATGATGGGAGTGCTTGGTGCTTGTGCTTGGACCCTAATTCTAACATTTCTCCTTAGCCTCTGCTTGGGTGCCTGTGCCTGCACCTCAATTCTAAAATCACATCTCTCCCTAGCTTCAAAGCATTGGCCCTAGCCGTTTCTCTCTTGTTCAAGGGTAGCATGCCTTAGCCAAACACTTATCTCTCCTCTGATACTGTGGCCAGATGCACATGTAGAATTTACTGGTCCTTGTGTATTGCTAATTGGCTGTGCACTGGGACATAACAATATTTACTACTTACTGACCTTCTTGATATGTATCCTAGACATAGTCAAATGCATACTTCCTTACATTCCTCTTGTCTAACAAGACATTTGATGGAAGCCACCTGGATATTCCCAGTCAGCTGTGACCTTTGGTTGACTTAGTGATGTTTCACAGTCAAAACCACACCCCCAGGTAGCCCCACCTTGGGCTATTTCCCAGTGAACTCTGGGTAAGATGCCTGAGCAGTAGATACAAAAAGTGCATGTTCCTTTAAGAACTGAGCCCCCCCCTTAACCACTCCCTAATCCCACCCCAAAACACCTAATTGACAGGTTTCACCCCCAAATCTCATACTTAAACTTTCCCTGTGCCCTTGTAAGGTTGCAGGTTTCCTAAGAACTCTTGCCCGCTGTAAAGCATAATAAATCTTTGCCACCTTGACTTAAAGAATGTTTGAGATTGTGAATTCATTCTAGACAGCCCCACCCTCTCCTGTACTCGGATCTTTGAGGGGCACTCCCTCTCGATGACCCTGTCTGGGAACTCCAGTCTTGGGGTTCCTGGACCTCACCTCCCTCACCCCTCAACATGGGGAGAAAGCATGAATCTGATTTTTTTATATTTTTTTATTTATTTAATATATTTAGTTTTCAGCATTGATTTTCACAAGAGTTTGAATTACAAATTTTCTCCCCATTTCCACCCCCCCACACTACAAGATGACGTATATTCTGGTTACCCTGTTCCCCAGTCGGCCCTCCCTTCTGTCACCCCACTCCCCTCCCATCACCTTTTCCCTTCCTTTCTTGTAGGGCAAGATAAATTTCTACGCCCCATTGCCGTGTATCTTATTTTCTAGTTGCATGCAAAAACTTTTTTTAGGGGTTTTTGAACATCTGTTTTTAAAACTTTGAGTTCCAAATTCTCTCCTATCTTCCCTTCCCACCCACCCTCCCTAAGAAGTCAAGCAATTCAACATAGGCCACATGCGTATCATTATGTATAACCCTTCCACAATACTCATGTTGTGAAAGACTCACTATATTTTGCTCCTTCCTAACCTATCCCCCTTTATTGAATTTTCTCCCTTGACCCTGTCCCCTTTCAAAAGTGTTTGTTTTTGATTACCTCCACCCTCATCTGCCCTCCCTTCTATCATCCCCCCCCCCTTTTTTAATCTTCTTTCTTCTTTCCTGTGGGGTAAGACACCCAATTGAGTATGTATGGTATTCCCTCCTCAGGTCAAATCTGATGAGAGCAAGATTCACTCATTCCCCCCTCACTTGCCTTCTCTTCTCTTCCTACAGAACTGCTATTTCTTGCTGCTTTTATGTAAGATAATTTACCCCATTCTATCTCTCCCTATCTCCCTCTCTCAATATATTCCTCTCTCATCCCTTAATTTGATTTTATTTCTTTTAGATATCTTCCCTTCATCTTTAACTCGCCCTGTGCCCGCTATCTCTCTCTCTCTCTCTCTCTCTCTCTATATATATATATATATATACATACATACATACACATTCACTTGTACATATATATACATAAACATATATATATATATATATATGCATATTCCCTTCAGCTACCCTAATACTGAGGTCTCATGAATCGTACACATCATCTTTCCATGTAGGAGTGTAAACAAAACTGTTCAACTTTAGTAAGTCCCTTGCAATTTCTTTTTCTTGTTCTTCTTCTTGATTACCTTTTCATGCTTATCTTGATTCTTGTGTTTGAAAGTCAAATTTTCTATTCAGCTCTGGTCTTTTCACTGAGGAAGCTTGAAAGTGCTCTATTTTATTGAAAATCCGTATTTTGCATTGGAGCATGATACTCAGTTTTGCTGGGTAGGTGATTCTTGGTTTTAATCCTACCTCCATTGACCTCCGGAGTACCATATTCCAAGCCCTTCAATCTCTTAATGTAGAAGCTGCCAGATCTTGGATTATTGTGATTGCGTTTCCACAATACTCAAATTGTTTCTTTCTGGCTGCTTGTAGTATTTTCTCCTTGATCTGGGAGCTCTGGAATTTGGCGACAATGTTCCTAGGAAATTTCTTTTTGGGATCTATTTGAGGAAGCAATCGATGGATTCTTTCAATTTCTATTTTGCCCTGTGGCTCTAGAATATCAGGGCAGTTCTTCTTGATAATTTCTTGAAAGATGATATCTAGGCTCTTTTTTTGATCATGGCTTTCAGGTAGTCCAATAATTTTTAAATTATCTCTCCTGGATCTATTTTCCAGGTCAGTGGCTTTTCCAAGGAGATATTTCACATTGTCTTCCATTTTTTCATTCCTTTGGTTCTGTTTTATAATGTCTTGATTTCTCATAAAGTCACTAGCTTCCACTTGTTCCAATCTAATTTTTAAGGTAGTATTTTCTTCAGTGGTCTTTTGGACCTCCTTTTCCATTTGGCTAATTCTGCCTTTTAAGGCATTCTTCTCCTCGTTGGCTTTTTGAAGCTCTTTTGCCATTTAAGTTAGTCTATTTTTTAAGGCGTTGTTTTCTTCAGTATATTTTTCAGTATTTTTTTGGGTCTCCTTTAGCAAGTCATTGACTTGTTTTTCATGGTTTTCTCACATCCTTCTCATTTCTCTTCCCAATTTTTCCTCTAGTTCTCTAACTTGCTTTTCCAAATCCTTTTTGTGCTCTTCCATGGCCTGGGACCAGTTTATGTTTTTCTTGGAGGTTTTTGTTGTAGGCTCTTTGACTTTGTTAACTTCTTCTGGCTGTATGTTTTGGTCTTCTTTGTCACCAAAGAAAGAATCCTAAGTCTGCGACTGAATCTGCATGTGTTTTTGCTGCCTGGCCATATTCCCAGCCAACTAACTTGACCCTTGAGTTTTTCAGTGGGGTATGACTGCTTTTAGAGTTTAGAGAACTATGTTCCAAGCTTGGGTGGATGTGCTGCCACACCAGCATTCCTCCTTGCCCAAGAACCCCCAACCCGGACCGGACTTAGATCTTCAGCAGGCTCTGCACTCCTGCTCTGATCCACCACTCAATTCCTCCCACCAGGTGGGCCTGGGGCCAGAAGCAACTGCAGCTGTACTTCTGTAGCTGCCCCACCTCCGCTGCCCCCGGGGGCGGTAGCCGAACTGCAAACTCCTTCTACTCCCGTAGTTTTTCTCACTAACCTTCTCTGTTGTCTTTGGTGTTTGTGGGTTGAGAAGTCTGGTAACTGCTGCAGCTCACTGATTCAGGGTGCTAGGGCACGCTCCGCCCCACTCCTGGTCTGGTTGGTCCACGCAGCTCACGCTGCACTCTGCTCCGCTTCGCTCCCAGCTCGGTGTAGGATAGATTTCACCCAGAGACCATCCAGGCTGTCCTGGGCTAGAACCCTGCTTCCCTCTGCTGCTTTGTGGGTTCTGCAGTTCTAGAATTGGTTCAGAGCCATTTTTTATAGGTTTTTGGAGGGACTCAGTGGGGAGCTCACTCTAGTCCCTGCTTTCCAGCCGCCATCTTGGCTCTGCCCCTTGAATCTGATTTTTTTAATGTTAATAAAAAATATTTTAATTGATATTATGTATTTCTGCTATTGCTTCCTACAAATGGGGCATCACTCTTTTGTTTTTAATGTCCTCTCCAAGATTCTTCAGAGATTCATTTTTTGTAATAGGTTACCTAGCCCAAGAGAGACATCAGATATTTTTGAAGAAAACAAAAATTGATGATTTTTTTTCTCATTTAGGAGTCAAGTGTAAGTTCCAGACCTAATGTACTTATAACTGAGAAAAAAATACGTACATGGTAGTTCTCCCAGCCACACTGTCCTAGGTCTTAGTTATCTTCACTGATCAGGATTTTTTTTTTTGCATTGATGATTTTTCCTTACCAGCGTATAAAATCCCCCTCTGACACTACCCAGAGAGAGAGAGAGAGTGACACAGAGACAGACAGACAGACAGACAGACAGACACACACACACACACACACACACACACACATACACAGAGAGAGAGAGAAAGAGAGAGAGAGAGAGAGGGAGAGAGAGGGAGGGAGCTCATGAGGACTTTGTTCTGGCATTGAAGATGTCCCCTTGATAAAGTGTGAATTCCTTTCCTTGTCCTAGTTTGCCACACTGACACCACCTTGAAGATTATTGATTGATTCACAGCTAATCGCTTGCCCACATCCTTGGACTTGGCCTCTAAAAGAGAGAGAAGAGTCACAGAGAACAGAGAAAGGAAAAAGAACTGGAAAGTCAAATAGAAATAACATTTGTGCAAACATAAATTAAATTCTCTGAAAAGGAGCCCATGTGATCCCTTCATGAAAAAGTATGTTCCAGGAAACCATATATCATGGAGTTCCCAAACCAACAGAGGAATAAATACCTGAATCAAGTGGGAGCTAGAGCTAAGAAGTCACAAAGTACAGAGCCATGATGTGGGAGCAAGTCCAGACTTTGTCCTTCATCCTTCCAGAGGGGCCCCTTGGGTTACAACACCACCAGGCTCTATCTAAGCTTGCCTTCACACAGGGCTTCCTGTGGTCCTTAAGATGCACCAACACCTCATGGTCAAGTTGCCTCCTGGCCAGGATTCAAAGCGTCCCCCAGGACATAATAATAATGATAAGCCCCAAGGGAGGCAATTGAGGGCTGTGCTGAAGCCTCCAGGTATAAAGCCAAGACCCTGAAGCTTCTAATCATTTGCCTTCATCGTAAGAACTCCTCCCACTCATTGATATTTTACCTATAATCATTTCCCTAATGGTTAGTATGCTCTTGCTCTCCTCTCCTTAGCCTAGTGAACCTGGAACTACCAAAGAACAAACTCTCCTCCCCAACCCCAGCAGTCTTCTCCCTCATTCTCATACACTTCAAACCTACCCTAACAATGCACCACTCCAGATCTGTCTGCTCCTTCCACTGTGCCCTCTGGGAGTCCCTCTCTATAATTAATAAACTTCCTTTCATTTTAGACCTTTTCCTCACCTGTTTGTTGGGTTTTTTTTTTCTATTTACTGAGTATCCATTGAGACCTGGCTTCCCTAGATGACACTGAATACCTGGCCATCCTTTCCAGTACTTGTTGCACACTTTCTCATACACCTGACTCATTGGTAGCAAAAAGAGAGGTGGAATACTCCTTACTTTCCATTATCACTTCTGGATCCTCCATCTTCTGCCATCATTCAGCAACTTATCCTTTGAAGTTCACTCTATCCAAATGTTATGCCCACTCCATATCCTGGTGATTGTTATTTCCTTTCTTTCTCTCTTCTTTTTTTAATTCTTTTTAAAAATTTTTTCAACTTATCCAGTCCCCAAAAAGGATTTCCCCATAGAAAAGAGAATAAGAAGATAGGATTAAATGTGAAGTCAAGAATCTGCATCATGAATAGCTTGCTTTTATTTTTAAGTGTAGATGCCACACTAGATGGAGCACTAAGCCTAGAATCAAGAATACTGGAGTTCAAAGACGGCCTCATTAACTGTGTGATCCTTAGCATCACTTAAATTGTATGCCTCAGTTTCCTCAACTATAAAACGGAGATAACAATAGCACCTACCTCCCAGGATTGTCTTGAGGATCAAATGAAATATCTGTAAAACAGTTAGTACAGTGCCTGGTACATAGTAGGCACTTGGTAAATGCTGGCTGTTATTAACATTATTATAATTATTATTAAGTTTCCCTCAACATGTTATTTTCAAAGCTATCCTGCTTGTCTGAGTTTCCCACTGACCTGTGTTCTACTCTCATCTATGCATTTTTAAATGTATCAATGACTCTTTTTTCTTATTTTTCTTTCTTTTTTTTATTTTGGTAAACCCATTCCTAACCCCCTCTTCCATTTCCAATTCTCCCTCCAAAATGAAAGAAAAATAAATCTCTGTATCAGAAGTGCATAAAGTTAAACAAATGCCCGTGTTGACTTTGCCTGAAAATATATGTCTCATTCTATGCCCTGAGTTCATCATCTCACTGTCAGAAAACAGTAATCATGTTTTATCGCCTGTCTTTTGAAATTATTTTTGGTCATTGCATTGATCAGAGTTTTTGAGGTTTTCAGAGTTGTTTTTCTTTACAAGGTTGTTGTTCTTGTATAAATTATTCTCATGGTTCTTCTCATTCTCACTACCAGTTCATACAAGTCTTCCCAGGCTTGCCTGAATTTAGCCCTTTCATCATTTCTTACAGTAAAGGCATATTCCATTGAATTATTATACTAAGGATTTGTTTAAGAAAGGCCTTGTGTAAGAGGTAGCTATAAGGTAAACCTTGAAGGAACCTAGGGATTTTAAGAGGCAGGATTAGAGAGATAGTACATTCCAGGCAGAACAGCAGAAGCAAGAAATGTAATGTCATATTCAGTCATGGACAATGTGAAGTCAGTCTGGAAGAAAAAGTTAGAGTCACATTGCAAAAGGCTTTAAATGCCAAACAGATGAGTTTGCATTTTATCCTGGGGTAATGGGGTCACTCAAGTCTTTTGAGCAAGAGAAAGTGGATACATTAGAGAGAGGAGAGACCAGATGACGCAGACTAATTAAGAGATTATTCCAACAGTCCAGGTAAACAGTGATAAGGGCCTCAAACTAGACTGATATCCATTTTGGGGAAAGGGATGGATTTGAGAGATGCCATGGAGGTAGAATAGATAAGCTTGGTAAATGATTAGATGATCAAACCACACTGCTAGTGAGATGGGTACAACACTGTAGTTAAATTCAGAATCCTTATGACTATCACTCTCCATTCCCCCATCCCCATCCATGTTAGCTCTATCTCTCCAGTGTCCCTATTACACTTTGCCTTTCCCTTCCATTGTGTCCTATGGAACTCCTCTTCTAAGCTTAGCAAGCAGCCCTTCCTATTAGACTTCTTCCTGTCACGCACCTTCCACCTTCTTGAAGTCAGAAATAAATGACTCCACCTAGAAGACATGCATCTTTGTCCATTCTCTCTAGTATTGGAAATAGCTTCACTCATTTCCCTAAGACACTAAGGAAGGAGGAAGATTGGATGGATGGATAAATGAATGAATTTTAAAAAGCATTCATTAAACACTTACAATAAGCAAAGAACTGCGGTAAGCATTGAACATACAAACACAAAGCTGAGACCATCAATGCCCATTAAAAGCTCAAGTTCAAATGGGGAGACAATACATATAAGGATGGTGGTGATAGGGAGAGGTGACTTAGGAAGTCACTGCAGAGCTAAATGGCTCACCCTTTCTAGGAACAAAGGAAGTACCAATTTGATTATGGCAAGGTCCCTATGGTCTAGATAAAGGTATAGTAACATGCAGGGCAAATGGCAAGAAAATGGCTGGGGTGGAATGTGAAGCGTAGCAGCAGGCAACTAGACAGAGTAGACCACAGGAAGCATTTATCAATCAGGAGAACATGAAAGGCCCTAGGACAGTGGTTCCATAAATGAGAAGATAGAGTCACCCAGGGAAATACAGAAGGGAAGTAGTAGGCATGCTTCTTGTTCGTCACTGCCACTTCCAAACTCTCCTTCTATCACCATCACTCAGAAGCCTCTCATTCTTTAAGGCTGAACATCCAGATCTATCACCCAAGCCAGAGTACCCTCTCTTGCCTCCTCACCAGGCCATCATCCCTACTGTGGCCTCACATTTCCTTCTTCAGAATTTTGACTTATCCAATTCAACTTTACAACACCTTGTATCACTGAGATCCTTACATCCTACCAATCAAGGGTGAAAGCACAGGTCATGTAGACCAAGGATTGCAAGTTCAAATCTCACTTGGGATATTTTAAAAGGCATCATAACATAGTTAATATAGTGCTAGATTTGGAGGCAGGAAGACCTAGATTCAAATCCTACCTCATATATTGACTAGCTGGGTTGTGTGATTCTAGGCAAATCAGTTAACCTCACTGTAAAATGAAGAGAGGGAACTAGAGGGCTTTGGATATCCAGTTCTAACTCTATTAACCTATGACCCCTTTCCAGACTCAAACTTGGTATTACTAATACCATCCACCTTCATTTTCACTTACCTTTCCAAGTCCCCCATCTTCTTGGTGCCTTCCCTCTGAGATTACCACCCCCCCCCCCCATTTATCTTGTCTCTATTTTGTTTGTACTTAGTTTTTGACGCGCTGACTCCCCCATTAGGCTGAACTCTGAGAGCAGGAAGTGGTTTTTTGCCTTTCTTTGTATCTCTGTTGCTTGGACCAATGTCTTGTATATAACAGGTGCTTGATAAACGCTAGTTGACTGACCACTAAACATCAACAGGGGAAGTCACCCAACCATGTTAAAAGGCTCCAATGTAAATTTATGTTTTGTATTAGCTAGGCCCTTACTACTACACGCCAATCCACGATTAACCGTCATATTTGTCACATTAGTAAGTATCAAAGTAGATGATGATTTAGAGGGTCCTATCAAGTTCTTTGTAGAATTTCCCTTCTCTTGAAATCTCATGGAAATATTTTTGCAGATACTTCTCACAAGCACTTCAACACAAAATGAGAAAACGTCTCATGAAATTATGTTTCTTACTACCTTTAGATGCATGATAAGAACCAACTACCTTATTCCCTTCTCGAATATGAACCTAGGAGGCATCCTTCCACTTTAGCTACAACTTTGTGGTTTCACTTATAGGGAGAATATTGATTGATATGATTCAGTTTCTTCAGGTCACTTGTTGGTTGTTGTACAATTTATATTTATAATATCAAGAATTAAAGTCTATAGAGTGTACCACAAGAATGATGTGATCCTTAGCATTGTCAGCCCACTTCCTTCCCGTACAGTTGCATGTCAACCTCTCCTAGGTATTTCTAGAATTATTTTCACATGATTTTTGAGAGTATCAAATTAGATAATTTACATAAAACCTAGATGCAAACATATTATTAACAACTTACTTCATTGACAGAAACTTCATTATGAAAGGTAAATACATTTTTAAAAAATTCTGAAGATACATCGTAGGAGATCAAAAAAGATGAGAGTACAAAAATACTAAAATAAATTCAATATGAGACAACATATTGATTGAAGTTCATTAACACTAAAGTGTAATAAATTAACCAAAAATCTTCGAAAGTAAATGATTAATATTGGATAAATTTCTATTTTGAGAGTAAATGGGGGCTATACAAAAATCTCCTGAAGTACAGAGAGATAAAGGAAAAGTAAAGGGGAATTTGGAAATGCCTGAGTCGAGTATAAGCAATTGGTGTCCGAGCCTAGTGGGCTATTAAGTCAGGAGAATGAATGCTACCTGAGGAAATGTGTGCAAAACAGACACTGAAGGCAGCCTCTACTGACTTCACAATTTTGGTAAGGGCTTGTCCCTTTTACCCCGACATTCAGAGGTTGCCTAGGGAGGCATTTATGTCACCTGGACAGAAGCACAGCTTAGCGAGAACTTTTGCCCTGCAACACATGTGCTTCACATGAGCTATGAAGTTTTGCTTTTTAATAGGGTTGAATTCTTTATAAAGAAGCCTTGTTCCCAAAGGATTCTTTGAGGCATCATTATATTATTAATCAAGGCCGTGATTAAAGATGAAATGCTAACCATGTGCTGAGCCTTGCGCACAAAAAAACTTACTCTGCCCTCGGCTAAATCTTCAGATCCATAGAGGATAAGGTTAAATGAAATTTAAATAATGACTTAACTTAGACTATGCAATGCCTTTAAAAAAGGTCAAGATCCAAAAGGCAACTAATATATATATAATGTATTATATCTATAATGTAATATATCTATAACACATATCTATAATGTATTATATCTATAACGTAATATATCTATAATGTATTATATCTATAACGTAATATATCTATAACATATATCTATAACGTATTATATCTATAACGTAATATATCTATAACGTATTATATCTATAACGTAATATATCTATAACGTATTATATCTATAACGTAAGATATCTATAACGTATTATATCTATAACGTAATATATCTATAACGTATTATATCTATAACGTAATATATCTATAATGTATTATATCTATAATGTAATATATCTATAACGTATTATATCTATAATGTAATATATCTATAATGATTAAAAGCCTTAGAGATCCCAGGTGCCATTTTGGGGTCCACCCCAGAAGCTTAACTGATGGGAAGATAGATTTGGAGATGGGAAGGGACCTTATAGGCCATAAAGTCCAACCTTCTACAAGAAGCATTTCCTGAATCCTCTTAATGCTAGTTCCTTCCCTCCATTGATCATCTCCAATTTATCCTGAAAATATCTTAGTTGTACATAATTGCTTTCATGTTGTCTCGCCTGCTAGACTGTAAGGTCTTTGAGAGCTAGGACTATCTTTTGCCATTTTTGTATCCACAATGTTTACTTAGCACAGTGTCTGCTACATAGTAGGCATTTAATAAATACTTATTGACTTACTGACTGACACGGTATCCAAAAAAGATCTCAGCTGACTGGCACAGACAAGATTAAATACAACAGAGAAATAATATGAGAAACAAAGTGGTTCAGCTACAGGAATAATGCATTTGAGAGTCAGAGAAGTTGGGTTCAATTAACACCTCTGAAGCTTAGAGACAGTAGGGGGCACAGTACACAGAACTCTGGGCTTAGAGTCAGGAAGATTTGAATTCAAATCCTACCTCAAACACTTACTAGCTGCGTGGCCCTGGGCAAATAACTTAACCTCTCTCAGTTTCCTCTAGAATGAGGGTGTTGGACTCAATGTCCTCTAAGTTCACTTCCTACGAGTTCCTTGCTTACTACCTGTGTGACTTTAACCTCCCTTTAAAATGAGGTAACTAGACTAGATGATTTCAGTGGTCTCTTCTAGTTCTAATTCTATGATTATAAGGCTTTGAATTTCCTTTTTTAAATCAATCAATAAAGAAACATTGATTAAGTGCCTACTTTATGCCAGGCACTGTGCTAAGCACTGGGGATACAAAAAGAGACAAAAGATAATCCCTGCCCTCAAGGAACTTAAAATGGAATGGGGAAGACAACAAGGACACAAATATATACAAAGCAAACTATATACAGGATGAACAGGAAATAATTAATAGAATGAAGGCACTAGAATTAAGAGAAGCCTTCCAGCAAAAGATGAGATTATAGTTGGGACTTAAAGGAAGCCAGAGAAGTCAGCAGGCGGAGCTGAGGAGGGAGAGAGTTCCAACACAGGGAACAGCCAGAGAAAATGCCCAGAGCTGAGAGATGGAATGTCATGTTCATGCAACAGCCAGGAGATCAGTGTCACTGGATTTTGATACATGTAGGGGAGCAAGGCATAAGAAGACTGGAAGGGTAGGAGGGCACTAAGCTATAAACGGCTTTGAATGCCAAAAAGAGCATTTCGCACTTAATCCTGGAGCTATAGGGAACCACTGGGGTTCACTGGGTTTATTAGAGGGTGAGGTGACATAATCAGACCTTTGCTTTAAGAAAATCACTTTAGTAGCTAAACGTAGGATAGATTGAAATGGGGACTTGAGGCAGGCAGCTCCACCAGCAGGCTACCGCAGTAATCCAGGCGCAAAGTGATAAGGGCCTATATTATTAGAGTGGTAGCAATGGTCAGAGGAGAGAAGGGGGTATATTCCAGAGACATTGCAAAGATGAAATCAATAGGCCTTGGAAACAGAATTGATAATGGGGGGTGAGAGTTAGCGAGGAGTCCAGGATGAGTCCAGTCAAATGTCCAAATGGCGGACATTTGTAACAGTGCACCGATAGTAAAGATGGAGCTAGGAAGCAATTCATGTGAAAACACATTCATGGACTACAAGCTTAATGAGACCACAGTGTGACCTGGAAGCCAAAGAAGATAATGTATTCCTACGTCACAATAAAGTACAGTATTGATTGATCAGGGCCAAGATGGCAGAGTGAAGTGAGCATTTGATTGAGCTTTCCTAACACACCCCTCTAAACAACTTTAAAAAGTTCAGGGGGAAAACCAATTAAAAGTCATTTTTGCAGCCTGGGGTAACTTAGGAAGATAGAGAGGTTTGAGGATACTGGGATGGGGGATGGACAGGAGCATGGTACAGAGGAAATAGCACTGGCTAAGGGCCTTGGAGGTGGAGACAGCAGCCCCGGCAGCACCAGGAGAACCTAGCACTCAGGGATGACAAGGAGGATGAAAAGCTGATGAGAAACATATCGCAGATATTTCAGAGCTCTCTCTGAAAGCAGACAGAAAGAAATTATTCAAATACCGATGAGCCAAAGTCAGAATTACCCAAGATTCAGCAGCTACCACTATAAAGGAGCAGAGTGCTCCTAATATGATATTCCAGAAGGCAAAGGAGCTAGGATTACAACCAAAAATAACCTACACAGAAAGCCTGAGCATAATCCTTCAAGGGGGGAAATGGATATTTAATGAAATACAGGACTTCCAAGTATTCCTGATGAAAAGACCTGAGTGAAATAGAAAATTTGACATTCAAACACAAGACTCAAGAGAAGCATAGTAAAGGCCAACATATGTCAGAAATCATAAGGGTATTAATAAGGTTAAACTGTTCACATTCCTATATGGGAAAATGACACATATAACCCATAAGAACTTTATCATCATTAGGGAAGTTATAAGGAGTCTTACTTAGACAGAGGGCATGGGTGTGACCCTTTTATGTTAAAATGATCTCAAAAGAAAAAGTAAAGGTGAGAAAGAGGGATGGACTGGGAGAAGGAGAAAGGGAGAGGAAGAATGGGGAAAATTATTTCACGTAAAAGAGGCTCATAAGGAAGAATTTTTGCAATGGAGGGGGGAGCAGTCAAGCTTGAATTTCATTCTCATTTGAACTGGAAATTCACCTTACCCAATGGGTAAGTATGGAAGCAGGAGGGGAAGGGGATAAGAGAGAGGTAGGGAGAATAATAAGAGGAAGGAGATAATAATAAGGGAGAAAGTGGTCAGAAGCAAAACAGACTTCTGAGAAGAGGACAGGGTAAAAAAAAAGATAAATAGAAGAGAACAGGATTGAGAGAAATATATAGTTAGCAATTATAATTGTGAATGTGAATGTGATGAGCTAACCCATAAAACAGAAGAGGATAGCAGAATGGATTAAAAAACCAGAATTCAAGACTATGTTGTTTATGAGCAACATGCTTGAAACAAAGACACACACAGAGTTAAAATAAGGGCCTGAAGCACAATCTAGTCAAGACCTCAGGCAAAGCAAAAGCAAAAATAGACCTACTTAAAAAGAGATAATCAGAGAAATTACATTTTGCTAAAAGGTACCATAGACAGTGAAGTAATAGCAATACTAAACATATGTACACAAAATGGCATAGTATGCTCATTAGTGCCAAGTTAATACTAATAGCTAAAGGCATTTGTAGTACACTTTAAGGTTTGCACTTTGCAAATATTATTTCATTTTATCCTCATCTTAACTTTGAGATGTAGATGCTATTACTACCTCCGTTTTACAGAACAGGAAACTAAGATAAAGTGAATTGATGAGGGTCACACAGCTAGAAAGTATCTAAGGCTGGATTTGAATTGAGGTCCTCACTGACTTCCAGTCCAATACTCTGTATCCACTACTGCCTAGCTGCTTCTTGATCTTTTCTCAGTCACTGTCCTTAACCTCTCTCTGTAGCACTTAACACTGTTTACCACTCTCTCCTCCTGGATTTATTCTCCTCTTTTTTTTCTATATACTGCTATTTTTTGGTTCTCATCATTCCGATCACTCTTTCTCAGTCTCCTTTGCTGAAGTATTCTCCATGTCCTACCCCCAAGACTCTGTCTTGAGCCTCTTCTCTTCTCTTAATATAATCTCCTTTGGTGACCTCATTAACTCCCATGGATTTAATAATCTCCTTTATGCAGATAATTCCTATATGTATATTTCAAGGCTCAGTTTCTCTTCCAAGTTCCATTCCCATATCACCAACTGCCTGGATACTTCAAATTGGACAGCCTATAGGCATCTCAAACTCAACAAAGTCCAAAACAAAAATCATTGTCTTGCCCCCTAGATTGACCCTTCTTCCAAACTTTCTTATTTATGTCAGGAGCAACACCACCCTTCTAGCGACCCAGGCTTACAACCTGCTTGGTGTCATCCTCTACTCTTCACATATCCAATTAG
This sequence comes from Trichosurus vulpecula, assembly GCF_011100635.1. Lineage (NCBI taxonomy): Eukaryota > Metazoa > Chordata > Mammalia > Diprotodontia > Phalangeridae > Trichosurus > Trichosurus vulpecula. The sequence goes on along the minus strand of NC_050580.1, from coordinate 163,987,103 downwards.
TTGCCAAGTTTTATTGATTTTATCTCCATAACGCCTATCACATTTCTCTGAACTTATTGACTGCCAGCCTAGTTCAAGATCTCAGCACTTCTCATCTAGAATAATAGCTTCCTAATTGGTTTCCCTGCCTCAAATCTTTCCCCGCTCTAATCCATCTTCCCCAACAGCTGCCAAAGTGATATTCCTTAAGCCCAGATCTAATCACATCATCTCTATTCAATAAAGTCCCCAGTGGCTGCCTATTACTTCTAGGGTAAAACACAATCTCCTCTTGTCAGTTGAAGTTCTTCAAAACCAGGCCCTAATCTATCTTCCCAAACTTAACATACATTACTTCCTCATTATTCCTTTTCATTCACTCTTTGGTCCCACCAAATGGGTCTTTTTGGTCCCACCAAACCGGTCTTCTTGATATTCCCAACATGCTGCATTCCAACTCTCATCTCTATCTCCCATTCCCTACACCTGGAATGCATTACTTCACCTCTACCTCTTAAAATCCCTAGTTTCCTTCAAAGCTCGGCTCAAGTCTCACCTTCTAAATGAGGCATTTCCTGATATCCTCAGCCACCAATGTATTCCTCATTAAAAAAAAAACTCTTAGGAAAAAAATGTGTATCTTGCATATTCTCACTTGTATATATCTTGCATACTGAGCCCCTTCTCTATACTCACACACCTACTATCTAAATTCAGACCCTCATCACTTCTTGCCTAGATTATTGCAATGACTCCTTAATTGGTCTCTTTTCTTCAAGTCTCTCTCCACTCCAGTCCATCGTACACAATGTTGACAAAGTAATTTTTCTCAATTAACTCCAAGCAGCTCCCTAGGCATCTCCCAAGCATCTACAAGCATTGCCTCTAGGATCAAATATTAACTTTTTCTATTTTGCCTTTAAAGACTTTAACAAGTGGTCCCCAACCCATCTTTCCAATCTTACTGTATGTTACTCTCTCCTGTCATCCAAGATCCAGCCAAGCTGGCCTTCTCTGTTCCTCACACAGAAAACTCCACTTCCTATCTCCATGTATTTCCACTGGCCATCCCCATCCTTAGAATGCTCTTCACCCTCATCTCCTTCCCAAGGAATCCCTCTCTTCCTTCAAGACTCAGCTCAAAAATCACCTTTTACATGATTTTCTTGATTCCCCCAAATGCTAGTGTCCTCCCTCCCAAATTATTTTGAATCTAATTCCATTATATTTATTTGTTCTGATGCTCTTTACAATTATTCTGCATATACTTATATATATATATATCCCTATTAGGATGTCAGCTCCTTGTTTTTGTGCTCCCAGTGCCTACCCTGATGCCTCACTTGTAGTAGGTTTTTAATAAATGTACGTTAACCGATTACTCTCCCCAATAAAAAGATCTTTAAGGGCAGTTGCTGAAATACAGTAAGCTATTAATAAATGCTTAGTTTAATCAGTATTTTTCAATTTTTCCATCCAGCTACTGAGAACCATTCTGAAACCACTGCAATGATTCCCACAGATGACCAGATCAGACATAGATCTGCTCCTTGCTTTATACTGTACAATAATGAAGGAAATCCCAAATGATTAAGCCAAAATTGATCAAACTGGTGGTGTGTACATACCAGAAGAGGTTAATGGAAACAAAATAACCTCACTAATTCTGTCTAACACCAAAAGCTGAAGGTCTTCATTAGGTTACAAACTTATTTTTAGAATCCTTAAAGAGGAATTTAGGACCCAGAATTTATATTTGATAGTTTACATGACATTTTGAATATCATTTCCAAAATAAACAGGAAATCAAAGCCCATCATGGATATTAATTAACACCAAGTTATGAATAACCTATTAAAATAACTTCTCAAATGCCTATGGGTTTGATTTCAATGAATTTTGCATGGGCAAGAACTAAGCAAATCACATTAATGCACAAAAAGAATGACAGTAAATTAACCGTAACATTGGCTTTTTGATTAACTTTCATTGTGTCAAAAACACAGAAAGGTTGGAGGTTCAAAAAAATTTATCCAAAACACGTTAGCTATGTAGCTATGGGCAAAACACTTAACCTCTCAGTACTCTCAGGCAATTCTGTGAGTATAAACTGCAGAGTTGCTATCTCAATGGAGGGAGTTGCCACATTAAGAGTTCCCTATAAAGAAGAAATCACAGGCCTAGCCCAAAAAAGTATGACTTTTCCACCTCTCTATAACATGGTATCACATTCCCACTCTCTTCACTAAATTGTGGAAGGAATTTCAATGAGAGGATAGAGAATATTTCTTAACATCATTTTAGAAATGGAAGAGAACTTAGAAGTCACCTAGTGCAAACTAAACTTATTCATTTTACAGATGTAAAAACTGAGGCCCCAGAGACATTAAGTGACTTACAAGGGTCACACAGTTAATGGTAAAGCCAAATCACTAATGGGAGGGTAAATGTCCTCAACATCATGCAAATTGTGTCAATTATTTCAATAGCCAGTTAAACCATCAGATGCAGAGAGATGATTGCCCTTTGCTTAAAGATGTCTCTCATTACTTCAGTTTAAAAGTCTATTTTATGACAGATCTAGGATACCTTTTAACATGGTTTGATTCTAAAAAGTAATGATGCTTTGAATCAATTTCACTTCTTTGTAGCAGATCAAGGCCCACTTTCACTAGTATGCATGATATTTCTAACATATCTCCCTTTGATATCTCCTCTGTGCTAAACATGATACCCCTTAATAAAGATGTCCTTCACTAAAGTGCTACTTTCAAGGCTCAGCAAGGATTACAGGTGATCCTGATTTCTCAAAGTCTATGGCAGCAGCTAGAAAGTACCAAGCTAGAAAGTACAGGGCTGAGTATCTGATATGCAGCATGTCTCCATGCAGAGAATTCTGGGGAAAATTTTCAATCAAATCATTAAAGAGATAGTGAAAATCTAGAAAAGAAAGCAGTAGTTACAAAGAGGCAGTATAATTTCCATCAAGAATGGCTTATGACAAGCTTATTTCCTTCTTTTTGACAGCTATTAAACTCCTAGGTCAGACGAATGCTATAAAAATTGATTATTTAGATTTTACAAAGCATTTGAGTAAAAATAAAACACCTTTGTACCAGTGACTAGTCTTACAGACAAGATTGAGAAGGGGCGGGGGGCTCAACAATTGTATAATCAGATGGAGTCAGAATTGGTAGGGTGCCTTAATGATCTAATATCAAGATTCAGAGTGCACGTGCTATCTTGTCTCTAAGTATTTAAAAAGGATGTATTTTTCTTGGGTATCCCCCAGGGTTCTGCCCTGGGCCCTCTTCTCTTTTTTCCTCTATGCTATCTCTCTTAATAAGTTTCACTGGCTTCCACAGGTTCAATTATCACCTCTATACAGATGATTCCCAGATCTATTTATACAGCCCTAGTCTGTCTCCAGTCCCACATCAACTACCTCTTGGACATTTTGAACTGGATATCCCATAGGCATCTCAAACTCAAAACAGAACTTATCTGACCCCCTACCTACTCCCTCCACCCCAGTCCATCCCCTCTCCAAATTTTCCTATTACTTTTGATGACATTATTATCCTCCCGGTCACTCAGGCTCAAAAATTCAGCGTCATCCTCAACTCTTCACTGGGGCTCAAGTATCCCATATAGCTAACCTCTTGTCAATCCTCATCATCTGTACCTTTTGCAGAATCTCTAGATGTCTCCACTCAGTCACCAGTACAAGCCCTTATCACTTCTAGCCTGGACTACTACAGCCTTCTAATTGTTCTCCCCACCCCAAGTCTCTCAATTCAAGCCTTTCTCCACTCAGCTGTCAGCCATTTCCATAACCTCCCCCAATAAACCTGTAGCTTCCTCTTAGCTCTAGGATACCTTATAACATCCTTTAAAGCCCTTCACAACCTGCTCCCTTCTTACCTTTCCAATCTTCTGACATTTTATTGCCGTCCTCCTTTTTCTATTCCTCAAACACAACTCTTATCTCTTATCTCCATACGTTTATGCCTACTCTCCCCCATGCCAATAATGTTCTCCTTCCTCACCTCTTTCTCCATTTGCTCCAAGACTCTGCTCAAATCCCACCTTCAACAGAAGGCTTTTCCTGATCCACTCAAATGCTAGAGCCTTCCCTTCTAACTAGTCAGTATTCTATATGTGCTTAATTATTTACACTTTGTTTCCTCCATTAAAATGTAAACTTCTTGGCAGGAACTATTTTTTTGCCTCTAGGGTCTAGCACAGTGACCGTCATACATAGTAGACACTTAATAAATGTCTACTGACTGACATCAGGTGAAGAGGATAAGCTCCTGTCCTGTTTGGCTCCAGAGGGCAGAAACATGAACAATGATGGAAGTTACAAAGAGGCAAATTTAGGTTTAATTAGAATGGGCTGCCTCAGAAGGGAATGAATTTCCCCTTCATCAAAAGTTTTAAAACAACTCAACGACCCTAGATATATTATAGAGGGATTCATTTTCAATCCATAACCAAGCATTTAACAGGCACTTGGCTGTATTTGCCAGGCACAGCAGATACAAAGAATGAAACAATCCCTATTCAAGGAGCTTTCTGTTCTAACATTCATTCCAAGTAAAGACTGCATGAGGTAGCCATTGAGGTCCCTTCCAACTATGAAAGAGATTCCCTACCTTCTCAAACAATGGAAGGTAATGAAATGGAACTTTTTTTTTTAATGGTTCAATATGAACAGTCATTGTCTAACTGTGATGCAGTACAGTTCAGTGCTTCAATTTTCCTGTCTCCTCCCAGGGCAAGCTCTTAGCTTTAAACTTTTTCACATTTTACCTCCTCACTTTACTTGACATCTGGCTCTTCCCTGAGGATACCATGTAACCCTCTCCATTAGACACTGTTCCTACCACTCCCTCAAACTCATAGGGACAGTAATGCTAGGATATTCCTAAAATCCTTAATGTCCTTTCCATACCATTCCCCTCCTACAATAGCTCAATGTTTTGGGGGTTTTTCCTGAGTTCCATGCAATGTTTTTATAACCCTCTTCCCATCCTCACTAGTCAGTCAACTAACACTTATTAAGCAACTTCTGTGTGCCAGGCACTGTTAAACACAAAAAACAGTCCCTGCTCCCAAGGAGTTCTATTAATGAAAACAAGTAAACTAGTTAGACAAGAGGTACACAGGATCAAGATTAAGGAAGACTAGGAAAAGTGTCTTGTAGTAGATGAGACTTCAGTGGACTGAGGCATAAAGGAAACCAGGGAAGCTAGGAGGTGGACAGGAGGGAGAGCATTCCAGGCATAAAGGACAACAAATGAAAAGGCTGCCAGGAAATGCAACATCATGTGCAAGAACGGCAAAGGAATCTGGCTTCACTAGAATGTTGAATACAGAGTACTTGGATGGGAGTAAGGTGTAAGGAGAGTGGAAAGGTAGGAAGGGCTTTGAAAGCAATTATCTTTGATCCCGGAAGAGGGAGCCACTGGAGTTTTTTGAATGGGGGTGATAGGGTCAGATCTTCCTTTTAAGATCTATTTGACAGCTAGGTGGAACACAGATTGGAATGGAGATGAGCCAGGTAGACCCACCAGCAGGCTATTACATTAGTCCAGGCATGAGGTGATGAGGGTGTTTACCAGGGTGGTGGCAGTGTCAGAAGAGAGAAGGGGGCGTATATGAGATATGAAATAAATATATAAACTACAAGATTTGACCAATGATTGGGTGGGGAGGGGGGAAGAAGGAGTAAAGGGCACCTAGATTGGAGGCACAGATGACTGGGAGAATGGCAGTGCCTTCAACAGTAATAGGAAAGTTCAGAATGGGGGCAGGGAGGAAAGGGGCAGCTTAGGGAGGAAGGTGAGTTCAGTTTTGGTTATGCTGAGTTGAAGATGCCCTTTGGAAATCCAGGTCAAGATGTCTAATAGGTAGTTAGAAATGTAAAACTAATGATGAAGGTTAGGGGCAGATGAATAAATCTGGGACTCATTTTCACAAATTTAACATTGGAGGTTGAACCAAACTCACTAAGTATGGGGAATCCCTAATGCTTTCTCCTGAGCCTTTCCTTTTCCCTCTATGCTGTATCATTTGGGTTCAATCACCATCAAAATTGTGTATGTAAGCAGATGCCCATTAGATAGCTTCCTAAGTCTGAATAAAATGGCAACTTACCTTATATGATAATAATTTTGCATAATTTGCATAATTCAATTTTCCTACACAAAAAAAACCTCTAGAAAAAAAAGGTATTAGGATGCTTTCTCTAAAACCATCCTTGTGCTAGAAAAATGAAACTTCTCTAACCCAGAATCCTAAAATGGGACTTGAGGACAATACAAACTGCAAATGAACAAGGCTTTAGTGATGAATAACCCTGTCTTCAACCAAGCTATCCAACAAAAGAATACAAATGGGCAGCTAAACCACAGCCAAAGCAACTAGAATATTTGTGCTCAGTTTATAAAATGAAAGTATTCTGTATTCAACTCTATTAATAAGAGAATAGCAAAACAGAACAGTAAAACTTTAACCAATAGTAAACAAATAAAATAATTTATAACCAATTACTGTACAAATTGTTAATTCAATAAACATAGTTATATTCCATTCCTATGACAATAAAGGGAAGACACTTAAAAGAAATGTTTTATTTTATACATCAGTGACTTTAAAGCACAATGTAATTATAGCATTAGATAAATGCTGGAAGTCATTACCCAAATGATACAGCCATTTTGTTTCCATGCCCTTCTGTAATTACAAATAGCACTTTCATGACTTAAGAGGAGAGTAGCCCTTCAATATAGCTTTAACCTTGACATACACACTCTAACATCCCCATAATTTGATAGTTTACAGATAATAATGTAGAAGAGATGTATATTTAATGCTCTCTCATTTTACTGAACTAATGTGAAAAACAAATCAGTAATGGACGAGAGTTCCTAGGCTCTGCAAGGTATTTTCTAGAGAAATACGAAGTGAAGGTTGCTGAACATTTTGAGATTTCTAAGAACCATCTTCCATCTCCACCTCCTGTTGTAATTTGAGCACCATCTTTTCTTCCAATTGTTTTCCTTTGCCTTAAAAAAAAAAGAGCAGGGAAAAAAATCATCTTTTGATCTCAAAATTCATAACAGCATTCTCAACAGGAATTGTGTACTTTGAAATATGTGTTTGACTATTTGAAAAAAGTTCTGTTTCTATGAAGTCAGCTAATACCAGTCAGATATTATCATCTACCAGTTATAATCTGTATTACCTAGAAGTTTTTACTGTGAACTAAGGAGACTTCAAACTTCTTGTTATACTAGTAATTTTTATAAGAATATTCTTTGAAAGGAGTGGGCCATCAACTAGGCATTAGAAATCTTGTTGTTATGCAGAAGTAACCATTGAATATTTGTTATAACAGAAGCTGACCTATGGTAGGACTTAAGCATTCTGGATTCAAACTAGAGCCTGAAAGCAAATTCCACCTGTCTTTGCCCTCTACAAATCATTTGGGGTATAAATGTATATTAATTTACCATACCCCAAATTGACCAAATGGTTCATGTAACAAACTCAAGTAACTAAGAGTAGTTCAATGAACTCAAAGACTGCAGTTTAAAATATTACTCTTTGACTAAGAGCAGATGAGCAGGCATAAATTATATTTGTATGAATATTATCAGCATTACTAAGATGTTTTGTATAATCGAGACTCTGCAATAAACATATTCTTCAAGTATCACAAGTACATCAAATTTTTACACATCAAATCCCTTTATAGATGCAACAAGAGCTCGATAAATAATAACAACCTGCCCCCCTAGTTTATCTTTCCAATAAATTCAATCTTTGCATAAAAAAGAGCACACCATGTACAGTGTTTACCTGCAAGAGGTGCCCGGATAAGATGGATGTTTTGCTTGACTTCGTTGATAGCCTGAACTTTCTGTAGTTCTTTGCTCTTCTTTAACCTAGGGTAGGAGATAAAAAAAATACCATCATAATTTGGAATAATAATTTCAGTACGATGCAGTAGTCATTATATACTGCCCAATTTTTATTAGTAAGTGAACCAACACCAACTGGGAATGCCTATTTAAGTAACATTAAATACTAACTCAGGCATTCCTGAAACAGCAACATTACTGCACTCAGGGCCTACTCCCCAAGATTCTTCAATCAGTCCAATCCATGTTGCCTGAACATTTATTCTGGCACAGAATGTTATTTAATTGTTCTATGTGGTTAGCCCTTGACTTCCAAATGAAGCGGCAACACTACCTGACAGCAATAACTGTGTCATCTTTGTGCTGTAGTTAAAACTTTATATAAACTTTTAAATTTGGCTTTACTAGCTTAAAACTGCACTAAGACTTTTGGGACAGCCTGTAGACAAGGTATTCACTAAATACTTGGTAAATAAATCTATATTGGTGAACTGTTAAAAAAAATTATTCCCACATACAGGAAACACGCTTCCTGACAATGCTAGCCTTAATGGACTTCTACAATCTTTAATTACTATTGCCCTTATATATGGCAAGACTTTAGAAAGTGTTTACTTTACCATACAATTAGAGCTTTATTAATTATTGCCCTCTTCTCTAATTATATGCACATATGATAGACTTGCAAGATTCTTATAAGGAGGGACTGTCATTCTATTTCTTGTGAAACTGCCAGAGCGTCTGAAAAGCAAACGTAAACAATATAAAAATCCTCAGTTCATGGAATGAATGACACTGTCCCCTTTCTGCTAATTCTTACAAATAAAGGCTGAAAGTGAAGTATTGTTGTTTTTTCTTTAACCCCTGCAATGAGATAACCTTTCTAAACAACATCAACAACTCAGGGAGTTTCTGCAACTCTTGCTTTCCAATACTACAGCTTGATAAACTTCAAATGATTCCTTAAAAACACACCACTTAAAGAACATAATAAGTAGCGGTTAATACCATAAGAGCAATATTAAACTTGGGTAACTGGTTACAGAAGGATTTCAAGGCATTAAAACAGAAACAGGATATAAAATATTAAAAACATTCATCAGGATAATGTTATGTAAGGTGTAGCTCTAATTACTTTATTCAAATTTTCCCACCTGTTCATTATAAATTTAGCTTGACGTTTTTGTTTGATCTCTTCTACTCTCTTCATGGCGTCAACTGCAATAAAAAAGATAAAAATATATTTACAAAACTCTAACATAAGCATATGCTTTCAACCCCTGTAAGTCAAACGCACCTATCCTTTAACACAATTTTTTGGATTATTCCTTCTTTATTCCTTCATTATCCTAATTTTGAAAGCACTGAAATTGAAAGTGAATTCAAACATCACAACCACAAAAAAACTGGATAGTGTGGGCATGTAATGACATGTTACCTATTCTTGATTAATTATTTCTCATTAATTCATCCTTTCATAAATACCATTTCTCTAATTTTTTAAGAACCTCAAAGGCTCTTCAGTTTTGATCTTAAAGAAATACTGTAACAAGGAGAAGACACACTGTAGTTGCAAAGTATGTGAAGGCCTAACGTTAAGGAGAGGTAAAGAATTTGCTTTACCAACCAATGACACCAGTATAACAAACAGAAAAAAGGGAATTATAATAAAGAATATATTTATTTATTTATGCAACAGTATGTGCACTGTTTAGCTTAAACTTGCTTCTTAATGGCATCATGAATGCTATTTAATGACCATATTCAAAAGATCTAAGTTATAAAGCATGTAAAAACAAAAATGGAGCTGCTGTCCCCAAGAAGCAGTAAGAAAATACTGCAAGGACTAACACACTGACACTGAAACCTTGCAGTACAATTTTACAGGGTAAAATGGAAGGTGTGCTGGGCTAGAAAACCACAGAAAATCCAGATTCTTGTGCCAGCTGTTGCCTACTGGCATGATTTCAGACAAGTCAACAAACCTCAGTGAGCCACAACTACCTCTTCTGCAAAATGAGGATACCTACTTGACTACCTCCAAGGATTAATGTTAAGATCAAACAATAAAAATAATATATGTGGAAAAGCTAGACTTGAGAATACAGAAGAGAGGTGAATCACCACTTAGAAGTACAAGTGAAAGTAAAAGCATTAACAAATGAGAATTCATGCTGCTATATAATTCCTGAATACAAGATTCAAAGGAAGGAAAAGCAATGCTTAGGGTAATGTACCAGACTACAAACTAAACAGTACATATTTGGGACTAGATACTACAAAAAGTACTTTCAAATTCTGCAGCCTGTTTGGTCAAAGAATACCATCTGGGATTCTGACAAGCACATCCCTCTCCCGAAACATGAGATTGAGCAAAATATTTGCAAAGCACAACCTCTAACTTCTCTTATTTTTCATTTACTTCAGATTCCTCCATCATTTGCAAGTTGTAAAAGAAACTAGCATATGTTTGGAAATAAATTGAAAAGGAAATTAACATGTGAAAAAGCACAGAAGCTGGTATCAACACAAAGTTTTCAGTTTTCTGAAATAACAACAATAACTAGCATTTAGAGCTTTAAGGTTTGCAAAGAACTTTTAAAAATTATTTTATTTAATCCTCATAACAACCATGGGAGTTAGGTGCTTTTATTATCCCCACTTTACAGAGAAGGAAACTAAGGCAAAGAGAAGGTTAAGTGACTTGCCCAGGGTCACAAAACTAATAAGTGTCTGAGGTTGTATTTGAACTCAGGTCTTCCAGACCCCAAGACCAGCATTCTATCCACCTCACCACCTAGCTGCCTTGAAGTATATGAAGATGATAAAAATGAAGCACAGAAAACTGCACAGCTCAGAAAATAAGATGAATTAGGACAAGTTCCCTGTGGCTAAATTTAAAGTGAGTGAATCTAGAAATCCCCCCTACTCCCTATTGCCCCCTCACTCATTTTTTGAAAATGAATACTTTCAAGTAACCACTTGCCATTGTGATAGCACCATGTCCAAAAGAAATAATTTCTTTTATTTTGCAAGCATTTCCAGTACTTTGGTGAAGACCTAGCTATCTTCAGACAAAAACCTTGAAATCTTGGAAAGAGACCCTAATAGGAAAGACCTCCCAATGAAAGTGCTATGAATGTGGAGAAATTCAGACATATTCACAATTCCCACCAGAAATGCCCGTACAATAAGGAAAGGGACACAACTAGAAACTGTTTAGTTTTATGACCTGTCAGATCAAGATCTATGAGCAAGGGACTCCTATTTTACATCAATTCTTTCTTGTCTTCAAAGTTAAGCCCAATTTTCCTAAAAATGTAACAAAAACTACGAACTTCTAAAAAATCATTAAGTTCATTTGAAATTTAATTTTAATGAAATGTAGCTAATAATTTTATGAACAAACCATATTATACATTTTTACACTCCTAAACTGACAAAATGGCTTTGGATCAATAAGTAATATTAAATTAATAATATAAATATTCCAGTTTTCTTCCCTCACCTGTCCCTAACCCCCGCCAAACTCAAAGGTATTTCCCCACAGCATCAAATTTCTTGTTTTAAAGAACACCTGTATGTAAATTCTCTACATTATCTACATATTTATACTTTGGCATTAAATAAATTAAGGCATTACTTATTAATTTCTCTGAACCAAAGGCAGCTAAGATATAATCACTTACTATGTCATAGAGAGGTTACAATTTGGTGGTTGAGGGAGTTCCTATGTCAACAAAGTTTTTGTGTATATATCAAATCGGTATGACTTGAAAAGCCCTGCATGTTACCTGTTTTATTCCAAAGCTCTCTCTGGTATTTGACAGGTTCATTTCTACGTTTTTCAAATTCAAATGAATTATCCTGTATAGAAAAATGAAAGAAAAATAATGCATTTATGAGATACAACGTTTACCTTTAACAAAGTTAAAACAGTGTCTTTTACAAACAGTTCAAACTATGTCAAACCAGACACATTAATTTCTTATTATATAATGACCCTAGTAGAAACATTTTTATCCATTCATGCCACTATATGTGAGACACTAGGCTAGCTATAGGCTAGCTATAGAAATAAAAAGAATAAGTCATAGTCCCTGCCCAAAGGGCTTCAGAGGAGAAGGCATTAAGACATACACAACTGAAGAAAATACAAGGAAAAACTGGAAACAAAAGGCACGGAGAAGAGTAGAAGAATACTTGCAGGATACTTTGTGCTATGGGAGAACAAAAGGTCTCACTTAAAAGAAGGAAATCTGAGCCAGGTCTTAAAAGATGGGTAGAAAAATGAACCTGGAGGGTTCATTCTAAAAGGATGGAGAGAAGGTCATTCTAAAAACAAAGAAGGAGCATGAGTCAAGGCACGAAGGCAAGAAAGCAGTAGGCATCATCTCTGGCTTCTTTCAAATATGATCTTCTACAAGAAGCCTTTCCCAGTCCTCTTCAATGGCAGTGCTTTCCCTCTAAGACTACCTTGAATTTATCCTTTACATATCTTTATATGTAGTGCTGTCTCCCCCATTTGAAAGGGAACTTCCTGAGGGCAGGGACAATTATTGCCTTTCTTTGCATCCCCAGGACTTAGCACAGTGGCACATAGGAGACAAGAAATGCTTATTTACTTGCTGACTTTAGCTAAAGTCTAGAAAGCACAAAAGGGGATAATGGAAGAAAATGCTGAGATGTTAGGCTGAACAAAACTGAAGGGGTCTCAAATAGCAAAATAAGAACTTTAGGCTTTATTTGGCAGGAAGCAGGGAGTCCAGTAACAGAATCTTTTTGAACAGAAATGCAATGGAATCAAAGCCAGACTTAAGAAAAATTAATTTGGTAGCAAATTAAGGTTGGACTAGAAGGTAGAGAAATCAAAGGCAGAACAACATTTAAAAGACTAATGCAAGAGTCTGAGAAAGAATATTAATAAAGGCTTAGGATAGTAATAGAAGAAAAAGAGAAAAAGGGTGTATGCAAAACACTTGAGGGGCAAAATCAATAGTATTTACTGACATGATGCAGGTAAGGGTAAAGTCAAAGATGATTTACACTGACATTTAAGTCTGAATAACAGCGAAGAAGGCAGTGTTATTACCAGAAAAAAAAGTCAAAAGAAGATTTGAGGGAAAGGATTTTCAGTTTGGTTTTGAAAACATTAAGGTGGAAATGCCACCAGAAGAATAAAGTAGAGATATTCAGTAATAATAATAATAATAATAATAATGAGACACAGCTCTGGAAATGAAGATCTAGAAGGCACCTACATGGAAGTATTAGTAGAGTGCTGAGCAGTAAAAGAAGACAGTATAGTGGAAAAAATATGACACATGTTCTTAGCCTAAAATGGCCAAGAAAGCAGAGCCAGCAGGAGATCTAGGCATGAACTTCAGCTCTGACCCTTACGAGCTGTTTGATCACTGCCAAGTCACTTAATTTCTCTGAGCTTCAGTTCCCTCATCTGTAAAATAGGGATGGTCATACATATGCTACCGACTTCAAACGAAAGCACTTTATAAATCTTATACAAATATAAGTAAAATATTATTCCCCAAGATCAAGTGTAAGGAAAGTGGGCCAAGAACAGAATCAGAGAGAATAATAGTATTTAGAAAACAGGAGGGGCCCACGAAAACTGGAAAAAAAAAATAAGTAGTACCAGGAGAGTACGTTATCAAAGAAGTCAAAGGAAAGAAAAATTTCAAAAAGGAGGGTCAGGTATCAGTGCTATAAAATTCAGAAGCAGGATGGAATTTGAAAAAAGACCAACTGATGTAGTAATTAGCAGTTCCCTGATGAGCTTTGAAGAAGCAATTTCAGCATGTCAAGGGAGCAGAAGTCACGTTACATCAGCTTAGTGGGGAATCAGAAGTCAACTGGTCAGACTACTCTTACAAGAATTTTGGCAATAAAGGAAAAACAAATGGAATATTTAGAAATGTGGATATGAAAGACTTAAGAATTGAGAAGAGGAAAGACTGAAAATACAAAAGAGGAAGGATAGAGTGAGATCTAAAACAAAAGGAAGGGATGGTATAGGGGAAGAGGAATGAGTTCCTCTGAGTGAGGAGGAACAGAGAAAAAAATTCTAAAGTGGAAAGGAAGTTGAGGGATGTGATAGTTCAATGTTAAAAATGTAGCTAACGCATCATTCTGAATATATTGGTCCTATAATCTATTAAAGTTAGAAAAGAACAGAGCAGAGAGCTGCAAATAAGATCAAGTCAATCTCAAAATATTTTTAAATCTTGAGAGTTGAAAAGTATGATGAAAGCTTCATTATTTATTACTAGACACTAATGTAAATACTGATATTGAAAAATAGCATTCAAAGGAAATCCACCAAGGCTAGCACTTTGCTTCTATTTGTGACCTCTCATAAATGACAAATATCATTGCTACATCCATTTATACAGAATTTAACACTATTAAAAATCTTCAATGATAAATATTGACAGGCTTAGGAAAAAGAAACATATTGGTAATATCAATTCATTGATGGTTTCTTCAGCATTAAGAAAAAAAAATTTCTAGAGAGTACCCAAAACACTGATTTCAACACAAATTGACTAATGTTTAAAAAAAAAAGGCAGGCGATTAAAATGCCTGTGACTGAAAACAGTAAGTTAGGTAGGGGAAAGGGTCATAAAAATCATTTTTTGAACAAATGGCTATCCCAGTTATACAGACTAACATACACCAAAAGTGATCCCTTCCCTCCAGGGAATTCTCACTTTGTATCTCTCACCTAACTCTATACTGTGTTTATTTGGGGACATCATACTTTCTCAACAGATTAAGAGCTCATGAAGGCAACGATAAAGTTGTCATATTCATTATACGCCCCCCGCCCCCCCCCAGTACCCACAGCAGTATATACTACATAATAAATCACAATGCATGATTATGATTCAATTCTACAAGTGGATGATTGTAACAAGTGATATCATCTGCCTTCACAGATTCAACTATTGTTTACATATAGATGAGCCCGAGTGGTTTGTGGATTAAGAGCTGACCTAGTGAAGAAGACCTAGATTCAAATTCACCAAACAACCAGGCCGGGTAAGCACAGGCAAGTCACCAAACTTGTCAGTGCCCCGGACAACTCTCTAAGCCTCTAACTTGGAGGGAAGGTGATGATCTATTTTAGGAAAGGAAAATCCTCCCAGAAAGTTCCTACATAGATGAAATCAATGAATCTGTAAAAAAGTGGATATCATCCACCCAAGTTTACCCAGGTCTCTCAATCCTACACAGTGCTGTCTAGATTGACTATTCACTGTGAACTCAAACCAAACATGGCAAATATAAAAAATGAGCAGCTTTATACCCAACCAGTATTAACATAATGCCATAACCTTCCCAAGATTCTAAAAGAATATGAACTTCAGTTTAAATGTCCTCTTAACTTTACGCATCCAGTGATTGCCAGACTCATGTTGTTCTTTTCTGTATCTTGAACATCTAGTCCTTCTATCACAAAAAGCAGGGGATTAAGAAATTCCAAGGTTTAATATACTTTGAAACTGAGGCCCCATCATCACAATATCTACAGTAAATAGTAAAATAATCAATCTAAATAATAAATCCCTATCCTAATTTTGTGTCACATGACAACATTTAATCTAAATTTCACTCGCAGGCTTACAAATGACAAATTTAATACTGCTGAAGTAACCACTACAATAATGTGCTTTTCCCAGAAAAGCCCTACAGATTTTTTTCAACTAGTTTAATTTCTGATTCTGAAAAATACAAATAATCGTAGATGAGGAGCAGCCTTGACTGGAAAGAATAATGTTTCCACAATTAAAATACGAAATTAATATTTTTTAAGAAGCTAATACAATACTGCAATTGTGCCAATAATTGGAAGCCTGGCTGAATAGGGAGAAGAAGGAATTATAGAGGATTCCCTGTCATATGTATGTTGATGGCAATAAAGTGTTGTCCACAAAATAAGCAAACTGTGCCCCAGATGAATAGAACAGAGAAGTCTTTTAGCACAGTAAAGGTTAGAAACAAACTGAATTTAGTTTTGGTCCTGTGTTCCTGTTTCCTAAGAAGGTGGTCAAATAACTTTTTTTCCCCTAATATTTTTATTCTTAAACCTTCAGACATCATGCCATACTTCACTGTCTAATTATGTCCTTAAGACATTTTAAGTGTTATTTTTAAATGAGAGCCTGTTCATCAAATAAGTCAAACCTTACTACAATCAATTTGTCCAGTGATACTTAGACAGCACTTTCAGGTTTGCAAAGCACTTGAAATACATTATCTCATAGTGAGAAGACATAGTAGAGGTATCACTTTACATAATTTACAGAACCAAATAAACAACAAAAGCAGGGCTCTGTTGTAGCACATTCTCTCTGCAAAAAAAAAAAAAAAAAAACCCTTGAGGAAGTTCTAAGGTGTGAAACAGGCAACTATGCATTTACTCCATCACTATGACTTAATTTATGTAATAATTAGGGGTCACAAATTCCACCTAAGAACAGATCAGAACTTACAATATCAACGCTTCTATGGAGAAGTTACCTTAGTTTTAGCCTCAACAATTTAAGAACTACAAGTCTGGGAACAAGTCGGGTTGGATGGAATGGTGCTCCTTCATCTACCTACCTTCTCTGTGACTGACAGGATCTAACTTCACACATTGACCTATACAACATGTATAGCCTCTAAAATGACTTTCAATTATGCTGATCCTCTTAGGTTTTTCTTAGATGTTCTTGCTAGTTCTTCATTTATTTTATTTTTTCATTTTAGAATGTTAAATGCAGAAATTCACTCTTTAGTACCTCAAGCACTTTGCCAGAAAGGCATTGTACCAATCCCGAAATCCTCACCTAATAAGAATTAGATAGGATTTTCTTTTCTTTGCTTAGGTTTTTGTTTTTTTAACCCAGATCCTTCAACAAGAGAATATCCGATATGCCACTTACTGATCTAGAAAAATTCAGCCCTAGGTTAAAACACACTGAGCTCTCTGTATCCTCACAGTAATTAGTAATAAATATCAGCAGGGTTCTTCACCAGCTTTGCCTGGTTAGAATACTGCAAGTTGCCATGGATGGACGCAACGCTCCTTAAAAATCATCTAATGTGACTCCTCCTTATCAAATAATTCCTAGAATGCAAGTTATCTAATATCAAATCTTGAACTGGAGAAATTATCTACCAAAATTAATTATCCATGCCACAGCTCCCCTCCATTTTCATAATGGCAAAGCATCTGAATTACTTTAATGACTAAATATAGCAGAGTACTCCTACATACCGTAACTTAGCTGGCTTTTATTTCTCTTATTAAGTTCTACAGAATTATAATATTTAATGATTTCTAAGAATTACAGATCATCTAAAAAATCAATAGAAAGGTAAAACTAGGCAATCATTTTACAAGAAGCCACTTGATGACCAATTCTATCACATACTACTAAAATAAAAATCAAAGTTTTGAAAAATATCCAAACTACTCCCAGCCCATTGTACTCACCACTGTAAGTTCTTTGCCAGCTGCCTTTCGGAAGGCTTTAGTCCATCTGACCTTACGAGGATTGCGCTTCTTTTTAAAGTTTTTATGGCATTTAGATTTACAAAATCTGAAAACCTGAAGAAAAAATAAAAACAAAACCAAATAAGTTAGCATTAAGGCTTCTCCTGAAACAAAATGTTATTGTCCCAAGCCAAACACATAGTAAGGTGAAACTGAGAAACAACAACTGCTATGCACTTGTTTCCTGTCACCCACTTCATTTTAAATCAATCCGGGTCTACACGCTAACATGTGACTCTCAGAAAAAAATCTAGGGAATAACCCACTGACAAGCTGGAATCACTAGAAATATGGCCCCAACATTTACTTACTCATGCTAGGCCAGATAATTATTTTTTTAAATAGTATTTTTTACACAGATTCAAATATCTAATCTGAAAACTCACTTGAGTATCTCTCATCTTAACAAAAAGCTAAATAAAATTTTAAATTAACCCATTTTTAGTATTGCTATTTTGATAAATGAGAGGCATCATAAAATGGAAAGTGAGCTAGAATCAGATTCATTAAGTCCTGGATTCAACTCCCACCTCTGGCACATACTCTTTGTCTGACACCTGGTAAATCACTTAACTTCTCAGTGCTCCAGACAATTAATTCTCCAAGATTAAACTGGAGAACAAGAGCTAAACTGTACTGGTACAGGAAGTACTTCATCTGGAGCTCCCCATAAAGACGAAATCACAAGTCCTGTTACCAAAAAAAAATGTTTTTTGATAAATGTATGCTGAATTTACATTTAAGACTGCTCATTCACAAATCTGATTTAAAAATAAACAAAATTTTCTACTAGTCTCTTAACATGACTAATAATCCAATTTACTTCCTTCTGTATTTGAACATAGACCAATGCCCCTAAAACTTTGTTAGGACATAATTTGGTAGTTTAAAAAAAAAAGTGCTATTAAAACCATTCAGTCTTGTGTCTTAAATGTAATTTGTACTACATTCTGCAGGAACAATGGCAGAAATTTTTTATATGTACTTAATTTTTGTGGAGTTTTGCAAATAAAATGAAATTTGGTTTGTTTACTGCACATTACTGAAGGCGACTCATAATGAGAATAGGTTAACAGGCAAGCAAGTAGTCATACTCCAGGAATAGTTTGAACTGGTGAATTCCAAAGTATTTAGAAGACACATGAATAGATGATATCAATCATCATACCTCTATAGCATTAATACAGAACTCTGTAATTTGAGAACTTAAAACAAACACTCCTTAGCCCTGAAACAGTCCTATCACAACAGGTATACCAGATTTTCATTCTGCATAAAGCATATCACATATCAAAAATAAAAGTTTCTTATACACAAAAGCAAAATATAACACTAAGATTTATTTCAGTTCCCAATATCAATCAACAAACATTTACTAAGCCCTACTACACCAGAAGCTGTAAGTACTAGGGGTACAAAGACAGCCCCTGCCCTAAAGGAGCTTACAACTACTGAAGGAGAAAACCACAAATAAATACACAGCAAGCTATAGACAGGATAAGTAGTGAATAATCAACAGAGGAAAAGCGCTAGAATTAAAAGGAGTTGGCTTCCAGCAAAAGATTAGACTTTAGTAGGGACTTGCCAGGGAAGTCAGTAGATGGAGTTGAGGAGGAAGAGTATTCCAGGCATGCCCAGAACTAAGAAAGTGTAACCAAGAGTCTGCATCAGGGAGTAAGGCACAAGAAGACTAGAAAGGTAGGTGGGGGTTAAGTTATGGTTGGCTTTGAATGTCAAACAGATTTTTTATTTGATGTATTTGAGGCTATGGAGTTTACTGAGGTAACGTCATCAAGCCAGAACTCTAGGAAAATCACTTTGGTGGTTGAATGGCGGATGGAGAGATGGCTTTATATTCTTAACCTTTTTCTCTCATAGAGCCCTTCTTGAAAAAATATTGCTAAGTAACTGAAGGAAATGCTACACTTCAGTTAGAAGTTAGTGAAAATAAAAACACAATTTTTCCCACTTCAAGGACCCCCTGAAATCTATGGATGTCATATGAATATAAACATGTTCTTATAACACAGAATGTTGTTAAATTTACACATGACCATCTTCCTTTCCTGCTTCACCTTCCCAATTTTACGCTCCTTTTTAAGTATAAAGAGGTGACAAGGAAGAAGAAAGAGGACAAAATGCAGGAGAAACAGTTCCACTATAATCTTCCCATCACCAAGTTTCACAAACTTGTAGGTACAAAGTGTACGTTCTCACTTCACTTCTGAGGAGGACGTTATCGTCCCCAGTGCCACCTGCTACAGGAAGCCTTTCTGCATCGCCCAGGTATTCGCACTTTCTCCCTCTTGGAAGTACTTTGTTCTCTTTTATACAAATTTTGCACTTACTTAATTGCCCCTAAACTCCTTGAAGTAGGAGTGGTTTGGTTTTTTTTGTCTTTGGTATCCCAATAAATCGACACAAAGTACATATTAACTGAATTGCCGTTTCCTCCCCCAATCTATTCCATTCCCACCCCCAAGCAGAAGACAGGCTCCTCGAGGGCAAGGTATATTCCATTTTTCGTTCTAACCCCCGCCCCTGGCGAGTGTCTCGTACAACGCAGGAACTTGAACTGTATCCCCCAAGGAGGATGTTAGTTCCTGAAGGGCCATTTCATTTTTTGTTTCTCCATTCCCTAACTTTAACCCTGTATCTTGCCCATAAAAGGGACTTGATATTTACTAAACCGAATTGCTGAGTGTTTCAATTGTCTTGTCCTGTAGCCCCAAGTGAAAATAAGAGGCTCAAAAGGAGGCCTTCTCTAACTCCGTCTCTGGGGTGGGAGGTTCCCAGGACCTGACCAGCCCGAGACTTGACCACAGCCAAGGACCTGGACACAGCCAAGATTGGAGTTCCCCAGGATCTGAAAAGCCCCGCAGACCACCGGCAGCACCCACCAGTCAGGAGTAGCGCGGAAGCCCAAACGACCCAAAATACTACGGCAAGCGAGCGAGGCCCTTTAAAGAGCGCACAGTCACGTGTGTTGGAAGTGGGGGAGGGAACCTCTGAAGGGCCGGGAGACGTACGCCAGAGCCAACACGCGCTCGCGGCAACGAGCCCACACCTCACACCACCTCCAGCCACTCGCCCGCCATCCGCGGCCTCACCTTACAGTCATTGCGGACAAACATCATGCCGTGTCCCGGGTACACCGGCCCGGAACAGAAATAACACTTCTCGATGCGCATCTTGAAGTCGAGTCGCCGCCTTTCGTAGAGACCGGGGCGCTCGAGAGGAAGTGACGATGAGGACTTTTCCGGAAGTACGTTTCTTCTTCCAGGGCTTCTTGGAGGCCGCCCCCCCCCCCCCCCCCGTCCCCCCGATGACGCGGCAGGAGGGGCGGGCCCTCTGGCGCCACCGTGTGAGCATTGCTGAGGACGACACTTGGTGGGACTCTCCTACGCTGCGCCCCCTGGAGGGAACTGCGGAAGGTTCAGCCTTGGAAGGTACGTGAATTCTAGAGGTCATAGATAGCAGAAAAAGACCTCAGAGCTCATCCATTCCAGCTTTTCAGAAGTGAGAAGTTGAGGCACAGAGATGTTATAGATTCAGAGTTAGACGGGATGGTAGAGTATCCTTCCCTCTCCTCCTCTTCCCAAAGAACTATCCCATATGAAAAATAATATTTTTAAGACAATAAAGAGAAAAAAATCAGCAAAACTGATGGATACATCCAAAAAAATAGCACATGGGCTTCACA
This sequence comes from Trichosurus vulpecula, assembly GCF_011100635.1. NCBI lineage: Eukaryota > Metazoa > Chordata > Mammalia > Diprotodontia > Phalangeridae > Trichosurus > Trichosurus vulpecula. Next base: position 163,965,928 of record NC_050580.1, on the reverse strand, counting down.
CCACTGAAAAGGAGTGGGAGTATCATCTTGTATCTCTTTGGAACAATGCTTATTCTTTATGATTTTGCAACACCCACTTTTGATTTGTGTGCATGCTTCTTTCTGTGTACATCACTGTAGTTAGCCAAGATGGCTCAGGGAGTGGGCCTGGGGTTAGGAAGACCTGAGTTTAAATGTGGCCTTGGACACTTGCTGGTTGTGTGAGCCTGGGCAAGTCACTTACCCTATGTTTGCCTTAATCCACTGAAGAAGGAAATGACAAACGACTCCAGTATCTTTGCCAAGAAAGTCCCATGGACAAGTCGTACAAGTTATTATGTATATTGTCTTCTTGGCTCTGCTTACTTCTCTCTGCATCAATTTATAGAGGTCTTTCCATACCACTCTGTATTTGTCTCATTCATTATTTCTTGTAGCACAGTAACATTCCATTCCATTCATGTTTCACAGTTTGTTGAGCCATTCCCCAGTTAATGAACATCTACTGTGATCCCAATTCATTGCTATCACACACACACACAAAATGTGGCTATATATATATATATGTATATATATAGATAGATAGATAGAGAGATACTATAAATAATTTGGTGTATATGGGGGACTTTCTTCTTATCAATTGCATTCTTGGGGCATAAGCCTAGTAGAGGAATCCCTGAATCAGAGTATGGCTATTAGTCACTTTATTTGCATAATTCCAAATTGCTTTCTAAAATGCTTATACTGCTTCACAGCTCCAGCTAGGATGCATTAGTGTACCTATCTTTCTACAGCTCCTCCAACATTTACCATTTACATCTTTATTCATCTTTGCCAGTTTGCACAGTATGAAATGAAACCTTATAGTTTTTTAAATTTGCATTTATCTTATCATTGGTGATTTGGAACAGTTTCTATATAGTTAATAGATTGCAGTTATTTTGAGAACTGCTCGTTCATATCCTTTGACCACTTATTATCAAAGAAGGGCTTTTGGTCATATATGTGCATATAATACATGTGTTAATTGCTGATAATATCTTTGATACCAAACCCTTACAAGAGAAACTCCTATTCCAAATCCAGCATCATTTTCAGTCTACCACAAAGTCACATACGGTAGCAAGCAACAAACCCAGGATACCAATCACCTGAGTCCTGTATTCCAAATACTGTACAGCTGTTTCCACTCCTTCAGTCTTCCCAATGAGAAGGTAAATTCCTTTATTCCTATGAAAGCTAGCCCGGGGCCACCAGCTCAGTGAAGGCAGGAGCCCCAAGCCCTATTCAAAAATATTCATTAAATACCTACTATATGAAGGGTACCCTATTATAATTTGGGGAAATACAGGCCAAAAAGAAAGAAAAGGGACATGGGCAAAAGGATCTTATATGATCCTTTGACTTGTAAGCTTGGTGGAAGCTCCCTACTCCACCTAGTACTATGATACACCAATATGGAAGAGCCAACAGCCCTGTGGCTTAGGTCTAGTTCAGCAGACTGCTGGGTGCAGTCAGAAAATTTTAATAAAGAATGACCCTTGTCCCTGGAAGGCAGCACAGAGGAACAAAGAAGAGAAGACACACTAAGAGAAGGAGAAAGCTGCTTTCCAAGTCAGAGCCTCAAGCAAGAATTATGTCCTAGTGAAGCCCCAGCACTTGCAAAGTCAGAGTTATTCTTGACTTCCCAGTTTCCCAGTTTGTTGACAAGTCCTGATATCTTACATGTCTCCTCCTTTCCATTCACATCCACCATCCTGTGGCAGGCCCTCATCAATTCTAACCTTGGCTATTGCAATAGCCTCCAAATTGATCTGCCTGTTTCAACTCCTACCTTTCTCCAGTCTATCCCTTACACCAGGGCTGTCCAAAATGCCACCACCTACAAGCATAGAAATTTACACAAATGCTTTAGAAAATGAAGCCCAGCTATCTCAGAGCTCTCACTAAAATGGCAAATCAAAATATGTTGTCTATTGTTTCAATAAAAACCTAAGGTTGGACAGCCCTGCCTTACACTGCTGCCACAGTGATATTCCTAAAACACAAGTCTGACAGTACCCCTCCTCTGCTCAATAAACACTACAAGATTCCTATTTCCTGGAAGATCAAATACAAATTCCTATGTCTTGAAATTAAAGCCTGCCTTTAATAACCTGGCTCCAATTTACACTTCCATCCCTATTATATGTTACTCTTTTTCACACACTCTACATCCAACCAAAATGGCATTGCCGATCATCACACATAACACGTCTTCTCCTTTTCTAACTTTACATGTCCACATGCCTGGAATGTATTCCTTCCTCAGCTCCACTCTTTGACTCCCCAGCTTCCTTTGAAGCTCATCTTAAGTACCGCTTTCTACTTTGTCTTCCTTGATCTCTGCCCCACCCCCAGATGCTAGCACCTCCCCCCACCAAAGATAATTACCTTGTATACACTTTGTATGTACTCATTTCTGCCCGTCTTATCTTTTCTGGTATAGGATTTAAGCTTGAGGACAAATTGTTTTTTGTCTTTGGATCCCCAGTGCCTAAGGACATAGCGCCTGGCCCATTGCAGGCAGTTAGTAAATGCTTGCTGAGTGAGCATATCACAGCGTAAGAAGGGGAGGCAGAAATTAAGGGACTTCTACCTAGAGTCCCAGGGACAATGCTCCCCAAATACCTCTCCGGTTACAGTCCTCAGATCACAGAGAGGAACCCTCAGAGGACATCATCGTACCCGAGTAGGAATCCTCTCTCTGATAGTTACAACTGGTCATCCAGCTTCCTTCTGAAGGCCTCCGGTAATAACGTACTCACCACATGTCTCCAGAGTCCATTACACATTTGGATCCCTTCTAAATCATTAGGAAATTTTCTTTGTAAACATTTGAAATCTACCTTAATGCCTCTGTTGTGAGCCCCTTCAAGATCCTTTTGACTCTTACATAATTCAATGTTAGCTATCCTTCCAGTTTTTTTGTGTGTCATCTACAAATTTGATAAGCATGCCATCTCTGCCCAAAACAAAGAACATGCCACAGTCAAGAAAGAGATGAGGGTCTCCTGATTTTGAGCCCAATGTGCATTCCATTACAATATGTGGCCTCAAAATCTAGTACAATCTAAGTGTAAAATTTTTTTTGGTTTTTTTTTGTGTATGGTGAAGATAAATTTAAGACAGAATGAATCTTCTCAAACATCAAGGAGTGTCTCCTAGTTCTAGTATATAGTGCTAGTATATAGTGCTAAATAAACATTTAAGATATGCTGTAGAATTGAATTTGAAACAGTCCTAGGGGATTTGGTGAAACAACCCATGCTCACTATATCCACTTCTCTCATGGTTTTGTAGAAAGCCAATGTAGTAGAATGGAAAGGGCACAGGACCTGGAGAATCTGACTGAGTTCAAGATTCCTTTACTAGCTGTGTGAATTTGGCAACTCATGTTTATATAATGCTTTATAATTTACAAAGTGCTTGTCTGGCAATAGCCCTGTGAGGAAAGCAGCACACATACTACCATCTGCATCTTATAAAGTTCATTGAAGTTAACTGATCACCCTGCTAGTGCCAAAACCTGTTTCTGAACTCAGGTCCCTGACTCCAGTTATAGCATTGCTTTCTATTATACCATATATCTTCAAGCCTCAATTTCCTTATGTATAAAATTAGGATAGTAATACTTGAACCATCTACTTCATAGGAGTATTGTAAGGAAAGCCTTAAAGTGCTAAGAAAAAACTATAAGCTATTATCACAATTACTGAGGAATCTCTTCCTCTTTCTAGACTGAATAAATCTGTTAAGCCTTTCTTCTTCCAACCAGCCCTATCCATTGTTCAATTGGTCTTTCACCACTACACAGCAATATTTTTATTCCTCTCTGATCAATTCCCTATTACTCTTCATGATAAATGTAGCAAACCTCTTCTCTCCTCAAGAAACCAACTCAACCCCTTTCTCACGTACTTTACTGAGATCAGAACTATTTTGGGTATGCTGTGATCACCTATTCTCCAAACCTCAAAATCTCTCCCACCTTACCCATCCTATCCTTTGCTCCAATCTCAGAAGGTAAGGAGGCACTCTTCTTCAGTACAGACCTCTCCCACGTGTCCTTTATCCCATCCCTTTATGGCTCTTTTAGGAATCTACATCATCAATCATTCCCTCTCCCTTTCTTATCTCCAATTTCTCCCTCTCTGCTGGCTCCTTTACATCTACCTACAAACATGCTCAGTCTTCCCTACCCTAGAAAAGTACTTTCTCCTTAACCTTGCCAAATCCCTCAAGCTATCACACTCTTTCTTCTTCCACCTAGAAGAGAGCAATGTCATGAAAACTCAAAGAAGAGAGAATGTCCAAGGGGAGAGGCTGACAGCAGTGTCAGATGTTCCAGAGAAGTCAGGAAGGATAAGGATTGAGGATAAAAAAAAACCTTACGTTTGGCAATTAAGAGAGACTTGGTAACCAGAGAGAGCAATTTTAGTTGAGAAATGAGGTTGGATGAGAACAATGAGAGAAAAGGAAGTGAAGGCATTGATTTTAAACAGCTTTTTCAAGTAACTCAGAGGAAGGGAGAAGACACATAGAACAAGAGCTAGCAATGGCCTGATGTCCTGGATCCATTCCTATGACTCCAGTTATCACTTCTATGTTGAGGACTTTCCAATTCATCTAGCCCAAATCTCTCCAGTCAGCTCCAATCCAAATCCAAAAATCTCCAAATGTTTTTCATGGGCATCTCCATCTGGATGTTGCACCATCACCTCAACTCAATATATCCATTGGAGGGAATTCATCCCCTCCACCTCTAAACTTATTTCTCTGGAAAGCATCACCATATTGCCAATCTCAAAACCTCAAAGACATATTTTACTCTTCCCTCCTTACTACCACCAATCAGTTACCAAGTCGTTCTAATTCTAGCTCCAAAATACCTTACAAATCTCATACATGTCTCTTTTGTACTCACATAGCTACTGCCCTAGCTCAGGTTCTCATCGCACCTCATCTGGATTATCACTCCAGTACCTACCCCCTCTCTAGTCCATACTTCACACAGCTTCCAAAATAATATGACTAATACAAGGAAATAACCACGTCATTCATCCTCTCAAAAACCTTGTCTCTAAATGGAGCTGTGGCTCCAATTGCCTATGGGAAAAAATATAAGTTCCTTAGTCTAGATTTAAGAGTTTCCAAAATCTGGTCCCCACCTCTCTTTCCAGTCTTATTTCACACAAGGGACTTATTTTCCCTTCATACACTCTACATTGCAGGTAAACTAAAGTGCTAGCTGTTCCTCGGACTCACTATATTATCTGCTGTCTATGTGTATTCATGCAGGCCACCTTTCATAGAGATGCACATAGAGCACATTCCTTTATCGTTACTGGTCTTTTCTCAAACCTCTCTGAGGCATGTATTACTGTTGACTAACCTCCTCTTGGATGTTCTCTCCCTTCTGGGTTTTCACAACACTGCTCTCTCTTCCTTCTCCTTCTACCGATATGATTACTCCTTCTCTTTCTCCTTTGCTGCGTCATCATCCATAGCCTCCTGTCTCCTAACTGTGGATATAACCCAAGTCTCTGTACTGGGGCTTCTCTTTTCCATCCATGTACTCTCATTTGGTGATCTTATCAGTTCCCGTGGGTTTGTCATCTCTATGCAGATGATGCCAAGATCTAAATAAATCAAGCCATGATCTCTCCCCCAAGTTCCAGTCTCACATCATCGACTGCCTGCTGGACACTTCTAGCTGTACATACTGTAGGTATCTTCAGCTCAATATGCCTAAAATAGAACTCCTTATGTTTCCCCATCCAGCCTATTCCCCTTCTTAACTTCCCTATTTCTGTCAAGGGCAGAATCTTACTTTGTCACTCAGGTTCATAACCTTAGGATCATCATCTACTCTCCCTTCATCCTGCACATTCATTGAGTTGCTAAGTCTTACTAATTCTTCCCTAGTAAGAGCTCATATTTTCCCTTCTCTCTGTTCACACAAACACCACCCTAGTTCTAATCCTCATCACCTTTCACCCAGCTGCCCTGCATTCACCTCCTTAATTAGTTTCCAGCCTTTCTCCTCTCCATTCCATCCTCCACATGGCTGCCAAAGCGCTCCTTGTAAGGCTAGGTTGGAGCGTGTCACCCCCTGCTCAGGAAGCTCTAGGGCTTCCGTGTTGCCTCTCAGATCAAATACATACTTCCTCCATCTGACATTAAGAGCTCTTCACAACCTGGCTCCAGCCTCTTTCCAGAATTATTAGGTATTACTCTTCTTCATACACAGTCCGGCCAAACTGGCCTTGCTTTCCCCCACACACAACACTGCATCTCCTAGGTCCATGTCTTTGGGTGGGCTATCTCCCATGCCTGGAATTCACTCCCTCCTCACCCTTGCCTCTTAGATTTCTTAGCTTCCCTCAAAGCTCAACTGAAGTACCCACCTCCTACCTGAGACTTTTTCAGATCCTTGACTGGCCCAATTACCTTATATATATTTTTGTATTTAAAGATTTGTGCGTGCGCGTGTGTGTGTGCACGTGCGTGTGTGCGCTGTCTCTCCTGATAGAATGTATGCTCCTTGAGAGCAAGAACTATTCATTTTTGTCTTTGTACAACCCAGTGCTGAATACAATGCCTAGTATGTAGTAGGGATGGAGAATGGACCCATCATTTCAGTGAAAGAGATGAGGAACTTCCTCTGTTGATATAGGCCTGAAACATAGTCTTAAGAAAGTTTCCTAGAGCCCCTACCCAGGGTCAGATAGAGGCTGGTCAGAGACAGTCACATAAATAGTATGTATCAGAGGTGCTTGAACATAGCTAGGTCTAACTGGCTCTGAGACTAGCTCTCTCTCCTCTATCCCACACTACTTGATCCGGTGATTTCAGTGTGCCTCTCATGGCACATAGTAGACAGTAAATACTTACTGACCGATTGATTGATTGACATAGTTGTCTCTCTTCAAGGCCAAGCCCAGATGCCACCTCTCCCATGAAGCGTTCCCTGCTCGTACCTGCTAAAGATAATCACTCTCCAGATTCTCCCAGATCATTTTGCCTGAAACTCTCCTTTGTTGCCCCGCTATTGTACATTCTCGCATGCTTCCTTGAGTACACGTTGTAATCCTGCCTACCTGAATACAAGCTACACAAGGGTAAGGATTGTTTTTTTCAGCTTTGGATTCTCATCAGCTTTCACAGTGCCCTGCACATCAAAGTTGCTATAAATCCCTGGTTTTTACTCTCCCTTTCTCAACCCTCTTTATCTCCATTACATTTTTCTTAGAGGTCACCAACCAGAAATAGACACAATAATCCAGGAATACCTGAAATACACTTTTGTAACAAGTCAGGTGTTCTGTTTCCTTTGCTTTCTCTAATAATTTCTCCTTATTATGCCTAGCATTCGGTGGACCTTTTTAGTCAGTATTTTAGGGGACCAGACTATGGTGACTTTCTTGACTTGGAGATGTATGAAAAGAGTTAGATTATTCTGCCCTAAATCTGGTGCCGTATTTACCTGGCCACCCATCTGGTGTTTAATGCACATAAGAGTTGTCACCTTGAGACTGGCGTGTTTTAATAAAACTTAAAGAGAAGGTTCCTTTCCAAGGAATACCCTAAATGAACCCTTAATTAAAATTTATATACAACTAGAAATAAAGTCAAATTCACATACAAACTTGATAGATCTTTTTTAATTATGCATAATATGTACAAGTGACACAAGGTTAAAGCTGTTTCATTAAAGATACATTTTACGTTTTTTATAAGACTATAAATAGAAAAATATGTTGTAGGACAAAAATATGGCACTTTAATATCAAACCTAAACAAATGACTCCCCAAGAAAATGGACATCATTTATTTCAGTAGCTAAACTTGGCTCTTGTTTGGGCACATAACACTTTTTTTAAAAACTGCATGAGATTTAAGCCTTAACTTTCCTTTAAGGCTAATGGAGTGGGCAGCTAATTGTGCATGTAGTTCTTTAAAATTAAATATTAATGTATGACCACATGTAACCTGCCTTGAGAGATGAACCAATCCCAGACATGTGCCAGCAAGTTACATACACAACATGAAAGTATAGCATATGTATATATCTATTTTAAAACATACAAATTATCTTACAATATGCATTCTGGTTTATACTAACATCATTTACTCTACCATAGCACCTTCAGAAGGCACTGCTGAGTAAACTGAACCTGATCCACTGATTTCAGAACCCATTCCTTGGAATTGCACATTATAACAATACAAAATACAGTATATGCACAAGCCTTCACCTCTCTCCACTTCTAAAAGAAATTCTCTCAGACATTTCAGGTACAAATCAGAATAAAAATTTAGTATCTATATGTTATTTATAGCAGGGAAGAAAAGTACATCATACTTTAGAAAGCAAGAGACAGGAGGCAAGCCCTACACTTTACTGCATATAAAATTCACCAGAAAGGTATTCTGTAAAAGTAATTATTTTTTTCATAATTTGATTTTCTCAATTTTAACCAAACATTGCATGGTCTATGTAATACATTTTATTTTTAATTTAAAAGTATATTAAATATTATCACAGACTAGTTGGCCACTAGATTTTCTAAGGAGTTTACATTTCTTTATTGAAATTTTTAATAAATATTATTCCCCTGAAAGAAATAATTTTGATTTCTGTAAACAAATAGCTAAGAAAATGCCTAAAAAGAACCTGCAAACCACTTTAAATTTGGTATAAAAACACTTTGGCAAGGTATTGGAATTACATGTCCAGATGCACAGTGCATGGTGACATTGACAAAAAAAGGCTGCAAAACTTGATTATAATTTTTTATACTGAATTGAAAATTAAATGAGAATCTAAAAGCAGCAAAAAAAAAATGCCTTCCACTAAAATAGCAAAATCAACATTAATTCTTTTGATTCTTCTAGTAAAGAAATAAGAAAGAAATTTGAAAACATCAGCTACATATTGCCCAGGATTTAAGTGGAAGATTACTTGGTTTACAGGCAATTAACTCATTTAAAGCATAACCAGTTGGCAACCAGACCAATGTTAGGAATTTAACCTAAATTTGAAAGAAATTTTTCAAAATGTTTTCTTGTTTACAAATAATTTCAGTGCCAAGCACCAGCTATCATAAAACAAAAAAAAATGCTGGCTAAATATAACTGTGTCAACCAAAGTGAATTAGGCCTATAAAATACAACTATGCTGACTGTTCTCTATGGTGGAGACACAATGAAGAGCCAGAAGCACCAATTTTGCCGCTCATATAACATTGAGGCGAATACCCAAAATATTAAAATAAGTTTGGCTTTGGGATCTTGGTCCATTTAACCCAGTCACATAGCCTGGCACATATTCCTACTGAGACATAGAGGAGTCGTATGTAAGGTGAACAGCAACCTGGGTTTCACTGCAGGGGGGAATTGGGGTAAAAGTCCAAAAAAATCTCTCCTTTGCTTCCTCCTCAGCAGAACTAGCTCAGACCCACTTGCTGTTTGTTTAAGGTGAGGATGAGCAAATTACTTCCAGCTCCCATCACAGTAGAGCTAAGATTACACAAATTACTGAACAATACTGGAGAGGCCAAAGGTGCAGCAAGTTTTGCCCTGCATTTCTGCAAGTATCTCCAGGTCACTCTCCCCCTTACACTTGAAACAAACTGGACGTGTATATGTATGTGTGTGTGCCCTCTAATTTAACATTCAAGTGGCATAGATGATATTTCATAATTTCATATATGGTACAGTTGGAGATTTTTTAAAATCAGCTTCACAACTGTAGCTTACATACAAGTAGAATACTTGGTTTTGGTTTTTGGTTTTATAAATACAGTCTCAGGAATTCCCTAAATAATTTTTTTAGTTGCTCATAATACCACCATACAGGACATACTCAGTGTCCCTACCCCAAGTGTCTGTAAGTAGCTGTGAAAAAAATTCAGGACTGGAAAACCTCTGAGAATTCCTTCTAGCGATAAGTTCCATGATCGTATTAGTGGATCTTCTGGTAACACATGCAGTTTTATTGACTGTTACTGCTGCAAAATGCTGGATCCCTGTATGAATGACTATCATGGAATAAGCCTTATAAATACACTTTTCAATTAAATCCCAGGCTGAATAAATTTTTTTTAATTACCCAGCAGCAGTCAGTTAAATCAGTTAGGAAATACTACTTTCCGGTTTCATAATTCCTCACAGAGATCCATTCAGCTGCAACTGTACCACATAGAAACTATTTTTTAAATTACATAAGAATATACAGGTTACTTGACTCAGTTCACTTTACTTTTTAGCAGCCACAGCCACCCTTTTCTTTGTTTTCATTTAAATGCTCGGCAGAGTTGTGGCCATTGGATCGAACTACTCCTTCAGGGATCCAGGACTTGTCCACACACCGTTCCATTCGTTTCATTATCAGGTCCAGGAGCATTTCAATTGCCTTACTTATGTTGGTGCCATTGGCCGCACTGGTTTCAAAGTATGGGATTCTGGAAGACAAAACACACTTGGGTTAATGCCACGTGGTTCCCAGACTATCTCCATTTCCCATTTTATTACTCAATTTGCATAGAAACACAGTACAAGTATACCGACAACAACAAGGATTTTACATAATGCTTACTATGTGCCAGGCACTGTGCTAAGTGCTTTTCAATTATTATTTCATTTGATCTTCACAATAATCCTGCAAGGTAGATGCTATTATTATCCCCACCTTATAGTTTAGGAAAGTGAGGCAAACAGGGTTAAGTGACTTGCTCAGGGTTATACAGCTGTTTGAGGCTGAATTTGAACTACGGTCTTCCTGACTCCAAGGCCCAGCGTTCTATTCACTGTTCCACCAAGCTACCTATAAATTTTACCCAGATGGTTTCTCTCAAAGAAGCAAAAGAGACAATAAAATAAATGAAAATAAACGTCATTATTTCAGAAACTTAGGTAATCCACTCTGCACACGTGAAAAGAGATGTAAAACTTGTTGGAATTCTGAAAGGCATGCAAAAATTTTTTCTTACCCTAACCCCATTTTGGGGGGCAGGGAAAGGAAGTAATGTTAAAACAAATTATAAAGATATAAATATGGACACTACTTAATCTGTTAAGTAGCTTTTAAAGATCTAAAAGTTATTTTCGTTAGCTTGGAAATCTTTCCATCATACAGGCCAACCAACCCCTGTAGGGGAAAGAGCCAGGCTTTAGTGGGGCACCTACAATGACTGTCTTCACCACCCCTAAAAATGAATTCATCTCAGCTAGTTACAGCTCTGCTCCTAATTCCAAATCCCATGTTCTTCCTACTATACCAGACAACAGTGTGGTATAGCCAAATAATACATCATTCAAATAAATCAAGCAATTATTACAAATTCATTTTAAGCATCTTTAGTTTCTGTTATAAATCTGCCAACTATCGAACTTCAAGAAATTTAACATCTTTTTGTTATATTCAGTACAGAGATTTATGGACTATTACTCTTTGCGAGAAGTGGGACAAAATTTTAAGAACATAGGAAATTTTATTATTGTGGAATCACGGAACTTAGAACTGAAAGTGATCCCAAGAGATTCATCCCAGTACCTTTAGCTTGATATGGCATTATTTCTATATGGCAGCTGAGGTCCTTGTCCAAGGTCACACTGCTAGTAGGAAGCAGAACAGAATGAGAATAACCCAGGTTGCCCGTTTCCTTACTTCCTTTTGTAAAATGAAGGAAGTCATTCTGTTTTCTCAACTGGTGTCCTCTACCACGTCACAATAATAAAGAAAACATTCATTTTCAGAAAATTAATCTGGGGAAAAAGTGGTGGAAGGAGAGAGAAGGACAGGAAGAAGGAATCTCATCAGATATAACTTTGTCCACATGTAAAGTTCATTTAATTATTCTCATTTTCTGAGCCATCAGCAACAGTTTCTGATTCTTTTTAAATCTCATTTTTATCCTCTTCGTGGACTTCTGAAAAGAGAAATTTTACCCAACCATTTTTTCTTCACTTGATGTATTCCCATGCATATGGAAAAGTCCTTCACATGATGCAGAAGATGAAGGGGTCAGAAGCAGAAAAGAAGCGAGGGGAAGAAAGGCTGAATGGCCTAATATGGCCCACATTGGAGGTTTTGCAAGAGGTACAGCAGAGGTGTGAGAAGAAAAATCAGCCCTGTCCTAAGAAATGCAAGCCATGTTTTTAAAGAAGAATATCAAAATAAGACTTTCAAAAATGTTATCCAATATTCCAAAAGAAAGATACTGAGCAGAATTTCAGACTACATTCCTATTGCAGTTGAAAATGTACGATGTTTAGTGACATTTGAACGTGACTTTCCAATAACAAGTCCTAAGCATATTGTTGATTTTGTAACCTAGTAAAATACAGTAATTTTGCTTTTAGAACTTATGACACAGGACTTCAAACTAATGAGGTTGTTCTGTGGCTTATTTCAGGGTATCCCAAAAGACTAAGTGCAGCTGTAAGCTATTAAAACTTAAATGTTTTTATTATAATCACACTTCATATATTCCTGCTTTTGAATCTTGGATTCAAAAATTTTTGAAGTTAGCAAAAATGAATAACAATAAAATTCTTCCCATTTCTAAATATATTATTTCATGTTATTCTCCTCTGTATTTATAAGTTGAAATACTCCTAGATTTCTCTTCTGCTCCCCACTCCCTGCCAAAAAAAAAAAAAAGAAAAAAAAACAGTCGATTGTTATATGAGTCATCTGGTAAAGAATGACTGAAAAAAAAAATACATGATTTGATGTAAATTCAGTGGCTACTGAAGAAACTGGCTTTGGCATCTCCCTACCTTTGGGTAAGCTTGTATGTGCAGGGAGAATAATTGCAGCTATTGTTCCAACATCTGTTGCAATGAAATACATGAAGCGGAAGACAAACTTCCCAAATAACTTAACAGGATCCTCCAAACCAAGTCAACACTGACACTTAGTGACATCAGTGGGAAAGTGAGGATTCAGGAGAGGATGAGGAAAAAATACTGCAAATACAGTCTGAGATTGGAGGGGAACTGTCATGTCATGTCACGAAGATTTTCATCCAAAGGAGAGTCATAAGACAGTGGCAAGTTCTAAATAACACTTAAAAAATAAATTAAATTGATCTTAAGTGAGAGGAAATAAACTTATTATCAATATAGGATTTTTTTCTCAGTAAATGTATATGTAAGACCATAGAGGGCAAAGGTCAAAATCAATACCAAACTAGTCAAACCAAATTCTAATGACAAAAAGTGGAAAATAAACTAAGGAAATGATACCAGCACCAATTTCAAAGTATAAGACTAGTCATGAAAGGAATTTAATAGAAAAACATGGTGGAGGGGTGGAGCCAAGATGGCAGCTAGAAAGCAGGGACTTGCCTATGGCTCTCCCCCAGGACCCTCCAAACACCTGTAAAAAATGGCTCTGAACAAATTATAGAACTGCAGAACCAGCGGAATAGCAGAGGGAAGCAGGACTCCAGCCCAGGACAGCCTGGATGGTCTCTGGGTAAGGTCTACCACCCATGGAGCTGGGAGCGGAGCAGAGCAGAGCCCAGCGTGGGCTGCACCCAGACCAACCAGACCGGGAACTGGGCAGAACAGGCCCCAGCACCCTGAATCAGTGAGCTGTGGCAGTTACCAAACTTCTCAACCCACAAACAGCAAAGACAACAGAGAAGGCTAGTGGGAAAAGCTGCTGAGACAAGAGTGAAAGGAGTTTGCCTTCAGCCACTGCCCAGGGGGCAGAGGAGGTGGTGCACCTACAGAACTACAGCTACAGTTGCGTCTGGCTCCAGGCCCACCTGATGGCAGATCACAGTGGGAGTGCAGAGCCTGCTTAAGATCTGAGTTGGGTCCAAATTGGAGGTTACTGGGGGAGGAGGAATGCTGGTGTGGCAGAGCTTGCTGTGAGAAATAACTCTGAAAACAACAGCGCATCCCCTCAAACTTGGAAGAAAGTACACTCTACACTAGAAGCAGTCATATCCTGAAGAACAACTTAAGGGTCAAGTAGTTGGCTGGGAATATGGCCAGGCAGCAAAAACGGACTCAGATTCAGACTCAGACTTTGGAATCTTTCTTTGGTGACAAAGAAGACCAAAACATACAGCAGAAGAAGTCAACAAAGTCAAAGAGCCTATATCAAAAGCCTCTAAGAAAAACATGAACTGGTCTCAGGCCATGGAAGAGCTCAAAAAGGATTTGGAAAAGCAAGTTAGAGAAGCAGAGGAAAAATTGGGAAGAAAAATAAGAATGATGCGAGAAAACCATGAAAAACAAGTCGATGACTGGCTAAAGGAGACCCAAAAAAATACTGAAGAAAACAACACCTTAAAAAATTGACTAACTCAAATGGCAGAAAAGCTCCAAAAAGCCAATAAGAAGAATGCCTTGAAAGGCAGAATTTGCCAAATGGAAAAGGAGGTCCAAAAGACCACTGAAGAAAATACTACCTTAAAAATTAGATTGGAGCAAGTAGAAGCTAGTGACTTTATGACAAATCAAGATATTATAAAATAGAACCAAAGGAATGACAATGTGAAGTATCTCATTGGAAAAACCACTGACCTGGAAAATAGATCCAGAAGAGATAATTTAAAAATTATTGGACTACCTGAAAGCCATGATCAAAAAAAGAGCCTAGAGATCATCTTTCAAGAAATTATCAAGAACTGCCCTGATATTCTAGAGCCAGAGGGTAAAATAGAAATTGAAAGAATCCACAGATCATCTCCTGAAAAAGATCCCAAAAAGAAAACTCCTAGGAATATTGTTGCCAAATTCCAGAGCTCCCAGATCAAGGAGAAAATACTGCAAGCAGCCAGAAAGAAACAATTTGAGTATTGTGGAAACCCAATCAGAATACCACAAGATCTAGCAGCTTCTACATTAAGGGATCAAAGGGCTTGGAATATGATATTCTGGAGGTCAATGGAGCTAGGATTAAAACCAAGAATCACCTACCCAGCAAAACTATCATGCTCCAAGGCAAAATATGGACTTCTAATAAAATAGAGGACTTTCAAGCTTTCTCAGTGAAAAGACAAGAACTGAATAGAAAATCTGACTTTCAAACACAAGAATCAAGAGAAGCATGAAAAGGTAAACAAGAAAGAGAAATCACAAGGGACTTAGTATAAGTTGAACTGTTTTGTTTACATTCCTACATGGAAAGATGATGTGTATAATTCATGAGACCTCAGTATTAGGGTACCTGAAGGGAATATACATACATACATACATACATACACACACACACACACACACACACACACACACATATATATACCTGTGTGTATATATATATATATATATATAGAGAGAGAGAGAGAGAGAGAGACAGAGGGCACAGGGTGAGTTGAATATGAAGGGATGATATCTAAAAAAATCAAATTAAGGGATGAGAGAAATGGAGAAAGGGAGAGATAGAATGGGGTAAATTATCTTGCATAAACGTGGCAAGAAATAGCAGTTCTGTTGGGAGGGAAGGGAGGGAAGAGAGGGCAGGTGAGAAGGAATGAGTGAATCTTGCTCTCATTGGATTTGACCTGAGGAGGGAATAACATACATACTCAATTGGATATCTTACCCTACAGGAAAAAAGGAGGAAGGAGATAAAAAAGGGGGGACAATAGAAGGGAGGGTAAATAGGGGGAGGAGGTAATCAAAAGCAAACACTTTTGAAGAGGGACAGGGTCAAGAGAGAAAACTGGATAAAGGGGGATAGGAAAGGAAAGAGCAAAATATAGTTAGTCTTTCACAACATGAGTATTGTGGAAGGGTTTTGCATAATGATACACATGTGGCCTACGTTGAATTGCTTGCCTTCTTAGGGAGGGTGGGTGGGGAGGGAAGAGGGGAGAGAATTTGGAACTCAAAGTTTTAAAGCAGATGTTCAAAAAAGAAGTTTGTGCATGCAACTAGGAAATAAGACATACAGGCAATGTGGCATAGAAATCTATCTTACCCTACAAAAAGAGAAAAGGGGATGGGGGGGCAGGAGTGGGGTGACAGAAGGGAGGGTTGAGTGGGGAACGGGGCAATCAGAATATATGCCATCTTGGAGTGGGGGGGTAGAAATGGGGAGAAAATTTGTAATTCAAACTCTTGTGAAAATTAATGATGAAAACTAAAAATATTAAATAAGTAAATAATGATTTAAACTCAAAAAAAAAAAAACATGGTGGATAAAAGATCCCAGAAATTGCTTTAACTAAGAAACACTGGAGGGAGAGAAAAGCCTGATAGCCAATATAAGTATCAAACATAAACTCATTTGCAAAATGTTAACTCATTTGTTAAATGTTAAGAGGGAGAAATAAAATTATGAGAAGTATTGCCTCATAAAACTGCAAAAAAAAAAAAAAAAGAAAAGAAAACTCGGCCAAGCCGAATCATTCCATTAACATTTATATATGAAACTGGTAAAAGAACAAAAGGCAAAAAAAGACCATCTGACAACATTTCTGTGATGACCTATTTTCATCATGTACTAGAGAAGTACTAAACACTTCAGTCTATCTGCAGTCACATGAGGAAGTGTGACTGGCACTAAAGAAAACGAAGCTAGGAAAAAACAGCTGAACCAGACCAGAATACTGACAAGAAATCTATGTTGAGGAGACACAATTTTGAAAGCATTGAGGAGTTCAGTTTCAAGACAGTCCAGAAAAAGTAAAGATAGTGAACAATTTGACAGCATCAAAAAAGGTTATGAAGAGAACAGTCTTAACCCACATGTGTGCTTTCTCACATCTGAATTTATTTTTATCAAAATGATCTATAGACACATCAAGGGTAAAACTCATGAAAAGAGAAGGAAACAGGCAGGCCCTCATGAATAATTTTATACAACAGATTATATCTGCATAGTCGCACAGTTGATGAAGAATGTAAGTGATTTATAAGGTTATTTTTAAAATTTAAAAATAACATTTTACTAAGTTGAGCAAAATAGATCCTTTAAAGGTTTTACTCCAATATAAGGTCTCTCATGTATACATTGAGATCAGAGGAGATTCCCTGATAAGTATAAGCAGAGAGAAATTTCTCTAACCATTCACTGGTTATAGTGAATTCACGGGCTATATGCAAAAAATAAAGAGATACGTGTTCACCAAATGTGCTTACCTCTAACATAGATAATATCCTGCACAGTATTTAGATAGAAGAGAGATTCCCTTAGATGGGGAAATCCTCCAGAAGTTATTGCTTGCATGTGATGTTATGAGGCATCAACCCCCCCCCAAAAAAAACCGTAAGATTTTCTCATGATCTCCCCAAAGTAATTAGCCTAACATTCCACACAGGAAAAACTAAATGGATGAAGAATCCCTATTGTCCAAGCAGATCTTGTTATGTAAGTGGGTGGAAATTTCTTGAATTAGTCCTTCAGTACATCTATCTTAGACAGGTGTTGAAGATGGATAGTGAGCTGGATCCAGGATTGAAGAGGCAGGACAGAGCTGGCTGGATTAAATTTGAGGAATAAACTGGTACTTCCAATGGTCCCAAGAAGCTCCTCAAAACAAAAACCCATCTTTTTAATACCAGTGTTCTTCCAAGGCTGCTATGTGGTGACAAATCACGAAAAACTGGTCTCCAATCAAGATCATAAGATTCAAAGATGCATGGTAGGCACAAGTAGCTTGCAACACATTAACAATGTTAACTTATATGAAAGAAGTGTCATAAATATATCATCCAAGATATGTATGAATAGAAAGGGAGATGGGTCAAGAATGATGGATAACAGATGGATAGCACAAGGGTTACACAGATACCCACAGAATGGGTTCTTTTTAAATGTTTAGCTATTTATCCATTTTCTCCCATCTTTCTTTCATATTGTATTATCATGCAGAAATATTTTCCTATATTCTGTAGGGCTTTCCACAATTCATATGTTCTGCAGTGTGTATATTCTGTTTCAGTGAATCTGTATAAAAGAAAAACTAGCTGTGTTTGAACCTACATATTTGTCTATCATTTAGTATATAACGAAAGTAATTCACTGATTCATCCTTTTGCAAGTCTATTACCTGTTTAAATTCTAGCTCAAAAAAAAATAGACTTGCTTAAAGAATTTCTGCTGGGGGAAACAATATAATGAGCTTAAGAATAATTGTTTTTAGGTCAGAAACTAGTGATGTTTAGACTGAAGAAGACTTAGGGGGTACCCACCTGATATTTGTATTCCAAGTATCAGACTTGTTCTGCTTGGTCCTGGAGAATAAAACTAGGAACTGCCGGTGGATGTGCAAAAAGGCAAAGTATTATAGGGATCCACAAAAACACTACACACTCAGTCCATTTTTTCTGATCTTCCTATCCAGAAGTGAAACCACTGAGAGCACACACACACACACACACACACACACACACACACAGTTGCTTAACATGTTTGATTACTTGATCATGTTCATTAGCTAGTTCTTCATGGTAGTTTTTTAAAAAGACAACTTCTGGCTTTAGAACACTAGGAAGAAAGTCTTGAATTTTCTTCTTGCTGGGTTTCCTACTTCATTTATACCAAAGATGGAATTTATTTTTTTTTATAAAGAAAGCTACATTTGTGGTATTTTGAAACTCCTGTTTCATCTGACAGTGTTAAAAAACAGAATCAAAAATGTCTTCTTTCTAGTTTCTACAGAAATAAATGGATCCTACTAACAATGGAATGGATGGAAATATGTCCACCAACTTCTCCATCAGAGTTTCTTAACCTGGGATCTAGGATCCCAAGGAGTCCCTGGATAGATTTCAGAGGTCCATGAAGTTTGATGGAAAAATAATCACATCTTTATTTTTACCAACCTCCATATGAAACTTAACATTTCCTTTAGTTATTTGAAAACAATATTCTGAAAAAGGATCCACAGGTTTCAACAGCTTACCAAAGATGGCCATGACACACAAAAACGGCTAAGAAACCCTGTCTAGATAACTGTACCCTTCTCCCACCCACCCTGGATTTAAATTAATCTTGTTCTTGCCATTAAGAGTCCTGTTAACTTGTTCTCAAGTACACAGATTGTTCCAAAAGTCTTAGTTCAGTTTTAAACTATCAAA
The DNA here is from genome assembly GCF_011100635.1 of Trichosurus vulpecula. Taxonomy (NCBI): domain Eukaryota; kingdom Metazoa; phylum Chordata; class Mammalia; order Diprotodontia; family Phalangeridae; genus Trichosurus; species Trichosurus vulpecula. The sequence goes on along the minus strand of NC_050580.1, from coordinate 163,946,857 downwards.
GCTTAAAACTGCAGTAAGATTTTTGGAACACCCTATATAAAAGCTTCAGTGATACTAAGCATATTTTTTTTATTTATTGCATAATTTCTGGAATTACTTTGGGGACACGATGGCATTTTATTCTATAAGTAAACTTATTCTATAATTCTGTAAGTGAAAAATGTTTAGAAAACACACAAAACTTCCTCAAAATAAAACTCCAGGCTTTTTTCTTCTTGAATGTATCATTATCGTCCGCCTTAGCTTAAGAATTCAAGCCTTCAATCAACTACACACTTTGTATTAACATAGAATTAGTTGTATTCAAGTATATACTGGAGTTTTGTATTATTCACTTCTCTCCACAAGATGGTGCTAATGTAGTACTGCTTTTTGGTTAACTACTCGTCTGAAAATGTTTTATCTTTTGAGAAAAGGTACATTGATGTCTGCTTTCAGAATATTAAAAAATAGTACAAGTTTCTGGGGAAAAGGAGCATGATTTAGAAAAGATAACAATGATATAAACTATACTTGGTCTTTCCTTGTTGCCAATCCTTTATAACTTACTTCCCCAGAGCACCACCTCTATTGACTCTTCTAAATCTCTAGATCCAGTCCCATCTTCTCTCTTTCTGCACCACCCCAACCTCAGCAATTAATCCTAACTATTTTGATGATGTCATGGCCATCCTCAATATTACCCAAGATGTCCTTCTCTACATCAGTCCTCTCAAACATGCTCAAGGGACCCAAAAGGATGTTTGAGGAGCCTGCTTCCAGGAATGGGCCCTCACTAACCAGTCCCCCATGAGTCTCCTAAGACCAATTCCTAGATTGGATTCTTTCCAAATTCCCGAAGATCCTCTCTGCCATGCTCATCTCCATCTTCCTGTACCATTCCACCCGATATCTCCCTCTCCCCAAGATGCTTCCCTCTTTCCTTTCAAACAAACAGCTCTTCCCTCCTCTCTCTCTCTCTCATCTTGGGAAGAAAAAAAATTGCATGACCCAACTATCTTAATGGAATCATAGACTGTTGACTTTGGAAGGACCTTGTAGACCATGTAGCCTCATTTTACTCCTTCCTTTCACTGCCTCTATTTTCTTACCATCCATTTCCTCCTTAATCCACTGCAACTTGGCTACCGTCTTCACCAGTCTACTTCAATTACTCAAACTACCACTAATGATTTCATAATTACAAAATCCAATGGACTTTTCTTATATCTCATTCCCTTTAATCTAAATCTTTATCTTTTCATTACTACAGTAGACTCCAGATTGCTCTTCCAGTCTCCAGTCTATCATCCTCCCTACCTATGCTGAACACTGCCCCCAACTAATATTCCTTTGAAAAAAAAAAAACCACTGATTTCTCATCACTCCCTGCTCAAAAACCTTCAATGGCTCTCCAGTACCTACAGAACAAAGTCCACATTCTGTAAGCTAACATTCAGGAGGCAATCTGGTATGGTGAATTGAGAGCTAACCTCAAAATCAGAAGAAAAAAAAGAGTTCAAGTCCTGTCTCTGATGCCTAATGACTATGTGCAAGTCACTTAATCTGTTAGTGCTTCCAGAAAATTCTAGTCACAGGGCAGGTGCCAAACTGTATTAGCAGAGAGAATTCTCTATAGCAATAAAACCATAGAATTGGTCAAAAAAACAAAATCATAGTCCTACACAGGCTAAACATATGCTGCTGCTTCTTGGCACACTTTCCCCAAGTAGTTTCTGCCATTTCCAAAAATAAAATGAGCAAAGAATGAAGTAATAACAGAGTAAAATTCCCATCCTAGCCCTTTAAGCTGATTAAAGATTTTTTTCCCTTAGCAAGATACTTTCTTTCACACACACACACACGCACACACACACACACACACACCCCCCCTACCTTTTGCCTCTGTGCTGCCATACTCAGGTAGAGCTTTCCATTCAATTAAATGAGAGAAATTTGAGACCTTCGTCAATGAAAAGTAAACTTCATTTTTTGTAGGTCCTTTCACAAACAGTAACAGAGGACTCCTCTAAAATCCAGTCCATAAACTCCTGGCCGCTCAATAAGATAGACCAGAATCTCAGAAAATATTTTGTTGGCCTATCCTCCATGTCACCTCATCCTAAGCAAAAAAGGATTCTTCCTAACCAGTCTCCCTTTCTCCACGATCTCCTCCCTTCCCTACATCTTGCACACTTTGCCCAAACTACTCGCCTCACCTAGTCTAGTCAGTCATTCAGCTAGCATTTAAGTATTTACTATATGACAGACACTATGTCAAGCACTTAGAGATACAAAGAAGGGCAATAAACAGTCCGTGTACCCCAGAAACTCACATTCTAATGGGGGAGACAGCATTCATAGAACTATGGACAAACAAGTTCTATGTGATGTAAATGGGAGGTAATTTAAGAGAGAAGACACTCTAGATTTAAAGCCAAACCATGGTTGGGAAGCTTGACTGCAACTCCTCTGCCCTTGTGCTTCTAATTTTGATTCATTTTACTAAAAGATGGGATTCCTTTGATCCAGAGGAACAGAAAGCACCCTAGTTCCAGAATACTTACCTGTTTATGCCCTAGGGGAAAAGTAGGAGCAATTACAGCCCCCCTTTGGACGCTGGACAGTCTAATAACAGGGAACAGAGGACCCTGAAAGTAAGGATTACTTTGTCTCAGCTCTACCCTGGCTTAATATTCTCCTCTCTACAGGGCTCCATCAACCTAAGAAAATAAAATGGAACAGAACATCCCATGAGCCTACTTCCTTCTTCTATGAAATCCATTTCAATAGGATCTTAAAACACGTAGTCTGATGTCGATGTCTCCAAAGGTCAACATTATAAGAGGTTTTTACTGAGCCTCCATATTTGTATGATAATAGTCACCTTTTAAAAACCCAACAATTTCCTTTTCACCTTGTCACAAGAAAAGCTCACCCATATTTTGCAGCAAGTTCCCTGGCTTCCTCTTCTTTTACTACTCTCTGGTCTTCCAGGTCACTTTTATTACCACAGAGCACTACATCTGGGCTTTCACAATATGCATGCATTTGGAGTTGGCCTATCAATAGAAAAATAAACACAAGAAGTGGTTATAGGTACATGGTAATGCAAACAGCTTAATGCTTCAAATACTTCATTAAATTGTAAAATTCTGGATTGGAGACAAGGAACAAAATTATTTTATGAGAGTACACCCTATAGATTACAAATATTGCATGAAGAAGGGTTTAAAATTTTTCAAACTTCCTCTTCTCAACACACACCACAGAATTTATGCTCGCTTATACTTTTATTAGACAAATGATTAAAAAAATAGGTGCTGATTAGAGCAATTTCTACTGCTACTGTTCGTTGCAACTTAAAACTGTTTTTTTTTATATTCATTCTCAAAGTTTTTACTAAAGCAATCAAATAAAAATTACTTTCTATCAAATCCGTTTCTGTCTGAATTTTTTTCCACTGAATTTTCGTGTTTCCCACTATATATCTTTCCCACTGGGTTACATCTAGAACAAACAACTGGGAGGGAGAGAATTAGCAGTCACAGCAATAAAATAAATCGTGGGGTCAAATAGAACCCTCAGGAATTCTAAAAGGCTAAAATAACTACAATTTTTATCCCTTGGGTTTATAGGTTTTTTTCTTTGTTGTCCTGCCCGACATCTAGACACAAGAGAAAACATAACTAAACCACATAATAATAATGTCAAGTAGCCAAGAATCACAATCTCCCAGGGAACAAAGTTGTTGTTTTTTTAAAATTACTAACCCTAGAATGTCAGTCTTATGACATAGACACTTTCCTAATCCTTTATTGCCACATTTTCTTTCAAACCAAAATGCTCCCTTCCCTTCTTCTCTCTTCTCTGCTATTATCTTATTTTTCTCCTCCTTTTCTCTCTCTTTGTATTCTTGTACTATATTGTTCAAACTCTTTTCAAATTCCCTTCCTCGTTTTGTGTCATTCCACTGTTTGCTATTCTCTAGTTTCATTAATGTAGCGCTTTGAGCACAGAAGAATATATAAAGGTTTTATGATTTTATCAGCGTGGGAGATTCAGTGTGGGAACTACCTGTACCAAGGCAGATTGCAGACCATCCATGACTTAGTTAAGTTCCAGGTAAATTTTTGAGACATATAAAAGTACAGATAGTAACTGTCCGAGGCAGGATTTGAACCCAGGCCATCCTGTGACCAAGCCCAGCACTCTTATCAGCTATACTAAGCTGCCTTTGTATATCAGAATGCAGTTTTATTATCAAACTGTCTTCAATCACTAAGTGTTTTGGGTTCAAATTTTGTCCCTCCCACTGGATTCTCAGGGCTTTCTAGGTAAGGCCCTTATCTAATTCTCCCTCAGTGTGCTAGGAGCTCAAATCTTTATTGGTTGATAAAGGATACAAATATTCTATTCTTTTGGAATTTAATGTTTAATAAGGTCATGTGTCATACAGGTACTTGCAACATATTTCTGAAGAAGTTATCATTTTTAAGAACTGTGATAACAAACTTTCTATGCCTAGTTCCACTAAAGAAAGTGGCAGGTTTTGAATCCTCTTAGCTGAGATTTCTATTATATACACTGACATCAGAAATTTTTATAGGATTTTTGAAAATTACTATATGCATATATGTAGTATATGGATAGGCAATATATTTGTGGTGGGACAGAGGTAAGAATTGCTTTCAAATACCCAGAAATTCTATTGTTTTGGACTCCGAAAACCCCAGAGTAATCACAAGAGAATTGTTTCGGATTCACTACTGTCAGGAATTTAATGTCACAAATGCCCCCATCCTGCCTATCATCTATTGATTCCAAAAGGGCTATAAGGCAGATAGCGAAACTATGCACCCACACCCCATCCCATCCCACTCCAACACCAGGAACAGTACACCTCTGAATAATCAATAGTGGGTAAATATTGAATGAATGCATCACCTCTAAATGATCTCTAAGATGCCTTTCACTTTAGGTCCCACATCTGAGAATTATCTCCATTTTTAAGTGGAGACTGAGGTCTGGAGAGGGTTGGTGACTTGCCCAGAATCACAAAGATGGTGTCACACTTAGGAGTCAACCCACATCTTCTGACTCTTGTACTTTTACTGCTGTTGTTGTTCTGTCGTTTTCAGTGGTGTCTTTGTGACCCCATTTGTGGTTTTCTCAGCAAAGATACTTGAGTAGTTTGCCATTTCCTTCTCCAGCTCATTTTACAGATGGGGAACCTGAGGCAAATAGGGTTAGGAGACTTGCCCAGGATCATACAGCTAGTAAAGTGTCTGAGGCTGGATTTGAACTCATGAAGATGAGTCTTCCTCATTCCAAACCCAGTGTTCTATACACTTTGCCACCTACCTGTCCAGTAATCTTATTACTATACTATAATATCATGCAGAGCAAATATTTTTGAGGTTTTTCTTTTCTCAGAATATAGAAGGGATTTGTTTACTTGTTCATTTCAGAACTCTAACTCTAATAGAAGTCTCAGTGAGAAAGCTCCCTCTACCAATGCAAATCATTCATTGTTCCACAATTTATAATCCTAGGCTGACTGGGCTTCTGAAAAATTAAGAGACTTAAGATATGTGCATGAGGTCACACATCCAATATATGTCAAAGGCAGCACTTGAACCTATGTCTTCCCATCCCCGAGGCCAACTCTCTATCTACCATGTGCTGTTACCTTTTAGAAGGAGGAATTAGAAAATATAGCAACATTGAATTTTTTAAATTCCAGCATATTCTACAGCCTTCAATAACTATTTAAAATACAGCCACAATAATGGAAAAAATACACCTAACTTTCAACTAGCCATGATAACAAAAAACAGGAAGAGCAGAGAGAGAAAGCTCATTTTAATCTATATCATCAACTACTCTCCTCCAGAAAACCATCTATCACAGCTAACCAATAACTAAACTGACAAGTGTTTCAACTACATCCTGCATGAGCAATTTAGTTTAATAGTCATCATTGCCAAGAAATCTAAACAATAGAAGATATGGAATCTTCTGGATCGTTCTTTTAAATGAGTTGTAGTCTTATTTTCTATCATGGTCTAGGTTCAGTCCTACCTGAAAAATGCAACATAGATTACATGATTTCTCAAAGTCTTTCTAGCCTTACATTTCTATGATTTTTTATCTAGGGGAAGAAAGAATAATTATTGAAAAGTCCAAAGTCAGGTGGGGGAAAAATAAATGCTTTAATAAGTTACAAAACTGGGTTAATTATTGAGTTAACATAGATAAGCATCTTCCTCTAGGTCATATATTAGAAAAAAAGAATATAAAGGGAGATGGAAAAAAACTACTTACTTAACCAGTTTCGGACATTGAGAAAACTTTGTTCATTGGTCAGATCAAAAAGGAGAAGAAAACCCATCGCATCTCTGAAGAATGCAGTCATCAGACTACGAAACCTAGAAACACAAAACCAAAGCTAGAGGTTAGTAGTCCCTTCATGGGGGGCCACTTTAAACTATGGTCCCATAGGAGTTGCGATGTTGTCCTGAAGATCATTTGCCTTCAGTAACACATGTAAACATAAGACTCAGATGATTCTGCACAAAAGTATTACACCAATGTTGCATTCATTTATTATCTTTCATATAAACTTGTTTAGCTATTTACCTGGTCACAAAGCTTCTCCCCACACAAAGACTAGGCAACCTAGTCAGTCCACTTAACAGAGATAACAAAAACTAATTCCTGAGTCCATAACTTACCTAATAGTTTATGATAGGGCCATAATCATTAGGCAAAAAGCACATTTTCCCCCAATTACACGTGAAAACAATTTTTAAAATTGATTTTTAAAAATTTTTGAGTTCCAAATTTTCTCCCTCCTTCCCTCTCCTTTCCCCCTCATTGAGAAGTTAAGCAATTTTATATAAGTTATACATTTGCAGTCATGCAAAACATATTTCCATGTTAGTCATGTTGTGAAACAAACACTGGTGTATATTTTTAAATTTAATTTTTTTTAACTAGACCTGTGATTTCATCAGTTTAAGAAGCTCCTGTCGAGGAACTTCCTGTACCAACATACCTCTGAAGTTGACAGTCTTCGATAAGTTGTCTGAGGTTAAGTGACTTGCCCAGGATCTCACAGCCAATGTCATACGCAAGACTTGAACCCGTTTTCCTGACTCTGAAGCAAGCTTTCTATCTACCACACCACATTTCTTTATGTGTATAATGTTATAGGCATACATACACCTATGCTAGAGGACAGAGAGCTGGACTTGGGAAGACCTAAACTCAAATCTTGCCTTGGACAATTGCTAGCTGTGTGACTCTGGGCTAGCCACTTGACCACTCAGCCTCAGTTTCCTCATCTGTAAAATCAGGATGATAATAGCACCTTCCTCCCAGAGGGGTTGTGAGGATCAAATGAGATAATATGTAAAATGCTTTGCAAACGTTTAAAGTGCTATTTATATGTGCTACGTATTATTACAGTTGCTGTAAAAAAAAAAAAACCTTGGGATAACATTACAACAAAATACTGACACCTACATCATATCTGTGTACATGTGTGTGGGTTTTAAGTTTTACAAAGCCTCTTACATGTTTTAATCTCATCAGTCTCACAACAGCTTTGTGAGGTAGGTATTACAGACATCACCCCAATTTTACAGATGAGAAGACTGAGGTTCAGAGGGAGAGAGAAAGAGGTTGAAGGATTTGTTCATGGTCACATGGCTAACAAGTATTGAGGTACAATTCTAAGCCGGGTCTCTCCTAATTACAACATTCTTTCGATTATTCCTCACTGTTAAAATGTATCCTCTGGCTTCCAAATTGAAGCTTCTCCCAAAGGCTACTATCACAGAGTTTGGAGAGTACCAATGACTCAGTCACTAACCTCACCTATTTCCTTCTGTTTCCTTCTCTCTCCCAAGACTTTGAGCAACATGCAGCTCTCTGCCACATCCCCTTTTCTGCTGCCCCCCATCTCAACCACCAGGCTTCAAGGAACACGTGCAAAGTGAATTTAAGTCATCCAACCAGGTGTGCTAGGTTTTCTTCAAATATTTATTTCAAATAACTATCATTCCAACATTAAAAACAGCTATTTTAAAAACAGATCCAATAGCAAGTAGGCTCAGAGAGATAACAGAAGCCAGCTCTGAACTGAAAGCAATGTCATGCCAATGCTACATGTACCATTCCTGTTGGGTCTCTAGATTCTGATAGTGAGAACTCTGATCCACTAGAACTTCCAGGAATTTTCAGCAGTTGAGTTTTAATGATGCAACTGCATTTATTCAAACACACGCACGCGCGCACACACACACACACACAACCCCATTAGCAAAAAAGTAGTTAAGGACATGGTGTTAGGGAAACATATTAACATAAAATGCCTATAAGAAAAAGAAAAAATTCTGAAAAGATTATTTTTCCCTTTAGACTCAAAGAAAACAAAACCATCATTCTCATGTCAGTCTGATGAATTTCCTGGTCATTTCGCAGCACATTCTTGGCCCAGGTTCATGTCAGGTAACTAGCCAGTTCTCTTCTGATCATGTGATTGTATGTAAATCATTGCTTGCTTTGTGTTCCTCTCATGACTAGTACATGACTCCAGGCCTCACCTCTCTTGCCCTGCTGTGTCCCATAACTGCAGGTGGATTCTCTGGCCTCTGCCAACTGCTCCGTCTGGCCCGTTGGCCCTGTATACCTAGAAGAGGTAAATTTCACGAAGTAAAACCTCAAAACAAAATACCTCTTTAGTGAACAGTAAACAATTACCAGGAGCAAGAGCAAAATCTGAAGGTTATCCAGTTCCCTTCGAGAATCTGAACAATTAAGAACTCCAACTTAGAATCAGTGAGGTTAACATTTAATACCAAATAATGAGACCAGCTAAGATTTTAATATTAAAGTAAAATTAAGCTCTCAACTGGACTCATTACTTGAAATTGAGAGGAAAATCCATAAAGAACTAAAGAAAAAAATTCCCCAGAAATTGGGGGTGGACGAATTCTAAATGCAGCAAGAGAAGTTGCTTTGTACAAGGTTTTAAAGTTAACTGAACTGGGTAGAGAGAGCATGGTATACTGGATTTGGAGTTTAAGAACCTGGCTCTGATATTTACCGTAGGTGAGAGTGAGCAAGATGTATACCCTCCTTTACGCCTCGCCGTTGCTCATAAATGAAAGCGTTGGACTAGGTGACATTTAAGATGCTTTCCCAGCCTTAAATCTTATAAAACCTGAGGACACATCTGAAGACACCCACTAAAAGTTCAGCTTTCCAACTAGCCTGACCAGGGTGATAAGAGCTGACTTATGAGCCCAGGACCCCTCTAAAACCTCATCCCCCAGATGGGGCACAGGGACAGGAGATATTCTTCCTCTTTACTCTGTGAAGTGGTACATGGTGGGGGAGGGGGATAATAGGGGTGGAAAGGTGCTCCCTAGCAGACACTCAAAAGCCTGCTACCTTATCAGAAGCTTCCTGTTTGTGGAGATCCCCCTAAAGATGATGAACCTGCTGACTCAGGTGGATGGAGGCAGCTAAGTCCCCCACTTCAGATAAGAGAGGGCTTTCTTCCCCACCCTATTCCCTTCCTGTGATTTTATACATTAAATTTCAAAAATAAATATTATTGAGCTAGGAGTTTAGAGTTGATTTTTGTTTCTCTCCCCCTGTGGGTTTGAGGGGGAGGGAGGTGGCTTTGGGGTTTGTTCTTTTTACCAAAAAAAAAAAAAGGAAAATGATAGGATTTGAATTGTTTTTAATCTGGTTGGTTTTTTTTTTAAACATTCTTATTCACCCTAGGGATAAGAATGGAATCAAGGGGCAAGCTATGATGGTTTCTCATTCTAGTAAAGTAGCGTCTGAGAACCTTTTTAAAAGGCATCACAACAGTTGCTGGGGCTAAGGGTGCCTTGCACCACCAGCACACAGCCCATATTGCTGTTGTTGATACAAGTATAGTGGGGGACTGGTCAATGGGACCCCCATCCTCACAGTATGAGCACCCTCTGAGGATGGAGCTCTCACTGAGCAATTCCAAAAAAAACACTGCTTGAAATTATTTATATCATTATTGTTAATGGTAGTATTGACATTGTCATGCTTTGTTCTGGTGATGATTCCTTATAAATGATACACAAATGCTAATGAATGCTTCTTTAGCAAAGCAAGACCCATAATTTCAGACACAGTGGCCAGAATGTGCATAATAAAAGCTAATGATTCAGAGAATGTTGGCATTGGCATGTACCTTAAGGAACATCTAGTCAAATCACCTTCACCTCATTTTACATATGAAGAAAATGAGTTTCAGAGAAAGTGATTTGCTGAGGGTCACATAATAAATTAGTGATGGGGATCTTAGTATCTTGACTCCCATCCCATGCTTCTTCAATTAAGCATTATTAGCTTTTGTCTATTTGGCTATATTCATGGATTTTTAAAAATCTCTTTGGAGAGTTTTTTTTGGATAGTCTTACTCAAATGAGATAAATTTATTACTTTTGCTTCTTTTTTTTTTTACTTTTAGATGCCATCTTCTACCCTCTCCCCATGTCTCCAAAGTCAACAAAAAATACAAGCAAACCTAAATGTTTACTCAGAAATTGTATTCTTAAATAGCACAGACAAGGATTTGGAACTCACCACTCTCTTTTCCCTGAAATCAATGCCCACTGTTGTGATAAATTTGGAGTTAAATTTGCCATCTGTGTACTGGTAAAGTAAGCTGGTCTTCCCAACTCCAGAGTCACCCAAGGCTAAAAACTTGATGAGATAATCATAGTCTCCATCAGACATAATGAAAAACTCAGTAGTTTACCTTCAAAAGACAAAATACAAGAAGAATGTTAGCATTCTAAGTATATCAAAAGACTGAGCCTAACAGTGGATTCAACAGTGTTTATTAACAACCAACTATGTGCCCAGCATTACACTAAAGGCTCTAAAGGAATATTAAAGAAACAAACCTCTGCCTCTGAGACCTTACCTAATCAAGCGCGTGCATGCACGCACACGCACACAAGCACACACATATATATGAAATATGTAAATTACCGTGCAAGAGAAGGAAGCTTTTTTAATTTAATAAGTATTTTATGAATCGGTCAGAATAAAAAGTTCAAAGATATAAAATAATAATAATAACTCTTGTTCTCATGGGGATTTATGGCTTACAAAATATTTTCCTCACAATGACCCTGTGAAATAGCAGCTAGTATGATAATTATTATCTTCATTTTACACAGATGAGGAAATGGAAAGTCAGAGAGGTTAAGTGACTTACCCACAACAAGATGATAGCCCTGGAGTGTTACAAGTAAAAGCACCAATGAACAGGAGCAGAAATAGAAATAATGAAGGAAAAAAAGGCCAGAGAAGGGATGGGTGTGATGAAAGAGACTAAAAAATAAAACTCTTGACATTATCATCTGCAAGTAGGTCCAACTTCTCCCCTTTCTCATCTCCCATCAGTAAGAGTGTCCCAATTCTATATCCTTGCATCTGTTAGGCTTCTTATTTTGAATACTGTGAAAGTTCATGTGTACCCAAAGACAACAGGTATAATGGAATGTGCATTAGATATGGAGTCAGAAAACATGGGCACATATCCTGTATCCACCACTGAGAGTCTGTGTGATCTTAAGCAAGACATTTATCCTCAGTTTCCTCATCTGTAAAGTATAGATAACACTTTCTTTGCCAACCTCACAATGTTTGTGAAGAGATCAAATGAGATTACCAAGCACTTGTCAACTGTAAAGCCTAGATAAATGTATTAGGATAACACAAAGCATTTTGCAAACTGTAAAGCTCTATATTAATATAATTTCTATTACTCTGTTCAGTTGGGGTTTTTTATTACAACTAGGATGACAAATTCTCATGAAGGATAAATCTATATATTTCAAACTAAACTTTGCATACAGAATCCTTTTTTTCCCCCTTCACTGTGAACTATAAAATTAAGGGTCAGCAAGCCTTTGCACATGTTCCAGAAGATGGTATGAAAAACTCATCTCCCTGGAAGACCACCACTTCTAATTAGGCCTGAGGTTCAAGTTCTAGGTTTGACTCCTGAGGGAAGGAGAGAGAAGGTGAGACAGAGACTTCAGTAACTGAGTGACTAGGAAAAAAAAATATAATTGGTCTCCCTTATACTTTTCTTGATACTCTTCCAAGAAGGTTGTTGACCTTTGTACCAAGTATTCCTAAATATCACGCAAAATTGAGTCCCATTTTCTTTATTTGGGAATATGTTTGTTTTTTTTTTTTACCAGAATGGCTGTTTCTAGTTAGTCGTAATTATTCATTTGTAGGAGATGATTTTGTTCTCCAAAGTACTTTGACATTCCAAAGTCAATCTATTTGGAAATTCAACTGAACCTTGCTTTAGGATGGCTTACTTTTTCTTACCCCATGTCTCCTCCACAGAAAACCCACATGAAGCTCAGGGAATAACCTAAAATACTATCCCATCTTCAACATTTCTACTTTTCTACACACACACACACACACACACACACACACCGTACGTTAGAGACTTCACAAAGAAAGTGCTTTAAAGGTTGTTAAACTGCTTCGTATTTGTTGTTATTCTCCCCTTTCCACCAAAGTACTTATCTTCATAATCTTTATTTCTTGTGTAATTACTTCGGTCTTCTATTCTTCTCATTAAAATTGAGGTATTAAGGTTGTTATCTTTTCTCTCTTATCTCAGCTCTAGCTATTCCTTTCAATATGTAGAAGAAGTACCAGTTTCTCCTCTTTTTCCACTCCTCTCCCCAAGATCCGGGTACAGACACTTACCCAAAACTTCTCCGACCTGTCTGAACGGTGAACCTTTGCCCGACTACAATGTGTTTCTGGACACATACCTGCTACCCAGCAGCTCCAGACTGTTCAGCTATCTTGCATCCTGTTTCTCATACCACTGGACAGTCTACAAGGGCAGAGCCTTTGCAAACATTTGTAATTCTATTTACCCAATATGAATTATAACACTTTGACTGTAAGGGTTTTCTATTTAACTGGTATGGCTTCTGTATGCACAGGTGTGGCAAACCAGTAATAATGCATGATGGAGCCACTGGTTCTTTCTCCCTAAAGATGTCATATCTCCACCACTATATCATAAAATTATTATATTATAGAGTAAGAGAAAGAACATTTTAGTAGAAATATCCTGCTAGGAGAATTTAGTAGAAATATTCTAATATCCTGCAACTATAACATCACATTTGGCCCTAAAAGGTCTAAAATAAGAAACTGAGATTTGAAAATTAGGTCCTTAAAACTATCCCCTTTACAGAAATAGAGAGCGTATCTAGTTCGGTTACAAAAATGTTGCCAAAAGAAATAAGCAAGACAGCCTACATTGGTTTTCTTTAACTCACCTCTGTCTTTAACTCATTTTATATATTCAGGAAAAAGATAACCTTAACAATATTTCCACATCACCCAAGTTAAGAGGATCATGTGATGGGAAACAAATTTAACAAACATTACACTTCATGCTATGCCAGGAACCCACAGGAGATACAAAAATGAGTAAGACACTGCCCCTGCCCCAAATAGTAATAGCTCAGATGTATATAGTGCTTTTCAATTTACAAATAAGTCTCCTTACAACAAATCTGTGAGATAAATAGTACAAGTGTCATTGTTTCCATTAAACGGGTGGGGAAACTAAGACTCAAAAAAGGTAATACAGGGGATCAGACTTGAGTAAGCAAGATACAAAAATGAGTAAGACACTGTCCCTGCCTATTATAACAGCTCAGGTTTATATAGTGCTTTGCAGTTTACAAAAGCATCTTCCTCACAACAAACTCGTGAGGTAAAAAGCACAAAATATTATACCATTTTACAGCTATGGAAACTGAGGCTCAAAGAGGTGTACTGGCATGGGCAGACAGCTAGTAGTAAAGTTTTAGAGCTGGGATTCATGCCCAATTCTCCTGCCTCCAAATCAATGTTCTTTTTCCTACTCTACAATGTAAGGACTGTATGATATAAAGGTGTAAATACAACATGAAATCTATAGTACAGGGTAGGGCAGAGGCATGATGGATATGTATTATAAAAGAAAAAAACGAGTTCAAGGGGAGTTTTGAAGGCAAATCACATCGGGAAAAAAAAATTTCATGGAAGAGACAGAGCTTGAGCTCAGCTTTAAGAGTATGTGAGAGTTTAATAGGTGAAAGACGGATGGAGGACATTCCAGGCAAACACACGAACAAAGGCTTTGAGGTAGAAAAGCATGGGGTGTGTTTAAGAAGCGGTGAATAATCCAGTTTGGCTAGAATAGAGTAGGGGAATGGAAGTAGTGAAAGATAAGGCTGCAATCTTGTGATGGGGAGCCTTAATGCCAGGCTAAGGAATTTGGACTTTAATCAGTAAGCAACACAAGGGCTTGAAAGCCCTGGCGTAAAATGATTAATGATAGACTTAGGAAGATTAATCTGACAGTGTGTAGGCTGATTTGAAGAGCTGGAGGCAGAGACCACTTAGGAGACATCTACCAGTAATGAGGGCCTAAACACAAGTGGTGGTGATTGTGGAAATAGGAATGAAAGATATTGTAGAGGTTTCTCCGTTTTCTGTAACATACCAAATCTACTTTAACAGATTGCAAAGATTTAAAATGAAGATTTCTCTAGACTGACAGCAGTTGGTAAGACTCACCCAATCCTACTATCTGAAGAATTTTACATACAAGTATGGGCAGCTAGGTGGCACAGTGGATAGAATGCTAGGCCTGGAGTCAGGAAGACCTGAATTCAAATCCAGCCTCAGACACTTACTAGGTATGTGACCCTGGGCAAAGTGACCTGACCCTGTTCTCCTTAGTTTCCTCATCTGTAAAATGAGTTGGAGAAGGAAATGTCAAATCACTCCAGTACATTTGCCAAGAAAACCCCAAAAGGGGGGTCACGAAGAGTCAGACGTGACTGAAATGACTCATCAGCAACATGCTAACGTCATCGAATAACATCTTTAATATTTAAAATAACACATTAACAACATTTTTTCTACTTGAGTTATTAGTTAGATGTAATAAACCAAGTTGAAGTCACCACAATCCACTAATTTAAAAAGTTACGAAGGGGTTAATAGGTGGAACACCTTCACCGACTCAAGCTGTGCTATAATCATGCTGCACCATGTAAGTGGTAATGTGCATATCATGACTGCTTGGGTAAGAGAACACTGAGCTGTGACCTAGGTTCCTGTGTGAGTGGAAAAGGATCTTCCTTAGAGAACTGTAGGACTTTGAGGGAGGAGGTGGTTGGGAGAGGCAAGCTGGAACATCTGAATAACTATTGGGAGTCCAAAGAGCTACAGACATGTAGAGGAAGCTGTCTTGTCAATTGTCCTTTGACTTCCAATGACTGCAACCCCCGAAACTGCTAAGGATAAATTCTTTTCATGTGAACAATCTATCCTTGGTGAGCTGAGATTTTATCTCACTCCCAGCTAAAGAGTTCTTTCACTCTTGTGTATTCTTTGGCCTGTTTTATTTGAATAACCTCCCCAATTTCTGTTTACAGCTTACTTTGACAAAGAGGTTTACTAGATCTTGTCACAATTGTTTGAATAACCAGTATTTAGTAGGAGGAATGTAAGCTGGTGATGGTAAGCTAAGTATTACTCTCTCAATAAGCAAAATCAGAGAAGGTGGCATTTAAACTGGACTCCAAGGTATTGTGTACCAGACCAGAGATTTTTAACCTTTTTTTCTTGCACAGACCCCTTAAGCAATCTGGTGAAGCCTATGGACCACTTCTCAGAAGATTTTTTTAAATTATATGTGTATGTATATGTACAGAGAGATACATATAATTACAGAGGAAACAAATTATGATGAAAAAGAGTTATTCAAAAAAAGAACATAGGCCCTAGGTGAAGAACTCCTGCCCTAAACCAGTCATTTCTATTTAGAAGTTTGTAAACACTAAGGAGTTCATGATGATGGTCCAAGAGGCTAATGCTAAAAATTCTTCAGTCTTACCTTAAGCAGTAAATAATTGCCCAACTATGCTACGGATATATTTTTACTTTATCACAATATGCATGTGCATGTTTGGAGTATCATAGGTTTTTTTCTGCAGTGATTCATGATCATGCACACAATGATTTTGGTGTGTGTTCAGTGATTATATCAAACTTAGCTTCTAAGTCTCATTATTACAGTCTTAGAGTTTCTCAGTCTGTCATCAAACTGTTTCCAAACCACTACAGGGGCTTAACATTCCAGTGCAAACTGATTCCCAGTGAATGATGAGATGCATGTGCAGATCTTCATTTTTATTTTGAACACTACACCAGAGTAGTTTCCTCAGTCCTCTATAGCCCTGTAATCACACCTCACTGTCAATTACATAATCAAGATGTTATGAATGCTTATATTCTTGCAGCATAGAAGATACCAGGATGTTTGAAAACTATGATTGGTGGATATGTGTATTACAAAACCATCCTGAGACCATCACAGATCACCATAAATATTCTGCAGAAACAAACTCTAGAGTGCTTCTCATTGCAATATTAGGACTATTTTTCAATTTAAACTTATCTTCCACTTCTGTTACTTTTTTTCTATCTGGAGAATATTCACATGAACTCTCTGGCAACACTGGTCAATTGTTCAGTTGAGTTTCTGTGAGAATATAGCTGTCATGCCAGTGGTAGAATAGAAGAAAGATTCTTTCCTTACAAGAATTAGTTTATATGTAAATGATGTTAAAAAATGAAATAATATATGTAATTGAACTTTAAGTATACACACATAGATGTATATGTATATGTGTGCATGTGTGTATGTAAAATTTAATGAACAGCTAGGTGGTACAGTAGCTAGAGTACCAGTCCTGAAATCAGGATCTTCCTGAGTTCAAATCTGGCCTAGTCACTTAATCCTGTTTGTCTCAGTTTCTTCATCTGTAAAATGAACTGGAGAAGGAAATGGCAAACCACTCCAGTACCGTTGCCAAGAAAACCCCAAATGGGATCACAAGGAGTCAAACATGACTCAACAACAACAACATGTAATTTAATACAATGCTTGTCCTTGGCCAATAAAAAGGTAAATATTTTATATCGTAACTAATCATTTTTGTCAACTGGTGATGTGGCTAAAAATAAAAAATGAACTTTCATCTCTCAGCAAGAGGGCACATAAAATTTTCTTCCATTTTCTACTTCATATTTATGTAATGAGTATTTTCATTTTATTCTTGTTTATTTCTGTTGTTGTTATTGCTTAGTAGATTAGTCGTGCCCAACTCTTCATGACCCCATTTGGGGTTTTCTTGGCAAAGATACTGGAGTGGTTTGCCTTTTCCAGTTCATTTAACAGATGAGGAAACTGAAGCAAACAGGGTTAAGTGATTCAACCAAGGGCACATAGCTAGCAAGTGTTTGAGGCCAGATTTTAACTTGAGTCCTCCTGACTTCAGGGTCAGCATTCATTCAATCTACCGAGCCACCTAGCTGCTCCTATTTATTTGATTTAAATCAAAATACAGAAACAAACTCAACATCGAACTAGATTGAAGGCTGTTTGGTATTGGGCCAAATATTATCATAAATCCTAAATTCACATTGAAATTAAGTTTATATATTGCTATTATATTAAACATCTTCCAAATTATAACTTATCACATTAAAATATTAATATTCAACAACATTCATAAAATTGAAGAAATTTAATATGAAGTCATAAGCATATGAGTTCTTGTTGGATTCCAATTCTTATACAACATCCTACCAAAAAATTCATAATTATTTCATAATTAGAGTGTAATGGTTTTATATTCATTTTCTTAGCTATAGGCAGAATAAAATATTTTATATTTAATAATAATGTGATATAAAATTTAATTTGGAGTTATTTTGGACAAAATTATAGTTATGATAAGTATTTACTGAATAAATGTAAAAGAATATTATGAGTAGTACATCAAATTACTCTTGGGGTTCACAATGCTTTTTGTTGTTGTTGAAAGGGATTTGTGAAACAAAAAACATTTGGGACTACTACCCTAGACTATAAAGACCATGGTGTGGTAGATAATATAACTGTAGCCCAATATCCTGCTTGGAGATATGATAGGGAAGAAGACCCAGCCAGAACCTTCCTGCTGCCCAGAAAGGCAGAAATCACATTCTCCTTTGGAGAAGGAGATCTAGATCAGATACATATCCATGCCACATGCAGTCTGAGCCATATCTTTATTGGACAGCCACCCACACATCTTTCATAGACAAGAATCGTCACATAGCTAAATTGTAACTAACAGCTTGTCATAGCAGCTCTCTAGGGGAACTGGCCCTAAGAGCTACTAGCAAGAAATATAAAAAGCCCAAGGATCTTGCTTAAAGCAAATACAGAGAGTGGGGAAAAATTTGCAGTGATTTACATAGAGTACAATACGTGATATTCATCTCCAAGTAAATGGTCTCAAAGCTCAAAGTGGGAGGTTGGTCTCCTGTTTAGAGGAGAAAGTAAGAGGCCTACAGGAATGCCTGTCCATTTTCTAGGTTATCAGGGATTCCGAATGAAGTGCTCCTTAAAAACCAAAACAATAACAATAGGGAAGGTCTTCAGTGTCAGAACAAAAATCTCCGGAGACAGAAAAGAATGCTGACATCTGCCAGAAGGTTGGAAATGGGAAGACTGACAAGGAAGAGAAAAGGAAGAAGGACCACCAAACATGTGAAGCTAAATAATGTTCTTCACAGAGAGGATGGAGTCAGCCCTTCAGAGGAGAAGCAGCAGCTTGTCCTCCAAGGAATGCTATGGTTCCACAGAGGCGTCATCCATCCGATAAGGATCAGAGCAAGAAGATACAAGAAGTGGGTTTGACAAATACATTCTGAAGTCTCCAGAGGCAAATATTTATCATTTAGCATTAATAATAAAAATATATGCTGGCATTCTAGTCAACGTATTTGGGACGTGAGTGAAAACCTCCCAAGCCTTTTCAAAATAAATGACTACTATGCTCTTCTAAGCCATCATGTGGGTACAAACAATATGACGTGAAGGATTCTATAAAATGCTGCTAAGTATTGAAGTCTTTGCAAAGAAAAAAAAATTAAAGACCTCAGAGGCTCATGTGGTATTTTCATCGTGTGTTGTGACTGTAGAAGAGAAAGGTAGGCTGGGGGAATAAATAGCCGGTAAAGAGCATACTGTCTGAACAACAGATTTGGATTTCTGGACCATGGCTCAAAATAGAGGAATGATGGGCTTTCATTAAATGCATTCCATCCACAGCTGAAGGCACAGACAGGTAAGATTTATTTGCCTGGAGTCCAGCAAACATAACCCAAAGAGCTTTAAACTGAAAGGAAGGGAAAAGAAGAAAACTGAGTCCATGTGCAGGTATCTAGCTAGATACCAAAGAGCAGGGGTTTTTAACCTTTTTTGTATCATGGTCCCTCTTGTCAGTCTTGTGAAACCCATGGACCCCTTCTCAGATTATTGTTTTAAAATCCATAAAATAAAATACAGAAGATTACAAATCACTTCTACTGAAGTACAGTTATCAAACTATTTTCAAAAAGAAAATTTGCAGATCCCAATTTTAAAAACCTTGCCATAGATGTAGGTACAATGTAGGAAGAAGAATGGCAATGAAAATGCTCAAATTCA
Source organism: Trichosurus vulpecula (assembly GCF_011100635.1). Lineage (NCBI taxonomy): Eukaryota > Metazoa > Chordata > Mammalia > Diprotodontia > Phalangeridae > Trichosurus > Trichosurus vulpecula. The sequence continues at coordinate 163,927,218 of NC_050580.1, read as the reverse complement.
TAAAAGATAAGATCCAAGGGAAGAGCTGGAAGTAAAACACCAGAGCTTCAGATGTCTGCATACAAAAGTACAAAAAATAAAATGGCGAGCCAGAGATCCAATTACAAGAAAGGCAAATTTTTCCTCACAGTTATCACTGGGATTTAGTGGGTAGAACTTGTGACTAGAATATGACTCTGGAAGCATATACCTTTTTCAGAAAAAAAGGAGGATCAGTAAATGGGGGAGGGAAGAGAATGCTATATTATGAAGATATATTCATGTAAGGAAATCTAGGGACCAAAAGGGGAACCACTTTGGAGAACATGTGGGTGACAGGCAACTCAGGGAGGCAGAAATAGAAGCAATAATGCCGCTGAAACAGAAATACTAATATATGTATACATGTATGTACACAGACATACATGTACACATATGCACGTTACAAACAACCTAGACAGAAAGAGGAAATTGATGAGAGATTTAGAAGACAGATCACAAGGCTGACATGAAGGCATGGTGCAAGGGTGGGGAACCTGCGGCCTCAAGATCACGTGTGGCCCTCTAGGTCCTCAAGTGTGGCCCTTTGACTGGGGCCACACTTGAGGACCTCGAGGCCATAGGTTCCCCATTCCTGGATAGGGTGATAGAGATCTTCGATTATCCAGACAGCTACTAAAGCTCTCTCTGTCAAAAGAAGAGCAACTAATAATTTCTTCATAGAGATAATTTCATCCTTCCAAAGGTAGAGGAAGCCATGAGAGGAACTGAGCAATTTGGGACCTGATTCTGATTAATAAAAAGTAACTAGCTGCAGAAGCAAAAATAATAGGTATCTTGAGGGGAAAATGACCATCTTAGAATCTGTAAGACAGGAAAACTTGGCAGTCTGACACAGACCTCAGATCTGGGGACAGTCAATTTCACGTAATATCCAATGGACTAATCTTCGATAGCGAAAGCAAGCCCAGGAAAGATAGTAAATTCTCCAGAGGGAAATTCTAAAGAGATAAAGATAATTCCAGTGGAATTGGAGGTGAAAGGGAAGCTGTTTTAAGGAACTGGCATGGATTCACAAGGAATCTGTGAACTAACAGACTTTAAAAAGACTGTACTTTTAAAAAATATTGAAAAATTAAGAGCAGGGGCATATAATGGAAGACAAATAAAAGGATGAGGCACGCTCCCATAAGAATAGTCAGGAGTGCTAAATATCAGAAAAGGACTGACGCTTGTGATGGATACTAAGGACAACTTAAAAAAAAAGGCTTAATGGTAGTGCTTGTTTTTTAGTGCACTGAAGAAAAGAGAAAGAAGATCAAAGAAGGGATAAGGGCTGCTACTAAAGATAGCTAGATGTAGTGATAATGGCCAACAGATTAATCTTATTTTGCTTCTCTGCCTCTTAAGGCAGCTTAGGTAGCACAGTGGATAGAGCACCGGTCTACAGTCAGGAAGGCCTGGGTCCAGAACTGGTTGTAGATACATATTAGGTGTATGACCCTTGGCAAATCATTTAATATCTCAGTGATCATGGAAACTCTTCAAGATTGTAAGTCGGAGGGGTAAAAATGCCCATCTGCAATGGTAGAAGAGTTTCATCTTTCAGGAATTTCCTGCAGGCGAAGTCCCTAACCCAATTCCTATCCCTGTAAACTTCAAGGGAAGGGAAGGCCAACATCTCCTACCCCCTTCATAACTTTAGTGAAGGAGTAAAACTCGAGCAAGTGGCTGGCTTCCTGATGTTTCTCACATGGGTTTATTCTATGTAAATGGAAGGTTGTGTCCCTGTTACCAAACATGCGGTTTGTTTTCCTTGGATTCAGATATCTATGCTTGTTTTCTTCAAAATAGGCCACATGAGGCCCTCGGCATTCAATTTCCATGATGCCACTACCGTGAGAAAAAGATTTGTGGAAGCTGTAGACAATGATCTGACAGGCAGGATATCCTTTGAAAATGAAGAACATGATGTGTAATGAATTGCTATCACATATATCCTGTTCTGTTTTTTGACCCATGTCCTAGGACATTTCCTAACTGGAGGAAATGCTAGAACTCTAAATGCGAATATATGAGAATACTGTGGCATGTGCACCCTTAGAAATTAAGTACCTTTAGTACCCCTAGAAATTAAAAGGGTCATCCAACTGTTTGGTGACAAGATTCAGGGAACAGACAGGCTATCCTGCCCAATGACTCACTGCAGGAAATGCTAGAACTCTACATGCAGGAGAATACTGTGGCATCTGCACTCTTAGAAATTAAGTATCCCTATCCTTGCGGTTTAAAGGCCCAGAAATCACAAAGCTGCAGTTATTTGACCACTAGATGGCAGACTCAGCAACGTGGTTTTAGTAGCCAGTAGTCCTTTCAAGAATTTGTGAGCAAAGAGAGAGAGACAGAGAGGACTGGAGGAGAGGGAGGAGGAAAGAGAAGAGGGGAGAGGGAGAAAGAGAGAGGGAGGTAGGGAGAAAGAAAGAGGGAGAAAAAAAGAGAGAAAGAGAGAACGAGAGAGAGAGAGGGAGAGAGAACTATTTTTTTCCTAAAAAGGTCTAATATTTATTAGAAAATCAAAGTGGCTTTATAATTAGACTTCAATCATTCAAGCATTCACTAAACTTCAGCACTAGGAGGGAAACTTAGCATTTAAATGAGACCGAGGATCCAAAAAGGATAGGCTAGAACACGATGAAATTTTATAGAAATCAGTGTGAAGCCCCATGCTTGGATTTAAAAAAAAATTAACTTCACAAACACAAAGTTGGAAGTTGTGTCTAGACATCAATTAATCTAAAGATATGGAGGTTTGAGTGGCCTAGAAGCTCAATATGTGTCAATAGAGATCTGATAGCCAAAAAGGTATAATATCATCTTAGCCAACATTTTAAAAGTATGGCTGGTATCCATAATGGGGGAGGTATATTATCATGGAAAGAGCACTGACTTGTAATCAGGGCCTACAATTTACTACCTGTGACTTTAGGCAGATCATTTCCCTTCTCTTGACCTTAGTTTCTTCATCTGTAAAATGAAGGAGTTGTCCTGGATAATGACTAAGGTTTCTTCCTGCTTTAAATACTGTGATCTTGTGCCAGTCAGTGGAGTGTTGTATTCTAGGTGCCACACTTTGAGAAAGTCATTGATAAACTGGATAGCATCTTGACCAGGAATTCCTAATAAGGGCTCCAAAATTTCAAGTGGTCCATGAACTTGGATAATAGAACTCAATATAACTGGTGTCTTTTGTGTTTCAGTTTAAGTGTTTAAAAATACTGTTCTGAGTAGGGGTCCACGGGATTTACCAGACTGCCAAAGGAGTCCATGACAAAAAAAGGTTAAGAACTCTTGATGAGACAAGGGGAGATTGGATAGCTGTCTTCCCTATTTGATGGATCTGAAGGAAGGGGCTACATATAGAAAAGAGATTAGACATGACTTTGTTTCTCCCTACAAGAGTGAAGCTAAGTAAATACTAAAAGAACTTCCTAACAACCAGAGCTATCCAAAAGTAGGTTGGGCTGCCTCAGTAGGTAGTAGGCTCTCCCTCTCCAAAGATCTTTAAGGAAAAACTGGATGACCATTTGTTGGCAATGTTTTAGAGGTGGATTTTGGTCAGGTATATTAAACTACATGGCCTCTGAGGTCCAATTTCCAACTCTGATAAGCTGCAAGAGCAAACTTATGAAGGAAAAAAAAAATCTAAGAGCAGTGGGCCAATTCTACTGAATCTCTCACAAGCAATCTCTACCTCCTGAACTTTACAGCCTGTAAAAACCAACATTCTCATAGTCAATTTTACAATTTCCTCTACACTTAAATGTTTCAACCTTACCAATGGCCACCCAGTGTCTCTAACACAACTGTCTTACAAGACACTCATTTTCCTGCTTACTAGAGTATGAAGCTATCTTAATTGAAGTTGCCCCCAGTGTCCAATGATTGGTTTTCATTAAATTAAAACTGAGTCCTATTTGTCATGGTAAAAGAGCTAACTTTCTAATCTTAGCTATACAGTGGCTTCCCCAAATTTGAGCTATGTTTTATGTTCAGATTTGTTCTAATCTCCTTTCAGCATTAGGAATCCCTCTTGAAATCACTAGGAAACAGCAGAGGGTTTTTTTTTAAACCCTATAGCTTTACTGAGAGAAGGAAAAGATGCTATTTTGGTTCTCACAGCTTGGCTCTCTACTGTTGAAGCACCAGGACTTCTCGAATTGCTCTACCTCTGCTGTGGAAAAAAAATCTACTGGTTCTTGTCTGCTATCTAAAGGTAACAAGTCTTTAATCATACCTATTTTGCAACTTCCTTTGGCTAGTCAGTCCCTGGCAAGACCAAGGGAGAATTAAATTATTTGTTAGCTCTATCATTCCATTTATTCCAACCAAGCACTAGCTTCTTTCCCTCTCGTCTGTATGTATATTTCTCCAAATATAGATAAGAGTTGATCTCCCTAAAGGAAGTACTAGAAACAACTTGTGCTTGCAGCAAAATCAATCCCACCTCTCTCCTATTTTCAATAAGACACAAATTTTTTATAGATGCTTTTTTCTTCTTAGATTATCCTCCATTTACACTGTATATATTTTGTAATAGACATAGTTATTTACATATTGTCTCTCCCTGATTTAGAATGGGAGTTCCTTGAAGGCAGACTGTGTTTTTGTTCTTTTTCGTATCCTCAGTGCTTAATACAGTGTCTGGCACATATTAAGTGCTACATTAATGCTTATTACTTGACTAAAAATTGCATTAAAATCCCAGACTGATTCCTCTTACAGAATGAACCTGCTCTTAGGAGGGAAAGGATAAGGGTGAGAAGCAATTAAAAGTAACCTAAAGAAGTAAAAATAGTAATAAAGAAAGCAAAGATGGAAAGAGACCACATATACATGTAATCTGGGTTCGAGCCTGGTTCATTTGCATAAGACTCTCCTTATTGGTAAAGAGGAGAAGACCCAACACTGCATGCCTGTAAGTGGAGTTGAACTATGAGAGCTTGGGAGAAGAGACTTTCTTCTTTTTTGCTGCTTGAAGAGAAGATACATATGGTTCCAAGAGAAATCCAGAGAGAGTAAGAACAGACTCTAGAAGGCAGACATAAAGAGGAAAGCCTATATACCCCATCGGGTCTTTGATTTTCAGCCTTCCTCCCTAGACACTTCAGGGAATTCCCAGTGGGAGGCCTCATTCACTCTATGTTACATACAAATTTTATAATTTCTCTGCTTTCTATTTGCTATCTGCTTGGATAAATGTTTTTATTTACTCAACTCTTTGTGATGGTCTTTTGTGTAACTAGTATTTGGTGGCAAAAGCCAAACCATCATGTATAAGCTACCCCTTCCTCTTTAAGGGTTAGTGATATAGGAAAGCAGCTTAAACCCAAGAATAAAATCATTTTCCTACACTAACTATTAAAGGGAGCAGGTAATTATAATTGTAGTCCTGTATCCTCTCTCTGAGGAAAACAAAGCAGTCAGCCTGGGAGTCTCACTCTCTTGCTCCCTGTCTAGGCAGGAATCAAAATCTTCCATGGACAAGGTTAAGCAAGTTTCTAGAAATATCTATCCCTGCCTCCCCATAAGTCACATATAGGCAAGCCACATGGCCACAACCTACATGGACAACATACAAATATACAGAACAACATACAACATACAGAAAAGGTACCATTTTAAGGGTATCAAAGGATTAATTCTAAAAGTTCCTGAAAGAAGGAAATATAAAGTATACCAAAGATTTGGGAGAAAAACCTCAGATGATATTGTTACCCATAAAAGCTGACAGAGACTTTTAATAACTACTATTCCATATTCCTATTTTCTCATTTCTCCAAAACATCTAGTAAAATTATCATGGGAATTAAAGGCATCCTTGATGAAGATATGAGCTAAGAATAGAGAGTATTCTACATCAGAGCACATCTTTACACACACACAGTTGATCATATAGGTAAAGAAGACAGGATCCCATTGTGTCTCCTGTGTGTTGATTATCAAAAAGCAGCAGAATGGGTACAGCAAAATGCTACCTTAAAGGCTGTCCTCCAATAAGGTATCTCCCATTCGTGTGCCAAAAGTAAACACGATTCCTTGGAAAATGTAACCACAAAGGTAACTTGTTTGTAGACCTTCTCATTAAGTGAGACATAAAACAGGAAGACATATGCTTGCCAAAATGTGTTTGCCACTGTCATGAAGAATGTTCAGCAAAGAGTCCAAATCAGAAAATGATTTGGTCGACCAGATGCCTGTTTTCAGATGACATTATGCTGATTCCATTAAGTCTCAAAATATTGCTGAATCTCCTAAGTGAGATCTATAATCTCTCAACAGAGTTTGGCTTAATGATCCACACTGGAAAAACCAAGTTGATAAAGAATGCCTAATGAACTGAATATAACATGTAGTTGGATGGACAACCCATAGAACTAGGCAGTACATCAGTCAATCAACATTTATTCAGCACCTACTATGTGCCAGGAATAGTGCAAAACACTGAGAATACAAATGTAAAAAAAGAAGGATAGTCCCTGCTGTCAGGGGGCTTACAATTTAATAAGGAAAAGCAAAGGCAGTGGAAGAGAAGGGACCTGGGAAGGAGGGGAAATGACAGAGGTGGGAAGAGGGAGGGAAGGAGAAGGAGAAGGGGAGAAGGTGGGAGAGGGAGGGGGGGGAAGAGAGAGAGAGAGAGAGAGAGAGAGAGAGAGAGAGAGAGAGAGAGAGAGAGAGAGAGAGAAGTACCAAAGCAGTGCAGCCAAGTGAGAAATAAGATGTTTTGAGAGGAGCTCCCTCCAGAAACGGAGGTCTGGAGATGATGGCTCTACCCTCAGAGGAACACGGTGTGGTGATGAGGTATAGTACCAACACTAATGGGAACCCGTGGGACGATGAGGTTTTCCCCATAATGAATGAGCTTCCTGGGGCCTGATGAAGAAACCAAAGAAGTCCCAGAGTAGTGGAGCCAGGTGAATAAAGAGGGGCGACATGTATCTTGCTTGAACAGCCACTGAACGTATAGAATGAACTATGCTAGGAACTGAAAAGGAAAACAACAATGAGATTCACTTTTGGGAAAATGGGAATACTTTTAAAGACCACTAGTATCTCTCTTAAACAAAAACTCATCTTTTAATACCAATATTCTTCTACTAATACAAGAAGGTGGGGAGTCATGGAACACCATGGTCTAAAAAGAATTGGAGGTCACCCAAAAGGCAGTGGAAAGGCATTTGGTAAGTATGAGCAGGCCACAACCTAGTGACAACCTAATATTGCAAATGTTAGCAGAAAGTTGCATGACTGGATCAGTCTCAGGGCAAGAGTGAAAGATGACTCAGACAGCTCAAGTGCTCAAATGATGGCCCTCCAATTTCAAAAGAACTAAGGGAAATCCCCCAAGATGTCAAGTGGAACCCAGTAGAAGATTTAGAATTGCCAAGAATCACAAAAGATGAAAAGGGGGGGATGGATTGGGTCTGCCTCATCAGAGACAATACTCACATCAATGAGATCATGAGTCTGTCAAAGTATTTTAAAGAGGCCAAGCCCCTTGTGAACAATTCAACATCTGTATTTTATAGAACAGGGGTTTTTTTTTAAAGCAAACACAAATTGTCATATAAACTACTTAATATGCTTTATACATTCATTTAAAAGGAAGAGATGTGATATTTCATGAATTTTTTCCACAGACATATGTGTTTATTTTTCCTTGGGGGGGAAAAACTCAAAAATTTGGGCCTACGTTTTTTTTTGATGTGTATTTTTTTTAAGACAGAGGATTAAAACATTTAAGAAAATCTGTTATTTCAGGAAAACAATTTATACAATATCAAAAATGTAGATGGAAAGAATAAAATGAAAATGGATTGTTCATAAGAATAGCTAGTATTAATTAGTACTTTAGGGTTTTCAAAGCACTTTACAAATATTATTTCATTTTATTCCTACAACATCCCTGGATGGAAGGTAGATAGATGCCATAACTATTCTCATTTTACAAATGAGGAAACTGAGGGAGACAAAAGTTAAGTGACTTGCCCAGAGTCTCACAGTTACTACCTGAAACCAAATTTGAATTCAGGTCTTCTTGACTCCAGGTCCAGTGCTCTGTCCTCCACACCACCTAGCTGCTTGTTGAATAATAATAATGACCAAAATTGGCCCTAGAGAAGAGCATAGGTGTGAGACTACGGATGTGAAGCATTGGCCATTTTATACTTTCAGACATGAATGAAGTGTTGGTTGGTTTTGCTGAACTTTTTTCTTCTTTTAAAATCTTTGTTCTGAGGGGTGACTCTCTGGATAAGGAAGGAGAGAAAAATAGTTTTGCAGACTTCATCTGATACAAAAACAAAAGGTTATCTATAGAAAAGAGTCTGCATAGGTGATCTCTTGGTTACTTTGTTTCTAGACAAAAAGACAGGCTCCTGAAGATCGGGGAGAAGCCGCCAAGTTCTGAAAGCTCAATACTAGAAAGTACATAATAGAAGGGATTTTTTCCCTTACTAAAACTATACCACCATTTACCCGGATGGTTCCTGAGCAAGTCTCTTTTGAAGTGAGAATATGTGCAAGGAAAAATCACTAAAACACTATTATCAATCTTGAATATCCTAACACATGAAAGCACAAATGTGCTGGAGGAATCACACTATGCCAGAAATTCAACCAGTATTTTGCCAAAGCATTGAAACAGAACACTCTGGCATCCTGGGAGTATATTCAGTGGAAAATATAGAAAGTCCTACAGAAGGAAGGGAGGCCACCCTCCCCCTCCCAGCCCTGCCCCAAAGTTGACTGTGCCTTGTCAACTGACTGAAAATACTCGTGACACAAGTAAAGAGCTAAATATTACTCTGATGAGATGAAATGATCATCCCACCACCTCAAGCTGACTTTTGATAACACAACATTGGACTCTTTTCAAAATACAATGCTATAGAATACTGGGTATAATGCCCCAAGGAGGTCAGGGACAGAAGAAAAAGTCCCAGATATGCCAAAATATTTATAACGGCACTTTTTGTGGTAACAAAACTTGGAACAGAGTGGGTATCCATTGACTGGAGGAAAGGTTGAACAAACTGTGGTACATTAATATAGTGGAAAATTATTGTATATTAAGAAACACACATGAAGAATTCAGAAAAACCCGAGAAGTCTCATACGAACTGATGTAGAATAAAATAAGCAAAACTAAGACAAAAAAATACCCAATGGCCGCAATAATATAAATGTTATTAAGTATTAAAAACACTTAAAGGCCACAGACTTCAGATCAGTGCAAAGACCAATCTTGATTCCAAAGAATCGATAATGAAACCTACATCCTCCCCCTTAGTAGGGAGAGGTGATAGTCTATTGGTACAGAATGAATCATAAATTAAATACCAAGTTTGCAAAGCACTTTTACATATTTGTTTTCCGTAACCAAACTTTGTTACAAAGGAACCATCTCTTAGCGGGATATTAAGAAGTGAACATGATGTTATTTTTTAAACATCAATAAAATATCAAAAATAAAAGAGCTAAAACATATAAAAACTGAATACTGTCACTGCTGTCTTCTTGGAAGAAAATGGAAAGAATTCAATAAGAAAACAAACTCTACCAGGAAACCAAATGGGATGAAGGAAAGGACAATGTCCTCTGAGAATTTCCAGAAAAATAAAGCTGTTCTCCTACTGGAAAAGGAGGTCTTCTTTAACAAAACTCCCTGAAGATTCTAAATCCATTTTCTCAGCAATCACTGTTTCTTAATCAGTGAACTTTGGTCAGACATTCTTTACCCAATGGCCCAGATGAAATCAACTATTTTTGAAAAAGTAAGTACATCGCCACTTACTATTACAAGGAAAAGTAAAGTGAAGACTTGATAAGGAAATAGGAAGAATGGGGTCAGTGCTATATTGGATAACAGTTATAACCAGGCAGGGAACAAGCAAGTCTTCCACAAATCAGCCCTTTCATGTTACAAAGCCATCTGGAATCGACTCTCTTCCTTGAAGCAGAGGCACAGAAGAGGACCAAAACTAACACTGAACCATGATGTCCCAGGGTTTATATAAACACCCAGTTTAGGCACTAATCACCTATGTGTTAATTTCTTGGTTTTCTTGGTTTTCTCACCTATAAAATAGGAAATATCTACACTATTGACTGGTACTAGATTTTTATGTCAATCAAGTCGATTTACAGAATCACAGAACCTTAGAACTGGAAGGGATCTCATGGGCCATTTAGGTTACCAGGGTGAGGAATCTACTGCCTCGAGGCCACTAGGTCCTTTGGCGTGGCCTTTTGACTGAGTCCAAGTTTTACAGAACAAATCCTTTTATTAAGGGGATTTGTTCTGTGAAGTTTGGATTCAGTCAAAGGGCCACATGAGGCCTCAGGGCCATAGGTTTCCCACCCCTCTACCCCATATCCAACTAGTATCAACTCAGCAATATACTGGACTAATGGTCAACCAGCCTGTTCTCGAAGCTCACCAATGAAGAGCCCTCTGCTTTCCAAGGCAGTCTAGTCTATTTTTCTTTCTTAATTTTTTTTTGTGAGGCAATCAGGGTTAAATGACTTGCCCAGGGCCATACTGCTAGTGAGTGAATGTCTGGGGCCAGATTTGAATTCAGGTTCCCCTGACTCAAGGGCTGGCGCTCTACCCACCTAGATGCCCCTGTCTACTTTTCAATAAGGCTGATACAGAAATTTTTCCCCCTTACTTCAAACCTAAAATAGCCTCTTTGCAACTTCTACCCAGTTTTCCTAGTTCTGTTCTAAATGACCAAAGAGAACATATCTAATCTATCTTTCAAGAGCCCTTCAAATACTTGAAGCTAGTTGTCATGTTTCCCCAACCACCCACCCCTCATTAAGTATATTGTTTTCTAGGCTAAACACCCCTCATTCCTTCACCTGATCCTCACATGGCATGAATCTAAGGCCCTTTAATCATCCTGGTTGGCCTTCTCTGGATATTTTACAGGTTATAAATGTCACTCCTAAAATGCAGTTGCCAGAATGGTACAAAGTAATCCAGAAGTGCCCTAAATAGGTAGGGCAGACCTCCCTGGGACTGACCACAGTGCTTTTCTTAGCACATCCTAAGGTCCCATAAGCTTTCTTGGTGGCCATATCACATTATTGACTCATATTGAACTAATAATAATAACACTTATATGGTGGTTTAAGGTTTGGGATGTACTTTACATATAGTAGCATTTATATAGTACCTACTGTATACCAGGCACTGTGCTAAGCATGTCACAAATATTATCTCATTTGCTCCTCACAAAAGCTCTGGGAGGTAGGTGCTATTACTATCACCATTTGACATTTGAGGAAACCAATACAAGCAAAGGTTAAGTGAACTTGCCCTGGGACACACAGACAGCAAGTGTCTGAGGTCGTATTTGAACTTGGTTCTTCCTGACTCCAGATCCGGCACTCTATCCAATGAGCCAATGTTCTAACACCCAGATCTTTTTCAAATGAAATGCTGCTCAGCCGTGCCTTTCCTATTTTTTACTTGTGAAGGTGACTTTTTTTTAATTCAACTGTATTACTTCACAGTTATCTGCCTTAAAATTTAGATCGCTTGACCCCCTATCTAGCCCATGAAGATCTTTTAAAATACTGATTCTCTTTTTCAGTGTTAGCCAACCCATCCAACTTTGTGTCTTTTGCAAATTTGGTAGGCAAGTCAATTCTGCCTTTATCCAAATAACTGATTAAAATGTTAAACTACAAAGAGCCCTGGAACACTTCATGGAAGACCTTCTTCTAAACTGACATCAAACTATTAATGACAAGCCTTTGGTTCCAGCTATTCAACTAGTCCCAAATCCATGTAATTGCACTATCAGCTTGACCACATTTCTCAATGTTTTCCACAAGAAAAGCATTTTTAAATGCTTGACTAAGTTTTAGATAATTTATATCTAGGGCATTCCCCAATCAACTAGCAGAATCCTAACTAGGGTGCTGTGACTGGCACTTTGCCCTCAGGGTACTGAAATTTTGAGGGTGCTTCCAGAACTTACACACTTTCAGCAGTTAAAAATAATTAAATCTCCCTGTCCTCTCTACCCCACCTATAACTGAAATGAAACCAACCCCCTTCCCTCCACCACCACCACCAATGGCCTCTCTTTGTTCCAGAGTCCCTGGAACATAAGTCTTTGCTCCTCTCCCCACAACTTTGGTCATGAAAAATTGGTTCAGGACACATTTTGTAATCCATGGTGTGTGGGGGGAGAAATGGGAAGGTTGTGAAACTTACCCCAAGTGCAAAAAAAATGCTTGATATGGTTCCTTCTGCCCGTTGAGTAAACCTGTCAAGAAAAAGAAAGTAAGGTCAGTTTGATATGACCTACCCTTGATGAATCCATGATGGCTCTGTGATCAAGGCTTTCTTTGCTAGATGTTCTCTAGCCAGCGAATGTTGCATCTAGAATTTTGCAGTAGGGACACAGATGGCCCAGGCTACAGACTGTTTCTCAAAATTAAATCTCTCGACAAGAGCTGTCTGCTGATGGAGAATGGCAAAAGCATTGTCACTAATCCCACTATTTCTTCCAAATGACAGTCTCAGGTGGAGCAGAGGTAATGAGTGACCTCACTATGGCAGCTGTCTTGGCACATACTGGTAGGGTGCCTAACCCACTTCTTTTTCATTCAGGATATGAAGAAAGTCTCTCTGTGTCCCAACAAGAAAGCATAGTAATGTGAAACACTTTAATATACCCTCATACAGCAATTTTCACCCTAGGTCCATTCCAGGGATTCTTACCCTCTTTTGTGTCAGGGACCCATTTGGCAATCTAGCAAAGCCTATGGACCCCTTCTCAGAATAATGTTATTAAATATATAAAATAAAATCACAGGCTTGCAAAAGAAACAAATTATGTTAAAAAAACAGTTAAAGAAAATTTTTAAATAGATTCACAGACTCCAGGTTAAGAATCCCTAGTCTATTCAAGTGATGAGCTAATCCAGTTTCTAGAAGTGATAGCTACTTGCTACTATCCAGCATAAAAACAAAACAAACATCTTCTCCTTGTCTCTAGAAACGGTCAAGTGCCTGGTAGCTGTAGAAAAAAGCCAGGTATGATCAGGCCTTCAGTTCAACTCAGCCAACACTTATTGTGTGCCAAGCACTATGCCAGGTGCTAGAACTATGGAGACCAAAGAGTCAGCCCATGCCCTCAAGGAACTTAATGTTCTACTCGTGTACAGCTTGTACAAAAGATAGATTTTAAAAATTAATACAAAAGTAATATCTGGGATTTTGATGGCACTAACCTCTAGGGGAAGTCAGGAAAGGCCTTTTGTGGGAGGAGGCATGCATGTGGGTCTGCACAATTTATCATGACCTTTCAATATGCAGGAGGGAAGGCATTTGATGTTCTATGTCCCAAAGCCTTGTGGGAGATACACATCCCATACACAGTAGACAATAAAATTGGAAGTGAGAAACAAAAAGAATCAAAGGCTTTGTAGCACAAAGGCATGACAACATCCTCTGTAGGGAGGATATGCTTGGCAGGATCCTAGGCTGAAATACTGGACCGAAACAGTTAGAACGGTTCTCAGAAGCCATCAAGCCCAACACCTTCATTTTAGAGTTGAGGAAACTGAGGCCCAGGAAAGTTAAGCGATTTGCTAAAGGTCATGAAGGCATTAAGTAGAGGACCCAAATTTGAATCCAGATCCTCGGACTAAATCCAGTGCTCTATCCACTGAGCAACACTGCCCTCCCCATGTCCTCAGAGTACAGCTCATCTTACAATGACAAAAACGCAGTATGAATACTGTCATCACCGCCAGTTCTACCTTGGAATCTTGAATACGAGCAACTGGACACACTGTGCATTTCATTACATGCAGGCCACGGAGAGGTGCGGCTCAGCATTAGAGGTTGTTAGACTTTTGAGTTTCTGTAGATAAACATGGTGAATTCAATTCAGTAAGCAATTATCAAGTACCTACTGTGGACCGGGGAGTGGGCATACAAAACAAAAATGATACCATCCTTACCCCTCTGTTGGGGGAGGGGCTGCAGGGGATAGCACATACACAGATAAATAATTAATATAAACAAAATAATAATATTAACTATCACTTACACTAAGTGTTTTCCCATTGTTATCTCCCCTGATCCTCACAACAACCCCGGAAGGTAGGCGGCATCATTATCCCCATTTTACAGATGAGGAAACTAAAACAAACAGAAGGGAAGCGTCTCACCCAGGGTTACACATCTAGGAAGTATCTGGGGTCAGATTTGACCTCAGATCTTCCTGACTCCAACCCCAGTGCTTTAGCCACTGTGCCATCTTAGGATAAATAAAAGGCTAGAGCCCCCTTGTGATGCTCCCGGTACCTACTGGTATGGGTGTTCCATAGAGGGGGAGATTCAATCAGAAATTAGTGACACAGAATTAATTTAGACTGGAGGCAATTTTGTATCCATGAAAGACTATCATTGTAGACCACCCTAGTTCAGGCCCTCACCAGGCTCCTAATGGGTCTCTCTGTATCCAGCCTCTTCCCTCCCAAACTATCCTCCACTGTCATGAGATTGTTATTTTTAAAGCGCAGATCAGCCTATGTCACCCCCCTTCTCCCAACAGGTACAGCTCCCTCCCCCCAAAATCTTGTAGGAGATGTAGTACAGAGTTCTCTTCTACCCAGACAAAGGTCTGTCCCCAAACCCTGTGAGGGACTCAATGTGAAAGGCATTGCTCTGTGTTTGGAAATATTCACAGCAAAAAAAAAAAACCAGACATGAGTGGATAGAGAAGCTTACTTCCATTCAGGCAAGCCCATATTATTAGGGTCACTGGCATAAAACCCCCTTCTCTAGGATAGAGAGTTATCAGTAAACTTAGTAGAATTCAAACAGTAACTCTAGGCTGGATCTGAAACACAGCTTCATCACCATTTATGGTCCCTTTGCTGTACGTCTGTCTATTCTTCAATCTATCCTACACTCAAGCTGCCAAAGTAATGCTTCGGAAGCATAGGTCTGACCATGCCACCATCCTACTCAAGAAATTCTAAGGACTACCTCTTATCTCCAGGATCAAATGTAGGAGAAATTAGAGATAATCTCAGCATGGGGTGTGGGGTGAGGAATCAGGAAAGGCATCTGGAAGAAGGTGGGATTTTAGTAGGAGATTTGAAAGAATTCAGGGAAGCCAGAAGGCAGAGATGAGGATACAGAGAATTTCAGGCTCGGGGGATAGCCAGTGAAAATGCCCAGCATTGGAAGATGAAGCGTCTTGTGCAGGGAACAGGAAGGAAGTTAGTGTCACCAGATTGTAGAATATTTGGTGGGAAATATGGTATAAGAAGACTTGAAAGGCAGAAGGAGCCAAGTTATAATATATCCAACAGGTACTAGAGTTGATTGAATAGGTGGCAGACATTGTCAGACGTACACTCTAGGAAGACTGATTTGACAGCTGACCACAGAATGGACTGAAGTGGAGAGAGGCTGGTGGCAAGAATTCAACTAGCAGGCTACTGCAATGATCCAGATACTGAGGGTCTGCAACAAAGTAATAGCAGTGTCAGAGAACAGAAGAGCGTTTTATGCAAGAGAGATGATGAAGAAAGAACCCACAGGACTGGAAAACAAATTGGTTATGAAAAGTCAGTTCTAAAAAAAAAATTTGGTTATGGATTTTGTTGTTCTTGTTCAGTCATGTCCAACTCTTAGTGACCCTATTTGGGGTTTTCTTGGCAAAGATGTTGGAGTAGTTTGCCATTTCCTTTTCCAGTTCACTTTACAGATGAGGAAACTGAGGCAAGCAGAGTGAAGTGACTTGCCCAGGGTAATAAGTTCTAAATAAATGCTTGTTGACTGACTGATTTATGCCCTTCCCATTCTGGATCAAAGCTTCTTATGAGCTCTGAAGCAGATAACTCAAACCCCAGACTAAGGGTAGGGACCTGCGGCCTTGAGGCCATATGTGATTTTCTAGGTTCTTGGCTTTTTGACTGAGTTCAAGTTTTACAAAACAAATCCTTTTATTAAGGGGATTTGTTCTGTGAAGTTTGGATTTAGTCAAAGGGCCATACTTGGGGACCTAGAGGGCCACATGTGGCCTCCAGGCTGCAGGTTCCCCACCCCTGCCCCAGACCAAAGCACAAACAAGAGAGACACAAGGAGAGAAAGACCCTGGCTTGTAGACAGAATAGCTGCACTGTTCTACCCACAGTCACCTCTCCACCTATGTTCACTCTGAACACATGCCCTGTTAAACACCAAACCTGTGAAGGCCAATCTGATCCAATGCAAGGCAGCCCTTTCCTCACTAGATGGACCTCCTCAATACCCCGACATCAATCGGTACCAGTGTCATCAGCATCCATTTCATTTATTGTTGTTGTTCAGTCATTTTCAGTCGTGTCTGACTCTTCGTGAGTCATTTCATTTGGAGTTTTCTTGGCAAAGATACTGGAGTGGTTTGCCAATTCTTTCTCCAGCTCATTTTACAGATGAGGAAGCTGAGGCAGAATTAGGTGACTTGCCCAGGGTCACACAGCTAGTAAGTGTCTAAGATCAGATTTGAACTCGGGAAGATGAATCTTCCTAATTCCAGGCTCCACTGTGCCACCTAGCTACTCTGCTTCATTTAGCTATTCCTTACTGCTCCAGAACAGTAGGAATGTCCCAGGGTAATTTCCTGAATTCTATTCAAGGCACCTGTTATCTCCCTCTTCTAATTCTGTGCCCCGCCCTACCCCCCACCCCCCAGCCCCAGCTCAGGGTCCCATTCTCCCTGTCCTGATATATTCTATTTAGTTTTCAGGCCCTGTGAGTTTGACAAGGTGCTGCCGGAGACAACAGCAGAAAATGAGAACTGATTAAGCAAAGTTCCATGTGGCAAACACACCCACTGAGTTTGAGATTATTTTTCCTTTCCCCCTCATCTGTGGTTTTTTTCTCTCAAAATGAATAGTTTGCTTAATATTTTTGTATGGCATTGTGTCCAGAAAATATGACACAGGAAAACTGTGGTTATCGAGGTCCCAAGGAAGGATCTCTACCCCCTTCCCAGGATAGGCGCTTCCTCTCTGACATGAGGCTGAGGATGCTGAGATGCAGTGAAAGCACTTGATTTTCTAGTGCTGGTATTTCTTGACTACCATGCAGATGAGCCATCTATTGAGTTACATGATTTTGTTTTTTTAAGTAGGAACAGTCTGTTAGTGATGGACAAATATTTTTGGCAATAAATTGCACATAATGTCCTAAGGTCTTCATGCATCACCCTGCCATGACCCAACTCAGCTAGCTCTGTTTTCTTGTCCTGTTTGTTTGTTTGTTTGTTTGTTTGTTGGACAACTAAGCAACAAGGTAGAGAGCAGGGCTTAGAGTGAGGAAGACCTGGGTTTGAATCCTAACGTGGACACTTTCCAGCCGTGTGATTCTAGGCAAGACATTTAACATCTCTGTGCCTCTGCTTTCTCACCTGTAAAATGGGGATAACGATAGCACCTACTACCCAAGTGTGTTGTACAAGTGAAGGAAGAGCAAATGAAATAATATACATAAAGCAGTTTGCAAATCCTAAAACGTTATATAAATTATAGCTATTTTTTAAATTCCTAAGAAGTTCATTCATATGTATTGCCCAGGTTCCTGCCTTTATTCCTGTCCAATTGACACATTTGACTCTTCCAGAATTTCTCTTCCATGACCCAGAAACTTCTTTATCCTTAAGCCTCAGGTCAGCCTTGATATTCACACATTGGTGGCTCCACTCAGAATCTCCACTTTAAAGAGAGTGCCCAGGCCAACCACGTCGTCCTTCCTGTCCAGACTACATTCCTCAGTCTCCTGGAATTTCTCTATACTGTCCACACTTTGCCAGATACATTCATCCCTTCTCCTTCTCTTTCCCACCTCACCCCCTTTTTAGCTTCTGCTTATATATTGTCTTCCCCCGTTAGAATATAAGCTCCTGGAGGGCAGGGCCTCTCTTTCTGCTTGTATTTATATCCAATTCATTAAATATTTATTGACTACAACATCCCAGGCACTGTGCTATGCACTGGGGATACAATTGATAAAAAGATATCTAGTCCCTGTCCTCAATGGGCTTACCATCTAAAGGGGGAGCCAACACACAAAAAGAGACAGGAGAGGAGGTGGAACAGGATACTGGGGGTTAGGGGGAGGAGGGAACCTCCTGCTGAAACCAGGCAGGGCAGTAGATGCAAAGGGTAGTGGATATTCCCAGCACTTAGCACAGCACCTGGTACTTAGTAAACGCTTAATAAATGCACGTCGTGACTAAAGAGTAGAAGAAACTTGTTAATCTTTTCTTGAAGATTCAGTATTATCATGAACATTGTTTATTGTGGAGGTAGTGTGGTATAGTGGACAAGTGTTGGATTTGGGGTCACAGAACCTGGGTTTGAATCCCAGCCATACTTACTAATTAGCGCTAAATCTATGATGCTATAGTTGGTGTGATTTTGGACAAATCCCTTTACCTTTCTGGTCCTCACTTGTGACTTGTTAGGCAGGAAGACGTGGAAGAGGAAGCACTCGATGGCCTAGGTCCCTTCCAGGTCTAAACTGATGATCCTACGACGTGCTAACGATAGAGAATGCTATGCAACGAATACTGCTCCCAGACTGATAAGCTATTTACTAGTTGGCATGCCTTCGGTGTGGCACTGATGCCTTCATGGGCCATCAAGCTGCAAGACTAATGGTCATATTTGTCCCCTTCTCACCCCCACCTAGGGCAGCTAGGTGATGCAGTGGATAGAGCATTGGGCCTGGAGTCAGAAAGACCTGAATTCAAATCCAGTCACAGACACTAGCTGTGGGATCCTGGGCAAGTGATTTAATTCTGTTTGCCTGGTTCCTTATCTGTAAAATGAGCTGGAGAAGGAAATGGCAAAGCACTCCAGTATTTTTTGCCAAGAAAACCCCAGATGGAGTCACGAAGAGTCGGAAATAACTGAAAAACGACTGAACAGCAGCAAAAACAACAGCCCCACCCACTTCCAAACACAGGGCAATGCACTATGCCTTCAAAGTCCCAGCCCTAGGCTCAGACCGGTGGCCAGAGTTGTTCCATCCTCCCTCTCTCCATCACTGATTGTCACCATCCACACCTTCCAGCTCCGCTATTCTTGTCTCTCCCTAACCTCCCACCCGGTTTCTCAGCATGGCTGCCCCTGCTGATCTCCACCGCCGTCCTCTTTTCTTCGTCTCTATTTTTTCCTTTCTTGTCTCAGGCATCTCTCGCTGCTTCTTTCACACTCACTTCACAGCTTTGGTGCCAAACAGGGGCCTCTGATTGAGGCTCTCAGCCAAAGCACATTTCTTCTGCAAATTGATCGATCACAGCACAAAAGAAGAATTGACCTTTTGGTCTTTGCCTGACTCGGCTATGTTCGTTAACGGGTTGCTTCTTCACAGCCATAAGGGCTTTGAGATTTTTGAAGGTTTTATTCATTTCCAAATCTAGGGCCATTCCAGGAGCTTGATTTTTAGTTTATGAGCAGCCAAGAATTTACATCACTTTTCCTGTTCTACTGTAATCCAATCATTTCCTTTTTTCAAGTTTTTGCTTTCATAACCTCACAAAAATTGGCAAGGCTAGAATCCTTCAAGTTCCTTGTAGCTGCACTCATAATAAACATTTAAAACAGTTAAATGTTTAATTTTTACAAATTGCTAAGATTGTAAAGGGAAACTAACTGCTGTAGCGGATAGACCATTGAGCTTAGAATCAGGGAAGTCTCCTCTTTATGAGTTCAAATCTGCCTCACTTACTAGCTGTGTGACCCTGGGCAAGTCACTTAACCCTGTTTGCCTCAATTTCCTCATCAGTAAAATGAGTTGGAAAAGGAGATGGCAAATCACTCCAGTATCTCTGCCAAGAAAATCCCCCAAAATGGGGTCACAAAGAGCCGGACGTGATTGAAACAGCTGAACAATAACAACAAAGACTGTAAAAAAAAGGGGGGGGGGTTAACTTGGATATAACAATGATTCATGTGCAAATCAACTCATACATAATTATGTTCCTAAACCAAAACTTTCCAGTTAAAATGGTAATTTTAAAAGATAAGGACTGCACAAATTTACAACCTCCCCTCCAAAAAAATCACTTCTTCTGCATACATAGAGGTGTGAAGGGGATTTTCCTCCAGGGTTTCAAAATACCAGATTTTCATCTCTACCGATTACACACAGGTACTACTTTGCCCTGAGTAAATCTCCAGGCACAGAATTAAAGAACATTAGAGTTTAAAAGGCTGTGAGAGTTCTAATGATGAAAATTACTATATTGTTAATGATAATATAAAATTCAAACAGAATGCTATGGCAGATTGAGGGAAGAAGAAAGAAACTTTCTAACAATATGTTAAAATACCAAAAAGGCCTCTTTCCACATCTAGGGACCCAGAAGGTAACTTTTATTATCACAGAATCTATTTCAGGCTTGACATCTGGTTTGCGTGCAAATTTATGAAAAAGATAGCACAGTCATAAAAAAAAAAAGAAAACCATGAGCCAGAGTATCTAGCCACAGGTTTGAAAGAAAAGTGGTTGTAAATGTAGCAACAGTATGAAATTTCACAGGAAACTGTATATTAGAATATAAATAGTATATCGCTTCACAGGAAAATCATGAAACAGAGCCACAAAATTAGATCATCTGAAGTCGTTTTAATGCCACACCTAAGCTGTGGGTGGCACCTGGATTTCTGGGTTCTATATTTTTGCAAGTTGGTAAGAGGAAGTTAACTGAGAGGGAAAGGAAAGGCAAAATTTTAGGGTCCTTGTCTAGTTCACCATGATCTATACAATACATAAATATATACACATATATTTATGTGTATATTGTACATGTATTGTGAATATATGTACATATGCGTATGTAATACATAAATTATGTGTATATGTGTGCATCCACAGGGCCATTTTGAACAGCTTCCTAAACAATCTCTTAATAATTTAAGCATAAAGAAATTCACTTCCATCATGGTTATGATAAGAATTATTCTGCAACAGGCCAAAGTGACATCCTCCTTTATTGCTCTAAGAAGCCTTTTCTTGTTCCACCTGCTTAGTACATAGACCATCAGGCCATGAGTCACCTGTTTGCATTTCCATCAGCTGGGGTTTGTAGAAGGAGGTGTGCCCTGTTTATCAGGTTATGCACAAGGACTGTTGACCAACACCTGGGACCAGCTAACCATCATAAAGGAACCTAATCAAATTCTCTTGAATTCTGAGACGTGTCACTCAGCTTTCACAAAAAAAAAATATGAAAGTCTACAGAGGTTCAAGATAGCCCTCATAATAATGAGGGATGGATTGAAAAATGATAATGGCAAAAATATGTTTTTTAAATTGTTGTGATCTGTGCTCGCTTCGGCAGCACATATACTAAAATTGGAACGATACAGAGAAGATTAGCATGGCCCCTGCGCAAGGATGACACGCAAATTCGTGAAGCGTTCCATATTTTTTTGTTATACTGGGATGTTTTAGTAAATGAACTGTGAAACAAAAAAAAAAATATTGTTGTGATCTAAATCAGGGCTTCTTAAACTTTTTCCACTCACAACCCCTTCAGCACTTCTTGAACTGTGGCTCGTTATTAATATTTATAATAACAATATATTATTACATGTAATATATATATAATTAATATCAACTACTTAAGATTGTATATAGTTAATAATATTCATACTATACTCTAATGTATGTTATAAATATTAATTAATGATAATTGAGTATATGAATTGGTCAACATAAAAAAAGGTAAGACTGTGGATGTCAGGTGGGTTGTATGAAAGAAGAAAGGAGAGGGAGAAAGGAAACATGAAATACTAAGAAACTAGGGATGAACAAGAGTTGAAGCAAAAAATAAACCAACAGGAAAGAATAGCTTTTGTTGAATCATAAAGCTGAATTAAAGAAGTTGAATTAGGGTCGTCGTAATCTAGAGCTGACTCAGAGTCCATCTCATCCAACCTGCTCATCTTACAAATGGGGAAACTGAGGTCAAAGGAGGTTAAGTGACTCAACCAAGGACATACCAGTAGTAAATATCAGAGGTAGGATCTGAAAGCATGTCCTCTGACTCAAGAGTCAGGACTCTTTCCCTTGTACCAACTGTTCTCAGAAAAGAAAGCATTGAGCTCCACATAGAAATAAAGGTGAGAAGATAACATAGAGACAAAACTGGCCAGCGAAATGTTGCAGGACTGTCAGACTCCACTGGTTGCGTGAAACTGTGTTGGTTAGCTCTGTGAAATTGTCTTCTTTCTCTAACTTTTTAATTCTTTATTAAAAGTAATGACTTGAGGGAAGGATCAAAAGATCACTGATTTAGAGTTGGAAAGGATGTGAGATGTCACCAGTTTTGGCCCCCTCATGGTACACATGAGGAAACTGAAGCCAGAGAGATTGAAAATTAAGTGACTTGCCAAAGGTCACTGTAACAACAAGGTTGATAGCAGCTGCTGTAGGGGTGTAAGACTCACCACAACAGCAACAGTAGCAGCCAGCACAGGTTCTTTGATCTGCTTTTCTAAGGAAAGCAACTTTTAGAGGTTAACAATCTTACTTTAATTAAACATACATATATAATTCACTTAGGTCAGGGGGAAAAGCCAGCACCATGAACTTCAAAGCAAATACAAATAGAAATTACAGAGACAACATAAACAGATCAATACTTCTGTCTAACCAAATCACAACATACATAGTGACCAGAGAAGCATCAACATCTGGGTTTTTCAAAGCCGGGGGGCTCTAGCAGCTATCCAGAGTCTCCGCACCAACACTCTTCCAAGGAGTGAGAGCCCCCAAACAAAACACTAACCTCTGAGTTCATATACATACCCTTCTTGGGGCCTGAAGGCTTCACACCTAATCAGCAAAAGGGTGTGGGCCTAGGGCTTTGCACCTAGCAAGACTTAATCAAAGGCACTTGATTACTTTAGTATTCTAAAGTAGAAAACAGTAAAAAAAAAAAAAAAAGTTCCACCCTAATTACCAATACAGTCACACAGGAAATGTAGATCTGTATTTTGAACTCAGGTCCTATCAAAGGTTCAACACTTTTTCCACATTCGAGGTTGGGGGGGGGGGGGGAAGTAATGTAAAACCAAGAGATCATATATCATACTATGTTGTATTGTATCGTATTATATCATAAAAACTTATTTTTTAATAAATTAAATAATGGAGGGAAAGAAATGCCAAAGAGTTGAGGGAAACAAGCCTATTGAAGATGAAAGGGAAGTTCTAAGGCAAGAAGGACTAGAAAATATGATGGGGGCAGCTAGGTGGCACGGTGAGTAGAGCACTGGCCCTGGAGTCAGGAGTACCTGAGTTCAAATCCAGCCTCAGACCCTTGACACATTTACTAGCTGTGTGACCTTGGGCAAGTCACTTAACCCCAACTGCCCTGCCTTCCCCCCTTCAAAAAAAAAGAAGAAAAAAGAAAATATGATGGAGAAATGTAACAGCTTTTGACAAGTGAAGAAGGTAGACATCAAAAACCAACATGGGATGGGAAAAGAGGGCATTCCAAAGAGGCTTCGAAGAACTAAAATCCTACAAATAAAGGAAGTCCTCAATCAAGTAGGATATTTTCCTATGGACAGTAGAAAAATGCAGAAGCCCAGAGAGGCAGAATGGAATGGTGGCACTGGGTCGAGAATGAGAGGACTTGGTTTCAAATCTCAGCTCTGGTGCTTATAGCCTGTATGACCTTCGCCAAATGACTTCAGCCCCGAGCCTCATATCCTCATCTGCAAAATGAGGGCACTCAATGAAATGATCTATAAGGTCCCCTTGGCCACACACACTCACACACACACACACACACACACACACACACGTCCAATTCTTCATGATCCCATTTAGGATTTTCTTGGCAAAGATACTGGAGTGGTTTGCCATTGCCTTCTCCAGCTCATTTTACAGATGAGGAAACTGAGGCAAGCAGGGTTAGGTGACTTGCCCAGGGTCACACAGCTAGTAAGTGTCTGAGGCACTGCCATACATGCATATGATATATGTATAAAAACTGAGAGATGAAAAGTCATGTATACTTGATTCATAAAACAAGGCTGAACATGAAGAGTGTATGTGTTGAACCAAAAAAGGCTGGGGAAGAGAACCATCCAGGAGTGCAATCTTTGTTTAACACACAGAGCAGTGGTGTTCAAGAGGTGCCATGTTAAATATGAGTTGGAAGATGGATGATCATGAACACAAATTGGGAGAAAGGCCAATGTCCACTCTCAAGGACATATGCTCCTCAAACGAAAGGAAGGAGGGAAAAGTTACTTAAAGATATGGCACCTTTCCCACATCCAATAAAAAGGGTGGGGTCAGGAAGGGATTTCAATTATGTTTCAGGAAATAGGGATCAGGTCAGAAGCCACCAGGAGGCCAAATATTTAGAATTCATCTTTAGAAACACAAGATATAAGATTCTTTAATACATATTCTGACAACCTGGAATATACTCACTTTTTAAAAACAAAAATCAATGGTTCTCTCTCCGTTAACAATAAGAGATATTGCATGACATAGTGGCCTCGGATAGCCAGGAAGACATGGGGTTCAAGCCTTGCCCCTAATGTGTACTGCTTGGGTGACCATGGTCAAGTCATTTAACCTCCTAGTGCTCTAATGTTAACTCATTAAGAGTGTAAATTGAAAAGAAGGTGCTGACCTGTGTTGGCAGACTTTCTTTATCTGGGAGATCCTCAGGAAATCACAGATCCCATCACAGTCATTAGGGTTTGTAAAGCACTTGCATTACCTCATTACAATTATATCAGCTAAGCCTCACAGCCACCTTGTGAGATATTATCATCCCTATTTACAGATGAGTAAACTGAGACTCAAAAGTTCTGGAACTTGCTTGTGGTCTCAAAACAAGTAAATGTCGGTGATGGGATTTGAACCCAGGTCTTCCTCACTCCGAATTTTAAAAACTATGTAAACATATGGCGCAAAATATGGTGAAAAAACAATGACTCTAGCGACAAAGGCCCTTGATACAAACCCACCATTGACACCACTTATGTGACCTTGGGCAAGTCTTCTGACTTCCCTCTGTCTCAGTTTCCTCATCTCTAAAATGACAGTTTTAGAATAGGTCACCTCAAGGCCCTTTACACCTCTAAATCTATGATCCTATGATTGTAGTGGAGGCAGGAGTCAAAGATCTCTAGAGCATGATGGTCACAGCAGCTAGGAGAGGCGAGTATCGTAGGCATTACTTTGACAAGAGCCAGGGGAATTCTGCAGCCTTTTAAGGCCAGGAAAGTTCAGTCCTACCCTACTAGGTCATCCCTAAAAAGTTTCAACCAGGCTCCTTTCAGTATCATTTAACCACCCAAGCTTGAGCACCTGGTCTCAGGAAGAGCCCAAATATTTCTGAAGTTCAATGCTTGACTCCCACCCTAAGCCCATCCCCAGTCTTCATCACTGTGGTTGAGGGGGAAAGCCTCCTCAATGCACAAAGTCACAATGAACAATGGGTTGACTAACATGGAAATATGTTTTGCATGACTGCACATAAATAGCCTATATCAAATTGCTTACCATCTCAGGGAAGGGGGATAAGAAGGAGGGAAGGAGAGAATCTGCAACTCAAAATTTTACAAAACAAAGGTTAAAATTGTTTTTACATGTAACTAGGAATAAAATAAAATATTATTCATTTTTTAAAATGAACAATGAGTGAAAGTCATGAGGGCCAGATGAACTACATACATCCCGGGGAACGGAAAGTATTCTCAGATGTTAATGCTAAACCACTAGCATAATTTCTGAAAAGGAAGGAAGGAAGGAAGGTGGAAAGGAAAGAAGGAAGGGAGGAAGGGAGGGAGTGAGGGAGAAAGGAAGGAAGGAAGGAATGGAGGAAGGAAGGAGGGGAGGAAAGGAAGGAAGGAAGGAAGGAAGGAAGGAAGGAAGGAAGGAAGGAAGGAAGGAAGGAAGGAAGGAAGGAAGGAAGGAAGGAGGGAAGGAGGGAGGGAAAGAGGAAAGGAGGGAGGGAAGGAAGGAAGGAAGGAAGGAAGGAAGGAAGGAAGGAAGGAAGGAAGGAAGGAAGGAGGGCCCCCAGTAGCAGTCATTGATCCGGTTCTATTTTATCAGTAATTTCGATGAAGGCATAGGTGACGTGCTTATCGAATTTGCAGACAACACAAAGCTTGTAAATACATTAGGCAACAGAATCAGGATTCAAAAAGATCTTCCTAACCAATTAGAACAAAAGACCAAATTTTATAAGATGATATTGGATAGGAAAAAAATTTAATCTCCTCTCTTTAGGTTAATACATACATACACACACACGTACATACATTATACATATAATATAGTATATATATATATATAATACATATATAAAATGTAGTGTGTATGTATATGTGTGTGTCTGTGTGTGTATATGGGGTAAGTGCAAATGAGGAGTTGAGGATGATACCAAGGTTTTCAATCTGGGGGGAGAGTAGCTAGGTGGCACAGTGGATAGAGCACTGGGCCTGGAGTCAGGAAGATTCATCTTCCTGTATTCAAATTTGGCCTCAGAAACTTACTAGCAGTGTGACCCTGGGCAAGTCACTTTTTCTGTTTGCCTTAGTTGCTCATCTGTAAAATTAGCTAGAGAAGGAAATGGCAAACCACTCCAGTATCCCTGTCAAGACGACCCAAAATGGGGTCACAAAGAGTTGGATACCACTGAAAATGACTGAACAACAAAAGACCAGGAGGAAGGGTGGTGCCCTTGACTGCAATGGGGAAGCTGGGAAAGAGGGAGGGTTTATGGGCAGAGATAACAAGCTCTATTTTAGATATATCACGCTTGAGATGGCTCTGGGACATCCAGCTTGTGATGCTTAAAAGGAAGCTGTCAGTGTAGGAATGGAGCTCAGGAGGAAGACTAGGGCTGGATATAAAGATCTGGGCACCATCTATATCGGGATGATCATTGGACCCATGAGAGCTGATGAGATCACCAAGTGAGATGGTATAAGAAAAGGGAAGAAGGCCCAAGGCAGAGCCTTGAGGGACACCCACAGTTAATGAGAGTGACTTGGATAAAGAGCCAACAGGAGACTAAGAAGGTGTGGTCATACAGGTGTCAAGAGAGAGTAGCATCATGAAAACCTAGAAAGAGGGGAGAAGCCAAGAGGGAAAGGTGATCAATGGCATCAGATGCTGCAGAGGTCAAAAAGGATGAGGGTTGGCAAAACCATCAGATCAAGTAAAAGTAATACAGAAGAGATATATATCTCACTCATGTAAGATCTCTATTAACAAAGAAGAAACCATAAAGATTACATTTAGAACACACAAACTCAATCCCAGATCATAAAGGCCTGTGTTTGGCATTTTCTTCTGCACTCCTGAGATAATGGATTTATCAGCCCATGGAAAGGGAGAGGCTCTAACAGAGACATCCCATTTATTTCTTTTTTAAAAACATATTTTTATTGATATCTTTTATTTTTCATCGACTACATTTCCCTCATGTCCATCCCACTTATTCTTTATTTCCCCAAGCTTCCTTTATTACAAGGCACAAACGTTTTTCTTTCTTTTTTAAAATTAATTACTTTATTTATTTTTAGTTTTCAACATTCACTTTTATAAGATTTTGAGTTCTTAATTTCCCCCCCCTGCCCCCTTCCCAATACAGCATATAATCTCATATAGGCTATACATGTATGATCATATTAAACATATTTCCACATTAGTCATGTTGAAGGCACAAATATTTTAATTATTCGAGTGAGTTGGGCAATCACAATAGTTAACACATTAATCATAAACTGAGCCAAAGCTGTCAGAAGCCTTTATCCCCTACATACTCTGCAGCTAAGCCCTACAATAAGATATTTAAAATTCACCTCCAGAAAGCCTTTCCTTGTGAACTCTGCCTCACTCTGTGGCTAAATTATCTTCCCAACCAAAGTAACAGCTCCTCAAGGGGAGAGATGGCATCTATTTTCAACTTTCAATTTCTCTTTCTTCCTAGCTCTGAACTCCCTGGGACCTTGCAGCCTCATCTGCTCCAGTCCCATTTTCCACCCTACTGCTACAGCTGTTCTTCCTTCCAAATCAAATCTCCAGATGTCATGACTCAGAGAAGCTAAGCCACTCATCTCTGAACTCCCTGGGCCCATGCACTCCTCAGGGCAAGCTCCCCACCTCAACCACCTGCTTTCTATTTCTGTAGACTACTATAATAAAATCAACATTACCATTTCCAAAAAGCACATGTCAACAGATTGCACTATTATCCTATTCTTTGACTTTCCAGACCAAAAGACTCTATCCCCTACTCATCTGTAACTGATATCTCTCCCTATTAGACTATAAGCTCTGTGAGAGCAGGGACTGTTCCAGTTTTATATTTGTATTCCCAGCAATTACCATAGGGCTTGGCATATAGTAAGTGCTTAAAAACCTTTTTCCATTCATTCATTCATTCAATCTCCTTTAATTAAAGGACTCCCCATACAGCTAAGTATTATTGGCTGACAACCTGTCAAATTAATTTTAAAAAATTTTTATAAATTTATCTTTAATAAATATATTAATTTAATTTGCTTTCCATCAGCTTTTCTTCCAAATAGAACTTCCTCCTTATCTTACCTGCAAGAAAGATTCAAAAAGTGAAGATGGGGGAAGAACCTCAGTTACTTTCTCCATCAGCCTCCCTCCCCCTTGTCTCTCTTCATTCTCTACTTAACTGTTGATTTGTTGGAGAATGGTTCAGAAGGGGTCTTGGTGGCCCTGTGACATCTGTTCCTCTTTGATGACTGACAGGGCAGAATTTCATAATTCAGTTCAGAATTTCATAATATGGTGCACCTAGTTGATACTGATGGGTGACATGGGAGAAGAATGTAAATTTCTTGAGCACAATTATTAACACAATCTAGTTTAGGAAGCAAGATTTACAAATATGAAATAACTAAAGAGCAATTCAAGGTACAGTATAATTAAGTATCAAAAACAACTGCATGTTCTACAGGAAATCAAAGAGGGGAGAAATCAATATGGACCATATCACTTGAGAAAGTTTCAGCCATTTAACATTGAACTTGGCCTTTGAGGAAGGGTAGGATTTGATTAGCCAGAGAGGAAGAAGAAAGCCAATTCAGATGTGTATGAAATGGGGAGGGCGGGGAATGAGCAAAAGCAGAAATGATCATTATATGTTTAAGAATATCACACCGAGACATTAGCAATAGGAGAGGATGTGGAAGGGCAGTGGTTACATCCAGAGCAAACAACAGAGACAGGGAGAAGCAGGAAGGAGCTATGCATCTAGGCAGTGTCAACTTAAAAGACACCAACTGAAGCAGGGAGGAACAACTCTAGGCAAGCAAATAGTGACCAGAATCTAGAGAGAACAGCTCAGGCACCAGGGAGCACATAACTCTAGGCTGACAAGAGGTCCAGAGAATCAGGCAGCAGGAATAGATCAACCCAGCCCCCTCCTGCCAGATACTCCCTCTTCCCCTGATTTTCATGATGCCATTCTTTTGGTTCACCACCAAAGGCCTGACGGATCTTTCTCAATCTCCTTTGTTGGCTCATTGTCCATATCCTACCCCTCCTAACTGTGGATTGGCTTTAAGGTTCTGCCCAGGGTCTTATCTTCTCTTTCGACACTCTCGTGGTAACTCTATCAGTTCCCATCCTTTGCAAATGCTTCCTAGGTCTATACATCTAGCCCTACTCTCTCTCTCTCTCTCTCTCTCTCTCTCTCTCTCTCTCTCTCTCTCTCTCTCTTTCTCTCTCGAGTGCCAGTCAGCCAACACCAACTGCCTAGCGGACATTTCCGACTGAATGTCCCACAGACATCTCAAACTGAATATACGTAAAGCAAAACTCTTTATCATTCCCCCAATTCTTCTGAACTTCCTTATTTCTATAAGGGGTACCACAATCCCAGTCACCTAGGTTCACAACCTGAAAGTCATTCTTACTCCTTCACTCTTCCTTGCTATCTATCTCTGTATCTATCTATCCAAACACATATAAGTATGCATCTATATGTGTGCACACACACATACACATACATACATATGCATATAATATATGACATAATTAGGCAATATATGTGTGTGTGTGCACACATACGACATGTAAAATATGGTACCTATGTGCACATGCAATGTATTGCATGTTATATGTGCTGTATGTGGTTACATATACACATGTACCTATGACTATGATATATGACATGTATTACTGTATGGCGTGCACACACACATATATGATATATTACCCAATATGATTATGTACGTGTACTGTGTACATACATGCAGGTAGTGCTATATGACGTATATGTGATTTTATATCTGTATAATCAGTTGCCAAATCTTGACAATTTTGCCTCAGCCGTATTTCTAACATGCATCTATCTCCTTTTCATCACATACACAGTTACTACCCTAGTTCAGGCCTCTCACATCACAATTACAATTGCTTCTTAATTGATTTCTCTGCATGGAGTCTCTCCCCTCTCTCAGCTGCTAAAATAATATTCCTAGGCACAGGAATGACCACATCACTTCCCAGTTCAATGACCTCTAATGGTTCCCTATCACCTCTTTGATCAAAAGCAAACTCCTCTGCTTGGGGTTTAAAACCCTCCAGAGCCTGGCCCCAGACTACCTTTCCACGTACATTACATATTTTCCCCCTTTATTCACTCTTTGGTCGAGCCAAACTGACATTCTTCTGTTACTCAAACAGGAATATTCCATCTTTGGTGTCTGCATCTTTGTGCAGGATTTCTCCCATGCCTGGAATGTACTCTCTCTTCTTCTCTGCCTCTTAAATGCCCTCCTTTCTTCCAAAGCTCAGTTTAAACACCACTATAACCTTCCTGGTCCTACCAGCAATTTGTGCCTCCTCAAAAAATATTTTATGTTTATTACATATCTATTTATATGTGCAAATGACTCCCTTCAAGAACGTAAGCTCCTTGAGGACAGGAACTGTTTCATTAATGTTTTTGTATCCCTAACACTTAACACAGTGCCTGACATATAGCAGTTAGACACTCAATAAATGCCTGTTTATTGGTTAACTTGGGGCAACAAAGTGGTGCAGTAGGATCTAAGTGGGGCCTGGAGTCCAAAAGACTCATCTTCATCAGTTCAAATCCTGCCTCAGATACTTACTAGCTGTGTGACCCTGGGCAAGTCCCTTAACCCTTCTTGCCTCAGTTTCCTCATCTGTAAAGTGAGCTGGAGAAGGAAATGGAAAACCACTCCAGTATCTTTGCCAAGAAAACTCCAAATGGGATCACAAGGAGTCAGACACGACTAAAATGACTAAATAATAACTGGTTAACTTAGGAGATGAGAGAACAAAGAATAAGAAAGGTCTGAGCAAAACAGAGCTGTGAACCCAAGTCGGCATCTGAGCAGTTAAAGACTGGCATCTAGGCAAAACGTCTGAGGAATGGGCGTGGGGCACCAGCAAATTGGAGTCTGGTCTTGAGGTGAAGGTGATGTGAGCAGTCTATGTATTCCCATCCCAGGGCCAGAACTAGTCTGAGTCTAGGAATACCTCAGTCCACAGGCCAAGGCAGGAAAGCACATTGGGACAGAGTTGGGAAATCAAGAGGGAGAAAACCGTCCTTGACGGAGACACAAAAAAAATTCAAACTTGACTGAATGGGGCATAGGACAGGCAAGAATTGAAAAATAGGGTTGGGCCAAAGCAGCTAGGTGGCACAGCAGATAGAGCACCAGCCCTGATTTCTAGAGGATCATAGTTTAATTCTGGCCTTAGACACTAGCTGTGTGACCCTAGGGAAGTCACTTAACCCTGACTGCCTCCAAAAAAGAGAAAAACAGGGTTGGTCAGATAAGGTGGGGCTGCTGAATGTGAGGATAAGGAGTTTGGACTCAGTTTCAGTGGAGAGCTACTGAGGATTCTCTGAGCAAAAAGTAACAAGATGAAAGCAGTGTTTTGGGAAGGCTAATAAGGCTCCCCTGTCTTGGTTAAAGTCCTGTTTAACTGCTTCGTCCTTACAGGGACCATGAACTCTCAATGGCTTGCCTGAGCACAGACTGTTATGGACCCCATCAGGTGGAAAGGCTCTCAGCATAGGCCCAGCAATGGACTGAATGTCTATCATCCAAGGATGATCCTAGTTAAATTGAGAGAAGCTCATTGACATTTTGACCACTTTCAAGCCACGAAAACTCTCCAAAACCTACTGACTAAGTCTATAAGAATTGTGATCAGGGCTTCAGCAAAGAGAGTATTTATACCAATGAAATAACAGATCCTCAAAGTTCTGACGTCATTCAAACACAGTGTTGAATAACTAATGAATGAAACAACAGGGAGAGAATTGAAGCAAGAAGACCAGTTTAGAGATTGTTGTGACAATCCAGATATCAGGGGATAAGAGATTTACTAGGGTGGCAGTGATGGGGTGTCCCCAATTCCAAGATCACATTTCTCCCTAGCTTCAAACACTATCCCTGACAGTTTTCTCCCCAGACCAAGGACACTATGCCTAGCAATAACTCATGAACAGGCCCCAGCAAAACAAACTATCTTTCCGCATCACAAGAACAAGCTGACCTCTGAAAAAATTCTCTTGTAAAAACAGGACTATCTTGTAACCACAGAATTATCATGTATTGATTCTCAAAGTTATCATATTCAATCCAGAGGTCAAGCTATAGTCATCAACTCTCAAAGCTATCTTGCTACAGACATAACAGACCAAAAATACACCCCTGAAAAACCCCTTCCCCTGGTTTCCAGCAGTGAATGATGCCAGTGACCAAGGTTGTAAGTTAGCACCTAATTATCATATCTGCCAGATAACCCACAGCTTTTCCTATATAAGCTTTAGCATCATTCCTGTTAAGTTGCAAGTTCCCTAAGGAGCTCTGCCCACCATATTGGCGTCATAATAAACCCTTGCCACCTCGACTTAAAGAATGCTTGAGTCCATGAATTCATTCCAGATGACCCCTTCCTGTATTTCAGTCATTGGGGGCCTCCCTGAATCCTCTCCCCCAAACCTCACCAGCAGCAGTGAGAATAAAGAAGGGAAGAATTTAGGAGACATTTCATACAATCACAGGTCACAGAATCCTAAAGTTGGATCCTAGAGGTCATCTCTTCCAAGCTTTTCATTTTCCAGGTGAGATAACTGAGACCCAGAGAGATTTATGTGGCTTGCCACAGATCACAGAGTGACCAGTGGCATAGACAGAATTTGAACTCTGGCCTTTAGCCTACAAATCCAGCATTATCTTCACTACCTCATGCAGCTTCCTCGAAGAGGAGTCAATGATGACTCCAAGGTTCAAGACTCGGCAACCTGAAAAAAGGTAGGTTAGCTTCAGTCGTAGAATGGGAAAGAACTTGAAAGTTCTTTGTTACAGAAAAGAAGGTAATCTGAAGGGAGGAGGCAGTAAGAGGAACTAAGGAAGGCCTCCTGCAGAAAGTGGGCTTTGAACTGCACTATGAAAGAATCCAGAGAAACTGGTAATCCATTCACCGCTGCACTGAAGACATTTCACTTGCACAAATAACATTTGATGCTATGTTCTTTACATATATAACAATTAGACGTGTGTTCCTAATACCTGTTAAAGTTAATAAAATTGGAAATGGTGAAAAAGACTGAATAGTCTTGGGCTAATTCTGGCCACAATATTCTGTCATCTGATGAGAGAGAATAGGACACAAATAAATCTAATTTAATTTTCCTCCAGCCTCTTCCTTTGTACCCTCATTTAACTTAATATTAATTGGTAAAAGAGAGAACTATTGAGTCACCTGCCACTACTGTACTCTAATTACTTAAAGTTGTGGGGGGGGGGGGAGAAGAGAAAGAGGTTATCAAACTACCCAAG
Organism: Trichosurus vulpecula; assembly: GCF_011100635.1. NCBI lineage: Eukaryota > Metazoa > Chordata > Mammalia > Diprotodontia > Phalangeridae > Trichosurus > Trichosurus vulpecula. The sequence goes on along the minus strand of NC_050580.1, from coordinate 163,893,300 downwards.
CTCTAACAATTATTAAGTCAATTTGTTTGTTCTTTTCATAAAACTTAATTTCTGCCTCATCCTGTTCTTTCTGATCTAGGAAGGAAGAAAACAAGCATTGATTAAGCACCTACTTATGATGTACCGAGCTGTGATGCTTTGATCTTCACCACAACCCAGTAAAAAGATGCTATTATAATCCCCATTTTACAGGTGAGGAAACTGAGGCAGCAGACATTAAGTGACTTGGTCAGGGTCACACAGCTAGGAAGTGTCAGAGATCAAACCTCTTCCTAACTTCAGGCCCACCACTCCATCTACTGCGCCATTCAGCTATCAATCTTCCTCAATTCAGTGCAAAGTAAGAATCAATTAGTGTAATTACCCTCTAAAACAGGGTTTCTTACACTTTTTCCACTCACCCCCTTGTTCCTTGGCATTTCGTGGCCTGAGGGCAGGTGCACTGCAAAGTGCCCATGCTGTGTGTTCAGAACCAAGGCTGCAGTGAAGCTACATGATGCAGCATGGGCAAGCACTGCCAGAAACATCTCGGATTCATTACATTTGACTTTTAATTTTTGGGCCTTGCATGTTCAGAAACCTTTTACCGTTGCCAAATTTTTTGCGACCCTACATGGGTCACAACCCACAGTTTAAGAAGTGCTGTTCAAAAGCAGGGGGTTCTTAACCTTTTTTGTGTAACGGGCCCCTTTAGCAGTGTGATAAATCCTACGGACACCTTAGAATAATGGGTTTTTTTTAAATGAAAGAAACACTAAATTTCAATTGGAATTTAGTGAAAATAAAGGTGTGATTTTTTTTCCCCATGGATTCTTTAAAAATCTATCCAAATCTACCTGTGTACCCCAAGTTAAGAACCCCTGCTCTGAAAGCTACTGTTCCACCTAGTACATCGAGAGATTGACCTGGACCAGGAAGAACCGAGTTCATATCTGGGCTCCGACACTTACTAGCTGTGTGGTCTTGGACAGGTCATTTCATCTCCGTCTACCTCTGTTTCCTCATCTGTAACTGGAGACGATAATAGCACCTACCTCCAGAGTATTTGTGACAATCAAATGAATTAATATATGTAAAGTGCTTTATAAACCTTAAAGCCTAGATAAATCCATGCTATTATTATTGTTACTGTTTCTCAACATCACAGTCCCTAGGCCTAGACCAGAGGTGGGGAACCTGCAGCCTCGAGGCCACACGTGGCCTTCTAGGTCCTCGAGTGCTGCCTTTTGACTGAGTCCAAGTTTTACAGAACAAATCCTTTTATTAAAGAGATTTGTTCTGTGAAGTGTGGATTCAGTCAAAGGACAGAACTTGAGGACCTAGAGGGCCGCATGTGGCCTCTTTATAAAGGTAGCCAAAACATTACTTTCACCCACCCATTTAGGGTGGAGCAGCTAGGCGGTGGAGTAGATAGAGTACTGGGCCTGGAATCAGGAAGACTCTATCTTCATGAGTTCAAATCCAGCCTCAGACACTTACTCACTAAGCGAACCTGGGCAAGTCACTTAACCCTGTGATATCTGGGACTGGGCGACTGTTGATCACACAGGTACTGAACAGAATCCATGTTTCTTTAAGAGAATCACCTTGAAGCGGTCCAAGTTATGTCTGGGGTTTAATTTTAATACCACATTTGACCTTGTTCTGAGTATTGATACTGTATGTCCCTATTCTTGCTTCTGGAAGTTGAGATAATGAGTTTCCTGAGTCTTATCATGTGTCACTGAAGAGGGCATGCGATCTACAGACATACATCCGCACACTTGTTCATAACTGTTTTGCAATCTAACAGAGGCAGAAGGCTCCCTGGCCCACACCCTGAACTCGAATTAATGGTGGAATTATTCTGACTTCTGTCAGTAAGTGAGTTGTAAGAACCTGGGTGGGAAAAGGCTATTCAACAGAAAAAAGCCCCATTCTGTGACCAAATAATGATGTAATTGAAGTCATTTATAGACACAGTATAGTTTTATTTTTAATAATGTAGGCACTGTACGGGAGGCCAGTTATTTCCTTTTCCTTAAAATATGGTGGCTAAATTTGATTTTTTAAAATAAGATTTCTTAGGCGGGTAGGTGTCCATAGAGAACCTGCATAGAAAAAGATGTGAAAATCCACAGGGTAACCCATAGTACTTGGCAACTGATCCATCACTGGAATTTCTTGGGAAAATACACTTCCTAAAACAAGACACAAAATAGAGCATAAAATAAAGACTGGGAGAAGAAATAACTGAAACAGCTCCTCTGGACCCTCCCTCTTGCCTCCATTCATCCCCCTTCTCCATCACACAATAGTAAATCATAAATATGGTCATTTGGCTTTAAAGAGAACCAGAACTACAAAATATCAGAATTAGAAGGGACCTCGGAAGCCATTTAGTCCAAGCAGTGCCAGAAAAAAGGATCCCTTTTACAACATACTTGGCAAATTGTCTTTGGTGAAAGACTTCTGAGGATGGGGAACTCACTACTTTCGAAAGCAGCTCACTGCACTTTTGGACAGTGCAAGCTATTCGGGAGTTTTTTTCCTTACTTCTAGCCAAAATGTGCCTCACTTCAACTGCCACCCAATTATTTCTAGGTTAGCCCTTGAGGACCAAGCAGAACAAGTCTGATCCATCTTCCCCAGGAATAACCCTTGAAGACAAATATCTTAGCCTGCACTCTCAACCCTATCCCACAAGTCTTTTCTCCCCCAAGCTCAATTTTTAAAAAGATGTCTACACATGAAACCCAGGAAACACTGTCTCCATACTGTAAATAAGAACTGAAGTTTTAAAAAAAACCTTAAAAACTAAATTAGATATTAATATCCATCCAAAAAGGCAGGGATTGGTCATTTTTGCTCAAAAGGTGAAATCCAAATTGATTAATTATAGATAGAACTGGACAGAAATGAACCGAATAAATACGAAGGAAATTACAAAGATACTCCAAGTAAGCTTGAAGGTGGCCAGGATGGAGTGAGTCTGCTGGGCCGATTGTCAGCTAAGTCCCAAACAGCTTAGAGACCCTCCAACTGAATAAGCCTTGGGGTGGGGGGGGGGGACTGTATGTAAACAAAACACAATAGATTTTTCAAAGCTGGAATAATCCACAGGCTTTGGGGGATTCACCAAAGCATAGAAGCATGAGCTTAACACAGGCTCACATCTCTGTTTTGAAAGAGCAAGCAGTTTTCCATGGGCCCTTTGTCTAGTCTCTCACAGGGATATGGGCAGCGAGAGCAGGCCTTTCCAGCTAGAAGATCACCACTCGGATAACACAGGAAGGAGAGAGGCCCATCACAAGTCTGAGTTGAATGGAAGAGATGCTATCAGCTTTTCAGAATGATGGCAACAGATCTTCAACTGGAGACAGTCCTTGGCTCCCTATGGAGTTGGTGGGAAGTCAAGCCATATACTCAGGCTATCAGACTGTCATCAGGTTATTATTTCTTTCTCAGAATACTGTACTCCAGAGCTTTGGGTCTCTGAAATGATGAATAGCCCTGTCCACTTCAGTGATTGTTGACTGAGGAAAAGTAGAACTCCTCTTATATACGCAGGCTCAAAAGAATAAGCAAATTTGGGGAATGGCGAAATAAACTGTAGACATGAATGTAATGCAACATTACTGTGCAGCAAGAAACAAGTTTGAAAACTCAGAGAGGCACAGGAAGATGTATATGAACTGGTGCAGAGTAAAATAAACAGAACTGGGAAAATAATGCATACAGTGACAACAAGGGAAATAGAAAGAACAGGAAAAAAAGAAAAGAAAAGAAAAGAAAAGAAAAGAAAAGAACCACATTTTCCTCCTTATTTGTAGAGCTAGAGGACTAGGAGTGTGGAGCAATACATATATTGTCAGAGGTGCTGAAGGTCTACTGGACTTCTTTTTTTCCTATTTCCTTTTTTATTCTTTGTCACCAGGAGATAAGCAACTCGGTAGAACAGAGTGCTAGAACTGGAGTCAGGAAGACTTAAGTTCCAATTTGACCTCTCTGACACTTACTTACTCTGTGAACCTGGGACAAGTCACTTAACTTCTGTCTGCCAAAGTTTCCTCATTTGTAAAACGGGGATAATGATCATACTTTCCCCCCAGGGTTGTGGTAAAGATAAAATGAGAAAATATTTAGAAAGTGTGCAAACTTTAGAGTACTGTATAAATGGTAGTAGCTACTTTTAATCTTTTTTTGGCTGGATAGAGATATTTTCAGAAATGAAGGTGATGTGAAAACAAAAAATACCACTTTTAAAATTAGTTTTTAAAAATAAGCAAATCTCTTTTGCAGATAGTTACTATTCTCCTTTTTAAAGGAGTTTTAATAGCCACAATGAACATTTTGAGCCAAGAACAAAATAAGTTGGGGAGGTGACAAGTCAGATAGAGCCAGAAACACCACTGATAGTTCTGATCCTAATACCAACCAAAGGAAAAGCAACAAGAGAAATTCAAAACAATGGAGCCTCTATTTCCTTTTACTACCGAATCTGTGGCAGTATTCTCAAGGCCTATGAAAAGGAGATAGAGATGGAAGAGAATTCTTTGCCCTTGGCTGTGGAGTGTAAACACTGGTGGTCCACAGGTGCCATCTTGCTGAGGGTGTGGTTTCCTTATCTCCTTTTCCTCCCACCCCTAGTCACCACCAGAACCTTCCTCCCCGCTGTGGCTACTGCCAGCTGAGCAACAGCAAGCAAGAAGGAAGGGGCAGGTATCTGCGTGGTGACTAGACCACCAGGACAAAATTGCTGCCCTAAGCCCTTCTTGGCTCTCACTTTTGAGAACCCTTCCTGTGGTTTCAAAAACAAAAACAAAAACACAACAAACCATAAACCACGTCTCTAGCCCAGCAAGCTTTAGATTTTCACAATAAATACTTTCTCACACAACGAACACATTACATTACAATCATCCCAATGACCTTTCTCTTCAAAATTAGTTTAAGTATGTAACTAAGAAAAATAACTGAGGTGTGGATCTTTCCAAAATAGAACATAGCAACGGTTATTTTAATATTTAGAAAATACAACTTTAAAAGTATTAGTAACAACAGCTGTTTACGGACCATTTTAAGACTTGCAAAGGGCTTCACAGACATACATTATTTCATTTGCCTAGTGAGGTAGGTATGCCAGGTATTCATTTTACAGATGAGGGAGCTATGGCTCAAACAATAAGTGTCAAAGGTGGCAGCCTAACCTAGGTCTCTCCTGGCCCTAAGTTCTTATAAGCCTACCCTGTCACTCTGCCTCCAAAGTATTAAAACTTAAAAGAAAAAAAAAACAATTCTTTTCTCTAAGGCAATTTTAGTTAGATCAGACAGCTCAAGTGAGAAATGCAGACCTGTGTAAAAACGCAAAGATTAGATCTAGTTTTTTACCATTGAGGAAGCTAGCACCTTCATTGATAGATAAAACTGGCATAAGCCATCAGAAGCTATTGAGAGCACTTTCAGTAATCTAACTCGTGAATTAGATTCACTAAACAGATTATCTACTGATTTTTTTAAAAATCCATTTGACTTTGTTAAATGAGAGAAACAGAAATTAATGCAGTGTTCATACTCACCGTTTTAACAGTTAAGACTGCATTTTAGTTCAGACTAAACTCAGGAAATTTAGCTGTGATTCAAAAAGTCTGGGGTGAGATTTAAATTAATATATGCAATGCTAAGTTTATTCAAATCAAATATGATTAAAGTATCTGAAAACTGACCACAGAAAGCAATGTCCCTCTAAGCAAATAAAATCTTAAACATACCTGCGCAGGGAAAGCAAAATTTTGGTTGTTTTTCCAGATAATTTAAAGATCACAGCTCCCACCACTGATGCAAGTGAATGACTTTCAATCACATGTCCGCATCGAGAAGGTTACCTTTCATCTTGCCCACACAGAAAAATGTTTAAAGTCAAGACTGGAGGCTGATAGGCTGTTTAAAGAGGTTTGCTCTAGCTACAGGAACACAGAAAATAGAGCATCTTGGTAAAAACTCACTCTACCTAATTACTCTCAGCTGTTTGTCATGTGGTCTTAGCACTGAGGAGTCAAGTGATTCCCCCTCCCCCTTTTCAAAAGCTTACCAAGATTCAATTATTTGGTCTATTTTTGAGCAGGAGATGACTTTACTGACCCCCTTACAAAAAGATTACATAAAAACTTACTATTCAAAACATTTTTCTGAATCAACGTTAAGTCCATCATTTGTGTTTTCTTAAGAAGACATGAAAGCAATGAAAAAGATCTATAAAGTTTGCTAAAGATTACACCAGCAACGTGGAACATTGAATGTATATCTTCACACTCAGCTGATGCGTTGGTTAGTCTTACCAAATTGGTTTTTTTTCCTCTTTCTTTTTTACTTTGTGTTATAAGGGATGGCTTGTTGAGTATGGGGTAGGGAGGGATATATTGGGAAATGAAAAAGATGCAAAAAATAAAATACATCAAAACAAATTTCAAATGACAAGAAAATATTTCAGCGACGATTATTATTTCTTCATAATCACAGTGTTTCTTTAGACTAGTAAGGAGTTCAACCACTCAACTTCCAAGATAGATTAGAGTATCCCTACAGAGTAACAAAGAAGAGCTGACTGCAAGAGGAAGAGGTTGTGAGAAAGGAGAATGACATATGATTGAAAATTCCATTTAGTTCACTGGGGAGGACCTTGCTCCCATTGGAATGCCATCTGCTCCATGATCCAAGTCATAAATGGAAGTATTAAATAATAAAACCTAAGGTGATTTTTAGGAACATCAGTCAACGTGCCCTCTCCTAACCCCTACTCATTGTACCAGTCTCACAGTAATTATAACTTCCATAATAATGAACAGTTTATTAAATATTATTGTTGGTGGTGGTGTTCAATTATCTTCAATCTTGTCCAACTCTTTGTAACCCTACATGGGATTTTCTTGGCAAAGGTGCTCAAGTAGTTTGCCATTTCTTTCTCCAGCTCATTTTACAGATGAGGAAACTGAGGCAAAAAGGGTGAAGTGTCTTGCCCAGGATGACACAGCTAGTAAGTGTCCGAGGCTGGATCTGAACTCAGGTCTTCCTGACTCAAGATCTAGAGCTCTATCCAATGTGCCACCTAGCTGCTATTATTAAATTTTAAACAAATAGATAAACAATTTGCATAATTAATAATTTACAAGTACCTTAAGTTTTGAAAAACATCTTACATACATCAACTTATTCTAACCTTACAACAACTCTCTGAGGCAGGTTCTACAGATTTATATCTTCTTTTTACAAATGAGGGAACTGAGGGTCAAAGGGTTTAGTGACTTGGCTTTGGTCATATAGCTAGTGTCGGATCCTAAGTCTTCCTTTATCTATTGTCTTAGGAAGATACTGAAGATCACCCAGCAGGATAAGACACCAGACACTGAGGTCCTTTCTTGAACTAAATCGCCAAGCATTCAAACTCCACTGCAGAGAGCACAACTCCAATGGGCTGGCCACGTTGTTCAAATGCCAAACATACGCTTGCCAAAAAGACCATATTATATAGAACTCAAACAGGGCAAGCGTTGACAGGCTGGTTAGAAGAAGCAATACAAGGTGTCTCTGAAGAACTTTAGAACTGATTGTGTAACATCAGAGACATAGGACTGCCCAAGATGGCATGCCCTCATCAGAGAAGGTGCTGTGCTCTATAAGCAAAGCAGAATTAAAGTAGCTCAAAGGAAACACGAGATTCGAAGATTTAGAGAATCCACCCCAACTGTTCACATGGACTGTTTGTGCCCGACCTGTGGCAGAACATTCCAAGCTTATATTGGTCTGATCAGCCACAGTCAGACACACTGTAACTTGACTCTAATATAGTGATGTTATTTTAGTCCTCTTCAAGAATGAAGGAAAACAACCAAACAACCAACCTTTATATCACAATGCCCATCAGTTGCACCTATCTTCGTAGATTACAAATAAATATGGATTTAGAAATAGATATAGGTGATATAGGTATAGGTATAAATATATTATGTATAAGACCTCAAAGTCAGTTGCATAAAACTCTCCTCATTTGTGGATATCGATTATTAAATGTGCTGCACTTGGGGAAGGGATGGAGTTGGAAAAATCTTGGCTTACAGCTTCAAAGAAAACAAAAAAGAAAAGATTTTCTCTACCTTTAAGCACCTCTCCCTGAAAAGCATCTAGAAGTATGTTTGTCCTCTCTTGGGTCTGGAAGCCAGAACACCAAGGATGTCTTCTCTCCCAAGCTCTGAAGGACTCTGCCCCTCACACAGGCAAAATGAAATGAATCTCCAGCAATGAGGAAGGTCTTATGCAATTAGTCTTCAGGCCCAGAGTTTTAAGCACACATACGTAAACTGAGGGAAAGGAACCTAAAAGGTCACTGAAATCTACAGTTTAAGCTAAGCTTAAAACTGCACTGATACTTTCGGGACATCCTAGATTAAATATCTACTTATGAAGTTACAAATATACTATTAATGCAGTGCTATACATTCTGATGGCATTTGAATCATACTGGAATTGCTTCATCTCAAAGTAAAACTATAATAGAAAGTATAGGAAAAGGATGGCATGTAAGGACAGGCTGCTATACCTTTTAGATCCTACCATCACATAAGTAAGTGCCTCTAATCAGAATACATCATCCTGAACACTGGGAAAATCGCAGAACGTCTGAAGAGGTCTTTGGCTTCTGAGATATTATTTGTGCAGGAAAAAAGCATGCTAGATTTGGAATCAAAGGACATGGCTTACAATCCTGCCTCCGCCACTAATACCTATGTGATGTAAAACAATTTACTTAACCTCTCTGGTCCTCAGTTTCCTCATCTGTAAAATAAGATGGCTGAACTAGCTGACCTCTGATGTCTCTTTGGCTTCCATACTATCCTAGGACTACCAGCTTTCTATAAGGATTTGAGGAAACAGCTTCAGGGAAATGAAAATGCCCCCAAACTATTTCTCTCCACCCACTGTAATTCGGTCTGGTCCAAAGCAGAATGAGGATGGGCATGAAAACATTGGACTCCCGCTTTGTTTGGGGAGCAGAGATATTCTCTGACATGGCCACGACTTGTTCCTTTGAATTGCTGTTTTTATTTTCAAATAGTGATGCATTTAATTAGAATGGAAAAGAAAGGTAAAATAACAGGAAAAAAAATAAAGCTGCAGAATTATTCTCAGACCCCAGGGAAGGAAGGAAGCACTTATAGAAACCTACTGTGTGTCAAGCACTGTGTTAAACCCATTGGATCCTCACAACAACCCCGGGAGGAAAGTGCTATTATCATCCCTATTTTACAAGTGAGGAAACTGAAGTGCACAAATGTTAAGTGACTTGTCCAGGGTCACACAGCTTGAGGCTGCATTAGAACTCGGGTCAGGAAGATCTCCAGGCTCTATCCTGAGCTCAAACCCATAACGAGAACAACCTGCCACATTCTTACACGCTGGTGCAAACAAATCTCCAGAAAACTCATGCTCCAAAGCGAACAGAGGTTTCAGGGCCATCTGCCTGGCAACCTCTCCAACCTCGCCTTCATGTCCCTTTCTCTTGCCAACCCGTTGGGCCTCTCTGCCATTGTTACAGCTCCCTGACATGGTTCATTGGCCGCTGCTGCTCCATGCTTTCTCCAATACAATCCACTGAATTAAATTGCCTACTGTAATTACGCTCTCCCTCCCAAGCTGCAGCTGCTCAATGATTCTCTAAAGCAATGCTGCTGTTACACATTCAAGTGTTCGCCTGGTTCCACTGTCCTTGGTCTCTTAGCTGCCTCCTTCCACTGAGGCTTCTTAAGGAGAGGGTCATCCTCAGAGCCAGGCAGCACATCCTCGGCCTCCCGGATTTCCAGGATGGTGTCCCAAAGGGCTGCTCAGGAAGCTCTGATGTTCCCCAACAAGTCCCAAGCTCTTCCTCTTAGACAAGTTAGTGAAACTGAATTCCATTCACTTCTTTCCTGTCTTACAGGGTACGGACAAGGGGTATCCTTCCTCACCACTCATACTGTTTTTCTGGGAATGGGAGGAGACACACCCCTTTTAATTTACCCTTTCCTTTCTTGTCATGCTTCCTATGCCCAGCTTTGTAAGGTGTCTCAATAATTAAAGTACACTAGCAAAAGCTCTAGAGTCTGAGGATCCGGGTTCAAGTCTTGATTGTACTGACCCAAACAGCAAACTCTGCACGTTAGAGTACTAAGTAAGTGGCGGTAGCAGTGGTAGTGGCTATTGTGTGACCCGGGGCAAATAACCTACGTTTCTAGGTGCTGGTTACCTCATCTATCATGGGTAAATAGAAGCAGCCGGATGATCTGACCATCTGTAGGGAATATATACACTTCTTCTATTTGGACTCTGCAGAAGACATTGTCTGTGGTGGTAATGACCACCTTTGGTGGACATGTGCTCCTAAATCGAGTTCTGATTTGAAGTATTTGCCAATTTCCAAGGTGTAAACGCTCACGAGAGCAGTTAGGTGGTACAGTGGATAGAGTGTTGGGCCTGGAGTCTGGAAGTCTCATCTTCCCGAGTTCAAAGGTGCCCTCAGACATTTACTAGCAGCGTGACCCTGGGCAAGTCATTTAACCCTGACTGCCTTAGTTTCCTCATCTGTAAAATGAACTGGAGAAGGAAATGGCAAATCACTCCAGTATCTTTACCAGATACTGGAAATATACAAGAAAATCCCAAACAAGGTCACGAAAAATCAGACATGACTAAAATGACTGAACAGCAACAACAAATGCTCACACCAAAAATTTAACAATCAACCAAGTAAGACAGCTCCAGGAGAGCCCTGCATCTCTGAACTCAAGGAATAATGCCAAAGCATCTGAATCACATACATTAGTTTATAGAAACAAAAGGGTTTATGTCAGCAAAGAACCAAAGTCATTGCCTCCAGAAATTATAGAAGGGTCAACCTTAAGGAACCCCGATTTGGGGGTCAATGCAGATTATGCAAGGATACGATAATAATGACAGGCTATGAAAATCTGACACCTAACTGATACCTTGCAAGATACCATCTGGTGGCTAGAATTATACATTGAAAACTCTCTATCAATCATAAACTAACATAACAAATCTTTACACTACCAATACAAACCTCAAGATATCCTGGAGAATTTCAACAATTGTACTAGAAACGGACAATTATCGCAGCCAGAATTGTCACCCATAATCTTGCAGACATAACATTAATCCATAAATTTTCAAGTCTCTTTTAAGTCTTTTTTATTGTGAACTTGATAATCAACAAATACAAAAAAGAACAAGAAAAAACTTGCATAAGAAACTATGAACTTCTGTTTTTTTATTAAAAAGTAATTTTGTTTAGGGCAGCTAGGTGGTTCAGTGGGTAGAGCACTGCGCTTGGAATCAGAAAGACTCATCTGCATGAGTTCCAATCCAGCCTTAGACACTTACTATGACCCAGGCAAGTCACTTCATCCTGTTTGTGTCAGTTCCTCATCAATAAAATGAGCTGGAGAAAAATTGGCAAATCACTCCAGTATCTTTGCTAAGAAAATCCCATATAGGGTCACAAGGAGTTAGACACAACTGAACAACAAAGTAGTAAAAGCAGTAATTTTATTTATTTCCTGAGGAAAGTCTGCTGCTGAGGAATTGCACAATTAACTGGACGTCCAATGGAGAAACCACTCATTCTCCTTTTCTTTCTATCATTAAATCAAATTACAAAAAAACATTTTGGCAGAAGCACTGCAAAATACATACATACATACAGATGTCTATAGTTGTTTCTCCTTCATTCTCCAAGGGGACCATGACATCAGGAAGGAGATGTCATGACTTGCAAATGAATTGGCTGTAAGTGAGGGAGGGCTGTGCAAAGTCACCAACCTCGCTCTCTTCTCCAGAGCCATGTGGGTCCAGTGGCAAGATACAGATCAGTACAACAGGAAATGGCCCTGGCTGCACTGGAAGACCTTAGCCCTTTTAAGCTAAGGTGTTTCCCAGGTCTCAGTCTGTCTGAGGCCTGACTAAGGCTAAGAAAGAAATGAGGCAAATAAAAAACAGCCTCTTTTACCCAGTCAAAAAATAAAAATCAGTCTGGGAGGGGAAGACCCTCAGGGTTTCTGGCTAAAACATAAACAACTGCTATTTACACTCACTCTGAGCCATCAAAACCCAAACAATTACCATGTGTGTATGTGTTTGTGTATGCACATGTGTTTATGTGTATGTATATACATACATGCATATATATGCATGTATACATACATATATTCATACATACATACATATATGTGTATATATACATATATTCTTTCAGCAATCAGTGCTAGAATTTATGAGCAGAAAAGAAAGTTACCCCAAACTTAGTTTACTGTGATGACTCAAGCAGTATCAATTCTCCCTTTTTTCTCTTGTCCTCAACACCTGCTTGCACTATATTGAACTGGGTGGCATTTAAGAAGAAATATTTAACAAGCTCCTCTATTGAGTTGTGGTCTTTTCTGTAAAAATCTGCATTTTTAAAAAAATGTTTTCCTGAGGGTCATTTTGGGGGTATATCTATTACTACCCACTAATTGACTGCCTCCCCCCAGTAGAAGCCTTCCCTTCTAACAAATAGATCTAGTCCAGCAAAACAAATCAACCCTTTCGCTGCGTCTGAGAATGCGTATCTTTTCACAGATCTCCAGAGGCAGGAGAGGTAGGTTTCATTCTCACTCTTACAGTTACTGTTGTTTCTTGCTTTGATCAGAGTTCTGAACTGATGCAAAATGAAATGAGTCAAATCAACAATTATTTATTAAGGCTTGGGCCAAGCACTGCGGTAAGCAGATCCAGGAGGACAATTTACACTATGACAACAACAATAATAAGAGGAAAAACAACTTTGAAATAGCTATTAAAAATTAAGGACATGTTTTCTAATAGAGTTTGCCTTACCAATACTCACAATCTAATAAGAGAACTAGCAGAAGAAACCAAAGTCATGCGGGAACAGGATGTGGTACCTATCATCCCTATCATTCTGTCTGCTACTGGATTTGTCCTGAGAATGCTTTCAGGGAGTTTACAAAAGATATATGTTCATCCTGACCCTTTCCCCCAATTACAGAAAGCTGTTATTTTATCTGATTGTACGATACAAAGTGTCCCAAAATTCTTAGTGCAGTTTTATGCTCTAATGATTTATTATTTTTTATTTAATTACTTACAACTACACTAACACTTTTGGAGTGAGAAAGAGGAGAGGCAGCAATCTAGCAGAAGTTCCCCCACATTCCCCTCCAAACAACCTTGTAATAAAGCCTCAAATCAAATTTTGGTGTGGCAGAGCCAACAAAAGGTCAGGGTAGGACATTTTTCCAGACTGAGACAATGTGGGAGGTCAGCAACAGAGGTCTGTGACACCAGGGCTGGCCCAGAGTCCATGCAGCAGCTGTACCAGCACCAGGCCTTAGAGGTGGCTGTGACAGTGGCAGCAATATATTCAGGAGCTCTCGGCCATGAGGTGATAAGGAGGGGTCAAACAACAGTTAAAAAGAGATTACAGGGGACCCTTTGTGGCTACTGGGTGTAGCTGGCACTGATTCACAACTTTACTGCCCATACTCAGTTCCAGAGAGAAGGGCTTATGGTTGTTCACAAAGAAGCAGGAGACCTGGTCACAGTCTTAGGACCAAGAGGAGCACTAGCACTTGTGCCTGGAGAAAAGCAAGAGCCCATCCTGGGTAAATACCAGAGCTCATACCAGGAGAGCAGTGAGCACCCAGATCACACCACCATGGAAGCAACCAAAAATTTATAGACTCCCAGAACTACCTCTGAAAACAGCAGCATGAAAAAGCCTGAAGTTTGGGACAGTACCTCCTGACCCCTCCAGTGAGCAGAGCCCAGCTTTAACATAAAATTCAAAGGCAAGAAATAGGCTGGGAAAATGAGCAATCAACAAAAATAGGAACTGGACCATAAAAAGCTGCTATGAGTGGCAGGGAAGACCAAAACACAAAATCAGAAGAAAATAGCAATGTGAAAACAGCTACAAGTATAGCCCAAAAGAAAAATGCTAATTGGACACATGGCCAACAAGAATTCCTGGAAAATTAAAGAAATCAGTAAGAGTGGTATAAGAAAAAAATGCGAAAAGACGTGTGTGTGGTGCAAGAAAACTGTGAAAAGAGAATTAACAGTTCAGTAAAAGAGGCACAAATAAAATACTAAAGAAAATAACACCTTAAAACAAGAATTGGCCTAATAGTAAAAGAGGCACAAATATTCACTGAAGAAAAGAACTCCTTAAAAAGTAGAATTGGCCAAATGGAAAAAGAGGTATAAAAGCTCACTGAGTAAAATAATACCTTAAAATTAGAATTGGACAAATGGAAGCTAATGACTCCATGAGAAATCAAGAAACAATGAAACAAACTCAAAAGACTGAAAAAATAGAAGAAAATGTGAAATAGCTCATTGGAAAAACAACTGACCTGGAAAACAGATCAAGGAGAAATAATTTAAGAATTATTGGACTACTTGATCCAAGAAAGAGCCTAGATATAATATTTCAAGAAGTTATCAAGGAAAACTCCCCCCAATATCTTAGATTCAGAAGGTAAAAAAGAAATTGAAAGAATCCACCAATCACTCCTAAAAGAGATAGCAAAATAAAAACTCCTAGGAATATTATAACCAAATTGCAGAGCTTCCAGGTGAAGGGAAAAATATTGCAAGCAGCCAGCAAGAAAGAGTTAAAATATCATGGAGCCACAGTCATGATCACACAAGATTTAGCAGTTTTATTGTTAAACAAGCAAAGAGCTTGGAATATGATATTCTGGGAGACAAAATATCTAAGATTACAACTAAAAATAACTTTCCCAGAAAAAAATGAGTATAATCCTTCAGGAGAAAAATAGACACTTAATAAAAGAGTGGACTTTTAAGCATTCCTAATGAAAAGACCAAAGCCAAACAGAAAATTTGACATTCAAACTGAAGATTCAAGAGAAGCATAAAAAGGTAAACACAAAAGAGAAATCATAAGGGGTTCGATAAGGTTAAACTGTTTCGATTATTATATGTGAAGAACATATATGTAACTCCTAAAATCTTTATCATTATTAGAGAAGTGAGAAGGAGTTTACATAGACAGAGATCATAGATGTGAATCAATTATGTGGGGATGATCTCAAAAAAAATGAAGGGGTGAAAAAGAGGGATGTACAGAGAAAGGGGAAGGGAGAGGTAGAATGGGGAAAATTTACTCACATAAAAGAGGTACACAAAAAAAGAGCTTATACAATGGAAGGGGAAATGGGGAGAGTTGCAGACAATGCTTGAATCTCACTCTAATTGGAACTGGTTCAGAAAGAGTGTACACATTGTTCAGCTGGGTATAGAAATCTCTCTTACGTATACCTACACTGCCTATGATAAGGGAAAGAGGAAGGGAAGGGGATAAGAGAAAGATGGGGGGTGATGATAGGTCAGATTAAGGGGGACAGTGGTCAGAAGCAAAACAGACTTTTGAGGCAGATAGAGAGAAGGATAAACATTAGAAAATGGGATGAAGGGAAATGCACAGTTAGTAATCATAACTGTAAATGTGAATGGGATGAGTTCACCTATAAAATGTAAGAAGATATGAGAATGGATTAAAAACCAGAATCCACTAATATATTATTTACAAGAGACATACTTGAAAGAGGATACACACAGATTTAAAATTAAGAGCCGGAGCAGAATTTAAGATGCTTCAGCTGAATAAAAAAGGCAGGGGTAGCAATCATGACCTCAGACAAAGTAAAAGCAAAAACAGACTAAATTAAAAGAGATAATCAGGGAAACTACATTTTGCTAAAAGGTACTATAGACAATGAAGTAATATCAAAAATTTTACAGCAAGTTTCTCTGATAAAGACCTCATCTCTCAAATATATACTGAGTATAGTACTGAGTCAAATTTATAAAAATAAGAGCCATGCCCCAATTGATAAATGGTCAAGGAATATGAACAGGCAGTTTTAGAAGAAGAAATCAAAGCTATCTATAGTCATAGAAAAATGCAAATTAAGACAACTCTGAGGAACCACTTCACACCTATAAGAAATGACAAATGCTAGAGGGGATGAGGGAAAATTGGTATACTAATGTGCTGTTGGCAGAGTTGTGAACTGGTCTAACCATTCTGAAAAACAATTTAGAACTATGCCCAAAGTGCTATAAAACTGTGCATTCCCCCTTGACATGGAAATACCACCACTAGGTCTATATCCCAAAGAAATCAAAGAAAAAGGAAAATTACCTATGTGCACAAAAATATTTATAACAGTTGTTTGTGGTGGCAAAGAACTGGAAACTGAGGAGGTGCTCATCAATTGGGGAATGGCTGTACAAGATGTATCATTGATTGTTGGAGTACCACTGTGCTATAAGAAATCACAAAGGGAATGGTTTCAGAAAAACATGGAAAGATCTATATGAACTGATGCAAAGTGAAGTGAGCAGAACCAGAAGGTCATTGTACACGGTAACAGCAATATTGTAATGAATGATCAACTGTGAAAGATTTAGCCGCTCTGGACAATACAATGACCCAAGACAATTCCAAAGGACTCACACTGAAAAAAATGTTATCCATATCCAGAGAGAGAAGTGATGAATTCTGGGCACAAATTGAAGTATAATTTTTTACTTTCTTTTATTTTTCTTGCTTTTTTGTGATATAGAAATATGTTTTTCATGATTTCACATATATGCTGTGTGACCCTAAACAAATGATTCAACCTCTCTGTACTTTTAGGTCATTCTCTATGGCCATAAATGACAGAAAAGATGCATACCTGCGTAAGTAGTGAGAGTTTCCTTACTAGGAGTTCACTACATCATTGAAATCACAGCTTCAGTCCCTATATATGTGTGTGTGTGCGTGTGTACATGTGTGTGTGTATATGTGTGTGTGTGTGTGTGTGTGTGTGTATATAATGCAATCTATATTTCTCAAGATGTTTTTATTTTCTTCCTACCTATCCCTGATCAGCATCTGCTATTTGCTGGTGGGGTGGGGAAAAGATTAGGAAGGGTATGACATGGAACTTGCTAATTCAAAAGACTAATTTTCTATCCTTTGTTATTCCACTACACTAGGTTGTCAGGATCAGAAGGCCCAGAATTTCATGGTTGTAAACTCTGCCCACCTACCCAGCTTGCACCACTGCCTATGATAAGGTATTTAATGGAAGATCTGAATTGCAACCTTCCTGACTCAGGACTTGAATGTGTGGGAGAAGAAAAATAATAAACTTAAGCCAGGTTCTGGTCTAAGCACAGTCTGCTTTTGCTACCAAAGTCATTATCATTAGCCAGTCGCAAACACGGCATGGCTTCCCACTTGGAGAGTAAATGTAGGAGAAAATAGAACAGTCCCTAGAAAGATTGAATTTTCTTTCCACATTCTGGCAAAAAACATTCATTTGCTCATGAAAGACTAGAAATGATTCATTAAATATGATAGTTTCTTCCTTGTATAATAATTAAGGTTCATATCTTCTAAACAGATTAGGTAGTGTTTCCTATCTCAAAAATAGGAAAAAAAATACCAATCTTTCTACTAATTGGATGATAAATAACTCTACTATTGCAGCATGAAGGAAGTTACTAGCACTCATGTCCTACAAGGGAAGGAAGTTGCTTGAGATAATTGTGTAAGTTGAGCAAGATAATGGAAGGTGATTGCAAATATAGACTTAGAAAGCCAAAACCCAATAGAGGGCCCCTGCAGAGGGCAACAGGGATGAGTGCCTCGGAGACTGAATACTGAAACAGCTGTATCAAAAGACAAGATTTCTCTGAGCATACCTCACAAACTCTACTCTAGGCATTTCACACTTAGCTCTGCTACTCTTCGACTTAACCTTAGTCTCCCAAGGGACAGCTTTTATCTCCACAAAGACTGCTGGCATCTAGATTAGATATAGGATGGGTGAATGGGCTTAGTAAATAGTTAACCACAATTCTGCAAAGTCACATACTTATTATATGAAGACCACAGTCAATAACAGGTCATCTTTTGCATAAATGCTTCCAAGGAAAGCAGGTAACTAGCTTAGGTTTATTCTATCCATATGAGTCACAGAAATTACAAACCTAAGGGCAGCCACTTTAAGCCTCATTTTGACTGAAAACTATAAATACAGGTGAATGGAAAGAATCACAGAATGTCAGAGCTAGACAGGACTTAAAAGATAACCTAGTCCAAGTCCTCTCATTTCACAGCAGAAACGAAGGCCCTAGAAAGTTGAAAGGTTTCCCTCTAGTCAATGGCAGATACAGGATTCAAACCCAAGGTATATAACCCCAAGTTCAGTGTTTTCTCCAGTTATCTTCATCTACTCAATCGAGTTGAACAGAGATTTATTAAATGCCTATTATGTTCAAAGCACTGTACTAGGATCTGGGGATACAAAAATCAAAATCAACGTAGCTCTCGCCCTTGTGGAGATTATAGTATAATGGGACATAGCAGGAATAGGGACCTTACCAATGCAGGTCAGCACCTTCTCTACAATGTATAGTCCTATAGAGTTGGCAATTGGGATGCACGTGGCCCCTGGTGCTCCCCAAGTGCCCCTGGAACCAGATTAAGACATAATTGGAAAATATTTAACAAAAGAAACAAAAATACAACAAAACATAGATAAGGTTGCATTTTAAAACTAAGTCACTATGCAGCCTGTAGGGATCCTTATGTACAGCGTGGCGGCCCCATTTTTATTTCAGTTTGACACCACTGGCCTAGAACATTGAGAGATCAAGTGGCTGACACAGCTAATATGTGTCACAGGTGGGACCTGAACCAGGTCTTCCTGATTCTCAGACTCTCTATCCAGTACACCATGCTGCCTGACACCGACACAAATAGATACGATACAAGATACAACATAATATGGTAGCTAAGTGGTGCCATAGTGCAAAGACCATTAGGCCTGGAGTCAGGAAGACTCATCTTCCAGGGTTCTGATCTCGCTTCAGACACTAGCTATGAGACCCTGAGCAAGTCACTTAACCCTGTTTGCCTCAGTTTCCTCATCTGTAAAATGAGCTGGAGAGGGAAATGGCAAACCAGTCCAGTATCTTTGCCAAGAAAACCCCAAATGGGGTCACAAAGAGTTGGACACAACTGAATCAATGGATAATAACAAAAGCCTCACTTTCCTCATCTATAAAGTGGAGATGATAGTAGCATCCACCTCACGGAGTTTGTGGTGAAGCTCAAATTGGATAACCTATGTCAAGTCTTTTGCAAACCTTAAAGCCATATGTAAATGCTAAAAACTGTTATTACGAAAATGAAATTGGATTAGATGTTCTCTAAACTCCCTTACAGCTGTAAATACTATGAAACTAAGAATGAACAACTTGCCTATGAATGAACAACATCTGGCTTATAAAATAAATTGTATTTGTGTTTTGCTTTTCTGAAAATAAAAAATTTGAATGAAATATTTACTTTCTCCCAGACCTGCTGCTTTGATGCATTGCAAGTCATACTATATCAGTTTCACTTTCCATGATATTTCTGAAAGGCTATTTCTTCATAGAACAATATCTGAAAAAGTGATTTTCTTGGAGTATACCCTCCTTAACAAACTGGCTTGCCAACAGTTACAGTCTGGATCAGCAAATTTCAGAATATTCCAAATACAATTTCTTTATCTGGATGTCAAATAGGCTCATGATTCAGAAGTTGTTGGTCTTTTTTTCTCTTCCTTTTTCCCCCCGATCTCAAAGAGAGACTTCAGTTTAACAGGAAGCTGTAGGGTCAATGAACAAATGTATTACCATTTCCTTAAGTAACTCTTGTGTCAAGGATGTCTGTGGCATAAAAAGCCCAGTTTACCTTATCACACTTACCTTAGTTGGAAACCCCACTGAGAAATATGAGACATTCTGTTGCACATCCTACCATGCCTCGCTTGTACGCTCTTATAGTTCAAGTCACCAAACAATGGTTAATATCACGGGTTAACTTTAGACCCCCCCAAAAACTGGGAACAATGGCTGTAACTGATCCCTGGTTTGCTTTTTGGGGAAATTGATTTCACAAATCATGAGCTAAACTATCAGAAAAGTAACACTCTATTTATAGACCATACTAGCTAGAAAAAAAAATCTAATAGCAAAAGGACTTAATCAAGACATAAAGTAAATGAGAGGAAATTAAGTAGTAGAGTGACCATTCACAAAGAAGTATCATCTCCTACATCCCCCTAAGTGGTATACAGGATAGAAAGCTCCCAGGGAAAATTTATGCTAGGGTAGGAAATTAGCTTTCAATACATAGGCAGATAGAGTAAGGAAATTTCTCATCTCTTTTCAATATGCTTTCAATGGCCAACAAGCAAATCTGCCACAGTACCTTGGAACTAGATTTGCATAGGCTGCAGGATACAAGATCCCAAGAATCTATTTCCTGTGTTTCCAAACTGGGTATAACTGCAGTGCAAACATCTCCTGTTTGGTAGACTGTATCCCCCAAATCAGGCTGATGCTGTTCCTCTCTCCATGCAAGGCTATTCACAAATGCCCACAACCCCATTCCTTCCCCATCGCTCCTTTTCATGCAGCCCTCCATTCCTTGCTTCTGGGTCTTCTCCAAGTGGTTTCTTCCCCCCTCTCTTGTCTTCATTTTCTAATTCTGGGCTTCCTGACAAAATCCTGCATCTAAGCATAAGTCTACTAGTATTCTTATGTCCTGAAGCTCTTTTTCCTAATCATTATGGGTACTTGAATCCATGTTGGAGAGTTCCCTAAGGGTAAAGGCAATCTCTACCTGTATTACATACAATTATAAAAACTCTGTGCCCTTGCAGACAATAATTCACTTGCTCTAATCCCATTTTAAGGGACTCCCAAAGTCAGTTACAGCCTGAACCAAGTGCCCCATTTCCATTCCATTCTGGCCTGCAGGAAGTGCAGTAGAGTGGAAATAGAGCTGACTCTGGAATCAGAGGAAGTAGGTTTGAATCTTGCCTCTGATAATTACTACTACCTGTGTGACCTTGGGCAAGTCACTCATCATCTGTAAAACGTGAGGGTTGAAAACTAGCAGCTTCTGAGGCAGATAGGTAGCGAAGTATACAGAGTCGGGAAGACCAAAGTCCAAATCTGGCCTTAGGCATTTACTAGCTGTGTGACCATGGGCAAGTCATTTAACTTACTTTTGTCTCATTTTCCTCAACTGTAAAATAGGAATAGCAACAGCACCTCCCTCGGAAATAATATTTGTAAAGCACTTAGCATGGTGCCTGACATATGTGTGTGTAAGCATGTAGATGTATACATTTGGCACTACATAAATGTTTATTCCTTTACCCTCTCCCTTTCAGTGCTAGATCTGTGAGCCTGTGATCCTATAACTATGAATAGCTTCTCAAAGGTATTAGCCTAGGAACTACTCTCATATAAACTTGCGAGATCAGGTAGCATTTGAATCATTTAACCTTCAGTTCCCTTTGTTAGGAATGAAGACGACAACATCCAGAACAAAACAATGAAGTGTTGCTGTATCTTCTCAAGAGGCGGTGCATTCCTCCTCACCAAAAATCTCTTACACCGCTATTCATTTGGGGCAGGTGTTCTTAACCAGGGTTCTGTCAGTCAATAAACACTTACTAAGCACCTACAACGTGCCAGGCACCATGCTAAGTGTCCAGAATACAAAAGAGAGAGAGAAGGCAGTTTCTGACCTCAAGGAGCTTACATTTTAATGGGAGAGAAGACACACTGACAACTTTGTGGAAACAAGCTATATACGGGATAAATTGGAGATAATCAACAGAAAAAAGGAAGTAGCATTAAGGAGGCTCAGGAAAAGCTTCTTGCGGGAGATGGGATTTTGGCTGGGAGATGAAGGACGCCAGGGAAAATAGGAGGCGGAGATGAGGAGGGACAGAACTCCAAGCATGGGGGAACAGCTAGAGAAAACACCCAGAATAGAGAGATGGAGTGTCTTGTGCGAGGAGCAGCCAGAAGGCCGCTGCTGCTGTGTCTCAGAGTTCACCAAGGGGAGTAAGAGGGCCTATAAACTTGGTTGTTGTTTTTCTAACTACTCTGATAACTATTTCAATATAATTTTTCCTTTTGTAATCCTATGCATTTAATTGTATGCATTTAAAAACATTCTGAGAATGTCAAAAGGATCCATGACACAAAAAAAAAATTAAGAATCCCTGATTTGGCTTAACTTTTGCTTCATTCCAACCTTTCCACCCAGCTTAGAAGGACATTCTTCCTTCTTCCTTAGAAGGACGTGGTTCTCTGGGGGCTGCTGGATCACTTCAATTACTCCTCAATTCATTTCTAAGAGACACTGGAGCACATTATACAAATCAACTGCTTGCACACACATATACTCTTAATAAACAACCATCACCATAAATTCAACCTAGGAAATGATTTGACAAGCAATATTGAAATTTTAATTAATAATTTATTGTCATATGAAATTTATTGCCTGGTTCACCACTCTCCAGACAAGGCCAAAAGAGCTATAAAAATGATACCCTCCCCCCCCAAAAAATATAATATGATTATTTTTTTATCCAACCAGTTTCATGTCTTCCTCTTAAAAGATATAGGGGGTGCCTACACAACTCTGCCTAATCAGTCATAACTAGTGAGACATCCACCCGACTGGCATAACTGTTGTTTCCAGGGCCTGGTAGACAGGCTACAGTAAATCAGACCAATGAGATATTTTGGTCTCTAAGCAACCACTTTTTATTATAATGCTTTGATCCAGCAGCTGGTTAGGCTATATATGAATTCATCAACAAAGCTATGAAAAACAAGATCACAGTCTCTGAAATACCGTAGCCTGGTTGATAGAGAAATAAGAGTTCATGTCATTGGTTATCAAGATTCTCTTTCTCAACAAGCACAGCTAGCAAAAATGTGAATGAGCTGCTGAAGGGCAGCACCTCCTCGACCCCCACATCTGCCTGCAGGAGTGAGTGCCATGTTTTTCTCCATACTCAGGCTAACAAATATATCCATAATAAAAGGGCCTATCACCAAACAACTGGATGTCAGAAGTGTCACATGTGCCATTGGAGTGCTATTTGATAGAAGGGCACTATATTAACCTGGGGTCCATGGAAGTGGTCTGAGGGTAGATTTCAGCGGATATATGAACTTGAATAGGAAATAAAATTACATCTTTACATATATTACATATATATACATTACATATATTACATATATATTTACATAATTACATATATAAAATCCCTAAGAAGGGATTAATAGGATTTGCTAGGCTGCCAAAGGGGTCCACGACACATAAAAGGCTAAGAACCCCTGTTGGGATGCTTCAGTGTGGATTATATCATATTACAAGTACTATAAGGTTAATACTCAGATATAGCCAACAGGCTTGTCTAATTATTCCTTTCAACAGGCATTTATTATGCACCTACTACGGTGACCTGTAGTGTTAGGTGCTAGGGACACAAGAACAAAAACAGAACACTCCTTGCCCTCAAGGAGGTTACATGTTATTGGTGGTAAGAGGTTGGAGAGAACAGTATATACACAGATAAATCATTTTAAAAACAGGGATAAGGACTGAAGCTGTAATTTCTTTGATACAGGAATTAAGAAACTCTGGCAATGCAAGCCAGAACCTTCTCTGCAGTTTATAATTTTAGAAAATTGCCTAGAGCACGAAGAGGTCAAGTGATTCCTCTAGAGTCACACAGCCAGTATGTGTTCAAAGGCAGTACTTGAATCTCGGTCTTGCTGGCTCTGAAGCTAGATATCTAAATGCAAATTAATTTGGGAGGTGATAAGAAAGCACTAACAACCTGGGGAGGAAGGAGAAGAGATCAAGAGATCAGAGCTCAAGTAGTAGGCAGCAACTGAACTAAGTCTTGAAGACAGCTAGGCCTTCCAAGAAGTGAGAAAAGAGGAGCCTTTCAAGCACAGGAAAACGTCCTGTGCAAAGGCATGCATCATAAGATCAAACTTTAGGATAAAGAAGAGCATCTAGGCTGGCTTAGCTGGAATGTAGAGGAAGGAAGTATCATTTTCTTCCTTAGACAGGATATACACGTAGCCAACAAAGTGGACTGTGACATGGTCCAGTCTTTGATCACCTTCATGATCAAAGACTTTCATGCACGTACAAATAGAGTTGGAATTCAAGGGTTTGTTGTTTTACGATGGCAGAATGACTTAGAGTCAGGAGAGATCAGAGTAACACATATATATGACCCTAACCAAGTTATTTAATCTCTCTAAGCCTCAATTTCTTTAGCTGTAAAAAGGGTATAATAATAGTTATATCCACCTCTCACGATGATAGCGAAGAAAAGCATTTTGTTCACCTTGAAGTACGTACAGAAATGTGAGTTATTAATTAATATTGTTATCACAATAGGAAAAACAAAATGAGAAACCATCATATCAATAGATGAGGTGGCAGAGGAACTAAAATATTCCATTTTACTTTTTGTACAGTACATAATTTCTAAAACCTTCATCAGAAAGGGAAAGAAATGAAGTTGATAGTCTTTGAGCCTTATACAACCAATACTAGTCACCACAGGGAGACTAGGAAGCAAAAAAACAAAACATAACAGAGCACTTAATCCTGTCGAAACTTGGTTCTGTTATCATAAAACTACATTGAAAGACCCTTTACCTTTCTGTCAGGGTTTTTCCTGCTCATCTGTTCCCAAAATAGTTGTAATTCAATTCATCAAGCATTTATTAAACTCCCCACTATGTGCAAAGTATAATCAGAACAGGAGGCTGGTGTGACATCAGCCTGAGCTACACTGATATCCACACAATGCCAGACCCAAAAGAAGGCCTTCAGTATCTTGGGAAGATCAGAAGATCTGGAGGAGAACACAGACATGAGTCATGTAGGATGAGAAGGCCTGGACTGATGTTGATACTGAATCAAGGCATTGTAAAGCTTAAAGGATTCCAGACCAGAGATAAATCCCTGACCTGAAGGCAAAGGCATTAATTCTGTCTGTGCAGCCCAGGGCAATGGGACAAGGGACATGAAAGGAAAGAGTCCTTCTCTGTAACAAATTTGCTCTAAAAAAATCATAAAGACACTTGCTTAGAGCCTTGGTCTTAAATTTGTTCAGTCATTTTTCAGTCATGTCTGACTTCGTGACTCCATTTAGGGCTTACTTTGCAAAGATGCTGGAGAGGTTTGCCATTTCCTTCTCCTGCTCATTTTACAGATGAGAAAACTGAGGCAAACAGGGTTAAGTGATTTGCCCAGGGTCACAGAGCTAGTGCGTGTCTGAGGCCAAATTTGAACTCAAATCTTCCTGACTCCAGGCCAGACACCCATCCACGGCACCACCTTGGGGCAGCTGCCCCAAGTCTTAAACCATTGTGTTGAGTTTTAGTCTTTCAGTATTATTGCACCAAACCTATGATAATTTCTCTTTCATTATAAATAAAAAGAACACATTATGTTAGGGTTGGGGTGGGAGAGCATTCCCTCCCCTTCCTGCAGCTGGCTGAAGTAATGACATCCCTGGTCTGCCTAGGGCCAAACTCCACCAACTGGGCTCTACAGGTTGTAAAGGAATAAAATGAAAAGCAAAATAAGATAAGGTGAAATCACAAAGAGGGCTTAAATACAAAACCACAAATTCCAAAAAGGGGAGACATAGAAACTAAGTGCTATAGGAGTTCTGAAAAGATGAATGCATCTTCTGCAGCATAAAAGAAACTCAACTTCAGAATCCTGCACTAAAAGTAAAAATTGAAGTTTCAAGAAGATTCACTGCAATTGAGTAGGAAATGGAGAAAATGGGCAGCAAAGAGCAGCTTTAGTCGTTCCCTCCCCAGTATTCAAAGAACACACAGAATGCATCCATAGGAGTAAAGAGAGCTGTCCAATCCCCCTCTGCTCTGGCCTGCCCTGCCCAACCTGGTCACTCTAGGAGAAGAGGTGCACACCTTTGTCATTCACTCTCAGAGGCAAATTCCAACCCTCCAGAAAATGAAGTACCTTCCCTTCTTCCTCTTCCTTTCTCCCTCCTTTGGTAGAGATCTTGGTAGAGGATCAAGAAAGTAGATAGCAAGTGTGACTATATCTGTCATCCTTTTTAAAATAGACAAAACTTTTTTCTTTGTATGTTGAAATGCTTGCTTGCCTTTGTTGGTGATTGCTCAGTTCACAAAAAAAAAATTGGTTTTAAAAAAAAACAACCAAAGTAACAACACACCATTAATCTCCATTTTCCCTGTCTTATACTTCTCTTCTGTATACCTTAAAAGTTTTCTGGGCCCCAAAACTCTGTTCTCACTAAGCCAAGAAATGCTTTGTAAGCAAACATATAAGGTACCGCATGAGTAACAGCTTAGGCTCCATCCTTAGGCCATCTCATTGCATAGAAGCTGAGGTTCTGGCTGTTAAACATTTGACTGTGGCTCCTAATTTCTAACCAAAGGCAGTGGCATTGGTTCCAGCGGTCTGTTTTCAGAGGTGAATTTTGTTTTGCAAGGTACAAGTTTGAGAACCTAAAGTTTTCCAGTATGCCGAGGAGCAAGAACAGTGGGAGACCAACGGAGAAAGGTCAATTCAGCTCAACAAACCTTTATTAAGCTCCTGTTGACCAGATCACTATTATAGTTCTGGGAAAGATAAAATAAAATTTAGATAGAATAGACATTGCCCTCGGGGAACGAAAGCTTAATAAGAGGATGCGTCATATAAAAAGGGGAAAGAGTAAGAGGAAAAATAATTTTCCTTTAGGGTTTATAAGGTGCCTTTCTCAAAAGAACCTTGTGAGTAGATCAGTAAAAATTCTGTATCCCTGTTTTAAAAGGGGGAACTGAGGTCCAAAAACATAGAGTGGTTTTGGGAGTTGGTATTGGACCCCAAGTCTCCTGATTCCAAATATGATTTTTTCCCATGTACCTTGCTACCTGCCAACAGAAGTTCACTCTAACAGTTCTTATCTAATCCTTATTATTATTTTATTCACCATGAAAAGCACCTAATAGCCTAGATGCTTTGAATAGAATATGAAGAAAATATTAATAGGAAGAGAGACCACTGAGCAGGCCATGAACCACCAAAGGGTTTGGACCCACACTATCAGTATGTGACTTATTGGGATACTCAGAAGAAGGGCTTTGGTCTTAAAGGATGACTCCAGCCACCTGCACAACCTCAAAGACAAAGACTGGATAAACCCAGTTGTAGAGAAACTGGCAGAAAGAATGACATCCTTGGTCTGCCTAGGGCCAAACTCCACCAACTGGGATCTACAGGTTGTAAAGGAATAAAATGAAAAGCAAAATAAGATGTGTAGAATAAAGAAAATCTCAGGGCTTTCCTCCTTCTTTCCTCTCTATGTTTCTAAGTTCCTTCTCTTGTGGCGGGTGGTCCTTCCCCAACATCTGTTTACACAGCCCAAGGTAGATCTTAAATTCTGTTCTCCAGTCTTCCCTTATCAGCCAAGTCTCCCTCTCAAACCAACCAACCTTCTCAATCTAAAATCCATCCCTTAGACCTCTGTGTTCTGGACAGCCTTAAACAGGTGTCATCTCTCGGGATGCCCTAGGGGATTTAGACCTCCCAAAAGCAATTTCTCCTCCACAGTCAGCCCAGGGAAGCCCCAGCGCTGGAGCTCTAGGGGTGAAGCAGGGTACCTCTTCCTACTCACATTCCCCCCTAGTCTGACCTCCCCAGCCCAAAGCGAAACGCTCATGGGTCCTATCCCACTAACCACCATGATCCGCAACCACCCATGAAAAACGTGAACCGCCTCCCTAGAACAACACTAGCAAGATGCCCATCATTGCTTCTCCAACCCAGCCCCCACATCCTGGGCGGATCTCGTCCGTAGGGGACGGACTAAGGAGATCTCTGCCTTGCCCTTACCTGTCTACAGTGTTCCGTTGTCCCTGAGGCAGCTGCAGGTCCACGCTCAGTGCGCTCAGCGCCCACTCTGCAGCCTGCCCTTTTTTGGGTCCCTGGCGGGTATGTTCCGTCCGGCCCCACATCACTTCCCGTAAAAGAGCTGAGAGGTGGGGGCGGGTCCTCCTTTCTTTCCTACACCTCCCTCTTCCTCCTCCTCACCCGCCGGGTACCTCCCCACCGAGGTCTTCGGCCCCTGTGCCCACGTGGGAAGTTAGGTGGCTTCGGCGTCCTCTGATCTCTCCCTCCTGGGGAAGGAGGGATGGATGGAGCACCGAGCCAGGACTGGGACGGACCCTGCACCTGCTGCCTGATGCCCCACGGGGAAAGCAGGAGAGGCTAGAGAGAGGACCCCGCCTCCGCAGCTGGATAGAAGCCACCTGGAGCTTGGGAGGGGGCGGGGCAGACCAGTGGGAAGAGGGGAGCCCCGAGCTAGGGTTCCTGGGCTTTGCTGCACATTTCCTGTCACCCACACAGGAAGGTCTTCTCGGCCTTGGCTGCAGGGAGTAAGAGCTGTGAGGCTTCTTCCAGCTGGGGCAGAAGATTTTTTAGTTGCGGTGAAGGAAAGGGTTAATGAGGTTGAGGAGAAATGAAGGAAAGAGGAAAGAGGGTACGTTTAGATGGGTAGAAGGACAGAAGGGAAAGAACGTGTAATGATCCCCTTCGGTCGCACTGTGGCATTTTATTTAGTTACTCCTTATTAAACTTGCACGTGCCTTCCCAAGAGGCACTTTCAGAAAACCATTCCAAGGGCACAGACCAGTATGTCACACCCTGCTGCCCGAGCGTGTCTGACCTGAGCCCTAACCCTGGCTCTCTTTGGGGAACAGCCCTTTGCCGTTTCACCTCCCACTGGGTCCTGAGCCTAGGACTTCTGCTCAGAACACACATGCACACTAAGCATCGCAGATAGCTACGTCCCTCTCTCATCCTTTATTGGTCTCTAACTTCTGACTTGTCAAAATTAGTCAAGACCTTTTCTTCCTGCCGAAAGGGGAAGGCAATAGCATTCTGCTGTGAAAAGGAATCAAAGGTGGCAAAGGAAATAGAAAAGTCAGGAAGAGAAAGATGAGCACAAACCATGCTGGTTATAAATGCGGTTCTTCCTGGTACGGGCTAATTTCGTTTAAAAGCAAGTCAAACTGAGAAACAGGATGCGTGGCCCGATTGTGTAACAGAATGAGATGGAACCAAATTGGTGAAATCTGTGAGCCTTTGCTGCCACCCAGCGGCTCACTCACTGGTATGTCAGTTTCGTTTCTCTAAAACATAAGGCCAGAGATCATTGAAACAGCTGGACTGCTGGGCTCCTATCCAAAGACACCCTATTGTTCATTGCTGGTACTGGGGTCAAAACAGGACGTGCTGGATTGCAGTTCATAAATACACTGGCTACTAGTAACTTGTTGCTGAGAAAGCCCTTCACCTGTACCTAAAAACATCTGGAAAGACCAAAGAATATCCCAGAGGCTCTGCATTTTGAATAAATCCATTCTTGGTAATTCATTCTCTGCCCAAACCGGTTTTCTCCCCCGCAGGAACCTCCATGGGAAACGGTGTAAATCGAAGGAGGGAAAGGGTTCTGGATGATATCTGGGAGGTGGATCCAACGTTCGTTTCAACCCAAACCATACTACCTTTGCAGAAGGATTAAGTAAAGAGGCTGAGAAGCTGGACAGGAAGCCAATCCCAGCTAGCAACTGAGTGGACCATGTCTGCAGGTGCAAACATCTCAGAAAGCTCTCAGAGAACTTAAGCAGCCTCCCAGGACTGTGTGGGTTCTGACTAGAGACACTTCCTACTCTTGGTCTTTCAGAATTCTCATCTTCCTTCTCCACATCTGACCAGGCATTCCAATTCCCATCATGAGATCCAGGGCTTCTGATTGAGAGACCAGTTCGACCTAGGCCCACCACAATGCTGCTCCCCAGCCATCTTTATGCACCATGTCTCCACCCTTGTAACATTTGCCCATCTCTGCGTTCCACCTCTAACACTGGGAACCAAGACTGCTGTTCCTTGAAAGTTTACATCAGTCAATTGCTCAGTGGCTCCATCTATGGGATTTTGTAACCAAAACACCACCCCCAGCCATCAGTCCCTGATGTATTGTCTTCCTCCATTAAAACTTAAGCATTGTGAGAAGAAGAACCATCTCCTCCAGCACAGATAAGCAACTTAATTGAATTGAATCATTAAAAAAAATCAAAGTCTTTAGGATATGAGAGGCCACAGTCATTACCACTAGAAGTGGGAAAGTGAATATCATTGTTTATTAAAAGTAAAATAGAAAAGGAGGGAATCTCTAAAACTGTTATCACTTATCTAGTATCAGTATAGTACCCTAGATTGTTATCTTTTGAGTTCGTGAGTGTTTGTGCATTGGCATTCCCCATTTAAACTATAAGCTCCCTGAGGGCAGGATTCTGGTAGCTTCCAGGAGCCAGAAAGTATCGAGGCATGAGACATCTTGTGCTTCCAATTCCTAGCAAACGCTGGGGCTATGAATCAGGGGCCTCTGTGTATTGTCCCCCCACTCCTAGAACTGGAAAGTATCTTAACAGTCTTTTGGTTCAGTTTTGGATATTCTCTACATCAGGGGTACCAAACTCAAGTAGAAACAGAGCTACTATACTGTTTGTAAGGATCCCTGTGGACCGCATATTGACTGACAACTACATGAGAAAATTAACTGTCCTATTGTACTTTCATTTATCTTGTTAACTATTTCCCAGTTACATTTTAATCTGGTTCAAGCAGCACTCTTTAGTGTTACAGGCTGCATTGCATAGACACCTATTTAACACCTCTGCTCAACCACAGAGCTAAAAAGGCAAAGTGAACGTATGGTCCTAACTTAAATTGAATAAATGGCAATGAACTTTCTCACAGCGAAGCATGCTTTTTGGACAACTATTAGCAATTGCCCTAAATTTAGGTACCTCCCCGTATGGCTGAAACAAGTCTCCACTTTGTATAAGTGCCCTTTGAGGAACAGCCTGGAAACGACTTCTGGGATAAAATGAAAATGTTTAGCTACGTCTAGTACGTGTAGGTTAGATACCTCTAGCATTCCATCTCATGTAGCCCCGTCTGCTGCCACTGCTAAATCTAGCTGCCCCAATTTTTGCCCCACTCATCTCTGGTTAATTATTCCATATCCCCTGTTCTATGGCTACTTGGTGTTTAAGAAAAAGCAATGCCAGGGTTACAAACCCCTATCTTACAATGTCCCTTCCATGTGAAGAGCCATGGCACTGCTCCATGGAAGAGACTATCAACTCCAGGCATCAGATGACATGTTTTTATGGATGGACTTGCTATTACTATCTAGTCCAGGGGTGGGGAACCTGTGGCCTCATGTGGTACTTTAGGTCAAGTGCAGCCCTTTGACTGAATCCCCACCCCTGGTCTAAGATAGTAAGGGCTGGGCAGTGGCAGTTTCTGGGGGCCATGGTGAACTGGTAGACTAGTTTGCCCTGGTCTTATTGTAGTTATAGTAAAGGAGAGGTTCTTTGGCCTAGCCCCTAAACTGGAGCTTACCAAACAGGGTGTAGATGACTGGCCATGATGGTCTTCCTGTCCCCTAAATGGGAAAGGCAAGTAAGATTTAAAATGCCATGTAAATAGAAAAGATGGAGTGCAGGGACCCCAGTCTTGGCTTGCTTAGTCACTTTTCTCCTATTAAAGAGGCATTCGTGGGCTAGCCTGGGCATCAGACAACTCCAAAGGACTCACGATGGAGAATACTATCTACATCCAGAGAAAGAACTATTAAGTATGAATGCAGATTGAGGCACACTTTATGCTCACCTTTTTTTTCCACTTTTTTTTCCTCTCTTGTTTTTTGGGGTTTTTTTGGTTCTGTTTCTTCTTTCTCATGATTCATTCCATTGGTCATAATTCTTCTCCACAACTTGACTAATGTGTAAATAAGTTCAAGGCGAAGTCATAGGTAGAAGATATATCGGATTCCTCTTGGGGAGGGAGGGGGGAAGGGAGGGAAGAAAATCTGGAACTCAAAATTATGTAGAACCGAGTATTGTAAACTAAAAATTGAAAAAAAAATTTTTAATTTGTAACAGTTTAAATGAGAAAAAAGCTTTCTGAGTGCCAACCAACTACTGGAATACAACTCAAAGTTGTAACTTGGGAACAATTTGTCTAGAGTTTTCTACTTCTTGTAATACCTTCCCATTTATCATCTCATTTGATCTCAGCCTTTTTGCTACCAAAGCATTGATGACTCTTCTACTTCTATGAAAACTGGGATGGATTTTTTTTTTTTTGCAATCTGCAGCTAACATCCATTTGGCTTTAGAAGGAAACCCTGATTTCTTGATAATAACTCTAGGCAACAACCCAAAAACTATTTTTCTACAATTCTCAATAATACTAATATTCTGTCAGTTTGGCACAATTACTTATGAAAATAATGCTACAAATTTCTCCCAGGGATATATTCTGACTATGGAATTAAAGTAGATACTACTGCTATTTTTACAGAGAATTTCAGAGTTGTTTTTCCCTAATACATACAGATGTATTTTACCAATAGGTATGTGTATGTATATATGTATATATGTATGTGTATGTGTGTGTATGTATAGGTATTCCCAATAACATATAGATGAAATAATCTTTTCTGTGAAATTTCTGCATGTAGAACTTTGCTCATGCCATCTGGAGTTCTATCAAAATAATAATTTCTGCTTTATAGCTAAACAGCATCATCATTTACATTGTAGGTAACACCAGCAATTATTCAAATATGTCATTTTGTTACACTGTACTGGTTGAGCCAGGATTTGAAATCAGAATATTTGTTGACCAGCCACATCCTAGTATATGATTTTTGGTAATTATTTATAGATTTTAATTATCATAGATAACTGAAATTAGACCTTACTAGTTTACTAAATTCATTCAGCAGGGAAAACAGTTCTTTACATTTTAAAAGCATTGTGTGTATCCTTGTTAACATAAGCTAAAAAGCTGCACAAAAGCTATCAAAACACTAAGCCTTTTAAACTGGTATTGGGTAGGTGATAATTAATTTTTTAAAAGTATTTCTTGAATTATAGCTTTCCTCTTTCCCTTCCCTACTCCACTTTTTGATACAAATTGGTCTATAATTTGTGGATCGGTGTTTAGTTACATGGAAAGACAGTGTTACATATTTTTACGACGAAGTATAATGCGCACTGTATCACCTTTCCTACATACAAAGCTTTGCTTTGAACCTACCAGGTGTCCAGCTACATCTGCAAGTCCAATTCTTAGTACTTTTCTACTTTACCAGACTGAAGATAGAGAAGGTGAAGGTTGGGGAGGAGACTAGAGCGATGAGGAGCTTCTGGTCAGTTGGTATGCATTTGAATCTTTTCAAACTAAGTGTAGAAGCTTCTGCATCAGGCAGTTGCCCAGATCATCTCCTCCCAAATCAGGGATTCTCAACCTCTTCTGTCATGGATCCCTTTTCAAAAAAATTTTCGAATACATAAAATATATAAGATTTAAAAAAGAAACCAAGCATTTTGAAATGAAGATGCAATCTTTTTCTTATAGAAGGTCAGAGATCTCCCCCACTTTGAAATCTGTAGACCCCCTGCGAGTCCATGAAATTCAGGTCAAAGAGCTCCCGTCTAAGACCTACTAAATACCACTAATACTCACTTGTATAGACTTCCCCAAAACTGCCCCCATAAGCAAGTGCCCACACTACAAGTTCTGGGAAATTGGTGCCAAAGAACTACAACATTAAGATATTGATTTTAGTGAAAGGAAATTAGCAGGCTTGAGGAAGGTCAAGACAATATGACAAACAAGAAAAACGTATACGAAAAATTCAAACACAGTATTAAGAACCACTTAAATCATTATTCTTGACTTAAGTATGCTCAAAATAATAACAGGTATATCTTGTCACAGACTTGGGTTTTAAGCACCTAGTACAGTTCAAGTCCATCATTAACTTTTCTTCTCTTCTGATTCTTGAACAATTTGTGACTTTTCCTTTAATATTTTCTGATCTCGAGAATACTGTTCAAAGATTGGTTGATAAATATAGATTCCTCCAGCAACTCCAAAGACAATTGCAAGAAACATTTGAGGAAGAGTCAATCTACCAAACATCTTATCAATAAACGCAGCAGGCCACAATGGATGTTTTCAAAAGTTATGTGTGTGTATCCACAGAAATATCTTCAGGTCTGTATATAGAGAAAGAAAATGGAAAATATTAATTTGGCATGTCATCCTTTAGTGTTTTATGTAGCCTTTCTTTGTTATTTTGGTAGAGAACAGAGTCACGTCCTTTTATCAGTGTTTGGCATACTGTATTATTCAAAATGGCAAGTTTGATGGATAAACGATTTTTCTCATAAAATGGATTATATGGTCATTTTACTTTGTCATCAAATTTGGGGGGGTTGGAGTGGTAGAGATATCCATGGATTTCCCTGTATTCATATTTTCAATATTTCCAGTCAAGGAATTTCATTCTTTAAAATTTTCTTGATTCTTATTACCTACCAGTGAAATTAAAAATCCTTTCCCTAGCACTCAAAATCCTTCATGATATGGTGCTACTCCACCTTTATAAAT
Organism: Trichosurus vulpecula; assembly: GCF_011100635.1. Classification (NCBI taxonomy): domain Eukaryota; kingdom Metazoa; phylum Chordata; class Mammalia; order Diprotodontia; family Phalangeridae; genus Trichosurus; species Trichosurus vulpecula. Next base: position 163,858,775 of record NC_050580.1, on the reverse strand, counting down.
TTGTCACATATTATTCTCTTGTTGTTGTGTCAGACTCTTATGACCCCATTTGAGGTTTTCTTGGCAAAGATACTGGGGTGGTTTGCCATTTTATTCTCCAACTCGTTTCATAGATGAGGAAACTGAGGCAAACAGGGTTGTGACTTGCCCAGGGTCCCACAGCTAGGAAGTTTCCGAGACCAGATTTGAACTCAGGAAGACGAATCTTCCTGACTTCAGGCCCAGCACTCACCTATTTTGCCACTTAGCTTTCATATTACTCCCTTATACATGTACTATATACTCTGGATAGACTGTACTACCTTATGGTCCCCCAAATATGCCCTGCTGCTCTTCACTCCCATCTCCCTGACTTTGTTCATTATTATCTATCCTTGGAATGCTGAATTCCTATTCACCTTTTAAAGCCCACCTCAATTATCAACTGTTCCATGAAACCTTCTGTGATTCTTAATCCCCACTGTTGGTACCTTTTCCTCCTGAACTTTATATAGCTTTTTGTATCAAGTAGCTGCCCAGCTCACCTCTTCTCAGATCAGATTTTTAACCTTTTCTGACATGGACCCTTTCTCAGAAAAGTGTTGGTAAGAATCTCCTCTTGAACTTCATACAGCATTTTGATTTGTAACCCTCTCATATATTTATCATGCAATACTGTGTATCAAGGTTATCTGGTTGGTTTTCTTTCTACAAACTCTCCCCTAAAACAAACAAACAATTCTGCTGAACAGTCAGTGAGGATAGAGGGCAGTCTCTCTTTCTTGACATATATGCCAAAATAATCTTCCAAAGGTAGAGGTCTGCCCATGTTCACTCGCCAGTAAAAATCCTCAGTGGCTTCCCACTGCTGTTATATAAAATAAAAACTCCTGAGCCTAGAATTTGAGGTCCTCTGTGATGAAGGCAGTATAGCATAGAGGACAAAGTAATTGACATGGACTAAGAAAAATTTGTGTTCAAGTCCAACCTCTGGTACTTATTACCTGTCTGACTAGAAGCTGAGCAAGTTATTTAGCCTCTGTGAGCCTCAGCTGCAAAATGAGAATAATACCTGTAATGCTTACTTAGAAGGGCTATAGAGTGAGGTTCAAATGAGATAAAGTACATAACCAAAGCATTATATAAATGTCAGCTATTATTATCTCCAGGCCTAGCTCCATTGGATGCCCCACCATAAACTCTTTTCCTGCCAAAATGGAATGCTAAACATTTCCCAACTTTGAGATTCTACCTCCCACCTCCATTCCCCATTCAATTCCTCTGCCTCTCAGAAACCTTGTCAATCTTCAAAGATCAACCGGAAGTGCCACCTTCTCCATGTAGCCCTTCTTTGATCCACTCCAGTTGTTAATGATCTATCTGGCTTCCAACTGCTTTGCACTTATTTACGTAGATTTGGTAACCTCCTAATTCCTAGAATGTCAGCTCCTCAAAGGCAGAGGTTTTGGTCTTTTTTTAACCTTGTATTTCCTTATCCCAGAGCCCTGCAAGGAGCAAGTCACGTTTGTTGCAGTGAATTATCTAAACCCTGTGTCTCCCCCAGTTCCTAGCAGTTCCCTGCAAATAGTGCTTACTAAATGGGTGAATGAATGAATGAATGACCAAACATGGACTTGGTTAGGGTCTTAAGCCTCCGTAAGAAAAGCAATGGCTTTTCCCAAAAAGTCCTGGGAAGCGAGGTATTTTTGTTCCCAACTCCAAGTGTGATGACTTATAAGATTTATAATATCCAGAGCTGGAAGGGGCCTTAGAGAGCATCTGGACCAGTAACAGTGATGCAGACACTGAGGCCCAGAATGGGCAAGCGGTCTGTCCATGATCACGCAGCTTGTAAGCTGGTGAGCCAGGATCTGGTCCCGGGTCGTTCGCCTCCACCTGCCCTGGGCCATTAGGCGGGCCCTCCCTGGGCTCCAGCCCCGCCGTGACTCGAGGGGCCACACGAAGTTTAAAATATTTTAGGAATCGAGGCCTCCCGGGTTTGTCGGCCCGGGGGGGGGGGGGGTTCCCGCTTCCATCTGGGGACTTCCTCTCCATCGCTCCCGAGGGACAAAGGCGAAAACCTGGCAGGGATGGCCCGCGGCCCCTCACCTTCCCCGAGCCAGAGGGTCGGCTCCGGGGTTACAGCTGCTCCAGCAGAGAGAAGAGGGTCCCTCAGGGCCGGGGCCTAGAGGAAAACCCTCCAATTCCCAGGCACCCCTGCGCCCATAGGCTACGGCGGCTCGAAGAGGCCAAGCGGAGCGGAGGGCGAAGTCACACGTTTCCTCATTCACCTGACACTCCGAGTACTGGAGGGGAGCGCTGCGAGGAACGAGGACTGTCGGCCGGCTCGGAAATGGAGCGGGCCGGGGGCAGCCTCTTCTTCAGGAGGCGCCGGAGCAGCTCCCCCGAGACGGTGAAGCTGAGGAAGAGAAAGTCTGTATTGTACAGCAGCTCCCCGGAAGGGCGCGCTGGGAGTCGCTTTGGTGAGGGAAGGAGGGAGGCGCGAAGCGGGACTTGGGGCTGGTGGAGAGCGGGGCAGTAGGACCCAGAGGGCCGAGCCCGCGACACGGCTTCCGCTCTAACTACTGGACTAGCTTTTAAAGCTCCTGCACCGCCTTCCTTCCCTCACCCCCGACCCCTTTTCCGCAGTGTTTATTAGTAATTATTTGTAATAACTGCGGCTTGTTTCGGAGTTTCAGGATGCCTGGAGTGCCCTCCCTTCCTTTCTCCGCCTCTCAGAATCCCCAGCTCTCTCTCCCCTCCAGGAGGAAGTTGTTCTTGCCCCCCTCCCCCATTTGTTGTCTTGTGAACGTATGATTGGCAGGAAGCCGGAGAGAGCCCCGGGAGCCCCGCAGACTCCCGCGCCTCGCACTCAGGGGCTGTGGTTTCCGTGGGCTGGGAGGGGGGGGGGGGAATCTCCTTCTCCGCAGGGGTTAGTTACAACCCACCCCACCCCCCCAGGCCCTGGAGCCCACCTGGGCATGAGCCCCACCTCGCTTGAGATCTCCCCCGGCCCCCATCCTCCAGGCTCTAAAACCCTTCCATCCATCGGAGCTTAAGTACTGGGGAAGATCCGGGGTCGAGCCCCACAGCAAGGGAAGTGTCGGAACCGGCCACATCGCCGGGTGACCTGCCCTGGAGTCAGGAGGACCTGAGTTTAAATTCAGCCTCAGGCACTTACTGGCTGTGTGACCCAGGGCAAGGCACCTAACCCCTACTGCTTTTTTAAAAAAATGGATCAGCAAAAAAAAAAAAAAAAAAAAAAAAAGATCAGATTCTAATAGGATAAAACTGAAAAGGAATAAATATAAAATCCTGTTCATAAGTTCAAAAATGGGGGCGGTCCAAGGGGGTCCATGAACTTGAATGGGAAAAAAAATACATCTTTACTAAATAATTGGTTTCCTCTGTGTTTTTATGCGTTTAAAAACATTTGGAAAAGGAGCTTGAAAGGCATCACCAGACCACTAAGGGTCCATGACACAAAAAAAGGTTAAGAACTCCTAATCTGGTTCAGCCTCCGAAATTTACAGCCAACAAGTTTGAGGAGGGGAGGTTGACTTGCCCAGAGTTACAGTATTTAGGAACGGTCAGTCCTAGAAGGACCATATTTCTAGTCCACTATCTAGAAAGGAGCAAGCACTTTTTGGATTGAGAGAGACCAGAGTAGGGTATGGCCCTGTACAGCACTTCCTTCTTTCCCCTAAATGCAAAGACCTAGAAGAAAAAGTTGTGCCCATACAAGGGAGAGGAAGGTGGTAATTGTAGCATATGTGTCCTCCTCAACCATACATCAGAACTTTAAGGTAACCAAGAACAAATGTTGAATCTTTATCACATTACTAGGAAGCACTATCTGCCTGAATTCACAGAAGCAAGTAACTGTATCTTCATCTAGGAGCTAGACTGGTAAAATTTATCTTTCTGTGCCAGGCAAAAAAAAGAATGATAAAGGGCATACATGCCGGATCAACACCAGCAACCTGGCACTGTGTTAGAGGGGAGGAGAATAAGGAAAAAGGGGGAATTGGAATCCAGGTGACAGGCAGATTAAAAAAAGGAGCAGATATCCCCAAGTAAGACCTCATGAGTACATCAGGCAGTACACACCTACAACTGGTGTGCCACTGTGCTGTATATGTCCAAAGCTATAGTCGCAGGCAACTTATAAATAGGATTTTTCCATGGAGAACTACATGTAGGAATTGTCTGGTTAATTCATTACATGCCAAACCAAAGTTTCTCTTTATGCAAAGAACTTGTATGAAATTGTATCTCCCCCACTATATTTTCATTAGCATAAGGTAATCCCAGGGAGGCTCCTTCCTTCACCAATGCAGTTGGCAAGGTCTTCAACTTATAGTCAGAGAATTGCTTAGGGCAGTAGTCTACAAATTTTTATGACTGCATCCCATCAGTAAAAAGTTTTTGATCACAAACCCTCAAAATGTATATACTAATTTTGGTATTCGCTATATAAGTGGAGAGGAACCTATTGGGAAAGATGTTGTGGAAGTAATGATAATGCTTGATAACTGGCTTGATATGAGAAGTAAGGTAGAGGAGATAAGGATAAAACCTGTGTGACTGGAAGGATGGTGGTACACTCCACAGAAAAAAGTTTGGAAGAAGAATAATTTTAGGGTGTGTATGATGTAATCATGTCTAGTCATCCCTCTACATTGAAAATAAAAAGCCAGTGGTAAGCTCATGGGCTGGGTGTTTGGGTCCAGGTAGATTATGACCAGGTAGGTTTTGGGGGGTTTGAAAGGGGTGTTATGGGTAGTGTTTAGGGGGTGAAACAATTTAAAGATTATCTTCCCATTGGTCATATATCCCTTTTGGATCAACTCAGTACCACCTCCTTAAAGTTATTCCACAGCCCCCGCATGGGGCCATGACCTTCACATTGGAGACCACTGACCTAAGATTACTGTACAAGATTCACACTGTCACCAAATAGCAAGAAGCAAGACTTGAACCTGAACCCAATTCTTCCTGACTGTCCAGTGCTCCACATTGCCTCTCATAAAATTTTATGTGTACAGACATGTTAGAGAACACCCTCCTTCAAAGGCCAGTGGCACATAACAGTCTAAAACCATCTAGTGGGGTCTTGGCCATTAGAGTTGGCAAGATTAGGGGCCTGTTGTCTTAGGCCCTTCTCCAGGAAATGATCTTGAGTAGATGGGTGAGGCCAAGGACAAGGGCTTGGACAAAGGCTACTTAGTAAAAATGCTTCAATTATATATCTCTAGCAAAATACATTAAAGTTGGGGAAATTAACCTGTTTTAACCTTGGTACCACAAATGTTGGTTTTGCTTTCTCAGATCTTCTCGGTGAAAACATTTACCTGGTCTTATTTACCATATCTCTAAGAATACTTAACTGCTTTTTAGTCCAGACAAGCTTTGTTCCTGATGAATATTGGCAGTCTCTTGAAGTTGCACATCACATGGTTTTCAGATATCCTTTAGAGTTTTTTTTTTACCAAACTAAAACTGTTTTAGTTATTATGTTTAACCCCTATATATATTTTAAACTAATTTGCAATTCTCTTACATTTTTCTCTAATCCACCTCTTACACTTTTTCTCGAGGGGCAGTGTTGCCTAAATAAGCATTCAAGCATCTATTGAGCTCCAATACACTGCATGTTGTGGGAGGATGCCTAAGTAGAAAATATGCTATGGACCTTTGGTGGCTTGGAGTCTGGGTAATGAAGGAGGTTTTCCTAGAATTCCCATTACAAAAAGGGAAGTATTTTGGCCTACCCGAGTGCTTTTTGAATCTTTTTTTTTTAAAGTGATTTTTGAAATTTGGGAATGAGAATAGAATAGGAAAACTATTTTACACTTCAGTATTACTTGTCATTTTATCCTTAATATTATTAATTATGGTTATTTGACCTGGGAATGGGTTGAAGGTTTGAGAGGTTACTCTTACCCCTTAATCTTTGCAAGCATGTATAAGATTCTGTATCTCTTCGCAAAGGATAGTGTCCAGTTGCTGGTAAGTTTAAATAAAAGTAACCAAGGCTATTTGTTACTGCAAGGTTTATTTCATTTTTCTATAATAGCTCATATAGCAACTAAAATAGTAATATTTGCGCAATATAAGTTTGTTTCAGTGAGATTCAATGCTGAGGAGCTGTATGTCATAGGTCAGATCATAGCTGTGAGTACTTTGGTCCCAAAGACCTGTGACGTATTAATCACTCTATAGGTACAGAGTCTAATATAAGATTCAGTAGAGGTTAGCCCTGCTTAAAGAAAACCTGATCTAAAAACCCCAAACATAGAGAACTTCACAGTTTATATGGTGCTTTCCTTGTGACAAACCCTGATAGATAGAAACTGCAAGTATTATTGCCACTTTATAAATGAATTAACCAAAGCTCAGAGTGGTTGTAACTTGTCTCATCACACTATCATTAAGTATCAGAACAGGGACCAAACAGTTCTTGTGACTCTGAAGTCCATTGCGCTTTCCACTGTTTCTCATAAAGAATACACCCGTGCTTTGCAGAGAGCTGCACAAACACATGTAAGGTGACATTTACAAAAGTCGTTACCACAGACAGTGTTTTCCCAGTGATATTTTTTAACTTAGGAGAAAAATTTTAGCTAGAAGTTATTGACAATTGAAGGTAAAAACATCTCTGGAATTTTAATGGAAGAACACAATTTGATTTACAAAAGTTAAAAATAGACATAACTTTCTTCTGAGTGATTACTGTGTATGTAGACTTATTACTATGATAGCCTTACTGGCTAGTTCAGGTTCATTAAGGAGCCAAATCACAGATTTCCAAGTGATTGCTGAGTTATGAGGCTTTGGGGGGAATTGTTACTTTGACCAAAAATATGATTTTTAAACTTTACCAGAAGCCTTTATTTTGACCCTTATTTCAAATAATTGATTGCATTATTAAAAAACTACAAATACTTCCAAACTGGTATATACAATAAGCAGATGGCTAACATTGCTTATAATTTTGAGTTACCTTCTTATTAGTCACTAATATAGTAATGGCCAAGGATGAATGGGTTACAGTATGCATTGTTGGAGAGTGCCCATGTTAATGAGATCACAGCTCTATCAAAGTGCTAACTTTATTAGTTGTCCAAACTTAATATTTAAATGATAATAGCCCTTACGTAATTCTCCATCTTCTATGCCTTTCATCTGGTAAATTATGTAAACTCTCTTAGTGGTAGGTTAAGTATGACATTTAGAATACCAACTGAACCAGTTTTCATAGCTCCTTTTTTCAGTTTATACCACAGACTTTTATTTTTCTCTTTGCTTTTTTAGATTTGGGTTCCTAGACTTGCCCAAGCACTTCTGTCTGCTGTAGCAGATGTGAGGCTTTACTCACTGGTGAGGCAACTAGAAAAACAAGAAGTGGCAAAATGGGTGGTATGTCTTTCCCCTAAACTCTTTAAAAATGCATGTTAGTTGATTGATTCATATGGGCATAAATTAGATAGAAAAAGGGCTAGAATTCTGTTGTTAGAAGTACCCATAAATAATTTTAATAATAATAGCTAACATTTATATAACACTTTAAAGTTTGCAAAGTACTTTATATTGTCAATTTGATCCCTACAACAACCTGGAAATATAGGTGCTATTATCCAAGTTCTACAGATGAAGAAACAAGCAAATAGAGGTTAAGTGACTTGCCTGAAGTCATGCAGTTGTTAGTGTCTGAGGCAGAATTCAGACTCAGGTCTTCCTGACTCAAAGCACAGCATTCTACTCACAGTAGAGTGAGTGAGTGAGTGTGTGTGTGTGAGTGTGTGTGAGTAAATGTGTTTTTATTTCCAGAAAACAATTCATGTCATTATGTAGATGGTCTTGAAACCTGTCAATACAAACAGCTGCTGCATCTCCCTTCCTCTCAACCCTTTTTAAAGGGAGATTCATCCTGCTATTGCTACTGCTACCTACTGAAAATATAATATTTTAATAAAACTACAGGCACTTTCTCTCAAAGTTCATAGGATCTTAAGATTTTGAGCTAAAAGAGACCTTAAGCATCATATAGTCCAACCCTGTCATTCTAAAGATGATGAAACTGAAGCCCAGAGAGGTTGAGGAACCTGGCTAATATCACACTGTTAAGTAGCAAAGTCATTTAGACCATTTTCAAGTTAAAGTTTTAGTATTAAAGCCCTTAAGATTATTCCTTGATTTTTTTTTCCTCTTCCCTATTTCTTTTTAATTGGTTATTAAAAATGGATCCAGGTCTCAAGTCCTAAACATAGGGGTATACGCAGAACTAGAAGAACAACAGAAAGAGCCAAAATATCAGAGCCGTTAATGCTTACAGTCTGATTTGTGGAACATGGCTTGAGGATGCCTACAGAGCAGTTTCACTTCTTAATACATATTACATATTGCTTAGGCCAGAAAACTACCCACTATACTTTATAAATTTCACTTATGGGAAAGAGAAAGGTACAAGTCAAATGAGTTACTATAAAGATATAAGAGGTAAGCATCCTTATGCCTTAAAAACCATCTGTTTAGCATGGAACGGTTTAGCATAATTTTTTCACAATTTTAAAAAAAATCTCTATTCACCTCATGTATCCCCAGCTACAAAAGATGCAATTTACAAAACATGATTATGATTTGAATTTTTTTCTTTTTCCTCCAAAAAACCTAAAGTGTAAAGAAAGCTTATTTATTGTGAATGAGCTGATAGTATAAACAGTAGCAGAGCATAATCGTGAAAGCAGTTAATTACTAGAATTAGTGTAAAGTTCAGTTAAATCATGTAGCCTCAGCATTAGGATTTTAGACATGTCAACTTCTCAGATAAATTGTGCAGTAATTTATTGATTTTTTTTAGGAAGTCTCGCTGAATAATTCTTATAGAAGTTGAATACATTTCAATTGTTAAAAATATTTTTAAAATAAATAAATGGAAGCATCATAACACTTTGGCTAGGAAATGATACAGCTGAATAACTTTTAAATATTATTATACATACTAAGAGAACTTTTTCTGTTGAGTCTTCCCTTGATGAAGAAGAACTTTAAACTTCTCCTTCTGACTTCTACAGGCTTCTGGCTTTAAACTTCTCCTTCTGGCTTCTACAGGCGCCTGGAGGTATACAACTAGTTTATTCCCTAGGGATACTTTTAGAAATGATAAATAATTTTAATTTTTATAAAGCTTTATTATTTTAAATTTCACATAATGAATCCATTTAACACAACTTGCCATTTAAATAAGCGCATTTCAGCATCATAAAGCAGCACCATTAGGCTTTAAATATTTCATATGATTATTTAGCATTCCAATAAATCTAGTACATTTATTAAAAACAAAGCCAAATATATTGTAGATCACTGATCAGAAATCATTCAACAAGTATCTGCTAAGTATGTGCCAGACACTAATAGAACTTGCCGTCAAATACCAGTAATGTCAATATCTCTGAGGAGAAATTCACAGTTTCAGAGGTTTACTATCATTAAGGAATTATCCTTATTAAACTTATCCACATAATAGAGATGGAAATGTGAATTAGTAAAAGTTGCCAAAGTGACCACACAGGAGCTTGTTAAATTCTGTGAGGTTCTTTTTAAGCACTCTATTTTGTAGATTTCCACCAAATCCCAGCTCTGTCTATTATTTTCTATATGACCCTGGGCAAGCCATTTCACTCCTTAGGGCCTCAGTTTCTTCATTTGTAAAACAGAGAGTTGGACTAAAGATCTTCTTCCAGTTTTAAATCCTGTAATCTATGAATATTTGATGTGGATAATTGTTTAATATCAGCTAAATTATGACATTTTCTATAATACTGTAGAATTTTGTGCTTATTTCTGTAGGAAAGGGTTTAGGAGCTCCTTTTCATTGCCTCCTCCATACATCACTGCATATAATTGTTCTTAGTTCTTTTGCCAGCTGTGCTCTTGGTTTACATGGTATTGCTGCACCAGAACTCTCACAAACACTATGGAGACTGTTCTTACAATCTTTGCCCTTTTCTACTACCCACTGGAAGGGTCAAAATCTGTGAACAGGTGAGGCATCCTACTTTAATTAGACCTTTGGATATAATTATTGATCCCTGCTGTAGGACACTGGAAATACCAAATATAATAACTTATTATTCAGTTCCTTTCTCCTGCTTCAGTCCTGAAAACAGCAAAACTGATCTCTTTGCTGTATTCACAGTAAGCACTGATTTTCATCAAGTGTCCTCTCCCTCCTGGAACTGTTTTATATTTACTAATGTGCATATATGTTGTATTGCCTGAGTAGAAAGAAAAATTTTTAAGAGCAATGACTATATCATTCTTTTTTAAATTTTCATGCCTAGTAGTGCTTATTAAATATTTATTGAATTATTGGTTTTTCCAAAATGATTTAGTCTTCAGTCATTCACTGTACTGCCTATAAATTCTGTTGGATTGGAAACTTTAACAATTTACTTCCAAATCAAAATGCCATGTATTCTCATAGTGTCACTGCTTACATTCTCTAAGTGTCTTTCCTCTCTCTGCTTTATAAGACCTTTATCCTTTGATCAGGAATGTTTTTAGAAGGCCTGTGACAGAATGAGACACATTTTTGGACATGGCCAATGCAAGAATTTTTCTTAACTATACATATCTGTTATAAGGCTTTGGCTTTTTCTTTTTTTCAATTGAGGTGGAAGGTGGAAGGAAGAGAAAAATAAATGTTTAATTGAAAGATCAGAATGAAAGTTATAGTTGACTTAGGGAAAATATAAATTTAATAATTGTTTACCAGCACTAAAAAAAAGGCTAGTGACAAAGGTATATGATAGTGTGCTTTTCAGCCATATTTGTATATTTTATAAACTAGACATTAGCAGTAAAACTTGGGAATAATTTCTTTAACAAGAAGAAAATGTAATCATTTTCAATATCCTTTGTATATCACAATTCAAAAAATAATTAACTTTTAAAATAAGAAATATATTAGAACTTTGACATATTTTACTTGTTTATAGTTTTATGTACTCATCCCTGGTAGCACTTGCCTTCATTATTCGTCCAACGGCTGTCATTCCATGGGTACCTTTGCTCTTTATACATTTCTGGCAAGAGCAGAAAAAACTTGACCTTGTTCTACATCATTTTATTCCTGTTGGGTAAGTATCCTTTAAAATTGTCTATCAGTTTTTCTAACTTTGAGTATACGTTATGAATAGGATTTTAATTACCTCTTCTAGACTTGTTGAGTATTTTTTGAAGGCAGTAAGAAATATTATAGTCCAACAAAGCAAAAAAAAAGTCAACACTTTAGTCATGCTACCTTATCATGATTCTATAAAAACTGTTTACATAAAAGGTTTCTCTTTTATGTCATCCTTCTTAGAATTTGCCCCATTCAGTAATAACTCTTAAATGATCATTTAAAATATCTCAGTAAACATTCTAAATCAGTATTATTATTGGTAGTAAGCTGAAAAGGCTTGTAAGCAAATAGCCTGTGGGTGATTTGGGTCATGGTGGGCATTTCATGTATTAATCAAAGTCATTTTGAATTCTCTTCCTGTCATCCAACATACCGCTGTACCTAACCAATTAAGCATTGCCTAACAACATAATGAATCCACTCTTAAGTATTTTGAGCATATTATTTATAAAGATCTTATATATTTCCAGGCCCCAAATATGCCCTGCTATGTATTATTATTCTATGCCATCCTCAATCCACACTGAGATATTGATAATGTTCTGAAATATAAACTTTGAGGGCATGAGACAGACTAGTTCTACACTCAATTATAACCAATTTAAAACTTAGCTTAAAAGAAAAACAGAAGAAAATGAACTTCAAAATGTCAGATTAGAGGCAATTTCTCAATTTGAAAATATTTATTTGATATTACAGCAAAGCAGTATGAAAGGGTTTAATGCAGATATCTTAGGAAACTTACAATTGCAAATATTTGATTTTTAGTAGATTCAGACTAAAGCGAATGATCACTTTTTATCTACTTTTTTTCCAGGCTAGTCACTTTGGGTTTTTCTTTGATTATTGATCGTATATTTTTTGGTCAGGTGAGTCTAAATGTATTAGTAGCTATTTGAAATTTAGTACAGTCAAACCTGGATTAACCAGAATATTCAATCATAGTATTTTTCTGCCTTCATCTTTGAAGACAAAAAAGTATAAAGCCAAACAGCTGATACGGACTTACTCAAAAAAAAAAAAAACTTCCAAAGTATGCTCAAGGGACCAGTGAAATTCAACCCAATAGCTTATAATTTAACACAATTCCTGCTCAGTAGATTTAGCAGTCTTTAGTAGATGAATCAGAAAAGTATACTAAGGTTTTCTATTTTTAGCAAAAAAGGTTGAAACTAAAAGATATTATTTAATAACTTACTCATCCAGAAAATTAACACAATTACCTCATCCCCATTCTGATTAATCAGAGTTGTTAGATTTAAATAATGACTTCTAATTATTAGTCATTTACTTTCACTTCCTTAGAAACATCAGGTATACATGCTCTAAGGAAGCACAGTGATTCCATTTAGTTAAAGTACATGGCATATCTCCATACAAAATGATCCTCAGTCCTCTGCAATTCACTTCCACAGTAACTGCAGCAACACAGCAGAAAAGGGAATGAAAGGTGCTGAAATCAGTTTTTAGACTGTCCATAAACATTCATATTACTGTTGGTACTCTAAATAGATCTTTTTCTAATATCTGAACCAATGTAATACTGGGCAAACGGAATCATCTCAATCTTTACATTTTCCTGGAGTTAAATGTAACAAGAAACTTCATGGGATAGTTAATAATCTTATATTGCCATGCTTGTGAGCATTTGCAAAAAGACTGCCATGAAAATAACTATAATTTATGTACCAACGTATGTTGCAAGTGTTGAAGAGTAGAATAAGTCTATAAAAAAGTGAAGACCTTCCAAATTAAACCAATATATACTTTAATGACTCATCTACTTCAATGCAAAAGTGGGCGTAGGAGAAGTCAGCAAAAACTATGTTGCGAAATGTGACTTGAGATTGAGAAACAGAGGTCAGAGGCCTGTAAACCACAGAACCTTTTTACCTATCTTTGATGGATACTTCATTTAAGAAAAGAATCAGGAAATGGTAGGTGTTTTTACAAAAATGAAAATAATTATATTTTAACATACAGGAAACAACAACTTAGTGATGTGGGTGGGAATCATTTCAGAATTAGTTAGCAGTCTGACTGACTAGTCAGGCCATCAACTTAGGAAAGCAAAGGTCAAAACCAATATTAAATTAGAAGACAAAAATTAAAAGATCATACAGCAAAGATACCTCTCAGCTGTCCTACTGAAACAAGCTTAATTAATAGTGGAAAATGGGAAATGGAAAAAGGACATCAACAGTAACTTTCATGATTTCCTAAAGATGTTTAACCTAGTGTTAACTAGTCACTACAATAAGGTTATCAATTCTAGAAACCACCTCAGCTGGGAAAAAATCTCCCTGAATGCAGAGAGATTTGGTAGCCAGTGACAGAGAGAAGTTTGGAATATAAACCCGTTTGTAAAATCTTACAAAGGCTGATGGCTTGGAAGATTACGGATGTTATCATTTCATAAAACATTGAGAAATAGAAGGAAAAGCAAGTCTACAGAAACTTCGGGAAGAGACTTAAGGAAGCCAGATTGTCATGAGAGCATTTAAGAATGAAATTGGGAGAACAGATGAAAGATGGAAAAGTTCCATCAGGGTTGCAGTAACCAACAAAATGATCCTCAGTCCTCTGCAATTCAGTTTCTCCAGCAGTGACACTGAAACTGCAGCATTTGGACTCAGAACGTTGTAGTCCCGGCAGAAATGGAAAAAGAAGCTCCAGTAACCAGATATGAAGAGAGGTTTGTTAGGGACATAACACAGTGTTGACGGAATTCTCAAGATATCAGAAAGAGGACAACACTAAATGCTGGGGGAAAAATAATAGCCATTATTATTACTGGAAAAAATAGGACTGAAACTTTATTAGCACTGCAGAGTCCTGTGCCTGTTTTCTTAGTCTGTTCAAATTCATGAGAATAACCACATATATTGAAGACATCCCTCATAAGATATAAAGAGGGAAAAAGTAGATTTTTGTAATGATACTCTGCAGAAGATGTCTATAGATAGTGAACTGAAAGATGAAGAGAATATAAGATCCTGCTATTCTTATTATCTGTTGACTATCAAAAATTATTTCATGCACTGAAGCAAAATACTATCTTAATGGCTCTCAAAAATGCAAAAACAGAGATAACTTTATTTAGCAACATTCTGGCATCAAGGGAGTCATAAAGCAGATAGCCGTATGCTTGCCAAAGGTGCTGGACACTAGCATGGAATATGTCCAGGGCAGAGCCCCGATGGAAGAGAGATTACATATAGGTGATAAAGCCTTCTAAATGCACTTGTGCTGACTGCATCAAGCTCAGCCCGGCTATTCACACAGGAAAAACCGAGGGCATGAAAAATGCTTATTTTTCAGACTTAATACACTAGTACATTTATCTTCAACACTACAGGAGATGACAAAGAACCTAACCCAAAATTGAGTAGGAGGAAGATAGTGGACTGGATTTCATTTGGGAAAATGCATAGTGCTTTTAAGGACCCCAAGCTTCTCCCTGAAACAGAAACCCAACTTTTTAACGTCAGTATTCTTCAGAGATGCTATTACTGCAAATCATGGAATTGTGGATCAACCAAAGATCAACAGAGAGATGCCTGATGAACATGAATATACTGTAGCATGTTACCATTGAATTATGCACAAGAGTGGTTTAAATCATTTCATCAAAAAATGTATAACCAAACCAGGAGGTAGGATGGTCCTGTAGCAAGAGATAACCGACAGGTGGACAGCCCACACACATAATGTCAAAACCCCTAGAAGATTACTCCCCAACTCATCAGGGTGACCCCACCTTTGGAGGATTTATGGAAGGATATGGGCAGATGTACAAGATGTGGATAGGTTGCAGTTCTTCACCATGGAAGGGACAGTACCTACATCAGTAAGAGCACAGATCTACAGAAGTATCACACACACACACACACACACACACACACCCAGAAGCATATTATTTATGGTCTAGTGATACATATTTATATTTTTGGTGTAGATGTTACAAATGCAAATTTAGGAACCCACTACACGGTGTAAACCTAGGCAAAATTTTACTGCAGGCCAATCAATGCCTCCAAAATAAGTATGAACTGTGTGCCTGTATTCTTTGAATCTTTAAAGCAATTTTCACAATAGTACATAAGATTTTAGGACATAAAAATAAAGATTTTGAAGATATCAATAATAGTTAAGAACGATTTAGTTATCATAGTAATTAGGTATAAACACAGAAATGGTTTTTGGATACCAGCATTCTGGAAACTGTTCCTTCATATTTTTAAAGTGTAATAAATGAACTTGATACTTCATATTGGTCAAGATTGTGTCAGATCCTGAAATGCTCAGAATTCACACAGCTCTATTGTATTTCTAACTCCTATTGTTTTCAAATATTTCAGTGGACATTTGTTCAACTTAATTTTTTGAAGTTTAATGTGCTAAAGGACTTGGGTAAATTTTATGGATCTCATCCATGGCACTGGTATGTCTGTCAAGGATTCCCAGTTATCTTGGGCCCTCATCTACCCTTCTTTATTCATGGATGCTTCCTAACCGCAAAGAGATATCGGATACTTTTAGTGACTATAGTATGGACGGTGATGGTTTACAGGTAAGATTTTATTTTTTCTTGCACTATTTAAAAATACAAACAAGGGAAGAATGTGCTCAATCATGTAGTGAATGAATGGATCACCTTTTAACAATTCATTAATGCTTATGTTAATCAGGATTTGTGTAGTCATTGAACCAGGAAAGATGAATTATTAAATCATTTCTTAATGCTGTGAACAAATAACGGCCCCAGAAATAAGAAGTTTCTTACCAAAGATAACTTATTAATTTAATTGAAATTTCTTCTACTGCCTAAAATCACAAGAATTTTTTAATATGGAAACACTCATAAATTATAATAGATATCAGAATTAGAGCATAGTAAAGAAGAAGTTCATCACCAGATTTTCCAGAGGTCTGAATTTGTTGCTCAAAGCAATTCTTGAAAACCATCTACAAAGTCATAGTGGGGCTATGATCTTTATCACTGGTGGAAGGGCATGCACCAGTGAGCTTTAGTGTATTCGAATATAGCATCTGGAGCTCCTCTCTTACACAAATCCCCTGAAAGCTACCTCAGGCCTTACACAAAACCGTAGCTCACAAAGTCCCCACCAATATGTTTCTTTACCATTGACCAATAAAGCCATTTTCTTAAACAGCAAAGCAAATAAATAATAATAATTTTCCCCACTTCCATACACATGGGTGCTCTTTTTAGGCAGCTACACAGCCAAGTGTATAGACTGCTGGGCCGGGAGTCAGGAAGATCTAAATTCAAATGCGGCTTCAGACATTTACTGGCTGTGTGACTGACCCGGGGCAAATCATTTTCATATTTGTCTGTCTCACCTTCTTCAACTGTATGGAGATAACAGCACATACCTCTCTTAATTGTTATCTCAAATGGGCTAACATTTGTAAAGCATTTAGCGCAGTGCCTTGCACAAAGTAGGCTCTTGATAAATGTTTGTTTCCTTCTCTTCTTCCATGTTAAAGTGCCACCAGTGAGAAGGAGCACACACTGGAAACAAGTATGACCAGAGATTATGAGATCATAGTTTTTAAGCTAGAAGAGACCTCGGATTTCATCTAGTCTGACTCTCATATTTTATACAGTAGGAACTTTTCCAAGGTTACATACGTAGTAAATCAGCAGAGATCTGGTACTGAACCCAAGTCCTTTGACAGTGACTACAGCATTTTTTCCACTATATTATTGCTGCCTCTGGTATGTTGAATGGACATACACATAAGGAACATGTGTGGCCAGGGAACATGTGACATGAGCAGCTCACATCTCTAACACAGCTGCTTTTGGTATAATGTTCTGTGGATATAGAGCCATTGCTGCCCTCTGATAGCATGCTAAGATGCTCTGCAGTGGGCATCTTGGCTGCCATTGCTTTTTTCTGCCATCTGCTGAAAGGCAGGGGGCATATAAGCTCTTTTAGGTCTGATTCCCCCACCTCTCCACCCCCAGTCCCAGCTATTTCAGCTGTTCTATGTAAAATATGGACACTAGCCAGCTGCACTTCACCAGCTGGAGAAACCATTAGGATTTAAACCTGTCTTTTGAATGCACTCTGCTTCTTTCTTACCTGGTACTCCCTTGCCCTACTGAAGGTACTATATTTCTGGTAGAACATTCCTTTCGATTTCTTTCCATTTTTATAATACCGATTGTGATCGATGCAAATCCCACCCTGAGGGTAACACTGAAGTAAGTTGGATAGAGCTCTGACCTCTGCTAAGTAATGAAATTACTAACCTCTCTACAGAAGAATAATTGCTATTTAATGTGGAAAATGTAACAAATATCAAATGCATGTTAATTTACATGATATGATTCTATCTGTAGTTGATAGAATGCTGGATGTGGATTTGGAAAAACTTGGGTTCAAATTACAGTTTCAGACAGATATGTGATCCTGGCTAAATCACATAACCTCTTAGGAAATGAGGTGGTTGGATTTGATAACTTTTAGGGTTACTTCCAACTCTTAAAAAATCTGTGCTCCTGTGACAGCTTTTTTTTTTTGGTCTAACTTCCACATGAAGTATTTTGTAATTCAAGTTACAAAATTCAACATAAAATGCTTTAGAATTTTATATTGATAATTTATCATTGGTTTAACAGAATTATGATTGGTTTTCTGCAGCATTTAAGTATATTTATTCCTCAGTTTATTATTTACTGTAAGAAAGAATATTTAAAGCCTTCTGCAATATTTGTTTTGTTACAGCTTATTGAGCCACAAAGAATTCAGGTTTATCTATCCAGTTTTACCATTTTGTATGGTATTCTGTGGTAAGTACTTTAATCATAGAAACTATCATTTACCTACAAAACTGTTACAAAGTCATGCTTGACCAGTCCCATCAAACTGTAAAACATTATTCCTTTTTTTTTAAACAATGAATAGAAATTACCTCTTGTTTTTGTTGCTGTTCAGCTGTTTCAGTTGTGTCTGACTCTTCCTGGTCCCATTTGTGGTTTTCTTGGAAAAGATATTGGAGTGGTTTGCCATTTCTTTCTTCAGCTTATTTTATATGTGAGGAAACTGAAGCAAACAAGATTAAGTGACTTGCCCAGGGTCACATAGCTAGTAAGCATCTGAGGCCAGATTTGAACTTGGGAAATGAGTCTTCCTGACTTGAGGGAGGCCCTGCGTTGTATATACTGTGCCACCTAAGTGCCCCATCTTCTTCTTTACCACAAAGTAGTTGGAATGCATTCCTGTTACTTCAATATTACCAAGTCAGAATAGCTTTACATCATCATCTTGTGCCTATACCTCCCAGTATACACACAAACACACACACACACACACACACAAATATACAGAAAAGACATGTATCAGTTAACTAATCTGAAGTTTCCTCTTATTTCATTTTTATTGAAGCATCATCATCGTGTATAAACTATTTTGATTTAATGTTGATGTAAGAGGATACAATGTTCAAGTTAATTTATAGCAAACAAGAGATCTGCACACATATGGTATACATAAACTAGCCAGTATCTCTTAACATGCAACTTGTAAAGGTTTATGAAATGACAAGGCTCTGTCTCACCAAACAATAACAGAAATGTACACATTGAGTTTGTCTTTTTAAGTTTAAATTAAGATATATTTTAATAAAGAAAAAAACCCTTTATATTAAATGCTATTGGAACCTATTTATAATGTTTTTCCAACACATAAAACATTTATTCTTTAAAAATAAATCTAATGCATATTTGCAGTTTTTAAAGTAATTCACTCCTTTGGTTATATTTAAGTAACTGTCTGAACTATATTGAATATTTTAACTTATATAATTTATCTATAAAACTGCTTTTCACTACATTTTTCTACTAGAGATTTACTACTTGCTTTGCCAGTAACTTCTGTTTCCTATTTTTAAAAGATGATATTAATTGAAGCCTAGCTAAACTGTTTTTATAAACTAAGAATGATTTTGAACTGGTTGTTCTTTGGGTTTTTTTAACTAATGCAAAGTTTTCTTCAGAATAATTGTTGATCCTTTTTAGATATTGTGAATTAAGAAAAGCACTTGGATTAGGAGCTGGGGAGACTTCAGAGTAGGCAGCTATTATGCTCAAAACTGTTTTAAAAAATCCTAGGCCAGAATTAAACTGCCTCATTATCTTTGCGACAGTTTGGTTAAGAGATCTTCAGAGCTCATCCTGACATAGTTTGACAAATTCTTCCATACAGATATACGGCTGTTAGTCTTTGTAGGTACATTGTGACCACAGGTAATGAGACTAAATCCACAAGTCAACAGTCCAACTTATTAGTCACACCTCATATACAAATATAGTGAGCACTTAGAAGCCCCCCACTTCTAAGCAGATGTATATCTGCTTAGGATCTATATATAGAAATTTGCTGATTTTTGGTGGACTATTTGCAAATGGTCAGGACGACCTTATTCAAATGTGAATAACTCTGAAACTGACTTGTGGAGTTTGAATGGTATATTAGGATTTGTGTTGATAAATGAAGATCAGACATGATAGTACGGTAAGTGCTATTTTGTTGAAACTTACCCAAACAGCAAAGATCACCAGCATAGAATCTGAACTTTGACTAGTCAGGAATGAGTAGATAGATGGAAAGACAGGTCCAGCCCTTGTCTAAGAGTTGTGGCCTTTTATCCTTTTTCACATTCTTTCCTTAAGTCACCCATGCACATAGGCACCTGTTCAGTTATTCCCTCACACCTGTTTTGCTCAAGAAAAATTATATTCTGTTCATGAGGACTTATAACAGACTTTGGAATATTCATTTTGAGAAACAGCTCAGTTTATATGGGTTTGGAATTTTCCCTAACTAGGTGTTATTTTCAGAGCTGCTAGCTAACAAGTGCCTATGTCAGGGTGGGGAACCTGCGGCCTTGAGGCCACATGTGGCCTTTTACAAAACAAATCCTTAGGATCCTTTAGGATTCAATCAAAAGGCCACACTTAAGGATCTAGAGGGCCACATGTGACCTCAAAGCCGCAGGTTCCCCACCCCTGGCCTATGCCATAAGGAGGCCTGGAGGCAGAGAGGTACATATAGGAAGAGTAATGGGTGCTGGACAGAAAGTGTTGTCCCCATGTGTTAGATACTTTTATAGAAATGTGCCCATTTTGACATAGGTGGCCTATTTGCAAATGACCAGGATGGCACTATCAAAATGTAGATAATGATTTAGAGATCATTTAAAACCATTAGGATATCACATAGCTCAGCTCAGACCTGAGATGAGCAGAATACAGTTCAAGTGAGAATTAATTCTGTGTTCTCATACTTCATTTTCTTGGGTTCTTCAAATTTGGTCAAGGTTATTTTGGCATATATACATACATATGTATTTATATGCTACAAACACACAAAGACACACCATTGTACTTCTGTCAGGTGAGAATTTTATTGTTTTTGGCCAAAATCCATTCTAAGACTTATAACAAGCATGATCTTCAGATAGGTTATAGCATTAGAACAAGTTTCTAAGCATAAAAATATATAACATTTCAGGGGTAATTTCATAAAAAGATCCATTAGAGCATCATGCTGACTTAACTTTTATTATATAAAATAGCTTAGATTTTGAAGCAGCTAGGGCAAAAAGGGAGGTTCTAAAATTACAGATACATATCTTACCTTTTCCCACATTGATTTTTTGTGAATACTAAGAAACTTCTGGTTTAATTAAATATGTAAGGAGGAATAAGAAGTAGTATGAAGATCCTTTGTTTCAGAAGCTTTGCAAAATACAATTTGGGAGGGCTAGAGGAGACCAATGATAGTTTGCTTTTGATAATGGCAGTAGGCATGGTCTGGAAACAGATGGCTGCAAAGGCTTCCTAAACTTAAGAAAGATTGACCAGTTAAATAAGTTCTGTAACTCTGTAATAAGTTCTAATTATCCAGTAGCTCCTACAGAACTTTGTGTCTAATATAACCAGCCTCTTAAGCTTACTATTTTAAGATCTAGTCAGGAGTACCTGATTTTGAAATTACCTCCAGGTCCTTAGTAATGGAATAAGGTTGAAGTAGACATAAAAGCCAGTCCTTATGTAGTCCAGAGTTGGCAACAGCACAGTTTTGATAAAGTGGTTC
The DNA here is from genome assembly GCF_011100635.1 of Trichosurus vulpecula. NCBI lineage: Eukaryota > Metazoa > Chordata > Mammalia > Diprotodontia > Phalangeridae > Trichosurus > Trichosurus vulpecula. The sequence continues at coordinate 163,837,472 of NC_050580.1, read as the reverse complement.
TCAAATCATCAGCTGAACATCACCTGATCTCTCTTTCCTCAAATTTCTCATAGTCCTTTGCCTGGCTCTTTTTCACTTATCACAGTTCTCTTTCAGACAGCATTGTGCGAACGTAACTTTGCCCCCACTATACTTGAGAATGACTATGTTGTATCTGCCTTTACATAACCAACAACTTGCACAGCATCCCATTGCCTTGCAGTTAGTAGGCCCAATAGCTATTTATTGAACTGTTTGGATTGAAATGAATGGCAGCTCCATGAACATGGGATCTAACTGATGGAGTTAATAAATTCTGCCCACAATAGCTAACAGAAAAATAAAAGGCAAAAGGATATTTTTTTTAATGAAATGTATTTTTTAGGGTTTCCTCTTTTTTGAGTGTATATGTTGTTCCAGGCTCACAACTCTGTTCCCCAAAGAATTTGGGCTACTCTTTTGCTTTAGAATTTTCAATAAGGACTGAACAGGTAACAGTTATCACTGTCCTACAGCCGTAATATTTGTTATTGCCAGACACTAAGGTTACTTGGGGTGAAGATTGATGGTGAAGAGGTGGAACTTTCCCCCTGTGAGACAGGACCCTTACCACCATCCAAGCCATTAGTCAATCCAAAGGAGCTCCTAGGAAGCATATATCCCTCTAGGAGGATATTGAATCTCTCCAGAGGACATGCTTCACACTTAAGACTTCAGAGAATCAAAATAATAGCATTTTAGAGCTGGACAGAAACTTAAAGAGATTTGAATCACAATTCTGAACATGAACAAGTTATTTAATCTTTCTGAGCCTGTTTCCTCATCTGTAAAATGGTTAATTTTGTACTGCTTACCTCACAGAGCAGTTGTGAGCAAAGTACTCTGTGGAGCATAAAGCATTATGTGACTATGGTCTATCAGCCTTTCAAAGTTTTTTCATTCATCCTCTATCTCTAGTCAAAAGAAATACATTTCCTCCTTATGAAAGCTAATCCCTGCATTTCTTCCCTGAATTATATCACTTTGCTAGGATCTTACTTCATGAATGATCATTAATCTCTTGCATCACCCTTCTTTGCCCCTGCCCTGCCCACCCTCCTACCAACAACAAATAGGCTCATCTCACCTTCCTAGACCCTTTTGCCTCAAAATTGCTGTTTCTACTCTCCACTGCCCAAACATCTTGAAAAGTGGTCTACACTTGCCACTTCTACCTCAATACCTATTCATCCTTTTAAATATCTTGCATTGTGGCACCTTCCCTGACCACGGTATTAAAACTGTTTTCAAAGGGCACCACTGACCCAGTTGACGAATCCTTAAAATCTGCTGGACCTCCCACCAGCATTTGAGACTGGTGATTAACCCCTTCCTCCATTTCTAGAAATTCTGCCACCCTCTGGCTTTCTTGATCTCTCTGGCCATTCCTTCTGTCTCCTGGCTCTGCTTTCTTTTTGCCTACTACACCAAATATATCGGCAATCTTGAGACCCTTTTGAAATCTGAGATTTTTTTCTTCAGCTTTTTTCTGTGAATCCATTACTTTGTAATCTCATTCACCCTCAGGGATTCAACTGCCTCTTCTATGTGGATATCTCCCACATCAGTTATCTCTAGCTCTTCCTTACTGAGATCAGAAACATTTCCTAATGACTTCTAAATACCTTCACCTGTATAAATCTGAAACCTTAACTCCAAGACCTGTTTCTTCTCCTGATTTCCTAATTTTTTGGAATGGCATCACCACCTTATCTTTGTCACTTAGGTGTGAAACCTTTGTGTCATCTTTCTAGCTTTCAGATCCTTTAGATTGAATATTTCTATTTTTTCCCCTTCTATACTGCTCTTACTCTGTTGCAGTCTTATGGTCTATTGCATTTTACACTCTTGCCCTCCTTTTTGATAGTATCAGATTTCCTTGACTTTCATGATCTTCTCAGGCCCTTTCACTAATTCACTATCCTCCACCTTCTCTAAATGTGGGTTCTCCAAAATAACGTCAAGCCCACTTTATTATACACTCTTCCTTGGCAATCATATCTACTCCATCTGTTTCACTTTTTCCCTACATGCAGATGACTCCTAGTCTAGCTCCAGTTTCTCCTCAGAGCTCATTCCAAATTTCCAGTTTCTTGATGGATATCACTGCTTGGAGTATACTGCTGACATCTCAAATTCATCATGTCCAAAACTGAATTCATCATATTTCTCTCCAAACTTTCTTACTCAGATTTGACTACTTCGGATACTACTTTCTGTCATCTGGGTTCACAACTTGGGAGTATTCCTTTATCCCTCCCTAATTCTGTCTCCCCCGCATTTGATAGGTGCCAGACCTCCCACTTTATATCTGCAGTATCTCTGATATGTCCCTTCCTCTGTATTCATTGTATCATCCTCTCCTTATTACATAGACTACTCTTATAGCCTCCTGATGATCTGCCTCTCCTTTGCATTCCATCTTTTACTGAGCTGACAATAGCCTTGTAACCTTGGGCAAGTCACTTGATCTCTAGGTCAGTTTTTCATGTTAAATTAGTTAACTAGATCTTTCAAGCCCTCAAATTCTGTATCTGATGGCTGCATCTATATTCTACCTAGTTTTATGCTGTGACTGGTATGACTGGTATCTACCTCTACCTATGCTGTTGCAACTAAGTTCACCCTGCCCCTAGTAGGATAATCCATCTAGAACTGAGATGCTACTTTTTTGTGATAACATTTAAACAGAACTTGTAGGGTTGTGCTTGTGGCTTTTGTATAATCCCTATGTATTTGCATTTCTGGTATTGGTTGTTTGAATTTTGCCAGTTTTCTTCCCATGAAGTCTTTGAATAGTCACTAAATTTGGATAGAAGTCTTCAAGACTTACACAGGTTAAAACAGTAAGACCATAGATTGTGTGGTGTGTGTAACATTTTGTAAAAGCTAATTAGAGAAGGAAAAGCTCCTGGGTCATATAATCTTACTTTTAACTTTGGAAACTCAAGAGCAGAAATGAGTCACAAATATTAGTGCTACCAAGTTTGAACCACCGCTAGTTCTACAAAACCATTATAGGATTATTAGTTAGGATCAGATGTGCACAGGGAATAGAGCAGTTTCATGAATAAACCAAGAACCAGCCTTGGGGCCTAAAAGATATGACTTCAAGGCTTACCTCTTACACACACATTAGGAGGATGACATGGGCAAATCACTTTAGCCTCTCAGGCAACTAGGATTTAAGTGACAAGAAAAGTTGCTGATGTGCCTAAATGAAATTTGTATAATGAAATCACACATCCAAGCCAAATATACACATATAAAGGAAATCTTTGGTATTTAATATAGAAGTCTTCTTAAATAAAGGAGGCCCTAAGCTATCTAGAACCAAGGAAAGGGAAGAGGTAGAGGGGATCTAAGGTATGAAGGATCATTTTCTATTATATTCAGAAGCTGGCAGGTGATGCATATACCTTCTTTCTCTACCTTTCTTATGCCTTCTTACTTGCTTTCAGAAGTGGCAGTAGGACTAGTTTTGCCTTGCAAAAAGTTGGCGCTTAATTAAACCAAGCCACTGAAGAGGCTGGAATGGAAACTAGACAGATTTACTTTCCAGAGATGATTAAGCTGAAATCAAGGTTGGCTGAGGTTTGCTGCTTTCTAAATGGGGCCCTGCATATCAACTCTTTGCCAAAAGCAGAAGTAATTTTTCAATGGAATATTAGTTGGCTACCAGTACAAAATTGCAAAGTTTGGCAGAGTTCTTCCCCAGCTTTCATTCCTTGTCTTCTCCTTAGCAGCCTACGTGCCCAGAACCCTCATGCTGTCATCCTATCTAAATTTCCACATTGCAACTCCCTTCTGCCTTGTCTCTCATGGAAGTAAATCTGAATAGAGGCTCTTAACTGGGGGGAAATGGTGCTGTAAAACTGGTTAAAAAAACCTGCATTTTTATCTCAATATAATTTTCTTTGTAATTCTGTGTATTTTATTCTATGCAATTAAAAGTGTTATTCCAAGAAAGGGTTCATAAACTTCACCAGACTGCCAAAGGGCTCCATAACACAAAAAAAGGTTAAGAATCCCTGGATTAAAAACAGGTCAGTGAGGTATCAGTCAACAAGCATATTTATTAAGTGCCTACTATGTGCCAGGCATGATGCTAAGCATTGTGAGACCTATAGGTTTAACTCCTATATTTGCATCCCAAATGCATCTGTAATTTTATAGCTGTTTTTTTGCATAAGAGTAGAAGTGAAGTATCTCATGATGCCTCTGGTCAACACAGGAAGACCTGCTTTCCCAGCCACTTACATTCCCCCACCTGATCAGCCAAGAAGTGAAATGCATGGAGTCAGCATTGTTTAGATGCATCTAATTACACTCCTCCTTCCTTTAAAGTGTTTCTGCAAAGTTATCCAGATTAAGGAAGTTCTCTTACACTTCATTGGACTAGATAACAATGCAATTATCCAGTTGATTTTCCATTTCTGAAGATAGCTTGTTAATGGTGTTTTATAGCTTAGAATTATGATGTCTGCTATATAATTTTGATGCTACAGGTCAAGATTTACTAGTTACCAGAGATAATTGTTTATTTCTGTTCTTAAATATTCAGTTTCTGCCATGTAGAAAGAGCCCTTCTACTAATCTAAGTAAACAAGATTAGTCTAAATTGGTGACTAAAATCAGAGAACTGTCTAAACATCCCTAAAAGACAACATATCCTTTTCAGGAACCTTTCCTAGAAAATGAGATACAATTAGAATGCAAACTGCTTGAAGACAGAGCCTGTATCTTACTTCATCTTTGTACCCCAGCACCTAGTGTAATGCCTTCAACATAGTAAGAATTTATTAAAATTTATTGAATCAAAATTAGGCATTTTATTTCATCTGAGGTTGTTCTTCAGTTATTTCAGTTGTGTCCCAACTCTTCATGACCCATTTGGGGTTTTCTTGGAAAGAGTCTAGAGTGGTTTGCCATTTCCTTCTTCAGCTCATTTTACAGATGGGGAAACTGAGACAAACGGTTAAGTGACTTGCCCAGGGTCACACAGCTAGTAAGTGTCTGAGGCCAGATTTGACCTCAGGTTTTCCTGACTCCAGGCCTGGCACTCTAATCCACTGTACCATGAAGCTGTCCCTTCATCTGAGGTATGTTTGTAACATGTTTCTGACTCTAAGTCAAAGTGGAACCCCTTCTCCCCAAATTTGGCTACAATAATGCTAGTCATTTAGAGGGACCATTGCATCATTTAGAGATCTTTACCTAGGCATCTCAAAACTTGGATTTTATTTCCTCTGACAGAATTAAAAGGAATGGTTGCCACTCCTAGTCAACAAAGTCTTTTTCCATTTGAGAGGGGCCTTGTAAGATAAGCATTGAGATAAGGTTCAATTCATTATAATAAGGGAGAGCCACTCAAGCTATCAAAATTGGAGTGGACAGCTTTTTGTGAGGCATTGGATGTCCATTACTGAAAGCTGGGTGACCACGTGTCAAAGAAAGAGTAGAGGGAATCTGTAGTTTCAATATGGACAAATGGCTACTTTACAGAGTCTCCTTCCTGGGACAGCATTTGGGACTTCATGCCAGGATGTGTAGAAGACCTCCTTTATCTATTAAATATACAATTTGGTTATATAGTATGCATCCCAGACACAAATCATAGAGATCATTGATTTTTATTGAACATTGATAAAATTTTCAGTGCCCACAAGGGACGTTCAGTAGTTACAATACTCACAGGAGACTGGACTAGAATCTGTAAGGCTCCTTTTCCACTTCTTCTGAGCCTACAGGATACAATGAGGTTCACATACACAAATATACACAAAAGTAGGTAAGCAACTGCACAGCTTGATGCAGAGATGATAAAATGAGTAAATGAAGAGGTAGGTCAGAGCTAAATGATAATAGGTAGACTATTAGAGAATGATTAAAGACATAATCAGGGCATCCTAGCAAATCTTTAGACAATACTACACCATGAAATCCTCAATAAATTAACATTATTAGTTACTGTCACAATATACAACCCCCAAAAACCCTTAATTATTGTCAGTAATTTGGGCTCATTTTGTATATTCTTCTAGGACATTCTTTAAATCACTTGAAAACCTGGAAGAAACCAGCACTAAGTTTTCTGTTTTTATCAAATACGGTCCTGGCCCTCTACACTGGTTTGATTCATCAACGTGGTTCTCTTGATGTTATGACTCATATTCAAGAACTCTGTGACAATTCCCCTAATCAGTCTTCAGCCTCCGTCTTTGTAATGATGCCTTGCCACTCTACGCCTTATTACAGGTAACTAAATTAGTTCAGTAATGGCACTGATTTAAAAATGTGGCTTTTTTAAAGTCCCTGGATATAAATTGATGGATGACCAAATGATTTTTAAAAATCTTATTTAAAACATTTATTCAAATATATTAGTATTGATCCCTAACGTAAAAAAATAATTCAAACTCTTAATAAGGCATTTTTAATGACATTTAATAGCATTTAAGATTTTATGTTAATTTGTTTTAAAATAATTTTTCCTAAAACTCAATGTGATTTAACCAAGGAATAATAAACAGCTCTAGAATGTGATGTAAAATACTAAAATAAAGTAGCTCCATCCATTCAAGAAGTTTTAAAATAGAACGTAGTTCTGTACCTACGTTCTCAAGAGGGAAGACAGCCACAAGTTACTAATGAGAAGTCATCTTTCCTTGTGGCTAGCTGTCCTGTTAAGAAAATATTTTCCAATTAGAAATACTGGAGTCTGAAATTTCTGTATTGTGAAAAGTTAACCACTTAAGATACACTGATGCAATCCACCAGACTTAACAAAAACCATCCTTCAATAACCCAATTTGAGAAGCAGATAGGTCTGTGCTTGTGCTGCTTTGGAGTCTCAGTCTCCACAGAAAGTGAGAAATACAGTTTCCCAGAAATTCAAGGCAAACAACTGGTTTAACTTAACTCCCATGCCTTGCTATTTTAGGGACCCCTTGGAGTATGCCTTAGACCTCATCATCTTTTGAAAAATACCTCCTTTAAAGTTTACAATTCTGAAATTATCCCCTCAGTTTACAATCTCTTCTCCCTTCCATCTCTCCAACTATCTTACATCTAGAGCCTAACCTTTGTTCTCACCTTCACTTCCATTTCTTTGGTTTCTTCCTCTTTTCCCATTCCATCAGCCATAAAGCCCTATTCTGGCTTTACTTCTTTCCCTTCATATTTCTGACTGTAATTTAGCCATTTCACTATGGCAGTGTTTTTCATTTTCAAAACATTTGGCTTCCTTGTCCCTCCATCTTCCTACCTGTTAACCCCTAACCTTGGGCCACTATTAAGTACAAATAGTAACAATTATTGTTATTATGAATAGCTAAGATTTACATATCTAAGGTTTTCAAAGTACTTTACATATATTATCTCATTCGATCCTCACAATAACCTTGTGAAGTGAGTACCATCATTATCCCCAAAGGCTAAATGATTTGGTGACTGTCTCCACTAAAATTAATGCAGTTTAAGCTCACCTAGGCCACTACTGATGCATAGCAATCCATGCATCTTTAAATGACTCTATACTACATTCCTTACAATAGTATTCCCAAACCACTTCCTCAACCTACCATGTCTACCTTCAGTGCTCATTTCTCAACAGACAAAAACAAGCATGGTGAAGCTTCCCCACAATACCTCAAAATTCTCATTTCACTTTCTTCTTCCCTTAGGTTGAAGATGAAGTCACTTCTTTTTGCCAATACCTCTCCACTGGTGCCCTTGATCACATCCCCTCCTCTCTCATCTTAAATCTCTCCCCCTACAACGTCCTTCCCATCTGACACACTTGCTCAGGTTTCCTTCTAACTAAAAAAAAAAAATTGTCTTCGACTTTTCCATCTTGCTGTTAACCTACTGTTCTCCCTTATTCGAAAAGTTTAAGAAATACTACCTCTGTTTATGTCCCCACCACCCTACAGAAACTGTTTGCTTTGCTACAGATCTGTTGATGACTTTAATTGCCAACTCTGTCCTTAATCCAGTCTTCATCCTTCTTAACCTGCTTTTGTCCTTTCTTAGTCTTTCAGTGTTCTTCTCTGGTACAACCTCTTCCTCCTACCCTTCTACATATGGGCATTCTCTGAGGCTTTGTCCTTCGCCCTCTCCTCTTTACTATCCGTTAGCAATCTGAGTCACTCCCACAGCTTCAAGTAATTATACTTGACATATATCTATGTTAAAATGACTTTATTCCCATTTCCTCACATTATTTTGCGAATGTTTGTTGAATTGTTTCTCCCCTTTCTCCTATGAGACAGAATGAACTGGAGATCTCTGAAATTATAGAAGTCAATGGGAATAGTGATAAATCACTATTATAAAAATTTACAAGTAATTAAAGATGTCCATGGCTTATATAACATAAAGTACACCTGTGGTATGCAATATTTCTGGATTATAATATCACTAGTTAGGGCATCTTAACTCAATAAGAAATTGAGGTTTAATTTTTACTTTCATGATTTAAGAAATGCAGATTGGTTAAAATCCACCTTAAATTGCATGACTAACATAATTTTTATATGCTAAAGAAATTTTTGTTGTTGCTAAACTGCTTATCAATGAACAGTTAATCCTTCTCAAAGTTTATTTCAATTTGCATTAAACTTAATGTTTGCTTGAAATGAAACCAAGGGGAGAATAAAGGGGAAAACTACTACTTTAGGTTTATATTGTGTTTACAATAAAAAAAAATATAAGACTCAGTCTGGGCTTTCTCTCCCAAGCTTGAACAAAGCCCCAGTTTGATTAGGCTATATATGCTATGAAATGAGCTTAGCTTTAAGACAATTTCAGTATTCTCCACACTTTTTCTTATCCTTTTGAAAAAATGTATTTTTTTTCCCTTAGCCATGTTCACTGTCCACTTCCAATGAGATTTCTTCAGTGTCCCCCAGATTTGATTGGAAAGGAGAATTACCTTGATGAAGCAGATAAATTTTACTTAAATCCATTAAGTTGGCTAAATCAAGAATTTACCAGTAATACATTATTGCCTACTCACTTAATCATCTTCAGCGTTTTAGAAGAGGTGAGTAAATATGAGAGAACTTTGGGAAACTGCCCAGGTATGTTAATCTCAAACTCCCACTCATATATAGGTGGTATTTAAAGGTACTATCATACCTCAAACAAGTCATTTTAACTTGGCTTTTTTTTTCTCCTAACAAAAATCGATCCAAATCCTCTGAAGCTTATTTTTCATCAAATAAACTAATTTACTAAATTGGTTATTAGAATTTAGAAGTTGTTGCAAAAAAAAAGCAGATTAATGTACTTAAACAACTAAAATAAGTTTCTTTAAAAATCTTCAATTCAAATGTGATTATATACTTAAAATAACTTTTTAAAATATTTTACATTTATAGGAAATAAAGACCTTTCTAATTACAAACAGCTACAAGAGAACTGCTATTATCTTCCACACTCACTTGCCTGAGGGCCGAACTGGAAGCCACATATATATTTATGAAAGGAAGTAAAAATTAAAAGTCAGCTGAAGATGAGAGTTGAAACTGTACTATGTCTTTCTTGGAGAAATTATATTTACTTGTGAAAATATTAAAACTTTTTAATTTTTTTAAAAATTGGGCAAGTTTTACGGAAATAGCAAACAACAATTACCATGAGCAACTCTTTACCAAGTGACACTGTATGATCCCCCTTTAGAGGAAGGATTAATCGAAGACATTTTCTTAGAACAAGAGTAAAATCACATACTTAACAATGCTACATTGTCAATAAAGACCTTTTTTTTCCCCATGGTGTAGTTTTATTTTTCCTTCCACAATATTCAGATGTGCAAGAAATTTCACAAATGAACAAGTCAGCCAGCTCATTAAGAAGGCAGCAAATTCTTCACAAGTCAGTGGGCTCTTGAACCCAAAGAAAAGACAAGAAACAAGTTTATAAAACATTAACAGAGGTGAAATTCCATCACAATGTATTTTTTCCAAGGCAGCTCAACACCAAATTTAACACAAACATCAGTGTTAATTATACTTTGTCATATACGACTTGAGCTTGTCTTACCTTAAAACAAGAGGAAACTTCATTTCATGCACAAAACCTATTGCATGCCTGGCTTCCCTAATGGTAAAACTACAACCAAACTTATTTCCATTGCCAAAAAGTATTCAGCAGAGAGCTAAACTACAAAGAAAATGCAAGTTAGTAAGCTTTGACGGATGCTTTTGAGTTAAAAGTGTAAAATTCACCAAACTGATAATTAGAGATGAAAGACATTGACTTCTTGGTAACTTCAGGTTTAGTTTTCAATACTGAACAGAGTAGAGAACATCTACAATTCTCTTAAAGTTATCTAATTTACTTAATCATGTTCAATATTTTGGGTCAAAAGGTAACTGCCCCAATTCTATTTCAAGATTTGCCGTGTGTCTTCCATTACTTCGACCATGTTTATGCCATTTACCTTCCCTCTTATAATGCTGTGGCTGAGGGTACTTCTGCTCTTGTTTTCGATGCCTGGAGTTTTCAATATTAACCATACGATGCTTTTTATCAGGGCGACTGAAAGCAGTAAACACATTTTTTTCTATGTTAGAAAAAAATTCCTTTAAAATTAGGGAAAGAAAATAAAGATTTTTCTCCATTAAATTTTAAACAACCCTCTGAAAAAACTTTACTAAAGTCAATAAGTGGCTGAAGAACTTTAAAAAAAATTATCCCTGAAATACCCAGTTTTACAGTATATTAAGTGTATTTCTTCATGAATATTTTTCTAATACCATTCCTTTAACCTTCTTGTCCCCTCCATACATATAGTCATCAGAATCTCCACAGCATGAATTCTGCATATATGAATGATTAAAAATAGAAAAGCCATCTATTTAAGGTAATCTTTCTATTGTGTCTTCTTGGCTTAAATGAGGATTTCATTAAAAAAAAATAAAAAGGGAAAATCTTAGTTAAAAATCTTCAACAAATGACCATACTTAGCCCCAGAAAAGTGATGAGAAAATGCAGCTCCCTCTCTTACTTAAAGAGGTGAGGAACTATGGGAGCACAACGTTGCATCTACAGACAAATTAGGGTGATGTGTAAGTTTTACTGAATTGCTTCCCCTCCCCGCCATATTCTTTGTTAAAAGGAGCTATTTCACTGGGTGTGAAGGGGGGAAGAACATATTGAAAGGCTACAGTAATATTAAAAACAAAAACAACCAATTTTTAAAGAGCTAAATCTTAAAAAGGATACATTAAAATTTAGTAATTTTACTAAATTTTCTTTACTAAAATTCTTAAAAGAATTACAGTTTTATTAGTGGGAAGAATATTTTGTGCCTGGATTACCATGATAGCCTAAAAACTCTTCTACCTGCCTTGAGTCTCGAAGCACTGTGAACCTTCCACAAAACAACCCTCACCATATTTCTGCTTTAAGAATCTGCTCCTTAAGTGAATGTGTATATATGTATATATCTATGTGTATATGTGTGTCTATGTATGTGTGTGTATATATATATATGTAAAAGAGAGAGAGCAGACACAGGGTGAGTTGAAGATGAAGATATCTAAGATATCTAAAAAATAAAATGAAATTAAGGGATGAGAGAGCAACATACTGAGAGAGGGAGATAGGGAGAGATAGAATGGGGTGGATTGTCTCGCATAAAAGTGGCAAGAGGAAGCAGTTCTGTGGGAGGAGGGGAGAGGGCAGGTGAGGGGGGAATGAGTGAACCTTGCTCTCATCGGATTTGGCCTGAGGAGGGAATACCATACATACTCAGTTGGGTGTCTTACCCCACAGGAAAGAAGAGGGAAGAAGATAAAAAAAAAATAAAGGGGGGGGGATGATGGAGGGGAGGGCAGATGGGGGTGGAGGTAATCAAAACAAACACTTTGGAAGGGGGACAGGGTCAAGGGAGAAAATTCAATAAAGCAGGATGGGTTGGGAGGGAGCAAAATGTAGTTAGCCTTTCACAGCAGGAGTATTGGGGAAGGGTTATACATAATGATACATGGGTGGCCTAGGCTGAATTGCTCGACTTCTTGGGGAGGGTGGGTGGGAAGGGAAGAGGGGAGAGAATTTGGAACTCAAAGTTTTAAAAACAGATGTTCAAAAACAAAAAAAAAAAAGTTTTTGTATGCAACTAAAAAATAAGATACACAGGCAATGGGGCGTAGAAATTTATCTTGCCCTACAAGAAAGGAAGGGAAAAGGGGATGAGAGGGGAAGGGGGTGATAGAGGGGAGGGCTGACTGGGGAACAGGGCAACCAGAATATATGCCATCTTGGAGTGGGGGGGAGGGTGGAAATGGGGAGAAAATTTGTAATTCAAACTGTTGTGAAAATCAATGCTGAAAACCAAATATGTTAAATAAATAAATTTAAATAAAAAAAAAACAACAGGAAGAATCTGCTCCTTAATGGACAAGTCCATGTGTTCTTGTGCAACCTAAGGTGCTAGGCATACAGAAGATGTTTATAACTGTTTGTCAACAATATAAAGATTGGAAGAAGGCAAAGTTTTGTCTCTTCAGAGTTCCTTAGGGAAATTTTTTTAATAGATTAGAATAACATAGTCTATCAGCTGTTTATATCTAATTATTTGCTTTTAAAGTACTTAAGCATTCATTGAAATCTCCTTTACATAACATATTTAGCAAATTCTGTCTTCATTGGTAGTTACATGACCCAATCTACTGTAATTATGCAAAATTCTCAATGTTTTACTGTATATGTGTAGCTTTAAATGATAGTTAAATCACTGAACTGAAAATGACTATAGAAACATATGAACTTAAATTGAGAACTAGTCATTTTGTTGTAATAGCATGTATACCTTGAAATTCATATTTCAAAAATTAATCACAGGCATTATGGTTAAGAAATGTAAAATAATCATGGGATGATACTACAACATGAATATCCTCAATCCATTACAAAGTTAAATAAAAAAATACTGGGCTACTTAGGGGAAACTTAAGCTTCCTTCTTTTTGGTGAAGAAGCCACACTGAAGGAAATACACACAGAAAAGAAAAGGTCTCTAATAATCTCTATTATTAAGGCCTCATCTGATAGGTCTCAAATCTTTCCATTTTTCATTTCCAAAATACTTATAAATGTGAAATAACAGAAACAGAGAGGATACTGCTGAAAGCCTGAATGGCAGCTTCTCCTTTTGGGATGAGAAACTTGAACCATCTATACCCTCTTATTCAGTTTTCATTCTAATACATATATCCAAAATTAAGGGTTTTCAGTGAAGAGGGTGTATTTTTTTTTACCAGTGGAAATGAAAAGCAGAAAAATGTTACTGTTTTGACAAAAGACAAGGGAGGCATCATAGTATATACAGCGTGACTAAAAAAACCAGGGTCAGATTTCTATAAGCTATATCTTAAACTTAGAACTTTTAGCAGTCAAAATAAGTATTTTCAAAATACCATTCTATATATAAGTTTCTGGATGGATTTAAAGACTAAGAAATATGCTAATAAAAATTTATATATGAGAGAAAAGGAGAAAAATAGATTTTAAGATTATTCATTTTTGACAATTTTTTTTTTAAGACAGAATATTTTTTGTGTCCGTAATTCAACCTGGAACTACCTGGGAAAATTCCCATCTAGTAGAAAAAAAAAAACTTGCTCTTTTCAATTTTTCACTATTATAAAAATAATTTCGATAATCTGTAGCTATCTGTAATATTTAAAAGCTATTCCAATCATATTGTACTATAGAAACCAACCTGGGTCCATACTGAGGGGAAAATGTGTCACCAAAGAAATGTCTATATATATAGTCATCCAAATCCTCAAACACTCCATGATTATCTACTTGATATTCCTTCATGTCTTCAAGATAATCTTTAACATCATTAACAAAGTCAGTGAACAACATCTGATCATGAATAAAGACACTGTTATGGAAAAACTTATTGATGAATTGCTGAAGTTCTCCCCAGTGATGGAAGTCATTTACTTCTTGCTGCACATATCTTTGCATTAACTTATTAAATTCATCTATTCTTACAGGGTCTAATACTCTGTTGAAAAGGCTAATCGATTCCTGATGAGCACATTCAAAAACACTGGAACAGCCTTTTGTCAGACGGTGATAATTTTTCACACAGTCTTTATCAGTGGTGCCTTTCTGGGAGTCTGTGTTTTTACCAAATGTTTCAAACTGAACTGACAGCTTTTCCTGATGACCACATTCAAACAAATCAGGAGGGTTTTTTAAAAAGTGGTAATTTCTTATCGAGTCTTGGCTTGTGCTACATTTTTGTGAATTTGTGTTCTTCCCAGATGTTTCAAACTGAACTGACTTTTGTTTTCTTCCAGATCTTGCCATGCTGGGGCTTTTATATGTGTTTTTTGAAGGTGGTCTAGGTTGAGGATGCAAATATTCACGATAAACAGTTTTTGCTTTTTTAGTAGCTTCATCTCTTTTATCTCCAAATTTTTTATTCCCTTTTTCATCAAAGATATTTTTGGTGGTATCTTTGAAATGGCTAAAGGTAGACTTAACAGAATCTGAAAATTTTTTCAAGTTTTCCTTAACAGCTTCTTTAGCCTGTTTAATCTTTTCTTTATGGTGCCTTACAAACTCCTTTGTTGAATTCTTCATGGCATCAAAAGTTTCCTTAACTGAACCAAACAAGGTATCTTTAGACTTCTTAGCCTTGTTAGTTCCCTTGCTACCTTTATTTTTTTCACTGTTTTCTTGTCTTCCACTTTGATCTTTTGCTTCAACATATAATCTTTCCCACAAATCCGATCGCTGTTGTTCAAAGTTTAGCTTCCATTCCAACTCTGTTAATCTTCCTCGTAAAATTTCTATTTCCTTATTTTCAGTCAGTGTATTGGGAGAATCTGCATCACCTGATGACTGCTTACTGCTTAAAAGATCCAGTTCTTCCCTTAAGGCAATGGTTGTTTGTCGTTCTTTTTCTAGTTCCTTCCTTAGCATCTGTGCTTCTGCCAAGAGGGTCTCCTTCTGACTGAGAAAGCTATTAGTCTTTTGCTTTTCTTTTTCTAAATGCTGTTTAAGTTTTTGATTTTCAGAAACTATCAATTCAGTACTTGTTTCTTTATCTTCCAAATTCCGAATCTGTTCCCTTAGTTTCCTCAACTCTTCCAGTAAGGAGGAAAAAGCTTTTTCTTCCTTTTCCAGAGACATTCTTAAATGCTGGTTTTCTGTAGCAAGGCTTTTCTTCTGTGTTTCAAAGGCTATCTTCTCTACCTCAGTAAGCTTCAAACATGATGCAAGATTTTCTCTCAGTGACTTAAAAAAGAAAAAAAAAAGTTTTTAAAGAAAGACTTCGATATTGTTTTATCCAATGATAATATAAAAAACTGTTACCTTTGTTATTTATGTGTGCACAGCAAGCATTATATAGAAAAATATCTCTAAGCAACATTTGCTTTTGCCACATGCTATACAAGTATAAGAATTTTATAATATAAGTCTAGATATATAATGAATAATCCTTCCAATGATTACTATTCACATGGCATTTATTGGTTTATTATTAAAGAAGGCTCTTCAAAACTATCATAGTTCCTACCTAAACAAAATCTCTTGGCAGGACATATTCCAACTCCTAACATTTTAATGTATTAGTACAGAAACCTTATCATTACTAACTTTCCTCACTTAATTTTAACTGCGCTGAGGTGGGAAGGTATACGTGTGAAGAAATGAAAAAAAAAAAAGTCCCAAATGCCCAGAATAAGCCCTGCCTCTTTGTGGTTGTTAAAACAACATATAAATTGTATGTCAACAAGTCACTTTCACACACTAATCCATTTGTTGTTGTTGCCTCTGCTGGTTCTACTCTACCACTACCAGATTCCTTTAACATTAGATGACAAAGGAAGAAATCCCCAAATGCTGAAGGAGCAGCATGGGCACAGTTGGCTACTGTATCTGCTTAATTAACAACTACTGCTAACTCTAGAAGCAAAGGGCTTATAGCCAGTTAACTTCCTTTGTGAGAAAAAGTGTTTCTGCTTGAGGAACACCTCAAGAAGTTTGCTACATAACCAAGAGAAGTTTTCCACAGCTAGAAGATATTACGGACAGACATCTCACATCTTTGTTGAGAACTCAGAAGAGCCAATCACTTATCTTGGCCCACAAGAAGGCCTAAGCGAAGAACCTTGGGGAGCAGCTGTACACAAAACCAGTTGTACTTTCAAAGGTTTTATCTAATGAACTACTAAATGTAAGGAAACATTAATACCCACCTTATCACCAGAAGACCCTTGTTCTTGCTGACATTGGTAAAGATAATCCTTCACACCATTCAATTCTTCAGCATGTATCTTTCTGACTAGCTCCTGACGTTTTTGAATCTGAATGGTACCTAAAACAATATTTATGAAATTCTTCTTTACACATAAATCAAACAAAACTTTATAATTTGTAACTTCATTTTTCATTTTAAAAAGCAACTATTTTACCCAAAGGACAGTAAAATCCCATTTATCCAGACTGTAGGGGGGAATTTGGTATCCTAGTAAACTAAATGTTAATGTATGTATCCTGTAATTCACAATTTGCAAAAGAATTATAACAATTACTAAAAATATGCTAAACACAATTTAATATTTGATTAAGAAGACACTGTAGGGTTTAATACCTCATAATCACCATTGTGAATTCTACTATGTCAATACATGTGCAGGACATGAACAACGTGTTGTTTTTTGTTTGATTTTGCTTGACTGTTCTTACTGCTACAAGAGAGTTATTTGTCATGGGGAATAAATATAGTCAGTGGGTAGTGAATGCAAAAAGTGGGGGTAGGTTTTGTTATTATCATGTTAAGTTTAAAATATATTTAATTTTTAATTAATAATTTTTAAAATATTTATATTATATTTATTTAAATATTTAAAATATCCACAAAGTCGGCTTCATACACAATATTTTTGCTCAGTTTCGAATATATTGAAATGTTCTTATGTTTAAGTTCATCATAAAGAATTTTTTAAAATGTATGTCAGAATGCAGTACTTGAAAAATTCTAGTTATCTGAGCTTTGGTGGCTTGGCATCTGGATAAATGAGATTGCTGAATGATTAAATGTTAATTAATGACAAAGGAGAATAAGCTAAGTTAAATGTCATTAACTTTTCATGTACACCAACAAAGGAGAGTGAAGTTTAATTTTTTTATAACAAAATGAAGAAAACCTCTAACAACTTACAGGGTTTCATTTTGGAGTGTTTTGTTTTTGAAAACCTCTGTGAGGAAGAAAGTAGTATTGCTTTCCTTTTACATAGGCAAAAAATGAGGCCCACAAAGTTCAATCTTGTACAGGCATACCTTCTTTTATTGCACTTTGCTTCACTGCACTTTGTAGATATTGTGTTTTTTATAAATTGAAGGTTTGTGGCAACCCTGTGTCGAGCAAGTCTACCGACACCATTTTTCCAACATGTTCTCACATGTCTTTGTCATATTTTGCTAATTTTCTCAATATTTCAAACTTCTTCCTTATTTTATTAAAGATACTATTGTAATTATTTTGAGGTGCCCCAAACCACACCCATAGAAAACAGCAAACTTAATCAATAAATGTTGCATGTGTTCTGACTGCTCCACTGACCGGCCATTCCCCCATCTCTCTCCCTCTCCTTTGGTCTTCCTATTCCAAAACACAACAATATTGAAATTAGGCATGTGACTCACTTTATTGTGATGTTTGCTTTATTGTGGTGATCTGGAAGCAAAACTGCAGTATCTCTGAGGTATGCATGTTATCTGTTTGCAATGCAAGCCATGAACAGAAATGGAAATACAACTTTTTTCAGTTCTATTTTTCCATACTGTATATGTTATGGATGCAGCCCAAAAATAAGGAAGGGAGAAAAAAAACCACCAAATATTATCATAATTCTACTCTTTAAGTTAATTTTGGCAAGACCCCATGTAAGCAGAGCTTTAAGGGACAGACTCTCAGGAAAGCCACAGCTCCACTATCCTCTCAGAAGTTAGAAAGAACTTAAGACTAAATAAAAGTTGACATATTTATCTACTTTAGAATATATGATGCAAACTGCTTAGACATACATTCTACCCACATGCTGCTACATGCTTCATGCATACAAAACTCCACAATTTAACAGAGTAAAAAATGCATTTGGTAAACAACTCATTTTTAATCTTCTAAATTTTATATGATGCAATTATCACCAAATAGGTGCTTTTGCAGGAAGCAACAAAATGTTGCATCACTGACTCCTATTTTCATTAATGTTTTTCCTTTTTCTTTTGGAAGGAGAAGAGAGTAATAAAATAAAGTAATAGAGAAAAGCAAAAACTTCTGATATATCTTAGCAAAGGATCTAAATAAAAATGCCAGAAAAGACTTATTAACATGTCATGTAAAAAGTTTAATATTATTCAAGTATAACTGATATGTGTACCTTTTTCATTTACCTTTTCCAGTACAGAAACATCTAAAATGTTCATCTATCTATTCATTCTTTTGCTTCTGACATCCTTTTAATCCCCCCAATCTATCAACTTTGCTTAGAAACTATTTCCATCCTTTTAACATTTTGTCCCATAATGAAAAGAAAACCTCATATTTTATGTTGTAACAATACATATTTACTTAAAACTGAAGCTGGACATGAGGTTAGAGATCATTCAGCCTAATCAGCCCCTTCATTTGAGATGTGAGAACACTGAGGACCAGAGAAATGAAATTACATATGCTATTCATAGAGCACATATTGCATACTTTACAGAGGTGTCAAACCTAGGTGTATTGTCCTGTAGTCAAGTATTCTTTCAATTACATCATGCCAACTCCCTGTTAATAAGTTCTTTTTCATTATTTTCTTGTTTCAATTTTTAAGAGACTGGTAGATGGAGGCAGCATGTTATACCAAAAAAAACCAAAACCAAAACAAAAAAAAAACCCCACAAACTCGCCTCTGGAGTCAGAGGAGCAATGTTGGCTTTGCTACTTGAACCTTGGGCCAGTTTCTGTGGGCCTCAATTTTCTTATCTAAAATGCTGGAGGCTGATGTCCAAAAACACTTCCAAGTCTAAATCCCTTAAGTTCATGAGATCAGGAACTAACTTTTTTTTTTTGTCTCTGCACTGAGATATGTGTAAAGCATTTACTAATGTGCTATTGGTACTTAATAAATGCTTATTCCATTCTCCCCTTTCTGTAACATTTTGTCTAGAACATAGAAGTTTAACAGATGTTTGTCGAATTTAATCCTATTTATTAATAAAAAGAAGAATAAGGGGTCATTTTCTATAGGCCTTTTAAGGGCTAATCTATGTTACTTTGTAGAATCAACTGATTGATTTCACCTGATAAAAACTAATGTCAGATACTAGCCAAGAATACAGAAAAACAAACTTCTGTGAAGTTCAGCAGTCATCAATAAAATTCTTTTCATACTTTGTCTAGTCTAGTCAGACTTATTGAGCCGCCTCGAATTGTCCTGTAATCTAATTGAAACCAAATCCTAGAAGGATCTTAACAAACTAAATAAAAAAGTGCTTCGTGATAGCTACATTTTCGGACTACCAAAGCTGATTAATAATTTTTTTTTTTACTAAAAACTAACTTCTGGACTGCTGGACTGTATTTATAGTCACCAGGTTCAGTATAGAGAGATGGATGGAGAAATAATGATAAAACAATTTAACACCCCCTATAGAGTATTTTACTTAAACTCTATCCTAATTTCCAGTTGCTACTAGTACTGCTTAATAAAATGTGGTTAAGGGTGGTCTATGATCCCTTTCACCCAGCAATACCACTTCTAGGGTTGTATCCCAAAGAGATCACACAAGTGGGAAAAGGACCCACGTGTACAAAAATATTCATAGCAGCTCTTTTTGTAGTAGCAAAGAATTGGAAATCAAGGGGATGCCCATCAACTGGGGAATGGCTGAACAAGTTGTGATATATGGAGGTAATGGAATACTATTGTACTGTAAGAAATGGGGATGATATGGACTTCATAACAACCTGGGAAAACCTACACGATATAATGCTGAGTGAGCAGAGCAGAGCCAGGAGAACATTATAAACAACCACAGACATATGGATTCTATGATGACTAACCCTGATAGACTTTGCTCTTCTCAGCAACACAAGGTGCAAAGACAACTCCAAAGGACCCACAATGAAGAACGCTATCTACATCCAGAGAAAGAACTATGGAGTCTGAATGCAGATAGAGGCACACTTTATGTTCACCTTTTTTTTTCCCTTTTTCTTTCTCTTTTATTTTTGGGGGTTTTTTTTGGTTCTGTTTCCTGTTTCTCATGATTCATTCCATTGGTCATAATTCTTCTTCACAACTTGACTAGTATGTTATACATAGAAAATATATCAGATTCCATGCCGTCTTGAGGAGAGAGGTGCAGAGGGGGGAAAGAAAACCTGGAACTCAAAATTATGTAGAACCGAGTGTTGTAAACTAAAAATAAAAACTCTCAAAAAAAAAAAGTGGTCTATGATGTGCCAATGCATGTGTGATAACACTGGAAAATCCTTTCACTGATGCAAACTACCTAATGCCTGCCTAACTGTTCCATGTCAACTAATAGGCTTCCAATATGAGGACTTAATATAGTTATCACTTCTTCATACTATTAGGACATCATAATATCTTAAAAACAATTTATAGGAGAAGGCTACCTTGGACCCAAGACAAATAACAACCAAAACTTCTGTTATGCAAAACTATAGATTCTAAAAATGCTTAAATTACGTGTATCTTTGATCCCCTCTCCTCCTGTCTTCTGCAGATCACCCCCACCATAATCCTACTTCTATCTACTCTTCAATCTCTCCCTGTCAATTGCTTCCTTTCTGTCGTCCACAGAAGTTCCAAGTTTCCCGCCCCCCTTCCTTTAAAAAAAAAAAAAGCCTTCACTAAGATTATAACATTGCTTCTACCTATCATTTTCTATTTCTCTTCCTTTTCTCAGGCAAATCCTTTTAGAAAGGCTCCTATATTGAGCACCTCTACTTCCTTTCCTCTCACTTTCTTAAACCTCTGCAATCTGGCTTCTGGTTTCATCTTTCAACAAACTCTAGTCCTAAGTTCCCAATGATTTAAACCAAGTAAATGGCCTTTTCTCAATTTTTGTCCTCTAAATTTCTGCATCTGATACTGTCAAGCACCCTCCTCTCTCCTGTATACTCTCTCCTCTCTGGCTTTTTGTGAGACTGTTCTCTCTTGGTTCTACTTCCTATCCTTCTGATCTCTCCTTAGTATACTTTGCTGGTTTACTATTCATCTTATGCCCACTAACTGTAGGTGTACTCAAAGTCTCTCTCTCGGGTCCTCTTCTCTCCTCTCTATATAGTTTCGTTTGTTCCACGGATAACTCCCAGGTATATAAAAATAGCCCTATTCTCTCTCCTGATCTCCAGGCAGACACTACCAACTTGTCTATTAGACATTTTTAAATTCTCCATCTTAAATTCAATTTTGAACTCAGCTCTTCCTGACTTCAGGCCCAGCACTCCATCCAATGAGCCACCTAGCTCTGGGCCTAAAGTCAGGAAGAATCATCTTCCTAAGTTCAAATCTAGCCTCAGACACTTACTAGCTGTGTGACCCTGGGCAAGTCACTTAGTGCCGTTTGTCTCATTTTCCTGTAAAATGAGAAAAGAAAATGGCAAACCACTCCACAGTCTTTGCCGGAAAAAAAAACCCAAATGGGGTCACAGACACTACTGATTACTAGACAAGTAACTGAGTTAATGTGAACTTCACCAGAAGTTAAAACTATAAAACTATAGCTCTATCCCGTTTTTCTTTTATAATCTCTTCTTCCCCTTGCTATCTACCTGTGTGCTTTACCCAAGACCTCCTGTTCTCTCAGTATTCTACAGATATAGATATAATCTATTCTCATGGCTTCATGATAGCTACAAAGCTGAGAAGAGATCTGAAATAGACCTTAAAACTAAGAGACCTAATACACTAATAGATGGAATAATAGACCTTACAAACTAATTATGACAAAACACAAATCCACAAACAACTGTGATGCAAAGCAGAATGTAATAAGTACAAAGGACAAAATTCTAAATCAAGGACAAAATGTTAGAAGAAATTTTGAAAAGGAAGAAATTGCTTTCATGGAGGAACAGGATGGGGAAGAGCAGGGGGAAAGGGAGACTTGATCATGAGGCTTGCTCTTGAATAGGGCCTTTAAAAAAGGGAAATACCCTAATAAGTATAGATTGAGGAGAATACATTCTAAGAATCAGGTATAAAGAGGAACAAAATGTATGAAACAAGGAGAAGGCAGAATGTGAATGGTAAACATGCCAAAATTTCAGATGGGTCAACCATCAAACATCAAGGAGAATAGTATATGAGCTTCAGAAGTAGAATGGAGCAAACTTTTGAAGGGCTTTCAATGCCAAGATCAGGAGTTGTACTGAATAGAATGTTCTATAGGCCTATGGAATTATAGGCAGTATAAAAATTTTAGGAGAGAACTTTATCACAGCAGGGAGTTAGGAAGATGACTGTCAGTGATGAGAAAGATGGACTGGAAAGGGGATAAATGGGAGACAGGAAGACCAGTTAGCAGGCCATTATGATAGTGTGATAAGAAATAAGGGAATGAGCTAGGGTGGTGTCAGTAGGAGTGGAAAGGAAGAAGGGATTCAAGAGAAGGTTTGGAGCAGCATATGCTTGAGTAACTGAGAGAACAGTGGCAACATCCAGAGAAATACTACAATTAGAGGTCAAAACAGGCCCATGATGGCTGTGGTATTGAGAAGATGAGAAGTGCCATTTATTATCTCAGTGACCTTTCATTTATACTCAAATCTGCATTTTCAGTTCTGAGCTAAAGATACACATCTCCCAGCTAGCTACAGAGCATCTCTACCTAGAAGGAACCACCACCAGTATATTAAACAGAACATTTCCAAGGCCAAGCTTATGACTTTTGCCCTAAATGTATTCCTTTTTTATTCACTAGTTTTATCAATGCCAGTAACTTAGTACTCCATATTAGAAACCCTGATGTTATATCTGACATAAAAATAGGAATGGGGACTGAACCTGTGATTTCATCCGTACAGGAACTCCCAGATAAAGAAACCCCCTCAGAACTTTCTCTGCAACTTACAGTTATCAGTGTCCAGAGTACTGGGAAATTAAGTGTCTTGTCCAGGGTCTCACAGGAGTTTGTATCAGAGGCAAGACTTGAGCCTAGGTTTTCCTGGCCACAAGGCAAACACAATAGCC
Organism: Trichosurus vulpecula; assembly: GCF_011100635.1. Classification (NCBI taxonomy): domain Eukaryota; kingdom Metazoa; phylum Chordata; class Mammalia; order Diprotodontia; family Phalangeridae; genus Trichosurus; species Trichosurus vulpecula. Next base: position 163,814,203 of record NC_050580.1, on the reverse strand, counting down.
ATTAAGCTATGGTGTTTCTCAATCTCTGACGTGTCATAGTTATTTTTAAGGGTAAAAGAGTAGCCCAGATCCTTTCTCTCATCTCTCATATACAAATGGTTACCAAGTTCTATCAATTATATCTCTATAACAAGTCTCTGCCTCTCTACCCCTAATCCACTGCAAATATCCTAACATAAATTGTGACGTCTAAGGTCCCTTCCAGCACCAAATCTATGATCCTATGATCATATTCCCCTACATATTCTATTTTCCATGAAACTACTATTTTGTATCCTAAATGCACTCTGTACTTTTTCTGGATTGTTGTTCATTTGATCACAAAGTTCCCTAGGCCTAGAATGCCTTTCCTTCCCCTTTTAAATTTCTATTGTTTAAACTTATCACTTAAAGTCCAACCCACATAATTCTTCCCCTATAAAGCCTCTCCTGGCCACTTTTCTCCTCACATTCTAATCAGTAATGACAATGCCAGTCCTCCTCAGGCCTCTCTAATGTTTTTTTTTTTTGTTAGAATTATCTAGGTATGTCTTATTTCATATCTGACACATAAAGGCAGTATCCAAAGAATCGAAAATTACTATCACTCAGAGGAGAAGGTGCCTGGTGGGTATGAGCAGGCTGCAATATATCACAAATGAGGAACTTTGAAAAACAAGAGTTCAGGATGTTATCAGGAAAATACATGATAGAAAAAGAAGATTGACTATTCATGTAGAGAAGATGAGGGATGGCCAATGGATACCCCAAATACTTACTAGTATTTGTGAAGAAAAAGTGAGGAAAGCCTCTAATGCAGTATGTAGAATTTATAGGAAAACATGGAGAAAAGTCACACATGATAGGTAGGAAAGGATGGGTTATAAATTCTATCTTAGGAGAAACCATCCAAACTGATGCAATCACAGAATCTTGTATTTAAGTATATATATGTATTAGGCTATAAGCTCCAAGACACTGGAGACTACTCCCTACATATTTTATATCTTTGCATGAACCTAGTACTGTGCTCCATATGCAATTATTTATGGAATTCGTGAAATTTTGCTGTGGTGGGATATGTTGAATTTGAGGTGCTGATTAAGTATACAGATGGAGCTATCCAGTAGAAAGTTAGAAATATGTAATTTAGTTCTAGAAATAGGTTGGATATAGATCTGAAATATACATATATATATATGTGTGTGTATGAAAGGTAATGACTAAGGTCAGAGTAGACAGCATCAACAAAGGTGAGAGTGTAGGAAAAAGATGAGGGCCAAGCACAGAACAGTGGACACTTAAGCCACAGGATGACAGATTATCAAAAAGGAGATGATCAGTAACAACAATGTTTCTTCTAACTATGGTCAAGGAAGACAAGGTGCTAAAGCCCCTGGATTAGAAGGTAATTAGTAACCTTTTGGAGGGCTGTGAGAACTGAAAGGAAAGAGACTAAAAATTTTAATACTGAATAATTCCATCTATTATCATGTTAAATATACAAGATGTGAATAAAATACAGGTTAGGAACATAAGCTACATTCTTCCCACCAATGTAGCTTCTATACAATTCAAATGTGGACTATACGTGGTATTAATTTTCAGTGTACACCTGTACTTTTTTTTATTTCAAAAAATTTTGGGGATGTATCCTACGTTCAGACCACTAAGATTATATTAGAGAGTCTGGGTGGGTTGGATTATGCATCTATGTACCTAAATACAACAGAATTTTCTATATCCAAATATGTGTTTCCTTCGAAGTAATCCTTGAGGGTACATTAACTGTTCCAATGATATTGCCACTGGACCAAAAATATTTTTGGAATTCCTTTTCTGGAAGTTTACAGAGACTGTAGAATGTTATTTAGAACACTCCCAAGAGATATTCAAATGTTTTCCCTTTTGAGTATGAATCTGATTTTTGAATATAGCCAAGTCTCATGGATAATCTATCTAGGTCATACATTTTGGGGGTCCAATGATAAGACTGAAAGTACTGAATTTATTTATTTTGTCTGTTTGTTTTATGAGTGCTCAAACTGTCTCTAAAGATAACTTCAAAGAGCAATGGTGACAGCACTAGAATACAAATATGGTCTCCCAGGAGTAATCACTTTGAAGAAACAAACACTTATTTGGCTTTATAAGTTCTGGTATTTTTTTTAAGTCACTCATTACTTTACATTATACCCATTACATTACATTATAGTCATCCTCATACTCTCATCACCAAAAAAGAAATTTAGGTGCATAGGACATAATTACAGAAAAATTAGTTGCCAGATCTTACTATAGTTATTCTGAATAGATTAATATAGAAAATACACAGGTAAATGTGAACGTTATTATCATTCCTAAGCACTGAAACACCATTTTCATAATATTTTTTAAAAATAGGAAAAGAGTACTCAATGAACAGGTACCTTATTCTTTCTAAGTATTTTTAATTTTTTACCAAATGCTCAAGAGATCATGCAATATGCGGGTATTTAATGCCAGTTGGGTTAACCACTGATATTTTCTGGTATTAAATTTCTGGTATTAAATTTTTCTTTAAGCAAGAAAATAAAAAATATTTCTTATTACCTGCAGGTTTACCTGTGGAAAGACAACATTTTATTCAAATAAAAACCATTAAGTCCATCAGTTAACTGTCAAAACAATTTTAGAAACACAAATATACATACACATGAAAACACGTGGAGTATCGAGGGGGGATACCTTCAGAGGATGGACATGAATTGTTAGTAATGATGTGGGAGTAAGGGAGTGAGAAGAGCCTAGGGAAATCTGGAGGAATAATTATGTAAGTTAGACTTTAAAGGATGAATAGGAATTAAAAGGGGGGAAAGAGGGACATTCTAGGCATGAAATCAAAGGAACAAGAATTCTAGTGGGAAGAAGTCCCAGTGTGAAAACTCCTTCCTCCAACAGAAATCTCAGTCAAGCTATGTGATTTCGTAATTCTGAGGGAGCTGCCTGAGGCACATAAAGGTTGAGTGATGGGAGGCTGTGAAGGGGAGATAAGGGGCATAAAACTTGTATGAGAGGTGGGATGTGAACCCAGGTCTTCTAAAATACACTATACCAGTCTACCCTCTCTACATATAGATATATAAAATATAAAATAATATGTGCAAAGTGCTTTGCAAACCTTAAAACGCTATGAAAATGATAGTTATTATTAATTTGACCTATACCGTTCATAAAAAACTCCAATTGAGTATTCAAATTGTAATATCATTGTAATAAGTTTTAATAGCTTGAAATGCTCAAGATGTGTCATCCACTGGGCTTGTAAATAATTGTTATACAATAATTTCAGTAATGGGGTATAACTTTTAAGCTAAATATTGGACGTAAAGGATGAGAATAATTGACTGTAGCTTTATAGCCAAATATGTATAAATTTTGTCTTTTATGTTATATAGTAGTGCTAGTATTGTGTTGACTACACATAAAATATCCAGAAAAAAAGAGATTGGCTTACATACTTCTCCCCTCCCTATTGAAAAGTGCCATACAAGTAACCATCTGGAAGCCCATTTCTATATGTCCCTTCGAAAATTCACAATAGGTGGGCATAATGACATCAATGTACTGATAGGCATCTATAAGAAATTAAACCTTGGGGATATATAGCAATCTATCAATACACTGAAGAAACAGGAGTATATCATTTTTCTTATTAGCACTACAGAAAGTTTTTCTGGTAATCCAAATAGTATCTGTAAATTTCCTAAATTAACAGAACTGCAAATTACATTAGCTGCCATTGGAGGGGGTAAGGAGCATTTTCTTGATTTTTATCTTAGGAAGTGTTTCTTGTTAAAGTGCACTGGAAAGCTATCTAATAGGCATGTTTCAATAAAAGACAACTTCACTTTGGAATCTGTTCATTCTTTCAACAGAAATAGTTAATCTGCTATCCTATCTGATTATCTATATTGTGAAAGTTATGGCAATCTTGAAGCTACAGCTCTTGAAAATCAGCAGATACAACATAAAGATACAACTGTGAAGTAATTAATAAAGTCTATTTCAGTCCATTACAACTGGACCAGCCAAAAACATCTTTCTATACCTTGTTGCAGCCACTTTTTTTTGTTGTGCTGGCAGGATAAGAATGCAAAGAAAATTAAACCAACTACAAAGGAAGCAGACAGACCTTCCCTAACTCCCTATAAAAAGGCACTTAAGACCTAATAAAGCAAAATTTTAGATTACCTGGCAAACAGAGAATATGGTTCAGAATTAAGTACAGATTAGATATAAACATCCGTAAAGTGAATTGTCATATCCTTTCCAAAAGAGCCCTTTTTGGAAATTCAACCCTCTTCTGCCAGTACCATCTTTTCCCAAAATGTCCCCGTCTTTCTTTAAGAACTCTCTGACTACATCTGAATTCTTTGCTGAAGACTCCAAATGTTAGAGGAAGACAACATGCACTTTGAACCTTTCTGTTCTTTGTTTGGGAGAGGCAATACAATGCAATGAAATTAAAATAGCTGTTTGAATTTTATCTCTCAGTTACTGGCTATCTAACCCTGAAAAAGGTCACTTATCTTCTCTGAACCTCCACACCCTTTTGCTGTAAAATGAGGTTATACTTTGTACTACCTACATCTCACAAGATGAGTGAGGGAAGCACTTGTAAATTTTAAGATGCCATATAAACTGACTGTTAGAACACAAAGAAAATGCTGAGCAGAATAATTATACTGATAATGGTACCTTAAAAGAAAGTGATAAGTGATCAAGAAGTTTCCTCCAGTGTTTCACTTAAATCATAGATGCTGTGCACTTTACAAGCAATTTGGTGCATTGGAAAACTGATGATATATTAAAATATGGGGAAGTCATGAGGAAACATCCAAAACTTTACTAAATCATAGCAACAGCAATAGTCAAAATGTAATACCTACACATATAAAGAGTAAGAAATAGGTAACAGTATGAGATTTCAAATGTAAATTTCAGTTAAATGTCTCCAAAGCTGTTCACAAACAGTTCATGATCTATCTTCACACTATTCCCAAGGGCATGATGCTAGGATGACTAATTTAATACTAATAGTTACTATAATAATTATTTTGCTTATGACACTATAGTCATCATTATAGTAAAAATCTGTATTTTTAATCCTACCTAAAAAAAGGCAAATATCTTTTTATAAAATATGATGAAAATATTAAAAAGCTCTTATACAGTATAATACTTAGTACTTTTCATGGCACATCTATCATTTGGGCCATTCTATCACATTAACCTTGAGAGAGAGGTGCAGGTTTTATATATGTGCACATACATATACATATGTAAGTACTATTAACAGGTATTATCCTATTTTTTAGGAGAAAAAAGCCCAAGGAGCTTAAGTATCAAAACCACATCAACTCTTCTAATCGACCATAGAATCACTAAGTAAGACACAGGCCCGAACTGAGTATACTGATCTAATACATCATCAGCCTGCCCATAATAATAGACTTAATTCTTAATTCTTACCATAGAAATGTCCAAAACCCATACTGACTGCAATCACCAAAGCTAGTATAATACATTTGTTGAGGCTGCTACTGAAGTGGCGCTGGTGCACCTGTTCCTTGGGAGAGTCAGATTCGTGTTCATTAGGTGGTCTATCCTCAGATTCTGAACAAGAAATTGTCTTCTTTCTAGCACGTCGTCTTCTCATTGCAGGACTGGGCTGATGACTTGTTTCATCACTACTGGACTCATCATCAGTAGGCCGAGATGGAAATACTATTAAAATTTAAAAATAAATTTTTACAAGGTGTGAAAAATAGTTCTAAAAATTTTCCAGCAATATGTAGCACTGAAAAGTATTATAAGATGCTTGATTTTTAACATATGCATTCCACATGTATTCCCAGAAGGGGTGGTGGTTCAGGACTGGAGAGAAGAGGGATCTCTAAAGACACAAATTCATTGACCCCAGGCAGGTTCTTCCCACTTGTGGAAAAGTAATCATTCCATTCTAGTGTACTCTTCCCTCTCCAATAGGAATCAAGTTTCTAAGTTGTGTTAATTCAGAAGTAAACTGAAAACACTTTGTCTATTTGATCTCAAGAACAGACAAACTTAGAGACAACTTAAAATACTGAGGAAATGTACCACTAGATACCTACCCAAAAAATTTACAAGGTACAGACAGTGTGCACTTCATTTCCACCATTCCATTATCAAGGCCAGGACATTTACGTTATCAGAAACTAGAAAAACCTTCCCTAAATTTCCTACTCTTACCAGACAAATATAATTTTATCAATTAGCAGATGTCAGCAAAAGAAAGGAAAAAGCAGTATTCCAGTATTAGAAATAGCTCTACTGTAAGGTAGCAGCACATGATAATTACAAATCTACAAATGGAAATAATCTAAATTTCCAAAGGAAAGCTACATGAATTTAAAAGGTCTCTACTCATGGGATTTTTACTTTTCTTTTCCAGATGCTTTCCCATCATATTGTCACACTTCTTTTTCCTCCTGAATTTCAGTTCAATGAATGAATCAATACTTCAGTGTGATCAGCAGCAGCAGACTGTTATAAGCTTAAAGTGAAACTACATGAAAATTAATGCCCAGGAGAAAGATCAATTAGGAGAAGAAGAAATCCTGAAATTAAATTTGAGAAAATGAGCTCCAAAATAAATATTCATGCATCACATAATTAAGCTGTCTATGCAAGTAAGAGTAATAGTCATGCCACAGCCAGTCTGTTAAGCTTTTTAGGCAATGTTTTTCTAAAGTAGATCATATAGATTCAGTTAACCCTCAAAATTATGAAAATTAATGCAGAGATAAAAGGCACAGAAAAACATTTCTAAATTTTCATGACCAAGGGAAAGTAAAGTGAAAAAAAGACATAAAGTTCAAGTCAGTTTTCCAATGGCAATTTTTTAATAAATCATCTCCAAGGAGCATATCCAGGTGAGTTGTATTTTCATGGGCAAAGACAGAATTTAAAACAAATCCACACTTAAAGTAAAGGCTTTCATGGTCACAGTCTGAATGGATCATATAAAATCAGACTCCTATATTTATTGTTAGAGAAGTCAAAGCAATATTAAAGAATTATTTTCTAACTATAACTAAATAAATGTAAAATAATTTTCTGTCATATGTCAGAGTTTGCAAACTATTTCAAACAGCACAGGCAACACACTTCCTCATTCAAAATCTATTTCATCTAACACTGCTTTGCTTTGCAACCAAAGCAAAATGACAGCTACAGCAACCAGCTGATAAAATGGATTCTGAACTTTAATTGGTCCAATTCATAAAATTTAAGCAATTCAACGACATGCAAAAAACGTAAGCCACACTGTGGAATTTGGCTTTTTTTTTTAATAGGGATAATTTTGAACACTTATTTTAGTATTGCGGAGCACAACTGGGTTTTTAAAGCACTCAATAAATGTGACTAGTTATATTCAGCTCTATAGAAGCTGATCAGACTTAGTCACACCACCTTCAAAGAGTTGGCTTGGAACATGGTGTTTCAGTTGATCATTCCATCCCCTTATGTACTCTGGAATCTTCCAAAGCTTCTCCCACCATCTTTCTTTTGTGAATAAACAAGAAAAAAGATACTTTTAAGCCTTTGTTTTAAAGAATAAAAAGACAGATTTGGATTTACTTTGGAAAAGTATCACATTAAAATTTAATCCGTTTGTACTATAATACTTAACTAGGTCATTGGTCAATCTTCTACTTCTTCATTGTATGTATGGCCAAAAATACACCACCACCACAGACACTAAATATCTGATTTCTATAACTCTTCCACAGATGCTAAAACATCACTGAGTATTTCTTAATCTCACTCTACTGTTTCTGGTTCACCTTCACCAACTTCTACAAAAAATTTATCTGAAAAATGGAGAGACTGTTATTGGCACCATGGCACTTTCAAAATAAAAATTATGGTATCTGGCCAACTTCTCAGTTGTTTGTTCTATCTTGTTTCTCAAGATGTTTATTATTCCTGATGCCAACAGGATATTACTGATGGGGAAAAAAAAACCTTATCTGTACAAAATTATAGCAGCACCATTCATGATAGCGAAAACTGAAAAAAAAAAAAAAAACAGACCACATATCTAACAACTGGGAAGAGCTGAACGCTGTTATGGCTACATGATGTAGTGGAAAGAACACTATTTGGAATCCAGAAAGACCTGGGTTCAAACCAATCTTGTATTCCTTAGCTATTCTCTGTAACCACAGGTAAAATTTCCTTAACTTCTCTGAACCTCAATTTTCTCAACTGTAAATAAAATGAAGGAATGTACCATCCCAAATGAAATGTCATAAGCACTTTGCAAACTTTAAAACTCCATTATAAATTGATGGTATATATGAATGGTATGTCACAGGAAATGATAAATATACATAATTCAAAAAATAAGACTTAAGAGAAAGAGATGCAGAATAAAAAAGATACCAAAGAACACCACACACTGATAACATCTATGTAACCAATAACAAAAGGAATAAAAGCAAGAAAAGTTTAGACAGGGATATGAAAACAGAGAGGATCATTTTGTTATTACCTTGTCAAAAATAACATACATTTTCAAAACTGTAAAATGAATTCTGTTTCATACATGATCATTTTTATTTTGTTCCTAGTTGTGTTTGCCTATTTTGTCAAATAATGTTGTTCCTCTATGTACAGGACATCATGAATTAGCAGGCCTTAGAATTGTGGCTTATAAGCAATGGGGTACAACTGTACAGTCATGGCTCACTGAAGAGAAAAATAATCATCACAAACTACCTATTTTTTCCCCACAGGTAGTATTAGTGATTTTCTGGATTGCAAAGTATTACCTTAAGTTCTTCCTCTCATCTCTTAGGGTTAAATTTGAAAAATGTCACATGCTTTCTGAAGTATTTGGCGTATCTATTACATGTTCTATCTGATGTCACTTGAAAATATATACCAGGAAAATAAACTCTATGGTTCTACTTTTTTTTTTTTAGAATGGGCCATATGCCACATAGGCATATAGAACTCCCAATGAGAAACTCCCCTCTCCAATGCAGATTGACACTTGTTCTGTAGCTCACACGACCTTAGAGAGTTGCCCAGGACACAGAGGTTAAGTGAATTGAATAGAATCCTACAACCAGGTTGCATCAGAAGCAAGACTTGAAAGGTTCAACTTTCTTATTGTGTTTAATATAATGCTGTTCTTTCAACAACCTAGTACCTGAGAATTTGGAATAGAAAGTTATATAAGGTTTAGTCAGAGAACTAAAGGTTCATATTCACAGATCCTTTATCTTTGTAAAGTTCTTACCAGTATCTGGCTGACAGAATGTATACTGGCTACTAGAGGAAGAGCCTAAGTTAAAATCTTCAGGACCCTGAATGTCCTTAACAATTATAACTTCTTCTTGTGCTCCAATTTCTTCCAACTTAGGTGGTTCAAGGGTAACGATGTCAGAATCATCACTGATAGCCCCAAAATAGACATTGTCATCAGGTGACTTTTCTCTCTCTGTCTGAGGAAGAATCACAAGTATTGTAAATTAGCATGCTTCATACAGTACTACATACATATTAGATACCTAAATACTTATTAACCCTGGGGAAGAGAAATATAATAGTGGTAGACAGGGATAAGTGAGGCTAATTCTCACTTCTGCCATAGAAATTTGAGAAAGTTTACATGTACCTAACTCATAATGTAGAATACCCACAATAAAGTGTGTCAAAAATAAAATGCCTTATTTATAATAATCTTTGGGTAGAAAATTCAATTAAAAATAAAAGAAAATTAAATTTCATTTTGTTTAAAAAGTTAGGATACCGCAATGACTAACTTTGATAGACTTATCTCTTCTTAGCAATGCAAGGATCCAAGACAATTCCAAAAGACTCATGATGGAAAAAGCTGTCCACATCCAGAAAAAGAACTATGGAGTCTGAATGCAGACTGAAGCGTACTATTTGCTCTGATTTTTTTTGTTTCTTCTTTCTCATGGTTTCTCCCACTGGTTCTAATTCTTCTTTACAACATGACTAATGTGCAAGTAGGTTCAATATGAATGTATACGTAGAGCCTATATATCAAGTTACATGCCGTCCTGGAATGATGAGAGGGGAGAGATGGGGAGAAAATTTGGAACTCAAAATCTTATGGAAGTAAATGTTGAAAACTAAAACTAAAAAAAAGAATAGGATACCCTCAAAAGACTGAATTTCATTTTATCTCGTATTTTAGTTTAAATTTCTGATTTCTTTTTTTTTTACAAGACTAGTGACTTCATTGTTAGAGTTTGCCTGGAGCACTGAGACTTCATTAAATGAAATTCCTAGAGTCACACTGCCAGTTTATCTTAGGCATGGAACTTGAACCAGGACTTTCTGACTCTAAGGCCAGCTCTTTTATCTACTATACAATGTGCTCCTCATTTGATTTCTGTATATAGCTGACAAGAGCTAAAAAGTTAAATTACTATTAAACCATTTCAGTCTTATAAAAGAAACCTGGCTATTTTTAAGAAAATTACATTGCAGGTAAGGAAAGAGTTACCAAATTAGGTTTTCTTTAATACATCTGTTTCTTCTGAACTAAAATATCTTCACGGTTTTAATTCACAATCAAAATAGATGTTGATTTCTATGAATAAAATGAATCAACAGATCTTCAAAATATATATCAGAATTTCTTAACTTCAAATGGAAACCAAAAAAAAAAAACCCTTTAATTTCTGAGTCTTACAAATCTTGTTCATATGCCCAAAGGGCTATGAAACTGCATACTCTGACCCAGCAATACCACTAGTAAGTCTATATCCCAAAGAGATTAAACAAAAAGGGGGGCAGGGGGAAAAGGACCTATTTGTACAAAGGTATTTGTAGCAGCTCTTGTTGTGGTGGATAAGAATTAGAAACTGAGGGGAGGACCATCAACTGGGGAATGGCTGAAAAAATTATGGTATATGACCGCAATGGAATATTATTGTGCTGTAAGAAATGACAAGCAGGATGATTTCAGAGAAATCTGGAAAGACTTAACATGAACTGAAGCAGACTAAAGTAAGCAGAAGTAGGAGAACATTTTACACAATAAAAGCAATATTACACAATGAACAACTGTGAATGACTTAGCTATTCTCAGCAATACAATGATCAAATGTAATTCCAAAGGACTCATGATGAAAATTGCTATCTACCTCCAGAGAAAGAAACAATGGAATCTGAATACAGACTGAAGCATTAGTGGTTTTCACACTCTTTCTTTTTTGATTTGAGCTTTCTTTCACAACATGACTTATGTGGAAATGTTTTACATGACTGCACATGTATAACATCTATCAGATTGCTTACTATCTTAGGGAGGGGGGAAGAAAGGGAGGGATTGAATTTGGAACTCAAAATTTTTTTAAAAGAATGCTAAAAATTATTTTTATGTGTAATTGGGGGAAAAAATAAAATGTTAAAAAAAAAAGAAATCCTGTTTAGTATTTAATCACAAAGGAAATGGGAATCATTGAAATTTACCTCAAGAACTGAGTTGGCTTCTTCCAAAGCTGGATAAGTAGTTTCTCCCATTAACACTGTACCACCTTCACTATATCCTGATATGGAACAAAGATAAATTATATTATTCCTTTATTTTAAAATGCCTTGTTCAGTTTCCCATAGATTACTGCACAAATTATGCCAATAAAGGCATAGTTCTAATACAGACCAATTGCAAACATAGACCACACAACATAGAATGAAATATCTTTGACAGAAAAAATGTGTGTACAAACAGAGTAATTACTCAGTACCATAATTTTTAACTGTTACTGTGAATTTTTTAAACATTTATTTCAATTCAAATAAAGTGTCAGAGTGACAAGATTTTTGGATTTGAAATTTACCTCTCCTGGGCCTCAGTTTCTTCATCTGTATGAGAAGTTCATCATAAAGACCTCTTGTGAAAATATTACTGCTGGTTGTCAGATGAAGAAATTAAAGCTATCTATAGTCATATGAAAAAATGCTCTAAATCACTACTGATTAGAGAAATGCAAATCAAAACAACTCTGAGGTACCACATCACACCTATTAGATTGGCTAACATGACAAAACAGGAAAATGATGAATCTTGAGAAGATGTGGGAAAATTGGAACACTAATGCATTGCTGGTGGAGCTGTGAACTGATCCAACCATTCTGGAGAGCCTTTTGGAACTATTCCCAAAGGGCTATAAAACTGCATACCTTTTGAGACTTACCAATTCCACTTCTAGGGCTGGATCCCAAAGAGATCATACAAATGAGAAAAGGACCCACATGTACCAAAATATTTATAGCAGCTCTTTTTGTGTCTGCCCTTGACTCTGGCATAGTCAGGCAAAGGGCTAAAATGTACTGTTTCTTGTTTTTGTCTTAAAATCCCATTGTTCTTTTTGGAACACTCTCCCCGCCACTCCAACATTCCCCTATTAGGATAACAATCTTAACCTGAAAAAGCCTTTAGATTTAAAGATAAATAAGGGTATAAAAACAATTTGCTGCTAAATTGCTGTTTAGAAACAAGCTGTAATATATCTACTTTATATTGGTAGAGAAAAATAAGCCTCAAATGTTTTTAAAATTACCATTGCTTTACTGATTTTTTTTCCTTCTGTCCTCTTTTTCTTTAAAAAAATTTATTATATGGGATGGCCCTCTATGAGCAGGTAAGAGGAGGAATACAGGTAAAAATTCAAATGATACAAAACCAAAAGATTTCAATAAAAATATTTTTAAAAATTACCACTGTAGTTGTTTCATTCTCTGAACATGACAAATTAATATTTTAAATCATTTTCATGAGTAATGCTGACATATTCAAAAACTTCACTATAAAACAAACCTTAAATAAGTCTTATTTTTCTACTTCTCATCAATGGAGAATATGGTAGCTAGAAGAGAATTCATTGAATACAACTCTTTTGATTAATGTTACATATCCCTAGCTTCTAAGTCATTAGCGGCAAATGGCTTCAATAGTTAAAACAAACTCGTATTTGTTTTACATGTAATATGATATGTTGAGACATCCAAAGATGCCAGAAGGTCCCAACAATACAATATCAGAACCGCTACCTCCCACTCGTTGTTGGTAAGATTCTGTATCTGTATCCCTAGTGATCCAAGTTCTGAGGGCACAGGATTAGTGTCTTAATATATGTCAAAGAGACTAGATATCAGTTATCACAGAAGAGAGCTTAAACTTATTTGCTTTAGTTTTCTTTGGAAATTTTATTTTCCCTATATCTTACCTTCTTGATCTAAAGGCTGTTCTTGATTTTCCTCTTGCACTAAAGCTGTGTATTCTTCTGATGCAAACTCAGGGCTTTCATTTGTTACACTGTTTTCAGAATTCACTGTCTCTATATCAGACCCCTAGAAAAAATGACAATAATGAAATTTAATAGTTCCTTATCACTTTAAAACTGGATTTAACTGCTTTGCAACTCAACCTCCTTCCTCAAAGAACTTACATTCTAATGGGAGAAGGCAAACAGATATATAGACATATATTCAAAATAAATGTAAAGAAAATAAATATAAGTAAATAATTAGTAGTTCAGTACAAAAAAGTTTAGGAAACCACTAGCAGATGGGGCGCGAGGCAAAGTAATGCATGTAGAAAAGACTCTGTCTAGATGGTGGTGCTTGAAATGAGTACTGAAAAAACGAGAGAATCTACGATGGTGAGGTGACAGAAGAGGGTATTCTAAGGACACTGTAAAAAGCACAGAAATGAGAGATGGAGTGCCACATCTGAGGAAGAGAGTACAGGAAGAGTAGTGACCAATGAGGCTGGAAAGGGTTTGGGGCCAGCTTGTGTAGGGTCTTAAAAGATAAACAGAAGAATTTATATTTAATTCTAGAGCTGAGGTTCTTAGCCTTCTTTTGTGTTACAAATCCCATGACATTCTGATAAACCCTATGGACTCCCTCTCAAAATAATATTTTTAAATATATAAATTTAAATACACAGGATTACAAAGGAAACCAATTATATTGAAATAATTATCAAAATAAATTTAAAAAAGAGTTCATAGCCCTACAGTTAAAAATCCCTGTCCTAGAGTCAACTGGGAGCCACTGGAGGTAATTGAGTAGGGAAAATTTAAGATCAGATACTTGGCAGCAACATGTAGGACAGAATGGAGTGTAGAGCGATTTAAATGAGTGACATCAACTAGGAGGCTACTGCAATAATTTAGGTGGAAAATAATGAGGGCCTGAACTGAGGTAGTGGCAGTAAGAGTAGAAAGGAGGAATTCAATGCAAAAGATGTGGAGAAAGAAATAGCAAGATTTGATAATGTGGGGCAAAGGATGATGAGGATTTGAGGATAAGGCCAAGGATAGGTACTTGGCAGCCTAGAAGAATGATAGTGCATTCAACAGAAATAGAGAAGTTTTGGAAAAGGAGTGAGTTTGTCAGGGAAAGAAAGTCCTTTGGATCAATGCAATAACCAAACACAACTCTAGAGGAATGATGATAAAGCATGCTATTCACCTCCTGACAGAAAGGTTATGGACACTAAAATACATCTTCCAGCACAGCCAATGTATGGATTTGCTTTGACTACGCATATTTGCCTCAATGGAGAGAGGTTTGTCTTGTTTTAATTGGGGGAAAGAGGAAGGAGGAGAGGAGTAAATTAAAAGTGAATGCAAAAAGAAAGAAAAAAGGGATGCTGAAGCACTTTTTAAGAAACAGAATAGGACTTTTAGGAGACAGACAAGCAAGACAGCCTTAAAATTAACATTTAACCAAAATTTAACATGTCAAAATTTATATTTTTAAAACAAGCTGTAACAGAAATTTGTCATAACATGTAGTAATGAAGAACAGTGAAGTAGACAAAGGACAGTGAAGTAGAAAAAAAGGGAAAGGTTAACAATCAATCAAGGAGAAGGAAGAATGTTAAAAGGTGGATTTTGTAAAGCAAAATTATCCCTGCCAAAGTCCACAGGCTGATGTGTCTAAAAGATGTGTGGCTGGTGAGGGTTGAGGTTCCCTTGGAAAGTCTCAATCAGTTACTTACATATGGTAACCAAATCAGATGGAGGGGGAAAATCTCACATCCTAGGCCACATAACCTTAATTCTGGATAGAGAAGTTTTAATAAGACCAAACGACCTTGTAACTATCATCAATGCAACAATTCTTTTAATTTAATATTTAAGATTTGAAAACCTACCTCATGATTGATAACAGTCCAACCACAAGATGAATCACTGTCACTGGAGTTTTCAGACATTTTTCAAGTATCTAGAAATATAACAATACATTTATGTGTAAGAAGCAGCAAAAAAATCTGTTGAACATTCTAGTTCCTACTGTGTGCTAACACATAGTTGTTGTCTTCAAAGAAATTCACCTTTGTATCTAAGTATGTAGGTAAATACTAAGTGTTGTAGGCAAGAAGTACAAAATGAATACAGAGTGGACTGCATCACCGTGGACTGCAATACTCTAGGAAGTTTTCCTGAGAGAGGCTAGGCATGTGCTGAGCCCCAAGGGATAAACAATGTAAAGCAACTTGGCATCATATAAAAATCATTTCCCTAGGCCCTGGATTTGAGAGCCAGCTCTTCCACTTCTAAGATTCTTAAAACATATGGCAATCCACTTTACCTCTCAGTTTTAGTTTCCACACCTACAAAATGGGCATTATAATACACTACTTCACTCAAAGTCATAGGAAAATAGAATTCAAAATTTAGATCACCCATCTTATTTTACAAATGAGGAGCTGAAGCCCTCAGAGCTTAGTTAAATGACCTACCCAAGGTAAATACACACACACACACACACACACACACACGTAAATATGTGTATATAGTAAATAATATATAGTAAATAAAATAGTAAATAATAAAGTATATGGCATATACTTTATAGTATATAGCAAATATATATAGTATATATGTAATGGTAATTTAAATTTGAAGATCTTCCCCATCCACTAATAGGCCCATGTAACCTGCTTACATCAAAGGAAGCCTAAGTCACATGTGTTATGAGGAGCTTGCTGAAGGAGAGGAACAGGAAAGTATGGAGCAGGAAATACTCACAGCAGCTAGCGCTGAGGAAGAGAGCAAACCCAGGCACACTAGCTGTGCTAGCAAACCCAGGCACATTAGCTGTGCTGTGAGTGTGTTTGTCAGAAGGCCCCAGCAGGGGGGCGGAAGGTTAATGAGATGGCAAGGGTCCATGCTATGACATTGTGTTTTAAGTTCCTTGCTATCATGATAAAGTAAGCTTACTGGTTTTGGGAGTTGGTTGCTGCTTGAATGAGCTGGACTTACTGGTTATACAATTTGGTTATCTGGTGTGTGAATAAATGTTTTACTTCTTCTACCTTCTATATGGAGAGTCTCTTATATTTTGCAATACAGAACTACATAGGTATATTCATAATTATCATCAATGTTGTAACTATTGCTTTGCTGTACCAACACTGTTGCTAGCGGCTGCTGTGGAGGTGATAGAGCAACAACAAAAGCACATAGGAAGGCTGCTGGCATAGGTTCTTTGATTTGCTTTTCTAAGGAAAGCAACTTTAAGAGGTTAACAATCTTACCTTAATTAAACATACATATACCATTCACTTAGTTCAAGGGGAAAAGCCAGCACCCTGAACTTCCGAGTAAATATGAACAGGAATTACAAACAGATCAACAGACAGGCTCTTTATCTGTCTGACCAAATCATAGTACAAAAGTGGGGGGGGGGGGGCGGTGCTGCTTCAATGGCTACCCAGAGTCTCATTACCAGCACTGTTTCAATGACTGTGACCCCAAAACAAAATGCCAACCTCAGATTTTACATACATAGGTCAGGGCCCTGGGGCAGTTGATTACCTCAGTGCTGAGTAGCACTCCAAAACAAAAGACAAAAGGTTCCCACTTTACCTGCCCCATTCAAACAAAGGCAAGCCTCATTAAAGGCACCTGATGGCCTTAGCATTCCAAAAGAGAAATCCTGCCCTAACTACCATAATTGCTGATACAATATAGTAAATATACAGTAAATAATATATATTATTTATAGTAAACAATAAAGTACATAGCATATTTTATAGTATATAGTATATATACTAGTATATAGTAAATATAGTCTATATAGTAAATACATATATAGTAAATAATAGTCAGAATATAGTAAACATATAATATATAATAATAAAGTAAATAATATATATAGTAAACATATAATATATAATAATAAAGTAAATAATAAAGTCAGAATTTGAACAAAGGTTCTCTCACTATGAATTCAGCACTCTTTCTATTGCAAAACTGCAAGGGAAGTCCTTTGTAAAATGTATTTAATAATAATGACAATTATTAGCTGGCAGATGGTATACTCTGCAGACTAAGATGAAAAATCAAGCTAAAGTGGACAATTCTTGTTAGAGAATAGTGAGAGAAAGTTTGGACAGCTATTAAAGCTTAAAAATGCACTAAGATTTTTGAATCACCATGCATAATAGGATCAGCTGTAGATGCTTTAATGTTACTCTGAAAAAATTTGTTCTTGATATTTTAGGCAATCCAATCCAAGAAATGTTAACTGCTACAAACAAGGCATTATGCTAGTCCCTGGGAACATAAGACTATCCTGACTTCTCTTCTGATCTCTCTATATACCTTCTTTTGCTTATCTCCTCAGCTCCCACATGTCTAATTATCAGATAACTCAAATCTAGAAATCCAATCCAAATCTATCTCCTATGCTTCAGCATAGCATCACTAACTGCCTGTGGACATCTTTACGTATATATTCTTACAGGCATCAAAAACTCAACCAACTAAAATTGAATTCCTTATCTTCCAACAATCCTTCCGCTCCACCTCTAAGTATAAGTAAAAACAAAAACAAAACAAAACCCTTACCCCTACTCCAAATGTTCCTATTTTTGTTGAGGATATCACTAAAGTCCCAGTTACCCAGATTCAAAACTTTGGGGTCATCCCAGATTTTTCAGCCTTTCTCATACTCCAGTCAGTTGGTCCATTGTTATAGTAACAATATCTCTCTAATTCTTTTCCTTTTCTCTACTTACATGATCACTACCTTATTTCCGGTCTGTATCACTTCTCACCTGACTATAAGAAGATACAACTTCCTGCTTCCAGTTCCTCCCCATTCTAATTCTTCCTACAAATAAATGCCCCATCCATACTCTTAAAACACAAGTCTAAACTTAACTCCACCTCCAAGCTCAAGAAACTTTGGTGACTCCTTATTGCTTCTAGGATAAAACACAAACTCTTCTGTTTTGTGTTCAAATCCTTTAAGTCTACACCACCTGGCCCAACCCCCAGGATGGGAGGGAGAATAAGCGGTGGTGGAAGCTTTTCCCCTATTTTGAGATCTCCCAGAGTCTGCCAAATTATATCTACCCAAGATGTATGTGTGATTTTATTAAAGAGCTTCCACAAGTGAGCAGAAAAAATGAAAACAGTTTCAACCCTTCTATAGGTTCCATGAGTCAGAGTAAACAACTATTTGAGAATGTGGATCAGCATTATTTCACCTTGTTGTGGGGCTACAGTCAGTTAGCCTTTGGGATTTTTGATGAAGCTTTGAATTTCTCACATTTGTCTCTGGGGTACAATCTGAGCACAGAATGCAAGGCCTAGAAGAACAGGAAGATGATAGAATACAGTCCCACTCCCACTAAAGCCCATATGCAGAGGAAGGCCTGAAAGCAAGCCAATCCAACCCAACTGGAATATGATATTCTGGAGATGAAAGGATCTAGGTTTAAAACCAAGAATCACCTGCCCAGCAAAACTGAGTATAATATTTCAGGGAAAAATATGGACATTCAATGAAATAGAGGATTTTCAAGTACTCTTGATAAAAAGACAAGAGATGAATAGAAAATGTGACTTTCAAATACAAGAATCAAGAGAAGCATAAAAAGGAAACAGGAAAGAGAAATTACAAGTGACTTATTAAAGTTAAACTGCTTACGTTCCTACATAGAAAGATGATATTTATAACTCATGAGACCTTTCTCAGTATTAGGGTAGTTGAAGGGAATATACATATAAATAGACAAAGGGCACAGGGGAGTTGAATATGAAGGGATGATATCTAAAAACTAAAATTAAGCAGTGAGAGAGGAATATTGGGAGAAGGAGAAAGGGAGAGATAATATGGGATAAATTATCTCACATAAAAGAGGCAAGAAAAAGCTTTTACTTTGGAGGGGATCAGGGGGGAGGTGAGAGGGAATGAGTGAACCTTACTCTCATTGTATTTGGCTTAAGGAGGGAATAACATACACACTCAATTAGGTATGGAACTCTATCTTACCCTACAGAAAAGTAAGGGGGGATAGATATAAGAGAGGGGGGATGATAAAAGGGAGGGCAAATGGGAGGAGGGGGTACTCAGAAGCAAATACTTTTGAAGAGGGACAGGGTCAAGGGAGAGAATAGAATAAATGGGGGGCAGGATAGGCTGGAGGGAAATATAGTTAGCCTTTCACATGTCAGTTGTGGAAGCATTTTGCATGACTACACATGAATAACCTACATCAAATGGCTTGCCATCTCAATGCCACCCTCAATGAGGGTGGGAGGGGAGGGAAGAAGGGAGAGAATGTTGAACTTGAAGTTTTAAAAACAAATGTTAAAAATTGTTTTTTTAGGGGCAGCTAGGTGGCACAAGAGGACCTGAGTTCAAATCAGCCTCAGACACTTGACACACTTACTAGCTGTGTGACCTTGGCAAGTCATTTAACCCCAATTGCCCTGCCCTCCCCCCTCCAAAAAAAAATCTTTCTAAATTGTTTTTTACATGCAACTAGGAAATAAGATATACAGGCAATGGGGTATAGAAATCTAACTTGCCCTACAGGAAAATAAAAGGGAAGGGGATGGGGGGGACGGGTGATAGATGGGAGGGCAGATTGGGAGAAAGAGTAATCAGAATGTATGCTGTCTCTGCGTGGGGGGAGTGGAGAGATGGGGAGAAAATTTGGAACTCAAAATCTTGTGGAAGTGAATGTTGTAAACTAAAAATTAATTAATTAATAAAAAAAGAAAAAAAAAGAAAAAGCACACATAAGTTCTTCTAAATTAACTTTGTATATAAAAGGAGTCTCTTTAAAAATTCTTTTTCCCTATACCTTAGAAATCTAGACTTCTAGGCTATCCCCTAATATACAGGAAAATCTATGATATTTACTTATAAATGTTTCTCACTCAACTAAATCTTACTTTAATGTAAAAAGAACATATGAATTCAGAAACTAATGTGCAGGAAATGAGTGAATTAGAGGGACTAGAAATTACTATCACTAAAAAATAAACACACAAAAACACCTGTTTGCTTGCTTGCTCTTCCGTATACAAAGTAATGATTCTAATATCAATAAATTAGAGACAGATTAATTAATTGTTACCTGATCTGATGGTATCTTCATCATTCCTGAATAACTACATTTTACTATGAAAAAGAACAGATTTCCATGACCTCATCTTCTAGAATACAGGTGTGATGGAGAAAAATAGGAGCATTATTCTCCTACATGGCTAAAATTCTGTTCTCAAGTAAACAATGGGTTGTCAGCAGAGGCCCCAGAAGGATTTGGAAGGAAAATGGACATAGATTAACATACTATTCAGTGATTAAATGAATAGTCACTTGACATTTTCAATCTCTAAATTTTCCTACCCATGGCATTCTATCTATACCTAAGTCAAAAAAATAAAATGCTTTTCAGAGATTGCCTAAAAATCAAATAAAATTGTTCCCTTGAAAAAAGATTTCCTGTGAGGAAGGGAAAAGGATGTTTCAATCTTGCAAAATAGTAAAGCACTACATATATATATAACTACAGTCTTTTTAAAATTATCTAAATTAGCCTATCCTGTTTTGGAATAAGAACACCACATGGAGAAAATCAATGAAAAATAATAAGCAAGTCTTGCCTAACATTTTTTTCATTGCAGGAGAGCCACAAAGGGGCTCTTTCTCCACTGTTGTTACAGGTTGATGATGTAATTAGGTAGTAAGGCAGCCTATACAGAAAAATATTTATAGTAAAAAAAGCAGAGTATAGATAAGAAAGTACTGGACCTTTACAACCTAGCTTTGACACTTAAAACCTAGCTTTTTAGGGAGAGTAAGATATTTAACCCATAAATAAATTTAAACCATAAGTTATCATGTGAATGTTATTTGAAATATCTGCTTTGAAGTTAACTTGACAAGTATAAGTCTAGTTTTGAGTGCAATCCATACAAAAGGTGTACTTCTTAAAAAGCTGACATTTTTACAGTACGGTATTCCTCATAAATTGTCATTTCTTCATATCTTCTTGGTATTCTCTTCTCTTCAGGTTTTCCTGATAATGCTCTCTCCTGGTTCTCTTGCCTTCCTGTCAGTCTCCTCTAATGAATCTTCATTCAGGTCATGTCCGCTCACCATGGGTTTCACACACGTCTCACTCCTGGGCCCTCTTTTCCTTTCTCTCCATACTATCTTATCAGCTCCTGTGCAGTTATCTTCTCCATTAGGTAAGCTCCTTGAGAGAAGGGAATGTCTTTTCCCTTTCTTTGTATCCCCAGAGCTTAACAACGTCTGGCATATAGCAGAAACTTAATAAATGCTTGTTGACTTGAAACTGAACATTGCAAAACCGTAATGACTGAACTTAGCCCCAAAGAAGAAGTCTGAGAAGGGAACTTACCTTGTTACTTCACAGAGGTGTGGGAGGATGATGGGGGAGGGGGAGCTAATAGATGTGAAATACTACATATAATGTAAATTTTTTTTCAATATGCTTGCCAGTTTTGCTGAACTGTTCCCCTCCTCCGCTTTTGTCTGTTATAAGGGGTGGATCTTGGAAAGGAAAGATGGGAGGTGCACTGGGAAATGGAAGTAACATAAAAACAAAGTATAATAATAATAATTTATTTCTTAAAAGACTAGTCAGCAACTAGGAAAGAATTTTAAGTGATTAAAAGGCACCATCATGATAACAGTTAACAAATTTCAATGTTAACTCAATAAATATTAAATTGGAAATACTGGCTTTCTCCCACCGATATGTAATGTCATATACTTGAAGATGAATAAATCAACTCTACCAATTCTTATACAGAGCAATGGTATATATCAAAAACATCATTTTTGGAATAAATAGCAGATTACTTATCTTTAAAGACTTTTCCCCCAAAGATTATGGAAACACTTTAAAACCTCATTTTTTGTTCAACTAGAAATCTTAAGAAATAAATATTTCTCTAGTCTAAAATCCCTTTTCAAACTTGGACTGAAAGGTGGGTTGGTGGAGAACAAAGACCTTTCTTAGGCAAATTAAGTATTGTGACCAAACTTAAAACAAGGATTCAAGTCTGGTTAGGATCATGGCCTTCCCACCCCCCACCCAAGGGATTGTGCTATAGACCCATCAGCACAGAGCCTGTCACAGAGTAAGAGTCTGATAAATGTTTCTTGATTTGACTTAGAATAGGGACAGTTTCACTCCAGTACCTGTAACATAATAGCCACTTAATCCTTAGTGATTAATTTCTTCCAACTAGGGTGATTCAGGTGTTACCAATTCAGCCTTCCCTGATTCACTCCACCTTTAAAAAGCACAAAACAAAAATGCACAAAATAATCTCTCTTTAAATTTCTTCTAATATTTTGTTAGGACTTTTCCTTTGGCACTTTATAACTATCTGTGTACATGTTTTTCCCCTTCCTAGTTCCCTGAGGGCAATGACTATGTCTCCCAACTCTGTCTCCTTGGGGCCTAACTACATTGAACAGGCTCTTAAAGATTTATTGACCTGATACTAACAAGTCAATACTAGATGACTAAGCAGATACAGCTTGGGACTTGGAGTCAGAACGACCTTACATCAAATCCTGCCTCAGACACTTACTAGCTACGGGACCCTGGGGCAAAACACTTAACTTCAGTATCTTAGTTTCCTCCTCTGGTAATGACAGCATCTACATAGGCTGCTATAAGGATAAAATGAGTTAACATATGTAAAGAGCTGAGAGAATAATTATTTCTCTCTTATATTAATAACCAATTATTGAATTAGGACTGAAGTTTTTTCCCATTCCCCAGTCCTCATTCAGAAAGCAGTCCCTGTAGGTTATTCTGGCAGCTTTTGAAATGCAGGGCTTGACTGCTGTTGTTGTCTGTCTTTCTATTCTTAAAGAGGACCATGACAACAGGAAGGAGATGTCATGACTTGCAAGTGAATTAGGTTTAAGTGAGGCAGGGTTGTGCAAAGTCACCAGCCTCACTCTCTCCTCTGGAGCCATCTGGGTCCAGTGACAAGATATAGATCAGGGTGATGGAGATGGCCCCAGATGCAGTGGGAGACCTTGGCCTTTTCAAGCTAAGGTCTTTCCCAGGTCTCAGTGATTAACGCTAGGTAAAAATGAGGCAAAGAATGGCCTCTTTTACCTAGTCAAAAAAATAAAATCAATCTGGGAAAAAAAAAAAAAAAACCAAAAAAAAAAAATCAATCTGGGAAGGGAAGACCCTCAGGTTTCTGGCCAAAACAGAAATAATTGCTATTTATACTCACTCTGAGCCATCAGAATACAAACAATGACCAAGTAAGGCTTGAGCTGAGATCTGCTGTTGGCCAATCGATGAGAGCCAGAGTTATTTGGGTTTAAGGAATGGCTATAAAAAAAGAAATCTAGCCCATAATCATCAAGATATCTTGCTAGGTTTCACTGATCAGAGCACCCACAGGCAAGGGTATGATTCCCTATGTGGACAGAAATGGAAAACTTAGATCTGATCAAAAAGTAAAGAAATTCTGGTTTAGATAAATTGGTGGATTCCAGCCCACTGTGTTTTAGTCAGACAAGTCTGGATAAAAGTGGATTCTCCCTTTTGTCTAGATTACCCTAGATTGGGTAGTATGGGTATAGATAAGTCTCTTTGTCGGAGACTGAGGGATCAGTCTTGAGTCACAGTCCTTCAGACCTCAGTAGAATAAGCCCATCTTTCATTATTATATTCATTCTCTCATCACCTGTTAACCAATCAGAGTTGATTTCTACCCTCAGGAACACCCACTCTTCCAAGGGCATATAAACAGTGAGTGGGTTCCATGAGGGGTCTTTGGTTTATGAGAGAAGGCAAAATGACTAGCATAATTAATGAAATGATTAATTACCCAGGAACTATGTCTCTCAAACTTTTTATACATCACAGTGTTTTTCAAATCTTAAAACACTATAAATGCCAGTTACTATTAACAGTAACAATGGTAATAATACTAATTCAAAGATCAATCCCAACCCATCCAAAACTCTTCCTACTAAACTCGTCGCCACATCCTCCCATCATTTGTCATGGAGGATCTACCCCACATTCCAAGGGTCTTTTAGCATTTTGTGGATACAGCACTTAATTTTGCCATGTGTTAGCCTTCGTTCTTGCTACATGACTGGCCCACCTCCTTTTCTGATCATATTATTTGTTAGATAATAGTATCCCTTATATCACTTGTTAAATATAAATGCCATCTTACATAGTGCTTTATAAGGTATTTCTATAATTGACATTTATATATAATATGTACATGAGCTAGTTAGATCAATCAACAAGAATTTATTGAGTACTGGGAATACAATGACAGAAACCAAAATAAGTCCCTGCCCTCAAGAAGCTTACATTCTACAAGGAAAAAAATATACATATATAAGTATATGCAATACAAATACACAATAAAAACAAGGTAATTCTGGAGAGAAAGCAATAGCAGTAGGAGTAGCAGGAAAGGCTTCATGTTGCAGACTGCACGAGAGCTAAGTGTCAGGAGGAAAGTATTTCGTAAACCATAAACCAATACATAAACCTCCTCATCATACAATTTCTCTGTACATAAGAAATTAGGCAATGTACCTGATTTTTTTTAATCATAAGATCATAAATTCAGATCTGGAGGGGATCTTTAGAGTCTGGCCCATCCTGCCATAGCCAAACCTCCTAATTTTACAGTTCAGAAAACTGAAGCCCAGAGCAGGTAAGGAAGAATTCACAAACAATAAGGATCCGAGCTGGGATTCCTGTCTAGTCCTCTAAACTCCAAATCTAGCACTCTTTTCACTGTAGCAGCTGCCTCTCATCAAGCGGCAACATGGCATAGAAAAAAGAGAATGGTACTTAGTTTTAAGAAACATGAGTCCAAGGCTCTGATACTACTTGTGTATTCATTCCCCTAGGTCAGGGCTGTCCAAAATGCTGCTGCAGTGCAGCCCCTACAAGCATAGAAATTTACATAAAAGCTTTAGTAAAGGAAGCAGAGCTCTCACTAAAATGGCAAATCAAAATATACAGTCTATTGTTTCAATAAAAACCTAAGGTTGGACAGCCCTACTCTAGGTGACTCACTAAGACTGTCTAAATTTCACGTTCAAAAAAATATGCAAAAACTTATCCAATGAGAGAATTGCAAGAGACCTTAGAAATCAATGAATCCAACCCACTCATTTTACAGCTGAGGAAACTAAGGCCTTGAGGTCAAATGACTTGTCCCAAGCTCACACAACTAGTAAGTAGAATAGCCTATCTAAAAAGCAAATCTTATGACTTCAAGTCCAATATTTTATTACACATTAAGTTTTTAACATTATTTTCTGTAACCTAAAAAAGCAGGTAATTGTTTTTTCACCCTGCCACATCTCAGTCTTGGGACTGAGACTAAGAGCTACAGAGATTGGGCAGGGAATGACAGCAGTGAAAATGGAGGGTCCACACAAAGACTACAACATAGTAATTGGAAAGAATACTGAAATAAACAACAACCTGTGTAATTACAATGACAAAGCAAACACGGCTCCTAAGAGTCAGCAAATGCACCTCCAGCCTTTAAAAAGTGGAAGACTAAGGGTGTGGAATGTGGCACTCTCCTTCAGATCAGATCAATCTGTAGACTGGTTTTGCTGAACTTTTTTTTTAAAAGCTACCTAGGTTGGAGGAAAAGTATATCCAGAAATGAATGTGTAATAAAATCAAAAGGCATCAAGTAAACTTAAAAAAAAAATAAAGGACTACAGGGGACACCAATCACTACTAAAAACAAATCAAAAAAGAGAGAAAAGAAAGTAGAAAGGCTGCCTTCTGAGAAGACAGGGATGTGGGCCTATTAAAATATAAAGAAATACTCATAGTGGTCTGAAGTTCAATTACAAGTATCATCCCCCCCCCCCCCCCCCCCCCCCCCCGCTTCCATCTGAGCATTCCCTTATTGTTAAGTTTGCTCAAACACCAATGTATTACTTTAACAAATTAGTCCTCTCCTAGTTTCTAAAAAGAGATCCTAAGAAGACAAGCATAGCTGTAATTGTAACAGAAACAATGATACCATCTTGCACAAAGAGTGGATAGGTGATTTTGGCATTCTGATATATCATCTTGTGAAGAATAATAATAGTTCATCCTAGCAATAAAGTTACACTTTTTAAATGGCAACTACCTCAAGAGAAGTAAAGTTTAAATGAAGAAAATAACGTTAGAGAAAAAAAGATTTAATTTGGGGAATTTTGTTTTACAGAATCCACAGAATCATGTTATTACCCTCAACTTCTGCTTACAAATATGTCATGAGAATGGTAGCTGAGAAATAGAATGGGAGAGGGCTCCCAGTTATAGCATTAACTAGACTTGTACTTACAGTATTAAAGTGCACCCTGAGGTAAACTAGAACCTTAGGCCATTTTTTGTTTTTATAATTGTAGGTGGAAGCTGCAATTCACATTCTGTAATGTAGAGAAAGAGAGACAGCAACAAGACATTCAATAGATTAACTCTTTTTAATTGAGATTTTTTTTCTCTTTTCTAAGGACAGTTTAGTCAACACACAATTACCTCACATATGTTTGAGGTAGTGAGGCAGGGAAGAACAGTACTCTCAGTTTGTTTGCTTCTATGGTGTAACATCCTCCAAATTGAGAAATAGCAGCAACTATTGCTATATTTGAAGATAAAGTAATCCTTTCTGGTTTTCTTGCTCTAAAAGGCAATAGTACTCACACTAAGTGACAAAGCAAACCCAATACACTAAACTTAAAATTTGGAGGGTAGGTGGAGTGTTTTATTTAATTTTTGCATATCCTCCAATACCTAGTACTGAGGAGTCAAAGAACTGTGAAATGTCTTTTCTTTTTAAAAAGTATATATGCCTGTATATAGAACAGAATAAAGAACACAAACCATTCTTACTAACGTTCATTTCACTTGGCAGAAAGAACATGAGATGATCTTTCATACGGAAACCTCTTTTAAATTATCTAATCATATGAACCTGATCGCTGTAAAACCACAAAACACCTCAAAATTTTCTATATTTTATTAAAGTATCATCTTTATTTATAACTTTTGTTTTATACTGCAATTTCAGGACCTTTCTATTGAGCAGTATGAAAATCAAATCAAGCCAAAATCTCCAAAGAACTTAATACGAATTTCACACAGACCACAATGCAAATGCACATAGTGAAAATAACCAGACTGCAACATATAACCAACTAGGAACTCTTAAGAAAAAAAGTAAAAGATTTTATCAAAGAATTATATATATGACAAGGAAAGGATGAAGTGGTCATGTGACAAGCGCAAGGGATGACTGGTAGATAGCCAGAGTGTTCCTATGGCAAGGAATCAAGGAATGCCTCCAAAACGTTGGCTGTATTGATGAGGTACAAATACCAAAGTCGATGCAATCTTGCAGAATGATAAATTTCCTGGTGACAGATTTCCTGGGAGGATGATCAGAGTCCTTAATACAAGGTTAGAAGAATCAAACTATTTGAATACACTAATGCTAACTTAAACTGACATTTATATAACCGTAGCAGGAACTTTCAAACACACTGCTGGTCTATAATTTATCAAGTATCTCTTCTAGAATGTCCAGTGGATTTCCATCTACTACTGCTTATTTCCTTTCAAATCACAAAAATCAAAACTTAAAAGCATAGCACACTTAAATTATGTAATTCTTAGTAACAAAACTCATAGCAGAAATTATTTAAAACTCTAAATAATGGCTTAAAGCAACAAAAAAGGAACTGAGAAGATAATATCCCCCCTTTCATTAACCAAGTCAGTCTGTGTTGAACACTATAACCCATTAAACATTATTCCTACTTATAACCTAACTGTAAGTACTAACAAAAGGCACTAAATCTCAATGTTTACAAAATCCAATGCTTTATCAAATACAGGTAAATCTTTTCAGGAAGATCAGAAGGTAGTGTTTTGTCAATCTGTAAGCTGATTAAGAATGAAGTATCTTCTAATTAATAAAGAAAAGCCAAGCATGTAGGTTTTATCTGGATATACCAGTCAAAGTAGGAGGAAAATTAGATCAAAGTAAAATCAGTTTCTACATATGAAGATATCATATTTACCTCTTGTTGCTTTTATCTGTCTAGTCCAATTGCTCATTTCCTACCCTCAGAACACTGATAAAATTTAGCAGCCAAATGAGTTCATTTGCTTAGACTTTTCATCTGCTAGGAAAATGAGCAAGAAGCTAAACAGAACAATTGGCATGCACTTGTTTAAAATAACTAGTTTAAAACTACACAGGCAGTATGGGCTTCTCAAGACCTCTCTTCATCAAATTTTATTGACAAGTACATTGTACTAGAAGATGGAAGATGGGTTTAGTCCTCCATTCTGACATTTACTAGTTTTGTAATGTTGGGCAAGTCTCTGAACCAGCTTCATCATCTATAAAGTGGAGGCAGGAATAATAAGCCTAATAAGGAGACAGTAAGAAGATCTTTCACACAAGTAGGAAGAAGTAGTTTCCAAGGCTCTTTTAAGGTTTGTTACAAAGCATCCACCCCACAGTGCTATTAAGGACCACAGTATATATAAATATAAGCTATTGTTAAAATTAAATACTGCTATGTGCAAGGATAAAAAGGTGAAAAAGAACACAATTCCTACCTGTAAGACATATACACAAATAAGCACAGTATAAAGTAAAATATGATCATAGCGAAAGTAAGATTGAGACAAAAGCGTTCTAAGAAAATGTGAGAGAACACAATGATGAACTATAAATCCAAAAGAATCAAGAAACCCACCACCCAAAACTTGACAGAGAAGTAATAAATTTAAAATACAGAAAGAGACTAAAATTTTCAAACACAGCTACTATGGGAATTTGTTTTTTGTCAAACTATGTACTGAATGATTTTGCAAATCATTCAGTACATAGTAGATTTAAAAATCTACTCATTGTGGCATATGAGGGGAGAAACATTAATTAAAAACATACTTCTTATACTTGAAAATAGTAAGCTATAAGCCATTTCTTAAAAAGAAAATGTGAGGGACAGATCACATTCAGCCAGGATGGAGGAGATGGAGGCTTCATAGAGGAGATGGTATCTGGGCTGGGACTTGAAGAAGGAAAACTTCAAAACATTTGGAACTGGAGAAGGAGTGGATTCCAGGCAAGGGGAAAAGCCTATCTTGAACTGTGGAGACAGAGGGCATAGAATGGGATAGTAGTTAGACCACAGAGCATCAATTCTTAACCTGAGGTCCGTGAACTTGTTATAAATTTCATTATTCTATTCAGCAAAAACTTGCCATCTCCCTCCCAATCACCACACTCCCCCAAAGAGAATGAATGAAAAACAAAACTGCTGTTACAAACATGTATCGTAGTCAAGCAAAACAAATCTCCACACTGTACATTCTAATATATGTATAAATACATATATATGGTATGTGCGCGCACGCACACACACACGCACGCACACACACACACACACACACACACACACACCCCTTTGTCTATGTTTCATTCTGAACTCTGGTCTTACACAGCCACAGTAGCGGCAAGCCATATTGTTGTTACAGAGATACACCACAAAGAGGAAGAATGGTTGAGAGGTTATTCTAATAGCCCAGAAAGACATAAATGAGGTCCCTAAACTGGGATGGTAGTACCAGATGAAAGCACCAGATTTGGAAACACAGAATCTGTTTGGTTTCTTATCAGCTAGGTGTCCTGGAAAACCACTACTGAGGGGTTATATTTTTCCTCAATATAAAATGGAAGGCTTAGACTAAAAGGCCCCTGAAGTAATTTCCAACTCCAAATTAGGTGAAAAAGAAGATGACATAGGGAGAGATACTATACAGGCTGACTCAAGCCTTGGAAATTAATTGTACTAAAGTGAGGAAAAAGAGGAAGAGGATTTGTCCTCTGGCAGGATATGGGTGCCATCCATAGTACTAAGAAGTCAGGGAGTGGGGGAGTGTAGTGAAATTTGAACAAAGAGTGGAGGTACTGGTGGGAAATCTACATGGAGATGTCTAGCCAGTAGTTAGAAATGGTAATAGGAGCTCAAGAGAAAAACTGGGGCTGCAAATATGTGTATATAAGTGAAAGAAATCGATTAGATTGTATAGAAAGAAAGAAAAGTAATTCACACGATCTGAAGCAAGATCCTGACTCTAATCATTGCTCTTTCCACCATCCGAGGCTGCCCGTACCTCTCCCTCACCCATCTTTCCTAGTCAGTCCTTTCTCTCAACTAACACAGCATCCACCTTCATTACTTCTTTCCTAGTAGAAAGAACATTAAGGACCTGGGTTCATCCCCAGCTTTGCCAATTGCTGGTTGTGAACCTGAACAAGCTACTCAATTTCCTTGGGTCTCAGCTTCCTCATCTGTGAAATGAGGTTAGACTAGCCAACCTTTAAGGTCCTTTCTAGCTCTGAATCAATGAGATATGAAGACCTTTTTTTGGTGGGGAGGGAGGAGGATAAGGCTGAAGAGTGGGAAGATGACAGAGACGGAGGAACAAATGAATACTGGAACAAAATCAATGGGAGGGGATCAACAGACAAATGGAGGGGGGTTAACCTTGGCCAGGATGGGGCAACTGATCAGCTGTCAAAGTGATAATCCCAAACTGTAGCTCTGGTCATTTCACTCCCTTATTCAAAAAGTTCCACTGGCTAGCCAGTACCTCTCGGCTAAGGTATATACTACCCTGACTTTTAAAGTCCCATACTTATTGTATGCTATCCCCCTTCTTGCACACTTCATTCCACTCAAAATGGACTACTTGTTGTCTGTCATACATGCCATTCCATCTTCTATCCTCATGCCTTTGAACAGATTGTCCCCCATGACAGGAATACATTCCCACTTCACTTCAGCCTCTTAGAATCCCTAGCCAGCTTCAAAGCTCAGATAAATATAACCTACTGGAAACGTTTTTTTGGATCCTGCTGGGCATTCATCCCCCTCCCCCCCCACCTCAGCTGCTTGTACCTCCTACACCAAAAGTACCTCAAATTTACTTTGATCTGTAAGTGGTTTACCCCAAAAGAAAGTAAATTCCTAGAGGAAGAGGTTTGTTTTGTTTTGTCTCAAAAGAAGAGAAACTCCTAGAGGGCAGGGATTGTTTTGTTTTGCCTTTGTATCCCCATGGATATAGGCAAAGTACCAGGAGGAAGAAGTGCCAAGAAGAGGGAAGGCAGAGGTATTTAAAATTGTTGAAGAGGTTCTTAAAATTTCAAGCCAGAGATTCAAGGCAGGACTAGCCCTAAGCAAATTTTGGAGAAAAGACTGTGTCCCAGTCTTCAATCTGCCTAGTCCTTCCTCTATGCCACTCTAACAAAAGAGAAAGATCAATCATCTAATAAGCATTTATTGTGTCCCTGGCTCTGGCATACTTTAAAAAAGGTAAAAACAGTCCCTGCCCTCAAGAAAACATGCAATTATATAAAAATAAGATATGTTCAGGAAATATTAGGGGCTCTCTCAAAGGAAACCAAGAAAGGTTTCAGGCAGAAGATGGGATTTTCACTGAGACTGGGA
Organism: Trichosurus vulpecula; assembly: GCF_011100635.1. Classification (NCBI taxonomy): domain Eukaryota; kingdom Metazoa; phylum Chordata; class Mammalia; order Diprotodontia; family Phalangeridae; genus Trichosurus; species Trichosurus vulpecula. The sequence continues at coordinate 163,782,310 of NC_050580.1, read as the reverse complement.
GCTGGGGAAGCCAAAAAAAGGAGATGAGGAGGGAATTTCGAACATGAGACAGTCAGTGAAAATGCACGCAGGTGGGGACTGAGTGTCACTGGCTTACAAAGAAGGAGGAGAGGAATAAAGTGTAACACCAAAAAGGAAAGAAGGACTTTAAAGGCCAAACACTGGATTTTACCTTTGATCTTAGAGACAATAGGGAACCACTGGAATTTATTGAATAGGTTAGTGACATGGTCAGACCTGAAGTTTAGGAAAATCACTTTGACAGTTGAGTAGGATGGATTGGAGTGGGGCCAACTAGAGGGGTATTGAAATAGTCTCGGCATAAGTTATAAGAACTTGCACCTGTGTGGTACTAGTGTCAAAAGGGAGAAGGGGACATTTATGAGAGATGTTGTGAAGGCAGAACCAACAGGACAGAGCAACAGATTAATGGAGGTGAGGGTGAGAGAGAGAGAGAGAGAGAGTGTGTGTGTGTAAGGAGTTAAGGATGCAAACCTGGGTCATTAGAATAATGTGGAAATAAAGTACAAAAGTCATGAAAGCTTAAAGTGACCCCACTCTCAGGGTCTTCTTTAGGAAGTTTGAGTTAGACTCTCATAATAGCTAACAGTTACATAAAAAGCTGTCTTTACAAACTAACTCAAGAGACTTTTAAGGCTCAGGTCAAGCTTCTCCAAATCCCCTGAATTTGCACTATATATAGGTAATTGTCTAGTGTGGGTAAAAGACTATTTTTTCTGTTTCTTATCTAACCTACCATAATAAGTTTCTCCTATTTAATAAAATATATTTACTCATCCAACAAATATTCAGGGCTTCCAGTGTGCTAGGTGCAGTAAAAGAAAAGATGAAAAGATATAGTCCTCAACCTCAAAGAGCCCTAAGTTTAGTGGAAGAAATATGATGAGCATATAGCTTTGATAAAAGGTATTTTGTAGAAGTGCAATAGGGTAGTTATTCAAATGAGAGCCATAGATGAACTCGTTTGTACCTGAATTCAAATTCCAGTTCTGCTTACTTAGGGCAAGTCACTTAACCTCTTTGGGCTGATCAGTTTTCTCAGGTGTAAAATAAGAGGGATGTTCTAGATGCACTTTGAAAATCCCTTCCAGCACTAGATCTAACAGGCCAGGAAACAAAATCAGTCAGTCAAATGCTTACGAAGCATCTATTATATACTAGACCAGGGGTGGGGAACCTTTGGCAGTGAGGCCAAATGTAGCTCTCTAGGTCCTCAAGTGAGGCCCTTTGAATCTAAACTTAACAGAGCAAATCCCCTTAATAAAAAGATTTGTTCTGTAAAACTTGGATTCAATCAAAAGGCCACACTTGAGGACATAGAGGGCCACATATGGCCTCGAGGCTGAAGGTTCCCCACCCCTGTGCTAAGCACTGTGCTAAAACCAGGGATACAAAAACAGACAAGGAGTTCAAGAAGCTCACAATTTAATGCAAGAGAGAATAAACAAACAAATACTGAGGAACAAGTTGCATTCAGGATAAATGAGAAAAAATTCACAGAGAGATGACACTAGAATTAAAGGGTGGTTGGGAAAGGCTTGAAACCAGGAGGTAGAGATGCAATTAGTTCTGGCTAGTGGATTCAGAAAAGTCTATTGACAGGGAATTATCTCCCGGAGGCCTAAGAAGGTTAAACTGACTTGCCCAAGGTCACATAGGTAATAAGTATCATCCTCTATCTTTCCTCCTTTATAGTCATACACAGAGGAAAAGCTATCTACACTGTCTCCACTTTTTCACTTTCTACTGACTGCAACCCCTTACAATCTGGTTTACTTTCCCACTAGATAGATGGGGATAGGTTCCTCCAAGTTAACAATGCTCTCTAGACTGCTAAATTCAATGGTCTTGCCAGGCATGGTAGCCCACCTCATGTCCCACAGACTTCTCAAACAAGGCATGTCCAAAACATAACTTACTGTTTTCTACTATCTCCTCCTCCAACTTCCTTATTTCTGTTGAGGGCCCCACCTATATTCCAATGACCCAGCTTCACTACTTGAGTATCATCCAAAGCCATCATTCTCACATCTCAATATCCAATTGTCAAGTCTTGTTATTTCACTTCCCAGCATCCCTCACAACTTTCCTCTCTGTCTACTCACATACCACTCGGCCTTAATTCAGACCCTTCATTCCCTCTCCCTGAACTATTGCAATAGCTTCCTGATTGGTGGTGTCCTTGCCTCAAGTCTTCTCCCTTCTTCAATCCATCCATCCATCATTTGGCTTATTCCTGAAGTGCAGGCCTGATCATGTCATGTCATTTCCCATTTTAATAACTTTCAGTGACTCCCATTTTAATAAGCATCAGTGATTCCCCATTACCTCTAGGATACAAAGTTCTCTGTTCCTGAGATTCTTGACAACAGGGTCTGTTTTGACCTTTCTTTTCCTCCCCTGTGCACAGCCTGGCACTTAATAAATGCTTGTTGACGTGGAGGCCTGGAAAGGCTGGAGCCAGACTGTGAAACACCCTTCACAATCTGAATCTAACCAATCTTGCCGAGGTGATAACACTTTTACGCTCACTTTTGGCCCAACCACTCTATTTGCCGTTTGCTGACCACCACGTTTCCGGCTTCTGTGGTTTTGCACAAGCTAACCCTTCCACGCCTTCAACGTGCTCCCCCTCCTCGCCTCTGACTCTTGACACCCCTTCCTCCCTCTCCCCCGAGACTCAGCTCAAGAGCTGCCTCCTCCAAGAGGCCTTTCGTGGCTTCTCTAAGTCGTTACTCCCCCTCCCCCACTCACCTTGTATTTATGTTGCAAATACTGTTATTACTTATCACAGCCCAGGTATTCTCCCAGGAGAAAATAAGCTCTTCGAAAGCAACCGACAGCCTCCACTTTCGTTATCTGTATCACCAGAGCCTAGCGCAGTGAGGAGCACATAGTAGGGACTTTATTTTTAATAAATGCTTATGAGTTTGATTGCTTCAAAGGAGAAACCCAACCCGGGGTGATGAGCGGGCTGGTACAAGGGCAAAGAGGTGAAGAGCCAAAGAGGGTGGGAATGCAGCCCAAGGGGGGCTCCCTACCCTGGGGACCTGAACATCCTGCAGAGCGAGAGGCTCAATAATAAATGGTGTCTGGATTGACCCGAAACCAAGGAAACCAGCGACCCTCCCACTCCCTCCTTCCCCGTCGCTTCCGACAGGCGCCCTCGGGTCAGGATGGAAGCGGCAGCTCCCCTTCCAGACTGAATTCGGTCGTTATTAGACGGTACAGGGAACAGGGAAAACAAGCTTCCCAAAGCAGATTCGATCTGCAGGACCCACGGTGTCGGTGGAGCGTTAGGCTCCGCTCCATATGGATCCCACAGGTTTCGTCCCAGCCTAGGAAAGGAACCCTGGCTGAAACCCCTTTCCTCTTTCCATAAGCTCAAGCCACACTCCCCCAGAGGGGTCAACAGACACCCGAAGAGTCGGCACGCACGGATGCACACAGCCCGGAGAAGCCCCGGTGCCAAGCCCCGGAGACCCTGCGTGAGCCCGGGCTGCAGCCCCAACCCGAGCCGACTCCGGGCGCTGAGAAGGTTGCCCGCCTCAGGCAGAAGATGCAGTACCGCGAGCCTCGCAGAGAAACCAAACGTGACGCGACTCTTACCTGAAAGTGGCCAGAGCCACCTCCCGAAGCCAGCGCTGGCAGTCGTGCTGGCGGCGAGTCGAAGCTCAGGTCCCCAGTGACGCCTCTGATAAAAACAACAACCTGCTTCACAGACTCCGGCTGCTGAGGCGACTAAGACGACCGGCGGCGGCGCCGAAGGGCATGCTGGGACATGTAGTCCCCCTTCGCCCTGTCTTTGGGGGAAGGTGGAGTCGGAGAACTACGATTCCCATAGAGCAATGCGGCCCCGCCGTTGGGCGACATCGGGAAGCAGCGGCTCGCCCAGGGTGTCAGCTGTGCGATCACAACATCCGGGCCTTAGCGCTAAAAAGGGCGCATGAGCTCGTTGTTATGGAAACGGGTTCGGGGACTTCCCCGGCGCTGATTGTACCTACTTTATTCTGATTGATCTCGAGGGCCGGACTTACCTTGCCTCACTCCTCCGCTCTAATCTGGGGAGTGACGGGGCGTTTAGCCGTGTAGCGGGTGGCGCGTTCTTGGCCGCCTCCCCGCCCGCCCACAGCTGCCTTTATTTAGTGTAGCGGAAACCGCGTTTGCTGAAGAGATTGAAGGAAATGGTGAGACTTTCCTCTAGAAATGACTGAGGAGGACTGGACTGGGCTGGGCTGGTGGGAGGGATGGGCGATGGAGGGTGGGTGCATGGGTGTTTGGGGAGGGGGGTTATTTCTGAGGACTGATGACACTCAGGAACAGGGTGGGGGCTCGGGGCGGGGGAGGTATAATCAAATTCTCTGGCTACCTTGGTTATAAAGGAGGGCGGGAGGGGCGGCGGGGGGTGAGGGGAGAAGAAGGGAGAATTTGCCCCAAAAGACATCACGTCAAGTTGTGTAGATGGGCAGAGCCGCCGCCAACCATTAACCCCTAGCAAGAAGAGCAGCACGAAAACGATGCTCGCAGAGAAATAGATTGTGTTTCTTATCCGAACTAAGGGGCTGTGGAGTGGAAGGTTAACTGGGAGCTTGGACGGCCCCTTGTTTAGAGCCAAGGCAAAGAAAACAAGAAGTGGGGGAAAAATAAGTCGTTAGCAAAAGATGTAACCGTACCTTAAATTGGCTTGGTAAATTTCAAAACATTTGCACTTTCAAGGTACTCCCAAAAGTTCTAAAAACTTATAATGTAAATTAAAATACGATTGTTCTCTCGTAAGGGACAGCAGCTGCTGACATGATATCCAGGCGTACTGAAAAGAGCACTGGATCCATTGTCAGAAGACCCCTCCCCTTCCAGCTCTAACATTCTATTATACCCCTCTTCTGATACCACATAAAAAAATGTCATGATAAAGTAGAAATTACCAGTAATTAAATTGTAACTTTAAAAACCAAAGCCTAAATGTTAAGGGTCAAATAAGTTCAGCACTTACGTACTGAGTTAACTGTAAAAAATAAAAATAAAAACTGCCAAATAATTCTTTGGTCTGAATTTTATTGAAGTTTCCTGTTTTGAATGAACTGGATTCTCACAAGTCTAAAGCAGACAGAGTAAGTATAATTAATTGATCAGAAACTTTCACTAAGCACTTACTGTGGGGTAGATAGATGGAGTTGGAGAAGATATAAAGATAAAACATACCAATTCAATAGTATTTATTGAGTTCCATATGCAACACAGTCCTTGCAGCACCCAAAGAGCTTACATTTTTATAGGCACGTATGCTGCAGAACATATAGTAAGACATATACTTTTATGTCCACTGTTGTTCTAAAGGAGTTACAGACTTACAGCTCTCTATGTCATGGAAAACAGCATAGCTAGGTATATCTAACCATAGCTGCCTGCTTATTATGTTCTTTTCCCTCTTCCAAGACAAAGGGGTGACTGATAACCCTCACCTAGTAAAGATTAAGTAATCTGGGGATAGAACAGTTCTTAGCTGGGGAAAATTCCCCTTTCCAGAACCTGTCTGGGAAGTTGAGTGGTAGCAGTTATCCGGGAAGATTGTAAAGGAAGCTAACTCAGGATGGTCTAGGGGAAAAACCCAAGTCTCAGTCCTGGGTTCAACTGCTAACCAGCAGTTATAATGTAGCTGTTATATGAATCAATTCTGCTGTTAAATGAGGATAATTATACTACTCCTGGTCTTCAGGGAGATAAAGTAGTAGATATGAAAGGGCTTTGAAGAAGTTAAACATCTAAGTATAAGCTTTTATTATGTTTAGTATATTGTGAAGCGTTAGTGAGGTGGGCCATGCCTCATGCTATTCTGTGTCATAGTTTCCCTACTTCCCTCACAGTAAATATATCCTCCATGTTTATTGGGTTGCACTAAGGAACTACTAAGATCCTAACTCCTAACTGTTTACTTATTTCAACTATTTGAAATCTTTAGTATTTATTAGAGTGTAATGTGAATTGGTTCTTTTAACCAGACAGTTACCTAAATTACCTTTAGCTAATTTAGCTAAATTACCCTTTCTTCCATCACATCTGCCACCTCCACCCCTAAGACCTAGCTGCACATCCTTTTTGCAGATTTTCACTGCTTGAAACAAGGCTTCAGAGATTTTTCTAGGAATGCACTTAAGGATGCATAGAAGCAAGCTATGCATAATGAATTATTGTATCATTTGATCTAGATAGCTTTTATGCCCTAGGGAAAGTCCTCTGGAACCAATGATCTTTTGTTCACAGACTCCCTTCATCTTAAGTTGCTTTATCTCATATTCTTTCCATCTTCTGGTACTCAGACCTAGACTCTTCAAAGAAGATACCTCATCCCTTCTCACCGTCTCTTGTGATGACCATTCCTTCTTTTAGGATATAAAAAAGCCTCTCTCAGGAGGCCCAAGTCAGTCAAAAAGAGAGGATCTACAGGCAATCTACCACTGTAGTTGGTCACGAGAATTACCATGAAGAATTATTGAAGACCATTTCACACAAATATGGAGGGCCAGAAGAATTTTATGATGAGCTGCATAGAGTTTTACCATGTTTGTCTTTCTGTCATTGGCAAGTAACTAGTATCTAAATTCAAAGTGCAGGCCAGTCTCCCTTCTAGAAAAGAAGGTAAGAGGGCCCAAAGAATATTATTCTAGTCTCCAAATTATCAGGGACAATATAGAAAAACAGAAGGGCTTAAGACACAGAAATAAAGAGATCTTAAGAGGCAGAAAGGAATATGACCTATCTTAGAGCATTGCTAGCTAGTAGAATGTGTTAGGAGAAAGAGAAGAAGGACCATTGAATACCTGTAGTTAAATAATAGATCTCAGGTGCTTTTTTTTTTTTTTTTTTTTTTGCTGAGGGGGCACCTTACCTTGACTCTCTGAAGAGGAAGCATCTGCTTAAACCCCAAGGAATAATAATAGGGATCTGGGGTGCCATTAGGGGAGAGGTCATAGAATAAGGATCAGAGGAAAAAAAGACAGGTAGTATTTAAATAAGTAGTGTTCACTCTCCTTGAGGGGTCTTCAAACAGTGATTGGACAACCAGTTCTGTTGTGTAGTGGAGATTCCTTTTGAGTATGAGTTTGACTTATATGGCCACTGAGGTTTCTTCAAACTCTGAAACTGTAATTCTATTAATGTGGTAAGGAGTACTGAAGTAATTATTTGTCTGTCTCATGTTAACAGAAAGAATTGCTATGTTCCTGAAGCATGTATCTGAGAAATAACACTCCCAAACCTTGTCACCCTTCATTGCTATTCTGTGGATTCACGTGGAAACAAATGATATGTATGGGCAAAAGGAGCATAGAAAGTATTGCTAGGGATGATGATGTCTTAAATGAGAAACTGAAACCCTTAAGGACACAGATGGTATTTTCATCACAGCTCAAAAAAAAAAAAAAAGGCAAGAGCTAAAGAAAAAAGCAGAAATAGGAAGGAACAGCTGTTTAAGAAGATGCTGCCTGAACTTAGGAATTCTGATCAACACAGTGACCAGCTACTGTTCCATAGGACTCATGATAAAACATGCTACCAGGACCAGGTAGAGAGGTAATAGACTTAGAGTACAGAATGAGGCATGTGTGTATATATACGAATGCATACATATATACACACAAATATATATTTTTGGACAGCTAATATGGGAATTTATTTTGCTTGATAGAAATATTTGTAAGGGATTTGTTTTTCAACCAGGGGAGGGAGAAGTCTGAAGGAAAGAATTCAAAACAGAAAATTTAATTAAAAAAAGAAAAAGATGTAGTCTGGGAATGGGATATGGAGACCGTTACCACAACTAGAGGCAGCTAAGTAGTGCAGTGGATGGAGCGCTGGACCAGGAGTCAGGAAAACCAGAATTCAAATAGAGTCTCACGCTTACTAGCTGTATGACCTTGGGCAGGTCATTTAACCTCTGTCTGCCTCAGTCTTCTCAACTGTAAAATGGGAGTAATAGCACATACCTCACAGGGTTGTTGTAAAGTGCTTGGCACAGTGCCTAGGATATAGTAGACACTTAAATGCTTTTAAAAAACTGAAAAGATAGAAATGATAGGCTCTTAAGCATGGAATACACCTAGTGAGAGCTAGTAAAAGATGAATTTGCCTAGAATTGTGCAAAGCTAATCAAAAAAATTTAAATGGAAAAAGAAGGAAGAGGAAGAAAATGGTCTCTCTACCAAGGTAGATAACACAGAGAATCTTTTTTTTTTTAAATAAGTCTTTTTTTGTTTTTGTTTTACTTAGTATTTTATTTTCCCCAGTTACATGTTAAAAACAATTTTTATCATTAATTTTAAAACTTTGAGCTCCAGATTCTCTCTCTTCCTCCCTCCCTATTTCCCTTCATTGAGAAGGTAAACAATTCGATATAGGTTATACATGTGTAGTCATGCAAAACACTTCCATAATAATTAGTCATGTGAAAGAAAACATAGACAAAAAAAAACCTCAAGAAAAATAAAGTAAAAAAAAGTATGCTCCAATCTGCATTCAGACACCATTAGTTCTTTGTCTGGGGATGGATAGCATTTTTCATAAGTTCTCCAGAGTTTTCTTGGATGGTTATATTGCTGAGAATAGCTAAGTCAGTCACAGCTGATCATCCTACAATATTGCTGTTACTTTGTACACAGTACATTTCACTTTGCATTCAGAGAATCTTTACAACATAAGAGCAACAGAAGTAGAGAAACCTGGTAATTTATAGAAGAAAGAACCTAAAAAACGAACTCTCAGACTTCAGATGTCTGTATACAAATGAACAAAATATGAGTAACAAACAAAATGAACTAAATATCTTAACGCAAGAAGACAAATTTAACCTAATTTAACCTGAAACTTGACAGGATAGAACAAAAGAGGAGGTAGCCATGTAAATTTAGAAAATATATTCATATGAGGAAATCCAGGTACCTGAATGAGGAAACATAATAGAGAGCATTTTGGTAAAGGTCACTAAAGGAAGAAGCAAAAGTCATACTGTCCTAGGTTTATAACATATAACGCTTAGATAGAAACAAGAAATAGATAAATTTTGGAAAAGATCACAAACCTGGCATGAAGACATGATATCGATAGTGGTAATGAAGGACTGCATTTATCCAAATACCTGCTCCAGTTCTTTTTGCCAAAAACAGTGTAGTTAATAAATTATTGATTCATCTTCATAATAATTTCATCTTTTAAAAGGGGAACTGCTATTCTGTACCTGATTTTCACCACCAAGGAAGAATTGGTTCTTCAAGCAAAAATGGCAGAAGCCTTGGGGAAGCACACAATTTTTCAGTTTAAAATTTATAAGTTTTAAAAGATTTAGGGAAGAAAGAACAAATAGAATCTCATGGATTAAGACTCTGAGGGGTAAATCACCCTAGAAAGGATACAAAGGTATAAAGAGTCTAAAGACCAAAAAAATCTCAGATGAAAGGAGTTTTCTAAAAATTCATGAAGGACTTCATGAACTTTTTAAAAAGACATGTACAGAAGAGAGAGGAAGCAAGAACAGACAATAGAATACAAAGCAAAGTACTATTCTGTAAAAAGTGTCAGGAATGTTAAAGCTCACAATGAACTAAGGCTAACAAAGGCTAAAGATGACAAAAAATATGGGAAAGAGGATCAAAGAAGGGACATGACCATTGGTCAAGAGGGAGAGGATAATAGTAACAGAAGAAACAACTTAACTCTTGTGTTGTTTCTATTTTTTTCTGCGAAAAAGAATGATTTTTAGATTAGAAAGAATGTAGTTAATGGGGAGGTAAAACCCATCACAAGTAAAGAGATAATAAAAGATCATCTAGTTACCTTTTAGGAATTCAATTCACAAGGCCTAGATGGACTAGATTCATTCCACAATTCTGAAAGAACTGGTGAATGTGAACCGAGCCACTGCCAGTTGTCTTTATAAAATGATGGAGAACAGGATTGAGGAATGGCAAATGTCCTGGCTTTTTTAAAAAGGAAAGAGAGTGGAATCTGAAAATTATAGACTAATGAGCTTGCCTTGAATTCCTAGCAAAAGTTTGACGTTTTAAAAAGGATGATGAGTGACTAAACAGGAAAAAAAATTTCACAAAGAGCCAATGTGGCTTCGTCAAGAATAGATCATCCTCTACTAATCTTTTTATTTTTGTATTTGATAAGAGTTTCTAAACTGGTAATCAGGAAAATGCTACTATATGTATATAGATGCATATATATGTATATAAAATTTCAGCAAAAATGGTTGACAGTCTCTTGTGCTATGCTTATTGACAAGATGTAGAGAAGTATCCTCACTGAAAATTCCTATTCTCCTATCTTTCACTTTTTCCCCAGACCATCACCATTGATTTGGGCTTGCCTTGCCTTCTTTCCTCATAGGCAACAATTTCAATAAGGCACTGCCCACCATCCTTGCATCTTTCACCCTTTGTTCTTCAGGCATTCAAACCCTGAAGCATTCCTGCCATCTGCCATGAGTTCCTTCTCCCTTTCTCTACATCCCATAACTCCTTGGTATTATCCCCCATTCTCCTTGTCTTTACTTCAGTCTCTAATTAAGTGGTGGCCCTTCTCACCAAGGCCAACCATTCTGTATGTATCCTTAATCCCAACCAATTGCCTCCACGATCACCAACATATTCATTAATCTCTCTCTCTCTCTCTCTCTCTCTCTCTCTCTCTCTCTCTCTCTCTCTCTCTCTCTCTTTCTTTCTCTTTCTCTCTCATTTTCAGTGTCTCCCTATGTCCAAGTATCTTTGGTCTTTAAAACCCCCTCTAGACCCTGCCATCCCCTCAAGCTATCTCTCTTTTTTATAGCCAAATTCTTTGAAAATCACTGCCTCCATTTTTCCTTCATTCACTCAACCTTTTTCAGCCCTTTCACCCCTCAGATGAAATTGCTCTAAAGTTACCAACGTGCTACCAAGACCAGGTAGAGAGGCAGTGGACTTAAGAGTACAGGATGAGGCATGTGTGTGTATATATATGAATGCATACATACATATACACAAATACATATATATTTTGGACAGCTAATATGGGAATTTATTTTGCTAAAGTTACCAACCTTAACTACCAATCTTAATGACTTTTTCTCAGTCTTCATCCTTCTTTGCCTCTCTTCTGCATTCAACACTATTAACTACCATCTCCTCCTAGATTCTTCTCTCTGGGTTTCGTTACACTGCTTTCTTAGTTCTCTTTCCACCAATTTGAACATTCCTTAATCTCCTTTGTTGGATCATCATCCATATCATGCTCCCTAACCATGGGTGTACACCAGTGGAGTCAAACTGAAATAGAAAAAGGGGCCACCAAACCATATAGACTGAGAAAGCCACAAATTAACATAATCTATGTTTTATTATATTTTATTTATTTTGTTAAATTGTTTCCCAATTACATTTTAATCTGGTTCAGACCACACTTGGAGTGCCTACAGGTTACATCTTTGATATCTTTAGCATATGCTAAGACTCTATTGTGGATACATTTTTCTCTTCTCTCTACACTTTCTTACTCGGTGACTTCATCAGCTCCCATGGGCTCAATTAGCATCTCTATGTAACAGGTGACTCCCAGATTTATGCATATTTCCCTAGTCTCTTTCTGGAGCTCCAAATCCACATCACCAACTGCCTATTGGATATTTTATACTGGATGTGCCATAGACATCTCAAACTCAGCCTGTCTAAAACAGAACTCATTCTTTTCTCCCCCAGATCTGCCCCTCTTTTGAACTTCTGTATTTCTGTCAAGGGTACCACCATTTTCCTAGTAAACACGGTTCACTTGTTCAGTCATTCAGTCATGTCTGATTGTACATGACCCATGGACAAAGTCCATGGTTTGCCATTTCCTTCTCCAGTGTGTCTCTATTTTATATTTGAGGAACTGAGGCAAATAGGAGTTAAGGGACTTGCACAGGATCACACAGCTAGTGTCTGAGACCATATTTGAACTCAGATCTTTCTGACTCCAGGCCCAGTGCTGTATCCACTGCACCATCTAGCCTTGAGTCCTCGCTATCACTCATACATATATTCAATCTATTGCCAAATATTGCCATTTCTACCTTTACGACCATGTTCCCTTTTCTCCACTCACATAGCTACAACCTTAGTCCAAGTCCTTATCACTTCTTGCCTGGACTACAATAGCCTCTTAATTGATCTCCCTCAGGTCTCTCTCTTTACCCCAGTCCATGTTCCACACACCAACCAAAGTGATTTTTCTTGAGCCCAAGTCTGACCATGTAACTCCCCTACTTAAAACTCTACCTCTTATTACCCCCTAGAATCAAGCATAAACTCTATTTGGCATTTAAAACCTTCCTAGCCTTATTACATATAACTCCCTTTCATACATACTACAGTCCAACCCAAGTGACCTTGTCACTGTCCTTCATATACAGTACTCAGCCTCTCCATGCCTTTGCACTGGAATGTATTCCCCTGCCTGAAATGCATTCCCTCCTCAACCACCTCTTTGAAACTAGTTTCCATCATGGCTCAGCTCAAGCTCCACCTTCTACATGAAGTCTTTCTTTATCCTCCTATTTTACTGCATTCCCTAGAAAATCACCATGTGTGTAATTTGCATAATCCTTTATGTGGTCTCCCCAGCTAGATTGTAAATTCCTCAGCATCACCCCTTTCAAAGGAAGTTTCACTTTTATCTCTGTATTCCCAACAAATTCACTTTATTTCTTCTCAAGCTCCTGATACTGTTCCCCTACATCTCCCTACCAGATAACCTGACTATCCACTTTACTGAAAAAAAAAATGAAGCCATCCATATTGAACTCTCATCTTCCCTACTCAACACTTCACAAATCTCTTTATCCATTGTCCTATCCTATCCTTCTTTGCACCAGTCTCAGCATATGAAGTAGTCCTTTTCCTTGCTAATGGCTAACCTTATTATACCCTTAATCCTACTCTTCTCTGTGGCCTCTCATTCCATTTATTATTCTTTTTTCTCATCTTTGGTTTTTCCTTACCAGCTCTTTCCCCCTCTGCGTACAGATATGCCAAGGTCTTTTGATCCTTAAAAAAAAAATCTCCATTTGACCTTGCAGTGCAATCTCCTCAAGCATTCATCTTTTCACTGCTAATTTGTTGTTGTTGTTTGGTCATTTCAGTTGTGTCCAACTCTTCATGACCTCATTTGGATTTTGGGTTTTTTTTGGCAAAGATACTAGAGTGGTTTGCCATTTTCTTCTCCAGCTCGTTTTAGAGATAAGAGAACTGAGGCAAATAAGGTTAAATGACTTGCCTAGGGTCGCACAGCTAATAAGTGTCTGAGGCCAGATTTGAACTCAGGAAGATAGTCTTCCTGAATCCAGCCCCAGCGCTCTAAACTACTAGAAAAATTCATATATCCTCCCTGCCTCTACTTCCTCACCATCCACTTAATTTCACTTCCATGTAATCTAGCATTATACCCACCACAATGAAACTGCTCCCTCAAACACCACCTTGGTCTAATTAACTTCCTCACTCTCCTTCACACTCTACAACTTATGAAATTGTACATCACTACTTTACCACCCCTAGATAATCTTTTCTCCTGCAACTTCCATGGCTCTTCTCTCTTCTGGCTCTTCTGTCAGGACTGGTCCTTTTCACCTCTCCTTTGCTGAATCATTATTTTTCTTCTATACCACAGGTATAAGTGTCTACCACCCAATCTATCTTAGACCACCCTTTTGTATTCTTTTTATCCTTGCTGATCTCATCTCTGCCTGTAGGTTCAATTACTATCATCTACACAAGTTTTCTTAAAAAAATCTATATATCCAGCCCTAATTGAACTTCTGAACTCCAGTCTGTCAGTTGCCTGGTACGTACATGTATACATGTATACATGTCCCATCAGCATCTAAAATTCACCATGTGTAAATTCATTGTCCTAACTGAATTCACCCTTACTTCAAAATTCCATATGTTCAAAGAAGGTACTATCAAACTCCCAGTCACACAAATTCAGTTATTCTTGGCTCTTCTTTCTCTTTATCGATTCAGTCAATTGTACCCAGTTGATAGTCAAAAGGATATGAACAGGCAGTTTTCAAAGGAAGAAATTAAAGCTGTTAATAGCCATGTGAAAAATGGTTCAAATCACTAATAATTAGAGAAATGCAAATCAAAGTAGTGGGCAGCTAGATGGCACAATGGATGGAGTGCTAGGCCTGGAGTCGGGAAGAGTCACTATCTTCCTGAGTTCAAATCTGGCCTCAAATACTTACTAGCTGTGTGACCCTGGGCAGGTCACTAAACCCTGTTTGCCTTAGTTTCTTCATCTGTAAAATAAGCTGGAGAAGGAAATGGCAAACTACGCCAACATTTTTGCCAAAAAAGCCAAAAAACAAAAAACCTCCAAATGAGGTCACAAAGAGTCAAACACAATTGAAACAACTAAATAACAACAAAAATTAAAGTACCACTGAGGTTTTACCTCAAACCCATCAGAATGGCAAAGTTGACCAAAAAAAGGAAAATGACAGATATTGGAGTAGCTGTGGAAAAACAAGCACCTTAATGCACTGTGATTGGTGCAGCAACTCTAGAAAGCAATTTGGAACTATGCCCCAAAAGTCATCAAACTCTGCATGTATACCCTTTGACCCAGTGATACCACTACTAGAGATCAAAGAAACAGAAAATGGACCCATACATATTATGAAAATATTTATAAAAGTCATTTTTATAGTAGCAAAGAACTGAAAACTAAGGGGGTGTTATCAGTTGGAAAATGGCTGAGCAAATTATGATTATATGAATGCAATAGAATACTATTGTGCTCTAAGAAATGATAAAAGGAACAATTTTAATGAAACCTGAGCAAATTATGATTATATGAATGCAATAGAATACTATTGTGCTCTAAGAAATGATAAAAGGAACAATTTTAATGAAACAATTTTTAACGAGCTGATACAGAGTAAAGTAAATAGAACAAGGAAAATAACTTGTACAATAACAATAATATTGTAAAAGCAAATAACGTTGAAAGCCTTGGGAATTCTTATCAAGCAATGACCAACTCTAAGTCTAGAGAACCAGTGATGAAGTATTCTTCCAATCTCCTGACAAAGGAGATGGACTCAAGAGTGCAGGATGATACACACACACACACACACACACACACACACAGCCAATGCAGGAAGTCATTTTACTTGATTATGCATATTTGTCACAAGGGTTTAATTTTTTATTTTTCCAGTGGGAAGTAGAAGAGAAAGAAAATAGATTTTTGTTAATTGACTTGACAAAAATAAAATTTAATTTTAAAACTGTATTTAGTCAGTTGTCAAATATTGTCAACTTTACCCCCACAATATCTTAGAATCCATCCCTTCTCTCCACTCACATGCCTATTACCCTAGTTCTGAACTTTATCAGCTCTCACCTAGACTACTACTTTTCATACTTGCTCCTCATCTTAGTTAACTCCCCTCTGTAAAGGTGTCAAATTCCCTAATGCACAAGTCTGAATAGGTTGCTTACTCTCTGCTCTAAAATCTTCAGTGGCTCCCTAATACTTCTAGGAGAAAATACAGGCCCTTTACAATCTGGCTTCAAGCTACCTTTCTGTCTCTGTTTCATATTATGCCCCATTCATGTATATCCCATATATTCCAGCCAAACAAGTTTACTAGCTGTTTTCTGAATTTAACATATCTTCCACCTATGTTCATGTATACAAACTGTTCTCCAAGCCTAAAAATGTACTCTTTTCTCATCTTCATCTTTCAGAATCCTTATCTTACTTTAAGGTTTAACTTAGTTGATCCTTACATAGTGTATCTGTCCCTAATCTCTCCCTGCACTCTTAGTGCTCTCTCTTTACCCCCTTAAATATTCCAAGAACACTTGTCTCCCCTTTCCTTCTCTATCCTGTTTTATGTTTATGTGTTCATGTTATATTACTTAAGAAGAATGTAAGCTCTTTGGCGGCAGGAACTATTGCATTTTTGTATCCCCAGAACTTTTCAAAATGCCTTACACATGGTGGGCACTTAATACTTACTGAGTTGACTTTGCAAGTAGAATAGTCCTATTTATCAAACTTTCTGGGAATAATATGATGTATTTATCTTTTAGGAAAAGAAAATTACTTCAACTAAGAAGAAATTACCTCCAAAGAAACAACCAAAGCCTATAGACCTTCCTCCCTGTGTAAATCCAGGCAATCCTGTATTTTCCTGTATGTTGGATCCATCTACCCTCCATACATCTACTACGTTGTCAAAACCTCAGATGATCATGTATAAAACAACTTCAGAGGGTTATGGTGAAATGACACCTATAGCACCATTTCTTCCCTGCAACTATTTTCCAAGGAATAACACATTTACAAATCACCTTAGACTGACTGGAATGTTTCAGAATCATTATCTGAACACTGTTCTTGACAGAGGCAGAGTCATTGACTTTCCAAATTTTCAACACACTCTATGAAAATACTATGTATATTAATGAGGAAATTTTCATTTTGGAAAAATGTGCATTTAAAATTAGGGCTAAAAGTCATTCACATAGCAAAAATATTTGGACCAGGTTGGAGATACTTCAAATGAATAAACCAGGTGGTTAAGGTAATTGTCTTCTTACCTGAATGACAGATCTTTGATTTTAATGTTTCTTACCCCACCCCTGTAGAAAATTATAAATAGCATTTACCTCTTAAAGATAATCTATTCAGAATAGGTGAAGTAAATAAATATAATAAAAGAAATTAAATTGGATATATCCTTATCTAAGCTATTTCTTTATGTTTTGGATTTACATTCTTCAAAAGAACTTCAGAATGTTTTCATTATTTCATTTGTATGCAAAACACCCTTGTTATAAGCTGCTCAAGCAAAATAATGAAGTGGAAAAGAAGAATTTGCTCCCATTCATTTTCAGATTTTTTAATCTTTATTTTTATTTTTAAAAAAGGCAAAATTGCAAATTAAACAAAACCATAAGGTATTCAGTGTGTCATTACCTGTGTTTCTAAAAATACATGTTATTCTGTGTTTGATACCAAAAGAATTTCACATTAACATGAAATAATTCTATAGAATTCTTAGTAAGCAGTAACTGATAAACCCTCTCTTTAATGTGTAGATGAAAAAAAAATGTTATTAGAGTTAGGATAACAGGCTTTTGAATGACCATAGGAGGAAATTCTGGGTAGGGGAGGAGGTACTCAGAACATATGAACTCCTTTCAGGCAAAGTTTTAAAAGTTAAAGCATTTTCATGGGAAGCCCATAAGTCAAGAATAGAATAGTTGCAGAAAGAAAAATGAGAGTAAATGGTTGAATTTGACAGACTAGTTATATATAACTCACTAAACCAAATAGTATCCACAAAGTATCTGACATAACCCATCATTATACACAATCACTGTACTATAAAATGGGAAAATTAGGAACCCATGAGAAACCCCTAGCTACTGACAAGCACCTCCAGAAAGAATGGACTCAGATCTCTTCGGCATTTAGCAGATATCCCTGGGGCCCTGTGACTCCTCCAAGGAATGTCAATAGATAGGACCATCCCACTGAAGGATAACCTGGCAGACCCTTTCTGTGTAGCAGATATCCCTGGGGCTCCGTGACTCCACCAAGGAATGTCAGTGAGATTATCCCACTTTACTATAACCTGACTGTATCTTTTGACCAGCCAGGACCTTTGTTCCTGTTCCCCCCACCCTGTGACCTGGCCTGTAAGTTCCAGGAGATAATTAATCACTGTACCCCCACATGTCCTATATAAGTCAAGCCATCACCCCAACACATTGCCATTGATTTGTGGCTGCAGCCCCGATGGCCGCTGGCTAATAAATTCTCCATTTAAAACTTATACTCTGTGGCGTGTCTCACTCACTTCTGGTACAATAGTACCACATACCAAAACAACCTCAGATCGCCACTGGCCTCCAGTATTAAAGATCTCACACAGTTAACCATAAATTGGTAAGTGTCATTTCTAACGTAGATAGAAGCTATACTAATGCTACTATCCTGTATAATAATGTTTTCAAAATATTTCCATTTTATCATAACTATGTGAGGTAGGTGAGGAAATGCTTATCATTTGGCAAATAAGGGAATGAAGGTATAAGGAAGTTATCCAAAGCAATGGAGAAAGTGGTGGAGCCAGGATTTGAACCCAGGGCTCTTAAAGGTCCAGAGAATAACAACCAAAATGCCCCAAAGATTATCTTCATTGCAAAGAACTCTAAAAAATTGAGTTCTTTGCCTGTAGATATGATTACTTCTATATTAGTAATATAGAAGAAACAAGTTTATATTCACTCTGTTGAATACTTATAACAAGGATTTAACCCTTGAAGCTTTAGAGCTAGTTTTTAGACAAATAAAAATGCTTTACCAAAGAGTAAAGTAGCAAATATACTCTCTTGAATAATTAAGTATTGTATTATTCCAAAAAATAAATTTATGGATTTCATTACCCCAAAAGGTGGAAACTGCTGCATGGTATTTAGATAAATTAATGATGCATTTCCAGCATTTTGACACTGATAGTATGGTAACCAACTAACTCCTCCCATAAAGTACCACAAGGGACAGATTGGGGCAGATCATGTCACACATCCTAACCTCCTTAGCCTCTGTACCACTGTCATAATATTGTATAGGATGCATGACTCATCTGACTTGAAACATGGCATTTCCAATAATTGTGTTCCAAGATGGAGCTAGGTGCCACAGTGGATAGAGCACTGGGCCTAGAGTCAGGAAAATCTGAGTTCACATGTCACTTCCTCACACACCTAGTATCTGTGTGACTCTTTTGGGGAGATAGAGTAGGAAAGTGATCACCTGAGGGCTGGAAACAAAGAGATGAACATTTGGGAGAGAGCAGGAGCTCTGTGGAATGTCTTGTTGAAATAGATCAGACCTCTCCCTCTTCCTTTCAGTCTCATACCTATAAACTGCCTTCCTACTCTTAAGTCCAGAAGCAAAAAACAGTAGGACCTTATCCAAATTCAAAGTGATGGGGGTAACTTCTGCCCAATACCTCCATATTGTGGTAGTAAGTCTCTAGCAATAAAGTCACCAATCTTGAACAGCTAGCTGCCTTTCTTCCTTTTTTTTCAGCATTGGTTCCCCAAGTCTGGTTCCCAGTCTCTATGTTCCCTTAAACTTTCTAAAAGAAAACTTCTATCTCAAATAAATACTAAAAAGCACAAATAATATTTCTGGGAAAGGCTTAACTGCTAACTCTTTGCTTTTGCCCAAATTAGTCTTGCTAGCAGATTCAGATTTATCCAGCTTTCCTATTTTCCATAGGATAAGAGAGTTCCAAATCTTCTCATGGATGTATTTCTACTCCAAATACAGAGCTTCATCTAGAACAAAAGGTATTCATTCCTCCATCAAGGAATGTCATTATTGGTTTTTTCCACTTTTCCTTTATTTTTCTATAGCCTTACCTACAACTCCTGGAAGAATGGCTTTTTCACTATTAGACACAAAACAAAAGCCTACATTTAAGAAATGATATTTTAGGGTTGGGTTTTTTTTTGGTTTTTTGGCCAGGCAATTGGGGTTAAGTGACTTGACCAAGGTCACACAGCTAGTATGTGTAAAGTGTTTGAGGCCAGATTTGAACTCAGGTCCTCCTGACTCCAGGGCCGGTGCTGTACTCACTGCCCACCTAGCTGCCCCAAGAAATGATATTTTAGCAAAACAAAGAGTACGTGTAATTAATGCAGTGGTAAAAAGTTTGGATTAAGGATTTATTGATCTTGCTGAAATCAGTATTTACCTCAAAGGTTTACATGAAGTATGGTTTAATTATTTAATATACCCAAATAAGTTCCAGAAGAAAAGTACCTTAAGAGAAGCATGTTGTTGTTTTTTTAAAGAACATTTTCTCAAAGTCTATGGAGAGTTTCAACGAGCATACTAAGAATAGATTAATACACTGTTTAGATATTACTGTTAGAATGCTAATAGAAGCTAGTGTACTTGGGTATTTTACTTAAGATTGCATGGCCAGAGAGGTTTTCCCAGGATAAACATTTCTTAACTCTGGATAGTATCAAAAGATATATGATACTCTTTGTCATTTTGTCAGCTTCAAGACCCCAGTCAGAGACAGGTTTCTGGCAAAACACATAAGTGTTAAACCTATCTCTCTTCTCTAGGGATATTTCCCTCCCACCACAGTTGCTTCCTTTCAACTGTATTCCCAATAAATATAATCTTAACTAGCACTTGCCAGTAGTTACTATTGCTTGTAAAAGCAAAGTAAACATTTAAAACAAAGGTAAACAAATTCTCCTCTCCTCTTCCTCCCACCCCAACCTTCCTAAAAAATAGGCTTTAGATTCCTGCTATGGAACTGAACTGGAAATATCTATAGGGTTACCACTTTTGTGTCAGTACATGATGGGAAGGTAGAAAAACAATTTCCACAGCACAGCTTCTGTCCTGAGAACACCTTCATGCTAAGATTGGCACAAGCAGCCTCCTTCCCAGAGTGCTGACCCCTTTGTGGAAGTTGCCCCTGGCTGTTCCTGCTCTCTCAGTTCCACGTAGCTTCTTACAACTTCCCTTTCTCCAGCTCCATGTAACTTCCTAAAGTTTTCCTTTCTCCACCTTTATGCTTCTGCTCCTCCCTTCGGGAGTTGGCTTCCTCTTTGAACCAGTCTCTTCCTTTGAATCTGTCTTCAAACTCACTTTTAAAAGTCACCCTGAGGAATAGTTAATTATTCCTAATCCTAAAGCATTGTTTCCTTTTTTTTAATTCAGTCGAGGAACTCACTTTTTTTTATGAAGTGGTGAATGTTTTCAAGACCACTCCCTTAAAAGAGTATATTCTGACTTGTGTGAGGAAAGAGCTAAAATATTTGCATTTATTTAAAAGCACTACTCTCACCTTGGAAAACTGAACTCCTTACATGTTTATTAGGTTGAGAGGCAGCATGACACAGTATATAGTTGGATTGGCCTTGGAAAACTGGGTTCAGACCCTGCCTGTGACACATATTGGCTAAACAACCTCTTGGTACCTCATGCAACTTTATCATATAAGTTACAGATGAATTGTCAATCTACATGGGTGGAAGAAGTTTCTACACTGGGACTTCTATGGACAAATGAAATCATAGACTGTAGAACAGGAAAAAAAATTGTTAGCTTTAAGATGTCAATTTGGAGTTTTGAAACTGGTGACTTTCAATTGGTGTTTTAAAAAATTCATAGGACTGATACAAAAGGATTCTCTTCCCTTTGAATTAGATATTTAAAGTTAGCAACATGGGGGCACCTAGGCGGCGCAGTGAGTAGAGCACTGGCCCTGGAGTCAGGAGTACCTGAGTTCAAATCTGGCCTCAGACACTTGACACACTTACTAGCTGTGTGACCGTGGGCATGTCACTTAACCCCAATTGCCCTGCCTTCCCCCCTGCAAAAAATAAAATATAAAATAAAGTTAGCAGCATTAATTAGGGGATCAATGTTTTTCATACTGTCAATGAAATGGACTTTTCATCACTATTTAATTATCAACTACTTCAAACCAACTGCATACAATTCTCTTCCAAGATACTAAACATTTAAATCCATTTACTCACAATATAAGTACTCTGTAAATATAACTGTTTACTTGATGAGTTAACACCAAGTAGTATTTGTAACAGAATGAATAATACAGGTCTTGTTATAAAAAGGCACACATAAGGGGAAGGTTGAAGTTATAAAGACTTCATGGAAATTAAAGCAACTACTTACCAAAAAGGGATCTTCAAGTACTCATGGAATACAACCACGGAATGTTTCATTAGTTGGGGATGTGTTATGAGGTTCCTGGAGCACAAGTTGTATTGTTACTGTTGTTTCCTCAAGGCAATCTAAATTCTTTCAAGTAAGGCCTTATTGTCTATATTTAGAATTCTGGGCAATTTCCTGTATTATGGTATTCAGGGTTTTAATTTTTTCATATTCGTCTGAGAGACTTCTTATCATAAGCTGTTTCCATGTATCCTGTCTTCAAAGTCAATCATTTTTGCTTATATGTAATTTATATATTCTTTTAACACTGCTGACTTTTGCTTCTAGTTTGCCAGATTTTTCTCTACTTCAATATTTTTGTGTTCCGAATCTGTTAATCTTCTCTCATTTCTTTAGTGGTAACCTTCATCATGGATTCAATTTTTACTAATCTGCCAAGTGATTTTTAAAAATTCTACACTAAACACTCAAAGCTCTGAACTATATTTTTAATTTTTCTTTTACAGTTTCTTTCCCTTTTTTGTAGCATTGTGGAGTTTGTTATTCTATGCTTTCTTGGAAATGTATAATATTTTATAATTTGTCAAGCATTGGTTCACTTTCCTTTGTTTTATAATAGTTGTTGAGAACTTTGATTCTTTTTGAGAACTTAAATTATACTCATCCTTTTGGTTTTAGGATCATATCTGTTGATTTATCTGATTGTGCTCTGAGCTTTTATTGAGGCTTTTTTTCTTGATACAATTGGTCTTTCACCCTTTTAAAAAATCCCATCACTCATTTCCTGGTTCCATCCCTTATGCTGGTGGGCACAGCTCCAATGCTGGGCTGCAAGGCTGCCTCAGCCTAAGTTAGAAACTATCATTTTCCAACCTGGATCCCTGCTATTAGTACCCTTTTCTTCAACTGGATACGGCTGCCTGTGCTGGTACTCTGTCTCATCGCTTCCTTGGGTTGCTTCCTTTCCTTCTTATGGCTGGGAGTCTGCCACTTTTTATGGAATTAGGGTGTTCCAGGCATTCTTTTCAGTCCTGGGTGTTGCTCACCTAGGATTGGGTCCCAGGCAAAAGGCAGCTTGTTTTTAGCCCCTCTCTTCCTTCCTCCTCTGATTCAGCTACAGGTGGTTGGGCAGGGACAGTGTCCCCCACTACTACTTCAGAAGGGGAGGGTGGGGCATGATTCTCAGTAGAATCTTGGTAGAATCAAGGTAGATAGGAATCCCAAGATGACCCCTTTGAATTAGTTTATCCTCCTGCATGGGCTGCTTAAAAAATTAGATTTCTCCAGTGTTAATTCATAAAGATTTAACATCGTAAATGTTCTTTCTTTGTCCTGTGGATCTGAAATGTAATTGTAATGACTTTGTAATGTTTCTGTATGTGGAACATAATTACCTTTTTTTGGAGTTGAAGGGGTTTGGAGAAAGTGACCATTCACTATCTTGCTGCCCACGTGACCTAGATGCCATTCTATGATTCTCCTTGAATAAGTGTCAGATGATTAAATTATGATTATTAATTTTTCAATATAAAAAACCTTCTTTAAAAAAACCAATGAATGGTGACATATTGTAAAGGGAAAATTTAAACATTTTCACACCACAGAGAGGTATACAAATTACATCATGATGCAATTTGATAGACAACACATTATTCTGACATCTCACATATGATGTGAAATCTTCTTATCACTTCAATTTTCTACTGAACATGCCAAGAAAATTTCAGTGTTTCCGATCATTCTATTTGAGTGATATGAAGTGTGATTGGTTTTTTTGCTAACCTGTCTATAACTAGATCCAGAGGCAACGTTGTTCAACCAGTTGCTTCTCTGGGCTAAGCCAACTTAATTTGCCACAGTGGTACTAAAAGAGTATTAGAAAAAAGCTAGGGGATATTCTGTGTTTTAGGATAAATAAATAAAAATATACACATCACATGCAAAAATAAGTACTTATCTGACTCAATAACTCTGTTCCTTTATTGGTAAAAACACAATTTAAATGAAAACATTACAAACTATGTATTTTTAAAAATAGATCTCTGATCAAAATTAAACCAACTCCCTAATATTAAACACCAAACACATGTTTAGTTACTTGGGCAAGCTTTAACAAGGAAAAAAAGATAAATGTATAAATACTTTAAAAGCAAAGAATTAAAATGTAGTATTTTTTTACTTTGATTTATTTACTCAAAACTTGTTCAACTTGGATAGCTTGTTTTCTACAACTTTATATTTTGCCTTCTACAAAAATTGTAGAAACAATAAACATTAAGTCGTTCGGCAGTATGAACTAGAATACAGAAAAAGGATATGAGGGCCTTCGCCTCCTTACTACCAACATTAACACACAATATCTAGCTGCTCGGAGTATTCTTTATTATTCTAGTTCAGTTCCTTGGATTATATTCCGAATCTTCTCAGCATCTTTTTGTACAATTTTGTTGGATGGGTCAATCTTAAGTGCTGCTTCATAATCCTGTAAACCTATATTCATACAGTAAGGGGCAACAAAACGTATATTTTATAGAATATATAAAACTATCATATATATAAATACACATACACACACAGAGACATACATATACGTGTATATATAAAATACTTAGTGTTCTACAGAATTGTGTCTAAGTAGAATACAGAAATATAGTTCTCACCAGACACCAGTTCTTAGCAGTTTCCTGCCTCTCTCATCTATTTATTATTGCAATCTCCAGGGAGTCTTGTATTTCATAACAATTATAATGAGGCCTTCATTCAGGTTAGGTAAGGAGATTATCTACTTGTGAGTTTAAAATAACTTTAAATTTGAAATCAACAAAGCTATGATGCATCATTAAAATTTAAAATTTTCAAAAGAAAATTTTATGGTGCTTTTAAGTGTGCCCTTACCCATTGCCCAGCAATCCATCTACACTTGTTACTGTCCTATTTTGTTCCCCTCAATAACTGTTTCTTCTCTCCAAATGCTCTCCTTTCTCTTTAAGCTATAAACCATACACATCTCCCTAAAGGGAAAGATATTGCTTAAGAGCTTTAGAAGAGAAATACCTCAAAACCCCTAGTCTACTCCTTGCAATTTTTGAATATCATCACCCATTTTCTCTTCCTTTCTTTCCGCTCTCAGAAGAAAAATTTTCTTATTTAAGGCCAAACCCTTAATTTTGTCTCCTTCAGGTCTCTGATTCCTACATTCCTTTTCTCCTTCATGCATCTTTGATCACTCCTGCTCAACTGGCTCCTTCCCATGTGCCTAAAAACATGTTCACTTTTCTCAATGCTAAAATAGACATCCTGGGACTCATCTCTCTCAACTCATTACAATCTTCTTCCTCTCTGCTACCTCACTGTTAACTTAGTGCCTTGCACAGAGTGGTCAGTTGCTTGTTGATTTGAACTGAAACTTCCTTAAAATGTTGTCTGCATCCTGATATAAACATTTTGGAGAGCAATATGGGACTAGGCAATAAAAATCATTGACTGGATTATATCTTTTGACTCAGCAATTCCATCCCTAAAATTTTATACTAAAATATCAAAAAGAGACCTATCTATACAAAAATATTCAATGTTGCTTTATTTATAATGCCAAACTTGAAAGAGCCTATACATCAAACAATGTTCTTAGTAGTGTTTGAATATCCAAATTGTCTGAATAATTATCTGAATAAATTATGGTATATTAAAATAATTAAATATTATGGGTCCATGAAAATAGAAAATATAAATATAAATATAAAGACCCATGTAAAGTTACTTAAAGTGAGTTCAAAAGAACCAGAACTGTATACTCATTGACTAGAAATATACATATACTTATATTTTTTTCTTTTAAAATCACCAAATAATAACCAAAAAATAACCCAGAATAACCAAACTTCAGCTAAACTTGAAAGGTAACATAGAGTAACCACATTTTTTGTTTGTTGCCTGTTAATTTGATTAATTCTACTTTGTTAAATGCTAAGAGTTTAATGAAGATTTTATTCCTTATTTTTGTGTTTATTTGTTTTTGTTGCTGATTATTAAATTTTTTGTAATTGTTTTTGTCTTTACTCAATGCCTCTATTTCCCCCACAGCACCCCTCTTCTTAATTCTTTATAATCTGATTTCTATCCTCAACATTCTACTGAAAATTTTCCATCCAAAGTTACCAATGATAGATAAGTAAACCAATGGATAGACAGGCAGATTAATATCATATAGATTACACATTCATTATATGCCAGGTCTTGCACCAAGCCCTGAGGATACAAATATTAGTACACAGGTAGTACTTGCCTCACCACTATGCTAAGTTTGTGTATGTGTCACATCCTCCTACTTAAGGATAAGCACCAAAAGGACGGGAACTGTTTTAATTTAAACCTTTTATCTCCAGCTTTGTGCACTACACATAGAACTGAAGAAATGCTAATTGAATCAAATCGATTCACTGAATAAGAGATGGTATCTTAAAAAATTCTGTCCCTTTAAATTATTTATGGAATAAATACATTTTAAAATACCAGTAGAGTTTCCAATTACCACTGTTCATTGGTTCAACAGCTTGGCCAATGTAGAGAGAGATGTATTCATATATAGTGGCCAATGGATTAAGCACTGATGTCAGGAACAGGTACACTTTGGCTGTGGTTATAGACCTAACAAGCTAAGAATCAAGGTAAGTAACATATTGCTTGCTTCTACTTTTAACTTTCTTAGGATTTCAAAAAGTTTGATCCAAAAATGCTTTTTTTTTTAATGGCTACTTTCTGCCTTTAGAATACTTAAGATGATACTAAAAATAAGGAATGTAGATCTAATTTGTTAACAATGAATTAGAAGGCTTTGGTTTAAACAATTCCCTTAAGAGGACAGAAACTAAATTTAGAGAAAGTTAGAAACAAAGGTTAAAATCAGGGTTAGCTTTGATGGATGAGCTAAGATACTATTCTCTATAACTGCATAACTCTATAACTGCTTAACATAGTCTATTGGAGGCCTTTCAACTCGAAATAGAGAATTCTCAATCACTATGTGACAAAAATGGAAACTCAGAAGGGGGCCTGCTTGGAGCTGATTGGAGACCAGGTAGGAGACAGGGCATTTGCCCCTTCTCCAAGATGTAGCTGGAAACCATTTACAGATAAAGAAACAGAGGTAGATGGTGGTGCAGTGGATAGAGCACTAGGCCTGGGGTCAAGAAGATAAAAGTTTAAATCTGGCCTCAGATACTTACTAGCTCTGTTATGCTGGGCAAGTCACTTAAACTCTACCTCAATTTCCTTATTTGTAAAATGGGTCACTACCTTGCAAGGTTGTTGTGGAGATCAAATGAGATAACATTTGTTAAAACATAAATGCTTATTCCCTTCCCCTTTGCCCTGGGAGGTAACAGTCTTATTCAAGATTACATAAGTACAAGTAGCAGAGGTGGGGTTTCAGCATAGGTCTTTTGAATAGACATTAAGATATTAATTCTTCCTATTATGCTCTGTTGACATGCCAAATCCTCCTCCACAATATATCTCAAGTCTACTTCCCTACTCTCAAATCTCTTCCCTCTTTTTCACTTAGGCTGTCATCATCCTAGTTCAAAAACTTATCTCTTACCTGGACTTATGTAATAGCCTTTTAACTCATTTTCATGCCTTTAGCCTCTCCTCTCTCAAACTGATCTTCCTAATAAATGTCTATCTACCCTCTGCTTAAAAACCTTCTGTGGCTCCATACTACCTTACTGGAGAAATTGTTTAGGCTAGAAATCAGGACCCTCCACAAATAATTTTAACCTACTTTTCTCGTTTTTATTCATTCTACTCTTAAGTTGTTGTCCCTGATTCTATTCTGCGCCGTCCTGCTTCCATGCATTCATGTAGGCCATCTTCGATGCCTGGAATATACTTTCTCCTCATCTCTACCTATTAAAATCCTTTTCCTTCAGGACCCAGATCAGGTACCACCTTCTCAATGAAGCCTCTCTAAGTATACCTGCTGAAAGTGATCTCTACAATCCCCTTATCATAGTCTACTTTACATGAAGTAGGCTTCATGTGTTGGATTCATTCCCTCTTTGCAATTAGATTATAAATTCCTTTAAAGCAAGGACCAACTCCTTTTTAATCTTAGTATTCTCAGCAATTACCAGTGTTCTGTACATGGTATATGCTTAATCAATGTTTATTAAACAGGTAAATTTCAACTGGATAACATGAAAGAAAGTAGGAGACGGTATAAGAGTAGGATTTGAATAACAGATTACCTGGGTTGGTTACCTCTGGTGGAGAAAGAAAACTTTTTTTTTATCACCTTATAATTTACGCAGTGCTTTCTTCACTCTGAGGGAGGCAATATAAATATTATTCTCCTTTCAGAGATGAGGAAACTGAAGCCCAGATAAGTTAAATGACTTTAGGTCTTAGTGGCACCCAGTTCTTGCCAAATCTAAATACAGTCCTCTTTCCACTGTACCACATCACAACTAGGAAAAGGGCCACAGGATCCTAGGATTATAGCTCTAGAACTACAACAGACTTGAGAGACCATCTAGTCACCTTATTTGGGATACATAGAAATTGAGGGCCAGTGGTTATATGACTTACCCAAGGTCATACTACAACCCATGTCTTTCTGAAACCAAGTCTGATGCACTTTCCAATGAACCACATTACATCTAGGAAGAAGGGCATTCTGAAAGAGAAACTTGGCTTCTTCCAGAATTTTACCTTGAGTTGGTAACACCTGAGACAACATGGGATCGACAGACTGCTGGCCTTGAAATCAGATTTGGTTTCAAATCACACCTCTGATACTTAGCTTTGTTACTATTAGCAAATTTCTGACTTTCAATTTCCCTTTTTGTTAAAATGGGATACCAAGACCTATAGTCAAAGAGTTGTTGTAAGATTCATATGAGATGATGCATATAATGCATTTTGTAAACATAAAGTGCTATATAAATAAATGCCAGTTATTATTACCTGGGTTTTTATGAATAATAATTTAATTTCTTCACAATGATTATATCTATATATAGAGGGTTAAATTGTAGATGTAGTTTCAAATCAAGCATTTCAAAAGTGGGAACCATATAGCAAATCAGAGTAGTGGAATTTTTCTGTTGTATCCAATTTGATCACACATATATAGATTGTGGTCAAATAAGCCCAGTACTTCCTTCTTTGTATTTTTGCAGGGTAGGAAGATGCTAAATGATTATTGGTTATAATCTATATTTTTATTATCTATATTTTTCTATAAATGTTTTTTGCTCATTGGCATTTTGTTTTCTTAAAAATCTAAATCGAACTGAAATGTTTTTGAAGTAAAGTTGGCAACTATAAAAAGCAAATGAATAATCAGTATTCTAAAATCTATATTTACATAAGACACATAAGACAAGTTCTACTAAATCAAATACCTACCTTCTACATATAACTCTAGTTGGCAGAATGCTGTTCCACGCCTCACATGAGCTTTCATTCTTGCGTTTGCATTGTCTGCAACATGTGGTGTAAGTAATTCCAGGGCCTTAAAAAACATACACACAGAAACACACACATAATGAATATAGGGACCAAGGACTTCCCATCTAAACTTGAACAAAAGCCTAGCCAGAAGCCTAAACTCAAAACTAACTTCAAATCTTCATACTACCTTTGGCCACACCATCCCCATTCACTCTCCTGACCAGGGGAGAAATTAATTTTATTAAGTAAATTAACAACCCCAGTTGTTCAGAATGTAAGGCTAACCTTAACGTGAAGATTTCTTTCATGATATGGCTTATGATTTAGAATGTATCTAACTACAACTCTTGGGTGTCCTCATTCTATAGCTGTGTTAAAATGACCATTTGTAACCTTTTGTATTACTTTGTGCTGCTCAGTTGATAGAATATGGTTTATCATGGGGTCATAGGACCTGGAATTGGAAGAGGCCACAGATCATTTAGTTCAATCTCTTCATTTTGTAAATGAGGAAACTAAGGCTGTGAGAAGGGAAATAATTTGGACAGCATTACACAGCTAATACATGGCGGAGCTTGGATTTTAACCCTTGTCATTCAACTCTAAATCTATTGTCATTGGATCTTCAGTGAACTATATTAAAATCTGTGAGTTCTTTTGAGCTTGTTTGGGTTTGTTTATTTCCTAGTTTTTAAAACTAGAAATCACATGCATAATGAAATATCATATTCAGTTTATTAATCCTCTTTATTTTGTTAATGTATGTTTTCTGAGATAAATTTTTTCTTTTGCATCTAAGCTATATCCAAAAAATGTGGAATGTTTTCTCATCAGCATCATACTCTTTTACAATTTGTTCTTTGACCCACTCATTATTTAGAATGTCATTTATTAAGTTTCCATTTAAGTGTTTATCTTTTGCTTTTGTTCTGCACATTTATTAGTATTCTTATTACATTGTGGTCTGCAAAGGATATGTTTAGCATTTCTGCTTTTTTACATTTATTTAAAATATTCTGTACTCTAACATTTTGTATAGTTTTATTACAGTATCATGTGGTACTGAAAAATATGTATTAAATTCTTTAGTGTTCCCATTTGACAGTCACTGTAATTCGTTTTAGCTCTAAATTCTTCAATAGTTCAATTCTATATTTTTTCATTCTCTCTCAGATTTGTCTAATTCTAGAGAGGAACATTAAAGTTTCTGACAATTATTTACTATGTCTTTTTGCAATTCAGTTAAATTTTCATTTAAGAATTGAGATGCTATGCCATTTGGTGCATATATATTCAGTAGAGAATTTTATTTGTCTATGGTTCCTTTAAGAATAATGTTGTTTCCCTGTTTATCTGTCTTGAAATTGGGAATTTTTATTTTCGCTTTTCTTGATAGCATGAGTGCAAATCCTGGTTTTTGAACTCTCCTGATACATAGTATAGAAGCATATTTAAAATCTTATTTCCATTAAAACCAATAATATTAAGGAGTTTTTGTTCTAAAGCCCTTTCCCAACTCTTGGGAAAAGATCCTTGCAAAGGTAGGTAGTAGGTCAGGACAAAAGAAAAAAAGTGAATGGATTAAAGGGCAATTTCTTCTTTTTATTCCCTGCAGGATTTAAATTAGGGTTTACCCCCAGTGGAAGTACCCTCTTCCATTCCACCCAAGGCTGGTACTCTCACCACCTCCTATTCAATGTAGCTTCACAAATGGGATAGATCATTGGGATGGAAACCATTGGTTCCCTCCTGGCACATGGTTCAAGAAGAATGAGATGGCAACTGGGTTAAGAAATTCTGTTAACCCAAGATACATTCTGAATCTCTTCTTTGTTTAAGAGTCCTATAAATGTTACCTAAACCTTTGAAGCAGAGAATCCTGTCACAGAGCATGGGAGAATTATGCTAGCTAGTATATTTTTCTCCCCAAGCTAAAAATGGCTTGAATGTAGATTAATGTTAAATTAAATAAAATCATTTCTGGAAGACATCCTTAAATGCAGAGTACAGTTTCATCATTAATATTCAACAAGGATATATTTTGTTCCAGACTCACATTTTTATTCTGTATGTATCTTTACTCCAGAATCTCAACTGGTTAATTTAAGGAGTCTGACTAGCAATGAAATGGCTGCTATGAACACAGTCCCTAGCAGACAATAAGATATCTGCCAGACTGTAACTGGAGAAAAGGAAAACTAGTAATTATCATAGCAGTTTCTATTCTGTATATATCCTGTTGAACTCAGGAAAACAGGGAGAGTGAATCACATTATGTCTACACATAATCGTAATTTTCCAATAACTGATGTATAGATTGAGATAAAAATGATAAAGTTATTTATAGCTTCATATATTGTATAGATGTATAAATACTGTAGAACTAATGTCACTGATACATATAGCAAAAACTCAATATTATCATATGGTTAACTGATAAGGCATGTAAAATAATACTAAACACGATTTCTACCAAGGTATAGCACAATAATTTCAATTAAGAGTAATAAAAATTTACTCTGTTGCAAATATGAAATGCAGTTTGTGACCATATCTCTAAAATTTTAATGCTACACATATGGCAAATTGTTTACATTGTCATCTTTGGGTATTGCAATGAGTTAGATCCTAACCAAATGATTATAAACTACTGGGCCATTTTCTAGTAGATCAGAGATAGAACATAGGCCAATTTCTTTTGATATATAGGCCAGCTGCTTCTAGAAGAGAAATGAATGTGGCTGGTAGATTTCTTTGTAGCCTGCAGGAAGTAGCATACCCCTCCCCCCAACAAAGAATCTGTTCCCTAGCTGTGCCCCCCAACAAAGAAAATTATTCCAGATGAATTGTTTTTGGCTGCTTCCCAGAGTCCAGATGAGCCTAGATGAATCCTAATAGTAGTGCAAATAAAATAATTTCTATTGTACATTAATTTCTCAGAAAATTTATGTTGTTGTTGTTGAGTCATTTCAGTTGTGTCCAACTCTTCATGGCCCCATTTGTGTTTACATTCTACACTTCAGTATTCCCATATGGGTTTGGAAAATTTACAAAGATACTGTCTTTTTTTCATCCCAGTGCCATGTACATATGAGATATTGGATACGTATTGAACATTAAGTAGCTGAAGTGCTTAGTCTCACACACACATACATATGAATGTATGTATTTTTGTGGAGCAGCAGCATTATAGAGGAGTGGCCTTAGAATCCTGAAAACCCAGGCTACATCCTACCTCTGCAAATGCCATAGAAAGAGCACTGG
The DNA here is from genome assembly GCF_011100635.1 of Trichosurus vulpecula. Classification (NCBI taxonomy): domain Eukaryota; kingdom Metazoa; phylum Chordata; class Mammalia; order Diprotodontia; family Phalangeridae; genus Trichosurus; species Trichosurus vulpecula. The sequence goes on along the minus strand of NC_050580.1, from coordinate 163,749,805 downwards.
ATTTAGAGTCAGAGGACCTGAATTCAGATCCCAGCTCTGCCATTTATTACCTGTATGACCTTAGCAGATCAACTTCTATAAGCTAAAGACTATCAATCCTTAAGATCTCTTCTAGGTCTAAAAATTTATTATCCTATGATAGTAATAAAATATACTTGCTCTGTGACCTCTTAAGGCCCTAACAATTCCCCAAATCTGTAAGCTACAGATAAATTTCTGATCTGTATTAACAAAAAAAGAGATCCATAGAAAAAAATATGTATTACTTTTATAGATTTACTGATTTCACAGATCAGCAAATTTCTAACAAATGTGAGGCCTCCAAAACAATCAGCTTTTGCTCTATTTTTTTTTTTAAGCAGGGCAATTGGGGTTAAGTGACTTGCCCAAGGTCACACAGCTAAGTACATGTGTTGAGTGTCTGAGGTCAGATTTGAACTCAGGTCCTCCTGACTCCAGGGCCAGTGCTCTACTCACTGCGCCACCTAGCTACCCCTTTTGCTCTATTTTTAAAATGATATTTAATGAGTCCTAGCAAACAAAATATCCTTAATCTCAATTATTTAAAATTATCATGAGAAGCTATAAATAGAAAATTAAGAACATAAACTATTATGACAACCTACCTTGGAAGAATCCTCAATTGTCTTGTGTAAATTTTTAAGTTTGAGGTGACAAGCAGCACGATTCAGATACAAGGAAGGAATCTTGTTGTTCAATCGAATTGCCAGGTTATAAGCATTAATGGCTGCCAGGTAGTTTTCTGTTCCAAACAATTTGCTAATGAAATGACAATTAAAAAGAAAACTAAGTAACAAATCATTTAGATTAACTAGGAACACACAGATATTCATAATAAATATTTAATTTTAAGATGGCCAATGATCTTGAAATTCTCTTTAAATAAAAAAAGATAAAAACTGCACCAAAACTTTTCGAATGCTCCATATATAGGAGAAATAAAACATGAAGGTCTATTGTGTCATCTTTAAAAGTAGCAGAAGGACACATTTGTGAATACAACTCAAAATAAACATAAGTGCTTAATATGTTCAAAGAACTTTGCTAGTTAATGAGGATACAATGGAGAATAATGAAAAGGAAAATATTTTGCCCAAAGTAGAAGTGTACTGTGGATGTACACCATTAATAGCATTTATCAATAAGCATTTTAAAAATCTTTTTATTTCATTTATTTTTATTTCAACATTCACTTTCATAAGATTTTGGGTTCTAAATTTTTCCTTCCTCCTACTCCCCCCTACCCAAGACTGCATACAATCTGATATAGGCTATACATGTATGATCATATTAAACATTTCTACATTAGTCATGTTGTGAAAGAAGAATTAGAACAAAAAGGAAAAACCATGAGAAAGAAAAAAACAAAAAAAGAGTATGCTATGATCTACATTCAGACTCCACAGTTCTTTCCCTGGATGTAGACAACATTTTCCACCATAAGTCTTTTGGAACTGTTTTAGATCACTGCATTGCTCAGAAGAGCTAAATTTAACAAATTCGGTCATTGCACAATGTTACTGTTACTGTGTACAGTGTTCTCCTGGTTCTGCTCACTTCAATCAGCATCAGTTCATATAAGTCTTTCCAGGTTTTTCTGAAGTCCACCTGCTCACCTCAATAAGCATTTATTAAAGAACCCATCCCTTTGTATATAATTCATCCCGGGCACTGGACTAGGTTTGCTTTAGTCAGATTTGTCCAATAATACTTGCAATAAGAGAATATTAGCACCATTAATGTTGGACCCACAAAGTCAGCCATCATTATTTTAAACAAAAAATAAAAGCAAGATGACATTGAGTGAGGCATTATGTTTGTGATGTTTTCATATGCACCACATGTATTCTTTTAAAAATAAATTAGTGAAAAAGATAATGTTAATTTATAACCTACTAAATAGCAGAAGACTTTGATGAAATCACTGTTGAGTCACAGCCTGAACATAAATTTAATGTGACTTACACAAATGTAGACTTTATAAAACCTGATTCTGTTGAGAAAGTCTTCAAAGTTGTTGCAGTCTTATATTAACTAATTTTGAAAAAAAAATTCACTATCACCAGCTTCAAAATATGCTTACTGCAACAAACAAAATAAGGCATACAATTCTTAGCCCCATCACCTTAGTTTGTGTCAAATCTTAACTTAAAGTTCTCGAGAACCAGTGAAATTCTCCCAAGTCCTAGGAGCATTCTCAGGAATATTACAGCCCAAATCCAGAGTTCACAGTTCAAAAAAAGAGTACTGCAAACAGAAAGAAGGAAGCCATAGTCAAGATCACACAAGATTCAAGAGTCACCAATCGATTGATCAATCATTAAAAGGAGTGGAGAGCTTGGAATGTGATATTCCAGAAGACAAAAGATGTAGGCTTACAGCTAAGAATAACTTACCCAGAAAAACTGAGTATAAAACTACACGTAGAAGAAAAAGTTGATCTTTAACAAAATAAAGGACTTTCAAATATTCCTTATCAAAAGAACAGAGCTGAGTAGAAAATGTAACATACAAACACAGGAACCAAGAGAAGCAAAAAAAGGTAAACTGCTTACATTATTATATGAGGAGATAATATATGTATCCCCTCCAAACTTTATTATTATCAGGGATCATAGATGCAGTCTAATTAGACAGAAGACCTGGGAGAGATTCTGTTATCTTTTGATTATCTCAAAAGAAAAAAGGAAGAGGAATACACTGGGGTAGGTGTGAAGGCAGAAGAAGAATGGGGAAAATTTATCTCATTATATAAATGGGGTGTGCACATAAAAGTTTATATAACAAGGAGAAACTGGGGGGGGGGTGACACTTGAACCTTACTCTTATGTGAACTAATCAAAGAAGGGAGGAATACAGAAGGGAGTCAAAGAAGGGAGACATACAGAGATGGGTACAGAAATATATTTTCACCCAAAAGGAAAACAGAGAAAAGGGTTAAGAAAAAGTGAAGGGAGGATAAGACGAAGGGTGGATCAAGGGAGAAATTAGTCAAAAGTAAAATGAACTCTTCAAGGTGGGTAAGAAAAATGAGAAGATAAAGCATAAGAACAGGATAGAAAGAAATAGACAATTAAAAATCATAACATTAAGTGTGAATAGGATTAACTCATCCCATAAAATCAAAGAGGATAGCAGAATGGATTAGAAACCAGAATCCAACAATATGTTATTAATAAGAAATACACTATAGGTGGAAAATATACACATAGAGTTAAAATAAGGGGCTGGTAAAGACTATATTAGGCTTCAGCTAAAGTAAAAGAAAATTGTAGAGGTAGCAATCATAACCCCATATGGAGCAACAGCAAAAATATGCTTAGTTAAAAGAGATAACCAGGGAAACTACATTTTGCTGAAAGGTACCATAGGCAATGAATTATCAATACTAAACATGTATGTGCCAAGTCATATAGCATCTAAATCCTTAAATTAATTATAGGGAGAAATAAGTAATAAAACTATAATAGTGGGGACCTCAGTTTACACCTACACTCCCAAGACAGGTAAATCTAACAAAAAATAACCAAAAGAAAAGAAAGAAGAAAGGACTTTAATAGAATTTTGGAAAAGTCAGATATAATTGACCTATGGAGAACATTGAATGGGAACAGAAAAGAGTATACCTAGTTTTTTAAGCTGTACATGGAACCTTCACAAAACTGACCATGTATTAGGGAACAAACTGAACTCCTCACTGCTACCCCTAGGGGCAGATCCCCTTCTATGTCTAATTTGGACATGTAACCTGGAACTGGATAGTGGGTATGGGATGACAGATAGTAACTGTTCCCGTACACTGTTAGTTCAGTGATTCCCTGCAATCTCTTCCTGCTCTGGTGCTTCCAGGCTACATACCCATTCCCAGCACTCTTTCAATCCCTGGGCATTGGCACATGGCACAGTCCTAGCCAGACTCCATCCCTAGTGTACACAAACCTATCTCCGTAAGCCAATCAGGACTGGAAAAATAATTCATGATTTTTTCTTAGATTTCTTGATCAGAATTTGATCTGGTACATTTTCTAGATCTTTGTGATGGACATATAGTAGAGGACTTAAGCTGTACTTCTTCCTGATATTCCTCCATCTTGACACTAATTCTAGAGTTATATTAATTTTGAAGTCCCAGTATTCCCAAAGACTAGGAACTGTATTTTGGTAAAGACTAGGCTGGGACCCCATTTAGAGTATGAGTATGTACAGATAGCATTCCTAAGAAATTAGAGCTTCATTGAATACTAAGTGCTTTAGCTGCATAACTCACTGAACAGTTTGCCAGTTTTGATATTGGCCCAAATGAGCATAATTCAAAAACAAAAACTTCACATTCATTACATTCTTCTAGAGCTCTGTGATAGCATTTAGTAACAGATCAAGGCAATGTCTCCCAAACATTGTGTTAATTGTATTTCTTCAAGTAATTACTAGAAGATATAGGATCTAATTGTTCTGTAATACTCATGAACATTTTATCAATATGTTTAAAGGACCTATAAATTTCTTCCTGGATTCATGACAGTAACTGTAATGGAACCTTTGGCCCCAATGACAGAAATTAGAAGAAGCCATGAGATTAATGACACAGTGGTTAGTGTTGGGCCTAGAGTCAAGAAGATTCATCTTCCTGAGTTCAAATCTCGCCTTAGACAATTCCTAGCTGTGTGACCCTGTGCAAGTCACTTAACCCTGTTTGCCTCAGTTTCCTCATTGGTAAAATGAGCTGGAGAAGGAAATGGCAAACCCACTCCAGTATCTTAGCCAAGAAAACCCCAAATAGAGTCACAAAGAGTCGGACACAACTGGAAAAGAGGCTATTTGTGGAGGAATCGTCTATATTCCTGTTCTTTTAACTCTCTTAGAGTTCCAATCAATATAGGAATGATGGTTAACTCAACTTTATGGATTTCTATGGCTTCAGCATTATAAGGAAAATGAATTTCAATACTGTGTTCATCTTCACCTGTCTGCAGAGACATGCAACTCAATCATTTCTATATTCCATAGTTCTCCACAGATCTTTTTAGCAATATGAAGGTCATACAGAAGTGTGTGTAAATATACACACATGTGTATATAAATGTTATATAATCTATATTATATATGTCATGTTATATAACATCTTACATATATAACATACAATATATACAGAACATATACATGAACATATGTTAAAACATATGTAATATTATCTTTGATATAAAATATATACATGTATGTGTATATAAAATATATATATATGCATAGATACATGTATACACAAATATATGTATATACATGTACTTACATACATAATCTCCACACTGAAAAGTACACATCAAGAGAAGAGCACATGATGGGAGGGCCCAATGACAAATATTCCCTTAGTAATAGATGAATCCATTTTTTTGTAAGCATGTGGCGCAGAACACCTATGATAAGTATATCCTGCAAAAATTGAATCTAGCAGGTCTTTTTGTGGACTATACTTGTGAAAGTCACCCTTCTAGTTGTACATTCAGATGAGAACCTGAGACTATGTATTAACTTCCAGCCCAACTGATTTTTCTGGCAGACTACTCCAATGGACATCTTGGAGCCTGTGCTGCCTTTGGTGTACAAGGATGAATGAGGTTCTGGGAACAGCATAGGGTGAGGGCAAGGCACTGCAGCCACAGCAGCCCCAGGCCAGAACTTATAATCATCCCAAACTTCTTAGTGGCATACACACTTGCAATTTAAAAAAAAAATGTGTCCTGGTGTTGCTGTGTGGTTCTGAATCACAGAACACCAAAATCTCTGAAGAATCAAAATTTCAGGGGACTTAAGAGGATAGTGAAGTGATGTATGCTCTGTGTAAGTAGGTTACAGCATACTACAATGTATTTGTACATTAAAATCTCACAAACAAATTCAGACAAGCAGAAATATTAAATACATCTTTCAGCAACCATAATACAATACAAATTATATTCAATAAAGGGCCTCTCAAGCAAAGATTAAAAATTGGAAACTAATATAATCCTAAAAAATGAGTGAGTGAAAGAACAAAACATAGAAGGCTTAGCTTAAAAGGGCCAAGGTCTTCCAGTGCATCCAAGACCATCTCCAGGTGTCCTGATCCATATCTGGCCACTGGACACAGATGGCTCTGGAGGAGAAAGTAAGGCTGGTGACTTTGCAAATCCCTTCCTCACTGAAATCCAAGTCACTTGCATGTCATGGCATCACCTCCCTGATATCATGGTGTTTCAACAATCTGGCTAGCAGCTGCTTGTGTGGGTGAAAAAGCAACACAAGCCCAACAACAAGAACGCTGCAAACCCAGGTTCTTTTGATCTGTTTTACTAAGGAAAGTAACGTTAAGGGGTTAACAATCTTACTTTAACCAACATACAAATATCATTCACTCAGCTCAGGGGGAAAAGCCAGCACCCTGAGCTTCACAGCAAATACAAACAGAGCAAATAAACATGAATCCACAGATAGATTTCTGTCTGACAAAATCACAATATACAGTTACCACAGAAGCATCAATATCTGGGTTTTCTTCAAAGCCAGGGAGCTCATAACAAGGGCTGGCCCAGAGTCATGCACCACTCCTGCTATGGCTCAGAGCTCCAAAAGAGAGAGCTAACCTTTGGGTTTATATATCATGTTCAGGGTCAAAAGGGAGTCACACATGAGACTCACCCACGTGACCTGAAAGTGTCACAAAAATGTGACTTGAACCCACATGGTCTAAAAGCCTCTGATGTCACAAACATGTCACTCAAACCCATGTAAACTAAGCTTTCCCTTAAGGCAAGGAGGTCATCAAGGACTCCTAATTTAATAAAGGATATAAAGGCCAAACTCTTCAAGGGCACTTGGTTGAACAAGTGCTAAGAGCCCATCTTGACTGCCAATACACATGGTCCTCTTTGAGAATGAAGGAAAAACAACAGAAACAGAAAAAATGAATAATAAAGTTGTCTGAAGGAACAAAAGATCGAGAATATAAAGAAAATTAATGGGGAAAAAAGAGAAAGGAAGGCACTGAGTAGTACCAAATCTCACACTATACTATAAACCTATAATCATCAAAACTATTTGGTGTACTGGATAAGAAATAGAAAGGTTAATCTGCAGAACAGTTTAGCTACAGAACATACCTAAAGAAATGAGCATGGAAACTTAGTGCTTGATGAATCCAAGGATCCTAGCTATTGGGGCAAGAATTCACTTTTTTGACAAAAACTGTTGGGAAAACTGGAAAGCAGTATGGCAGAAACTAGGTATAGACCACCATCTCATACCACATGCCAAAAAACAAGCTCCAAATGAGTACATGAATTAGACATAAACAGTAATATCAAACAAATCAGAGGAACGTGGAAAAATTACCTGTCAGATCCCTGGATAGGGGATGAGTTCATGACCAAATGAGAGATAGAGAGGTTCATTGGAGATAAAATGGGAAAGTTTGGTTACATAAAATCAAAAAGTTTCTAACAAAACCAATACTGCCAAAATCAGAATAAAGTAAGGAAACCAGGAGGGAAATCTTTGGAGGAATTTTGTCTATAATGGTCTCATTTCTTTTTTTTCATATTTTATGATTTCATATTTTTAGTTTTCAGCATTGATTTCCACAAGATGTTGAGTTACAAATTTTCTCCCCATTTCTACCCTCCCCTGCCACTCCAAGAAGGCATATATTCTGATTGTCCCATTCCCCAGTCAGTCCTCCCTTCTGTCACCCCACTCCCCCATCCCCTTACTTTCTTGTAGGGCAAGATAGATTTCTATGCCCCATTGCCTGTATATCTTATTTCCCAGTTGCATGCAAAAACAACTTTTTTTTGAGCTTCTGCTTTTAAAACTTTGAGTTCCAAAGTCTCTCTCCTCTTCCCTTCCCACCCACCCTCCCTAAAGCAAGCAATTCAACATAGGTCACACATGTATCATTCTGCAAAACACTTCCCCAATAATCATGTTGTGAAAGACTAACTATATGAAACACTAACTATATTTCACTCCATCCTATCCTGTCCCCCTTTATTCAATTTTCTCCCTTGATCTTGTCCCTTTTTAAAAGTGTTTGCTTTTGATTACATCCTCCCCCTATCTGCCCTCGCTTCTATGATCCCCCCCTTTTTATCCCCTTCCCCCTACTCTCCTGTGGGGCAAGATACCCAACTGAGTGTGTATGTTATTCCCTCCTCAAGTCAAATCCAATGAGAGGGGAGGCAGAGCCAAGATGGCAGCTGAAAAGCAGGGACTAGTGTGAGCTCCCCACCAAGTCCCTCCAAAAAACCTATAAAAAATGGCCCTGAACCAATTCTAGAACTGCAGAACCCACAAAAGAGCAGAGGGAAGCAGGGCTCCAGCCCAGGATAGCCTGGATGGTCTCTGGGTGAGGTCTATCCTGCACGAGGCTGGGAGCAGAGCGCAGCGGAGTAGAGCCCAGCATGGGTGGCGTGGACCAACCAGACCAGGACTTGGGCGGAGCATGCCCTAGCACCCTGAATCAGTGAGCTGCAGCAGCTAACAGACTTCTCAACCCACAAACACAAAAGACAACAGAGAAGGTTAGTGGGAAAAGCTGCGGGAGTGGAAGGAGTTTGTGGTTTGGCTACCGCCCCGGGGGCAGTGGAGGTGGGGCAGCTACAGAACTACAGCTGCAGTTGCTTCCGGCCCCAGGCCCACCTGGTAGGAGGAATTAACTGGCGGATCAGAGCAGGAGTGAAGAGCCTGCTGAAGATCTAAGTCCAGTCCGGGTTGGGGGTTCTTGGGGAAGGAGGAATGCTGCTGTGGCAGAGCTGGCACATCCCCCCAAGCTTGGAACATAAAACTCTTTACTCTATAAGCAGTCATACCCCGCTGAAAAACTCAAGGGTCAAGTTAGTTGGTTGGGAATATGGCCAGGCAGCGAAGACACACCCAGATTCAGTCTCAGACTTTGGAATCTTACTTTGGTGACAAAAAAGACCAAAACACACAGCCAGAAGAAGTCAACAAAGTCCAAGATCCTACAACAAAAGCCTCCAAGAAAAACATGAACTGGTCTCAGGCCATGGAAGAGCTCAAAAAGGATTTGGAAAACCAAGTTAGAGAAGTACAGGAAAAATTGGGAAGAGAAATGAGAAGGATAGGAGAAAACCATGAAAAACAAGTCAATGACTTGCTAAAGGAGACCCCAAAAAATGCTGAAAATTACATTGAAGAAAACAACACCTTAAAAAATAGACTAACTCAAATGGCAAAAGAGCTCCAAAAAGCCAAGGAGGAGAAGAATGCCTTGAAAGACAGAATTAGCCAAATGGAAAAGGAGATCCAAAAGACCACTGAAGAAAATACTACCTTAAAAATTAGATTAGAGCAAGTGGAAGCTAGTGACTTTAGGAGAAATCAAGATATTATAAAACAGAACCAAAGGAATGAAAAAATGGAAGACAATGTAAAATATCTCATTGGAAAAACCACTGACCTGGAGAATAGATCCAGGAGAGATAATTTAAAAATTATTGGACTACCTGAAAGCCATGATCAAAACAAGAGCCTAGATATCATCTTTCAAGAAATCATCAAGGAGAACTGCCCTGATATTCTAGAGCCACAGGGCAAAATAGAAATTGAAAGAATCCACTGATCACCTCCTCAAATAGATCCCCAAAAGAAATCTCCTAGGAATATTGTCGCCAAATTCCAGAGCTCCCAGATCAAGGAGAAAATACTGCAAGCAGCCAGAAAGAAACAATTTGAGTATTGTGGAAACACAATCAGAATAATCCAAGATCTGGCAGCTTCTACATTAAGAGATCGAAGGGCTTGGAATACGATATTCCGGAGGTCAATGGAGCTAGGATTAAAACCAAGAATCACATACCCAGCAAAACCGAGTATCATGCTCCAAGGCAAAATATGGATTTTCAATAAAATAGAGGACTTTCAAGCTTTCTCAGTGAAAAGACCAGAGCTGAACAGAAAATTTGACTTTCAAACACAAGAATCAAAAGAAGCATGAAAAGGTAATCAAGAAAAAGAAATTGCAAGGGACTTACTAAAGTTGAACTGTTTTGTTTACATTCCTACATGGAAAGATGATGTGTATGATTCATGAGACCTCAGTATTAGGGTAGATGAAGGGAATATTCATATTCATATATATATATATATATATATATATATATATATATATATATACATATATGTTTGTGTGTATGTATGCATATATGTGTGTGTGTATATATATATAGAGAGAGAGAGAGAGAGGGGACAGGGTGAGTTGAAGATGAAGGGAAGATATCTAAAAGAAATAAAATAAAATTAAGGGATGAGAGAGGAATATATTGAGAGAGGGTGATAGGGAGAGATAGAATGGGGTAAATTATCTCGCATAAAAGTGGCAAGAAAAAGCACAAACTCTTCTGTAGGAAGGGAAGAGAAGTCAGGTGAGGGGGAATGAGTGAATCTTGCTCTCATCAGATTTGACCTGAGGAGGGAATACCATTCATACTCAATTGGGTAACTTACCCCACAGGAAAAAAGGAGGAAGAAGAAGATAAAAAAGGGGGGATGATAGAAGGGAGGGCAGATGTGGGGGAGGTAATCAAAAACAAACACTTTCGAAAGGGGACAGGGTCAAGGGAGAAAATTCAATAAAGGGGGATAGGTTAGGAAGGAGCAAAATATAGTGAGTCTTTCACAACATGAGTATTGTGGAAGGGTTATACATAATGATATACATGTGGCCTATGTTGAATTGCTTGACTTCTTAGTAGGAAAGGAAGAGGGGAGAGAATTTGGAACTCAAAGTTTAAAAAACAGATGTTCAAAAACAAAAAAAAAGTTTTTGCATGCAACTAGAAAATAAGATACACAGGCAATGGGGCGTAGAAATTTATCTTGCCCTACAAGAAAGGAAGGGAAAAGGGGATGAGAGGGGAGGGGGGTGACAGAAGGGAGGGCTGACTGGGGAATAGGGCAACCAGAGTATATGCCACCTTGGAATGGGGGGGAGGGTAGAAATAGGGAGAAAATTTGTAATTCAAACTCTTGTGAAAATCAATGCTGAAAACTAAATATATTAAATAAAAAATGTGAAAAAATATAATAAGCTGAAAAAAATACAATGAGAGCAAGATTCACTCATTCTCCCTCACCTGCCCCCTCTTCCCTTCCTACAGAACTGCTTTTTCTTGCCACTTTTATGTGAGATAATTTACCCCATTCTATCTCTCCCTTTCTCCCTCTCTCAATATATTCCTCTCTCATCCCTTAATTTATTATTTTTTAGATATCCCTTCATATTCTACTTACCCTGTGCCCTCTGTCTATATATAATATATATTCCCTTCAACTACCCTGATACTGAGAAAGGTCCCATGAATTGCATACATCATCTTTCCATGTAGGAATGTAAACAAAACAGTTCAACTTTAGTAAATCCCTTATGATTTCTCCTTCTTGTTCACCTTTTCATGCTTCTCTTGATTCCTGTGTTTGAATAGCAAATTTTCTGTTCAGCTCTGGTCTTTTCACTGGGAAAGCTTGAAAGTCCTCTATTTTATTGAAAATCCATATTTTGCCTTGGAGCATTGTACTCAGTTTTTCTGGGTAGGTGATTCTTGGTTTTAATCCTAGCTCCTTTGACCTCTGGAATATCATATTGCAAGCCCTTCAATTCCTTAATGTAGAAGCTGCCAGATCTTGGATTATTCTGATTGTGTTTCCACAATACTCAAATTGTTTCTTTCTGGCTGCTTGCAGTATTTTCTCCTTGATCTGGGAGCTCTGGAATTTGGCGACAATATTCCTAGGAGATTTCTTTTGGGGATCTATTTGAGGAGGTGATCAGTGGATTCTTTCAATTTCTATTTTGCCCTGTGGCTCTAGAATATCAGGGCAGTTCTCCTTGATGATTTCTTGAAAGATGATATCTAGGCTCTTGTTTTGATCATGGCTTTCCGGTAGTCCAATAATTTTTAAATTATCTCTCCTGGATCTATTCTCCAGGTCAGTGGTTTTTCCAATGAGATATTTCACACTGTCTTCCATTTTTTCATTCTTTTGGTTCTGTTTTATGACATCTTGATTTCTCCTAAAGTCACTAGCTTCCACTTGCTCTAATCTAATTTTTAAGGTAGTATTTTCTTCAGTGGTCTTTTGGACCTCCTTTTCCATTTGGCTAATTCTGCCTTTCAAGGCATTCTTCTCCTCCTTGGCTTTTTGGTGCTCTTTTGCCATTTGAGTTAGTCTATTTTTTAAGGTGTTGTTTTCTTCAATGTAATTTTCAGCATTTTTTTGGTTCTCCTTTAGCAAGTCATTGACTTTTTTTTCATGGTTTTCTCGCATCCTTCTCATTTCTCTTCCCAATTTTTCCTCTACTTCTCTTACTTGCTTTTCCAAATACTTTTTGAGCTCTCCTATGGCCTGAGACCAATTCATATTTTTCTTGGAGGCTTTTGATATAGATTCTTTGACTTTGTTGACTTTTTCTGGCTGTATATTTTGATCTTCTTTGTCACCAAAAAATATTCTAAAGTCTGCATCCTTTTTTGCTGCCTGTTAATGTTTCTGGACAACTACTTGACCCTTGAGTTTTTCGTCAGGGCATGACTGCTTGCAGAGTAGAGAGTGTTTTGTCCCAAGCTTTAGGGGCTGTGCTGCTGTTTTCAGAGCAACTTCTACACAGCAAGCTCTACCACACTAGTGGTCCTCCTCCCCCAAGAACCACCAACCCGAACAGTGACCCAGATCCAAGCAGGGCCAAGCAAGTCCTGGACTGCTGCTCTGATCTGTCGCTTAATTCCTCCCACCAGGAGGGCCTGGGTAGGAAACAGCTGGAGCTGGAGCTCTGGAAGCAGCCTCAGGAGCTTGGTGCTCCTGCAGCCTGCTATGCCGCACCACCTTCACTGCCCCCAGAGCTGGGGCCAACTTCTCTCACTCTGATCCAGCACTAACCTGCTAGGTTGTCTTTGGCATTTGTGGGTTGATAAGTCTGGTAACTAATAGTCTCATTTCTAAGACATATGAGGAACTCATTCAAATCCATAAGAGTTAGAGTGATTACCTAACTGATAAATAGTAGGGAGATATGAACAGGCAGTTTTCAGAAGATATCCAGGTTATCAACAGCCATGTGGGAAGGTGCTCTAAGTTTTTAATAATTAGACAAATATCTCTAAATAAAGAAATACAAATTGAAACAAATCTGCCTCACACCCCTCACACTGGCAAAGCTGACATAAAAGGAAGGTGGTGGATCCTGGAATGTCTAGAGAGATACAGTGATGTACTGCTGATGGAGCACTGGTCCAGACATTTTGGATAATGATTTGGAACTATGCTCAAAAAACTATTAAGCTGTGCATATCATTTGACCCAGCATTGCTGCCGCTAGGTCTATACCCTGGAGGGATCAAAGGAAAAAGAAGGGGACTCATGAGCAAAATATTTATATCAGCCATTTTTGTGGTAGCAAAGAATTGGAAACTTAGGGGATGTACATCATTTGAAAAATGGTTGAACAAATTATGGTATATGAGTGTGATGGAATACTACTGTATCATATAAGAAATGATGAAGGGAATGGTTTCAGAGAAGACCTAGGAAGACTTATGCAAAGTGAAGTAAATAGAATTGGAACAATTCGTATACTAACAACACTGCTGAAAAACTTAGAAACTATCATCAATGCAATGACCAACCATAATTCTAGAGAACTCAGGATGAAGAATACTTCCCAATTCCAGACAGAGGTGAATGTAGTTGGAGTGCAGATTGAAGCATGTATATATACATATCTATATCTTTGTCTATCTAACTATCTACCTATCTATCTATGTGCACACACATATACACATATACACCTACACATTTGGATATGGCTAATGTGGGAATTTGTTTTTCTCTACTCACATGTTTGTAAATAGATTTTGTTTTTCTTGCTTTCTTGATTGGGGGAAGGAAGGTGGGAGGAGAGGATTCAGAGTTGAAAATAAAATAAAATTGAATTAGAAAATTAATATAATTTTTCTTTTCTGGTAGGTGTATATCTTCCTTAATTTCAACTCATAAAATTATTTCTTGTTTAGAACAATAGGAGGAAAGAAGGCTGGCATCAAAGATGATCCTTAAAATGCAACCCATAAAGCATTTACAATATTTTAAATCTGTACTCTTTTCAGACCTGGGCACATATATCTAACTTTCAAAATAGTTTGGCAAATTGTAAACAAATAAAATAGAAGGGTTTTTTTTAATTGATGAAAACTGCATGTGTAAATAATCTGAATTAGAATACAATCAATCTCCAGTTTAGTCAATTATTGCCCATGTTGTACAACATATATATTTTATTTTAGATGCTACTAACAGGCTACGCAACTTAAAAAAATGCTGAGCAATTTCCCAAATGCAATCCAACTCACTCTCTTCCTTGTAATGGTAATTCTGCTAGCAGCATTGTTGTTACATTCTTCCAATTCAACTCTAGTGTCTGATCACGATCCATCAACATTGCTTACTCAAAGCAGGCTTGCTAATCAATTGATACATATGTGGTTGGCATGTCATAGGACAAAAGACCTCATCAATTTAGTTTTTCACATCAAGGTTATTATGCTGGTTTCTTTCATATGGTCATGAATACTATTAAAGACACAATGTAGTATATTCTGGAACTTGATGAAAATTATATAATTGTCATGTACAAATAGCTGCATTTATAGTATGTCACCTTCTTCCAATTCCTGTACAGAAAAAGCTTAATGACATTAGTATATACCTTTGGAGAACTAATATCTCTGTGGGGACTAGAATTTTAAATGCTGTGATTTGAAATGCTAGAACTATACATCTATAACTTTGAAACTGGAGATCAGATATTCTTGAGTTATCAAGCAGACTGGATCTGTGTATTATCAATATAAATGTAAAAATAAATGATGCAGAAAATTTTGATAATGGAAAATGTAATTCTTATTTTAAAAGAAACAGGATAGGAGAATTTTAAATCTTGAAACTGAATAAAAGTCCCTCTTGAATTTAGAACTACACTTCAAGAAATAAGTTTTAAAAGGTGAAGCTAGACATACCAATTGCAACACTTGTATCATTGAAAATATAACAATTTTTAACATTGAGAATTTTAGCTTCCTCAAATATTAAGAATGTAATACTGAAGTCAATAAAGGAATTACAGGCTTAGACTAAGAAATCTGCCTTCAAACTCTCCCTTTTGATCTCTGTTCACAATGGCCAAGAGCAGATTTGACTTTTTGATCCTAATTTCCTCATTTGAAGATTGTAGTACTTTTCTCACAAGGTTATTGTGAGGACTGAATGTAATAACACATGTGTAAAGGGTTGTGAAACCTGTAAGGCAATGTATCAACATCATTATTATTGTTTTGTTTATTTTCAATTACTCAAAGAGCTATTTCACAAATTTTTAGTGTGCAGGAAGCTATGTCTTTAAACCTGAGCAAGCCTCTTACAAACCATTACAAACTGGGAAACTATTAGCGACTTGTGTGTAGTCTCACAGATGCTGTAACTTGGGAACTGTCTACTGGATCCACTGCATAATACAAACATTTATCTGGGAACATGGCACCCTTTCCCTCTGGAAAATGACATTTTAATATCTAGATGTATATAACATAGTGAGTTAATTTAGTTTTGATAAATAGTGTAAGAAATTGGAACCAATTGAAATTCAGCTATCAAAAATAATCAAGTTCGGGGGCAGAGCCAAGATGGCCTTGTAAAAACAGCATCTTACCAGAGCTCTCTCACAAATTCTAACAGATACCTCTAACAAGGGGAATCTGAGCAGATTTGAGAGAGTTAGAAGCCACTAGTAGACTGAGTGGGGCAAATTTCCAAGCCAGGAGAGTCCGCAAGGTCGACAGGATGGATCTGTAGGGTGGGAGAGGGCCCAACCCTTGGAGCTACACCAGACCACACCCAAGCGGAAGCAGCTGCAGAAATCAGCCAGCGATCCAGGCTGGGAGAAAGCCAGGCACCCGAAACTGGCAGAGATCACCAGGCCTCTAAACACAGGACGGAAGTCTGTTGAAGCAATGGGAGGCAGCAGCACAGTGCCTGTGGCCATGAGACATCGACTCCTGAGGTTTCCAGCCCAAAGGTTTGAAACTAGCCTTCTTGAACTTCCGGGAATCATAATGGGCAGGTAAACAGCTCTCTTCCCTCCCTTCCTGACCCAGAGAATACTTTGGGAAAAACCCTGGAATAGAGGAGCCAGAAGTGGGGCTTCAGTTGCCAAACAGCGGGAATTCTTGAGTCCCAGAAGGATAGAGCCAGAAAGGGTCAATACCAGGAACCCAGATTGCCTTTGCACAGTCAAAAGAAGTGGCAGACACCAGCACAGACAAGGGCTGAGACCATCCATGCTGGAGAGCAGCCCCAGGGGACGAGGAGACTATCGGCAGCCAGACAACTCCTCCTCCACCCCGTAGGAAACCAGAGGCCATAACACACAAAGCCAGTAACTAGGCTCACAATTCTCAAAACAAGAAACCTGTGACAGAGCTTCCTGAGCTGAAAAGCAGAAATCCACTTTAAAGCCAGGAAAAAGCTAACCAACATGAAGAAGAACATGAAAAAGCCGAGGAGCATTGATTCTTTTTATGGAGAGAGGGAAGATCAAAATACCAATTCAGAAGAGGACAGCGTTGATACTATACCCACATCTGATACCTCAAAAGGGAATGTGAACTGGTCTCAAGCCCAAAAAACATTCCTGGAAGAACTAAAGGAGGATTTTTAAAACCAAATTAGGGAGGTAAAAGAAAAAATGGAAAAAAAATTACTGATGAGAACAAATTTTTAAAAAGAAAAATTGGCGAAATGGCTAAGGAGATTCAGAATCTAATTAGAGAAAATGACACCCTGAAAGGTCAAATCAACTGATTGGAAAAGGAGACTCAAAAGCAAAATGAAGACAGCAATTCATTAAAAATTAGAATTGAGCAAGTGGAAGCTAATGACTCTATGAAGCATCAAGAAGTAGTCAAACAAAATGTAAAAAATGAAAAAAAAATAGAAGAAAATGTGAAATATCTGATTGGAAAAACAACCGACCTGGAAAATAGATCCAGGAGAGACAATTTAAGAATTATTGGTCTACTGGAAAGCCACGATGAAAAAAAGGGCCTGGACAGTATCTTCCAAGAAATCCTCCAGGAAAACTGTTGTGAGGTCCTAGAACCAGAGGGGAAAACAGTCATCGAAAGAATCCACATATCACCCCCTGAAAGAGATCCCAAATTGAAAACTCCAAGAAATATTATAGCCAAATTTCAGAATTATCAAGTCAAGGAGAAAATACTGCAAGCAGCCAAAAAAAAAAACAATTCAAATACCGTGGAAATACAGTCAGGATCACGCAGGATCTTTCAGCTTCTACATTAAATGACAGGAGAAACTGGAATATGATATTCTGAAAGGCAAAGGAGCCTGGACTACAACCAAGGATTAACCACCCAGAAAAAGTGAGCATAATTTTTCAAGCAAGAAGATGGACATTCAATGAAATAAAGGAATTCCAGACCTTCCTGATGAAAAGGCCAGAGCTCAATGGAATATCTGATATTCAAATACAAAACTCAAGAGAGACATAAAAAGGTAAAAAGATAAAAAGGTAAATGGGAGGGGAAACCCACAAACCTTGTTAATCAATAAGGGAAAATTATTTACATCCTTACATAGGATTATACTGTTTTATATATGTTTCATATATATGTATGCAGACATATATATGTCAATCTTGAGAATAGTACAGTTATTATGACAATTGAAAGGGATACACATAGACTGTGGGTATCAGTATAAAATAACTGAGATAATGATAAAAAACATAATTAAGAGATGTAAAGGGAGGGCTCTGGGAAAAAGAGGTAAGGAGGTAGTAGAAAAGGGTAAATTACATCACATGAAGAGACACAAAAACATATTATGGTAGAGGGAAAGAAGGAAGGGAGAAGGGTAGTATGTGAGCTTTACTCTCATCAGATTTGGTTCAAGAAGAGAATAACATACTCTGATAAGTACAGAAATCAAACTTGTCCTACAGGCAGTAGGAGGGGAAAGGGGGTGGTCAGGAGGGAGGGAAGAAGTAGCAAGGGGAAAAGGCTGAAGTAAGGGAGGGAAATCAACAGGGAGGGCAAATTGAGTAAGGCAGTGGTCAAAAGCAAAACTGTTTTGAGGAATGGAAGGGAGAAAGGAGAAATAAAAGCATAAATGGGGGTGAGGGGAGACAAGATGGAGAAAAAGACACAGCTTGTAATTATAACTCTGAATGTGAATGGGATGAATTCTCCCAAAAAACGGAGGGGGATAGCAGAATGGATTAAAAACCAAAATCCTAGAATATGTTGTTTACAAGAAACACATATGAAACAGGGGGATACATGCAAGGTAAAGGTAAAAGGCTGGAGTAGAATGTATTGTGTCTTACCCCACAGGAAAGAAGGAGGAAGAGGATAAAAAAGGGGGGATAATAGAAGGAAGGGCAGATGGGGGAGGAGGTAATCAAAAGCAAACACTTTTGAAAAAGGACAGGGTCAAGGGAGAAATTGAATAAAGGGGGACAGGATAGGAGGGAGCAAAATATAGTTAGTCTTTCACAATGCCATCCTGGAGTGGAAGGGAGGGTAGAAATGGGGAGAAAATTTGTAATTCAAAATCTTGTGGAAATCAATGCTGAAAACTAAAAATATGAAAAAATATTTTTAAAAAATTTAAAAAAAAAACCCAAAATTCTACAATATGTTGTTTGCAAGAAACACATCTGAAACAGGGGGATACACACAGGGTGAAAGTAAAAGGCTGGAAATGAAGAGGAATTTAAAACAATAATTAGGAATTATTTTGCCCAATTGTATGCCCATAAATTTGATAACATTAGGGAAATGGATGAATACTTACAAAAATACAAATTACCCAGGTTAAGAGAAGAGGAAGTAAATTACCTAAATAAGCCCATCTCAGAAAAAGAAATTTGAGCAAATCATCAATGAACTCCCTAGGAAAAAATATCCAGGGCCAGATGGCTTTACATGTGAATTCTATCAAACATTTAAAGAACAATTAATTCCAATACTTTATAGACTTGATTCCCAATAGAGTTAGGTACACAAGATGCAGTAGTCAATGACTATAGCAATCTATCTTTGATAAACCCAAAGAATCCAGCTTCTGGGCTAAGAATTCAGTATTCCACAAAAACTGCTGGGAGAACTGGAAAATGGTATGGACATAGACCAATATCTTACACCATATACCAAAATAAAGTCAAAATGAGTTCATAATTTAGAAATAAAGGCTGACACTATAAGCAATTTGGGAGAGAAGGGAATAGTGTACCTATTAGATCTATGGGAAAGGGAAGAATTCATGACCAACAACAGATAGAGAGCATTACAAAATGCAAAATAGATAATTTTGATAATGTTAAACTGAAAAGTTTTTGTATAAACAAAGCCAATGCAACGAAGATTACGAGGGAAGCAGAAAATTGGGAGAAAATCTTTAGAACCAGTGTCTCTCATAAAGGCCTCATCTCTAAAATATACAGGGAACTGGGCCAAATTTATAGGAATAAAAACCATTCCCCAATTGAGAAATGGTTATAGGATATGAACAGGCAGTTTTCAGAGGAAGAAATTAAAGATATCTATAGGCATATGAAAAAATGCTCTAAATCACTATTGTTTAGAGAAATGCAAATCAAAACAACTCTTAGGCACCATGTCTCTTCTGTTAGATTGGCTAAAATAACAAAGCAGGAGGATGACAAATGCTGGAGAGGATGTGGGAAAATTGGAACATTGTTACATTGTTGGTGGAATTGTGAGCTGATCCAGCCATTTTATAGCACAATTTGGAACTACACCCAAAGGACTATAAAAATATGCATACCCTTTGACCCAGCAATACCACTCCTAGGGCTATATCCCAAAGAGATAGCACAAGTGGGAAAGGGACCTGTATGTACAAAAATATTTATAGCAGCTTCTTTTGTGGTGACAAAGAATTGGAAATCAAGGGGATGCCCATCAACTGGGGAGTGGCTGAACAAGTTGTGGTATATGAATGTAATGGAATACTATTGTGCTATAAGAAATGGGGAAGATAAGGACTTCACAATAACCTGGAAAGACCTACATGACACGATGCTGAGTGAGAGGAGCTGAACCAGGATAATATTGCACACAACCACAGACATATTGATTCTGTGATGACTAAGTTTGATAGACTTGGCTCTCCTGAGCAATACAAGATTCAAAGACAGCTCCAAAGGACTCATGATGGAAAAAGCTATCTACATCCAGAAAAAGAACTGCAGAGTCCGAATGCAGATTGAGGCAAACTATTTGCTCTCTTTTTTTTTCTTGTTTTTTGGTTTTGTTTATTCTCTCTCTTGATTCATTGCATTGGTCATAATTTTTCTTTGCAACTTGACTATTGTGTAAATAAGTTTAATGCGAAGGTTTATATAGAATCTATATCAGACTGCATGCCATCTTGTGGGCGAGGAGGAGGGAGGGAAGGGAAGAAAATTGGAAATTCAAGAACATGTAGAACTAAATGTAAACTAAAAATAAAAAACCTAATTTTAACAACAAAAAATTTTTTTAAAAAAATAAAAAAAAATAATTGAGTTCACAGACCCCAAATCAAGACCCCTTTGTCTCAACCAGGAGATAAAATCTCATTTACTTCTGATTCTGTATCTATAGGAGTGTTTCCGTTGAAAGCAGACAGGTCTTCATGAATTTTAAGTTTGACAACCAAAATGGTCATGGTCTCCTTAACACTGTGATTTAAAAACTGGATTTTGGATTTTAAAATTTCAGATTATTTGTGACTAAAAGGTGACATGGATTTTTAAAATATAGCTGGATAAGAACTTATCTGTTTGAATAATTTCCTCCCATGCAAAGTATCTAAAGATGTCTGAGTACTGTTCCCATCCTCCAAAACTTACAACTCTTTTCTCCTCTATCACAAATAATGTGAGAATGCTAATTATATGACTATTTATTGAAGGTTAAATTGATGCTAAATTCACTTAGATCTTCCAGCCTCTAAGGTCCCTTCCAGCTCTAAATTTATGATCCTATGATTTTAACAATTTTTTTCTTTGCTATAATAAACAGGTAGTGTGCCACCTTTGAGCATAAACTAGAGCATAAGAAAACCAACGGTTTGTCTTGAAAATATTAGTCTATATTGTAAGATATGATTGAATTTTGTTTCCACAGAAATTATATAAAAACAGAAATTAAAATTCATACTGATTGCTAGTGTTAGAGATAAACAGGGAGGTTGGCTGCATGAAAATTGGCATATCTAAAAGGCAGACTCCTTTCTCTGTTCTAAGAAGGCCTTTTCCTCTATCTCAAAAGAACTGCCAGGCCAGGTGTCATTCAAAAAGGGAAGAGACCCATTAAACCTGATAGGGGCCTTAGATAATAGGACTTTTAGATATCCTGGGCTCAAATCTTCAAACTCAAGATTTGTCAATTCTCTTTAGCAATTGAGTGGGATCTTTTCTCCTGTTATCTCATGCAAACAAATGAAGAGGAAACTAAAAATATTGAAGCTTGGCATTTTCTTTTATAAAAATAAAGTGTATGAGGATGAGAAGGGAGGGGGGAATTGAAATGTGAAAATGAGAAGATGTAATCAAGGGGTGGGGTTTGGTGAAAGCTGACCAATGTGGGTCAGGGCGCAAAATTCAAATCTGGATGAATTATAAAAGGGTTTTTGTAACTAGCTTAAGTGTGCTTGTGCCAGACTAAGAGGCCAAGTCACCCCATCAAATAATGATATGAAATAAAAATCTTTTTTTTCTAAATTCACTCATGGCCAGGTGAAATTCTTGGTATTTCTACCAATGAGAACTATAAAATATTTGGAACACAATCAAAATGTGAAACAGGTTACCTATAACAAGCTTTCTTAACATTTTTTCATGTCATGGGCCATTTGGTAAAGTTGTAGACATTTTTTTCCTTTTAAATTTATGTTTAGTTCCACAAGCTTTTGAGTTCCAAATTTTCTCTCCCTTCCTCTCCCCCCCCCCTCCCCCCAAGACAGCATGTGATCTGAGATAGGTTCTACAAACACCTTCATATTAAACATATTTTCATGTCACTCATGTTGTAAAGAAGAATTATAACCATGGAATGAACCATGAGAAAGAAGAAACAAAACAAAACAAAACAAAAAGAGAGAGTAAATAGTTTGTTTCAATCTGCATTCAGACTCCATAATTCTTTCTCTGGAGGTGGATAGATTTTTCCATCATGAGTCTTTTGGAGTTGTCTTAGAACCTTGCATTGCTGAGAGGAGCCAAGTCTATCAAAATTATTCATCTCAAAATGTGTCTGTAATTGTATACAATGTTCTCCCAGGTTATTATGAAGTCCGTATCTTCCCCATTTCTTATAGCACAATAGTATTCCATTACATTCATATACCACAACTTGCTTAGCCATTCCCCAATTGATGGGCATCCCCTTGATTTCCAATTCTTTGTCACCACAAAAAAAGCTGCTATAAATATTTTTGTACATGTGGCTCCTTTTCCCATTTGTATGATCTCTTTGGGATACAGCCCTAGAAGTGGTATTGCTGGGTCAAAGGGTACACACATTTTTATAGCCCTTTGGGCATAGTTCCAAATTACTCTCCAGAATGGTTAGATCAGTTCACAACTCCACCAACAATGCATTAGGGTTCCAATTTTCCCACATCTTCTCCAGGATTTATCATTTTCCTGTTTTGTCATGTTAGGTAATGTCACAGGTAAGATGTGGTACCTAGGAGTTGTTTTGATTTGCATTTTTTTAATCAACAGACATTTAGAGCATTTTTTCACATGACTATAGATACCTTTAATTTCTTTCTCAGAAAACTGCCTATTCATATCCTTTGACCATTTATCAATTGGGGAATGACTTGTATTCTTATATATTTGACTCAGTTCTCTGTATATTTTAGAGTTGAGGCCTGACAAGAGACACTGGTTGTAAAAATTCTTTCCCAATTTTCTGCTTCCCTCCTAATCTTGGTTGCATTGGCTTTGTTAGTATAAAAACTTTTCAATTTAATGTAATCAAAATCATCCATTTCATATTTTGTAATGCTCTCTATCTCTTGTTTAGTCATAAATTCTTCTCTTCTCCATAAATCTGACATGTAAACTATTCCTTGCTCTCCCAGATTGCTTGTAGTATCAGCCTTTATTTCTAAATCATAAACCCATTTTGACTTTATTTTTGTACATGGTGTAAGATATTGGTCTATGCCCAGTTTATGTCATACTATTTTCCAGTTTTCCCAGCAGTTTTTTGTCAGAGTGAGTTCTTATCCCAGAAGCTAGATTCTTTCGGTTTATCAAACAGTAGATTGTTGTAGTCATTGACTGCTGTGTCTGTACCTAACCTATTCCACTGATCCACCACTCTGTTTCTTAGCCAGTACCAAGTAGTTTTGATGATTGCTGCTTTATAATACTGTTTCAGATCTGGTATGGCTAGGCCACCTTCCCTAGTATTTATCATTAATTCCCTTGATATTCTGGACCTTTTGTTCTTCCAGATGAATTTGGTTATTATTTTATCCAGCTCTGTAAAACAATTTTTTGATAGTTTGATTTGTATGGCACTGAATAAGTAAATTAATTGAGGTAAAATTGTCATTTTTATTATATTAGCTCAGCCTAACCACAAGCAACTGATATTTTTCCAGTTATTTAAATCTTACTTTATTTGTGTGAAGTGTTTTGTAATTATGTTCATATAGTTCCTGGGTTTGTTTTGGCAGGTAGACTCCCAAATATTTTATAATGTCTACAGTAACTTTAAATGGAATTTCTCTTTCTATTTCTTGCTGTTGGGCCTTGTTAGTAATATGTAGGAATGCCAAGGATTTATGTGGGTTTATTTTATATCCTGCAACTTTGCTAAAGTTATTTATTATTTCAAGAAGTTTTTTACTTGATTGTTTACTTGATTCTAAGTATATCATCATAGCCAATGGTGGGATTCAGCTGGTTGGCACTGGTTCAGTAGAACCAGTACCTAATTTTAGGTTAAGTTCAGAGAACCAGTTGTTAGTGGGGGTGGGGCCTGCAAACCGGTTGTTAATGGGGGCAGTTTGTGCACTCGCTATGTCAGCAGCAGGGGTGGCACCTTGGCTCAGTTCCGTGGAGAACCAGTTGTTAATTCATTTGAATCCCACCACTGATCATATAATCTGCAATGGGTGATAACTTAGTTTTTTCTTTCCCTATTCTAATTCCTTCAATTTCTTTTTCTTCTCTTATTGCTAAAGCTAACATTTCTAGCACCAAATTTAATAATAGGGGTGATAATGGACAACCTTGTTTCACTCCCAATCTTATTAGAAATGCTTCTAGTTTATCCCCATTACATATACTACTTGCTGATGGTTTTAGGTAGATGCTACTTATCATTTTAAGGAAGACTCTATTCCTATGCTTTCTAGTGGTTTTAATAGGAATGGGTGTTGTATTTTGTCAAAAAGCTTTTTCTCCATCTATTGAGATAATCATACGGTTTCTACTAGTTTTCTTGTTGATATGATCAATTATGCTGATAGTTTTCCTAATATTGAACCAGCCTTGCATTCCTGGAATAAATCATGCCTGGTCATAGTGTATTGTTCTCAAGACACGTCACTGTAATCTTTTTGCTAATATTTTATTTAAAATTTTTGCATCTATATTCATTAAGGAAATTGGTCTATAATTTTCTTTCTCTGTTTTGACTCTTTCTGGTTTAGATATTAGTACCATATTTGTGTCATAAAAAGAATTTGGTAGGACTCCTTCTTTACCTATTTTCCAAAATAGTCTATAAAGTATTAGAATTAATTGTTCTTTAAATGTTTGATAGAATTCGCTTGTAAATCCATCTGGCTCTGGAGATTTTTTTCCTAGGGAGTTCATTGATGGCTTGTTTAATTTCTTTTTCTGAGATGGAGTTATTTAAGCATTTTACTTCCTCTTCTGTTAATCTGGACAATATATATTTTTGTAAATATTCATCCATTCCCCTAAGATAGTCAAATTTATGGGCATACAATTGGGCAAAATAATTCCTAATTATTGTTTCAATTTCCTCTTCATTGGAGGTGAATTCATCCTTTTCATTTTTGAGACTGGTAATATGGTTTTCTTCTTTCTTTTTTTAAATTAAATTGACCAAAGGTTTATCAATTTTACCAGTTTTTTCATAAAAGCAGTTCTTAGTTTTATTTATTAGTTCAATAGTTTTCTTAATTTCAATTTTATTAATCTCTCCTTTGGTTTTCAGTATTTCTAATTTGGTATTTAACTGATGATTTTCAATTTGTTCTCTTTCTAACTTTTTCAGTTGCATGCTCAATTCATTGATCTCCTCTTTATTTTATTCATATAAGCATTTAGAGATCTAAAACTTCCCCTTAGAAAACACTTTCGCTGCATCCCATATGTTTGTTGTCTCATTATTGTCATTCTCTTGAATGAAGTTATTGCTTCTATGATTTGTTGTTTGACCCACTCATTCTTTAGGATTAGATTATTTAGTTTCCAACTAATTTTTGGTCTCTCTTTCCATGGGCCTTTATTACAAATGATTTTTATTGCATCGTGATCTGAAAAGGATGCATTGACTACTTCTGCCTTTCTGCACTGGAATGTGAGGTTTTTTTTATGCCATAGTACATGGTCAATTTTTTTTTTTTTGCTTTTTGGCAGGGCAATCGGGGTTAAGTGACTTGCCCAAGGTCACACAGCTAGCACATGTGTCAAGTGTCTGAGGCCGGATTTGAACTCAGGTCCTCCTGACTCCAGGGCTGGTGCTCTACTCACTGCGCCACCTAGCTGCCCCTACATGGTCAATTTTTGTGTATGTGCCATATACCACTGACAAAAAGGTATATTCCTTTCTATCCCCCTTCGATTTTCTCCAGAGGTCTATCATATCTACCTTTTCTAAAATTCTATTCACTCTCTTATCTTCTTTTTTTTTGGAGGGGGGAAGGCAGGGCAATTGGGGTTAAGTGACTTTCCCAAGGTCACAGAGCTAGTAAGTGTGTCAAGTGTCTGAGGCCATATTTGAACTCAGGTCCTCCTGACTCCAGAGCCAGTGCTCTTCTCACTGCACCACCTACCTGCTCCCTTAGCTTCCTTCTTGTTTATTTTGAGGTTATATTTATCAAGTTCGGAGAGGGGGAGGTTGAGGTCCCCCACTAGTATAGTTTTGCTGTCTATTTCTTCTTGTAATTCCTTAACTTTTCCTCTAAGAATCTGGATGCTATACCACTTGGTGCATATATGTTTAGTAATGATATTACTTCACTGTCTGTGGTACCTTTTAGTAGCATATAGTTTCCTTCCTTATCTCTTTTGATTACATCTGTTTTTGCTTTAGTTTTGTCTGAGATTAGGATTGCTACCCCTGCTTTTTTTTACTTCAGTTGAAGCATAATATATTCTACTCCAGCTTTTTACCTTTACCCTGTGTGTATCCCTCTGTTTCAAATGTGTTTTTTGTAAACAACATATTGTAGGATCATGGTTTTTAATCTATTCTGCTATCAGCCTCCATTTTTATGGGAGAGTTCATCCCATTCACATTCACAGTTATGATTACTATCTGTGTCTTTCTCTACATCCTATTTCCCACCTGTTTATGCTTTTACTTCTCCCTTCTGTTTTCCCCTACTCAAAATAATTTTACTTCTGACAACCACCTCCCTCAATCTTCCCTCCCTTCTATCATCCCCCCTCCCTTTTCTTCCCCTTTTCCCTTACTACTTCTCTCTCTTCCCTCCCACCCCCCACTTTTCTTTCCCCTTTCCCCTCCTACTGCCTGTAGGGCAAGTTAGAGTTCTATACTTAACTGAGTATGTTATTCCCACCTTGAACAAAATCTGATGAGAGTAAAGCTCGAAGACTGCTCTTCTCCTTCCCTTCTTTCCCTCTACTATAACGTTTTTGTACCTCTTCATGTGATGTAATTTGCCCTTTTCTGCCTTTTCCTTTCCTCTCCTCCCATTACAATCTTTTTGCATCTCTTAATTAGATTTTTTATTATCTCATCAGTTAATTTACACTCACACTCTTTATCTATGTATATCCCTTTTAAATGTTGTAATAAATATACAATTCTCAAGATTAAGAACTATCATCCTCCCACATAGGGATGTAAACAGTTTGCCCTTATTAAATAATAAGGTTTTTTTTTCTTTTTTTCCTGTTTACCTTTTTATGCTTCTCTTGAGTATTGTATTTGAAGATCAAATTTTCCATTGAGCTCTGGCTTTTTCATCAAGAAGGTCTGGAAATCCCTTATGTCATTGAATGACCCTCTCCTTGCCTGAAAGATTATGCTCAATTTGCTGGGTAGTTGTTGGCTGTAGTTCAAGCTCCTTTGTCTTTCAGAATATCATATTCCAATCCCTCAAGTCTTTTAATGTAGAAGCTGCAAAGTCCTGTGTGATCCTGATGGTAGTTCCTCATTATTTGAATTGTTTTTTTCTGGCTGCTTGCGGTATTTTCTCCTTGACCTGATAATTCTGGATTTTGGCTACAATATTCCTTGGCATCTTCCATTTGGGATCTCTTTCAGGAGGTGATGGGTGGATTCTTTCGATGAATATTTTGCCCTCTGGTTCTAGGACATCAGGGTAGCATTCCTTGATGATTTCTTGGAAGATACTGTCCAGGTTCTTTTTTACATTGTGGCTTTCTGTTAGTCTAATAATTCTTAGATTTTCTCTCCTGGACCTGTTTTCCAGGTCAGTTGTTTTTCCAATGAGATATTTTATATTATCTTCTATTTTTTCATTCTTTATATTTTGTTTGAGTGATTCTTGATGCCTCATGGAGTCATTAGCTTCTACTTGCCCTATTCTAATTTTTAGCAAATTGTTTTCTTCAGTTAGCTTTTGTACTTCCTTCTCTATTTGGTCAATTTTTACTGTTAAGGAGTTATTTTCTCCAGATAGGTCTTTTACCTCCTTATCTATCTGGCCAATTTTACTTTTTAAGGAGCTGTTCTCTTCAGTGATTTTTTTTTTCATTTTGTCAATTGTATTTTAAAAATCATTGGTCAATTTTTCTTCTATCTCTCTAATTTGGCTTTTAAATTCCTTCTTGAGCTATTCCAAGAATGCTTTTTGGGTTTGTGACCAGTTCATATTCCCTTTTGGGGCTTCATGTGTGGGTATAGTGTCAATGCTGTCCTCTTCTGAATTCGTATTTTGATCTTCCCTGTCCCCACAGTAAGATTCTATGGTCTTTACTTTTCTAGTTTGCTTCCTCTTCATGGTAGTTGCCTTTCTCCTGGCTTTTAAAATGGATCTTTGCTTCTGGGGCACAGGGGGCTCTGTCCCATGCCTCTTATGCTGTGAGCTAGGGTCCAGGTTACTGTTTTGTGTGTTGTGGCCTCTGGTTCTGTCAGCTAGAAGCTATATAATCCTGTAGATTAACTAGTGCTGGGCTGCAGCTAGCTGGTGTGTGCCAAGGCCAAGGCCAAAGCCCAATCAAGTCCTTCTGAGTTTTCTGGGGGTTACACTGAAGCTCGAAGTATGAGGTGTACGGGAGGGGTGTTCTGGCTACTAGAGGTCCCCTCTTCCCCTAGGGCTAGGCTAGAGCACAGTTAGGTTCAGCTGCTGGTGAATGTCTGACCATGCTGGTGTCTGCTGATTCCCCTGGCTGTGTGAAGGCACGCCTGGCATCCTGGTGTTGACTCTTGTTGGCTCCACCCTCTGGGGCTCAGGGTCTCCTGCTGGTCTGCTGAGGTAGTGCTTGCTAGGACACCTCCGATCCTGCACTGGATTCCTTCAGCCACAGCAAGAGGGACCTTCCCATCGATCTCCCTATCCTCCTGAGCTAAAAGACTGCTGTGTCCCTTCTATTGGTTCCACTATTTCAGGGTTTTTCCTGGGGCAATATTCTTTGGGTTTTTCAAGGTCAATGTGTGTGTGTGTGTGGGGGGGGTTGAGAGCACTTATGGTTTACTCCACCATCTTGGCTCCTGGCAGTTTGAGTAGGTGACTTTCAAACATTCAGACTGTGGGCTGATAGGCCTTGGAGTAGCTGCTGCCGCTGCCGCAGGCCCTGCACTTCTCTCACCTAGCTCCGATGGAGTCCTGAGGTGAGAGGTTTGGGAATCACTGCTGCTGGTGATTCAGTCTGTGGGGGCCCACTCCCACACCGCTATGGCTGAGTCTGCACTGATGCAGTCCACACTCTCCCACCCTGTTTACAACAGATCCTTCTTGTAGACCTTCCAGGCTGTCCTGAGCTGGAAATCTGCCACATTCTGTCTCCTAGTGGATTCTGCCACTCTAAAATTTCTTCAAATTCACTTTTTAGAGGCACCTGAAGGAATTTGTGGGAGAGCTCAGTGAATTGCTGCTTTCACTTTGCCATCTTGGCTCTGCCTGTAGACACTTTTTAAGAATAATTTTTTTAAATGTATAAAATAAAATACACAGGAACACAAAGGAAACCAATTCTGTTGAAGTAAAATTATTAAAAAAAACAAGTTCACAGACTGTAAGTTAAGAACTCCTGGTCTTTAAAGTATTTAAATTATTAATTTTGTGATATCCAGTGTCATTTTATTTTTGTGATTATTCATTTTGATAACTGATAATTAGTTTGGAATGTATAACAAAAGGTATCTGATGTGGAATATATATGAATGAGAGCTGGAAGATTAGAAAGATAAGGGAAAGATGAAAGCTTTTAGAAAGACTTTGTACAAGCTTAATTGGTACAAAAGGTGAATATATGAAGTCACTATCATATATTATATTACAACTATAAACCAATACCAATATTTGCTAATATTGATGTTATAACTTCAAGATGATTACATCCAGCTTTAATTGTAAGCACTGGAATTTGCTGTGTGAAAAAGACTATCCTCAGTCAGTAAATTTGACTTGTTTATTGCTGTAATCTCATTTTGACCCTGGTAAAAATGTTTATGTTGACAAATCAGCAAATCCCCATGAAAAGGGAAAATGCCAAAGGGCATTCAACTAGGAGTTCTGAGTTGTATATTTACATTTAAACCAGTTTCAGGGGGATACAGATTGCTAAAAAGGTTGAGGGGACAACCCTGATAGGCCCCTGGCAAAAATTCCCTATTCAATTTCTCCTTTTTAAGTAGGAAAACTTCTACTTCTGTTAGACCCCAGCCCTGGCTATCATACCGCTCAAATATTTTAAAGTTATAATGCACAAATTGACTTTTCCCAAAGGATCTCTAACCTTTTACCCAGATGAAACACAGTTGAGGAATCTCATCCTGATATGCCAATGAAAGTTCAGTATGTAACTATCACATTTAGACTTGAAAGGATAATTTAATATTATGATAATGCTCTTTCCCCTATCACAGTAAAATCCTTATACTTGCAGGAGACAATGGAATACCTTATGAGAGTTTGTCAATGTTACTACGCATCCCTGAAACCACTGTGATAAGGATAGAGAAGATGAATAGAGTCAGGCTTCTAGCTTTCTTATTTTGTATTGCTAGAGCTTAGTTATAATTGCAAAGGGCTATGTACAGTTAGGACATTGAAGGACTATGGAAAACCATTTTTCCCATGGGAAACTTTCCAATCTATGTTATAATAATGGAAAGCTCCTACTCACTGTGCCATAACCATATCCTGTTAATATATTACTTATTCCCAACTGTACCTCCAGTACTCTACTCTGTACTATGCTTACTTATTTCTTCATTTTTTCAAACCAGTATGGAAAAACTATAAAATTAGGGCTTTTACTTAGCTCAGAGAAGAGTTGGTTATGGCACCCATTACCATGCTTATGATCTGGTTCTTCCCTTGTAGCTGCAAGATTAAAAGATACCTTAAGTGAATATGCAAATGCAAGATTATTCTATTAAAAATTAGAAAAAGAACAAGATCAGACACTTTTCACAGTTAAAGTTAGTGGGAGAATTATTAACCATATGATCCAATCAATCAATCAACAAGCATTTATTAAGTGTCTGCTAAATGCCAGGCACTGTGCTAGGTATCAGGGATACATATGTACATAAAAATAAACAAACTCTACTCTCAAGTAATTAATGGATATAAGAAATCACAAAAGATAAAACAGATAATTTTGATAACATGACTTTTAAAAGTTTTTACATTAACAAAGTCAACGTAACTTGGTTAAGAAAAGAAGCTACTCACTGGAAAAATATCTTAGTAATAAATGTCTCTGATAAGGGCCTAAAAACCAAAATATATAGGGAACTAAAATAAATATATTAAGATCAAGAACCATTCTTCAACTGACAAGTGGCGAAAGGATGTGAACAATGATTTCTCAAGAGAATTACAAAGTATAAACAACTATATGAAAAATTGCTCCAAATCACTATTTGTGATAGGACCAACATCTACTAGGGTTGCCCCCTACCATAGGTAGTGTAGATTTTCCTTAAAAGACAACAAAACTTGGGTTTAATTAGCCCAAGGATGGGGCAAGACTCTAGCTGCATTTTCCTTAACAAAGCTTCCTGGATGTGCTGACTTGATTTCCCGGTCACCCTGGGCATGTAAGGTCCATCTACATGGTATTGGTGCTCTTCAGAGTAGGTTGATGACCATCACCATACCTTGCCCTGTTAAATAGACATATCTCCACGTGAAGATGAGGGAGATTGTAGCTATGGAAGCTAAGTGCTACTATATCCTTGTCACATGTCTTTGTTACATTAAGGCTATATAAGCCTCCTTTTGTTAACTGTTCAATCGTCTATGAATGCCTTATTTCATCACAAAATCGAACCTGTACTCGCAGAATGCTGATGTCAAACCTGCCCCTAACACTTATAAAAACACAAATCCAAAAAACTCTGAGCATTTACCTCACATTCAGCAAATTGCCAAAGATGATAAAAGTTGGAATAGTTAATGTCAGTAGAAAGACACATACTCTTATGAAGTATTGGTGGAGCTATGAACCATCGCAACTATTCTGGACAGCAATTCAGAATTATACTTTAAAAAAGTAACTAAAATGTCCACACTTTTTGACTCAGAGATCCCAGTAACAGGCATATCCCTCAAGAAGGGTAATAATGGAAAGAAAGGTCCAATATATACCAAAATAACTACATCAGCACTTTTTCTAGTATCAATAAATTGAAAATAAGAGTAGATGCCCATTAACTAAGGAATGGTTAATCAAATTGTGGTTCATGAATGTAATAGAATATTGCCATGCTATAAAGAGTGATGAATATGAAGAATTCAAGGAGTCATGGAAAGACATATGAACTGATCCAAAGTGAAACAAGCATAACCAGGAAAACAAAATAATATAAATGGAAAGAACAATAATAACAAATAACATAACTGATGCTGTGTAATTATGAAGACCATACATAGCCCTAAAAAATATAAGAATATGCCATTTTTGTGCATACCCTTTGACCCAGCAATATTGCTTCTAGGGCTATATCCCAAAGAGATCATAAAAATGGGAAAAGGAGCCACATGTACAAAAATATTTATAGCAGCTATTTTTGTGGTGGCCAAGAACTGGAAATTGAGGGGATGCCCATCAATTGGGGAATGGCTGAACAAGTTGTGGTATATGAATGTAATGGAATACTATTGTGCTATAAGAAAAGATGGGCAGGTGGACTTCAGGAAAACCTGGAAAGACTTATATGAACTGATGCTAAGTGAAGTGAGCAGAACCAGAAGAACATTGTATACAGTAACAGCCACAGTGTGCAAGGACTGATTTTTGATAGACTTAGCCCTTCTCAGCAATGCAAGGCCATAAAACTTTTCCAAAGGACTCATGATAGAAAATGACATCCCCAACCAGAGAAAGGCCTATGGAATTGGAATGCAGAGTGAAGCAGACTTTTTTCTCTTTTGTTTTGTTTTCTTTCTCATGGTTTCTCCCATTAGTTATAATTCTTCTGTGCAACATGACTAATGTTTAATAGGAATGTATGTGTAGAGCCCATATTGGACTGCACGCCATCTTGGGGAGGGAGTGGGGAGAGAAGGGGAGAAAATTTAAAACTTATGGAAATGAATGTTGAAAACTGAAAATAAATAAATTATTAAAAAAATAAAATCTTTCACAATGTGGACCTCCCCCCCCCGCAAAAAAAGAATATACTATTTTCCCTTATTTTCAGAAATAGAGGGACTATGGATATTGAACATAGAATATGCTGTCAGATTTGATTAGTGTGTTAGTTAATTTTCTGAACTGCTTTTTTTCTTCCTTTTTTGTTCTTTTTTTTAAAATAATGGATGGTTCTCTGGGTGGGGGAGAGATACAGGAAACAGTGATATAGAAACAAAAAAATATAAATTTTAAAACCTAAGAAAATAGTATGTGCTCAATCAACTCTTTAACACTTACAAAAATCAGCCATTTCCTAACTAGTGGAGGTACCAAGGTTTTAATAATTCATATGTTCAAGAATGGTGATATCAGTTATGGAGTCTATTAAAGGGAGATGGCAGATGAACATTTTGTCCATGAACTGACTCAGAGGATTCTAAGGCCAGAAACTCCAGAAATACCCCTCCCCAATTCCACACCAACTAAAACAGCTAGAAAGATTTGCTTTAAACTATGGGAAACTTCTTTCTAGCGATCAACAGTATTCCATGGGTGTGTGTGTGTGTGTGTGTGTGTGTGTGTGTGTACAGTTTTATATATATGTGTATATATCATATATAACTATATATAACACACACATACATATATTCAAACACACAAATTAAACATATATGTGTGTATGTGTGTGCATATATATATATATATGTATATACGTGTGTGCACACAGAAACACACATACATCCCTATAGTTGGAAATAGAGAATGAGGAATAAGAAATCTCATATTAAAGTTTAGGCCTTGTGGCATTGATTAGGCACAAAGAAGGGAACTCTAGAGAATCAGTGAAATTAAGACTTCAAGCTGTTTCCAGGCTCCACTGTGTGTGTACATAATAGGAGAGAGGGAGAAAGAGTGATAAACATGAACTAAAAGCCATTTGTTCCAAGAATGTAACAGCAAACTAAAGCTGCTTGCTTAGAAATTTGTAACTGACACCAGAGGATCCTTGAAACTACATGTTATGTCCTATCTAGGTAAAAATACAAATGGTTCTTTGAGTATTATTTCCCTGAGGTAAAAAAAAAAACTCTTAACTGCAACATTTTATACACAGATACTAAAATAAAAATTTCTGTCTAGATTCCTCTTGAGGTTTAAAAACTACCCCATCATGTCTGTTACTCAGAGCTCTTTGAGTACATGGTTTAGAATAGAAGTGTTAAAACATGTTGTCCATGTAACACTCCTCAGTGCAGCTGAACCATTTTAAAACATAATTGGGCAGGGGCAGCTAGGCGGCTCAGTGAGTAGAGCACGCCTGGAGTCAGGAGGACCTGAGTTCAAATCTGGCCTCAGACAGTTGACGCACCCTTGACACACTTACTACCTGTGTGACCTCAGGCAAGTCACTTAACCCCAATTGCCCTGCCTTCCCCCCTGAAAAAAAAAACGTAATTAGGAAATATTTAACAAAATAATTAAAATATAACATGGTTAATATTAATATGTGGTTCCTAAAGTTAATTGTGTCCACAGGGATCTTTACCTTTGGTTTAGTGCTGCCATGCCCACACCCCTCCCTATTTCTATTTGAGTTTGACACCACTGGTCCAGGAAACTACTCCAAGTACATGAGGTAAAATATAATAAATATGTGATCCTAATAGTTCTGACTCTAAACGTAACAATACGATCTTTTCTTTTCCTTCAACTAATCCATAATAACAACAAAAATGGTTGAATATACAGAAAAAAGTTCAGAAGTGGACATCTTGTTAAACTTAATGTGAATATTTTAAAAACTAAGCAACAAACAAAAGAGTTTATGGTTTCAAATACAACTGTTTTATAATCTTTTTTGTTCTTGTTTACTTGAAATTTGTGTTTGCCCATGGATGTTGTTTATAATAATAATTTTAAAAAGGCAACATCATAAATAACTCATGTAAGTAACCTGAAGTTATCTTTTAGGTATAAATCCTACATATAATGTAATTCTTCTAAGATGTGTTGGAGCTGCTCTTGTTGAGAGATTCTGGGATAATAATACATATAGGTTTGGGGCCACTTGTGCCCATGGCATTGGTTCAGGATACAATAGAATTTTCTCCATGGCAGGGACTGTTCAATTTTTTTCTTTGTATCCACACTGCCTGGCACAGAATGGGCTCTTAATAAATGCTTATAGATTAAGGAACTGAAGCACAGATATCCACCAATTATTAGAGAAATTACTTAAACTATATAATTCCACAAAGTTCTCTATATGTTGCATATGCAATAGAATTTCTCCTTTTAAATAGGAATCAAAGTATTTGATTAACCAGATAATATTGTATAAGATCTTCAGGATATTATTTTAAACCTGTCAAAGAGAGTTCAAACTTACTTTCCTTTGTCCTTCAACCATTCTGGATTCTTTTCCTCTTCTTTTAAATCATGGAGTTCAGGAATATCTTCATTCATTATTCTTCGTGCCTCTGCCTGTTTATGTAACCACTGTGATAAGAAATAAATCTTGTGAACAATACTCCCATTTTAGTAGTAATTCCTTTCAGATTTTCCCTTTTCCTTCTAATAAATATTATCTGATGGTGTTAACATTTCATTCTTCTACCTCAAAAGAACTTTTTAAAAAAATATTGCTGATTGGGATTTAGGAATGTTATCATAGCTGAGTCTAGTTTTCAACTTTAATTAGGAATCTAAAATTGTTCCTAAATTGAATAGGTATCTACTTTAAAAACAAAAAAATTTTAAATGCAAGCCTTTCTGCTTGTATAATGATAGAACAGAAATCTTAAATGAAGGCTCAGGGTTTTCTGAGCAAGTACAGTTATATTATTTCTGAGATGACAAAAAATTGAAATATGCCTTATTAGCAATTTTAACCTACCGACCAAGAGTTCATCTATAGATATAATGCAAAGCCAATACTTAGTAAAATAAGTAGCAAGCATAACTAATTTGCCTTTTCAAATAACATGAATTAGTGGAGAAAGAATATATTTCACTAGCAATCTGGTACCAAGAATCTACAAATTCTATTTACTCCTATCATTAACAGTCATTAATAAATAGTAATTTCTTTGATTTATTGAAGAAATGAGAAACTTAGTACCAGTAGAATTCTGATAAATGGTTGAAATAAATTATTTATGAAACATTTTTTATGGTAATGGTTAACACAGGCAATGATAGTTATCTCTACCTCTTCTTCTTCTGCTACTTGAGATTCTCTGAGAGCAGTTGGGAAAACTCGAGGGGTAAACTGGATTTTAATATTGCCAATGGATCGAGGAGCAGGAACACAGTCATCTTTTAATGTCTCAGAAAATATAGTTTTTGCATTGCTTCCTTCAAGAAGAATATTAAGAAATATGACATTTAAAAATTTTTATTCATTGCATTTTATAATAAAGCTGACTACAAAAGCACCAGGTGCTTTGAAGATATTAAAGGGAAAGAATTCCCAAATGTAACTAGTATAAATAAGCCCAGGATTCTTTTTATATTAAGAAATGTAAATGTGTACATCATATATATTTTTTCTGTTCAAATTAACAACCATTTATTAAGCATCTATTACATTACAGACATAAAGTTAGTCACTGGGGATACTAACACAAAAATGAAAGTCTTCAAAAATGACCGTTCTTCACATATTTGAAGACTTTCATCATGTCTGCTCTTCTCTTTTTTTAATAAAATATTTTATCTTTACCCACAATTACATGTTAAAACAATTTTTAAGTTTTGAGTTCCAATTCTACTCCTCCCTCCCTTCCCCTTCCTCCTCCCTGAGATGGTAAGCAATCCAATATAGTTTATACATATGCAACCATGTAAAACATTTCTGTATTAGTCACTTTGTATAAGAAGATTTGAATTTTAAAAAATGAAAGAAGGTGAAAAATAGCATACTGGATCACTGCATTGATGGGAATAGCTAAATCATTCACAGTTCTTCATCATACAATATTGCTCACTTCACTTTGCATCAATTCATGTATGCCTTTCCACGTTTTTCTGAAATCATGTTGTTTGTCATTTCTTATGGCACAATGATATTCCATCACAACTATATACCAGTTTATTTAGCCATTCCCCAGTTGACAGGGATCCTCTCAATTTTCAAGCCTTAGCAATCACAAAAAATGCTGCTATAAATATTTTTGTGCAAATAGGTCCTTTTCCCTTTTTAAAAAGTGTCTTTGGGATATAAAGCTAGCAGTGGTATTGCTGGATCAAAGTGTATGCACAGTTTGATAGCTCTTTGGGCATAGTTTCAAATTGCTTTTCAGAATGGTTAGATCTGCTCACGACTCCATTAAGAGTGCATTAGTGTCCCAGTTTTCCCCCATCCCCTCCATCATTTATCATTTTCAATTTTTGTCATATTAGTCAATCTGATAGGTGTAAGCTGGTAGCTCAGAGGTGTTTTAACACGCATTTCTCTAATCAATAGTGATTTAGAGCATTTTTTTTCATATGACTAGAAAGCTTTGATTTCTTTGTCAGAAAATTGCCTGTTCATATCCTTTGGTCATTTATCTATTGGGGAATGACTTATATTTTTATAAATTTGACTCAGTTCTCTATATAGTTGAGAAATGAGGGCTTTATCAAAGATACTTCTTGCAAAAATTTCCCCCTAGTTTTCTGTTTTCCTTTTAATTTTGGTTGTACTGGTTTTGTTTGTGCAAAAACTTTTTAATTTTATGTAATTAAAATTATCTATATTTCACAATTCTCTCTATATTTTCTTTGGTCCTAAATTCTTCTCTTATCCATAGATCTGACAAATTATTCCATGCTCTCCTAATTTGCTCATGGTATCACCCTTTATATGTAAATCATGCCCCTATTTTGACCTTATCTTGGTACATGGTGTGAGACGTTGGTCTATACCTAGTCTCTGCCCTACTGTTTTCTAGTTTTCCCAGAAGTTTTTGTTAAATAATGAAGCTTGATAAGTCTGCTCTTCTCAAGGCTAAACATCTGAATTGCTTTCAAGTGATCTTCATATAGCATATAATTAAGCCATTCTCCAGTTTATTAATGCCCTTCCTAAAATTTAAACACAGAACTGGTACACCACTTCAGATATAGTCTGACAAGGGCAGAGTCTGAGGCAGATTATATTGTCTTAAACAATATGCCTTCTTCAATGTAGCAAAAGATTGCATTAACTTTCTTGACTGCCAAAGCAGACAGTGAGGTCTGTTTGAGCTTGCAATAGATCTTTTATTAAAAAGTTTTTATTAACCTGTACTTGGAAAAACACAAATTAACATTTCTACATACAAACACAAACAGAAAAGATGATTATGTACGAAATCTTGAATCTGTAAAACAACTTGCTTTTTTCAAGCATCTAATAAATTAAATGTTAGTTTTAAAGCTGTCCTGCTTGTCTATGTCTCCTTCCAGACTTCCTTGTTTTCTATTCTTTTTTTTTTTTTGTAAATGCTTCAGTGACCTCAGTTTCTTTTTTTTTTTTTTTTTGGACATTACTATCATGCCCCATCTCCTCATCAAATTCACTTCCCTCCAAATTAAAAAAAGAATAAACAAAACATCCTTGTGATAAATAAGCAAAACAAATTTCCTCAGTCAGGTAGGTGGGGTAGTGGATAGAGCCAATAGGCTTGGAGTCAGGAAGACCGAATTTTCATCTGGGCTCAGACACTCACTAACTATGTGATTCCCCCAACAAGTCACTTAACTCTTGTTTTGTTTTTTGAGGGGGTAAGGCAGGGCAATTGGGGTTAAGTGACTTGCCCTCCTCATCAAATTCACTTCCTTCCAAATTAAAAAAAGAATAAACAAAACATCCTTGTGATAAATAAGCAAAACAAATTTCCTCAGTCAGGTAGGTGGGGTAGTGGATAGAGCCAATAGGCTTGGAGTCAGGAAGACCGAATTTACATCTGGGCTCAGACACTCACTAACTATGTGACCCCCCAACAAGTCACTTAACTTTTGTTTTGTTTTGTTTTGTTTTTTGAGGGGGTAAGGCAGGGCAATTGGGGTTAAGTGACTTGCCCAAGGTCACACAGCTAGTAAGTGTGTCAAGTGTCTGAGGCTGGATTTCAAACTCAGGTCCTCCTGACTCCAGGGCCAGCGCTCTACTCACCTTGCCACCTAGCTGCCCCACAAGTCACTTAACTTTGTCTCCGTTTCCTAAATGGTAAAATAAAAATAGGAATAGGATCTGCCTCTCAGGGGTTGTAGTGAGAACCAAATGAGTTAATAGTTCTAAAGCACTTAGCACAGTAGTTGGCACATAATAAGCACTTTTTCCTTCTTTCCTTCAAATAAAAATTTGCTTTAACAGGTTT
This sequence comes from Trichosurus vulpecula, assembly GCF_011100635.1. Lineage (NCBI taxonomy): Eukaryota > Metazoa > Chordata > Mammalia > Diprotodontia > Phalangeridae > Trichosurus > Trichosurus vulpecula. Next base: position 163,710,292 of record NC_050580.1, on the reverse strand, counting down.
GATTGCTTTGGTTCTGCTATTCACTGCTTCCACAGATGTATTTGTATATAAACACAAGCAAAAAGAAAGATAGTCCCTGCCCTAAAGGGAAAAAAAGGCAGGTAGGTGATGCTACAGATAAAGTGCTGGACTTAGAGTCAGGAAAACCTGAGTTCGATCCTGGTCACAGATACTTACAATTGTATGACCTGGGCAAGTCACTTAATCTCAGTCCACCTCACTTTACTCAACTATAAAATGGAGACAATAATAGAACCTACCCCATGGGTCATTGTAAGAATCAAACAAGATATTGGTAAAGTGATTAGCTCAGTGCCTGACTCACAGTGTTATTGTTCAGTTATTCTAGTCACATCCAACTCTTTGTAACCCCATTTAGGGTTTTCATAGATACCGTAGTGTTTGCCATTTCCTTCTCCAGCTCACTTTACAGATGAGGAAACTGAGGCAAGAAGGGTTAAGTGACTTGCCCAGGGTCACACAGCTAGTGTCTGAGGCCAGATTTGAACTCAGGTCTTCTTGATTCCAGGCCAAGTGTCCTATCACCTGCACCACCTAGCTGCTCTGGCACATAGTAGGTGCTTAATAAATACTTGTTTCCTTCCTTCTTTCCACAATAGCAATGTCCAAAAATGCATCTTTCCTTCTACCTCTAAGGTCCATCATTACTCTTTTTTTTTTTTTTGGAGTTTGGAAAGAGCTTTGTATTATTACAGCATTTTTTCTCTTTTTTTAATTAAGATTTCTTATTTTTAGTTTACAGCACTCAGTTCTGCATGATTTTGAGTTCCAGATTTTCTTCCCCTGCCTCCCTCCCCGAGACAGCATGGAATCCGATATATCTTCTACATATAACTTCACATTAAACTTATTTACACAATAGTCAGGTTGTAAAGAAAAATTATTACCAATGGGATGAATCATGAGAAAGAAGAAACAAAACTAAAAAAACAAAAACAATAACAAAAGAGGAGAAAAAAAAACAAAAGAAGAAAAAAGAAAGGGGAGTAAATAGTTTGCCTCAATCTACATTTAGACTCCATAGTTCTTTCTCTGGATGTGGATAGCTCTCTCCATCATGAGTCCTTTGGAATTGTCTTTAAACCTTGTATTGCTGAGAAGAGCCAAGTCTATCAAGGTTAGTCATCACAGAATCAATATATCTGTGGTTGTGTATAATGTACTCCTGGTTCTGCTGCGCTCACTCAGCATTATATCATGTAGGTCTTTCCAGGTTATTATGAAGTCCGTATCTTCCCCATTTCTTATAGCACATTACATTCATATACCACAACTTGCTCAGCCATTCTCCAATCGATGGGCATTCCTTTGATTTCCAATTCTTTGCTACCACAAAAAGAGCCATTATAAATATTTTTGTACATATGGGTCCCTTTCCCACCTGTGTAATGTCTTTGGGCCCTAGAAGAGGTAATGCTGGGTCATGACTACTGCATCTTGTGTACCTAACCTATTCCACTGATCCACCACTCTGTTTCTTGGTACCTGGTACCAAGTAGTTTTGAGGACTGTTGCTTTATAGTACAGTTTGATATCTGGTATGGCTAGGCCACCTTCCCTAGCATTTCTTTTCATTAATTTCCTTGATATTCTGGACTTTTTATTCTTCCAGATGAATTTTGTCATTATTTTATCCAGCTCTGCAAAATAATTTTTTGATAGTTTGATTGGTATGGCGCTGAATAAGTAAATTAATTTAGGTTAAATTGTCATTTTTATTACATTAGTTCAGCCTAACCACAAGCAACTAATATTATTCCATTTATTTAGATCTGACTTTATTTGTGTGAAAAGTGTTTCGTAATTATGTTCATATAGGCCCTGGGTTTGTCTTGGCAGGTAGACTCCCAATATTTTATAGTGTCTACATCAAAGTTATTTTTCTTTACAATGTTGAAGTCATTATATAAATTGTTCTCCTGGTTCTCTTAATTTCACTCGGTATCCATTCATACAAATCTTGCCACGTTTCTCTGAATACTTCCCTTTCATAATTTTTTACTATGCAACACTTCCATATCATAATGCTTCCAGCCATTCCCAAATTGATGGGCACTCTCTTATTTTCAGGTTTTCTGTAACAAACATGACTGCTATAAATACTTTTCCCATATATGGTCCTTCCTTTTGATTTTGATCTCTTTGAGGTTAGGCCTAGTAGTGATATCACTGGGTTTTTTAATGACTTTGGGAAGATAGTTTCAAATTGCTCTTCAGAGTGGCTGGACTGTTTCATAGCTCCAACAAGTGTATTAGTATATCTATTCCCTCACATTCCCTACATTTTTGTCATGTTTGTCAGTCTGATGGTTATGAGATGTTTTAATTTACAATTAAATTCCCTTATTATTAGTGATTTGGAGCATTTTTGCATATTGTTGTTGATAGCTAGGCTTTCTCCCCTGATAACTATCTAATATCCTTTGATCGCTTATCTACTGGGGAATGGCTCTTGCTATTATATATTAGAATTAGTTCCCTATATATCTGGGATATGAGACCTTTATCAAAGAAATTTGCTGCAAAGATTTTTTTCCCCAGTTAACTGTGTCCCTTGTGTAGAAGTGTTTGAATTCAAACAATTAAATTGTTCACTTTATGTACCTTCCTGATTCTCCTACATTTCTTACTGCTCCTTCCATTTTCCTTTTCCGGATCTTCATCCGTGTCATGCCCACTAACTGTGGGTATTCCCCAAGGATGTGTTCTGTGTACTCTTCTTTTCTTTCTCTATACCAGGGGTTTGTAACCTGATTCAAAGATCCCTAAGACATCCATGGATAGATTCCAGGGGGTACATGAATTGGTTTTTTAAAAATATTTTGATAAACTGAATTTCAATATAATTAGTTTTCTTTGTAATCTTCTGTATTTTACATTATGTACTTTAAAATATTATTCTAAGAATTGGTCCACAGGTTTTGGGTACCAGACCACCAAAGGGGTCCATTATACCAAAAAAAAAAAGAGATTAAGAATCCATGCTCTAGGTTTGAACCAAGATGTCAGATTAATGGTAGTCACCCAGCTGAACTCTCTCAATATTCCCCTCCAAACAATTTTAAAATAATGCCTCAAATGAAATTTTGGAGCAGTAGGGCCAACAAAGTTCAGGTGGGATGTTTTTCTGGCCTAAGAAAATTTAAGAGGTAGACAGAAGAAGTGTATAAGGGTGGAGATCAAGTGAGGGTATGTCTGGAACATACGAGGCAACAACAGCAGTAGCTTTGGGAACTCTCAGATCAGAGACCCTTCAGAAGGAGTCAGACAACTGCTTAGAAAGACATTTCAGGAGATGGTTTGCTGGCACTGGGTACAGCTGGTGCAGATTAGCAACTCTATTGCCTATATGCAGTTCTGGGTGTCAGTTTCCAGGGTGGAGAGGAGTATTGATGGTTGGGCACAAGAAAGCAGGGACCCTAGTCACAGTAACAAAGCAGAAAGGAGTGCTAGTGTCTGTAGCTGCAGGGGATCAGGGGAACAGGGGCCCTTCCTTGATAAAGATCAGAGCATAGACCAAGAAAGCAGTGACTATATATCTCCCAGGATTACACTACCTTAGTACCACCAAAAACTTGCAGATCCCCAGAACTAGCTCTGAAAACAGCACCATGAAAAAGCCTAAACTTTGGCACAATGCCTCCCTATCCCCAGGTGAGCAAAATCCAACATTATCATTAAGTTCAAAGTAAAGAACTAGCCTGGAAAAATGAACAAACAACATGAACAAAAAACATTTTTACCATAAAAAGCTACTACAGTTGTAGGGAAGACCAAGACATAAACTCAGAAGAAGACAACAATGCAAAACTGCTACTCCCAAAAGGGCCTTAAAGAAAAATGCTGGGGCGGCTAGGTGGTGCAGTTCAAATCTGGCCTCAGACACTTGACACACTTACTAGCTGTGTGACCTTGGGCAAGTCACTTAACCCCAATTGCCCTGCCTTCCCCCCTTCAAAAAAAAATCCATCAAAAAAGAAAAATGTCAATTGGACCCAAGCCAAACAAGAATTTCTGGAAGAGTTAAAGAGATGAGAAGTAGAGGAAAAATTGGGAAAAGAAATGAGTGATAAAAAAAAATTATGAAGAGAGGATTAACAGCAGCTAGGTGGTACAGTGGACAGAGTACCGGGCTTGAAGTCAGGAATACTCATCTTTTTGGGTTTAAATCTTGTCTCAGATACTGATTAGCTATATGACCCTGGGCAAATCACTTAACCCTGTTTGCCTCAGTTCCTCATCTATAAAATGAGCTGGAGAAGGAACTGGCAAATAACTCCACTATTTTTAACAAGAAAACCCCAAATGGACCACAAAGATTCAGATGTATCTGAAATGTTTAAACAACAATAATGAAAGAGGGACATAAAATACTGAAGAAAATAACATCTTAAAAACCAGAGTTGGCCTAATGGTAAAAGAAGCAAAAAAAAAAATCCACTGAAGAAAAGAACTCCTTAAAAAGCAGAATTGACTAAGTTTAAAAAAGAGATACAAAAGCACACTGAAGAAGATAATTCCTTAAAATTTTTGTCAAGTGGAAGCTAATGACTCCTTGAGATACCAAGAAACAATAAAACAAAGTATAAAGAATAAAAAAAGAAGAAAATGTGAAATATTTCATTGGAAAAACAACTGATCTGGGAAACAGATTGAGGAGAGATAATTTAAGAATTATTGGACTATCTAAAAGCCATGATCGAAGAAAGTGCCTAGACATAACATTTTAAGAAATTATTAAAGAAAATTGCCCTCATAACTTAGATCCAGAGGGTAAAATAGAAATTTAAAGAATCCACTGAGGTGGAGCCAGGACGGTAGAGAAAAGGCAGGGACTCACCTAAGTGCTCCCCCAAACTCCTCCAAATCCTTTTAAATAATGACTCAAAACAAATTCTAGAGGGATAGAACCCACAAAAAGATGGAGTGAAACAATTTTCCAGCCCAAGACAACTTAGAAAGTTGGCAAGAAATGTCTGTTGCACCAGGGTGAGAGTGGAGCATAGTCTAGAGCAGGCCACACCAGCACAAACCAGGTCTCAGTAAACCAGGGGCAGTCCTTCGGGGCAACTGAATCATTTACGACAGTGGTGATTTCTGGACCTCTCAGCCTACGGATGGTAAGGCAGGGTCAGACAATCAGTCAGAAGAATATTACAGGTGTCTGTTTTCTGGCACCAGGGGCAGGACTCTGTTGCATTGACCATACTTGGATCTAGGTAACAGTCTTGGGTCTCAGTCTCAGAGCTAGGAGGAACACTAGCACACCAGAGCTTGTAGCCACAAAAGAACAGGAAGCCTAGTCACAGTTCCAGGTTGGAAAAGAGTGCTTGTGATCACTCAAAGACCAGTGCACAGTACAGGAGAGTAGTAAACTCACCTCTTCCTAGATCATACCACCCTGGAAGAAATGAAAACTTATAGGTCCCCAGAATTACCACTGAAAACAGTCGCACAAAAAACCTAAAGCTTAGGACAGTGCCCACTCTACTCCAGAAGCACAGCCCCACTTTGCAAAGAGTTAAAAGTCAAGAAATAGGCTGGAAAATGAGCAAATAGCAGAAAAAGATTTTGACTATTCAAAGTTACTATGCTGACTGGGAAGATCAAAACACAAACTCAGAAGAAGACAACCAAGTCAAAACTCCTACATCCAAAGCCTCAAAGAAAAATATGACTTGGTCTCAGGTCTAGAAGGAGCTCAACAAGGATTTTAAAAACCAAGTAAGAAAAAAATTTTTTAAATCAAGTAAGAGAGGTAGGGGCGAAATTGGGAAGAAAATTGAGAGCGATGCAAGAAAATCATGAAAAGGGAGGCGGAGCCAAGATGGCAGCTGAAAAGCAGGGACTAGAGTGAGCTCCCCACCAAGTCCCTCCAAAAACCTATAAAAAATGGCTCTGAACCAATTCTAGAACTGCAGAACCCACAAAACAGCAGAGGGAAGCAGGGCTCTAGCCCAGGACAGCCTGGATGGTTTCTGGGTGATGTCTATCCCACACAGAGCTGGGAGCAGAGTGGAGCAGAGCCCAGCATGAGCAGCGCGGACCAACCAGACCAGGAGCCCGGAGCGTGCCCTCACACCCTGAATCAGTGAGCTGCAGCAGCTACCAGACTTCTCAACCCACAAACACCAAAGACAACAGAGAAGGTTAGTGGGAAAAGCTGCGGGAGTGGAAGGAGTTCGTGGTTTGGCTACCACCCCAGGGGCAGTGGAGGTGGGGCAGCTACAGAACTCCAGCTGCAGTTGCTTCTGGCCCCAGGTCCATCTGGTGGGAGGAATTAAGTGGCAGATCAGAGCAGGAGTGCACAGCCTGCTGAAGATCTAAGGCTGGTCCGGGTTGGGGGTTCTTGGGGAAGGAGGAGTGCTGGTGTGGCAGAGCTGGCGCATCCCCCTAAGTGTGGAACATAGAACTCTTTAGTCTACAAGCAGTCATACCCCGCTGAAAAACTCAAGGGTCAAGTTAGTTGGTTGGCCATGGCCAACCATGGCCAGGCAGCAAAAACGCACCCAGATTCAGTCTCAGACTTTGGAATCTTACTTTGGTGACAAAGAAGACCAAAACATACAGCCAGAAGAAGTCAACAAAGTCAAAGAGCCTACAACAAAAGCCTCCAAGAAAAACACGAACTGGTCTCAGGCCATGGAAGAGCTCAAAAAGGATTTGGAAAACCAAGTTAGAGAAGTACAGGAAAAATTGGGAAGAGAAATGAGAAGGATAGGAGAAAACCATGAAAAACAAGTCAATGACTTGCTAAAGGAGACCCCAAAAAATGCTGAAAATTACATTGAAGAAAACAACACCTTAAAAAATAGACTAACTCAAATGGCAAAAGAGCTCCAAAAAGCCAAGGAGGAGAAGAATGCCTTGAAAGGCAGAATTAGCCAAATGGAAAAGGAGGTCCAAAAGACCACTGAACAAAATACTACGTTAAAAATTAGATTGGAGCAAGTGGAAGCTAGTGACTTTAGGAGAAATCAAGATATTATAAAACAGAACCAAAGGAATGAAAAAATGGAAGACAATGTAAAATATCTCCTTGGAAAAACCACTGACCTGGAAAATAGATCCAGGAGAGAGAATTTAAAAATTATTGGACTACCTGAAAGTCATGATCAAAAAAAGAGCCTAGATATCATCTTTCAAGAAATCATCAAGGAGAACTGCCCTGATATTCTAGAGCCACAGGGCAAAATAGAAATTGAAAGAATCCACCAATCACCTCCTCAAATAGATCCCCAAAAGAAATCTCCTAGGAATATTGTCGCCAAATTCCAGAGCTCCCAGATCAAGGAGAAAATACTGCAAGCAGCCAGAAAGAAACAATTTCAGTATTGTGGAAACACAATCAGAATAATCCAAGATCTGGCAGCTTCTACCATAAGAGATCAAAGGTCTTGGAATACAATATTCCAGAGGTCAATGGAGCTAGGATTAAAACCTAGAATCACCTACCCAGCAAAACTGAGTATCATGTTCCAAGGCAAAATATGGAGTTTCAATAAAATAGAGGACTTTCAAGCTTTCTCAGTGAAAAGACCAGAGCTGAATAGAAAATTTGACTTTCAAACACAAGAATCAAGAGAAGTATGAAAAGGTAATCAAGAAAAAGAAATTGCAAGGGACTTACTAAAGTTGAACTGTTTTGTTTACATTCCTACATGGAAAGATGATGTGTATGATTCATGAGACCTCAGTATTAGGGTAGATGAAGGGAATATTCATATATATATATATATATATATATGTATATATATATATATATGTATATATATATACACATATATATATGTTTATGTATATATATGTATATGTGAGTGTGTATATATGTATATATGTATGTGTATATATATATATATACATATAGAGAGAGAGAGAGAGAGAGAGAGAGGACAGGGTGAGTTGAAGATGAAGGGAAGTTATCTAAAAGAAATAAAATAAAATTAAGGGATGAGAGAGCAATATATTGAGAGAGGGAGATAGGGAGAGATAGAATGGGGTAAATTATCTCGCATAAAAGTGGCAAGAAAAAGCAGGGAAGAGAAGTCAGGTGAGGGGGAATGAGTGAATCTTGCTCTCATCAGATTTGACCTGAGGAGGGAATACCATACATACTCAATTGGGTAACTTACCCCACAGGAAAAGAGGAGGAAGAAGAAGATAAAAAAAGGGGGGATGATAGAAGGGAGGGCAGATGGTGGGGAGGTAATCAAAAACAAACACTTTCAAAAGGGGACAGGGTCAAGGGAGAAAATTCAATAAAGGGGAATAGGTTAGGAAGGAGCAAACTATAGTGAGTCCTTCACAACATGAGTATTGTGGAAGGGTTATACATAATGATACACATGTGGCCTATGTTGAATTGCTTGACTTCTTAGGGAAGGTGGGTAGGAAGGGAAGAGGGGAGAGAATTTGGAACTCAAAGTTTTAAAAACAGATGTTCAAAAACAAAAAAAAAGTTTTGCATGCAACTAGAAAATAAAATACACAGGCAATGGGGCATAGAAATTTATCTTGTCCTACAAGAAAGAAAGGGAAAAGGGGATGGGAGGGGAGTGGGGTGACAGAAGGGAGGGCTGACTGGGGAACAGGGCAACCAGAATATACACCATCTTGGAGTGGGGGGGAGGGTAGAAATGGGGAGAAAATTTGTAATTCAAACTCTTGTGAAAATCAATGCTGAAAACTTAATATATTAAATTAAAAAATGTATTAAAAAAAAAGAAAATCATGAAAAAAGAATCAACAGTTTGGTAAAGGAGGCACAAAAAATACTGAAGAAAACAATGCCTTAAAAAACAGAATAGGCCAAATGGTAAAGGTGTCACAAAAATCCAATGAACAGAAGAATACCTTGAAAAGCAGGATTGGCCAAATGACAAAAATTCACTGAATAAAAGACCTCCTTAAAAAGCAGAATTGGCCAAATGGTAAAGGAGGCATAAAAGTTCAATAAAGAAAATAATTCCTTAAAAATTAGAATTGGGCAAGGGGAAGCTAATGATTTTATGAGACATCAGGAAATAATAAAACAAAATCAAAAGAATGAAAAAAAAATAGAAAAAATGTTAAATATCTCATTGGGAAAACAACTGACCTGGAAAATAGGTCCAGGAGAGATAACTTAAGAATTATTGGATTACCTGAAAGCTATGATCAAAAAAAGCCTAGATATCATCTTTCAAGAATTATCATAGAAAACTGCACTGATATCGTAGAATAAGAGAGTAAAATGAAAATTGTAAGAAAATACCTATCACCTCCTGAAAGAGATCTGAAAATGAAAACTCCCAGGAATATTATAGTCAAATCCCAGAACTCTCAGGTCAAAGAGAAAATATTGTAAGAAGCCAAAAAGAAACAATTCAAATATCATGGAGTCACAGTCAGGATAACACAAGATTTAGCAATTTTTACATTAAAGGATCATAGGATGTGGAATATGAAATTCTGGAGGGCAAAGGAGCTAGGATTACAAACAAGAAGCACTTACCCAAAACTGAGGATAATCCTTTGGTGGGGGTGGGGGGAACAGTGGATATCGAATGAAATAGAGGACTTTTAAGCATTCTTGATGAAGAGATCAGAGCTGAATGGAAATTTTACTTTTAAATACAAGACTCAAAAGAAGCATAAAAAGGTAAACAGGAAAGAGAAATCACAAGGGGTTCAATAAGGTTAAACTGTTTACATTCCTACATGGGTAATAAAAACTTTCTCATTATTAGGACAGTTAGGAGTGTACATAGACAGAAAACACAGATGTGAGTTGAATGTGATGGGATGATTATCTTAAAAAATAAAAAATAAGGGGTGAGAAAGAACAATGTACTGAGAGAAGGGGAAAGGGAAAGGTAGAATGAAGTAAATTATCTGACATAAAAGAGGCCCAAAGGAGAGTTTTATAGTGGAGAGGAAGATGGGGGGAAAGGGAGAAGTGGAGCATGAGAGCCTTACTCTCATCACAATTGGCTCAAAGAGGGAATAACATACACAATTCAGTTGATATAGAAATCTATCTTACCATACAGGAAAGGGGGGTGGGGTGGATAAGAGAAAGGGAGGAGGCTGATAGAAGAGAGAGCAGAGTGGATGTGGTAAAAGTCAGAAGCAAAACAATTTTGAAAAGGGACAGGGTGGAAAGAGGAAGAGAGTAGGATAAACCAGGAGAAAATAGGATGAAGGGAAAAAATTTACATCAAGTTTCTCTGATAAAGACCTCATTTCTCAAATATATAGAAAATGGAGTCAAATTTATAGAAATAAGAGCCACTCCTCAATTAATAAATGGTCAAAGGATATGAACAGTTATCAGACAAGGTAATCAAAGCTATCTATAGTCATAAAAAATGCTCCAAATCACTATTAATTAGAGAAATGCAAAGTAAAACAACTATAAGCTACCACCACACACCTAGCAAATTGGCTAATATGACAAAAAAGGAAAATGACAAATGTTGGAAGGGATATGGGAAAAATAAAACACTAATGCACTGCTCGTAAAGTTGTATACTGACTCCACCATTCTGGGGAGCAATTTGGAACTAAGCCCAAAGGCTTACCATGCATACTCTTTGACTAAGCAATACCAGTACTAGGTTTTTATCTCAAAGAGATTTTTTTTAAAATGAAAAGGATCTATATGTACAAAAATATTTATAGCCGGTCTTTTAGTGGTGGTACAGAATTGGAAATTAAGAGGATGTTCATCAATTGGGAAATGGCTGAACAAGTTGTTGTATATGATTGTGATGGAATACTATTGTGCTATAAGAAATGATGAGTAGGATGCTCTCAGAAAAACCTGGAAAGACTTACATGAAGTGATACAAAGTGAAATGAGCAGAACCAGGAGAACATTGTACATAGTAAAGCAATATTATATGATGATCTACAGTGACTAACTTACCTTTTCTCAGCAATACAATGACCCAAGACAACTCTGAAGGACTTATGATGAAAAGTGCTATCCATCTCCAGAGAAAAACTGGTGGAGCCTGAATACAGATCAAATATACTTTTTCTTTATTTTTCTTGGTTTATTTGGTCTGTGTTTTCTTTCATAGCATGACACATAGGAATGCGTTTTGCATGAATGCCATGTATAACCTATGTTAAATTGCTTGCCTTTTCAATGGGGGGTAGGGGAAGAGAGAGAGAGAGAGAATTTGGAACTCAAAATTTAAAAAAAATAATATTTAAATTGTTTTTACATGTAATTGGGAAAAATAACATATTAAATTAAAATAATAAATAAAAGTCAACTTGGAAAAAAAGGAATCTACCAATTAATCACCTCCTGAAAGAGATCCCAAAATCAAAACTCTCAGGAATATTATAGCCAAATTCCAGAGCTTCCAAGTCAAAGAGAAAATACTTCAAGCAGTCAGAAAGAAACAAGTCAAATATCATAGAGCCGCAGTCAGGCTCACACAAGAGAAAGCAGCTTCCATGATAAAACAGCAGAGGGCTTGAAATATGATATTCTGGAAGACAAAAAGTTAGATAACAACCAAGAATCACCTACACAGCAAAACAGCATAATCCTTCCAGGGGTGGTGGGAATGATATTTAATGAGATGGAGGACTTTCCAGGATTCCTGATATAAAGATCAAAGCTGGATAGAAAATCTGACATTCAAAGAGAAGACTCAAGAGAAGTTATAAAAAGGTAAACATGAAAAAGTAATCATAAGAATCAATAAAGTTAAACTGTTCACATTCCTATATGGAAAGATGATACATGTAACTCCTAAGAACTTTATCATTATTAGGGCAATAAAAGCAGTTTACATACACAGTGGGCAGGGGTATCATTGATTATGTTGGAATGATCTCCAAAATAATTATGGAGTAAAAGAGAGGTTCTCTGGGGAAAGGCAATTTTCTCACATAAAAGAGGCACACGAGGAAGAATTTTTACAGTAGAGGGGAAAATGCGGGGTGTTGGCAGGCAATGCTTGGACCTCACTTTCATTGGAACTGGTTCAAAAAAGGGAGGAATACACACACACAGACATACACACACACACACACACACACACACACACACACACACTCAGTTGTGTACAAAAATGTACCTAACCCAATAGGAAATGGGAAGAGAAAGGGAGAGAATGATAAAAGGGAGGGCAGATTAAGGCGGGCAGTGGTTAGAAGAAGACATTTGAGGAGGGACAGAAGAAAGACAGAAAGAAACAGAAGATAACAGAATGGAGGGAAATACACAGGAGCTGGTAATCATGACTGAATGTGAATGGGATAAGCTCACCCATAAAATGGAAGAAGATATTAGAAGGGATTATAAACCAGAATCCAACAATACGTTGTTTATAAGAGACACACTTGAAATAGAAAGATTCACATAGAGGTAAAATAAAGGGCTGGAGCAGACTTCAGCTAAAGTTTTTAAAAAAAGACAAGGGTAGAAATCATGATCTCAGACAAAGTAAAAGCAAGATTAGATCTAATTAGAAGAGATAATCAAGGAAACTACATTTTGCTAAAAAGGTAACATAAATAATGAAGTAATATCAAAAAAAAATTTATGGCACATTTCCCTGATAAAAACCTTATTTCTCAAATATATACTTACTGAGTGTAGTACTGAGTCAAATTTATAAAAATAAAAGCCATGCTCCAATTGATAAAAGGTCAAGCAATATGAACAAAGTTTTCAGAAGAAGAAATCAAAGCTATCAATAGTCATATAAAATGCTCTAAATCACTACTGACTAGAGAAGTGCAAATTAAAGGAACTCTGAAATTACTAACCATCTTACACCTATCAGAAATAACAAATGGTGGAGGAATGAGAGAAAATTAGTACACTAGTAAACAACTGCTGAAATGCTGAACTGGTCAAGTATGCTGGAAAACAATTTAGAACTATACCCACAGGGCTGTAAAACTGGGCACACCCCTTAGCAAAGCAATACCACTACTAGTCTGTATCCCAAAGAAATCGAAGAAAAAAGAAAAAAAAACTATATGTACAAAAATATTTGTAGCAGCTTTTTGTGGTGGCAAAGAACTAGAAATCAAAGTGATGCTCATCAACTGGGGAATGGCTGAATAAGTTGTGGCATATGATTGTGACAAATGATGAGAGAGGTAGTTCCAGCAAAACATGGTAAGACCTAATTGAACTGATGGAAAGTGAAGTAAGAAGAACTGGGAGATCATTGTGCATAGTGAAAACAATGTTGTAATGATGATCAACTGTGAAAGACTTGGCTATTCTGATCAATACAGTGATCCAACACAATTCCAAAGGACTCATGATGAAAAAAATGCTATCCACTTATGAACTCTTGAGTGCAAACATGAAGCATCATTTTCTCACCTTCTTTATTTTTCTTGCTTTTTTGAAATATGGCTAAGATGGAAAATATTTTGCATGTTTTCACATGTATAATTGATATCATATTGCTTGCCTTCTCAGTGGGCATGGGAGGTTGTGGGAGGGAGGGAGAGAATTTGAACTTGAAATTTAAAAAGAAAAGAATATTAAAATAAAAAAATATTTTTTAAAAAGAACCCATGCTCTTAAGCTAACTTGGTTAATGATCACATCAGGTCCCATGAGTTTAATTATCACCTCTATGCAGATGACTCCCAACTCCATATACCCAGCCCTAAACTCTCTCCTAAGTTCTAATTTTACCTTGCCAATTGTCTTTTGGATATCTCAAATTGTATGTCCCACAGACATCTCAAACTAAAAATGTCTCTTCTCTCATTTATGATATGATCTTTTAAAAAAAATGTCTGTCATGTATCCATTTGTAGGTTTTTTGTGTGGTCTCCAGAATGAGTTAGTTTATACCTAGTTTTATTGAACTGTAAGTTCTTATCCCAGTATCTAGGATCTTTGCATTTATCAAACACTAGGCTACTGTGCACATTTGCTTCTATATGTTCTGTACCTAATCTGTTCCACCTATTGACTATGTCTTCTCTATTACTTAACCAGCACCAAATCATTTTGAAGATTACTGCTTTGTAGAATATATACTTTGAGATAACTTGTGCTGGCCCCTTCTGTCCTACTTTTTAAATTATTTCTCTTAATAGTCTTTATCTTTTGTTCCTTCAGATGAATACGATTTTAAAAAATTTTTTATTATGATTTAATATTTTTAGTTTTCACCATTGATTTCCAAAAGATTTTGAATTACAAATTTTCTCCCCATTTCTACCCTCCCCCCACTCCCAGATGGCATATATTCTGATTGCCCCATTCCCCAGTCAGCCCTCCCTTCTGTCACCCCACTCCTCCCATTCCCTTTTCCCTTACTTTCTTGTAGGGCAAGATAGATTTCTATGCCCCATTGCCTGTATAGCTTATTTCCTAGTGGCATGCAAAAACAACTTTTTTTGAGCATCTGCTTTTAAAACTTTGAGTTGCAAATTCTCTCCCCTCTTCCTTCCCCACCCACTCTCCCTAAGAAGACAAGCAATTCAACATAGGTCATACGTGTATCATTGTGCAAAACCCTTCCACAATACTCATGTTGTGAAAGACTAACTATATTTTGCTCCCTCCTATCCAGTCCCCCTTATTCAATTTTCTCCCTTGACGCTGTCCCTTTTCAAAAGCATTTGCTTTTGATTACCTCCTCCCCCTATCTGCCCTTCCTTCTATCGTCCCCCCCTTTTTTATCTCCTTCCTCCTTCTTTCCTGTGGGGTAAGATACCCAATTCAGTGTGTATGTTATTCCCTCCTCAGGTCAAATCCGATAAGAGCAAGATTCACTCATTCCCCCTCACCTGCCCCCTCTTCCCTTCCAACAAACTGCTTTTTCTTGCCACTTTTATGTGAGATAATTTACCCCATTCTATATTTCCCTTTCTCCCTCTCTCAATATATTCCTCTCTCATCCCTTAATTTGATTTTTTTGATATCCCTTCATATTCAACTCACCCTGTGCCCTCTATCTATATATGTGTATATATACATATGTATATATATACACATATGTATATGTATATATATGTGTGTGTGTGTGTGTGTGTGTATATATATATATATATATATATATATATATATATATATGTATTCCCTTCAGCTACCCTAACACTGAGATCTCATGAATTACACACATCATCTTTCCATGTAGGAATGTAAACAAAACAGTTCAACTTTAGTAAGTCCCTTATGATTTCTCTTTCTTGTTTACCTTTTCAAGCTTCTCTTGATTCTTGTGTTTGAAAGTCAAATTTTCTCTTCAGCTCTGGTCTTTTCACTGAGAAAGCTTGAAAGTCCTCTATTTTACTGAAAATCCATATTTTGCCTTGGAGCATGATACTCAGTTTTTCTGGGTAGGTGATTCTTGGTTTTAATCCTAGCTCCATTGACCTCCGGAATATCACATTCCAAGCCCTTCGATCCGTTAATGTAGAAGCTGCTAGATATTGTGGTATTCCTTCCACAATACTCAAATTATTTCTTTCTGGCTACTTGCAGAATTTTCTCCTTGACCTGGGAACTCTGGAATTTGGTGACAATATTCCTAGGAGTTTTCTTTTTGGGATCTTTTTCAGGAGGTGATCTGTGGATTCTTTCAATTTCTATTTTACCCTCTGGTTCTAGAATATCAGGGCAGTTTTCCTTGATAAATTCTTGAAAGATGATATCTAGACTCTTTTTTTGATCATGGGTTTTAGGTAGTCCAATAATTTTTAAATTCTCTCTCCTGGATCTATTCTCCAGGTCAGTGGTTTTTCCAATGAGACATTTCACATGGTCTTCCACTTTTTCATTCCTTTGGTTCTGTTTTATAATATCTTGATTTCTCCTAAAGTCACTAGCTTCCACTTGCTCCAATCTAATTTTTAAGGTAGTATTTTCTTTGGTGGTCTTTTGGACTTCCTTTTCCATTTGGCTAATTCTGCCTTTCAAGGCATTCTTCTCCTCATTGGCTTTTTTGGAGCTCTTTTACCATTTGAGTTAGTCTATTTTTTAAGGTGTTGTTCCTTCAGTATTTTTTTGGTTCTCCTTTAGCAAGTCATTGACTTATTTTTCATGGTCTTCTCGCATCACCCTCATTTCTCTTCCCAGTTTTTCCTCTACTTCTCTTTCTTGCTTTTCCAAATTCTTTTTGAGCTCTTCCATGGCCTGAGACCAATTCATATTTTTCTTGCAGGCTTTTGATGTAGGTTCTTTGACTTTGTTGACTTCTTCTGGCTGTATGTTTTGATCTTCTTTGTCACCAAAGAAAGATTCCAAAGTCTGAGTCTTAATCTGAGACCGTTTTCGCTGCCTGTTCATGTTCCCAGCCAACTACTTGACCCTTGAGTTTTTCATCATGGTATGACTGCTTGTAGAGTAGAGAGTACTTTGTCCCAAGCTTGAGGGGCTGTGCTGCTATTTTCAGAGTTACTTCTACACAGCAAGCTCTGCCACACCAGTGCTCCTCCTCCCCCAAGAACCACCAACCAGGATGTGACTCAGATCTTAAGCAGGCTCTGCACTCTTGCTGTGATCTGCCACTTAATTCCTCCCACAGTTCGGTGGCCGAACTGTGAACTCCTTTCACTGTGTCCCAGCAGCTTTTCCCACTAACCTTCTATGTTGTCTTTGGTGTTTATGGGTTGAGAAGTCTGGTAACTGCCACAGCTCACTGATTCAGGGCGCTAGGACCAGTTCTGCTGGGCTTCCAGTCTGGTTGGTCTGGGTGCAGCCCACACTGGGCTCTGCTCCACTCAGCTCCCAGCTCCGTGCACAATAGACCTTACCCCACGACCATCCAGGCTGTCCTGCGCTGGAGCCCTGCTTCTCTCTGCTCTTTCGTGGGTTCTGCAGTTCTAGAATTTGTTCAGAGCCATTTTTCATAAGTGTTTGGAGGCACCTGGGGGGGAGCTCACGCAAGTCCCTACTTTCCAGCTGCCATCTTGGCTCCACCCCCCTATTGATTTTTTTTAACTCCCAAAGCCTAGTATAATTCTTTGTGCATAGCAGATATGTAATACATGTTCATTAAGTGAATGGAATTTAATAATTCATAGAAATTTCAAAGCACAGTAATATTTATTCAAGACAAGTGTACTACTGATAACACCTTCATATTCTCAAATTTTTGATATAGTTTCTTTTGATATCTATAAAAGACAGAAGCAGTGAGGTGGCACAGTAGATAAAATTTTGGACCTGGAGACAAAGAGAACTAGAGTTCAAATGTGGCATAAAATAACAATAAATAAAAAAGCAGGAAGATCTGTAATCCTTCTTTTAGGATTTTCCTTAGAAAAAGAAGGAACGGTTTTCACCATATGGAGAAAGTGAAAAAAAAAAAGAAGTTTAAAAGACCTGTCTTCCTATAATGAAGCATAGGAAACACATAAATAACGCCAGTCATGCTGATAAATGACTGAAAACCATGGATAATTTTGTTATGTTGGTAATATATAATCACTTGTGACATTACCCTTAAAGCAGAAATAGCAATCTGCCAAAAAAAAATAGCAGTGACCAAGATTCAAGAACAGAGTATCAATGTAGCAGAGAGGCTTTATAGTTACAGAATTGAACTGTTATACTGTAAGAGTAATCAAACATCAATGGCTCAGGCTACATAAGCATCCTTCACTGACAATGTATTTTACAGTGTTCTATGAAATTATCCATGTTACATTCTGCTTTCTTCCCCCAAGAAAAGCATTTCGACAGGCAATTAAAAATATTTATTAATCACGTATTATATGTTAATCACCATACAAAGCTCTGTTGCAAGTGACATCAAAGGGAAGGTAAAAGCAGTCCATCGACCCAGACAACGGTCAAAGAGTTCTTTAAAATTCTAATGACTTCTGTTATTTTTTCTTACTATGATACTAGGCCATATTCTGACTTTGTTTGTGAAGGCAATAATAAAAACAAGTCACTTTTAGGTAGCACTTTAAAGTTTGCAATGCACTTAAGCCTTACAACACTGTGGGATATGTAAGGAAATGGAGACTCAGAAAGCTGTGATATGCTTTTTGGAGGGACTACCTATATCAATGAGATCACAAATTCTTAAAAATAAAATATAATACAGAAAGTCCTAATTTTTTCTAAGTCGTAGAAAAATTTCATCATATAAGAAGTTTATGTTGTAAGACGACAGAAACTGACATGTGATAATATACTTCTAAAATATACCATTAAAAAAACATTGATAATGAGACTAATTCTTTAGTACAAAAAATAGTGATTTTAAGGTTTTCATTCAAGCTTTAGTATCCTAAAGATTTTTTAATTTAAACTCTTATTCATATGGGGAAATCTCATAATAAGAAATTGCCTAAAGCTATAAAATTAAAAAGAAGTGCAAAATAGCTAGAAATATTAGGGTCTTGAAGTAAGAATGTTATATAATATCACATATGATATTATCACATATATATCAACTTCCTCCATATGAAGAAAATAAAATAATACTTTAGTAAAAGAGTATTAATGTTAGGCTAGAAGAAAAAAACATTATATAACAATGAAGTATGTATGGGCATATTTTACTTTCTTGGTTTAGTAATATAAAATTTAATATGTAAAACATGATCTTGTAAAATATATTTGGTATATTGAATTTTAAGCTGTAATTCATTCATCTAAATATTTACTTATTTAAATGTTTTTAATTCTTATCACAAAGGAACTGCAACATGCTGAACTGTAGAACCTCTTAGTTGTTGAGAAGCATGCAAAAATGAGAGAATATAATTAGCTATCAAGATTATTAGAATCACAGAATTTACAGCTGGAAAGGATCTCAAGAAATTATTATTCCAGCCTTGTTGCCTTTAGATAAGCATTATTATTTCTACTTTATAGATAAGGGAACTGAAGCATGGAGAAGTAAAGTAACATTAAGTTGAACTCAGAATAATTGAAAAACCAATAGAGATTCTAAAGAAGAGATAATGAAATATTTCCTATGCCTTGGTAGAAAGGTGGGTGACTGCTAAGACAGTATACAGTAGGACAGTCAGACATAGTCTTTAGAGGAATCAGATGTTTTTGCTTTTGTTGTTTTTATCACAAGAGAATGTCCAATCTAGAGGAAGAGTGAGAAATAACTGTAATGTAAAGCCAAGAGGCAAAAATGAAGCATTTTTTAAAAAAAGTAATAGCTGGTATGTTTTAGAACAGGGACAAGGAACAAAGTTTCTTATTTGCTAGTAAAATTCCCTTTCTATTATATTATGGCATTTCTCATGAAAGAAAATTACTGTTTTCTGGCCTTAATATTATCAAGTGTCAAGCTAACATAAATGCCTTGGGTTTTTGCATTTTTTAAAAGTTTTATTAATGAATTTTAGAAAAAATTCCAGTCATTTCCAGTTATATGCCAGTCCAGAGAACCCTCACTTAAGACTAAGAAAAACAATTAAGGAAAACTGACTGACAGAGCAACTGTTTAACAATATATGCAATTCCCTGTCTGTGGAGTAGGGAAGTAGAAAGAACTCATTTTCCAGATAAGGAGCTGAGGGAAAAAAAGAAAAAAGGAAACTCCAAAATCTATTGAGTACAACTTTTGCCCCATAAAACTTAGCCTAAGTCTTTATTTTCAGTCATTCTTATCAGCTGTTTCTGCTGCTACTAATTGTTTTTATCTTCATAGACTTGTGAAAATGGAATATCCATCTAGCTAGAGGCAAGCTTCCTAAATTTGTTCCCCTCTTCTATTCTTTATGATGTTCTTGTTTGTATCGGATTGGCTGATATGATTTGTGGAGAAATTCAGACCCAGAGAAATCAAGTAACTTGTTCAAAGTCAAAGTTCAAGCATGGCATGATCACCTGATAGAAAATATTCTCTTTGTACATGTCTGAGAGTAGACATTAGAAATAAGGGTGAGCTCCAGGGAGATCTGTCACCTGTGCACAGTTGTATAGTGTTGTGGCTCAGCATTCTCTTAACCATTCACTTAGCCTCCTTATAGGGGTACTAGCAACTGATGAAGACCAGGAAAGGAATCATGTAGAAGGTAGCTATTGAGGTGAGTGCAGAAGAAATCAAGAGATGTGAGAAGGAAGCGCTATCCAGGAATGGGGGGACAGCCAATGCAAAAACACAGATACAGGAAATGGAGTGTTGTGTTTAAGAAACAGCAAGGCCAGTCTGACTAGACCTTAGAGTGTGGGAAGGAGAATACTGAATAGTAATGGAAAAGTATGTTGGAGCCAAATTTAGAGGGCTTTAAAGGCCAAACGGCAAAATTTATATTGCTCCTAAAGAGAAAAAAAAAGCCATTGGAATTTATTGAGGAAAAAGTGACATGGTGCTGTGTTTTAGAAAAATCATGTTAGCAGCTATCTGAAAAATAAAGTGAGGACAGATAAGCCAGGGAAACCAATAAATCAATAAAAAGCATTTTTCAATCACTTAATATGTGCCAGACATTTACTAAGTGCTGGAAATACAAATGTTGTACTTCTGCCTAAGTAGGTTGGGTGGTTTTCCTTTGGACACAGAGGATTCCTGATTGGCTAAGAAAATGATGAGCCTGCCAAGATGGCAGCTGGAAAGCAGGGACCTGTCTAAACCAGGACCCTCCAAACACCTGTAAAAATGGCTCTGAACAACTTATAGAACCGCAGAACCAATGAAATAGCAGAGGGAAGCAGGGCTCCAGCCCAGGACAGCCTGTATGGTCACTGGGTAAGGTCTATCGCACGGAGCTGGGAGCTGAGTGGAGCAGAGCCCAGCATGGGCTGCACCCAGACCAATCAGACTGGGAGCCTGGCGGAACTGGTCCTAGCACCCTGAATCAGTGAGCTGTGGCAGTTACCAGACTTTTCAACCCACAAAAACCAAAGACAACAGAGAAGGTTAGTAGGAAAAGCTGCTGGGACACAGTGAAAGGAGTTCATGGTTTGGCCACCACCCCGGGGGTGGCGAAGGTGGTGCAGCTCTGAGGCTGCTTCCAGAGCTACAGCTGCAGTTGCTTCCAGCCCCAGGCCCACCTGGTGGGAGGAATTAAGTGGCAGATCAGAGCAGGAGTGCAGAGCCTGCTTAAGATCTGAGTCACATCCTGGTTGGTGGTTCTTGGGGGAAGAGGAGCGCTGGTGTGGCAGAGTTTGCTGTGTAGAAGTAACTCTGAAAATAGCAGTGCAGCCCCTCAAGCTTGGGACAAAGTACTCTCCACTCTACAAGCAGTCATACAATGATGAAAAACTCAAGGGTCAAGTAGTTGGCTGGGAACATGAACAGGCAGCGAAAACGGTCTCAGATTAAGACTCAGACTTTGGAATCTTTCTTTGGTGACAAAGAAGATCAAAATATACAGCCAGAAGAAGTCAACAAAGTCAAAGAACCTACATCAAAAGCCTTCAAGAAAAATATGAAGTGGTCTCAGGCCATGGAAGAGCTCACAAAGGATTTGGAAAAGCAAGTTAGAGAAGTAGAGGAAAAATTGGGAAGAGAAATGAGAGTGATGTGAGAAAACCATGAAAAATAAGTCAATGACTTGCTAAAGGAGAACCAAAAAAATACTGAAGAAACAACACCTTAAAAAATAGACTAACTCAAATGGTAAAAGAGCTCCAAAAAGCCAATGAGGAGAAGAATGCCTTGAAAGGCAGAATTAGCCAAATGGAAAAGGAGGTCCAAAAGACCACCGAAGAAAATACTACCTTAAAAATTAGATTGGAGCAAGTGGAAGCTAGTGACTTTAGGAGAAATCAAGATATTATAAAACAGAACCAAAGGAATGAAAAAATGGAAGATAATGTGAAATATCTCCTTGGAAAAACCACTGACCTGGAAAATAGATCCAGGAGAGATAATTTAAAAATTATTGGACTACCTGAAAGCCATGATCAAAAAAAGAGCTTAGATATCATCTTTCAAGAAATTACCAAGGAAAACTGCCCTGATATTCTAGAACCACAGGGCAAAATAGAAATTGAAAGAATTCATTGATTGCCTCCTCAAATAGATCCCAAAAAGAAATCTCCCAGGAATATTGTTGCCAAATTCCAGAGCTCCCAGATCAAGGAGAAAATACTGCAAGCAGCCAGAAAGAAACAATTTGAGTATTGTGGAAACACAATCAGAATAACCCAAGATCTGGCAGCTTCTACATTAAGAGATCGAAGGGCTTGGAATGTGATATTCCGGAGGTCAATGGAGCTAGGATTAAAACCTAGAATCACCTACCCAGCAAAACTGAGTATCAGGCTCCAAGGCAAAATATGGACTTTCAATAAAATAGAGGACTTTCAAGCTTTCTCAGTGAAAAGACCAGAACTGAATAGAAAATTTGACTTTCAAACACAAGAATCAAAAGAAGCATGAAAAGGTAATCAAGAAACAGAGATTGCAAGGGACTTACTAAAGTTGAACTGTTTTGTTTACATTCCTACATGGAAAGATGACATGTATGATTCATGAGACCTCAGTGTTAGGGTAGCTGAAGGGAATATGCATATATATGTATATGTTTATGTATATATATATAAGTGAATGTGTATGTATATATATATCTATGTGTATATATATATAAAAGAGAGAGGGAGAGCAGACAAGGTGAGTTGAAGATGAAGGGAAGATATCTAAAAGAAATAAAATCAAATTAAGGGATGACAGAGCAACATACTGAGAGAGGGAGATAGGGAGATACAGAATGGGGTGGATTATCTCGCATAAAGGTGGCAAGAGGAAGCAGTTCTGTGGGAGGAGGGAAGAGGGCAGGTGAGGGGGGAATGAGTGAACCTTGCTCTCATCAGATTTGGCCTGAGGAGCGAATACCATTCATACCCAATTGGGTATCTTACCCCACAGGAAAGAAGAGGGAGGAAGATAAAAAAGGGGGGGGATGATGGATAGGAGGGCAGATGGGGGTGGAGGTAATCAAAAACAAACACTTTTGAAAAGGGACAGGGTCAAGGGAGAAAATTCAATAAAGTGGGATGGGTTGGGAAGGAGCAAAATATAGTTAGTCTTTCACAACATGAGTATTGTGGAAGGGTTATACATAATGATACACATGTGGCCTATGTTGAATTGCTTGACTTCTTAGGGAGGGTGGGTGAGAAGGGAAGAGGGGAGAAAATTTGGAACTCAAAGTTTTAAAAACAGATGTTCAAAAACAAAAAAAAAGTTTTTGCATGCAACTAGAAAATAAGATACACAGGCAATTTATCTTGCCCTACAAGAAAGGAAGGGAAAAGGGGATGGGAGGGGAGTGGGGTAATAGAGGGGAGGGCTGACTGGGGAACAGGGCAACCAGAATATATGCCATCTTGGAGTGGGGCGAGGGTAGAAATGGGGAGAAAATTTGTAATTCAAACTCTTGTGAAAACCAATGCTGAAAACTAAATATGTTAGATAAATAAATTTAAATTTAAATTTAAAAAAATATTCTTCAAGAAAAGAATGGATAAGGAGAGGCCTGGTTAACTCAGGTTAAAAAAACTGTTTCAACCCTGATTGAAAAGTATGGGTTTTTTTTAAATGTACTTTTCCTTTAAGTATAACGAATTTTAGATAATCCAAGATTTTGTAGTACCTAAATGATCAGGGTTAGAAATTTCACTTATAGAATATATAGGAGACTAGGCTGAATGTTCACTAGCTCCAGATCATATTTTGTAAGTTTTTCCACTAAAAAACACTGATCTATTCTGAAGTGACTTTTTTTTAAAACCTCAAAGTAGAATGTACCCATTGAGGGAAAATTTTTAGTTAAATAAAGGTTCTGGATAGTTGCATTCAAGTTAATTAAAATTTTATTCTATTAGGGAATAATCTTAAAGAGGAAAGGAATATCACGTTTTAATTTCACATAGTAAAATCATAAAAAACTTTGAAACTATAAGATTCATAAAAGATGGTATCACCAAAAATAAACTTTCCCCAACAAATCTATACTGTAATTTGAAATTAAGAGAAATCCTCTCTTAATTCCACTAATTTTACCAGTAGAAACCACTTTCCCAGGAAATATTAAAAAGTAATTTACAGTACCTTTTGTAGCATTTTGAGACTTCATGCTTTTTATATGGTTAATTGCCTTTTCATCTTTCGATTTCTTTCTCTCTTTTTCTATTTGCTTCTTCTGTTGACACATTTTTATTTCTCTTTGTATCTTTTCTTCTTTAACAGTAGCATTTCTTTGCTGTTCCTTCCAAGCCTCCAGTTCCTTAGTTGCTTTTTCCCTCTCATTTTCTTTCAAATCTTCAATTTTTTTCCGCTCATTTTCTTCAATCTGTAAGAATTGAGATTATTAGAGTCTTAAAAATATGTAAAGGATGACATTTCCTGGGAAGGAGAGAAAAAAGAGAAGAAAGAATAAGGTGAAAAGATACAAACATTAGGATCATTCATCATTCAGACCTCTCAAACTCTTGCCATCATAGTTAGTATTAGGTATTTATAGGCTTCCAAAAAACAAACAATTCTTCCTCCAACACTTATCCAAAACCTACCCTATCTGGGGCCTATGGTTATGTCACATAACAGCTTCAGGAGCACTGGCCCAGCTAGAATGTAGATGCAGAAATTAACTTGGGGGGAAAGAATTTCTCCCATCTGTTTGGAAAAGTTTTCAGTAGTGAGTTTAAAATTTTTTCCCTATGGAGTCAAATCTCAGTTGGTTCTAAAAGCAACATCTTGTAAAATGGTTCATGTTCTCTCAGCCCCAAATTTTCCCTCAGTTGGTAATTAAGGTGGGCTTTTAGCACTTATTCAATCAAGTGCCCTTGAAGAGTTTGGGCTTTGTTTCCTTGATTAGATTAGGAGTCCTTGATGACCTCCTTGCCTCAAAGGAAAGCCTAGTTTACATGGGTTTGAGTGACATGTTTGTGACATCAGAGGCTTTTCGACCACATGGGTTTAAGTCGCATTTTTGTGACACTTTTAGGTCATGTGGCTGAGTCGCATGTGTGACTCACCTTTGACTCTGAACAAGATATATAAACCCAGAGGCTGGCATTCTTCCTTGGGGCTCTGAGCCACTGGAGGAATGGCACGTGACTCTGGGCCAGCTGCTGTTAAGAGCTCCCCGGTTTGTGAATTCAGATGTTGATGGTTTCTTGGCAACTACGAATTGTGATCTGGTCTGCTTATATTGTATATGTTTGTAACTTGTTTGTATTTGCTCTGAAGTTCAGGTTGCTGGCTTTTCCTCCTGAACTAAGTGAGTTTATATGTATGTGTGTGATTAAAGTAAAATTGTTAACCCCCTAACATTACTTTCCTTAGTAAAGCAGATCAAAAGAACCTGTGCTGGCAGCATTCTTGTTGTTGGCCTTGTGTTGGTCTTTCACCCCCACAGCAGCTGCTAGCCAAATTGTTGCAACAGGTGTGCAGAAAAGGTAGGAAAAGAACCATAGGCTTGTAGGATCATGGAATTGCAAGGGATTTCAGAGGCCATCTAGCCCAATCCCCTCATTTTACAGATGTGGAAACTCAGGGCTAGGGAGGTTACGTGCCTTGAGATACTCTTCTATTTAATTGCTTCTTCTTCTTATTTTCTGGCTTCACTTATTGCAAAAATGCCAAAATTGGTACAATTTAGTTCCTCCAATAAAGTGTACACTTACTGGTCAGTGGACAAGAATCTTGCATTTAGAATACTATTAGGTGAGTTAACCA
The DNA here is from genome assembly GCF_011100635.1 of Trichosurus vulpecula. Classification (NCBI taxonomy): domain Eukaryota; kingdom Metazoa; phylum Chordata; class Mammalia; order Diprotodontia; family Phalangeridae; genus Trichosurus; species Trichosurus vulpecula. Next base: position 163,684,682 of record NC_050580.1, on the reverse strand, counting down.
ACTATTTAAATACTATGTAATTCTCAGAACTCTCTGCCTCCCCCCTTCTCATCCCCTTCCCTTTTCTGCCATTAGTAAAGAAGCAGAAGGGAGCTCCTTGGAACTGGGGATCATTTTGTACTTTCCTTTATTTCATGAGTTGCCATGACCTAAATTCCTTACCAATCGACCAGTCTATTAATAATGAATCACTACATACTTATTTACTCTGCTCCTCAGAAAGCAGGCAGAGTCCAATTTCCAGGACTATACTTGGTCTTTCTAGCACCGTAGAATCTGCCAGAGCTTGTGCTGGTATAGTTTTTAAGAAACCAGGGTCACCTCCACACCACAATGATGCATTAGAGTTGGACTTTGTGGAGAGAAAATAAAACCTTTGTTATGACAAAATGCAACAATTCTTTGGCTAGAAAGGAAAGAAAATCAATTCAAACTATGATAAATAGGGAGATACTAAGAGAACAACTATATATTCTTGATGAGTTCAACTCACCAGACCCAAATGAGCACTACATTTCAGGAAATTGAATGAACTGGCAGACTGGTTATTAAGCCAATGTCAGTGATCTCTGAAAGATGGTGGAGAGTAGAAAGAGCCCTACAGAACTGGAGAAAGGCAAAGGAAATTAAGAGAAGTTTGAAAATGATAGGTCAATGAGCTTGACTTTTAATCCTCGCAAAATTGTAGAATTTAGGGATGATAACTTCTAGAAAAAGTAGTATTCACAAAGAGCCAACATTGGATTCATTAAGAATAGATCATGTTAGAACTGATCTTATTCCCTTTTTAAACATGACTCTTTACTGACAGATCAGAAGAATACTAGAGCAGTAGCTTATCTAGACTCTAGCAAAGCATTTGACAGAGTTTCTCATGCTGTTCTTGTGGTAAGAGATATGAGTTATACAGTTAGCTAGATTCAAAACTAGTTGAATGGAATGATGTCAACATGGTACGAGGTATCTAATTTAGTACTCTAGAAACTGCTTGACTCTACTCTCATCAAATTTTCAAAAGACACAGAGCTAGGAAGGAGAATTAATATGAATGACAGGATCCAAAAAGATAGCTGACTGGAATATTGGATGAAATCTAAAAAAAGAAATTTAAGACGGATAAATAGATAACACTAAACTTTTAAAAAATGTTTAAACCAATAAAAGATGAAAGACATGAGTCTAAAAAGCAATTTCCATGAAAACCATCTGGGACTACAAGTTCAATATGAACGAGCGATATCATAGGGCAGGAAAAAATGCTATAGAAGCCAGCTTTACTTAAGTCCTTTTCAATAAACTGTATCTTCCCCAAGCCTAGGAAGATGTCTAGCTATTAAAGCCAGCCTGATTCTCATATCCTTTGCTTAGGGTCCTCTTGATACCTTGTTTTCTCTGCTGAGAGCTGAGGCTCTCATAAGGCTTCATAAGTCTGAAGATCTAGCCTACACCACAGTCCATGTGCCAGAATCCTTATCTGCTATGTTAATCACTGGCCTGTTTGCACCTTCACCTATACTGCCCACCACTACCTTGATACCATTTTCAGCAAGCCTGCTATGATGCCTGAAATTACTGTCATTTAGACCTGCCTAGATTCTGACCTTCTATCCAGATTTTATTTTTCCTGATGCCCACTGGTATGAGCTTCTCAGATCACCAGCTTTGCCCTCAGGATGGTCTGTCTAGTTTCTATATTTTGATCCCTCCCTAATAAAACTGTGTTCCATCAAAACCTCTGTACTTATGATCATATGGGAGAAAGAAAAGTACTTCAGTTGGTGGAGGCAGCATGAGGTACAAATGAACATGTTTATATATAGAGAGGGCACTGAGGAAGCTCTAACTTGACTAAAGCAGAGCTCATGTGTGAAGTACTGGTGGTAAAGAAAGCTGGATTCAAAGCCTAGGACTAGATTAAAGCCAATAAAAGGCATCCGAACTTGAATCAAGAGGCAACAAATAAAAAATTATAGTTTCTTGAGATGAGGAGTATTATTTTGGGGAGAGTTGAGGGCAAATAGCCACAAAGGGTTCAGCTAAAAAAATTCTTGCAGTAATTTGAGAATAAAGAAATAGGGATTCAGACTAGATTTTCATATATAGATGTGAACACAAGTAACTGGCAATTACCATTATGCAATACTTGAGGCATTTGTTTTAAGACTTTTGTGCTCCAAACAAAATTCTAATTCCTTTTTTTTTTTTAAGTCTAGCAAGAGTCTAGAAAATTTTAACAACCTTCAGGATTAGGTTAACTGGTTTTCATACTTTTTAACAACTCTCAGTAATCCTGAAAAGGTTTTTCACCAGAATACCATGTACTATTAACCACAGCTATCTACCTACTTGGTTTCCAGTTCTTTGATATCACAATTAGTTAAGCTATAAATATTTTAGTGTATGTGGGGCCTTTCTTTTTGTCATTGGCCTCTTTGGAGTATATGCTTAGCAGTGGAATCTCTGACTCAAAGGGATATGGTCACTTTTTTATATAACCCAAATTGCTTTCCAGAATGATTGAACCAATTTGAATGTTTATCAACCATGCAACAGTGGGACAGGTTTCCTAAAATCCCTCCAATACTGACCATTCCCATCTTTTTTCATCTTTGCCAAGGTGAAATCTCAGAGTTGTTTTGATTTGCATTTCTCTTATTATTAGAAATTTTGAGCATACATATGGTTATTAATAGTTTACAATTCTTTTGGGAACCATTTATTCATATCCTTTGACCACTTATTCACTGAAGAATGGAATTTGGTCATATATTTATAATAGCTCTTCATGTGTTTAAGATATCAAACTCTTAACACAAACATTTAATACAAAGATTTTTTTCCCCAATCACTTTCCCTTCTTATCTTAGATGCATTTAGTTTGTTCAAGAGCTTTTCAATCTCATGTAATCAAAATTATCTATTTTATTTTTTGCAATGTTTGGTTAAGAATATATTCTCTACACATTGTTGTGAAAAATATCTGATCTGCTTTTCTTCTATTTTTATGACATGCTCTTTAATATTCAAACCACTTGAGCAAACATTTAAGACCCTCAAAAATCTACAACAAATCTTTTTCTAGATTTATTCCTTATTATTTTCCCTCATCTTTCTATACTCAAGCCAAGTATCAATTTTGAATTTATTGTGTAATACCTTAGAAGATATTGGTCTAAGCCTAATTTCTGCCATATTGTTTTCTAGTTTTCCCAGCAGTTCTTATCAAATAGAAAGCAATATTAGGTAATTTATGCTTAGGGGTATATTGAATTATAGGTAATTAAATTCAATGATTTCTGATTCATCCTTATCTAGTTTATTGCATTGACTTACTTATCTATTTTTTTTTACCGGTACCAAATGTTTCTGGTGATTGTTACTTTATAATATAGTATGGGGGCTGGAAGTACTATTGCCCCTTCATTCCAGTCAGTAATAAACAAATATCAAGTGCCTACTATGTGCCAGGCATTGTGCAAACTGCTGGGGATACAAAAAGAGAAGACAGCTCTGGCCCTCAAGGAGTTCACAATCTAATAAGGGAGATGGCAAGCAAACAAATATGTATAAACAAACTATATATAGGATAAATGAGAAATAATTAAGAGAGAGAAATCACTAGAATTTTCTTCTAATTTTACACTTTTTTTGTTACATTTAAGTTCCAACTATCCCCGTTCCTCCTTCCTCACCGTGCAACAGAAATGGCCACCATTTCACACACATGTGTGTATATACGTATGTGTACATATGTATATATATGTCTATATCTATCTGTTGGGATTTGGGTGGGGGTGGGACGCCGCTTAGGGCTGGGTGGAGGGTGGGGCAGGGACTACAGCTTTCCGGGTATAACGCTTTTCCGGGTATATCGCTGGGCGGTGCCGGCTTAGGATGAAGCCCGTCCATATAAGGCAATGTTATAGCTCTCGCCACTGGATTGGCTGCAATAGGTTATATAATGTACGGGGATAGGGGAAGTGAGTGGGAGTCGAGCAGTCGCCGTGGAAGATGTACCAATAAAGACCGTGAGCGAGATCCTCTGGCGTTCTGTCTGGTGAATTCCGGTCTGGGTGGAGGCCAGGCCGGCCGGTGACGACCGAAGGCTCGGTGTAGGAGCAGAAGAGGTCCCCCGGGGAGGACTGCCCGCGACCCCCGGCCCAGGAAGAGGCCTAGGGGGAACGCGGCAGGTTGGCGCCCGAACAGGGACTGGCCTAGGACGGCTGGACCGTTGCAGAGTTCCGGAAGAGCCCCGGTGATAGGGGGGACTAGCCCGACTAGGGCGGACCAGACAGCTTCTCCGTGCAGGTAGCGGGGGAAAGGCCCGGAGATGGGGCAAGCGCGCAGCCTCCCTTTGCTGCGGCCAGAGGATCGGGACTTATTAACTTTACAGGTCAGAACTGCTTTGTCTAAACGGGGGTTGTCCGCCTCCACGGAGCAGCTAAAGCGGCTCGTGGAAAAGTTGCTGGTGGTGGCTCCGTGGCTCATACACTCGGGGTTTCAGCCGGACCGTTTTCCGGTCTTACAGCAGCAAATGCTGTCTTATCAAAAACAGTGCCCGGGTTTTCTTCTTCCGGAGGACTTTGGCTTGATGGCCGCCATTAAGGGGTTGCTCGACCCCAGGCCTCCTCCGGACACCAGCACGGCAGAGACTCAGACGGAGACCCGGCCGCTCGGTGGGGGCCCGGGAGGGGAGACTGATCTGACTGAGGTGGTGGTAACTGGGCCAAGGCCCGCGGCCTCTGCTCCCCCGTTGTACCCTTGGGAGGATATGCAGGAGGCGGGAAATGAGCGGCCTCAGGCGGAACATACAGGACAATGGCCCCTTTTAGAGACGAAAAGACTAGTCTCGGAGAACTGCTACCACGCTTCAGGCGCAGTTCGACTTTTTGGAGCGGTGGGCGCACCCAGCAAAGATGGCGCCGGTTTCCGGCCGAGGGAGGAGTCGCGGGCGATTCCCTCCTGCGGGGAAGGGGAGGCGCGAGGGAGGGGTGGTGTGCCAGAGGGCCGCCCACTGCCCCGCCCTCCAGAACAGGAACGCAGATCTACTTCCTCTTTTCCCCACTCTGACGGCGAAAGCGAAAGCCGCTATCGGCTCAGCCCGGGGGATAGATCAGGCGGGTACCTTCCTCTGATACCTCGCGCGATCCGCGAAGCTATGCGGTCCGGAGAGGTGGTGGACTCAGAAATCTCTGAGGCATTTCCATTATTTCTGGATAATGGTACCCGAGTTTTTCAGCCCCTGCCGCTGAAGACCATTAGGGAATTTAAGCAGGCGGTGCAGGAGAATGGCCCCGCTTCCCCGTTGGCACAGCGCCTTCTTTCTAATATGACTGTCTCCACAGTCTGGACCCCGCGTGATTTCGATGACCTCGCGTTGGGGGTCCTGAGCCCTGTGGACTACACGGCGTTCCAGGCTATCAAAGAATCGGAGGCTAGAGCGCTCCAAGCGCGCACCGGGGGGCCCCCGGGGCGGGTAGACCTGTTGTTGGGCCGGGGACAATACAGTGATCCCCGGGTACAGGCCACTTTTAGTAACCAGGAGCTGGAGGATGTGCGGGTAGTGCATCAACAGGCATGGCAAAGGCTGGGGCGTACCTCTGCAGGAACCCCAGCTGGCCTGGCCGATATGCGCCAGAAGCCAGGGGAGAGCGCACTTGAGTTTGCCACGCGAGTGCGGAGATACGTGGACAGCACGTTTGCAGGGCCGGGCCGGGAACTCATCATTAAGCAGATCCTCCGAGAGGGGTTCCGGGGGGAGGCGAAGACAGCTCTGGCGGCCTTGCCCCCCGACGCCACCCCGGACCAAATGATAGAAAAGGTGATGTCCCTCGCTCCTCCCTGTCCCATGGAAGTCTTGGCGACGGCCATAGAACAGGACCGGAGGGATCGCTTGAAAGAGGAGGCCGCGAGAAATGACGCCCTGGTAGAGGCTTTGAACCGCCTCGCGGTCTCCCGGGACTCCGGATCCGACCGTCGGTGCTTTAAATGTGGTCAGCTGGGTCACTTTCGGGCCCAGTGTCCACAAAGCTGCGGGTCGGGACGAGGCACCCCAAATTGCTTCCGCTGCGGAAAGCCTGGCCATATGGCGAAATTTTGCCGCTCCGACCAAAGGAACCCCACCCAGGAGTCGGGAAACGAGCACGGGGGGCCGAGAAAGCGGGCAACTCGCCCCCCCCGGGTCCAGTCCTTACGGCCCGAGACTCAACCACCCTTCCCTCGTGGGGGGCAATAGAAATCCCGGTCCAAGGGCCAGCAGGAGTGCTCCTGGCCACGGGGAACCCTTTTCAGTCCCGCTATACCGTTCCCACCCAGGTGCTGGCCCCCGGTGACCCGTTACTGGTAGTTAACCCACACCCTATTCTAGTTGATATTTTCCCAGGTGAGGTCCTCGCTCAGACAGTGCCGTTCCAGGACACAGAGGCTGATTCTTGCCTTTGGATGGAGAAGATCACAATGGACCGCCCCATGATGATCCTCCTGGTGGAGGGACAGCCAGTGCGGGGTCTCGTAGACACGGGAGCCGATCGCTCCGCGCTGCCCCGCAACCAGTGGCCTCCTCAAATTCCACGCCGACGAGCTGGCAAGCCAGTAAAGGGAGTGGGAGGAGTAGTGGAGGCATGGGAGGCCGCCAGGCCTATGACTTGGAGACGGGACGCGCTTGAGGGCCAGCTTAGCCCTTTGTGCGTTCCCGGTCTCACCTATGCACTATGGGGTCGTGACATCCTTGCACAGCTCGAGGTTACCTTGTCCGGCCCGGATACTTTAAACTCTTGAGGGCCACTGATCGTGACACGGGCACCCCCACACCCCGAATCACTTGGACATCTACCACGCCAGTGTGGGTAGACCAGTGGCCCCTCCCGTTGCAAAAGCTCGTCGTAATGGAGGAGATTGTCCAGGGTCTGCTCCTTCAGGGCCAAATTAGGCCCTCCACTAGCCCTTACAATTAAGGCCTCTGTGTGACGAATGCCCCTTATTCTAACTCCTCTATCGCGGCCGAGCTCAGCCGCAACCTTTCCCGGGCCCTGACCGGGACCTGGGATGAGGATTTTTGGGACACGCTGCACAACCTTCGGCGGGAGTACCAGGCCATCAATGGCACTAGGGTCTCCCCATGGGTCCCGCCCAACCTCTCCTCCTGGTGGCCTTCTTGGCTTTCAGGTCCGTGGTTCTCCTGGTGGCCCTACCTGGCTGCTGCGGCGGCCTTCCTCGCCCTGCTTATTGCGGTCTGCGTTCTTTGCGCCCGCATCTCCCTGCTTTCTCGCCGCCAGCGGGTTGGTTACCGCGCCCTGCGGGCCGTAGGTGTGGGGGAGGACCCCTCAGGTTGGTTGGATCTTGATTCCGCTTTATGAGCACTGCCCTATGTTTCCCCTTCTTCCTTTTAATTTTAGTTTAAGGGGTGAATTGTTGGGATTTGGGTGGGGGTGGGACGCCGCTTAGGGCTGGGTGGAGGGTGGGGCAGGGACTACAGCTTTCCGGGTATAACGCTTTTCCGGGTATATCGCTGGGCGGTGCCGGCTTAGGATGAAGCCCGTCCATATAAGGCAATGTTATAGCTCTCGCCACTGGATTGGCTGCAATAGGTTATATAATGTACGGGGATAGGGGAAGTGAGTGGGAGTCGAGCAGTCGCCGTGGAAGATGTACCAATAAAGACTGTGAGCGAGATCCTCTGGCGTTCTGTCTGGTGAATTCCGGTCTGGGTGGAGGCCAGGCCGGCCGGTGACGACCGAAGGCTCGGTGTAGGAGCAGAAGAGGTCCCCCGGGGAGGACTGCCCGCGACCCCCGGCCCAGGAAGAGGCCTAGGGGGAACGCGGCATCTATCGATCTTTATCTTTACATGAAATCATACTATGCATATTTCTATTTATGAGTTCTTTCTCTGGAGGCGGATAGCATCTTCCTTCATAGGTCCTTTGTAGTTGACTTAATTATTTATAATACTAAGAATAACTTTGTTATTCACAGTTACCCTTTGAACAATATTGCTATTACTGTATACAACATTCTCTTGATTATGGTCATTTCACTCTTTGTTTCCTGCAAGTCTTTCCATGTTTTTCTAAAATTAACCTGCTCATCACTTCTTACAGCACAATAGTATTCCATCACAATCATATACCATGAATTACTTAGCCATTACCCAACCGATGGGCATCCCCTCAATATCCAGTTCTTTGCCACCACAAAGAGAGCTGCTATAAATGTTTTAGTACATATACGTCATTTTCCTTTCCCCCTGATCATCTTGGGAAACAGACCTAACAGTGGTATCACCAGGTCAGAGGACATACACAGTTTTATGACTCTTTGGGCATAATTCAAGATTGCCCTCCAAAATGGTTGGATCAGTTCACAGTTCTACCAACAGTGTATTAGTGTCTTAATTTTTCCACATCCCCTCCAACATTTGTCTTTTTTCCCTTCTATCATTTTAGCCAATTTGATAGGTGTGAGATGATACCTCACAGTTGTTTTAATTTGTATTTATCTAATCAATAGTGGTTTAGAGCATTTTTTCATATGACTATAGATAGCTTTGATTTCTTCTTCCAAAAAACTGCCTGTTTATACCGTTTGAACATTTATCAGTTGTGGATGACTCATATTCTTATAAATTTGATAAAGTTCTGAATATATTTGAGATATGAAACCTTTATCTGATAAACTGTCTACAAAAATATCCCCCAATTTTCTGCTTTCCTTCTAATGTTGCCTACATTGCTTTTGTTTGTTCAAAACCTTTTTAATTTAATGTAATCAAAAGTATCCATTTTACATCTCACAACGCTCTCTGGCTCTTGTTTATTCATAAATTCTTCTCCTATCCATAAGTCTGATAGGTAGTATGTTCCATGTTCCATGTTCTTCTCATTTCTTATGGTATCTCCCTTTATGTCTGGGGCATGTATCCATTTTGACCTTATCTTGGTAAATGATGTAAAATATTGGTCTATACCCAATTTCTGCCAGACTATTTTCTAGTTTTCCCAACAATTTTACCAAATGATGATTCTTATCCCCATAGCTTAAAAATTTACATTTGTCAAACACCAGGTTACTATAATCATTTACTATGATATATGTCTACTCTGTTCCACTGATCCACCTTTCTGTTTCATTTTCAGCACCAGAGGGTTTTGATAATTACTGCCTTATAATATAGTTTAAGACCTGGTGCTGCTAAACATTTTCCCTTTACATTTTTTTCATTGATTCCTTTGATATTCTTGACCTTTTATTCTTCCAAATGAATTGCTATTATTTTTTCTAGCTCAATAAAATAATTTTTGGTAATTTAATTGAAATGGCATTAAATAAGTAGATTAGTTTAGGTAGAATTGTCATTTTTATTATATTGGTTCTGCCCACCTACAAACAATTAATGTTTCTCCAATTATCCAAATCTGCCTTTATTTGTAGAAATATTTTACAATTATGTTCATGTAGTTCCTGGATTTGTCTTGACAGGTATACACCCAGGTTATTTTAAATGGGGTATCTCTTACTAACTCTTCTTGAAGAGTTTTGTTGGTGATAATATAGAAATGCTGATGATTTATATGGGTTTATTTTACATCCTGCTACTTTGCTAAAATTAGCATTTGAACTAGCTTTTTAGTTGAATCTCTAGGATTTTCCAAGCATATCATCATATCATGCAAAAAGAGATAGTTTCATTATCTCATTGTCCATTCTAATTTCTTCAATTTCTTTTTCTTCTTTTCTTGCCATTGCTAGCATTTCTGATACAATATTGAATAATATTGCTCATAATGGGCATCCTTGTTTCACTCCTGATCTTATTGGACAGGCTTTTAGCTTATCCCCATTACAAAGAATATTTGTTGATCATTTCAGGTAGAGGCTTTTCATTACTTTAAGGAAAAATCCATTTATACTTATGCTTTTGAGTGTTTTTAATAGGAATGAATGTTGTAGGGACTTCTGGGAGCCAAGATGGCAGAGTAATCAGTAAGTCACTCTCACTCTCCCTTACTGACCTTGAAAAATCCAGAAAATACTTCCCCAGCAAAAATCCTGGAACAATAGAGCCAGCAGAAAGACAGGATACAGCGGTGTTTTAGCTCAGGATGCAAAGGGGATTAACAAGAAAGGTCCCTCTTGCTGTGGCTGAAGGGAACCAGTACAGAACAGAAGGCATCCAGGCAAGCCAGCAGCAAGCCCCACCCTCAGCAGACCAGCAGGAGACCCTGAGCCCCAGAGGGTGGAGCCAACAAGTGCCAACACCAGGATCTCTAGCATGCCTTCACACAGCCAAACAGGGGGACACCAACACGGACAGGTGTCCACCAGATGCTGAGCCTACCAATGATCTACTGCAGCCCTCAGGGAGGAGGAGACCTCCAGGGGCCAGACCACCCCTCTCCCACGCCTCATACTGTGTAACCCCGGGGAAACACAGAAAGACTTCACCTGGCCTCAACACATACCAGCCAACTCCAGCTCAGCACCAGGTATGCTACAGCATTAAATAGCTTCTACCTGCCAGAACCAGAGGCCCCAGCACACAAAGCCAGTAACCAGGTCCCTAGCCCCCAGCACAAGAAGCATGAGACTGAGCTCCCTATGCCTCAGAAGCAGAGATCCACTTTAAAAGCCAGGAAAGAGCAATCACAATGAGCAAAAAGCAACTTACACAAGCAAAGACCATAGATTCTTACTATGGCGACAGAGAAGATCAAAATATGAATTCAGAAGACAGCATTGACACTATACCCACATCTGAAACCTCAAAAGGGAATATGAACTGATCTCAAACACAAAAAGTATTCTTGGAAGACCTCAAGAAGGATTTTGAAAGTCAAATTAGAGAGGCAGAAGAAAAATTGATCGATTCCTTTAAAAATACAATTGACAAAAAAAGGAATGAGGGTATTTTGTCAAAAGATTTTTGCATCTATTGATATAATCTTTTAACTTTTGTTATTTTTGTTTTTGATATAATCAATTATGTTAATAGTTTTCCTTATGTTAAACCATCCCTGTAGTATTTTGATCCAGTGATACCACTAGTAGGTCAATATGCTTTGATACGTAATCATAAAAAAGAGATCATAAAAACGGGAGTAGACCTATATGTGCAAAAATATTAATAGCAGCCCTATTCATGGTGGTAAAATACTGGAAATTGAGGGGATGCCCATTAATTGAAGAATGGCTGAACAAGCTATGGTATATGAATGCAATGGAATACTATTGTGCAATAAGAAATGATGAATAGGTAGATTTCAGAAAAACTTACAAAGACATACAAACTGATGCAAAGTAAAATGAGCAGAACCAGGAAAATACTGTACACAGTATCAGCAACATCATGTGATAATGAACTATGAATGACTCAGTTTTTGTCAGCAACACAATGATCTAAGACAAATACAAAGCACTCATAAAGGAAAATACTATCCATATCTAGATAAAGAACTGATGGACTCTGAATGCAGATCAAAGCACATTTTTTCACTTATTTTATTCTTTCTCATGTTTTTTTTTCTTTTGATCTGTTTCTTCTTCCACAACTGTGAAGAACTGATGAATATGCAAGTATGTTCTTACATGATATCATAAGTACAAACTACATCAAATTGCCTACCCTTTTCAGAAGAAAGGAGGGGAGAGGGAGAGGGAAAAAAACTTGGAATTCAAAATCTTGTTAAAATGAATGCTAAAAATTTTCTTGATATGTAATTGTGGGAAAAATAAAATACTATCCAGATATGAAAAAAATAGGGTTAAGTATTTTATTTCCTCTTCTGTTAATGTGGGCAATTTATATTTTTGTAAATATTCATTGATTTCACTTAGATTGTCATATTTATTGGCATACAATTGGGCAAAATAGCTCCTAATTATTGCTTTAATTTCCTCTTCATTAGTGGTGAATTAACTCTTTTCATTTTTGATACTGGCAATTTGCTTTTCTTCTTTCTTTTTTTAAATCAAATTAACCAAAAGCTTATCTATTTTATTAGGTTTTTTTTTACAATACCAGGTCTCAGTTTTATTAGTTCAATAGTTTTCCTACTTTCAATTTTATTAATCTTTCCTTTGAGTTTCAGAATTTCTAATTCATTGTTTAAATTGAGGATTATTAATTTATTCTTTTTCTAGTTTTTTCAATTACATGCCCAATTCATTTGTCTACTCTTTCTCTATTTTATTCATGTAAGCATTTAGAGAAATAAAATTTCCCCTAAATACTGCTTTGGGTGAATCCTACACATTTTGGTGTGTTGTCTCATCATTGTCATTCTCTGTAATTATTGTTTCTATGATTTGTTGTTTGACTCACTCATCCTTTAGGATTAGGTTATTTAATTTCCAATTAACTTTTAATTTATCTTCCCATGACTCTTTATTACATATAATTTTTATTGCATCACTATGATACAATAATTTATTTAATATTTCTGCCTTTCTGCATTTGAATGTGAGGTTTTATGGCCTAATACATGGTCAACTTTTGTGTAGGTGCCAAATACCACTGAGAAAAAGGTATATGCCCTTTTATCCCTATTCAATTTTCTCCAGACATCTATCATATCTAATTTTTCTAAAATTTTATTCACCACTTGAGCTTCTTTCTTGATTATTTTTTGGTTAGATTTATGTAGCTTTGAAAGGGGGAGGTTGAGTTCCCCTACTAATATAGTTTTGCTTTCTATTTCTTCTTGTAACTCACTTAACTTCTCTAAGAATTTGGATGCTATTCTATTTGGTGTATACATGTTTTCTATTGATATTACTTCATTATCTATGGTACCTTTTAACAAGATGTAGTTTCCTTCCCTGTCTCTTTTAATTAGATCTATTTTTGCTTTTGCTTTGTCTGAGATCAGGATTGCTACCCCTGCTTTTTTTTTACTTCAGCTGAAGCATGATAGATTCTCCTCCAGCCTTTTCCCTTTATTCTGTGTGTCTCTATCTGTTCCAAATGTGCTTCTTGTAAACAACATATTGTAGGACTCTGGTTTTTAATCTATTCTTCTATCTGCTTCCATTTTATGGGAGAGTTCATTCTATTCACATTCACAGTTATGATTACCAACTATGTATTTCCCTCTATCCTCTTTTTCCTGTTTATACTTTTCTCTCTTTCTCCTTTCACCCCGTCCCTCCTCACCAATGTTTTGCTTTTCAAAGATCAAAAGAAAAAAATGCAAAAAAGAATAAAGTGAAAAAAATATGCTTTGATCTGCATTCAGAGTCCATCAGTTCTTTATCTGGATATGGATAGCATTTTCCTTTCTGAGTCCTTTGTACTTGTCTTGGATCATTTAGTTGCTGAGAAGAGCTGAGTCATTCATAGTTGATCATTACACAATGTTGCTAACACTGTGTGCAATGTTTTCCTGGTTCTGTTCATTTTATTTTGCATCAGTTTGTACAAGTCTTTGCAGGCCATTTCTTATTGCATTCTTATTGCATAATAGTACTCTATTACATTCATATACCATAGCTTGTTCAGCCATTCTTTAATTGATGGACATCCCCTCAATTTCCAATATTTTACCACAACAAATAGGGCTATTAATATTTTTGCACATGTAGGTCCTTTTCCCTTTTTATGAGCTCTTTGGGATACAGACCAAGTAGTGGCATTGCTGGATCAAAGGGTATGCATAGTTTAGTTGCCCTTTGGACATAATTCCAAATTGCTCTCCAGAATGGTTGGACCAGTTCCCAACTCCACCAACAGTGCGTTAGTGTCTGAATTTTCCTACATTCTCTCCAACTCTTATCATTTTCCCTTTTCTGTCATATTAGCCAATCTGATAGGTGTGAGGTGGTACCTCAGAGTTGTTTTAATTTGCATTTCTCTAATCAAAAGTAATTTAGAGCACTTCTTTTTACACCTATAGAGAGCTTTGATTTCTTCATTTGAAAAATGCCTGTTCATATCATTGCCCACTTATCAATTGGGGAATTGCTTCTATTCTTATAAATTTGACTCATTTCTCTATATATTTGAGAAATGATGCCTCTATCAGACACTTGCCTAAAAGATTGTTTCCTAGCTTTCTGCTTTCCTTCTAATATTGGTTGCATTAGTTTTTGCTCGTGCAAAAGCTTTTTAATTTAATATAAAATTATCTATTTTACATTTCATAATGCTCTCTATCTCTTGTTTGGTCACAAACCTATAATACACTTAACTTCTTTAAGAATCTGGATGTTATATCACTTGGTATATATATGTTTAGTATTGATATTGCTTCACTGTCTACAGTACCTTTTAGCAAGATATAGTTTCCTTTCTTATTTCTTTTAATTAGGTCTAATTTTGCTTTTGCTTTGTCTGAGATCAGGATGGCTATCCCTGCTTTTTTTTTACTTCAGCTGAAGCAGAGTATATTCTGCTCCATCCCTTACTTTTACTCTATGTGTGTCTCTCTGCTTCAAGTGTGTTTCTTGTAAACAATATATTGTAGGATTCTGGTTTTTGAACCTTTTTTATGGGAGATTCCATCCCATTCACATTCACAGTTATGATTACTGTGTATTTCCCTCTATCTTATTTTTCCTCCTGTTTTTCCTCTCTCCTTTCACCTCTTTGACAATGTTTTGCTTCTGTCTACTACCTGTCCAAATCTGCCCTCTCTTCTGTCAGTCTCCTGTCCTCCTCCTCCATGCCTTTACTTAATCTCACCTCTTACTTTCCTTTCAGTTAAGACAAATTTCTATATTCAACTGTTAGGATATATTATTCCCTCTTTGAGCAAATATTGATGAGAATAAGGCTCAAGTGATGCCCATCATCCACCCTTTTATCTTTCCCTCCACTGTAACAGCTTTTTCATGCCTCTTCATGTGAAATAATTTACCCCATTCTACCTCTCCCTTCCTTTTGCACTCAATGTACTACTTTTTCTCATCCCTTATTTTTTGTCATTACCTCAAATTCACCTTATACTGATACCTTCTATGTATATTCCTTATAGCTGTACTATTAGTGGTACAATTTTTAAGAATTATAAGTATCATCTTCCCATCTAGGCATGTAAACAGTTCAGCTCCATTGAATTCCTTATGTTTTCTTTTCTGTTTTTCACTTTTTAGGCTTCTCTTACATCCTGATATTAGAGATCAAATTTTTTGTTCAATTCTGGTCTTTTTATGAAAGCTTAAAATCCTCCCGTTTCACTGAATGACCATTTTTCCCCTTGGAAGATTATGCTTAATTTCACCAGGTAGGGAGATTCTTGGTTGTAGTCCTAGCTCATTTGCCTTCCAGAATATCAGGTTTAATGACCTCTGGTCTTTTAATGTTGTAGTTCCTAAGTCCTGTGTAATCCTGATTGTGGCTTCTCAGTATTTGAATTGTTTCTTTCTAGACATCTGCAGTATTTTTTCCTTGACCTGATAGTCCTGTAATTTGGCTATAATGTTCCTTAGAGTTTTTATTTTTGGATCACCTCCTGAGGTGATCGGTGGATTCTTTCAATGTCTGTTTTGCCCTCCGGTTCCAGGATATGAGTGCAGTTTTCCTTGATACTTTCCTGCAGGATGCTGTCCAAATCCTCCTTTTGATTATGGCTTTCAGGTAGTCCAATGATTTTGACATTTTCTCTCCTGGATCTATTATCTAAGTCCGTTGTTTTTTCCAACGAGGTACTTCATATTTTTTTCTATTTTTTCATTCTTTTGAATTTGATGATTCTTGACATCTCAAAGAGTCATTAACTTCAACTTGTTCAATTCTAACTTTTAACGAATTGTTTTCCCCAGTTAGCTTTTGTACTTCCTTTTCCATTTGGCCAATTGTATGTTTTAAGTTGTCTTCTTCAGTGGATTTTTGTATCTTCTTTTCCATTTGGCCAATTCTACTTTTTAAGCAGCTGTTTTCTTTTTTCCAAGCTGTTGACTCATTTTTCATAATTCTCCTGCATCACTCTCATTTCTTTTCCCAATTTTTCTTCTACCTCACTTATATGATTTTTAAGCTCCTTTTTGAGCTCTTGGGCTTGAAACAATTTCCCATTTTTTATGGGGTTTTGCCCATAGGTGTTTTGCTGTTGCCCTTTTCTGAGTTTGTGTCTTGGTCTTCCCTGTCACCATAACTTTCTATGGTCAGGTTCTTTATTTGATGTTTTTTGCTCATCTTTTTTGGCCTTTTTTCTTTCTTTTAAATTTGAGTTCTGCTCCCAGAGTGGAAGGGGCACTGTCTGCAGTTTCTTGTACCAGTGGCTATGAGCCCTGGCTATTTACCTGGTGCTGCACTGATGTTGCTCTGAGGCTCACGGGGGACCCTTGTGTCTGGTGCTGCACAGAGTAGGGGAGTAGGCTGGGGGGGGGGTGTGGCTGGTGCCGCTGTAGGCCATAGAGGGTCTGACAGCTTAGCTGGTGCTGAACTAAGGTCCTAGTGCTGGTGTCTGGAATGTTCTAAGGTCAATGTGGTTATTTCTGTGTTTTCCTGGAGCTACACTGAAGTACATGGCAGTCTGGCCTCTGAAGGCTGCCTGTTTTCCCAGGGCTACACTGAAGTGTGGGACTGGAGCTCGCTGGAAGCTATCTGTTTGCTTAGGCACCTGTAGGGTTGGCATCCACCTGATTGCCTGGGGCTACATTGAACACATGGTGGTTCTTGGAACTGGAGTCTGCCAGTTCCCTGGTTATGCTAAGGCATGTGGGGACAGGGGGAAACCTGGTGTTAGACTATATGATTGATTAAGACAAGTAGAGAAGGGTAAGAGAAGTGTCAGATCCAAATTAGAAAGAAATAAGATATGTGGAGTTTTAAAGGGGATTTAATCAAAGTCCACCAGAAGGATGAGTAGAGAGCAGGAAAAGCAAGAAAGTTTAAGCATGTAGGAATGAGAGAGGCAGGGGTAGAAAGAAAGGCATAATCTATTTGCACAAACACTGTGAAGAGAGGGTTTGAGAGTAAATAGTTTTGAAAATTTTGGAAAGAGAAAGTTGTTGGTAAAAAAAAATTCTCTCTCTCTCTCTCTCTCTCTCTCTCTCTCCATTCCAACTCTGACCAAGTTTTGAATGTGTAGGGATAGACAAAAAAATAAAAAGAAAGAGGGAACCTTTTCCCCTCAGATAAGAGAGGCAGGTTAACTAGCACTTAACCTAGGGGCAGGGAACCTGCAGCCTCAAGGCCACATGGTTTCCTACCCCAATTAACCATCTCCTGCCTCGCTTAAAGAGAAAAAATTTTTGTACTGGGAATTAATTCTGGTCTCATTTTAAGTGAAATATGTCTCTCCTAATTTAATGTTTAAGATAAGTCAGAATTTATTTTTCTGTGTAAGGTAATTTGGAAATACATTCAGCAAGATTGAAATCATCTAATCCATAATGAGTTTGTTTCAAGTTTCAAGTATTATTGTTTCAACTTGGCAAACTTTTATATCAGTTCCAGAAAGTATGTGGTTTACACAAGTCCAGAGGAAAAATATCATGGGGTGTACAGGCAGCCCTTCTCTGGGGTCCCTGTCAATTCTCATTATTTTGTAAACTTGCTAGGTCCTTGGAACTCATCTGTGTGGGCAAGGTCATCAGCCTTGGGAAAAGAACTTGTTAGGTTATGAAGTTCCCAAACAATCAACTTGGCTTGCTGAGAATTTGCAAGTTTATATATAATAGATAGAAATTATATCTAACAATTGGTCTTTACAGCAGGATAAATTTAAATTTGAGAAGATGTTAAGTGAAATCTCTTATGTGAGTCCTGGTAAATTTTTATTGCTTGTTGCAACTTCATGAGAGTAAAAATAATTGTATCTGGCCCTAAGCTGTGATTAGTGAAATGGGCTGTTTGAGGTAAAGGCCCTTGGGATTGTAACAGATTGTGTTTTGAGTTTGAATTTGGGTATAGTTGTCTGGATTAAATCAGTATCTGAGAGAAATGCCACAAGCTACTCAGAGAGAATGTGATAAAGATGGACATCTGCATCTGGGAAAAAACAAGATGACAACATTATCCTCTAAGGCTCAGTTTCCTCCTAACTCAGTTTTCCCCATTGTGTACCTTTGAAAAGGAATGTTCCCCACTTGGGTAGTCCTGAGTGTGTCTATGAGGTGGAATTGATACTGCATAGTTGGAAAACTCTTATCTGAATTCAAACAGAGCCAAGGGTGTTTTATCCTGTCATAGTTGGTATGACCATATCCCTGCTTTTTCCTTTCAAATAAAATTTCTATAATCAGAGCAAGTGGTCAGTAAAAGATATGAGCACAGTGTAAGAATGTTAGATCTTGCTGTTTTGATCTGAATTTATAGTCATTCCATCACCTAACAGGAGTTAAACTGGGTGTCTGAGCTTATATCTAAGATTCAGTTTCTGAAGTATCTCTTTTTTCCAGAGTGAATATAATTAGAGGAGGATAAACAAGCTTGTGATACAAGGCAGTGAATCTATTAAATTATGAGGTTAAAGTCAAGAACTTCTTTTAAGGTAATACAGTTATGTGTTTTTTTAAAGTTAATTCTTTTCTTTTCTTTTCTTTAGTTTACAACACTCAGTTCAACAAGTTTTTGAGTTCCAAATTTTCTTCCCCACCTTTCTTCTCCCCTCCCCCCAAGACATCATGTGATCTGATACAGGTTCTACATATACCTTCACATTAAACTTATTTTCCCAATAATCAAGTTGTAAAGAAGAATTATAACCAATGAAATGAACCATGAGAAAGGTGAAACAAAACCAAGAATCAAATCAAATCGAATGAAAACAGAGCAAATAGTTTGCCTCAGTCTGCATGCAGACTCTGTAATTCTTTCTCTGGATGTGGATAGCCTTTTCCACCATGAGTCTTTTGGAGCTATCTTAGAACCTTGCATTGTTAAGAACAGCCAAGTCTATCAAAGTTAGTCATCACAGAAGCAATGTGTCTGTGGTTGTGTACAGTGTTCTCCTGGTTCTGCTCCCCTCTAGTAGTAATTTAGATTTGAAGATCTTTCCCACCCATTAATAGGCCATGTGACCTGCTTATGTCACAGGAAGCCTAAGTCACACGTGGTGGAAGGAGCTTCCTGACAGAAAAGGAAGTTATGTCACAAAAAATGCAGAGAGAGAGAGAGAGAGAGAGAGAGAGAGAGAGAGAGAGAGAGGGAGGGAGGGAGGGAGGGAGGAGAGAGACAAAGCAGTTATGGCTGCTAATGGATGCTAATGGCCGTCATGATAGTTACAGCTGAACAGACTGACTTAGCTGTACTGTGAGTTTCTTTTTGGGAAGATCCCAGAAGGGGGTGGGAGAGGTTTTGGGATGGCAAGGCTCCATTTTGTGATATTATGTATTGAATGTTTTACTGCTCTAGTAGATTGGGTAAACGGATTGTGGGATATGGTTCTCTAGTGTCTGAATAAATGGTTTCCTTTTTCTACTTCTATGTGGAGAGTCTCATATACTTTGTGATATAGAACCACATTGGCATTTTGACAATTATCATCTACATTGTTATTATTGCCTTTCTGAAACATCCCTTCACTCATCATCAGATCATGTAAGTTTCTCCCAGGTTCTTAGGAAGCCCACCTGCTCCTCATTTCTTATCCTGGAATACAATAGTATTCCATTACATTGATATACCACAATTTGTTTAGCCATTCCCCAATTGATGGGCATCCCCTTGATTTCAAATTCTTTGCCACCACAAAAAGAGCTGCTATAAATATTTTTGTACAAAGGGGTCCTTTTCCCCCTTGTATGATCTCCTTGGGATATAGCCCTAGAAATGGTATTGCTGGGTCCAAAGGGTATGCACATTTTTATAGCCCTTTGGGCTAGCTCCAAATTGCTCTCCAGAATGGCCAGATCAGTTCACAACTCCACCAACAATGCAGTAGTGTTCCAGTTTTCCCACATCTTCTCCAGCATTTATCATTTTCTTGTTTTGACATGTTGGCCAATCTAACAGGAGAGATGTGGTACCTAAGAGTTGTTTTGATTTGCATTTCTCTAATCAATAGAGATGTAGAGCATTTTTTCATATGACTATATATATATATCTTTAATTTCTTTCTCTGAAAACTTTCTGTTCACATCCTTTGACCATTTGTCAACTGGGGAATGACTTGTATTCTTATAAATTTGACTCAGTTCCCTATATATTTTAGAGATGAGGCCTTTGTCAGAGACTCTGGTTGTAAAAATTCTTTCCCAATTTTCTGCTTCCGTCCTAATCTTGGTTGCATTGGCTTTGTTTGTACAAAAACTTTTCAATTTAACATAATCAAAACTATCCATTTTGCATTTCGTAATGCTCTCTATCTCTTGTTTAGTCATAAATCCTTCCCTTCTCCATAAGTCTGACAGGTAAACTATTCGCTTCTTTCCCAAATTGCTTATAGTATCAGCCTTTATATCTAAATTGTTAACCCATTTTGCCTTTATTTTGGTATACGGAGTAAGATATTGGTCTATGCCCAATTTATGCCATACTATTCCAGTTTTTCCAGCAGTTTTTGTGAAATAGTGAGTTCTTATCCCAGAAGCTGGACTCTGGGTTATCAGAGAGTAGATTACCGTATTCATTAACTACTGCTTCTTGTGTACCTAACCTATTCCACTGATCCACCACTCTATTAGTCAGTGCCAAGTAGTTTTGATGATTGCTGCTTTATAATACAGTTTAATATCTGATATAGCTAGGCCTCCTTCCCTAACATTTCTTTTCATTAATTCCCCTGATATTCTGGACCTTTTGTTGTTCCAGATGCATTTTGTTATTATTTTTTCTAGCTCTATGAAATAATTTTTTGGTAGTTTGATTGGTATGGCACTAAGTCAATTAATTTAGGTAAAATTGTCACTTTTTATTATATTAGGACGGCCTAACCATGAGCAACTGATGTTCTTCAATTTATTTATATCTGACTTTATCTGTGTGAGAAGTGTTTCATAATTGTGTTCATATAGTTCCTGGGTTTGTCTTGGCAGGTAGACTCCCAAATATTTTACAGTGTCTACAGTAACTTTAAGTGGAATTTCTCTTTCTATCTCTTGCTGTTAGGCTTTGTTAGAATTATATAGGAATGCCACGGATTTATGTGGGTTTATTTTATATCCTGTAACTTTGCTAAAGTTATTTATTATTTCAAGTAGTTTTTTACTTGATTCTCTAGGATTCTCTAAATATATCATCATATCATCTGCAAAGAGTAATAACTTAGTTTCTTCTTTGCCTATTTTAATTCCTTCAATTTCTTTTTCTTCTTTTATTGGTAAAGCTAAGATTTCTACTACCAAATAATAGAGGTAATAATGGACATCCTTGTTTTACCCCAATCTTACTGGAAATGCATTTACCTTATCCCCATTATATACAATGCTTGCTGATGGTTTTACGTAGATGCTTCTTATCATTTTAAGGAAGACTCCATTTATTCCTATGCTTTCTAGTGTTTTTAATAGGAATGGGTGTTGTGTTTTATCAAAAGCTTTTTCTGCATCTATTGAGATTATCATATGGTTTCTTCTACTTTTGTTGTTGATATGATCAATTATGCTAATAGTTTTCCTAATATCGAACCAGCCTTGCATTCCTGGAATAAATCCTACCTGCTCATAGTGTATTATTCTTGTAATAAGTTGCTGTAATCTTTTTGCTAATATTTTATTTTTGTATCTATATTCATTAGGGAAATTGCTCTATAATTTTCTCTCTCTGTTTTGGCCCTTAGTACAGTTATGTTAGTGAAAAAGTAATAACTTATGAACTATCGTATGTTATGGTTGAAATATAAAGGAAAGTTGAGTAGTCTGTGTAATGGGTTCCAAAGATTTGGAAAGATAAATAAAAACTTGATTGAAAATATGGAAGGCAGATAAAAAGGTGTGGAGACAAGTGGGAGACATCCAAGCCCCTCCTGTCCTTGGATAGTTGCTCTAGATACCCTTGTACCACGTTCAGATGGTTCAAGTATATTGGGAGAGTGTGAGGAAGTCTGACTGTGTAGCTTGATTTGAAAGTTAATATCTTAATCAAATTTTAGATGACCCTGCCAGAAGGATACCAGACCATACTTAGCCCACTTCTGGTCATTTTTCTCCCATTCCTTTTTGGCTTTTGTTTGCTTAACTTCCTCGCGAAATTTGTTTCCTCTAGGCTCCACGTCACTCATTTCCAGATGATTGCTCAATCTGCATACTAACCCTTGTCTGAATCAAAGACCCACCACCCACTGGATATAGCACTGGCCAAACATCAGTTAAGGATCCAGCCCCTTGAATGGGACCCCCTGAGGGAGGAACAGCTCTACATCCAATCTTAGACCTTCACCCCTTATCCCAAAAGATTTGGGGTCTCATTTGTTTGAGGGGTAAATGATGGGGTGCTCAGACCCCCAGCCCTAGGACCATATCTTTCCCCAGCCCAAAGACCCTATCTCTGGCAATAACTCATGAGTGGGCCCCAGCGAGGTAAACTATCTCTCCCTGTTACAAGAACAAGCTGACCTCTGCAGAATTTCCCTTATGTGAACAGGACTATCTTGCACCAGCAGAACTATCATGTACTGATTCCCACAGTTACCACATACAATCCAGAGGTCAAGTTATAGACATCAACTCCAGAGGCTATCTTGTTGCAGATCTAGCAGGCCAAAAACACACCTCTTAGAAGCTCCCCCTCACGCCTTTCCCCTGCTCCCCGTGCCCAAGGTACAAAAACTACATGTTCCTTTCTGCCCTGCACCACCTAATTAGCATAATTGGCATACAATGCACTGATTTTTTTCCTATATAAGCTTTAGCATCACCCCCATTAAGTTGAAAGTTCCCTAAGGAGCTCTGCCCTTTATATTAGCATTAAAACAAACTTTTTCCACTTGACTGGAAGACTGTTTGAGTTCATGAACTCTTCCCAGATGATTCTGTCCTGTACATCGATAGTTTTGGGGTCCCTGTACTCCTAAACTGTATCATTTCCATCTGTAATTAATTTAGCTTTTCTTTTAAACATTTAGATGCTACAGCATTTGGTGCATATAGGTTTAGTATTAATATTACTTCATTATCTACAGTACATTTTAACATAATATAGTTTGCCTGTTAATCTCTTTTAATGAAATCAATTTTAGCTTTAACTTTGTGTAGTTTTGTTTTGTTTTGGTTTTTTTTTGCATCCTCTGACACATAGTAAATTCTACTCCAGCCCTTAATTTTTACTCCATGGGTATCTCTCACTTTTAAATGTGTTTCTTGTAAACAACATATTGTTGGATTCTGGTTGTTAATCCATTCTGCTATCCATTTCCATTTCATGGGTGAGTTCATTCTATTCACATTCAAAGTACAATTACTAGTTGTGTATTTCCCTCCATCCTATTTTTCCTCCCTATTTATTATTCTCTCCCTCTCTCTTTTTACCCTACCCCTCATCAGACAGCTAATTTACTTCTAACACTACCTCCCTAATCTGCACCCTAGGTAAGAATCCCTTCCTTATCTTTTCCCCTTGCCCACCTATTTCTTAATCTACTCATCTTCTAAGAGTCCCTCCTTTATCCTTTCCCCTTACCCTCCCATTTCTTGATATGCACACCTTTCTAAGATTAAGGAAGTCACTAGAATCAAGAGGGGTTGGGAAAAGCTTTCTGTAGAAATGGGATTTTAGTTGGAACTAAAAGAAGAAGCCAAGGAAGCCAGTAGGCAGAGATGGAGAGGGACAGCATTGCATGCATGGGGGACAGAGAGAGAAAAAGCTCAGAGCCAAAAGATAGAGTATTGAGTGAGAATAAAGTGTGAAGACTTCGCAGGGAATACACTATATATATATATACACACACACACACACACACACACACACACACACACACACACATATCTATATCTAAAATGTTTGAGAATCGATATACAGAAAAAGGGGAAATGGGATGAGTCTATGAGAACTTGATTACTCAGTCTTTAGAAATGCCTTTCTTCCCTGAAGTCCCTGTTCTTTCTTCTGGTTCTGGTTTAAAAATTTACTCTATGAGAATAAGGTCACTATGACCTGCTTTTTCTTTTACTCTAAGGAAAAGGAGAAAGTCTCCCCTTCCCCTCACCTTATTCTTTTTCTTTAGATTTATAGCCGCCACCTCAGCAATAATCATTAACTAGAGAAAGTAGGGGTTTGACTGTTTGTGCTTGGTTTCCCGGTTCTTGTCTAGCTTTTTGCTCTCATATTGTAAGTCTGCCTCCCAGGCAATGGTGAGGAGGGATAGAGGTGGGCGGGATTTTCTTGTGATAGGGGTATATTTACTGGTGCTTTGTTCCTTGTGCCTTGCCTCCTCCTGCTAGTTAGTCCCGTTCTGCCAGAGGACGCCCTTTTCTCGCAAGAGCTGAATAAAATTTGATTTCTGTTCCTACCTTGAGATGCCTCTTTATTAAAATTAATTTCTTTTTATAATTGGTAAAGGTCTACACCCCACACAGTATCCAGTTCAAGGATATATCTTTATCCTTGCCATTATCACTAGATCAGAGTATGTGGCAGGAAGCAAGGTGTTAGATGACTAGAAAGGGAGAAGGAGATTGGGTTATGAAGGGCTCTAAACACCAAACAGAAATTTATATTTGATCTTGGAGGTAATAGGGAGCCACTGGAGTTTAATAGTAAGGGAGTGAAAGTCAGACCTGCACTTTAGGAAAATAACATTTAACAGCTAAATGAAGAATGGACTAAAGTAAGGCTATTGTAATCCTACAGGAGGGAGAAGATGAAAGCCTGAACCAGGGTAGGGGCAGTATCAGGGAAGAGAAGGGACCAAATTTGAGAAATGTTGCAAAGGTAAAACTGACCTTGGCAACACATTGGATCTAGGGGGAGAAGGGGACCTGAGAATTAGTGAGGAGTCTAAGATGACATGTAGGTTTGTGAGCCTGAAGGATGGGTGGATACTGTTGCTCTCTACAGTAACAGGGAAGGGAGGTGGTGGGAAAGGTTTACAGGGAAAGATAATGAGTTCTTTCTTTGGTATGTTGAGTTTTAGATGTCTACTGGACATCCAATTTGAGACAGCTGGAGAAGTGAGATTGGAGGTCAGCAGAGAGGTTAGAGCAGGTTAGGCAGACTTGAGAATAATCTTCACAGAGATTATAATTAAATACATGGCAGCCAATGAAATCAACAAGTGAAACAGTATAGAGGGAGAAAAGAAGAGGGCTTGGGATAGAATCCTGTGGGGCATCTATGATTAGTGGGTGTGATCTGGAAGAGGATCCAGCAAAGGAAACTGAGGAGTAGATAGATAGGAAGGAGAACCAGGAGAAAGTAGCATCCAGAAAACTTAAAGAGAAGAGAGTATCAAAGAGGAAGAAAGCTATCAACAATGTCAGAGGCTATGGAGATGTTGAGGATGATGAGCATTGAGAGAAGGTCATTGGTTTTGGCAATTAAGAGATCACTGGTAACTTTGGAGAGAGTAGTTTGGTGGAACGATGAGGGCAGAAACCAGAGTGTAGATTAAGAAGAAAGTGGGGGGGGGGGGGTTGGATGCAATTATTGTAGACATCCTTCTTAGGGAACATAGCCACAGAGGGCAGAATATAGAATAATAGTTAACAGGGATGGAAGGATCAAGTGAGGGTTTTTTGAGGATGGGGGAGACAACAACATGTTTGTAGGCATTAGGCAAAGATCTAGTGGACAGGGAAAAACTGAAAATAAGTGATATAGGATGATAGAAGGGGCAACTGGTTGGAGAAGATGGGATGGAATGCTATGGCTTGAACGAGTGGAGGGGTTAGTCTCGGTAAGAAATAAGACCACCTCTTTGTGTGAGAGAGAGATAAAGGATGAGATTTTGGTAGAAAGGATGAGTGACAGGAGATGAAGAAAAGTATAGTAGGATTGTCTAGCAGTTGAGGTTGTGTAATATAAATTTGTAGTGGATTCAATCAGAATGATTTGTGAATTTCTCTACTTTCATCGGCAGCATGTGTGTAGGAGCAAAGGCAGAAGATGGTGGAAGGGATCCAAGATTGAGACTTGGCAGGGCACAAGGGGCTAGCGATTCAAGAGAAAAAGATAGAGTTGAACTGATTTACCAAGGGGTAAAAATCTTAGTGTAGGGGAGATAGCCTGGGAAAAAACTGAGAGGTCAAGGAATTGGAGGTCATGGGGTGTACAAAAAGTAGGGTTGGGTTAGGGAAGACAGAAAGAAAAGTAGAGAGACAATAGATTGTGGTTATATAAAGGGATTTCTGAATTCTTGAAAATGGAGGCAGTCCATTTATGAGTGATACCAAGTCATAGGTATGACCATCTTTGTAAGTGAGGTGGGATAGAGAATAGGTTGTAAGAAGTTAATAGGTTGAGGAACTGAATAGCTAGGTTGCTTAAGAGTCAATATGTATGTTGAAATCCTCTAGTATGAGGGCAGGACTTGGGGAGAGAAGAAAAATTGTGAGCTAAGTACTGAATTTATTGAGGAAGGTAAGGAAATGACTTGGAGGTTTGTAGACAACAGCTACCAGGATTCTGTTTAGGTGGTAAAGATGAGGAGCAAGAAGCTCAAAGTAAGAGAAGTTACTGAGTGATGGACAAAGAGAAAACTTGGAAGTGGCAATGGGAAGCAAAGAGCATTCCAACTACCCTGCTTTGACAAGTGAGTGGAATGGGAATGAATGAAGGTGCAGCCAATACTGGAAAGGATGGCCATTAAGCCTGTTTCATAGAGGTAGGGGGCAGGGTTTGGGGTCGGATCCAGGTTTCAGTAATAGCTACAATATGGAAGGAGTGGGAGAGGAAAAGATTTAAAATGAAAGCAACAGCCTATAAAATAGGCATTCCAGAGGGCACAGTGGGAAAGGAGAGTGGTGTTTGGTTGGAACTTTGAGGTTGGAGGGTTGAAGAGAGTAGGTGGTAGGGGATTGGGAATGGGCTTTGGATGATGACCTTTAGAAGTTCAAAATCACTGGGATGTGTAGAATACGACTGAGTGTGAGAATGTTTATCGTTGAGTGGAAGGTGTCACCCCTCTTTCCAAAGGAGGCTCCAAATCTAGCTCCAGACATGTACAGCAGGAGATGGAAGACACACAGTTAGATGATCAAATAGGAGGTCCTATTTCACTACTTCTTTTCTATCTTGAATCTGAAGACTAGGCATGAAAAGGTACAGCAGGAGATGGAAGTCAAACCTGTACAGCATACTAACTTTCCTCCTCCTTTAAGGGACAGGCGCAGCAGGAAATGGAAGACCTGAGGTCAAAGAGAAGATTGCTTCTCTTTGCACTGCAGGTTCTCCATATTGAAGTTGGGAAATTAGACTGGCAAAAGGAGCAGGAAGTTGCCTTGTGTTGTCACAGATAGAGGTCAGTCCAACTTGGGCCCTTGACAGAAGGCAACATGTGCAGGGTACAAGTAGCAGGAGGTGGAAGGGGCACAGTCAGAGGAAGGTCTGGCTCCTCTTCTCACCTGAGACTGGAGATCACACAGCACAGCAGAAAGTTATAGACTCTTGGTACAGGAAGAAATTGCTTCCTACTCTTTCTAATTATTTCCATTGATATTCTGGATCTTTACTTCCTCTAAATGAATATTATTATTTTTTCTAGTTTGATAAAGTATCCTTTTGGTAGTTTGATGAGTATAGCACTAAATTCAGAAATTAATTTTGGTAGTATTGTGATTTTTAGTATATTAGCATGGCTTAGCTATGAACACTATATATTCCTCCAGGTTTTTAAGTTGTTCTTTACCTCTTTAAGGAATATTTCGTGATTAAAATTATCCAAGTGTTGAATATCCTTTGGCAGACTGACTCCCAAATGTTTTATGAATTGTGAAGTTATTTAAAGGGAATTTCCTTTTCTATTATTATGTCCCAGATCTTATTATATTGAAATGCTGTTCATTTTTGTGGGTTTATTTTGTAGCATGCAACTTTGCTGAAACAACTAATTGTCTCAGTTTTTTTGCTGACTCCCTAGGATTTTTTAGGTAAATCATCATATCATAAGCAAATAAGGAAAGTTTTTGTCTTCTCTTTGCTTGTCTTAATGCCTTTAATATCTTTCTCTTGGCATATTGCAACGGCATGTCCTTCCAGTTCTATAGCAATCACAGGAGAGGGGAGCACAACTGTGCAGTTTTTAAACTCTTAAGCATTAATTTAGCTCTAGGTATTCCAAATGTGATTTCTTTGTCTAATGACTACTGGAGAAACTGAATCATATCCATTGTCATTCTTGATACAAATGAAAAAAGACAAAAGGAAGATGAAGCTAAATGGAAAGATGCCTCTAAAGTTTTCCTTGGAAAGGCAAATAAAGGAATTAACAGAGTTGGTTTTATTGTGTAGCCAAAGGCAAAAGGCAACATTTCACTGGACATTTGGCCATTTTGTTTTGCAATGACCTTGAACCCATCCCCTACCATCTTCTCCAGACTGCCTCCACAATCATCTTCTGCCCCTCCAATCTTTTAATCTCTTCCCTCCCTCCTTCTAACAAACACATTCAAATTTCTTTAATCCAAAAACAAAAAAAAAATAAAAAATAAAAAAGCCCTTCACTAGACTATTTTTCCTCAGTCAAATAACTAGTAAAAGCTGCCTACAATTATTGCCTCCACTTTTCCTCTCACTCATGCTTTGCAACATATCTTCCAAACCAAAGATCTCACAATAGCTAAATTTCTTCTTGATCTTCATCCTTTTTGTCCTCTCTGCAGCATTAGATAGTACTGACCATCTTCTCCTCCTGGATATTCTTTATTTGGAATTCTGTGACACATTTTCTTTTGGTTCTTCTATTTGACTATTCTTTTTCAATTTCCTTTGATGAGTAACCATCCATATCATATGCCTACTTGTAGATATACCCCAAGGCTACATGGTAGATTTCTTTCTCTTCTATTTCTACATTCTTGTTCAGTGATCTTATCAGTACCCAAGGATTTAATATCTCTATGCAGGTCATTCCTCAATTGGTATATAGCCCTAGTCTCTTTCCAGTACAATATCACCATTATTATTAATTTATTAGATATTTCGAAATGAATGTCCAGCAGACATCTCAAATTCAATGTCCAAAACAGAAGTCATTATATTCTTCCTCAAAACTCACCCCTCTTCTGAACTTCCCTATTTCTATATGCACATCACTATACTTCTGTTCATGCAGAAATCTCAGAATCACCTTTAGTTGCTCTCTCACTCACACTAGATATCCAGTCAGTTGTCAATCTTATTTCTATCTCCACAATATCTCTCACATCTTCCCCCTTCTCTCTATACACACAGCCACCACTGCAGTCCAGGCCCTTACTCTTACCTGGACTGCAATAGTCTCCTAACTGCTGTACCCCACCACCCAACTTGTCTTTCTCCACTCTAATCCTTCCTCCACTAAACAGTCAAAGCAATTTTCAATAAACTCCAGTGGCTCCTCATTATCTCTAAAATCAAAGATTATCTCCTCCATTTGAGATTTAAAGTCCTTCACGATCTGACCCTAACCTATCTTTCCAGTCTAATCACATAGTACTCTTCACAAACTCTACTGTCTAGCCAATCAGGCCTTGTTCATGATAAGCATTTGTGGAAACAAAACATCATGAAAATAACTGCAGCTGATATTTGTTTTAGAGAGTGAGAGGGTAGAGAATTTCTATGAAGAACTTAATTAGACTTTCCAAATTAAATCAATATGTACTGAAATAATCAGAGTGACCTCAATGCATAGGTGGATATAGTACAGCAAAAAAAATATGTTGGAAAGCACGGTTCAGAAGAAGGAATGAGACAAAAGAATTGTAAAACATATAAAAACCTTTGGGGCAGCTAGGTGGCACAGTGAGTAGAACACCGGCCCTGGAGTCATGAGGACCTAAGTTCAAATCCGGCCTCAGACACTTGACACATGTACTAGCTGTGTGACCTTGGGCAGGTCACTTAACCCTAATTGCCCTGCCAAAAAAAAAAACCCAAAACATATAAAAACCTAAGTCTATCTACCATTGATACTCTTTTCAAAAAGAGTCAAGAGACAGATAATGCAAGCACTAAAAAAACAGCACACACACACAAAAGAAATGGATTTATATTCAGACAAGAAAAAAAGAGTTACTGATATGAGGGTCATTTCCAAGTTAGCTGTCAATGAATAATCTTATCAATGATTTATTACAGCAAGAGACAAAATAAATAACAAATTAGAACAATAAAAATGAGAAGACACTATATATGTATATATATATATATATATATATATATATATATATATATATAGCCATACCAACATGACCTAAATAAACTATTGATTCCAAAAAATGGGAAACAGATAGATGACAAACACTGAAACAGAATATCAACATTCCTAAGGAAATATAACCACCATAAATTCTCACAACAAGGAAAACAAAAAAGTCTAGAAATTGTTGATGTTGCCTGATATATATGACAGGTCTTCTAATTTTTATTGTTTATTTTCTACTGATTCTGTCCTTTACTGTAATAAGTCAACAGTATGATGGTTCATAGATTGCTAAATCAGAAATGACTCCCATTTCAGCAACCATTTATTTTTTGTCAGAACATAATCCATTTTACTTTTTCATGATGTAACACTTAAGAAAGGAGATAAGGCAGCCAAGGGAAATGCTAATGTAAAATACAAACTCCAATGTAAAATTTTAAAAGGGAGATTGTAGATGATTAAACAGTATTGCCTCAAAACAGTAAGACAAATAAATTTATAAAAAGCTTAGTGAGAGACTCAATTAAACCAGATTGTCTTGAGAATATTTAAGGATAAAACCAGAAAAGTAAAAAACAGACTAAACATAAAAAAAATCTGTAAAAATGTCTATAAGAAATTATTTTGTCCATTATTAACAGTAGAGCTACAATTTTGGACTCTAATAACACAGTCTTCAACGTCCTATATAAGAAAGTAGAAATTACACTAAAGAAAACAAAAGTGAGACCAGAAACTTAACTAGACCAAGTATACACAGAGTAGATCTATGTAGGAGGTAATAATTTTGAGAGTGTTGCTGTATCAATTCCCAAGGTATCTAAAAAAATGGATATAAAATGTTGAGAAAAAACACATTTTTATTACTGAAAGAGAATATTAACTACCAAGACAGAATATGAACTACAAATCCTATGCCTACTTTCCCGTATCTATAAAATCTTAGACTACATGTATGTGAAGAAATCATGAAAAAGGAAGAAGCCGGCTTTTGCAAATGATACACTGCAGTAGATTAGAATAATAACTAGGGTGCAAATAGCATCATGCCAAGGCTTGTTTCCTCTACCCCCGCAGCTCTAGTACATGTGAGAGCCCTGCATCCTGGCTCCCTTCCCTATCCCTCCCTATTCCTCAGGCAAAACAATTCCCAATTACTAATCATTCCTAATTAGCAATATTTATAGTCAAATGATTTAAAGATGCAAAGAATACTAAATCCCATTGTGATCACTTTATTGATGTTAAAATTTAATTCAACAGACTGAAATACAGCATTTTTCTAAAAACTGTCTCCAAAGTATTAAACTCATTCACAATTCCTTAAAAATTATAATAACAGATAACTTTGATTGATGATCTGATTATTAATATCAAGCAAGGCATACACTAAGGAGATGAGTGCTCCCCAAATGTGTTTGCCATCATTATAGAGGGTGTCCAGAACAGAGTCTGACTCAAAAAAGGATTCCTTAGAGTGAGATCCCTTTTTTGTAAATGAGATCACACAGACTACATCCAGCCCCAGAACACAACTAAGCCTACTATGTGAAATCTGCAATCATTCTACAGAGTTTAGTCTAACTATCCCCTTAGGGAAAACACACACACACACACACACACACACACACACACACACACACACACACAGACATGAGTGACGAATATCAACTGTTCAAATATGCAGTTGAATGAAGACTTTCTAGAGCTCATCCATCAATACAGATGTCTTGGCAAGCCACAGTGGATGGACAAGGAAATGGGACCAGAACTCAAAAAGGAGGAAAGTAAGCTGGATTGTCTTTGAGAAGCTGTATACTGCTTTTAACAACTAAATATTCATGGAATACTATAGTCTTTGAACAATTAAAGTTGGGGATATTCCAATGGGCAATGGAGAGGCAAGCAGTGGGTGGTAAGAGATTATATCATCAAAAAAGAATTTCACAGAAATGAAAGGTATAAAGGAGAGATAAGAGATACATATATACATATATACACATATATATGTAAGAGTGTATGTATCTCAAAGAGATGTATGACAAGGAAAGAAGACAGGTCAGTCATGTAGCAAGAATAAAGAATAAACCATTTGCAGCATGGCTGTAAATTTTTTAGACAGTTCCACTGGTACCTATGCAATGTTAAGTGATGTAGAAGTTCCACTCGTACCAACATATTCAGTGTACCGTCTACAGAGGGTTTGCGGGAAGACAATAGATATAAGAGTTGCATAGAGTGAGCTGTAGATTAAGAGCAAATTAGACCATTAGAGAACCCGCATTGATGAGATCACTGAAGTATTACAGAAAACAAGGTATATCACAGGCCTATTGTATTCTGCCCTAAGACCACATATGCAGTAACATGCTCAATTTTGGGTGTCACATTTTAGAAAAAGCATTTACAAGCTGTATAAACATCCAGAAGAATGTGAACAGGATAGTGAGAGAACTGGAAGTCATAGTAGGAGACATACAAGGATTAGTTGAAGGAAACAGGGATGGTTAGCCATGAGAAAAGAAGACTTGAGGACATAGTAAATATATTCAAGTGTTTGAATACCTTTCACATGGAAGAGGGATTAGATTGGTTCTACTCATCTCCAGAAAGCAAAAGCAAAAAGTATAAGTTACAGCAAAGCAGGTTTAGATTCATATAAAGAAAAAATGTGTTAACAATTGGGTGGCCTAGGGAGGAGACAGTGAATTATTTATCACTGGAGGTCTTTAAGGCCAGAGACTAGAAGAGATGTTATAAATGGGATTCACATTCAGGAACTGATTGGCCTTTCAGGTCCTTTCCATTTCTGATTTTCTGTAATTCTTTTTTTCTTACTACCTTCTCAGGGGTTTATGGGAGCCAGCTCCTACAAAAGGGCTGATTGTTAAATATTCAGTGTGAATATTTTCACCTTAGAAATAAAAAAAGTTATAAATTAGGACTTGATTTATTTTGCTGATTGTCTAGACTTAAGAAAATGACACAAGAAATGTTAACAACAAAGCATCAACTTAATCTGCCTGACTGCCCTACCACTCCATCAGATATGCTCTTTCAAAGGTTCACTAGGAACATTTAGCTACTAAATCTGATCCCCCCCCCCCCCATTCCTCCTCCTCCTTGACCTCTCTGAAGCTTCTGACACCATCAACCATCCCTTCTCCTGGTTTTTTTCCTTGGTTTCCATGACACTGCTCTCTTCTGGTTTTCATATTAAATGTTCCTTTCTCAGTCTCTTTTGCTGGATTTTGTGGACTTTGCTGGATGGATCGATCTTCCACTCCCTAACTATAGGTATCACTCAAGGCTCTATCTTCCACTTCCCATCTTTCTCAGTTTATACTTTCTCCCATGGTAGTATCATCTGCTCCCATAAATTTGTCATTTCAACACAAATATTTCCCCAAATATACATATCTACCCTAATCTCTCTCTTAAACTTCAATCCTATATCATTGATTACCTGCTGGATATCAGCTAGATGCCCCATTAGCATCCAAAACTCAATGTATTGTTGAATGCAACTGACCTTGCCTGATCCCAGAGCTACAAATTGGCTGAGGGCAAAACCAGAGCCTTCCCTCAGCCTTCTCTGTGGACTTTCAGTTGAAATACAAAACAACTTACATTATACCTTCTCCAGATTGTGCCTCTCATGAGACTCCCTCTCTGTTGAAATGTATTTATTAACTCTGCCCTGCTTTGCTCCTCTTGGGCACTCCTGCACCCTGGTATTGCGTCTTATTAGTTTTCCCTATTGATGATAGGATCCTAGACTGAACTTGTCCTTTTAGCTTGACTCTTGGCAAAATGATCGTCTCTCCTCCTTAAAGTCATTCCCACCACTGTACTCTTTCTTGACTCCCATTTATCTGCCAAGTCTGTTATTTAAGTTCTAAAACTGGTTGATGACTTCTTGTCCACACTTCCAGTCAGCAGCCCTCTGCTAAAACAGTATTCAATGGGCCCCTCACCTACTGATTGCCTTTATCCTACCCAAGACCCAACAGTTCCTTTCTATTTCCATTTCTTGAATTAGTAGGTCCACTACTACAGCCTCTTTTGTTTTGCTGCCTGCTTTCTTTTCATCACCCTGCAATGTGGTTTTTATTCTCTCTACTAAGCTTTCATTTCCGAAAATAAGACCTTATTCTTGAACTGTGAAGTATTTTACACTATTATCCAACCTTTCCTTCAGCATTTTCTTAAATCTCTGGCAAATACTTGTTTCTTTCAAGAGTTGTTCTTCCTCCTATCACATATATTTGTGTATTTTACTAATTCACTTGACTTTGCCTTTCTCTTTCTATACTCTAACCACTAGAGAATTTATCCATCAGGAGGTATAACAAAAAAGAAGAATCTAGAGGTGGAAAACTTGGGTTCAAATCTCAATAGATAACACAAAAGTTCCCTTCCAGCTCTAAACTGAGGAAGCAATCTCATAACTTCAGTTATCACTTTTATGCAGATGATTTGAAAATCTGTATCTGATCTTTCTCCCAAGCTCTAGTTTAGCATTTCCGCTGGATATTTTTACTTGTATGCTCCTTGTTATTACCTTAATTTAATAGGATGTCTAAAACTAAACTTCTCATCTTCCTTCAACACCCTCTTCCCTCCAACAGTTCTTTGTCCCATCTTACAAGTCACTTCAGCTAGAAACCTGATAATCATCTTTGAACTCTCTCCCTTGTTCCAGCATGAAACCAATCACTAAGTCTTCTTTATTTCAGGTTGACATAACTGGTGTCAAGAAGTGAGATTCAAAGACTCCTACCTGCCTGACTGCCACTTTCAATTCCAGATGTCTGGTACCAGCAGGGACTTCTTATATGTCAGTCTGGATTTGACTCAGTAGCTTGGCTGGGGTGAGTGAGTCTCTTTAATTTCCCAAACTCCTGTCTCTTTTGGGTTGAGTTCTTGGCTCTTTAACTGAGGGTTTGTTAAGACCTACGGGCAATTTTGGGTCTGTTCCAGCATGGCTGCTAGGCTTGTAATTATGGACCATATGTGGCCACTTCAAAAGGTATTTTGTATTTTTGTCTGTCATTGTGGAGTGCCACTTGTGTTAAGTGTGCTATGTTTCTCTGTGTGTGTGTGTGTATATGTCCATGAGTAAAAAGCTGGCTGATTTTTTTCCTTCTCCTCTTTGTGGTCTGACAGGTCGTAGGGGGAGAATGTGGTGATAGCACATAATGGGAGCCAACAGTAGCAAAAACAGCAATAAGAAACAGTTCGAGATGGCTTTTTCTCCAGGTATTCCCTTTCCCCTCCCAGCCAATTTGAACAAGCCCCTTTCCTATCAAAATGTTGCTCACTGAGCTATGCAAATCTCTCTGCCAGCAAAAGCAGAATCATCAGAAAGTTAATTTACACAGACTGAGAGTTGATTTTTTTATCTTCTTTTAAGTAATTTGTTTCTAAATAACTAAAACTTTAATTGAGAATTGATGTCAAATATTAGAGACTGTAAATCCAGGTTTAATTGAACCCCAAAATTATGGTTTGTAAATCATGTTCAGTTTGAATCTGGGGAACTTCCTGGCTTCTTGACCACCAAACAAAGCTTGATCTAAGAAAAATGGCCAAACCACCATTCTTTTAATTATAAATGTGGTGGCCTTATAAATAAAATGATTAAATTACCAAGTAACTGTGTCTTCTGGACCTTTTTAATTATCACAAAATAATGTTACTCAAAATCTTTTATATGATTTTTTGAAGGCCTGATAACTTTTTATTTGCTAGCTAATTTATTGCAACAGCTTGACAGTGTTGATAACAATTGTATCCAACCCACTGCGATTAGTGAGACTCTGCTTTCTGAGGTGAAACCTTTTGGGACTGTGAATTTTCTTTTTGAGTTTCCTTTTCAAGTTGTGTCCTTGAGCCAATGTTTTACTGCTTACGGGAAAATGCCAGCAGCTCAATGGGAGTGAGGTCTGTGACCTATGGCAGTGAATATCTGTCCCTGGGAAAAGGTTTGGGAGGGCAAACTTAGGAAGGCAAAGGTAGGACTCTTGACTGAGCTTCGCATACAAGAAATCTTCCCACTTGGCTCATTCTGAACATAGCTGTGGTCATCTTACGCTATTCTCATCTGGAATCAATTGCAAGCAAGGATGTTTCGGTCATTCTGGGCTTTGGCCCAGAGGCTACCACAGTGGTCCCAACCTGTTTTTCCTTCTCATAATAAATCTCTCTAACTAGGACAAGTCATTCTTTAATTATTGTTGCAATACTTTAGCACCTCCTGCCATTTTCAGTCTTAAGATTCCATACCCTGAAAAACCAAGTAAATGAGTATTTGGCTTTGTCATCTGCCTGTTAGTTATATATTCCTGTACAAGATAAGGTCCTTAAATGTTTCAAAATGTTAAGAATTTGTGGGACCAGAATAGTAATTAGATCCAAAACATCTTCAGTTTTCTTCTAAAGAAAAGGTTTAACCTTAAAGAATAACTTATGGAATATCCTGTGTTTTCTCAAAGGGAATTCCAATTTTTTACTTAGGTTCATTATTTAATGTGGGATTAACATTTGTATATAGCGCATGCTCTGATATTCAAGCAAATCACCCAAGGCTTTAAAGAGGATTGAGAACAGTGGTCTATATGGGTGTAATATCCAGTTCCTTTGAGTATGGTTAGTAACTGAACATGTCTTACTAAAGACAATTCATTTGATACAATCTGGAATTATTTACTTACTCTATTTGGGCCACCCTACCATAGCCTTTTGTAAAATAAGCATCTTTTGGGTCAATTCATTTCTGTGCATAGAAGTCACCTACTTACAAAGAGTGTTATTAGATCTTTAGCAGCATCTCATCCTCCTGAGGGGAGAATGAGTTGTCCTATTAATGAGTTAAAAAGACATTTCAGTTTTCATGCTCCTAGCATTCAAATATTATGATGGCTTTATGTATTTAATATTTTTTATTGATTTGTGCTCGAGCAAGCGCTTCAGTAAAACATAGTATCTTCCGTTAAAAACAAAATTTTAAAGTAATAGGTACAGAAGAGTATTACTAATTAAGTATCTTGGGTTCTGTTCTTAAAATGACAGAAAAATATGTGTATGAAAAGTGTTTTGTTTCACAATAGGATATTTGATTGGAATTTATTTTTATTACTATCTGGTGTTTTTGTTTTAAAGAACGTTTACAATTTTAACCTTTTTCCTTCCATTAATATTATTTTGTTTCATTGCCAGGTTTATGAACTCTGGTAACCTATATTCTGTCTCTAGCTTTTGTCTATCTACTTTTAGAATGTTGTCTTAACCATGTCACTCTTATGGTACTTTTAGGCAAACTGCATTTTCATACCAAGTGTGACTTATGTCAGATCTAACCTCAATGAGATACTTTCCATCTTTACTTTTTTCCTTCCTCTCTGAAAGGTAATTAAGTCCCTCTAAGTTCAATACTGAAATATGCATTAGCAGCGCAGAAGTATGTATACCTCTTCAAGAAATCTCTCATGATTACTGTTACAATTATATGTAAAAAGATGCTGTTAAAAGCCTATTGTACATTTAATTAAATGAAGATGGCTAATGAGATTAGCTTTTACCACTGCTCTATGCATCAATGCCAAATGATTTAAAAGCCATCAAGACATTTCAATCAATCTAGTAATGCTGCAAGTTTCTTGTTGCTGACAGCATGGATCAGTAAGTTCTTCATTCAATGCCTTGTAATAATTTCAAAACAAGTATATATAAGATAGAGGGTGAGATTCAATTTTTCATATATGTATGTATACATATGTAGACACACATACATATATATGTATATGTGTATATATGCACACACATGTATATATACACACATATGTATGTATGTGGGTTATATGGTGGATATGTATATACACATATATAGACACATATACACATATGTATGTGTATATACACAGACACACTCACTTACATATATACACATAACATGTGGATATATATACATATACACACACATATATGCAAAAACCTAGAGTCATCTGTTCCTTTTGAGAATTTGGTTGTAGATTTACTGCCCTGAGAAATTATACATACAGTTTGCTGCTATTCATGGTCACATAGACGTTTAACAGTGTTGCCAAATCATTTAAATATTTTCATGGAAAAAGCTGCTCTAAGAGCCCACCTATTCCAGAATGCCTAGGAGGGGAGATTTCCAGAAGACCACATGCCTGCAGTAGGAGATGTTCTCAGAAACCAGATAGCTGCATGAGATGTCTAAGCCCTAAAATATGATGGATTGATGAAAAGGACGTGGGAGTGGGTTACCCTTCCCTTTCACTTCTTCACCATGGGCCATTGTTTTTTGTAAGGCCTGCTTGGCAAAGGGGACTGCCCCCAACAGCTCCTGTCAATGAGCCAGTCATTTCAATGCCTCCCTTGGTCAGTGACTGAATTCATCTTGACCAAAAGAGGGGAATGTTGAATGCAATGACCTTGCCTGATTGCCTCTGCACACTGCCTGAGAGCAAGCAAAACTGGAGCATCCTCCAGACTTCTCCATGAACTTTCAGTTGTTATGCAAAACAACTTGCAGAATAGCTTCTCCAGGATGTGGCTTCCCTGAGACTCCCTCCCTGTGGAAATATATTTAACCCTGCCCTGCTCTGCCCCCATGAATGCTCCTACACCCTGGTGCTGCATGGTGGCCCTGAATTGCAATTCTCTTGCATTGGCTGAAAAACCCCATTTTTCACTGTTTGGGCAGTCTTCTTTATTTCAGGTTTACAATACCTAAAATAGACTTCATTATCTTCCTCACTAAACCTGCTCTTATTCCAAATATCACTGTCTCTGCTGAGGATAATACTTTCCTTTCAATCACTCAGGTTCATATCTCTAGTTATTCTTAACTCTTATCTTTTCACTATATCCTAATCACTTGTCAAGTCCTGTTGATCCTACCTATACATTTCTTGCATCCATTCCCTTCTCTCACTCATATAATTCAAGTCCATATTGAGTGAGAGGGATATAATTTGTGAAGACTTCACAGGGTAAGAATATAGGGACTCTCTTCTCATATTTCTGGAATGGGGAATGTCTGAGGGAGTAGGAAAGGCTTGGAATTTAACCTTGTAGTGACTTAACTTCTGGAAAGTCAGGGCTTGAAGCTATAGGTGCCCCTCCCATCTCCCCTCTCTGTGCTAGCACAAGAATTTTACCAAATAAGGAGATAATGGACTACCTGTGAGCTGTTTGTTCTCTGCTCCTGGAAGGTCCCCCTCTCCTTCCTCATTCCTTCTCTTTAGCCATATCATCGCCACATTAGCAGCCAAATAAGGAAAGTATGCATGGATTGGCTCTGTGTTTTAACACCTAGATTGTAAGCCCACCTCCCAGTCAACGGTGAGAATGGATCGAGGTGGGCAGGAATCTTTCCATTAAGAGTATATCTATTGCTGCATTTCCTTTGTACTTTGCCTCCCTCCACTAGTTTCCTAGTGGAGGTGAAGCCCAAATCTCGGGAAGTTTGTAAAACAAATTCACTTTGCTTCTCCTAAAGATGTCTCTCCCATTATTTGAATTTTCTGTCCCACACATCACCTCCCATCTAGGCTATTTTAACAGTGTATCAAATGACCTTTCTGCTTCCAGTATCTCCCCTTTCTCTAATCCATCTTCCACACAGCTATAGCTTTCCTAAGGCACAAGTCAGACCAGGTTGATCATGAGCAAAAACCTTTAGTAGCTCCCTACCATTATTAATATAAAATACAAACTCCTGAGGCCAACATTTAAAGTTCTCTATTATCTGCCTCAAATCTATTTTTCCACATTTATTTCATTATTCCCCCTTATAGCCCAGCCAAACTGGACGGTTGTTCTTTGATTCAAATGTCTGTCTCTTACCTCCATGCATTCACATAGTCTATGCTTTATAATCTTCATTTCAACTCCTCAGAATCCTTATCTTTCTTTAAGGCAAAATTCAGCTGCCACTTTCTCTGTGAAACTTTCCTGATTCTGTCCCATTTTTATTGCTATCTCCCTCTGCTAATTAAATTGTATTTACTTATCTGTATACTGTGTGTGTGTGTGTGTGTGTGTGTGTATGTGTGTGTGTGTGTGTGTTACTTAGTAGAGTATAAGTTCCTTGATAGGAAGAAAGTCCTCATTTTTTTATTTGTATCCCCAGTGCCTTGCATTGAAGAACTGCCTAATAAATATTTGTTGAAATTAATGCAGTTGCTTCTCATTCAGGGACCCTTTGGTTCTTCTTTAACTTACCTCCATCATTGTCTTCAAAGCATATCTTTCATCTTCTCGTTTTGCAACAGCTTTTGCTTCCGTCAGTTCTTTTGCCTTTGCTTGTGCTTGTAAAACAGATTTTTCTCTTATTCTTTGCATCATCTCTTTGTCAACTGAAAGTTTAGAAACTTTATTAAAATAGGACCACTATGAATATTAATTTTATTTTGAAAAAGAACAGTTTTCAATAATAACAAATATATTTTATTTATATATCATAAATTTTACATGTAAATGTATATTTATATATTTTGTGTAAATAATAAACATTTGCTAAAGCACCTATTATGCACAGGCACCATACTAAGTGCTAGGGATACAAATACAAATAAAAACAAAGACAGTCCCTGCCCTCAGGTTGCTTATAATCAAACGGGGGAAGAAAACACATAAAAGGAAACTAAGTAGAGGTAAGGGAGGGGAAGAAAGAGCATGATAGAGCATTCCAAATAAGTCTAAAATCAGTGTAGCTGCTGGGAAAAGCTGAGAAAAACTGTGCTGAGTTCCCTTCTTAAAATACTAATGTGTATTTGAAATTGATAGGAATGGTTCAAGATAGGCAGGAAGATGGGTGTATAACAATCTGGGACCCACAGGATCAACAAAGAAAGTTCTAACCTTTTCCTGAAGACCAACTGGACAACTTTGGGAAGTAAACCTCAAAAAATACAACTACAATTTTATTCCATTGGTCTAACCTATTAGGAGATATTTTGAAAATCTTCTTTGGAAAGTTCCATTGACTATGTAAATAACAAGAATAAATTTGGGGGAAAATAATTATTATAGTATAATACAAAGTGTTTTAGAGAAAATCTTGTGTCAATACTCCTTTGTTTTATCAAAATACTTCTTGCTCTGCTCAGCTATTGGCTTAGAGACTTAGCTTTCCAAAAATGTTTGGTTTTATTGAGTTATGACTATGGTGCCTTCAGGTTAACCCTTGGTGACACCTGACACTAGAGTCAGGGGAATGCCAATCCACATTTTCAGGAATCTTTTAAATATGCCATTCTTCTTGGTTCCAGTTTTTGATGTGACAAAATCTAGATTTACATACAGAATAGAGAGAGATTAGTATGGAAGTATGGATTGTGGAAGCACAATCCAGTCAGTTCTCCAGAGGAGGGCAAGATATGATGATGACTTGATGTGTTCAAGTATTGAGAACAAAGACTCTCTTTCACCTCTTCTCCCCCTCCTAGTTTCCTCAGCTTCCTTCAAGTCACTGCTAAAACCTTGTGCAAGAAGCCTTTCTCAACACTCCTACCTTCTTAATAGTATCTCCAATTTATCCTGTATATAACTTAAGTGTTTGTACATAGTTGTTTGAATATCATCTTTCTTCATTAAACTATGAGCTCCCTGACAACAAGGACTGTCTTTTGCCTTTCTTTGTCTCCCCAGTGCCTGGCACAGTGGAGGTACTTAATCAAATGCTACTTGACTAAGACTAAAAACAAGTAGTTCTCTCATTTCCTCAGAGGAGTGGCAGTCTGGCACATACACTATGTGACACAGGAAAATCACTTAACTTCTCAGTACCCCAATTAGGGGTACTCTCTAGGAAAGCAAGAATAACAACAATAATAGCAGCTAACATTTATGTAGAATTTTACAAATACTATCTCATTTGACAATATCTATAAACTGGAGTATATTATAGAGGCACTGAGCTACATGGGCATAGAGTTTTCATATGCTCAAAGTACAGTTAGAGAAAAATTTAAAAATAGATATTTCCCCAAACGTGTGTTAAGGACTGTTAAGGGGTCCTCTAAACTTGTCTTCCTCAGCTGCCACATTTTCCAGAAACACTGTTTCCAGAGCATACAGGAGACACTAAATGTGTTAAGGATGAAGCCCTGCCCATCCTCTCTAAGCTGACATAATTTGTTGTTTGCATCCCAAACTGGACTCCTTGTATGTCCTTGGGAGTCAAGACAGGTGCCAGTCAATTTCCCAAGACTGTAAAATTGCTTGTACAGCTAAGACCCTTGTGGATAAGCAGACCATCCTATCTTCATAGTCTAGCACAGGGGTGGGGAACCTGAGGCCTTGAGGTCACATGTGGCCCTCGAGGTCCTAAAGTTTGTGAAGTCTGGATTCAAAGGGCTGTACTTGAGGTCCTAGAAGGCCATATGTGGCCTTGAGGCTACAGGTTCCTCACCCCTGGTCTAGCAGTTCCAAAGGGAAAAGAATTCAGCTTTGGTCATTGCCTTGTTCCTCCCCTTTGGGAGAAGTTTCATCTTTTTCCTACCTTTACTGCACCTTTCCCCCTCCCATGTCATGCCCCTTTAGGTGGAGATTTCTGGTATCTCATTTCCTTTGTCTTGCAATTATAAAAATGCAAATTTCTGTATGGATTGTGAATTCTTTGGGTTCCACATGCATGTTCATTTCTCTTGTAATCTAATTTTCATGTAAGTTTTGTGAAGTTGTGATTGCTGTTAACAGGTGATAATCACACTAAATTATTACTCTGTATCTACATCCTGAATGAGAAAGTAAATATAAAAACAACTGATAATTCAAGGTAGGATTCTTATATTAATAGTAATATTAATAATCACAACAGATACTGATAAGTGTGTGAAAGCAGCACAGTGTCAGCCCTAGCCAAAATTTTGAAGCAGAAATTATGTGTATTTAAGGAGTTCTCTTACTTTCCTTTCTGTATCTCTTCCTGCCTTTCTCATGTAGAGAGACAGCATACAGGAATAAAAAGGACAGTGGAAAATACCTAGGTTCAAATCTTAGCTGTGATTCCAAATAGAAATTATTTCACCTATAAGAGCTTTGGTTTCCTCATCTTTAAAATAGGAATGCTAATACTTATCCTACTTACCACTGAATTTTTTATGAAGAGATTTTTAGATTTTGACTTGATATATAAATGTTTATAACTATTACTATTTCTGATACACTTCTCCAAGATTCTTCTGCAGTACCCTCATGTTGCCCACTGTGACACCAAACCCAAGCCTGCCCTCTCTGGGTAGTGGCCCATATTTCAAAAATTATTCTGCTTTCCCTCCCAACAACCAAGTTGTTGTTCAGTTGTTTTCAGACATGTTTGATTCTTTGTGACCCCATTTGGGGTTTTCTTGGCAAATATACTGGAGTGATTTGCCATTTTCTTCTCCAGCTCATTTTAGAGATGAGGACCTGAGGCAAACAGGGTTAAGTGACTTGTCTGGGGTCACACAGCTAGTGTCTGAGGCCAGTTCTGAACTCAGGAAGAGGAGTCTTCCTGACTCCAGACCCAGCACTCCATCCACTGTGCAACCTAGCTTCCTCATTCCTTTAGTACCCTATTCTTAATTATTAGGCTATCATGGACTACCACTGTGGTTCAATACAGAACCTTATGGTACCCGTATGAAACTTCAGCCTAACATAGCTTGAACATGCACTAGCCATGCTCAGGGCCAAATATGCATTGGGGTTTTTTTTCTTATGATCTAAGAAGGTATAGTCAGGCCCTGGCTTGATCTTATAAATGGACAAGGTAAATCAAATTACACTCCTGCACTGTGCCAAACACAAATACTAA
The DNA here is from genome assembly GCF_011100635.1 of Trichosurus vulpecula. Lineage (NCBI taxonomy): Eukaryota > Metazoa > Chordata > Mammalia > Diprotodontia > Phalangeridae > Trichosurus > Trichosurus vulpecula. Next base: position 163,640,690 of record NC_050580.1, on the reverse strand, counting down.
ACACCAACCCCCTGGACTCTAACACCACAGGCTATAACTTTTAAGAATTTA